>NC_051066.1:31545668-33024001 GCF_004664715.2 Peromyscus leucopus | reverse complement strand
TTTGCTTTCTTCATGTCAAAAGCTAATTATTTTGGCTAAGAAAGTACTCTTGCCTCAATTGCTGACAGCATACTGTTCAAACTGGACCAACAGGACACAAAATAAAGTGATTATCAAACTTTGCCAAGACAAGGTAAAACAGTCCATCAAAATTCCCTGTTTTTCAAAAAAAGTCTGTCAGATATGCTAGGCCTATAGGCCAGAGTTGGATGACTCAATGTTGCAGAGGAACTTTGGGTGACTATCCAGGCAGCCTTATGTCCCTGTCGTTAGATAACATTTCATATTTCTGGGGTCCTTGATGGAGTTAAAAACTAAATAGTTAAACTTACAGTTTTCCTTAGTTATGATAGAAGGTAAATTAGGTACAAAACTTTGAAGTCACAAAGATAATACAAATAATAGAATATTTTCTCTAATTTTGTCAAATACAAATTGACTGAATATTGTAACTGTAATTTCCACTTAATATCTGTTTTGTTGTACTATGTTAAAGTTAAAACCTTCTTTATAATTTGATAAAAAAAAAGGGGGGGGAGAAATGCTTTGGAATAATCTTTTTGTAAACTATGAAGGTTTTTCACTGAGATTGGTTTAATAAAGAAGCTGACAAGCCAATAGCTGAGCAGAACAAAGTTAGGCAGGAAAGCCAAATTGAGAATGCTGGGAAGAAGAAGGATGGAGTAGGGAGTCACCAGCAGATGAGGGGAGAAATGAAATGAGTGTACTGTTCTGAGAAAAGGTACTAAGGCACATGGTAGAGTGTGGATAAGAAACATGGGTTAATTTAAATGTAAGAGTTAGCTAGTAACAAGCCTGAGCTATAGGCCAAGCATTTATAAGTAATATTACTTCTCATTCTTGGTTATTTGGGAAATGGCTGCTAGAATAGAAAAACTCCACCTACATATGTCTGACTTATTTTTGAATGTTCACTCTGAAATATTAAGTACTTTTCTCACATGCATTTAGTCATCAGTACTCGGCTACAGACTGGCAAGATCTACAGTTCTCTGAATTCCTTCTCAGACAAGGCCTGCAATGCACTCTTTCCTATGAATGATTTTTAGATCATCTCTGATTCTTCAGAGCTTCATCTGGGTATTCCTTCCCTATACCTTTCTTTGGTAATTCAAGAGAGAAAGCTGCACATCCATGATGTTTGCATTGTATGTTCCTAATCACATACAGATCACCATCTATGACAGTCTGCTGGTTATTTTCTGAACATCATACAGCTTGCAATTTTTATTGTTTCAGTATGGAGGTCTGTTTTGTAGGAGGACAAATCACAAATATTTGTGTAAATGTCTCTATATTTCAAAGTTGTTAAGAAGTTCTAAAGTTATACAGTCAAAGGTAAAGAGGAAACCATATGAAGTTCTCTTTAATAAGTGGTAAATAGCTACTCAAGAAAGAATGTCCTTGTAAAAGATGTCAATTACGTCTTGTCAACTTACCTTACCTTGGTATACTTTTTATGGAGTAAAATGAGCAGTGCCATCTAATAAAAGATCACTGAAAGCCAGGAAACACCTTAGCAAGTTACAGTGTCACTTGGACTGAGTACTGAGTAAATACAGTTAGATGACTTAGATCATATGATTGCGTGTGCCTTGACATGTAGTGAGTGAGAACACATATTCAATACTTCTAGCATTATACACAAAATGCTTAAGTAATAAAAAGTTAATTAAATGTGTGCATAGAACACCTATTCAAGAGCAGCCCCTAATTTATATACTGACAGTGATATGATTTAATGAGTACAGATTTATTAATTTATTACTTATAAAAAGCAAATTATCACTGTTCTCTGTCATTTTTGTTTTCTTTATATTCTGGCAGTTATAAAAAAACTTTGCCTGTTGACTAATTGTATGTAGCATATCATAAAACAGTTCCCTACAAATACATTTATTATTACAGGGTCCATTCTGAAAATGTGTTTCTAAACACCATTTTGAAAGAAATTTGAGTGCATAATGTTATTTTACAGTATGATCTTGAGTTGACATCCCAGCACATCTTAAAACTTGATTTGATATGAAAAACCACTTTTGTCTGTATTAGATTCAGAGTGGTTTCCTTTTGTAAGATAAAGATCATAGTATCTACTGTGGGCTTTGAAATATTGTTACATCCTAGCTATTGAACTGATTTCTTGAGAACACTTATAAATGTTTTATAAGCTACTTTAAGAAATACCAAATACTCTTCTTTGGTTGTGTCCTTACTCTTACACATAGATTTGTTGGCATAAAAAGAAACAGTAGGTTTAGAAGAGAGATAAAATGATCAAATTTTACTTCAGGGTTATGATTTATGAATGCCATCCAAGTTTTTTCTGTATTTGATTCTAAGCATGAAGGAAATCTGTAATTTTCTTAGAGAGCCTATATATCTGCATTCCACATTTCCTTGAAGGAATTAGATTGACTTTCTGAAAGGTAATATTACCAGATACTAAAGATACCTTATTATTTTTAAACCCCTTTGTAACTGCATAACTGTCTTCTGATTTTGTAATATTCAAGTGATTGCATAGGTCTAGCTTAGTTTTATTTTTGAGATTATAATACAATTAATATTTCTCCCTTTCTTTTGTTTTCCATCTAAATCCTCCAAAGTTCCCTTACTTGATCTCATTACAGTTCATGTCCTCTGTTCTTCATTAATTGTTACTTCATGCACAGTCAGAGGGGTTTGAAAATCAAATCAATGAATTCATCAGTTTTATGTCAAATACCACATGAGATGTACTGTAATTGAGAACTGGAAAATGAAAAGTATGTCTTACATACTTTAGAAATATACTCTGTCTTCAAAAAGTGTAAAATTTATCTTCATTTCCAGAGTTCAAGTTGGATTTGACCAATGAAAGAGAAAGAGAGAGACAAGAGACACAGACACACAGAGAGAGACAGAAACAGATAGAGAGAGACCTGGAAAGAGACAGGAAAAAAATGGAAATAAGAAAGAAGATGGATTGGTTCTCTGAGACTACTTACTGCCCCTGTCTCTGTCAGTGGTTCTGTGACTCTATACAGCACCTGTGCTTGCAAGGCTTCCATTCCTTCAGATTTCACCAGGCATAGGCTTCTTGCCTTTCTAAGGAGAAGGGGTTCTCTGCCTGGGGTTCTCTCCGTCTCTTGTTGTGTATTAACACTTACCTTCTAATACTTACATAAATAATATCTCCACTCATTTTTTCCCAAGATCATTTGAACATGTCACCAATTTCTCCATTAGTATTCAGGATATTTTCTGAAAGGCTAGACCATGTAACAAATAAAATGGCTTTGTTTTATTCGCTGCTAGCTCTCAGATACAAAACAGGACCCTTTCCTAGCATTCCCTTGAAAGCCAGACTCTCTAAGTCTATAAATGCTCTGCTAATGGTCCAAGAGCAAGCTTGGCCTTTGCCAACTCTCCAGGAGTCAAATCTTTGAAAAATGACAACAATCTGATTTTACAAATATAGGAGTAAAACATCATTTATCATAAAATTATTTGGAAATTATTATTTATTTAGATATGTTGTGTTTCCTGAATATACATTTTGAACATACATTTTTGAGATTGTAATATAATTAAATCTTTTCTCCCTTCCCTTCATTGAGGAAACATTTTTCCAATAGATGAAGATGCTTACAAAAAATCCCAGCCAAACAAAATGCCTAGTTGTGGAGTCCAGTTTCAATGGGTACATTTCTGCCCTGGTCTCAGGAAAGACTGCATAAGAAGGGACAGAAAGGCTATAAGAGGGAGAGGACATGGGAGTTTGGTGTAAGGTTATATCTACTAAATAATATCAGAATCTATAATATCAGGTCTCACCAACATGGCTGCCTAAAATGAGCCAAGCAGGAATGACACCAACATATACGTCAAGGTCGATGGCATTATATAATACAGGATTCTGTTCCTTCCAGAAACCAAGTGCATTGCTTTTAGAGCATATTGAAAAATTTTAACATTTTATTCTTGTTATTATTGTGTGTTGAATGTTTGCATATGTGTGAACATGTGTGTGGAGGTATGGAGACCAGAGGGGATCATTTGGTGTCCCTCTCCATCACTCTACACTTCATTACTTGAAATAGTGTCTCTACGAAACTAGATCAAGTTTAGTGGCAAAACTAAAAACAAACCAAAAGCCAAAACCCCACAAAAAACCAATAATCCTCTTGTCTATTCACTCCCACCCCAACTAGCGCTGGAGTTACAGGCTTAGATATCCCAAGGAATGGCTTCTATGTGCTCAGGGAAGTTGAACCTAGGCCCTTGTTCTTTCCGAGCAACCACTCTTACTCAGTGATCTATTTCTCTAGTCCTTAATGTTTGAATGTTGGAGGAAAATGTCTCTGATAAAGAAAAGGTCACTGTCCCTGAGAGTGAATATACTTTAGGAAGTACCCATTCTGCATATTTGTTTACAACACAGTTACCACTGGTAACTAACTACCATCAGGACAGCCACATTTCTGAATTGTTAGAAATGATTTTGCAATGAAAAATCTTTAAGAACTTAAAACTGAATAAAGGTTGCCCCTATTTAATGCTGTTTAGATTATTTTTCAAATGATACATACCTATCCATGTTTGTTTTCTTCCAAATATATATCAGTTTACAATTAAGACTTGAAAAAGGTGAAACTAGATTGACCTATTTCTTACATAGAGACAGACATACATTAATTATCTAATTAATATGTATTTTAATTACTTCTTCTCCTAAAATTGTAATTTACAGCATTTTAAAAATATTTTCAGGTTTCTAACTCTTAGTTGTAAATATATAGCTATAGATTTTTTTCTTAATTTGGAGCATATACCATTGGAATCTTTTCTCTAAAGTCAGGAACTAATTAATTTGTAATTTTACTTTTAAATAATTTCAATAATTTCATTTACTTATTTTGTGTATGGAGGTGGGTGAGAGACACTTTTATGTCACAGCAGTCATGTTGAGTTGAGGACAGAGGGCAGTTTTTGGAAGTCTGTTCTCTCTTTATGCCATGTGCACACCAGGGATGGGTACTTTGGTCATCAGGCTTGATGGCAAACCCTTTTAACCAGTGAATCCTTTCATTGTCTCAAATTTTGATTTTATAAATAGGTACATGGGATTCTTAGAAAGGTCTTTCTAAGGTCTCAAAGAAGATATACTTTGGATTTACACTTGTTCATTCCTCAGATTAGTTGCATGCAACTCTGCAGAAATGAACATTAAAGCATGTTACAGGTTTGTGTTATTTGTTTATTAATGTAGTGTATCTGGGATATATAGAAGAAGATTGAAACAGATTTGTACAGTGAAATAATTTCATGGAATATAATGGGACAGAATCTTAAGAAGAAAGGGAAGCATTTAATTCCTTTAATCACATGAGAGAATGAAGAAGCAACTAAACAAAATTCAGGGGAGGGAGTTTATTGGGAACACTGCTTGTGGTTATTGGGGTCCAGTAGGGCACTGGAGTGAAGCAGCCAATCTGGATTTGAAGCAGTGCAGCATGCTTTGCTTTGTTTTAGATTCTAACACAAAAAGACAGAGTGGCTGCTTTTTAATGGGGTTGGTTAATAGGAACATGGAGATGATAGTCCTAAGAAAGATGGTAAGAACTGTCTCTTCATAATCTGCCTTGTTTTCTGGCACCTTGAAATCCCACTCCTGTGAACGTTTAGTTCCTATGTCTGAAGAAAAAGCTGTTTAGCAGAAAGGATTAACAACTTAAACCTTAACAGAAATGTAAGCCATAGTGTGAAGGAGATAATCCGGTGTCTTCTCAAGAGAAGACTGTGGTAGACAAGATGGCAATACTTAGTGTATGGAGAGGTAGGGCAGGGGATCTGGCAGTGTGGCTCAAGAGAAACTCTGGGAAAAGTGCAAGGTGAATGTCAAAGATAAACTTGGATTATTTCTAACTTTCCCTAGAGTGTCACAATAAATTCATGTCCATGTAGTATATAATCACCTTGAGATGAGAAATCTCCTGTGAAATACAGATGGAGTCATATTCTAAGCAGGGATGTTTTAACTCTTTATAATCATGTGGTCTAACTACCCTAATAAAGATCACAGATGCAATGTGCTCTACACTTTTAGGGTCATAAGTGTACTGCATAATTCTCTGACCTCAGTAGAGATACAGATTTGACTATTACAAAGATTATAATAGCTGTGGAAATTTTGCTCATTGGTAGTGCAAGTCTCTTACTTCATTTCACCTTCCAGAAGGAAGGGAAGACACTGTCCAAATCAACTGGGCTCAATGACAAGGTTGTCTGATCTTTTCAGGGCTTGATCAATTCCAAACTAGACTCACCAGTTAGCACTTTGACCTGAGTGCTGTAATCTCACAGTTCATAAACTGATTACAACTTCAGTTTTATCCCACTAAACTTTCAATAGTTTTGTCAGACTTCCTTATCACTTCCAATGTTCTAATATTTTCATTAAAATATCTCACTATAGTAAACTCCTTTCTTCAGTTATAACTAAGAATGTACTTTTACAACAAATTACTAGAAATTAGTAAATGGTGAAAAGAGCTATAACCGTGAACAAAGACTTAGATATATGCTGAGAAAGAGCACAAAATAATACAGAATATAATATAAAGCCAACAGCCTTAAGCATTACCATATTTCTAACATCTTTACATTCCTGAACTTGAAATTCAGTTTCTTTCTATCTTAGGATTTATAGACAAAGTAGATTGTAAACTCTAGTAACTGTTCCTCATCTCTTCCTACACATTCTATTAGTTTGGAGAACCAACATTCATCCAGTTTCCCAAACTTCAAATGAGGGAATGATATTTAATCCCTGATTCTCTGTGAACTCCCATATCTATTCTAGTATTGTTCTGTTAGTCATGAGTTTTACTGGTCTCTACTATAAATCCCCCTTTCTCTTACAGGTGTAGTTCTTTAGTTTACTCCCTTCTCATCTCTTTCCCGATTACTATCATTAAAATTGCATTCCCGTCTGAGTCACACTCTATCATTAATCTTCACACTGCTTAGCAAAGTATTCTTTCTAAGAAGGAAGTAATCTCAATTCTTTCAGGTTGGCATGACACAGCACCATAAGCAGTTAGTTTAGAGAGCAGGAGTTTATTGCTAGCAGCTCTGGAGCCTTGAAAAATCAAAGATCAATGTTATAGATTTGGTGACTGGTAAACACTGCTTCCTTGAGGACAGTTTCTCTTGGAGTAGTTACAATGTGGTAGGGGTAAGAGATCCTTAGAAGCCTGTTTCTAAGGACACTAAAAGGTCTGTGAAGACTCTGCTCCTGATAAACAACATTTCAAAGGCGCCGGATTCTAGCACCACCTTATCCAGGGTGATGACAGGAGCCATGAGACTTGACATATGCATTAAGTGCAGAGCCAAAGTCTATAGCATTAATCCACAAATGTGCATGAGCAGTAAATACAGTAAAATCTGGTCCTTTAAGGCAATGTCTTTTATCAATTGCATATCCTTAGGTAATTCCATTGAGTCTTAAAATCCCAAAGTTTACTGAATGAGCTGTTACCTCTAGATGGCCTCTCTGCTTGATATTTTCTGTCATGCTGTCCATTCAGCAAACAAAGACGTATTCTTCAAGATTGATCTCAAGTATGTTTTCCACTTAGTCTTTTCCTAGTCAGGCAAATGATCTCCATCTATTCCTAAGCACAATGGACATGATTCTGCTGCAAAGTGCTTAAAAGACATTCAAATTATCCACACATAAATATTTTTTTTTCAAAAGAGTCAGACTGTGTGAACATAAAGGCTATTCATTCTTGTTCTTGAATCTTTGGTTTTTAATGTAGTGTTCCATGCACAGTGAGGATTCCAGAACTGTTTGCTAAAAGTAATATTTAAACTCTACATAAACTAAGGTATGTCCTCATTCTAGGCTGGTGTTCCATTGATCATATGTGTTGATTCAATCACTTTTAGATATTTCCTAGGAATTTTTCATTCTAATTCCTGGAGGCCAGAAGATGTTTTGTTCCCCAGGGCTGGAACTATAGACAATTATGAGCCTTCATGTCTGTGCTGAAAATGAAACCTGAATCCTAAGAAAGAGCAGCCAAGTAGTCTTAACTGCTGAGACATCTATTGAGGCACAGAAAGATGAACTTTACAAGATGTTTTACAAAGAATCATCTGCTAGGGAGCCATTTCAGGAAATTATCTGTGTTAATGAGAAAACTAACTGAAGAAAATAGGATGTGGGTGTGGTTATTTCAAGCTCCTGTTTTGCTTCCAAGAAGGTATCTTTTATCTTCACTGTGAATAGTGCATGCTGCTACCCTTATACTCTGAAAAGTGTATGTGATTCATGCTAAGCAATGGTGCATGGCATTTGTGGAATGAATAACTCAAATCATGACTTGGATGGCAGTTACACAGAGAGTGGTTCTGCTGAGACAAGGACTTTTCACTATTTGGGGCATTCATTATACACTGAGGAAGGAAAACTTAAAAAAATGAATGAATGAAGCACTTCAGTCATTAGCAGTTCTGTGTATTAGCTCTCAGAAAAGTCAGAAAATTAAAATTCCTGGAAGACTTGAAAACAAATAGGCATTTGTACTCTACAATAAAATTATATTTTGCATCAGTTAATAAAATAATAGAGATAAAGACTGTAAAAGACACAAGAATGGGAACTTTGTTATGAGACTATGTCTCCTAGAAATACCAGAAAGTATGGTTGCCTAAACATGACCTGAACAAGAAAGATACTACCAGACATGCTAACGTTAACAGAATAAAGTTCACAGGCCATCAGCCTTACACACCACACACACACACACACACACACACACACACACACACACACACACAAAACCTACTGACAACTAAGGAATGCTAAAAGAGGGAGAAACACTCTTCTCTGGTGAAGAGCAACTAGTTATCCAGGGCTAAATAGTAAGCCTTGAAAACATATGTGGAAGTAACTAACATTATATAGACTGGTTGTCTTTATTTATTTAGGAATGTATCTATATACATATATATGCAATGGCAATTAAGGAAAAAGGAGGTCATAAATCTGAACGCCAGCAAGAGGGGATTATCAGAGGGTTTGGATGGAGGAAAGAGAAGAGGGAAAGGGTAAACGGTGTAATTACACTAGTTTCAAAGAGTAAAAAAATCTTTTTAGTCTAGATTCTATATATTTGAGAAGGTAGGATGTAAGAAAAGCCAACTTTTCGAGCTCTCTCCCCAATATCTCTTCCTTTGAAGTTCCCAAATAATTCAGTCTACAAGTAGTTATGCAATTTGCACTAATACTTGATCTTGTACCATTTTGCTTCACTGCATGTACTCATACTTAAAAAAAAATTAGAATCCATTCTCCTCTTTCTACATTATCTGAAGAAAAGCTAAGTTCCCCTGTGTCACTCCATTTAGGGAAATAAACTGTGTTCTTCCTGATACAGTCACAGAACATGTTCAAGTACAACTGCTTCCTCTTTATTCAGAACAGACTCATGTTTTGCAGCAGAGTAATAGGATTTCCTCAGAAATTGTATTTAAAATGCTAATACTTCCCATCAATGCTAGAGGACTCAAAGAAACTTGGTGATCTTCAGCATTATGCAGTCACGTTTTAAGAAATTTCAGGTAATAATATTTCCAGGTCAGGTTGCCACCTGGATAAATACCAAGTGTAAATTTTGATTGTTAATGCAGCCCTCACACCACACATACACAGCTCTAAAACAAGTCTGTCCTTAAGGACATCTTTGCCGTTTTTTGTTCTCAATTAAAGGGACAAGTTGAGGATATAACCAGGTAGGCAGCAAATCCTGTTTCCCTGTTATTTATACCCCATGCTCTGTCAGAAGGCAGGGACATCATACTACAACAAAACAAATATGTAATTCTGTTTATTAGGCTTATGAACAGTACCTCTGTGTGAAGCAAAGAATGTTTCAATATAATGTTCCATTGAAATTGAATATGGTAGAAATTTCTTTTCAGCATACTAGCATATATGTGTACATGTAACTGATATTTTAAAGATTACAGAGATACTGATACTCCATACTAAAGTCTATAATGTACATTATTCTGTGGTGATATTGTGTTCCCCAATGTATTGTACACCCTAATAAATTTATCTGGGGTCAGAGAACAGAACAGCCACTAGACAGACATAGATGCCAGAAAAAGGTGGCACTCACACCTTTAATCCTAACATTCCAGAGGCAGAAATCCATCTGGATCTTTGTGAGTTCAAGGCCACACTGGAAACAGCTAGACATAGTGACACACACCTTTAATCCCAGGAAGTGATGGCAGAAAGCAGAAAGTTATTCAAGGCATGAGGATGAGGAACTAGAGCCTGTTTAAGCTTTTAGGCTTCTGAGCACCACAGTTCAGCTGAGATCCATTCGGATGAGGACTCAGAGGCTTCCAGTCTGAGGAAACAGGATCACCTGAGGAAGTGGCAAGGTGAGGAAGCTGTGGCTTGTTCTACTTCTCTGATCTTCCAGCATTCACCCCAATACCTGGCTCTGGGTTTGTTTTTATTAATAAGACCATTTAAGATTTGTGCTACATTATTCCTTATTACATTTTTTCAAATGTGATGTATTCCTCAAAATGTATTCTTTGTATAAGTTGTTAGATATTACCGTATATTTAAAATAGCTCTTCTCTTTCTTTTAGACTCATTAGACATGCCAGCACATTATAATAATTTCTGGACAAACCATGTTTTATAACTTTGGGTGAGGCTAATCAACTGAGATGTGTTTAGAAACACTAAGTGTGCAGCAGGTTTTGAAAACATATGATAAAATGAAATATACAAATTAGGGTAGTGACGATTAGTATACTGCTGGCATGCTGAGTTGATGATAACTTGGATATACAAGTTAAAATGCATTATTTAAACTTATATCAACTTCTTTTCTCATTTTCAAAATGTGGCTAATAAAAAATTAAAATGCTTTGTTTGGCTCACTTCTATGACTCATATTTGTATATAACAACTGAATGCATATATCCACAAAAATACATATTTGAATTTACATTTTTAAAGAAAAACATTTTTTTCTTTTATTTATTTTATTTTACAATATTATTCAGTTCTGCATAACAGCCACAGATTCCCTTGTTCTCCCCCTTCCTGCCCCCCTCCCCTTCCCCCCAGCCCACCCCCCAATCCCACTACCTCCAGATCAAGGCCACCCCCAAGGACTGAGATCAACCTGGTAGACTCAGTCCAGGCAGGTCCAGTCCCCTCCTCCCAGACTGAGCCAAGTGTCCCTGCATAAGCCCCAGTTTTCAAACAGCCAACTCATGCAATGAGCACAGGACCTGGTCACACTGCCTAGATGCCTCCCAAACAGATCAAGCCAATCAACTGTCTCACCTATTCAGAGGGCCTGATCCAGTTGGGGGCCCCTCAGCCTTTGGTTCATAGTTCATGTGTTTCCCTTCGTTTGGCTACTTGTCCCTGTGCTTTATCCAACCTTGGTTTCAACAATTCTCGCTCATATAAACCCTCCTCTTTCTCACTAATTAGATTCCCGGAGCTCCACCCGGGGCCTAGCCGTGGATCTCTGCATCCAGATTCGTCAGTCCTTGGATGGGGTTTCTGGTCCAACTATTAGGGTGTTTGGCAATCCCATCACCAGAGTAGGTCAGTCCCGGCTGTCTCTTGGCCATTGTCAGCAGTCTTTTGTGGGGGTATCTTTGTGGATTTCTGTGGGCCTCTTTAGCACTTTGTTTCTTCCTTTTCTTGTGTGGTCTTCATTTATCATGGTCTCCTATTCCTTGTTCTCCCTCTCTGTTCTTGATCCAGGTGGGATCTCCCGCTCTCTTTCCCTCGACCCTCGCCGTTCATTGCTCTCACTCATGTCCAGGCTGTTCATGTAGATCTCATCCATTTCTCCGTCATTGGGTGATCCCCGTGTCTTTCTTGGAGTCCTGTTTTATAGGTAGCCTCACTGGTGATGTGAGTAGCAGTCCAGTCATCCTTGTTCCACATCTAGTATCCTCCTATGAATGAGTACATACCATATTTGTCTTTCTGGGTCCGGGTTACCTCACTCAGGATGATTTTTTCTAGATCCATCCATTTGCCTGCAAACCTCATGATGTCATTGTTTTTCTCTGCTGAGTAGTATTCCATTGTGTATATGTGCCACAATTTGTTTATCCATTCTTCAGTTGAAGGGCATCTAGGTTGTTTCCAGGTTTTGGCTATTACAAAGTCCGGCCCCCAGCTCCCATCCTGCCCCCGACTTCTCTTCTGGACCAGAGGTGAGTATCCGGGCCCATCCTAGACCCCATCCCTGGGCTCCAGCCACCCCTGGAAAAACATTTTTTAAAGGTTGAATTTTTGTTTTTGCCTCAGTTTTACACATATACTTATTCTTTGTATTTTTTTCTTTTATTAATCTTATTTTACAATTCAGTTCTACATATCAGTCACGGATTCCCTTGTTCTTCCCCCTCCCACCCCATTTCCACCCAGCCCACCCCCCCATTCCTACCTCCTCCAGGGCAAAGCCTCCCCTGAGGACTGAGATCAACCTGGTAGACTCAGTCCAGGCAGGTCCAGTCCCCTCCTCTCAGGTCAAGCCAAGCAACCCTGCATAAATAAGCCCCAGGTTTCAAACAGCCAACTCATGCAATGAGCACAGGACCCGGTCCCACTGCCTGGATGCCTCCCAAACAGATCAAGCCATATTGTGTGTGGTGTGATTGAGCATTTCTTGGGTATATGTCCAAGAGTGGTATAGCTGGATCTTGGAGAAGATTGATTCCCAATTTTCTAAGAAAGCGCCATATTGATTTCCAAAGTTGTTGTACAAGCTTGAATTCCCACCAGCAGTGGAGGAGAGTTCCCCTAGTTCCACATCCTCTCCAGCATAAGGTGTCTTCAGTGTTTTTGATCTTAGCCATTCTGACAGGTGTAAGGTGGTATCTCAGAGTTGTTTTGATTTGCATTTCCCTGATGATTAGGGATGTTGAGCAATTCCTTAAATGTCTTTCAGTCATTTGAGTTTCCTCTGTTGAAAATTCTCTGTTTAGTTCTATAGCCCATTTTTAATTTGAAAAGACTTTATTTAAAATACAATTATATTACTTTTCACTTCCATTTCTTCCCTCCAGTCCCTCCCATGCCACCACTCTCTAATCAATAGCCTCTTTTTATTGTTATTGTTTTATACATACAAACATAGACACACATGCTGTGTGTGTTTCTGTTGTTTGTGCACATGTGGTTTCAATGATAACTGCTTTCATTAGACACCAACAACGGGGCTCATCCTTTGGACAGGCTAATTCTTCCTCTTATAGCCGTCGTAATTTGCCTATAATTCTTTTTCTAGGGGTGGAACCCCATGAAATCTTCCCCTTTCCAGTAAGCATGTATTTCACAGCAGAATTCCTGGCATTATTGTTCTCAACAATTTTTCTACCTCCTCTTCTGCAATTTTCCCTGAGCCAAAGATGCAGGAATTATGGGGTATATATGCATCCATTATGGTTAAGCTTCACACAAATGATTAATCTTTGTATTGTGTCCATATCTGGTTTTCTGTGAGTCTCTGCATCTGCTGCAAAGAGAAGCTTCTGTGATGAAGGGTGGTACATACACTTCTCTGGGAGTACAAGGATAAGATTTTGAGCATGGTAAGGATATATATGGGTCTAACAAAGTAGTTGTTGTGGATTCTTTTCTAAGGTCTAACGTCTCACTAGACTTGATCAGTTCTTTATAATTGTCATGATTTCCTTCCAATTGAGTGGGTCTCAAGTCCAATTAGGGAGATGTTGGTTACCAATAATGTGAATTCCACTAATGTGTCTCTATGGATATCTTGTTGTGGTTCATAGGTATTGCAACTGGATGGGAATAACCCCAAGATTGCTTGATAAAGCTTCAAGTAATTATATTTTATATTTAACCAAATAATACATAGCACACATATGTGTATGCGTATACATAAAATGTATATGTGTATATTTGAAAGAAAATTAAGCTGTGTGGGCTGACAGTTCTCTCTACAAGACTCATAGACTAATAAAAACCTCAGTACCAGGCATGAAAAACCTTCTTTCAAGTAGTTGATCAGGGTAGCCCAAGCGTCTCCCAAAACAATGCAGACTATTGATACAGCTCTTGGTTGCTTCTCAGAGGCCAAAGGTAAGATACTATTGCTGAAGACACAGCACACTGAAGACTCAGGACATGGAAAACTCAAGCTAGCATTGACTTAAAGGCTTCTTTTCTGCTTTTCAGTTTCCATGGTACCAGAAAACACTGTGTCAGAAACCAAGGGAGAATAGCAATTAATGCACAAACACTTAGTACTTACCTGTGGCAATACTGTTGACCATAATTGTAGTAAAATCACTTTTAACATGCCTTGACATCCAGATGTTATCCTGGAGAGACTGCATTTGAACTTATGAATACAATTTTTTCCCCAAATGACTGTACTCTACTATACTATCTGGTGTCCTTTGCTTGTAAAAAAATTATTTGTACTCCAATGATTTCAACATCTGAAATGCTGTGAGAACTGGCTATCACCTTAAGGATTCAAGTGCTATGATCCCACTCTCATTTCCTTTGTGAGTAGTGAGGAGGCAGAGGAGGATATAGGAGAAGGTAAGGGGAATGTTGGGGGTCAATGTGTTCAAAATACATTGAATCAATATTCAAAGAAATAATAAAAGTACTTCTAAGAAAGAAATAGAAGCTCATCAGAGATCAATTGTTTAATTTTGCTTATCTTTATTACTTATATAGTACATTAATTTAAACAGACAGAAATAGACTCCTAACTCTCAATATTCTAACAAAGCTTTATGGCAAGTGATGGAGTAAAGATGCCATTTCTAAGGCTTTGATATTCTGGGCTCTTTCTTCCCATAAACTTCCCTATAGAAAAAAAAATATGTTTAGCTACAATCTGAAAAGTCTTCAGGATAAGTTACCTCTGTTTTAACTTCCAACCTAACTGAAAAACCTCCAGTTTCTTCCATTTTTATATTTCATGCAAAAAGAATAGTCAGTCATGAAGAAACACCATTATGTTCAATCCAAATGAATTTTATATTCCTAAACAACATAGGAAATAGAAGTACAATTGGATATGTCCATGAAATCTGTAAGGATTTGACTTATGCAAACATAGCCTGCATCAATTTGTGTGCAGAGCCACCTACCTGCTGTGAATTCCTAGGCAGACCATATTGAATTTCAGCACAACAAATTAGAGAGGTGAGACTCAAACAATCAATTAGCACTTCGGCCAGTTCCAGGAATATGTATGCATGGTTTTTTTTCTTCACAGTAATTTTGAAACTGTGAAAATAATCACAGAACTAAAGGAACACTTAATTGAGTATCTCTGTGTTACTTTTGTGTAGCTCTTTAAAGAATCTAATTTGCTTAAATGAAGAAAACTTTAGGGGAAGGTTATGCATTTATGTTAGGGAGGGTGAGAGACAATAGTTCAGAGAAGACTAGTCCTAAACTCATTTGGATTTGGGCAGGTGAGACTTGATATTGATAGAACACAAAGAAAGGTGCAAAGCCTTCACTGAAAAGCACTTGCTATGCAGTGGATATTGAGTCTCTGGGAAAGTGCCTACAAGTACCTCATCAGCATATTAAATTCTTCTAAAGAGTACTGCAACCAGAATAATTCAACTGTGGGGGATGTCTCCATGTAAAGATCCAATAACCACAAAGAAACCAAGCAGTGAAGTGATGAAAAGTCAGAAAAGGATTTAATTAAAATGCACCTTTTAGGAAAATAAACTCAACCATTCCACTCCTTGGTTGTGGTACCAACATGAGCTTCAGGTCAAATAGAGGAGGAACTAAAGCATGCCAAACATTAGTCAGTACTCACAGAATTCCACGGAAGAAGGAGAGGAAAGATTGAAGGAGCCAGATGGGTTGGGGACTCCAGTGGAACATGACCCACAGAATCAACTAAGCCAGGATAATAGAAGCTCACAGAGACTGAAGCAGCAACCATGGAACCTGCATGGATCTGCACCAGGCCTCTGCCTACATGCTGTAGTTCTTTAGCTTGTGGTTTTTGTTAGACTCTTAACAATAAGAGTAGGGGTGTCTCTGACTCTTTGCCTGCTCTTAGGACTCTTTTCCTCCTACTGGTTTGCCTCATCCAGCCTTGATATAAGGTTATGTGCCTAGTCTTGTTGTATTTTATGCTGAATAAGGTTGATATCACTGTAGGTCTGGTCTTTTCTGAAAGGAAACAGAGGAGCAGTGGATCTTGGGGAAAGGAGAGGTAGGGAGAGATTGTGAGGAGGGGAGGATGGGAGAATGGTGTTGGGATGTATTGTATGATAGAATAACTAAATAAGTAAACCATTAAAATAAAATAGACATACAGTAAAATATAAACAAACAAATAAACAAAAAAGAGTTATCTTATGCAGTGTTAGTCAAACTGCCTTGATAGGAACTGAGATTAGTTAGGCAGACACTGCTTGAATGATTAACATCCCTATCCACAGTGCAGAACTCTGACTTTAAAGGATACAGATTTTACATGGAAGCAGAGATATTAGACTTTATTTCTGGGTCTGGTTACTTTTCAGGTCCCAATGAGGAGTGAGTGTTTCTTAACAAAATAAACTTCTAAGTCCAAGCAACATAAATAATGTTATATGATACCAAAGTTTACTCTTAATAAATCTCTCATCTGAGTGATAAGTTCCCATTTCCTTTTTCTGTGTAATATATCATGTGAACACCTCTGTTTCTGGTGGGTTTTTTTTTTTTTCATACTTTATGTGCTCACCTCCATTAAAATGATTGCCTGCCAGGACAGCAAATGAGATTTGTTGGTTAACTGGTTAATTAACTTGATCCCAATTCCTAGAAAACAATGCATAAAGACACAGAACATATTTTCTGTGGTAAATTCATGCACTGTTTCTGCATATCTGTATAGACAATCCCCACCACATATGGTGGTGAAACTCTCTACATTGATCAATGGTGTTTGCTTGCAACAGTGTATCCATGACACATCTAACCCCTTTTTATCTCCATGAACATAATGGCACATTTTTAGTCATTTTGTATTTCATTGTGGTACTTCATTCTCTCCATTTACAGTGATTTATGCTGCTCTGTGATGATATATTTCTATGCAATTCCACTCATGATAGTGCTGGCTTGAGTCAGATTTAGTGTCTTTTCACAGAATGGCATTGTAACTGATCTATTCTGCCTTCTCAGAATATATACATGAGCTATCCCATTGATTTGCAACAAGGTAAGGCTTGACTTGTCAATGAAAAATAACCAGATACTAAAGCACTAAAAAATGCTACTAAGTAAAAATTTGAAATGCAGGACATCTTGCAATGATGAATGAAAATACCATATGAGAATAAGAGAGTGCAGTTACCTTGATTATATACATACCATAAAGTAAAAATTTTAGGTAAAAACTCAAAATAATAAAAAAATAATTTAGTATATATTGGTGATTTCATGCTACACTTTGAAAGAAATTTAAAATCATACCCAGAAGACACAAGAAAAAAGTCTATTTGGCATCATTTATAAATATTCCTATGCCCTCACACAGGAATTATGATATGAGTTAAAAATCTAAATTAGTTGTGATTTGCATTGGTTCACAAACCTTACACAGTCCCCAGTGCTATAGCAACAGCATCCCCGGCATGGAAAATCAAGCTGCTGTGGTCTCTAGGATGTCCCAGTGCTTGCTTTGGATTTGTTCACAGATTCAGATGCATTTTAATCTGTAGCTCAGCCCATATGGCTACCCTGAGTGCACTCAGAATAAGCCGCAGGTACATAGTCACTCAGCTCTAAAACAAAAGCATAACCATGTCAGGCATCTAACTTATTCATTGTTAATACAGTAATTCATGAATCTCAAAGACGTGATGCAAATTCTACTGCAGCCCGTTAATCTCCAATTCCATTTAATATCAGGATCTAAAGCTGACTTTGCTCCCAATGTGAGGGGCATGCATAGAGAGGATGGATACTCAAAATGCTTTCACCACTGAGCGGGGGTATGAAGCTTCTATCTGAGTAGGAGTTCAGGATCTGTTCTGTGATTTCTGTTGCTAGGCAACTGCTTCCTTTGTCTGCTCTGTTCAGAACAGTTGCTTTATTTATGCTCAGTTTAAATGATGCAGATCATAATGTGAAGCCATAAAAGAAAATAGGGAAAATTATGTGAAAAATTGTTTCAGGAATTTGCAATATGGTGCAGAAACTAATGAGCATGGATGCAAATAATGCTTCAATGGAGAAAACAAACGAATCCCAAACCATTGGTCCCACCACCTGAGAGGTTTTGAACAGGTTACAGAATGACCAAGAGTTAATTTTTGATATTAACTAAGAATGACAGAAATACAACCAAACACATAACTAGCAATTGACTACTGCTAAATTAACTAGTACTAGCTCTTAACTAAATAATTAATAATTAGAGCAATTAAAAAAACCCTTTTAGTATCAGAAGTGGAGATAAATTTGTGAAAATTTAAAAAAATCTTAAAATTAAAATAAGGAAAAATTAAAGGATAAAAGAGGAAAGATGTATTTGTCAGTTTTTCACCTTTCCAAAGTCTGAGAAATCATTATATATATATATAAATTTTTGTTGCTTCACAAGGTTAAGGTGCTTCCTGCCAAGCATGATGACCCAAGTGAATCCTAAAACCTACATGATGAAAGGAGAAAACTGACTCTAGAAAGTTGTGCTCTGATAATGCATGTGCATATACATGTGAGCACACACACATATACACCCACATTAAACAAAAATACAGTTTTTAAAGGTGTACTATAATTCTGACCTGCACATACTATAGGATTGCAAAAGTAACCTTGCTGATTGACAACAGATTCATCTTTGTGTATGACATGTGAAATGGTTTAGTGTTTCTGAATTTATTTTAAAGACAATTGCTGTATTAAAAAGTGAGGTCTCTACTTTGATCACAGTGACTCACAGAAGATGACCTGTGTTTTTTATATTGTTTTAGTTTCTTTAAGAAGATCTTAATGTTTTACTCATTCTTTATGAAAAATGAATCAATCTGTGCCAATAAGTCCAATATTTAATAACACTTGATGGATATTAGTTCAAACACCTAGTGATGATTGAAGGTGATGCTAATATTACAGTTGTCTCCATTAAATAGTGGGAAAAGGGTAGCATGTGGAGCCAAGATTCAAACTCATATTCTCTGATGTGGGGCTACATGTTGAACATTCATTAATCTAAGAACTATGTTTTATTGTATTCCTTTCCTAAAGTACAATTCTGTAATTAACCACCATCTTTTAGATACCCTCCTCAGTTTACATAAATGAAGACCACATGAGAAAAGGAAGAAACAAAGTGCTAGAGAGGCCCACAGAAATCCACAAAGATACCCCCACAATAGACTGCTGGCAATGGTTGAGAGACAGCCAGAACTGACCTACTCTGGTGATGGGATGGCCAAACACCCTAATAGTTGGGCCAGAAACCCCATCCAAGGACTGACGAATCTGGATGCAGAGATCCACGGCTAGGCCCCGGGTGGAGCTCCGGGAGTCTAATTAGCAAGAAGGAGGAGGGTTTATATGAGCGAGAATTGTTGAAACCAAGGTTGGATAAAGCACAGGGACAAATAGCCAAACGAAGGGAAACACATGAACTATGAACCAAAGGCTGAGGGGCCCCCAACTGGATCAGGCCTTCTGAATAGGTGAGACAGTTGATTGGCTTGATCTGTTTGGGAGGCATCTAGGCAGTGTGACCAGGTCCTGTGCTCATTGCATGAGTTGGCTGTTTGAAACCTGGGGCTTATGCAGGGACACATGTCTCAGTCTGGGAGGAGGGGACTGGACCTGCCTGGACTGAGTCTACCAGGTTGATCTCAGTTTTCGGGGGAAGCTTTTCTCTGGAGGAGGTGGGAATGGGGGTCGCCTGGGGGGAAAGAGAGGGGGGTGGGAGGGGGGAGAACAAGGGAATCCGTGGCTGTTATGTAGAACTGAATGGTATTGTAAAATAAAATAAAAGGAAACAAAAATGGAAGATAATCAGTATCCCTATTTTTATTCTCAAGATTGCATATCACGATTATAAAGCCCTTGTTCTATGGCTTTATAGTTACAATATATGCTATCTAAATGTGTCCTATTTCTATCATTGATTTTCATGGTTTTTACTGTTCCCTGATGAATTGAGGTTTGTAATTGCTTGAAGAACTTTCATACTCCCTGCTACTTGGGTAACTTGATCAAATACTTGTGGATGTCTTCGGGCCTTCAGCGTCACCATTATGTGGAAAAGTGTTCAACAATATTAAGAATTCAGGACTGAGTGTTCTGTAGTAGAATCAGTAAAGCCTGAGTATCTTTATTGTGGTTTTTGAAATCCGGAATTAAAATTTTTTTCATTTATTTTTTTGAGAATTTTATGTAATATGTTTTGATCATCTATCATTTCCCTTCCTCCAACTTCTTCTAGATTCCCCCAATACTACATATTCTACTTCATGTTCATTCTCTCTTATTAAAAGAAAAATAAAACAAAATAGAAACATACACACACAAAACCAACAACAACAACTACGGAGTGCAATTTATTTTGGCCAACTACCCCTGAGCTTGGGGCCTGCCCTGCACTCTGGTTTATATACCCAGTGACACTTCCCTGGAGAAAATGGATTTTTCTCCCCCAGTAGCTATCAGTTCCTTCTCCCTATGAACTCACAGAGACCGAGACTGCCCACACAAGGCCTACACAAGTTCAAATCAGAGCAACTCCCAGCATGGAAAAAGAGAAGTAGGCACAGAACCCTAGACCTATCAAGAAGATATTTGAAATTGGGTCTTTTTGTAAAGAAAAATGAAATCATACATTTGCCGGAAAATGGTTGCAACTGGGGATCATTATGTGAAGTAAACTAAGCTAAACATGAAAATTGCAGAACATTCTCTGTCATTTACAAACTCCAGATTCTCTAGGTTTGAGTGTGTGTGTGTGTGTGTGTGTGTGTGTGTGTGTGTGTGTTTTCATGGCTTGTGAACATAAGAAAGGAATCAGGAGAGGGGAAGGAAAAATTAAGGGATGGAAATGGAAAGAAAAGGAGAAAATAATGGAATATATATGAAATAAAAATAGACGGCAGAGCTATTTGTGGGGAGGTAAGAGCCAGCAAGAGTTTACCAGAGGAAAGAAGAAAGTAAAATCACACACACACACACACACACACACACACACACACACACACACACACACATACATATATATATATATATATACACATACCCAATTACGGTTTGCTGCCTGAGAACAATCTGAAGTTTGAATTTAGTAGATGTCCAATTTGAGCATTCTATATGCAACTAACTTCCAATGAGTTTCATCTGGAAGTCAATAGTTCCCAAACTGCATCAAATAGAAAACAGAGTGTGGGGAGACACTGTTTCATTTTTTTCTTCATTAAACTGAAGAAGAGCGACAAGAAGAAACCAAACAAATAGTATTGCTCACAGTGGGCCAGGGTTACATTTCTTTTAGGGGTGCATTTTCCATGTGAATCTATTCATTTTATTCAACCAAACAAAAGTCAATTCAGTTATGTATAAATTTATATATATATATATATATATATATATATATATATATAATTTTTTGGTTTTTCGAGACAGGGTTTCTCTGTGTAGCTTTGCGCCTTTCCTGGAGCTCACTTGGTAGCCCAGGCTGGCCTTGAACTCACAGAGATCCGCCTGGCTCTGCCTCCCAAGTGCTGGGATTAAAGGCATGTGCCACCAACGCCCGGCTAAATTTATAATTTTTAAAATAAAATTATTTATCTTATCAATAATACCTGCAATAAAAATAGTTAATATTCAAATTACTAAAATCAACATCTGGTAATTTGCAAAAAAATATTGTTCCTAAAAATTTTACTTTGGAGTAATGTGTTTAATAGACTATATTTCATATAAGGTAAGAATTAAATAGTGTCAGTATTTCTGAAAAATAATTTTTTAAATATTAACTTTTCCAATTTCAACAAAAGATCATGAAATAAATTGACTTAATTAAAATGAAAGGAAATGCAGAAATAATAAAATAATTAAATGTGATGTGTACTCCACACTAAGAAACAGTTATGCAAACTGGCACCAAACACTCACTCTATTAAGAAGTAGATTAATATCAAGTTTACTATGAAATACAATGAGTTCTTAATATCTGCAGATAAGGAATGAAACAAGCAAATTGGAGGAACATGGGAGAAAGCAGAAACAATCTGTGAAATTGCTTATTTTGAAAAGATGTTTCATTTGTTTTTTTTTTTTTTTTTGAAGATCATTTCACAGAATCAAATGACTGCAAAAGCCATACAAACATCAAAAATAATTGTATCAGGATGCATAATAAATAACAGAAAGACAAGAAGATCCAGAACGAAAGATTATTTTCCATCTGTTTTATAGTTATCCCCTGAACACAAATTGAGATTCATATAGTAAAATGAAAATTTTATATTTTGAATAAATAATCATAAAAACGAACATGTATGCAATGCTAATTTACCAAAAGTGCTATGTTAAGATCCAGTCTACACCATGATTTGATTTGTGTAACATTCTGTAAGCAGATGTTAGCTTAACCTTTTCTTTTTTGAAGGTGAGCTTGGGAGCAGGTGACTGGCAGCCAAAGGACTTACAGCTGTTTACAGTCTATATGAATAAAGTCCTACAGGCAGACCTAGGGGATGATTAATTTGCCTTTCACTGAAATTCTCTTTAAGGAGTTAACAGAGGATGTATTTTAGAAAGACAGAAAGACTGTAAGTGCCAGAGGGAGTGAAGTACACCCAGGAAACAAAGCCTTCTAAACACACATGAACTCACACAGTAGGGCTGCATGCACAGCACCAGCCTGGTTTTATGCAGATGAGGTTCAAGCATGGAGAGGAGAATTGGACAGGAGCCCTCACCTCTAACCCAGAAGCTAGCTCCTATGGACAACTACTTGCAGATGAAAAAAACAGCTTTCTTCGGTGGAGTCTCACAGGGAATACAAAGCATTCTTAAGGGCAGGCCCCAGGCTCTGCAATAGATGGCCAACACAAAATTAACTCAATAGCATTTTTGGAGGTTCTTGGACTCATAATATTTTATCAGGCCATATTTTCTCAACCTTACAGGTCCTTTGCATGTATATTATGGCTTCCAGTTTTGAGGTTTTTTTTTTTTAGAATATCTGTCCATAAAAACATGTCAGTCTCTACATCGATATATGATCCTCCTGATTTTTTATTTATTTATTTATTTATTTATTTATTTATTTATTTATTTATTTTGGTTCTTATTTGTCTGTTTGCTTGTTTCTTCCTATTCCAGTTTGTTTTGTTCTGTTTTATCCTTTCTTATTATTATTCATTAGATGTCTTCTTATTTCCTAAGAAGAGATGGAAAGGGTGTAGACTCAGATGGGAAGAGAGGTGGAGAGGATTCCTGAGAAGTTAGGGTAGGGGAAATGTTAATCAGAATACATTGTATGAAAAAAATCTATTTTTAATAAGAAATTCTTACATAAAACATTTTTTTTCTATTTTGGTCTTTTGAACTTTTCTGAGAGATTTAGTTGTCTCATATGTGATATCAAAAATGAATTTCAACAGAATGTGCAATGCCTCTTCATTTCAAGAGAAAAATTCTGTTTCAAATTAACAAAACACATTATATAGATGTATATCTTGCTCAAAGTCAAATTGTCTTGGAATTTTTAAGACAAGTTGAAAACAAATAGTTTCAGGTCAAATTATCATTTTAAATCAAGCAGAATTGTAATTCAAACATTTATTTGTTGTTACCTTTTCTCTCTCTGAACTGTGTGATTCTCTGCTGATGGCCATGATCCAAGGGCTGAAATTCACTATGGAACTGTAGCACTTCCTCAGACATCACAGAACACAATCACCCTGACTTACAGAAATATTTACATCTACAGTATTGTGTTTTGGTATTCTTTGTTTTACTCAATTTTATGCTCTTCCCTCCCCCTAATAAAAACAAACAAAAATATAGAGCTGCAGAGAAGGCTCAGAGCACCTCGGACAGCTGATGGATAGAATCTTTCTTTAAAAATGCATTTTTAAAATCTTTAATTAGGATAGGACCCCAAAACAAGGAATTAAACAAGGTTATTCTTAAAGAAATTATACTCTTGGCAATATGTAGTCCACTAGAGTATCTCTGTTACTCAAAACACAATATACACATGAACGTGAAAGTCATAGCTAAGTGATAAGTATGTTTTTATTCAGGTTATAATTAATTGGTTGATTCATTTTTAAATATTTATTTATTTCTATTTTATGTATATGTCTGTGCACCATGTGCCTGCAGTTCCTGGGAAGGCCAGAAAAGGGCATTAGATATTTTCCCCCCCTGAAACAGGAATTACAGGTTGTTAGCTGCTGTCTGAGTGAGGAAAATTAAACTTTGGTTCTCTGCAAGAACAGCAAATGCTCTTAGCTGCTGAGCTATGTCTCCAGCTTTGTTAATTTTTAGAAATAATGTATTATGTATAAATGGGTTTCATTGTGATATGGAAATGCATTTGTACAGTATGAAAGTCAAATATTCTGATGATCACAGTGTTGTTAACTGGAGTCAGTATTTTCATTTTCAGGTTCCAGAGATGAGAAGGAACAGGTAGTATTTGTTTTTTAATGCTGACTTATTTCACTAAGTATAATGACTTCCACTTTTATGTACTTTTCTACAAATCACAGAATTGCATCATTCTTTGTGAATGAACGCTATTCCTGTATATGTGTGTGTGTGTGTGTGTGTGTGTGTGTGTGTGTGTGTGCTTATACACCACCCTGTTTCTATCCATTCATCTGTTTGTTAAATTGATATCTAGCTTGACTGTATAGTGTGGCCACTGTCAATAAATTCGGGAGCATAGGATTCTCTGATATGTTAATTTTGTTTCCTTTACATATACGCCCAGAAGTAAGATAGAGGGAAACATGTATGTTTTCAGTTTTGGGAGGAGCTTACATGCTGTTCTACCATTTGTGGTTTTGAAAATTTACATTCTTATCAACAGTATATGAGAATTCACTTTTCTTTACATCTTGCCAGAATTTACTTAAAAAAATAATAACTTTTGACTTGCAAGATAGATAATATGTTATTATTGTCTTGGGAGGTGCTGTTTTTGAGATGTGTTGTATCGGTAGCCCAAGCAACCTTTAACTCACTGTGCAGCTGGAATTGGACTCAAATTCCTCATTCTTCCACCTCCTCTTAAAAAGTGCAAAGACTATAGGCATAAACCACATGCATGTATGGTTTGACTTAGGTTTGATTTGTATTTCTTGGCTACTTAAAGAAATTGGTCATTATTTTTATGTTTGTTGCATGGCAAATAAACTATGAATCTATCATCACTATAAAAATGACCAAGCATGTCCATTTTATCTTTACATCTTAAAAATTCATAAATACTAAACTAACTGAATTAACATTGTGTATTAGGAAATATTAAAGAGGACAAACTTCCTTATTCATCATTGAAATGTTTTAAAAATTATAAAATATTATTTTTCTTATATTGAAATGGAGAATATAATTTTAGACATAACATAAAAATATACTGCACATGTTTAAACTTGACAGATTAATTGGTCCATAGTTAGATTATACAAACAGGAGCTATGTCACCTTTTATGAATTATAAGGACATACTAGTTGAAATGTATAAATCAAAATGCTATGTGAATAATTGGCTTAAAATACCAAGGCAGATGCCGGATGGTGGTGGTGGCACACGCCTTTAATCCCAGCACTCAGGAGGCAGAGGCAGGCGGATCTCTGTGAGTTCAAGGCCAGCCTGGGCTACAGAGTGAGTTCCAGGAAAGGTGCAAAGCTACACAGAGAAACCCTGTTTCAAAAAAAAAAAGAAAATACCAAGGCAAAATCAATTGCTCCCTATCTTGGCCAATCTACATCATTTACTTCCCTCAGTTTTCCTCCCTGATGAAGAAAATTAGAGTTTCTACTTGTTTGATTCAAAATTTCTTACATCGTTCTAACAGGCCAAATCAGAGAAGTTCATGCTTATGTAAATAGACACCATTGGTGTTGATAAAACAAAACTTAGAAGGCAATCCAGAAATATCTGCTTTTAAAATACTCTTTGATAGAAGCAAGGATTTTGTACACACACTGGCCAATTAGACATAATTACACAGAGAACACATAACAGAATTCTGACTTAAAACACTAATATTTTTCTGCTCTATTTCTTGGTTATAAGCGCTGTGTTTCCAGGACTTTAAAAGCGCGGAGCTCTAATGACTGGATTAAAAGCACAGCCATGTGGTGCAGAGAGGTTGTAAAGCATTGCAGGAGGCCATCAGTGGGAATAGCAATATGAGCTTTATTAGAGGAACTCTGTCACCCCTTCGCCCATAAAATTCAAGCTGTTCTTAAACATCAGTCCCCATGCAGGTTGCCTTCCAGAACTGGAATTCTTTGCAAAATTGTACCATGAAAGTTCTTCCCCGGGGATGTCAATTAGATCTGAAGAAATCTTACTGTCTTTAAACACACTGATACTCCTTTACTTTTTTTCCAGTAAGCATATGCCACTACATCAAAGGGGGATAATCAACTTATGTGCTTTTAAAATCAATTATTACATAAGTGTTTTGTCCTGCAGCTTGTTTTCTTTGCAATAAATTTCAATTTTACGTTACTGACACGTTTAATAACCTAACATTGTTATGATTCTTTTCTTAGTAGCTACTTTAAGAGTTGAATGATTGAGCCTCCAAAATCCAGAGTAAAGTCTTCTTGATGTGGGCCTTGTTGTTGCTCAGTTAACCTTGATGGCCCTCTGATTTCTGAGGGCCACTTCGGGAGTGTTTCTGTGTTACCAAGATGAAGCAGTCTTGAATGTCTGGTAGATTTTGTTGACACTTTCAAATGAAACAAGCAAACGTGTCCATTACTTTTTGGAATGCTTCTTGCTCCTGTTTAACATGATAGGCAGGGAGTGATTCAAGGTAAAAGATGATGATGATGATGATGATGATGATGATGATGACAGAGAAGGAATTACTTTTGGCAATTCACCTTGATGTTTTCCTTTATACAGCATCCATGGTACAGGATAGAAGGAGGTTTCTAATTTGTCTTCTCAATCCTGAATGATTGGTGAATTTATAATAAAATATTAAAAGGAAAATTGAAATACAATCATAGCACAACACAAATAAACAAAGCTTAAAGGATTTAACTGTCAAGTAAACTTTTAAACTTTGCAAAAGCATCTAGGCAGATATCCATCCCTATCTTTCAGCATTATTGCATGTACACAAAGAAAATGACTCTACACAACATTTTAAAAATCTCTGCCGCATACCATTGGGAGTCCAAAGCAGTCTGGTGCATTATGTAGTTATCTGCAGCTCAACAGAGCCTGTGTGCTCTGGCAAATACTTTGCTCAGATTTGTAGATACTTCCCAGTATTTTCCAACGCATTTAAAACAGAAAGGAAATAATAATATAGCTATTAAGTATTGAGAAGATGAGAGGACAAGAAAGAAAGGGCCTCAAAAGTTAAAAGGTACATTCTATATGCACTTGTTGCAGCTGATGAATTACGAAGTTGATGTAACCTTTTTCTTTCTTTCTTTTTCTTTCTTTCTTTCTCTCTCTCTCTCTCTCTCTCTCTCTCTCTCTCTCTCTCTCTCTCTCTCTCTCTCTCTTTCTTTGAGACAGGATTTCTCTGTGTAGTTTTGATGCCTGTCCTGGATCTCACTCTGTAGACTAGGCTATCCTCAAATTCACAGAGATCTGGCTCTGCGTGCACCACCACTGCCTGGCTGATGTATCCTACTGTTGAAGACAAAACACACTTTGAATACAGGATACAAAGAAATCAAACCGGAACTAAGCTGGAAGCTTCCTTCCTGCTGACTAGCATCCATAATGTTAGAAGGTGCTTGCCAAGTTTTTTTGGGAAAAAAAGTTATCAAATACCAAACGTAGCTGTAAATACTGTGAGTTGTAATACTGACTGCTATGCCCACATATCTGGGGATAGCCAACTCTTTCCTGACTGGATGTGAAGTCCACTCCATGTGAGAGAATATATTCATGGTATTGTAAATATGGTCAAAACTCTGTGGCTAGAGAGTTCATAAGCTACGGTGTGCATGTTTGAGTGGTAAAAGTTTCTACTTAGATGCTTTGCTAAATGTATGTGTAATTAAAGAGCTTTACAACTACTTTTATACCCATATACTAGTGCTGGTCATAGTCAAAGAAGTATCTTTTGGCAATGGACAAGGGTCAAGCTAGAAAATCAAAATTGACCAAAGTCCTGAAAATAGAAGATGTTGATTTTTCAGTCCTACAAAGGGCATCTAGATGCATTACCCACTAGAAAATCCAGAGACTATGATAGAAATTATAGTACAAATTATAATAATATTTGATTGGTTTTTAATTTTGATGACAAGTTATCAAAGTCAGATATTTTTAATATCTGAATGTTGTGATTTTGTACTAAATCAAAGTCTTCTTTTTTTTTTTTTTTTTTGGTTTTTCGAGACAGGGTTTCTCTGTGTAGCTTTGTGCCTTTCCTGGAGCTCACTTGGTAGCCCAGACTGGCTCACAGAGATCCGCCTGGCTCTGCCTCCCGAGTGCTGGGATTAAAGACATGCACCACCAATGCCCGGCCGCCAAAGTCTTCTTTAGTTATAAAGATGTGAGTTTCGTCTATTGTGAAGATTCAGAGAAAGATTTGCCATTACTATTATTGCTCCAACAGAATTCTCATTTTCTTATACAATTGGCCATTTTGAAAAGAAAATCATCAATATTCAGCAATAAACCATGTTTTCAGTGTCTGTATTTTATAAAACAGCAGCTAGTTCTCATTACTAGGAAGTAAATCCTAGAAGTGAGAAGTTAAGAAATAAGACCACACCCCCATTTTCACATTGAATTTAGAAAAGAGATTCTAAGCAGTCGTGTGTGTGTGTGTGTGTGTGTGTGTGTGTGTGTGTGTGTGTGTGTGTGTTTAGTTTAGATCCTTACTTTCACATCATGGCAAAGCCTTGGCTAGCGGGTTTGCTTCAGCACAGATTAAGCAGGAAGTCAGTTCTGACAGAGTAATTGCAGTGTTAGAGTGCCTCTGTTAGTGTCTCACCTGCTTGGCCTGTGAAGACTGGAGTCACTCTCAGTCATTTCAGAACATTTTCATATAACCTATTAAAAGGGAATGGTGTTCTAACACTTTCTCATTTTCCATTTATTAAAGAAAGAATTTATGATTTTTATATGTTATTCTGTTGAAGCGTAGGAGGTTTTCATTGGAGATGACATTAATTATAAGCAAAATGAATTCAACAGATGGATGGTAATGAGATAAGCTGAATCATCAACTGAGAGAAAAACAGAGGAGAAAGACAGTGCTATTCAATGGACACTTGTAGGTTTTGCATGCAATACTTTATTTTACTAAAACAATTAAAATTATGATATTTTAGCTGATACAAAAAACATAATTAATATACTTTATCAGGGTAGCATGATGATTTGAACTTGCAATGTTAAAACTAGATTAAATTAATTATTCTCTTAAAAATATTCATTTCCTAAATGAAAACATTCAACATATATTCATCCAGCTTCTAAAAGCATATACTGCATTTTCACTGTTTATGGGCCATTACTGTATAATAGAACACCTTCACTTTCTGCTCTTGTCAAAGCACAGCTTAGTGCTCACCCGTCAACCTCTTCCTGTCCCCTGCTCCTTCTTTCCACACACTTGTGACCACTATGCCAATCCTACCTTGTAAGAAAGCACATATTATGTGCTGTCATTCAGTACTTTGTTTATTGTTCTTAACTGAATGATCTCCATTCTGGACAGGAAGTGACAAATGTCAGTGTTTCATTTTTTATTATGATGTAGAATAGTTTTCAATTGTTTACATGTAAGATAACTGTCATTTTTCATTTGTTAGTTGTTTTTTTCCAGATTGTGTCCATTCCTGAGTTACTGTGACTAAATTTGGTACTTCAGATCTTTCTGCAGCATATTGATTTAAGTGTTATGCAAATAAAATCAAAATAAAGAATTATGAATTAGCTGTATGTTTTAATTATTAAATAACCTCTTCACTGTTTTCTATAGTGGCTATATTAATTTGTATTCCGGCCAATGGTGTGTAAAACTCCCTTTACTCCGTATCCTTGTCAGCATTTGTTGCCTTTGTTGGTTTTGCTTTATTTTATTAAAATGTAATTATGTAATTCTCTCCTTTAACTCCTTCTATGTGCTCTCAACTCCTTTTTAAATTCCTGGCCTCCTCTGCCTAAACTGTTATCATTACATATAAATACAAATACAACCTGCTGAGTCCCTTCAATGATGCCTGCACATACATGATATCGAGGTTGACCGCTTGGCATTGAATAACCCATTAGAGGCCTCCTCATATGGAAGACTGCTTCTCCAGTTCCCAGTATGCCTTAGCTGCCTGTAGTTCTTTGCCTAGGAGTGGAACCTTGGGAGAGTCCTCCTTCCACTGTAATATGTCTATTGGTGTTTACCTTGTCCAGATCATGTTGAGGTAGCCATATTTGTTTTGATATCATGATGAAGCTTCCCTGTTATTTCCAAGAGCCATGATCTCACAGCTGATTTTTCTGGTCTTCTAATTCTTGTAATCTTTCCATTTCATCTTCTGCAATTTTCCTTGAGGCTTCTCAGTAGGTAAGGTGACACCTCATGGTGGCTTGAATTCATATTTACATGATGACAAATGATGCTTAGCACTTTTTTGTGTACCTGTTGGACACTCAATATTTTAAATAATCTTATTTAGAATTCTGTTACTTCAAAAATATTATATATGAATCCTAAAGCTGACTTATGCTTATATTAAAAGACATAATTTGGGAGATACTGAAATATTATGCTTGCATAGAGACAACAACTATGAATGAGTCCACGGCTGGGGCTACAGTTCTGCTTTTGGTGTGTTCATTGCCAAGTTCTGGCCTGACCTCTTCTGTTAGCACCTTAAGATTTTTTTAAATAGGAAATGGTTGTGTGAATCTATTTAAATACTATATGAATATGATATGTCTTTTTAAGATGTCTTAATTCTGAATTAGAAGGAGTAGGAATTTTTAAAGTAAGTTAAAGATAGTTTGAGGAGGAAAGATAGAGTGGTCTTTCAGGAATGTGTGGTTGCATGTGTGAAAGTGACAAAGTAACATTTGAGTATATTATATACCACCATCATTCCTCCCATCACATAACTGAAAGGTAAAGAACAACACAACTTATAAGACCACAAGTGTCTTTTTAAAATGTTTTAATTTTTATTCATTTATTTATTTTTATTTGTGTCTGTGTGATCATCTGAAAGAATGACACGTATGTGTGCTTGGGGTGGGAGATGGTGACCACAGAAACAAAGACAAAGGCTGTTGGATTCTCAGGGGCTGGGGTTACAGTGACAGGTGGCTGGCTGGCTGCCTTCTCCATGGGTTAAGAAAGGGATTCAATAATCTTAATTCTGTAGATTCACACGTATTCCAAATGAAAATCAAAAGTTTCCAATAGCATTCTATACAAATATTCATATTATAATTTGTGGTGTTATATTGTGTACCCTAATAAAGCTTTCCTGAGGATCAGAGGACAAAGCCAGCCACTACATTAGACATAGAGGTCAGGCAATGGTGGAACACACCCTTAATCCTATCACTCAGAAGGCAGAGATTCATTTAGATCTCCGTGAGCTCAAGACCACACTGAAAACAGAGCCAGGCAGTGGTGGCATACAACTTTAATTCCAGTACTGGGAAGCACACACCTTTAATGCCAGGAAGTGATGGCAGGATGAAGAAAGGTATATAAGAGGTAAGGAAACAGGAATTAAGCAGTTCAGCTGAGACCTAAAGGGTGAGGACTCAGAGACTTTCAGTCTGAGGATTCATGGGAACAGGATCAGCTGAAGAGTTGGTGGGGTGAAGTTGGCTGTGGCTTGCTCTGCTTCTCTGATCTTTCAGCTTTCACCCCAAAATCTGGCTTTAGGTTTTTTGGGTTTTTATTTATTCAAAGTCTATCTAAAATTTGAACAACAGCGATTTTATGCAATTAGAGACTTTATGTGATTGGAATGTCTTAGATGCAGCAAAAGCATAAGTGTTTAAAAAAAGTCAACTCCATCAAAATTTAATTTGGTTGCCATAGCATACTGACAGAGTATAAAGCAAGTCACAAACTAAAATATTCTAAATTCATATACATGGTGAGAGATCAAAATCCAAAATATATTAAAATAATCCCACAATCTAACAACAACAAAAAACTGGTTTAAAGATGAGAAAAGGTCTTGAAGTTTCATTTGTCTGAGGAAAACTTACAAATGATAAATAAACATATGAAATAAGTTCAATATCATTAATCATTAAGAAAATGCAAATCATGCCATCCTGGTCTACAGAGCTAGTTCCAGGGACAGGCTCCAAAGCTATACAAAAAAAAATATAAATCAAAATCACACTAAAAATTATATAATTGCAATAATTGCTGATGATGACTGCAAGTGATAAAAAATAGAGAATAACAATGTTAACAAGAGGCAAGGGAACACATGGGCATTGCTGGTAACAGTGTAATTGTGCAACCACTGGGAAAATACAGTGTTTTTAATTCTTCAATATCTTTAATAGAGAATTCCATATGATTCTCTAATGTCTCTAGATATAGAGTATACATATTTAAGAGAAATGAAAGCAGAAATGGCTAGATATGTTTGTGCCCATAGCCAAAGAAGAATAGCCTCAAGTATCAAAATGTAAAAATGGATTTTAATGTTATCAGTGGGTGAATGAATAAATGTATATGAAACTCACATACAATGGAACACAATTCAGTTTGAGCATGTAGACAAATTTGAAACATGCATAATGCAATATGATTAAACTTTGATGACACTTTATATACTAAGCACAAGATAACAAAGACTGTATCACTCCATTTATGTGAGTTGACTAGTATAGACAGTTTCTAGAAAAATAGTAGTGTAGTTATAACAGAAGGCCGGATGAAGAAGGAATGCCAAATTATTATTTAATGGATAATAAAATTCAAATATTAAAATCTGCTGATATGGACAGTGATGAAGGTTGCACATCATTGTAAAATTACTTGATGTCATTGAAATGCTTGTTTGAAATATTAAAATGACAAATATCATAATATGTATGTTTTACCTAATTAAAAAAAACCCTAAAATTTAGAATATTCAGTTCAGAAGTTTTCCTAGTTATATTCAGCTGTCACTTGACACAGCCTAGAGTCATCTAAAGTCATCTTAACTGCGGGATTCTCTAGATGAGGTGGACCTGTGGCCACATCTATGACAGGTTGTTTTGATTGATGACTGCTACAGAAGGCTCAAGCCCACTGTGTAATGTGCTTTCTGCAATCTGAGTCCCTAAATCTGAGTTCTAAAAATGAAAAAACCTGAAATGTGGCCACAGGGAAAGTCAGAGAGATTTTATGACCATAAAGACTAAAATTGTAATTGGTCTTTGAAGATAGAGGAGTAGAATAATGGCAATGTGGACAGCACCTGGAGCTCAGAGACAGAAAACAAGACAAAGAAAACTCGATAACACAGTCACTGACATCATTTCTATCAACCCTTGAATAAGCTTAGAAACATTTCCCCACCAGAAAGCAGCACTGGTGAGTTAAAAGCTTGATTCTAGCCATAGTTGTAAGTTATACAACTATGAGTTCGTGTACCCAGACTTCTCTGCTATATTACTGTGAGAAAATGTGGTGCCTTGAAGCCCTGAGACTTGCGATTGTACTCTATCTTCCATAGAAAACTATTGTGATATATGAAAAGAAAGTAATTGCAATTACAGATACAATTTCTAAAAAACGACAAAATTGCAATATTATAAACACGAAAATATTACTCTTTGAAAATACCTTGAAAGGCAAGGCAAAACTTACTCTAAGAGGAATTTGAAAAACAAAAAACCTGAAGAGGTTTTAAAAAGATAATAATAACAATGATATTGGATGACCTAGTTTTCAGCCATTGATTTATGAGGCAGTACTAAATACATCTGGCAGGCTGGCAGGATATATATATATACACATACACACACACATATATATATATAATTTTAAATAGATTTTACTATTTTAAATACTGTTTGCTGTTTGCCTATAGAGAACTAAGACAACCTATTTTGCTTTAGTATTCTGTTTTAATAGTTATTCTATAAAATAGTTGTTTTTTAAGTAAAAAAGATTCATTTAAAATAAGTAAGTAATAAAGGAATGTATTTAGAAAACAAATAAAAATAAATTGCTAATATATGGTATCTAGATTTTTCAGTATTACTTAAGGCAAAGAGATTTCGTTGTGGTATGTTCGGAGTGGAGACAATCTTTCAGGAACTGAAAATTACCATAATACCCTTCAATAATAATAACACCCTTAAATATTACTTAACAAATGAAACCAATTTTTTTCAACACACACCGTTTACTTGCACTTTAGATGGATATCTCATAGATAAAACATTGATTGAAAGAAGATAGACAAAAAACTAGTTACATCTCTTTGAATTTTTTTTTTAAAGATTTATTTATTAGGTATACAGTGTTCTGCCTGCATGCCAGAAGAGGGTGCCAGATCTCATTACAGATGGTTGTGAGCCACCATGTGGTTGCTGGGAACTGAACTCAGGACCTTTGGAAGAAGAGCCAGTGCTCTTAACCTCTGAGCCATCTCTCCAGCCCTCTCTATGAATTTTAAGAATGAAAAAATTGCTGATTTAGAAGCCCTTGTTAACCCACTTTGGTTTCCATTATCATCAATGAAAGGAATAAAGGAATTTAATAAAAATTTGAAATACTTTACATCTTCACCTCAGTGATATTTCACATCAAGCCATTTTCCTATAATTATCATATAAGTCATTCTTATATACAATAAATATAATATTAGAAATAAAAAAGTAATGTAGCTAAATATTCTAGTTGTAGGTACTGTGAACTGCATTATAAGATAATTTTAATTTTTTTAATCTTTTGAGATTATAAAATGATATATATCATTTCCCTCCCCTCTTTCTTCCCTCCAAACATTTCTATATAATATTCCTTGTTTTTAACTTCCTGACCTAATTTTTCATTACTTGTTTTATATATATATATATATATATATGTGTGTGTGTGTGTGTGTGTGTGTGTGTGTGTGTGTGTGTGTACATATACATATATATTCCTAAAAGCAACCTGCTCAGTCTATGTGATGTTACTTGAATATACATTTTCAAGGCTGACCATTTGGTATTGAATAACCAACTGACATACTCTTGCCTGGGGAAGAAAGTCCTTTCTACCCTCAGCATTCTTTAGTGGCTGTGTAGGTTAGAGGCTTCCCAAGCTTTCTCCTGTCCACTTTGGCATAACAATTGTTGCTGTCATTGTTCACCTCATGTTTAGGTAGTCATATTGCTGAGAATTCATGGATGTAGCTTCTGCCGTTACTCAAAAGCATTCCTTCCTAGAAGCATGTTTTCAAAACTGAGTAAAGAAGATATGTTTTGTCAATATGATTCACTGGTTTAAAAAGATGAGATTTAAATATTGAAAAGAGAAAACAAAATTACCATTATTTATAGATGGCATATTTTATAAGAAAAAAAATGAAAGCCTCAACAAGAAAATCATGAAAATTCATAGGAAGTTTCGGCAATGTTGTCAGCCATAACTTGAAAATATATATTCAAAAAACTGATACAGTTTCATATATCAGAGCCAATCACTTATATGACATAATTAAAAATTCTATAATAAACATTAAAGCCGTCTACAAAATTGCTGTGTCTATGAATGTAAATGTTGTTTAACATCCTAAAGAATACAATCATAAGACATTAAATGGTGTGAAAAAGGTTAAAAATCCCACATTGAATGAGGAAAAAATACAAACTTTGTGGTATTAACATCCATCAAAGAAGAGAAGTATCAAAAATCCTGTGAATAAATAGTAAAGTGAGGTTTCTTTGAAACATAAGCAGTTATCTAAAGTACATATGAAGGACTGCAGGAGAAACCCAGTCAGGTTCAAAATATGGCAAGCAGCAGGATTCTGCCCATCCAACATAGAAACCGATAAATTTTAAGACTAATGTTTAAGAGTAACTGTTTAAGAGTAATGTTTATCAGGTGCTAGGGGCATGACTCGATCACCATCCAAGCACAAGAACTTTAACAAGGTCCTTAGAACCCCATACAAGGTCAAGTGTGGAGCTGTGTTCTTGTGATTGTTCCCAAAACTGGCAAAGCAGAGACAGAGATATCTAGGCCGTATGTCCAGACTATCTAGCATCATTGATAAGGTCCAGTGACTTAGTATCAAGAAAGAAGATGAAAAGAGGCTACAAAAAATATCCAAAATTTCTCTGGTCTCTGCACATGTGCATGCACACACATACATGTCCATGTACCCACAAAGTATTAATCAAATATAAATTTCTGTTACAAAAGTCAATGAGCAAAAGCAAGCTAAAATAAAAACAAAAACAAAAACATGAGAGAGAAGTGACAAGCAAATCTCCACGCTCCACATCTAGAAGGGAGCTTGGGAAACAGAAGCTTGATGTCACGTTATCGAGGAGCATGTCCACTCTTCTCACAGGTGATGTTAGAACTCTTATAGCACATAGTTTCTAAAAAGGATCAAAATCCACACATGAAAAGCTGCATATTGAAACAATTACAGGAAATATGCTTATGGAACACATACTGAAGTGCTTTTATTTTTAAAATAGAATTCTTTGAAAATATAACTGTTATCCTGATAAACAGTACAATACTAATGAAGTTAAAAGGAAAACTGATGTCTAAGAAAAACATGTACAATGCACATAAATCATATCTCGGGGTAATTTTCCATCTAGAAACATGTGCAGCATGTATACAGTGGAAATGTATAGATGTTAGGAACACCATTGATTGTGAAAAAAAATGATTTTGGAGGTAATGTGTGTGTAAATGTATACATATACTACAACATGTATTATTTATATACAATATAAATATTTATATTTTATACATACAAATATATAAAGAAGATATGCCCTGGATCTTATAAGGAGTAAATGAGTGTTTGTTTGGAGATGCTAGCAGGAGAGCACAGTTACTCATATACCCTTGACCAATGACTAGTCTCTATTTAGAAAATCTGTCCTGTTTTATCGAGCATGTAGCTTGAAGGGAGATGCACATCAATTGGTGAGGGAGTAATGGGATTCGAAAAGGAGGTAAGTTTTCTCTAGAGTGTAGTCCCTGGTGAGTTGACTACTCTCAAGGGAAAGTGTGCACATCCTAAAATATCTATGAAGTGCTAATTGGTCTTGAAGGATAAAAAGCAGACAGGACACAATGCTGTGTGAGTAGAGAAGGGAAGGGTGGATCTGGAAGGAGGTGGGGAACGGTGGTGGACATGATCAAAACACATTTCATGAATCTCTCAAAGAACTAATAGAAAAGAGTAAAGGATGAATCTGACATGAATGGGAAAATTCCTTTGAGGGCAAAGTAAAAGAAATCAAGGACCTGAGAACATGGCATCAGGTTATGACAGACTGAAAAACTAACCAAAAATGAGTTTTTAGGAGTTGATATGTGTATCTTTCGGTTATGATTAGATTTTATTTTGCTAGCCTACTGTCTGTGCCAACTTGTCTCCAGGAAGGTTGAATTCTACTCTGAACTCGCTCTCCTGCTGCTCCATCAGTAGGAACCCACTGGTGTAGAACAATGTGATGACTCAGCTGTTATTGAAGTCAGTATGCTACTCCTCAATCCTCATTCCTCTTAAGAAGCACTGTTTGGTCTCAAAGCACTGTTAACAAATCTTCCAATTAAAGGAAGGACTGAAGATTATTTTGAAACATCAAAAAGTGAAATAATTGATGAAGTGGATCATTAAGAACACTCTCCATTTTCTCAGACTCATTGATGAGGACTCTCCCAAACCTTCCAAGACCTTCTGCCTTATGGTACTTTCTCTCTCTCCCTCTCTCTGATTTACATTTACAATGAGAATAAATAATTTCATTTTTATGTAGCTGTGATGCTTTATTTAGATTATTTTTTTAGCATTGTAACAGCTCTTATGACTGTTGCAGACAAGAAAAGCTTAAGGGAGGAAAGATTTGTTTATTCTGCTCAAGTCTTTAGAAGACTGGGACCATTATGGTGGAGAAGGTGTGGTGGGTCAGTTCACATCACAGCCAGCCAGAAATCAAAGGAGGGACCATGAGTTCAAACCTTTTCCTCTTTTATTTATTATGGGCCCCAAACTCAAGAAAATGATAATACCTACAGTCACCTGTGCAATGTTTCCACAGAAATGCCTTCATGATCCACCTAAATGCATGCTTCACCTTCTTGTAGGGTATTCTAAATCAAGTCAAGTTCATAGTTCAGATTATCAGAAGCCAGAGTGCCTGTTTTCAGATTCAAGAAGCAGAAGAGGAAAAATTGTAAATCTGACTAATTACTAATTGTAAGGATTCTGTGCTTAATTACATCATCAGCCTGCAACAGCGTCCCCGCCTAAAAAGTGGGTGGGCCCTCCGTGGCTTTTTCCTTTTCGCTCCTTCCTTCTGGACCTCCTTCTCTTTCCTCTCTGTCTCTCTGTCTCTGTCTCTGTCTCTCCCTCTCTCCCTCTCTCCCTCTCTCCGTCTCTCCCTCTCTCCCTCTCTCCCTCTCTCCGTCTCTCCCTCTCTCCCTCTCTCCCTCTCTTCCTCTCTCCCCCTCCCAATAAAGCTCTAAAAAGGTAATTATGGCTTGTGATTCTTCCAACCAACACTCTCCTCCATCGGCATGTGCAAGCTCCTCCATGTGCAAGCAGCAGCCAGCCACAAGCAGAGCACTGTTTAACCAACATTGGTGCCATTCAGACTTGGATACACCATCGAATACCGAGGACCTGCTGTGACCACTGCCACCTGCTGCCTCTTCCCCCATCCAGCGAGACTGTGAGACTGCAAGCATCACCGCCCCTGCTGGACCCCCACACAGCTACTGCTGCCCCACACAAGCAGCGAGCCGTTTAACCAACACTAATGGTATATGAATATTATATTTACATCATTTTTACCCCTTCTTCTCTCCTTCCAACTTCAATCATGCTCTCCAATTCCCTCTCAAATTCTTGATCTCTTCTTCTTTAATTGTTATTACATATAAAAGCAAATGCATATATATACATACATATAAAATGCATTACATATATGTTATTACATATAAAAGCAAATGCATACACACACACACACACACACACACACACACACACATATATATATATACACACACACACATATACAGCACACACACAGAGGAATTGAAGTCAGGTCATTAGGCTTAGGGACAGTTGTCTTTGATATCTAAGTGTTCTCAGTGATACAAAAATGTTTTATGAAGAACCAATATAAATTGGAATATGAAGCATTCTATAATATAAATTTAGGCGATAATCTATTAGTATTTTCTCATAAAGTTGGCACTGGTCTTTGTGTAAATCACATTAAATTTAATGAACATTTTACTGTTAAAAAAACAGTGGGTGTTGTGCTTGACAATGGGCCCCAGCTGTCAATTTTCAGGAGCGACCCCCCTGTCTTAGCATCAGTTTGGGTTCTCCACAGGATACCCATAGCCAACAACTCAACTGAATGCAAAGTCCCACCAATGGAAGCCTTGCCTCTTTACAAAAGATGGCCAGTTCAAACTGCATATCCTCCATGACCAGGAGTCCTCACTAGGGTCATCTTCACAAGTCCTCACTAGGGTCATCTTCACAAGTCCTCACTAGGGTCATCTTCACAAGTTCCAGAAAGTTTTCATTTCACTAGGCTTCCACACTATGTCCTTAAATGCCCCCCCCCCAATTTCAGCTGTCTCTACTTCACTTTCTCTCTCCACTCCCCTTCCCCCCAACACACACAAAACCTAGTCTACTCTCTGGCACAGAAAGATATACTGCAGGCTACAGAAAGAGAAATCTGGACACCAACTCAGTCACAAAAACTGAACTTACAATCTGTCCTACCTATAAGATGCATTGGGGCAATGTTAGCACAGAACTTGTGGGAGTGGCCAACCAATAATGTCTGGTTCAACTTGAGGCCCATGCCATGAGAAAGAGCCCATGCCCTAAACTACCTGGGTGGTCAGGAACCAGAGATGGTCCAGAGTCTTTGGGTAGAACCAAATGCAACTGGCAAAAAATAATAAATAAATAAATAAATAAATAAATAAATAAATAAATAAATAAATAATAAATCAATGAAATGATTCCTAATGATATTCTGCTATACTCATAGATCAGTGCCTTGTCCAGTTGTCATGAAAGGGGTTTCCTCTGGGGGCAGACAGTAGGTGTAGAGACCCACAGACAGACATTATTCAGAGCGAGAGTCTAAATGGAGTTCTCCATCAGTTGCCTCCCCTTGGAGCTCCAGGAACCCAGTAGAAGTGGGAGACCAAGGACTGTAGGAGTCACAGGGGATGGAGAATACTAGCAGAACATGGCCCACTGAAAAAATCTAAGCAGGATTCATATGGGCTCCAGAGACTGATGCCTTCAAGTACTGGGCCTGCAAGGGTCTGCTCCAGGTCCTTTGCATATATAATGGCTGTTAGCTTGGTGGTTTTTGTGGGACTCTTAACAGTGGGAACAGGTGTGTTGTCTCTGACTCCTTTGCCTGCTCTGGGGACTCTTTTCCTCATATTGGGTTGTCTTGTTCAGCTTTTTTGTTTGTTTGTTTGTTTGTTTGTTTGTTTGTTTGTTTTTCAAGACAGTGTTTCTCTGTGTAGCTTTGCGCCTTTCCTGGAACTCACTCTGTAACCCAGGTTGGCCTCGAATTCACAGAGATCTGACTCGACTGCCTCTGGTCCCGAGTGCTGGGATTAAAGGAGTGTGCCACTTTCTTTTTTGGTTGTTCAGCCTTGATATGAGGACTTTGGCCTTGTCTTATTATTCCTTGTTTTATCGTGTTTGATTTGTCTCTTGGAAGTCTGCTTTTTTCTGAAGGGAAAAGGGGAGTTGAATCTCAGGGAGAGGGGAGTTTGGGGGAGTCTGGGAGGAGTAGTGGAAGGGGAAACTGTGGTCAGGATGTACTGTATGAGATTAAAAATCTTTTTTCAATAATAATAATAATAATGAGAAAGGGAACCATTACTGGTTAATGGCTGCTGTAGTTCCGAGGAAGATTCACTTTATTAGGAGTTTGGCCCACCAGTAAGAGTCTCTTTTCCCAGTGGATGACTCCATGCTCTGATGCATATGGGAAACCTTAGTTGGACTCAGTGGGTTAAAATAAATACAATTATAAAAGTAGAATATGATTGGATTAAACCCAGAAGCAGTGTGGTACCTGGACTCGAACATGGTCCCAGGTTGCAACCCAGACCCTGGGCAGTGGTATGGCTTTCTATGGTAACAGGAGCCATCGACATGGATGTAGACCCGGACTAAGGTAGGGCATGAACCCAGGACCATGTCTGGGTCCTTGGTCCTGCTCCTGCAGCTGTGGTCAGAATTGATGAATGCATCATTACTCCAGGGGGTCATGCAAACCATATGATGAACCATGTGTTGAAGTAAGAGGACCTTACTGAACTGGTCCTTCCCCTCAGTGGCCTAGGGAGAGCTACCCCCACCCCAAACTGGAGTGCTGAGACCACCCCTAGTCAGTCCTGGGAAAAGGACCCAAATGATCCTGGCACTGGAAAGCTGGCCCAGCCCCCAGCACTTGAGAAATCTGGCCCATCCCTACACAATGAATGTGGGAAAGCTGGCTCCAACCCCTATCTGATAGGGAGTGTCCCTGTGGCCCAGACTGACCGACTCAGCTACCACCCAGGCACATATCCAGGGATTTGAGTTGACACTCTCCAACATCTACCCCATATATCGCCCGCTGGAGCCAGTGAAGGGACTGTCCTAGGGAATCATAGCTGCAGAATCTCCATGACTTGGGGCACACAGCAGGATGTACAAGAAGAATTTCAGTGAAAATCCAGTGTTGATGGTGTACCAGAAGCCAGAAACATTGAACCTGACCAACAACACATTACACAATAAACATTTGCAAGTAAGGCTATTTGGACAAAATAGTATACTGCATGATATACAGCAGTTCCTAACGTGACTAAGAGGAACAAAGAGGTGATGGAGAAGCGGGAAAGATGGAGGAGTGAAGAGTTTTACTGTTTCTGGTTTTTGTTAGTTTTTTTTTTGTTGGTTTGCTTTTTAATTAGTTATTATTTCATTTTTATTATTTCTTTAAAAGTTTTCCCTTGGGGGTGCAGGTATGCTACAAGGTTGAAGAGTGGATAGAGAGAGATTGGGGAATGCGTGGGATTGCGGTTCATGAAGTGAAATGCTCAAAGAATCAATAAAAATTATGTTTAAAAATAAAATAAAAGTAGGGCATGAAGCTGGGATGATCAAGGAATAGAGAAAGAGGAAGGAAAGTGTAGATGTAACCATCTTATTAAAATAGAAACACAGAGCCAAATGCAGAGTGGAAAGCCCAAGAGGTCAGAGCAATAGCTATGAGCTAAAAACTCTTTCTTAACCTTCACTGCCACTGCTGTCCTTCATCTCAGAAAGAGACCTACTTCCTGTGTGTCTGTCTTTCTATTGACTTTGTGTTCTGCCTTCTCATTGGTTGTAAACTCAACCACATTACCTCCTCGTCACTGCCTGTCTATACAGACATCCTGGTCTTCTATGGTTGGTATTGAGATTAAAGGCATGTGTCTCGGTGCTGGCTGTATCCTTGAACACACAGAGATCCTCATAACTCTGCTTCCCAAGTGCTGGGATTAAAGGCGTGTGTCACCACTGCCCTGCTTCTGCTATAGCTTGCTATTAGCTCTGAACCCCAGGCAACTTTATTTATTAACATTCAAATAAAATCTCATTTCAGTACAAATAAAATATCACCATAGGAAAGTGTGAATGAAATTTATCATGAGAGTTGCCTGAAGAAGAACAGCTATGGGAAATTCTTCTTTCTTTTTTTTTTTTTTTTTTTTTGCTTTTTTCGAGACAGGGTTTCTCTGTGTAGGTTTGCGCCTTTCCTGGAACTCACTTGGTAACCCAGGCTGGCCTCGAACTCACAGAGATCCACCTGCCTCTGCCTCCCGAGTGCTGGGATTAAAGGCGTGCGCCACCACCGCCTGGCGGGAAATTTTTTTTTTTTTTTTTTTTTTTTTTTTTTTACTTTTACAACACCATTCAGTTCAACATAATAGCCACAGATTCCCCTGTTCTCCCACTCTCGTCCCCCTCCCCCCAGCCCACCCCCATTCCCACCTCCTCCAGATCAAGGTCTCCCCCGAGGACCGGGATCGACCTGGTAGACTCAGTCCAGCCAGGTCCAGTCCCCCCCTCCCAGACCGAGCCAATCGTCCCTGCATAGGTCCCAGGATTCAAACAGCCAACTCATGCAACAAGCCCAGGACCTGGCACCAACACACAGCTGCCTCCCAAACAGATCAAGCCAAATGACTGTCTCACCCATTCAGGGGGCCTGATCCAGTTGGGGGCCCCTCAGCCTTTGGTTCATAGATCCTGTGCTTCCATTCATTTGGTTATTTGTCCCTGTGCTTTATCCAACCTTGGCTTCAACAATTCTCGCTCATATAAACCCTCTTCTTTCTCACTAATTAGACTCCCAGTGCTCCACCAGGGGCCCAGCCGTGGATGTCTGCATCCAGATTCCTCAGACCTTGGATGGAGTTTATGGCACAACTAACAGGGTGTCTGGCCATCCCATCACCAGAGTAGGTCAGTTCCTGCCGTCTCTCGACCATTGCCAGCAGTCTTTAGCGGGGCTATCTTTGTGGATCTCTGTGGGCCTCCCTAGCTCTCTGCTTCCTCCCCTTTTCATGTGGTCTTCATTTACCATGGTCTCCTATTCCTTGTTCTCCCTCTCTTTTCTTGATCCAGCTAGGATCTCCCACTCTCTTTCCCTCGACCTAGCCCTTCATTGTTCCCACTCATGACCAGGCTGTTCATGTAGATCTTATCCATTTCTCCGTGTCTTTTTTGGGGTCCCGTTTTCCAGGTAGCCTCACTGGTGATGTGAGTAGCAGTCCAGTCATCCCTGTTCCACATCTAGCATCTTCCTATGAGTGAGTACATACCATATTTATCTTTCTGAGTCTGGGTCACCTCACTCAGGATGATTTTTTCTAGATCGATCAATTTGCCTGCAAACCGTATGATGTCATTGTTTTTCTCTGCTGAGTAGTATTCCATTGTGTATATGTGCCACAATTTATTTATCCATTCTTCAGTTGAAGGGCATCTAGGTTGTTTCCAGGTTTTGGCTATTACAAACAATGCTGATATGAACATAGCTGAGCAAGTGCTCTTGTGGCATGATTGAGCATTTCTTGGGTATATGCCCAGGAGTGGTATAGCAGGATCACGGGGGAGATTGATTCCCAATTTTCTAAGAAAGCACCATATTGATTTCCAAAGTGGTTGTACAAGCTTGCATTCCCACCAGCAGTGGAGGAGAGTTCCCCTAGTTCCACATCCTCTCCAGCATAAAGTGTCTTCAGTGTTTTTGATCTTAGCCATTCTGACAGGTGTAAGGTGGTATCTCAGAGTTGTTTAGATTTGCATTTCCCTGATGATTAGGGATGTTGAGCAGTTCCTTAAATGTCTTTCAGCCATTTGGGTTTCCTCTGTTGAGAATTCTCTGTTTAGTTCTAAAGCCCATTTCTCAATTGGACTGTTGGTCATTTTGATGTCTAATTTCTTGAGTTCCTTATATATTCTGGATATCAGTCCTCTGTCACTTGTGGGGTTGGTGAAGATCTTTTCCCATTCTGTAGGCTGTCGCTTTGCCTTGTTGACCGTATCCTTTGCTCTACAAAAGCTTCTCAGTTTCAAGAGGTCCCATTGATTGATTGTTTGTCTCAGTGTCTGCGGTACTGGTGTTATATTTAGGAAGTGATCTCCTATGCCAATGTGTTCAAGACTACTTCCTACTTTCTCTTCTAGCAGGTTTAGAGTAGCTGGATTTATGTTGAGGTCTTTGATCCACTTGGACTTAAGTTTTGTGCACGGTGACTGATATGGATCTATTTGCAGCCTTCTACATGTTGATATCCAGTTATGCCAGCACCATTTGTTGAAGATGCTTTCTTTTTTCCATTGTACACTTTTGGCTTCTTTGTCAAAAATTATATGTCCATAGGTGGGTGGGTTAATGTCAGGGTCTTCAATTCCATTCCATTGGTCCACATGTTGGTTTTTATGCCAATACCAAGCTGTTTTTATTACTGTAGCTCTATAGTAGAGCTTGAAGTCAGGGATTGTGATGCCTCCAGAAGTTGTTTTATTGTACAGGTTTCTTTTAGCTATCCTGGGTTTTTTGTTTTTCCATATGAAGTTGATTATTATTCTTTCCAGGTCTGTGAAGAATTGTGTTGGTATTTTGATGGGGATTGCATTGAATCTGTAAATTGCTTTTGGTAAGATTGCCATTTTTACTATGTTAACCCTGCCTATCCATGAGCATGGGAGATCTTTCCATTTTCTGAGATCTTCTTCAATTTCTTTTTTCAGGGACTTAAAGTTCTTGTCATATAGGTACTTCACTTGCTTGGTTAGTGTTACCCCAAGGTATTTTATGTCATTTTTGGCTATTGTAAAGGGTGATGTATCTATAATTGCCTTCTCAGCTTCTTTGTCCATTGTATATAGGAGGGCTACTGATTTTTTTTAGTTGATCTTGTATCCTGCTATGTTGCTGAAGGTGTTTATAAGCTTTATCAATTCCTGGGTGGAATCTTTGGGGTCACTCAAGTATACTATCATGTCATCTGCAAATAGGGAAAGCTTGACTTCTTCCTTTCCAATTTGTATGCCCTTAATCTCCTTATGTTGTCTTATTGCTCTGCTAGAACTTCAAGTACTATATTGAATAAGTATGGGGAGAATGGACAGCCTTGCCTCGTTCCTGATTTTAGTGGAATTGCTTTGAGTTTCTCTCCATTTAATTTGATGTTGGCTGTTGGTTTGCTATATATTGCCTTTATTATGTTTAGGTATGTTCCCCATATTCCTGATTGCTTCAAGACTTTTATCATGAAGGGGTGTTGGATTTTGTCAAATGCCTTTTCTGCATCTAGTGAGATGATCATGTGGTTTTTTTCTTTGAGTTTGTTTATATGGTGTATTACATTGATGGACTTTCGTATGCTGAACCACCCTTGCATCCCTGGGATGAAGCCTACTTGATCATGGTGGATAATTGTTCTGATGTGTTCTTGGAGTCTGTTTGCCAGTATTTTATTGAGTATTTTTGCATCAATGCTCATGAGGGAGATCGGTCTGTAGTTCTCTTTCTTTGTTGTATCCTTGTTTGGTTTAGGAATCAAGGTAATTGTAGCCTCATAGAAGGATTTTGGTAATGTTCCTTCTGTTTCTATTATGTGGAACAATTTAGAGAGTATTGGTATTAACTCTTCTTTGAAGATCTGGTAGAATTCTGCGCTGAAACCATCTGGTCCTGGGCTTTTTTTGGTTGGGAGACTTTTAATGACTGCTTCTATTTCCTTAGGGGTTATTGGGCTATTTAAATAGTTTATCTGGTCTTGATTTACTTAGGTATGTGGTATCTATCCAGAAAAATGTCCATTTCTTTTAGGTTTTCCAGTTTTGTGGAGTAGAGGTTTTTGAAATATGACCTTATAATTCTCTGGATTTCCTCAATGTCTGTTGTTATGTCCCCCTTTTCATTTCTGATTTTGTTGATTTGGATTCTCTCTCTCTGTCTTTTGGTTAGTTTGGATAAGGGCTTGTCTATCTTGTTGATTTTCTCAAAGAACCAACTCTTTGTTTCATTAATTTTTTGTATTATTCTCTTAGTTTCTAATTTATTAATTTCACCTCTCACTTTGATAATTTCCTGGCGTCTATTCTTCTTGGGAGACTTTGCTTCTTCTTGTTCTAGAGCTTTCAGGTGTGCTGTTAAGTCACTATGGTGATATTTCTCCAACTTCTTTATGTGGGCATTTAGTGCTATGAATTTCCCTCTTAGCACTGCTTTCATAGTGTCCCATAAGTTTGGGTATGTGGTGTCTTCATTTTCATTGATCTCTAGGAAGTCTTTAATTTCTTTCTTTATTTCTTCCTAAACCCATTGGTGATTCAGTTGAGCATTATTCAGTTTCCATGAGATTGTAGGTTTTCTGTAGTTGAAATCTAACTTTAAACCATGGTGGTCTGATAGAACACAGGAGGTTATTCTAATTGTTTTGTATCTGTTGAGATTTGCTTTGTGGCCAAGTATGTGGTCGATTTTAGAGAAAGTTCCATGGGGTGCTGAGAAGAAGGTATATTCTTTCTTGTTAGGATGGAATGTTCTGTAGATATCTATTAGGTCCAATTGGGTCATGACATCAGTTAAGTCCTTTATTTCTCTGTTAAGTTTCGATTTGGGAGATCTGTCCAGTGGTGAAAGTGGGGTGTTGAGATCTCCCACTATTAATGTGTGGGGTTTTATATGTGGTTTAAGCTTTAGTAATGTTTCTTTTACATATGTGTGTGCCCTTGTGTTTGGGGCATAAATGTTCAGAATTGAAACTTCATCTTGGTGGTCTTTCCTGTGATGAGTATGTAATGTCCTTCTTTATCTCTTTTGATTGATTTTAGTTTGAAGTCTATTTTGTTGGATATCGGGATGGCTACCCCTGCTTGTTTCTTAAGACCATTTGATTGGAAAGTCTTTTCCCAGCCTTTTATTCTTAAGTAGTGTCTGTCTTTGAATTTGAGATGTGTTTCTTGTATGCAGCAGGAAGATGGGTCCTGCTTTCGTATCCATTCTGTAAGTCTATGTCTTTTTATAGGTGAATTAAGTCCGTTGATATTAAGGGATATTAATGACCAGTGATTCTTCATCCCTGTTATTTTTGGTGGTAGTGTGTGTGAACTTCCCTTTTTTTGGGTTTACTGTTGTGGCTTTATCTATTGCCTGTGTTTTCGAGTGTGTATCTGATTTCCTTCGGTTGGAATTTTCCTTCTAGTGCTTTCTGTAGGGCTGGGTTTGTGGATAGGTATTGTTTAAATCTGGCTTTGTCTTCGAATGTCTTGTTCCTTCTGTCTATGATGATTGAAAGTTTTGCTGGGTATATTAGTCTGGGCTGACATCCATGTTTGTTTAATTATTATGTGTCGAGGGGACTTTTTTGGGGGGTCTAGTCTGTTTGGTGTTCTATAGGCTTCTTGTATCTTCATAGGCATTTCCTTCTTTAAGTTGGGAAAGTTTTCTTCTATAATTTTGTTGAATATATTTTCTGTGCCTTTGAGTTGGTATTCTTCACCTTCTTCTATCCCTATAATTCATAGGTTTGGTCTTTTCATGGTGTCCCAAATTTCTTGGACATTTTGGTTCATGACTTTGTTGGCTTTAGTGTTTCCTTCAACTGATGAAATTATTTCTTCTACTGTATCTTCAATGCCAGAAATCCTCTCTCCCATCTCTTGCATTCTGTTGGTTATACTTGCATCTGAAGTTCCCGATCTTTTACTCAGGTTTTCTATTTCCAGCATTCCCTCTGTTTGTGTCTTCTTTATTTTTTCAATTTCTCTTTTCATTTCTTGGACTGTTTCATTTGTTTGTTTCATTGCTTTTTCATGATTTTCTTTCAGTGCTTTATTGTTTTCTTCCAGTACTTTATTGTTTTCTTGGAGGGCTTTATTGTTTTCTTCTAATTTGTTTGCCCTTTTCTCTAGTTGTTTACAGCGTTCTTCCAATTTTCTTGTCTTTTCCTCAACACAAGCCTCTACCTTCTTCATGAAGTTACTCATAAGGCTACTTTCTTCTGCTTCTTCCAATTTTTGGTGTTCAGGTCTAGATGTTGGAGGCGGGCTAGGTTCTGGTGATGCTGTATTGCTCTTCTTTTTGTTGTATGTACTTCTGCCTTGACGTCTTCCCATCTCCTTGTGGTTCCTTTTTGGTCTTATCAGTGTACTTGTTTCAGAAAGAGCTGACAGATTCAGGAAGACTCTCTCTCTTGTCCAAAAGAGAGTTCTCTTGTCCAACTCTCTGGTCCAGAAGGGAAGTCGGGGGCAGGATGGGAGCTGGGGGCCGGTCTCTAAGTCTCAGAAAGTGGCTGGAGTCTCGGGCAAATGGGCGTGGGGGCAGGGCGCGGAGATTGCAGGGGCTGCAGGGGGCTTGGAAAAGGGGATCCCTCCTGGTGGGGCTAGAAGGGGAGCTGCCCGGTAGCCAGAACCTGGTGCCAAGTTGGGCAGGTCTTCCCGGAGTGGCTGGTGCCCAGGGATGGGGTCCGGGTTGGAGCCAGATACTCACCTGTGGTCCAGAAGGGAAGTCGGGGGCAGGATGGGAGCTCGGGAAATTCTTTATATTAAAAGAAAATAATGGGAAAATGGATATTGGAATAATTAGGGACACAGTGAATGAGTTAAAGAATACAAACACAAATAGTATAACTCATTTTTCCTTTCTGCTTGAATATTCCAAATTATATTTTTTGATGGAAAGGAAAATTATAATATTCCCCGAAGTGAGAAGATTGTTAGAAAAAGTCTTTAAAAAAATGAAAATGAGTGGGGTTAAAATGACATAAAGTTAAGTTAGCAGTTTGCATATTGTACACCCTGGTAAAATGGTAACAGTAGTGGGACATAATGACATTATGTATGTTTTCTATTGTACATAGAGCCACAAATCTACATGAAGATATATCCCCGTGATTTATACACAAATCAAAGTAGAAATATACAAATATTAAAGACATTAACAGAAAGACAAATGAAGGAAAAGAAGAAATTCTGATGAATAAAAACCAACAAAAAGGCCTTACCTTCTGTGAGAAGTGTAAGGAGTGGGATTGGGGGGGGGGGCAGGAGAAGAGAAGGGAGAGGGAACTGGGATTGGTATATAAAATGAAAAAAAAACTTTTTAAAAAAATAAAAACAACAAAAAATAGACCTAAGACCCAGGGTATCCATAAGTAAATGAAACACAAGTGGCTTAAAACATCAGTTAGTAAGCAGAATGGAAACATCACATGATATAAATGTCTCCAATTTTACATTTCATGCATTAGTTTAAACTTAATGTCAAGTATAAGAAAGATAGCAATCAAATACATATATTTAAAATACAACCTATGCTACACTGTCTGCATGATCTTGTAAGTCCTAAGTTCATATAAATAACTATTTAAAATTCTACATGTTATGACTTGCCATAATAGCTCAGTAGTAATTTAACAATTATTTTAAGGCTGTATTTGTGATTACTTTTATTAATTCAACCATAGTGACAAATGCTTCAAAATCTTAGTCTGCATTGGCCCTCTTTACTCCTCCTACAGATGTCTACTATTAACTATAGTGCTCATGCTCTACTTTGGTATATATTTTCAAAGTGATACTTACTGAAAACCACAAAGTCATAAGAAACAGGCTTCAAAGTAGTTCATCAAATTCTAGTAAAAGATTAAAGAAGCTAAAAGAGGGTCCTCCTTTCAAAACATGTCCAGACAAAGGTTTTCATTCATGTGTGATGGAACTTTTTGTATATATAATATAGCATTTATGCATTTTTATTTTGCTTTATCTTAGTAAATAAATTTAAGTCTGAAAGTTACCTTTATTTCATTATGATTCAAAAAAAATGTTATTTCATGCAGTAGGCTGTGATCTACAACTGAGGAATATTTGTAAGTGAAGTTAGCTAGCCCAAGAATGTTGGCCTGAAGTCATCACTCTTTCTCAAATGAACACCTTAATAAATTGTTACCTTATTAATCTTTCTCCCTAATCTGGAAAAGGTAAAGGGGAACCTGTCTTTTGTGGTCCCAGCAATGCCATATGTAGTTACTTAATGTATCTCCTCAAAAATTACTTTGTCATGATGACTGTCTGAAACATGGGATTTTACAGATGACTTCATTTAACATGTTGAATTGCAACGACGTTATTCGTAGGGATGTCTATCTATTGGTCTCTTGTGTTTTTAAAGGCAGAGATTATGTCTTATTTAGATCTATACTTATTAGCTTGCACATTATTGTTCCTAGTGATATGTTTTGAGACCAACTGGAAACAATCTTCAAGTTCTTCTAACTATCACAAATAAACTTTGGGGCTTACAATAAGCTATTTTAAGAATATGGATAATTTATCTATGAGTAACAAAAGTGACCAACAGTAGTTTTATGTGATTCAAATTGCCAGTGATTTGCAAAAAATAATAAATGCAAGCAAAGCAGTCTTTGATCACTGTTCATCTCTCAATTTTATTTGGTAGCTAAATGAAAACCTCACAAAATAATTTGAAAAAGTATTTTTAAATTTAATTGCATATTCATAGTCCAATTTTTCTCATTTTCCAATAAATTATGTCACACAGTTTTCTTGCATCCAGAAGGTAAAGTATGTTTATAAAATTATAAAGAGGATTTATAAACATTCTGTATATTCCATAGGTGAAGTGCAAGGAGTTTCAGGAAAGAATTGAGTCTTAATTTGCTTGAATTCTCTTGAACTCAGGTGGAAAATCAGGAGGAAAAGGGAGACACCACTAGGAACGGCTTCTGAGACGGAGGTATCTGTATCATATGAACATATTTATTTTCTGTGGGATTTCCACTACTATTCATTACATATCATGTGTAGTACAATCAAAACATAATGTATGCATGATTATAATAATATATATATATAATAACATATTTTAAGTATATCATTTCCTAAAATTTTTCTTGTCTACTATTTATTTTCCTTCATAGTTATTACCATATTATTCAAAATATAAAAATTCAAAATACAAAAACTAGGAGACTTTTTAAATCCACATTTACTTTCTTAATAGTTTCAATTTAGCCTTCCTTCTGCTCTCACTGTGTTCTTACCCACTGGTGGTGTATGTCTGTGATTCCTTTCTCTTCCTTCCCTTCCTCAACCTTCATCTAGAGCCAACTGCTTTCAGAGTGCTCACACTTGTCTTTTTTTTTTCATTTCTTTCTACATTTTATTTCCTTCAGTAAGGCATTCATTTTTTTTTCTTTCCTTTTTTGAGATTGTGTGATTAAAATATTTCTCCCCTCCCTTTCCCCTCTCCAAGCCCTGGCATATATCTCCTCTTGCTTGTTTCTTTCTTTCAAAGTCATGGCCTCTTTTTCACTAATTGTTATTTCATGCATATATGTGTTTATATATGTATATGGATGAATATGTATGTGTGTGTGTGTTTGTGTGTGTGTTGTTAAATACAGTTGTCTTGACTTATATGATTTTACTTGTTTTTATGTTTTCAGGGCTGACCATTTGGTGTTGGATAACCAATTGCTGTGCTCTTCCCTAGGAAAGACTTCCTCCTGCTCCAAATATTCATTGGTTGTCTGTAGTTCTTTGTGTAGGGCTGAGGCACCATAAGCTTTTACCCATCCACTTTTGGTGTGTCCAAAGTGACACTGGAGTCATTCTTGTTCATCTCCCTTTCGGGCAGTTATGTTCATGATATTTTATGAGTGTCCTTTATGACACTACTAGGAGACACAGTCTCACAGAAAACACCCTGACCCTTTGATCTTACTGATCCAAATATGCTCAAATAGTTCATATCTTTAAGATATTGCTGCTGAAATATCTTAAAATAAATCTATGTATTCTAATATAACATAAAAATATCAATAGCAATTTTCCTTATAATGATCTTTTCTTATGCATCTTTGAAGTTACCTTTTAAGGAAAAGATACTCTTTCACACTGAATGTTTCAGGCCAGGCAGAAAAGGAAGTCAGTATTATACAACAGCTCCACCACTGTTTAATGCCAGCTAGAAGTGAAGAGGTGTTTGCACATCGGTTTCCACTTGACTTGCATCCCCACCCCCTTTGATTTCTCCAGCATTGCCCAAACTAAGAAGTGTATCCTTTGCTGACAATCCAGTAGCTGACCAGCTGCCTACCAGTGTCTACAGCTTTCTACTAATCACTTTTGTCAGGAAGATTCATCAAGCAAACCACATCATACCATATCTCTGTTCAAAACTCTGCATGCTTTGTATTACCTAAAAGATACATTTTCACACTTAATACACGCTGAGCATGGAGTTTATAATCAGGCCCTCTTCCCATAGACAACAGGCTCACGTCTAGCCTACAGGAACACTGAGTTATTAGTAGTTTCTTTCAAGAGTATGATTCCCACTTGCAGTCTGAAATTTATTAGAAAAGTTTAGTCTTTCAAAGCCTTGATTGAAGTGACTTTTCTATAACACTAGGAAACTTCCAAATAAAAGAAACATTTTCTTCAACTATTCTCACAACTCAGTTTTGTACATTGCCTGCATTATTGGTAGCACACAGTTAGTCTTTAAACAGTATTCCTTTCTACTAAATACTCCTTTTGTTTCATTTTAATTAATACATTAAAATATAAAAATCACACACATATACAGATCACCATGTTATTTTTCAAAGCACGTATATATCATATAATGTTTCAGAATAACCAGTCTATTTTTTCAAACATACAAAATCGTTTCTTCATTGCTGTTATTTATAATTACCCTGTTGTTCACTATCACACCAGAGGTCTGGCTCCTCTGTAAATGTAACTCAGTGCCTACTGAGCATCAACCCTTTCCATCTCCCTGCAGCATTCTCACTGGTTTTATGATCACTTTTCTACTTCTACCTCCAACTTGTCACTTCTTATATTAGAACAGTCATTGTCATTATTGTGTCCCAAAGACCTCTTGTAGTTATAGCACATGTTAGGAGCACAATGAATCCTTATGGAGTACATATGTATCCCAAGCCCAGACTTACATCTTAAAGGAACTCACTAAAGGATGCTGCATTTCCATTAATCCATGTGATTATTTTCAATAGGCAGGGATCTGGGAGATGTTCAGTATATTACGTGGGGTCCAGTAGGCATTGTCAATCAGTCAATGGTGTGAAGTACTTAAAAGCAGTTTAAGGTCATGGCTATTAACTAAATCATATTTTGCTAAAAAAGCACCCATGGTATTAGATGTTTATCATTTAAAATGGGTCTAATAACATTTTGAATAGTTTCACAGTGTCTATTGCTTCATATATTTGGAAAAAATCCAAACATCATAGGTTTATCATATTATAGTGCTATTATTGTTTATTGTATTGTCACTGAAAGGACCAAGCAGATGCCATAACAGGCTGCTCAGTCTTCTCACAGAAATCAGGCCTTAATTTCAGTTTCCTGAGACTTGAGTAAGCAGTCTCTGGGAGGGCGGTGACCAAAAGACATAGTCCTTGCAGTAGCTCCCTTTCTGCATGTACTCTGACTGCTCGAAGTTCAGCCAGTTGTTTACTGTCTGGGACCCCTCACCAACTTAGAGCTATGTGGGAGAGTCAAGGACAGAGGCTGGACCACTGAGCCAGCCCCCACAGTCAGTCCAAGCTAGGCCAGCCAGCCCCCATGGCAGCTGAAGGACAAAGCCTGGGACTTGTCCCAGACTGCCCCAAATTGATAATGTAATCCCCAACCAGTAAATTCAAAGGTTACATACCCTTACCCAATTAAAAGAGAACAGACAGAAACCTTCAAAAATAAAAATAAACCAATTTGAGTTGCGCCAAACCCCCAACCCCCACCCCCAACTGCCCTGAAGGGCTTGTGGTTTTTGCCTTTAAATAGCTAGCCTCACAAAGAAAGAGCAACTCCTCCCTGCCTCACTGTATTGGGTATAGGAATGAGTTCCCTGCCTAGGCTTGTATCTACAGAATAAACCTTGCTGTTGCATTCTGGACATCCACAGTATTCAGTGGTCTCTTTGGGGTCATGATCTGGGCATAACAGTCACAGCCTTCATTTTGGTGATGGAGTCTTCTAAAGAAAAGCTACAGCTCTTAGATCAGTCCACATACGTAAGGCACATGAATAAGCATAGAGGGAACCCACTAGAGCTGCTTTACAGGCTGATTCCAAATGTACTGTATCCTTTACTTGACTGCAGGGCAGCAGGCTGGAATCAGGATGCTTCCAGTTGTGCTGATGAGTAGCTGGTGAGTGTACCCAGAATTACTCGACCTAGATTCTTTCCCTCTCTTTCTTTTCTTTTTCTTGATTTTTTTCTCATACATTTCATCCTGACCAGAGCCTCCCCTTACTCCCCTCTCCCTAGATCCACTGCTTCTCCATTTCCCTTCAGAAAAAGAGCTGGTCTTCCAGTGAGATCAACTGAATGTGGCATAACAAGGTGTAATAAGACTAAGCATAAACCAGACCCTCATATGAAGGCTGGACAAGGCAACCCAGTATGAGGAAAGGGTCCCACAAGCAGGCAAAATAGTCAGATAAATCCCACTCCCACTGTTAGGAATCCCATAGAAACGACAAGCTAAACAACCACAGCATGTGTTCAGAGGGCCTAGCACAGTCCCATGCAGGCTCCATGATTACCTCTTAAGCTCCTGTGAGCCCCAGTGTTCCCTGCTTAGTTTAATCTGGGGGCCGTATACCCCTGATGTCTTCAATCCCTCTGGCTCCCACAATCCTTCCTCCCTGAGGTTCCCTGAGCTCCACCTAATGTTTGGCTGTGGGTGTCTAAAACTCCTCCCGAAAGCTGCTGGAGGAAGCCTCTGTAATGATGATTGGGCTAGGCACCGATCTGTGAATAAAGCAGAATATCGTTGGGAATCATTTCATTGACTCACAGACTCTGAGCCACCATTGCGCCAGTGCATCTAGCAGGTAGGACAAGTTGTGGTTTAAAGGTTTTGTGTCTGGGGTGGTTTCTTAGTCCCATCACTGGATAGCAGAAGATGGCTGGTTCAGGTTACATATCCTCCATAAATAGGGCACCTTACTAGGAGGAAGTTTCTTCCACACTAGGATTCCACGTTCCCCTAAATGCCCACCTATTCCAGTATTCTCTCCCCATACTCTTTCTCTGCCCCTTCCTCCCCAATGTGATCCCTCCTGTTCCCATTCCTACCAGTCCCCTTCCCAGGGAGATCAGTTCATCTCCCTAGAACCCTCCTTGTTACTTGGCCTTTCTGGGTCTGTGGATTGTATTATGGTTAACCTTTGGTTAACTTTTATCATCCACTTATAAATGAGCACATGTAATGTTTTCTTTCTGATCTCAGTTGCCCTGCTCAGGATGACTATTTTCTAGTTCCAACAATTTGCCTGCACATTTCATGATGTAATTTTTTTTTCAGACAGATTTACCAATTTTTCAGTTGAGGTACATCTAGCTTGTTTCCAGTTTCTGGCTATTGTGAATAAAGCCACTCTGAACATAGTTGAGCAAGTTTCCTTGTGGTAGGATGGAGCATCTTTTGGCTATATGCCCAAGAGTAGTATAGCAAGGTTTTAAGGTAGATCAGTTTCCAGTTTTCTATGTAACCATTGTATTGATTACCATAATAGCTGCTCTTTCTTTTTTTTTCCATTGTCCTTATTTATTTGTTTCTTTCTTAACCTGAAGCTGAAAAAAATAGGTAAAAAGAGATATCTGTTGAGGTGCTGGGCAAAGTTGGAAGGGACTACAGAAGTTAGTCTGCACTTGTCTCAGGGAACAGTTTCTTAGTAAGGACAATGAACTTGTGCTTGAGACTCAAGAGATAAGAAGTTGGAGTTGAGGGTAGACATTTTTTGTAAGAGTCTTACAGGCATCAGACATAAATACCTCTCAGAACTCCAGATGGGGAAACATTTGTCTAATTTATAAAGAGTGCAACCACACAGGTTTTGACAGTTTATCTTTTATTTTTTACTTTTACAGGAATGTTGGTGTTTCCTATTTCTTTCTCCTTATCCATTAAGGATTTTGTCTCAATCTCCTTGTTAAAAATATGAATATTCCCTTTATCATTCCCTATAGGAATGGATATCTAAAAACAGTCATACACTTGTAATGCACATGTTTAGGAACATATGAGACTATGGATGCAAGTGAACATGGCATCTCTGAAAGAATCTTAACAACATATCATTAAAACACCTTTAAATATCACGCAGCTGTAATTCTTTCTGTAATTGCTATATTTATGTAATCCAATACTTAATACGCATAAAATAAAGTCTCCCTGTAAGTGTTCTTTCATTCAAAACAGTGAATTCATCCTTGGCTAATCAGGAAGAGCTATCAATCAAAATTACATCTTCAACAATTCTAAAATTATTGCATAAGTGCACCCAAGTAAATCCAAGATAGCTACAGGAATATCCAGTAAGATATTTCACTGTGGTTTTGGTAGCACAGAAAATGAAAGTTGGTGCTTTTACTTCTTGATTTGATAATCATTAAAGAATAGACACAAGAGAATACACATGAGAGGTACTATGAAATGGAGGTTGTTGAACTCACAATCTTAGAGGCAGATTACTCCACCCTGGACCAAACAGAGAAGGCATCATAGTAGTCAGGAAGAAGACACTGGACCACGAAGAGTCAGACTACAGTTTGTTTTGGGGTTTCCATGGGGGCTAATAGAATGTATAATAGTTATCTCAACTGTTGCTCAGACATGGTTAAGGTGGAGAAATGGATCCTCTCTGAATTATGGGACCAGTTAGATGGGTAAATGTTCTTTACTACTATTATGACTATTACTAATGTTGTTGTTGATGATAGGTTTGAAGCCGGGTCAAGTGCTATATGAGAAAGGGCAGTTGCACCCCATCCTTAAAAGCTTTCTTATGCAAACTATGTAGCACAGACATACATTTTAAATTTTTGAGTAAGTCAGTTGTCACAATTACTTGGAGAAGATGAATAAGGTTTCTCTTACTCAGAGGTCTTGACTTGGGGACTGTTTACAACTCTTTTGTAAAACCTGTATTTGGAATACTCCCTTTGCTGTTTTCTTCTTTTATACTGACATAAGGAAGTGAATAAATAACATTTCTTCTGCAAAATAAAAATGTCAAGTACTGGCCACACATGTACAGTTTTACTACAGTGTCATGATGAATGCTGACCATTGTTCACAGTATAATTTATTGCATAAATATCCTTTCCCATATCAGCTATCATATCAAGTAATCTCCATGACTTAAACATGGAGGTCCCACCTTGGCCTCTTCAAATTTCTTTGCATAGGATGAAAAAAGGAAGGTGGGCTACATTCATTGCTAGAACAATTTAGTATATTATGACAGAATATCAAGTATTAAGATGATTTCAGGAGGAAAAATAGAATATGGCTGTGAGGTGTAGTCATATTGGAGTCAAAACAAAATCAACACATTTGCAAAGCATTTTATAATGTGACCATTTTGTGGGTGTCAAATAAATATTTCAGTGCTGTCTCTTAAAGCAGTAAAAAACTATTAAGAAAGCTCTACAGGTACATGCCTTGATCAGCAAAAGACCACATTTTATATTCTGGTGCCATCTCTGAATGATATCACATTGCTGGATTTTTTTCAGAGCAAGAAACAGGAAATATATGCATATGATAATATGTTGAAGACTGTGTTTTGTGTTAATAATATATTATAGAATAAACAGTTATGGGTGCTGTTTTATTATCATCTCTCATTTTAGGTACCACCTTGGTCTTTTTCATTTCTTTCATAGGATAAAAAACAAACAAACAATGATACTAGCGCAATGCTTTCTTCTCTCTTAGAACACGGATTCATGTCATGTATTTTTTTTTTACTTGTTTCTCAACTTTCTTACCAGAGGCTGATCAGCATCACAGACACCTGAATACATTGCAACCCTTTGTCCAATAATAATTGTATGTTAGCTACTTATAATCTAGGTAAAACAGGAAGAACAAAGGAAAAAGATGTGAGGGCAGTAAGAGTGGTAGAAACAAGGTATAGAAGTGTACAAATTGATAGGTAAAACGAGGTAATACAAAGTACAAGAATTGGGAGATTAAAAATTAAATCATTAATATGTAAGACTCGTGACAAGGAAAGATTTTACAAGACCTTGTGACTGTTGATTTCTCTCCTCTGGTTGCAACAAATCTGAGCTGTAGTGTAAAGTCTGTGCTGCTGACACTCAATTCTTGTTTCCTAATGTTGAGGTTTGCTTTTCGGTATGGTTGATAGCATGTTGATACTTCCCAATGGGTTGAAACAATTCCTCTCGGGGAGAGTAGGGAGACTTATAAGAGTAAAGAACTTCACAAAATTTCTAAGACTCAGAAAGTTTCCAGATCTTGCAAGCCTCATGAGACCATCACCAGAGCAGTATAAACATAAGCAATAAAATGTTGCTGGGAGACATGAAAATCTGCAAGAGGTGCAAGCAGTTTATGTAACTCTTTAGTGACACTACATGCAGGTTCTGAAACAATTTCAATGATTCCTCTCCTGTGTCTTTTCCAAGCAGGAGTAAGTACATTGGTGATGCAACTGTCCTCAATTAATGCTCACTAATGTGCCTACATATCCTCAAAACTCACTAGATTACCAAACTATTTCTAGTTTCAATAGTTACAATCTGAAGTGAATATACATTAGTCTATATCTCTACAGAACAAATAAAATATGCAAGTGAGGTGGATCTTTTTGAATGGGAAGCATCTAAACCGTAACTAGATTTAAAAGAAAAAATAAAACTAGACAAATTTGCAAAAGCAAACACAAGTTTGATTTAGCTATTTTAACACACTAAATCTACATTTTTAACCTTATCATTTATCCACAAGAAAATTAGTAAAATGTGCCAATAACTATTGCTTTTATTTTTCAGCCTCATTTATATGACTGCACAAATTAAATCTGTCCTCCCTTTCTGACAGAGAATGCACTCCTGCCATTTTACTGTCATATCATTCTGCATTGTTTGTTCTCTTTGTTGGATGCTCAGAAGAGTGCCATTTTAAATGTCATGCACTACACCAAAGTGTCTTTCCTGCTAAAGTGTTTCATCTTATCTTCAACAATCAAAATATGGTTGTAAATTTTTATTTGAGTTTCTAATTTCTGTTAATGTTGTACTTTAAGAGCAATACATTTGAATATCAGCACTGTTCCTTCCAGTGCTAGTAAGTTTTTGCATGTCTGTGTTATGCTACTGTTTCTATGCTTTGTGCAAAAATGTTCACTCACTTTGGACACTTGCTCAATAAAAAGCCACAATAATCTGAACAATTGTTTCATGGCATAGATATATAAATTAATAGAACAGACTTGATAACCTAAAGGTAAATGCTTGTGGTTTGGATACTTTAAGTTTTCACAGAGAGGCCAAGTTCATTGTTACTGTTATAAGTAGCTCTGGGTCCATTAAACATCCACACACAGATAGTCATTGCTGTTTCAAATCATACACCAAGGCTAACATCAGCGGATGAGAAATCTCAATGCAAAATCAAATAATGAATATTTTTCGAAGAAAATAGAAATAATTATGGCTTTGAATTTAAAATTTCTAAGATATCTTGCTAACATTATTGTATTAGTATTCTCTAGAGTCACAGAACTTATGGAATGAATCTCTTTCTCCTCTTCCTTCTCTCTCTCTCTTTCTCTCTCTCTCTCTGTTTCTATTTATATATGTATGTATATTAATTTATTGGAATGACTTACAGGCTGAAGTCTAACAATGGCTAGTTTTGAATAGAAAGCCCAGTTATTTTGTTGCTGCTCAGTCCCACAAGGCTGAGTGTCTCAGCTGGTGTGCTGGGATCTCAAATAAGGAAATGAATGTACTGAGGGAGGTGAGGGCAAGCAATCAAAGTATACCCCTTCATTCTTCTATTGTCTTTATATAGGCTTCCAACAGAGGCTGTGATCCAGATTAAAGATGTGCCTTCCTGCCTCAAGATCTGGATAAAGACATGTGCCATCCATGCTCATGATCCAGATCAAAGGCATGTTGTCTTCTTGCCTCAAGATCCAGATCACAAGTGGATCCAGATCACATTTCTGCATTGCATTTCATTCCAGATATAGTCAAGTTGACAATGAAGCATAGCCATCACAATTTTGACCTTCTGAAAAAAAAACTGAAAGTTTTGATTTCATAGAAATAAAAACTTCTCTCTCAAAATTAATCATTGGAGAAATCAGAGTGAGAGAACATATTTGAAACTCAGATACAAAAAATATGTCAGAATTATGCAAAGAGACTTAGCCTAAGAAAAACAATAAAAGGACATTTAAATATTAATTTGTCACAAAAGTGTAATTGATTGCTAAAGTAGTCTTTTCAGATTCTTTCAATGTAAAAAGATCAGAAAAAGGAAAGATAACAATCAAAAGAAGATTAGTGACTACCTGCAGATGTGTTCAGGTGAGAGTGTTATCCACAAATGGATATGAAAGGTGTCATGCAGAAACCATAAATGGTCAAAATTACACATAACAATTTCTCTACAATGTTGCATACTTACTAAAAATCATTGAGCTAACATTAGAAATTAGCTAATTTTATTTGGTGAAATTACATCACAACAAAATTGTTAGAGAAGAAATTCCATGTATATCACAGATGATCCTCCATGCAGTCATAGAAACCCTGTTGTGTGATAAGATGGCTTGGCAATGATTTTCTGATAATAGCTGTATATGATTTAAATGAAATAGAGGTAGCTATGTACATGTGATGATTAGTGTTGATTGTCATGAGGACTGGATTGAAGCACACCTAGAAGATTTGTAAAGCATACTTCTGAGTTGCCTGTGATGGAATTTCCCAAGAGAGCAAACAAAGCTGAAGGTTTCCCTTGAATGGGTTGGCACCACCCCATGCATGCTCTGGAGCCAATAGAACAGGGTGGTTAAAGGAAAGAACCAAATCCAGGATCATATTTTCTGCTTCTCAATGCCATGAGGTGCCTTCTCTTTACCTCTCTGCCTTCCTTTTCTGAAGAACTAGTATCAATCATAAAGCATTGGAAAACCAGTATTTCCTCCTTTACATTTTCACCTGTTATTTTGTCATGGCAATGAGAACAGTAGTTAATACAGTACTTTAGAATGTACACCTGAAAATATTATTCTTCACAAATTGATACACAAAAAGATAGGGATTTATAGATGAATTTTCTAAATGTCTTATTAAATAAAAAATCACAAAGCCAAATATAGGGGTGAAAGCCTTAGAGAGAACAGGGAAATAGGGGAAAGCCACCAGCTAACCTTACCTCACCAACTCTGCAGCTTTCAAATGCTGTGACTTCCTGTATACCCATGCCTAGATGCCTTTCTCTTCTGCCCTCTAATTTGCTATCTCTGTTCAGCTCTAGCACTTCCTCTTCCTACCCAGCTCTGTTAATTCTGTCTATTCAGACCTCCAGACCTCCATGGTTAACTAGTTTCGGAATTGAAGGCATGTGCCACCACACCTGGTTCTGTTTCCAGTTTGGCCTTGAATACACAGAGTTCCTGCCTGCCAAGTGATAGGGTTAAGGGTGTGTGCTACCATTGCCCGACTACTTTGTTTATTTTAAATGGCTTGCTATTTCCTCTGATCTACAGGCAAGCTTTCTTTCTTTCTTTCTTTCTTTTTTTCTTTCTTTCTTTCTTTTTCTTTCTTTCTTTCTTTCTTTCTTTCTTTCTTTCTTTCTTTCTTTCTTTCTTTCTCTCTCTCTCTCTCTCTCTCTCTCTCTCTCTCTCTCTCTCTTTCTCTTTTCATTTTTATTAAGAAATTTTCTATTCACTCTACATACCACCCACAGATCCCCCCTCCTCCCACCCACCAGCCCTCCCTCCCAAGCCACCCCACATTCCCTCATCCCCCAAATCAAGGTCTCCCATGGGGAGTCAGCAGAGTCCAGCACACTGAGCCTAGGCAGATCCAAACCCCTCCCCACTGCACCAAAGCTGTGCAAGGTGTCACACCACAGGCACCTGACTCCCAAAAGCCTGCCCATGTGCTGTGGGATGGTCTGTATGTCAAATTGCTCTGATTGGTCAATAAATAAAACACTGATTGGCCAGTGGCCAGGCAGGAAGTAGGTGGAACAAGGAGAGAGGAGAATTCTGGGAAGCAGAAGGCTGAGGTGGAGAGACACCGCCAGCCGCCGCCATGACCAGCAGCATGTAAAGACTCTGGTAAGCCACCAGCCACGTGGCAAGGTATAGATTTATAAAAATGGGTTAATTTAAGATAAAAGAACAGTTAGCAAGAAGCCTGCCACGGCCATACAGTTTATAAGTGATATAAGCGTCTGAGTGATTATTTTATAAGTAGATTGTGGGACCGTGGGGCTTGGGGAACCTGGAGAGAAGGCCTCCAGCAACACCCATGCACCAGGGATGGATCCCAATCCCCCTGCCTGGGTGCCCCCCAAAACATTTCGAGCCAAACAACCATCTTCCATATCCAGAGGGCCTAGTCCAGTCCCATGGGGGCTCCACAGCCACCAGTCCCCAGTTCATGGGCTTCCACTAGTGTAGCCTGTCATCTCTATACATCTTCCCTTCATGATCTCCACGTTCCCCGCCGGCAGAATCCTTCCTCTCTCTCATCAATTGGATTCAGCCTGGTGCCTGGCCGTGGATCTCTGCGTCTGTCTCCATCAGTCACTGGACAAAGGCTCTATGATGACGGTTAGGGTATTCACTAGACTGGTCACCAGAGTAGACCAGTCCAGGCACCCTGTAGACCACTGCCAGCAAGCTTTATTTATTAAAGCACAAATTAAATATCACCACATTTCAGCACAAATAAAATATCATCACAGTTTTTCTACATTTTTAAAGAATATATTATTTTATTAAGAATAGAGATCATTAAATATAATTATATAAAAACTATACATAACACAGGAAAATATACAAATAAAATAATTATCATATATCTTGTAGCAAGTTTCTTGATAATAGAAAGTCGAGCTTATATTTGAATCTCCTAAACATCACTGATAAAAACAGTGTATGAGAGCTGAAGGATGTTCAAAGGACTCATTGTCATATGTCCTTGATTCAACCCCTAAAGTTTTTCTACATTTTTACTCAAGTTTTCCATTTAAATTAATTCCTGTGGTTGGAAGAATGAGCATGATTGTAGAAGAAGTTGAAATTGTAAGATAAGCCCTTGGGGATCTATGCACCACAGAAATGAAGGCAAAGGAAATTTTCAATGGTCAGGAGTATACTTCTTTTGTATATTAGATATATGTATCATTGATCGCATATCAGAAAAGTAATTTAAAGGCATACTTAGAGATAAATCATATTTCCTGGAGTCTGTAAAAAGATCTGCTTATATATCTGGGAAATAGTACACTAAAAACATTCATATTACTGTAAAGCATTTTTCTTATAATACATCAAAGTACATTTAAAGAAATGCCATTTTCCAATAGATTTATTCCTACATATTTGGTAATTTATATGTTGGCTTAGGAACACCAGATAACATTCTAATGAGTAATATTAGGAAAATTAGATGATATACTAAACAAGATAACAAATATATGGACAATTTTGTATTAAGATAACATTAACTCTAGCCCTTTTATTATTTTTTTTCTAGGCATGAAATAGATGTATGAGCAAGAATTTATTTCCTTACCTTCTGCGTATTAAAGCATAAAACATAGTTATCTATAAACCATTTGGAGATAGGAAGTATATTTTATTCATTAGTGAATATCAGAGTCCTTAAACTTCTGAGCCCTGGTGGAGTTAGTTCTTGCAATGCAAGTTTAAACCATGAATAAATGCTTCAGTTTTGAACATGCTCCATAATTCATTTGATCATGGAAGCATTGCACCATTTGATTAGGTGGCTGAAAAGGAATTGGATCTTTTGTACCTAATGAAAATTTGTACACACACATACACACACACACACACACACACACACACACACACACACACACACACAAGGTTCTTTAAGGAAACAATATATATCTGTATTTTCTTTACTATTAATACTTTGTGGCAAGATTGTGTCCAAAGTGCACTGGAGGGGAACTGTGGGTAGGAAAGCATGTGGTCTTTGACAAGTAGTCTTTCTCTCTTCTTCTCTCTTCACTAGACAGCATGTCCATTTAACAGAAGTCATTAAGTTACACACAACACAGGAACTAACAGAACAGTGTCATCTCAAAGGGACCATGGCTCTATCACACCTTCACCTTCCTTTATTTTATTTCCAAATGAAATTAGCTCACAAATAGATCCTTTGTCTAAGTTGTGCCAAAAATTCTGATGGATGACATTTGTAATTTGTGACAACGTAGAACAGTTGTAAACTAAACACAAAAATTTTGCTGGCCTTTGCTCCAATTTTCAAGTCATCAACGTCTGAGAAAAAATTGGACAATTTCTATTATAATGTTGGAAAATGTTGTTACTATCTTGGTAATAGAATAGAAACATGTACTACAAGCAGGCAAATCTAGAAAATTATCAAAAAATATTCAATGTTCTTGTTTCTAATATTGTTTTTACTTTTGAATTGTTTCAAAACATGTGGTGTATTATGAAATGCATATAATAATGTATTAATGTTTGATATTGCTATACTAATTTATTTTTTGATGATGAAACCTCTGAAATAAAAATACAAACAAAATAAATATATATATTTTTATTTTTAAAGCACCTTTGCTTTATTCTGTCCCTATGTTTTCCAGTGTTTGAACAATTATATCTACATATGACAACTGAAAATACATTCTATTTGCTTTTATAATTGATATTCTTTTTATGGCACTATTTATTACTGTTTGTTATTACATTCCTCTTCTACTCAGTGAATCAGTATATTACGTATTTGATATCCCAATTATGTTTTTTTATTCATTCTTGCATGTGTTGCAATTTACTATACACATACATACGTAATGAAACAAAGAGAAATCTATCTTTCCATAACAAAGTGAACGGCTCACTCATTACATTGATCAATCATTCTTGTGACTGCTCCAACTCGTAGTTGAAAAAGTTGGTTTTGTGGTATTATTGAAGCTTATGGGAACAGTGTTATAGCTCAGTAATAGATTATTAAAAGGACTAATCCCATGATTTAACTTCGCATAAGGTACTGTTAAGGAAAGTTTAAGGAATTATGCCTTCCAATTGTACTCACATTTATTTCTTCAATGTTACTTTAGTTGTCCAGTTTGGAGGACCTCTGTTTACTGCACATCATGATATGAGATACTTTTTTCTCCTACTTTGTTCAGAGAATATTTTCAAAATTCCATGAGTTATAAATGATGTAAATATTTGTGCATATTAATGTCTCTCTTTTTTGACTCTGTTAGCCATGATAATTTATCATTAGTGAGTGTGAATTTTTCCAAATATATTTTTAATTACTTGTATAATTAATAAATCTAGTTATGAGACTAACAATAATTACAATAATTAAAGTTTTGAAATAATTATTGTTTAATCAAATCCAAACTGGATTATTTAATGAAAATCAATTTGAGGAAAATTTAATTTTACTTTCATATTCTGCTGGACATTATTAAGAAATACTCTGTTTAGAATTATTATATCTAGGATAATAAGTATTATTAATGATTTCTTTAAACTTATTATATCTAGTATAATCCTTTGTATAATATTAATCTAGATAATAATAATAATGGATACAATAAGTCTTATATCTTATTATTTTATGTCATATCCTGACTGTATTAGTTACTTTTCTATTGTTGCCATCAAACAATTTATAAAAGAAAGAGTTTATTTTGGCTTATAGTTCCAAAGGGTTTAGACCCCATCATGGCTGTAGATTTATGGCCCCAGGAAAAGGAGGCTGGCTGATAATATCCTTAATCACAAACAGGAAGTAGGAATCAGAGAGCTTACTGTAAGTGGGGTGATGCTGTAAACTCACTAAGCCTATCTCCAGTGATATACTTCCTTCCACAAGCTTCTACCACCCAAACCTCTACCAACTGGGCACCAAGTTTTCAAAGACCTGAGCCAATGGGAGACATTCTCATTCAAAGTACCACACATAACTTGCCAGCATTTTTTCCCATTGAAAACTATAATAAATGCTCATTTTGAAGAATTTTTCTTTCTCTTCTATGTTCTGAGAGAATGAAATAACTATTGATCCTTCCAAGTGAGAGATAAGTTTGATTACTGTTTAGTATTACAAACAATACAAGATAAAATAAGGGATAAGAAAATAATAACTGATGTCATTAATAAATTCATGTTACTATCACTATTATTTTATGAATATCATTTTTTTGGTTTATTATTTTATTTAACCAACTGTTGGGGGAGATTTTAGTTATTGATTTTAACTAATTTTTCTTACCACTATTTTAAGTAAAGTCAATGTTTCTTTTTATTGTGTTGCATCCTGTAAATTTTGAAAACTGCCCTGCTGTTGTTTTACTAGATGTCATCTATTTCCAAGTATTATTTATTGAAGTATGAAATGCTACAGAGATTTGTTGATTTTTAAATATGTTATTTCTAGCTAGCTATTGTATATTGTTAATAGCTAAGTGATAATGTAACTACAAGGAAATTCCATGAATATTTTCTTATTCCTCTTTCTTATATTATATCCACATAGCAGTTCCCCCCTTTCACCCCCTTAGTCTCTTACCCCCACTTCCCCTCTCTTCCAAACCCACTGCCCTTCCTCTGTCTCCCTTCAGAAAAAAGCAGGCCTCCTGGGACCCTCAACCACATATGGTTATGTTACAATGAGACTAGGCACCTAATACCATATCGAGGCTGATGAGGGAAACCCAGTAGCAGGAAAAGAGTCCCACAAGCAGCAAAAACATCACAGACGGGCCCTGCTCCCACTCTTAAGAGTTCCACAGGAATACCAAGCTACTCAGTCATAACATATATGTAGAGGATCTAGTTTAGACCCCTACAGGCTCCTTGATCTCTATGAGCTGCCATGAACCCATCAATTGAATCTCTGGGCTGTGTTCTTGTGGTGTTTCTAACCCCTCAGGTTCCTCTGATCCTTCCTCCAGGTCCTTTGCAGGACTCCTGAGCTCTGCCTAGTGCTTGGCTGTGGGACTCTGCATTTGCTCCCATCAGTTGCTGGATAAAGTCTCTCTGGTCTTTTGATTCTGATTCTGCTAGGCTTTGAGAAGAATATTTTGTAGGCAAGCAGGACAAACTATAGGTGGAAGGTTTTGTTGCTGGGTTGATGGCCCAATCTCTCTACTGAGGGCTTGCCTGGTTACAGAAGAGGGCTAGTTCAGGCTCCACGCCCTCCATTACTAGGTTTTTTGTTTTGTTTTGTTTTGTTTTGTTTTGTTTTGTTTTGTTTTGTTTTGTTTTGTTTTGGCTAAGGTTACTCCTGTAAATTCCATGTAGTTTCCATTGTACTAGGTTTCCGACTTGCCTTTGAAATGTCCTCCATTGCAATCATTTCTCTCAGTATCCTTCTTGTTCTCAACCCCATCTGCCCCCATCCCACCTGTCCCCAATCCACCCTCCAAATCTATTCAATTTTCCCTTGCCAAGGAGATCCATGCATTCCTCATTAAACCTTCCTTGTTACTTAGTCTCTTTGGGTCTGTGGACCACAGCACCAGTATCTTTTACTGAATTTTTAAATTTGAAATTTGTTGACATTTACTTAATGGTATAGTGCATAATATATTTTTGTGGGTATTACAGTTACTTTTCAAAACAACAAATATTGTTCTTTATTGAAAGCAATGTAATACTCTATGTAAATGTTATGATAGTTTGGACACAAATTGTCTAAAAAAGCTCATTGCTGAGGTCTTGGTCTCCAATTTACAGTATGTTTGAGAATAACTGCCTCATAAGATTCCACCCTGAGCTGCTGTTGACAGGCAGTTGGCTAATGACTGCTAGGGAGGTGGCATCTCCAGTAAAGCCCCTTCAACCTGTGTTGATGGAATAACCTTACTCAAACAAAATGAGTCACACACAGAAACAAGACACAGAAGCTGGAAGGGCACTAGGTAGAAACAACAAGGGTTTCAGTAGGAAAGGGAGGCACTCAAGAGAGGCTAATGGAGTAAAAATGATTAAATTCATCATATGCACACACGAAAATGTCAACAAATTTGACAGTGACAACAGTGGATTAATTCATTGCTGAATACCTCACCAAATATGCTATTAGGAGTTGGGAAAATATTCAAGGAAATGGATAACAGGGAGCATGCCTTTCAAAATTATAAATTATTCCAGTTCCGAGATTCTCTTCTATTTCTTCCTTTGCTTCCTGGCTATTATAATATGATATGATCTGCTTTACTCTGGCATGTCCTTCCAACATGTCGCAGACTTGAGAATACCCAGCCAGACAATCAATGCGTTAAAACCTCTACAAGTCACAAAAACAAAATACTGCTGTTTATATGTGATCAACATCATGTGGTTTCTGGATAATGCAATGTGTTTTCTGGATAATGAAATAATGAATCTATCTATCTATCTATCTATCTATCTATCTATCTATCTCAGTACTTTTTTTTTTTTCGAGACAGGGTTTCTCTGTGTAGCTTTGCGCCTCTCCTGGAACTCACTTGGTAGCCCAGGCTGGCCTCGAACTCACAGAGATCCACCTGGCTCTGCCTCCCGAGTGCTGGGATTAAAGGCATGTGCCACCACTGCCCGACCTATCTCAGTACTTTTAACCAGTGAGAATTTCAATAGGCCCCAGTACTAAAACATTTTTATCCATTGTCCTTCATAAATTTCCAAATAATGAAAAGAATTTCTAAATATCCCATTGTAAGTTACTTTTTAAAATTATTATATTTAGTATCATTTTTAAAGATTTCATTTTTATTAATTAAATGTATTCATTTTTTTGCATCACAATTGCAGTTTCCCTCCCTTCTTTCCTTCCATTACCTCCCACAGCCTCCCCTCTTATCCCCTCCCATCCACTCCTCCTCTGTTTCTGTTCAGAAAGGATCAGAGCTCTCATGAGTATCAACAAAGCATGGCATACTAAGTTGAGTTAGTACTAAGCTACTCCCCTTGTTTTAAAGGTAGGCAAGGCCACTCAGTATGCAGATTACATTCCCAAAAGCCAACCAAAGCATTAGGGACAGCCCCTGCTCCAATTGCTAGGATTCCCATCTGTCTCACACATGTAGGAGCCCTAGGTTCATCCCATGAAGGCTTCCTGGCTGTCCGGCTAGACTCTGTGAGCTCCTATGAGCCCAGGTTAATTGTTTTTGTGGGTTCCCTTATGATGTCCTTGAACCACTGGCTTATCCAATCCTTTCTCCCTCTCTTCAGCACGATTCCAAGATCAACACAATGCTTGCCTGTGGGTTTCTGCATTGGTTTCCATCAGTTATTGGATGAAAGCTCTCTGATGACAAGTGGATAGTCACCAATCTCACTCAGGATGATTTATTTTAGTTTTGTCCATCTGCCTTCAAATTTCATGATGTCATTGCTCTTAACAGCTGAGTAATGATCCATTGTGTAAATATATCGTATTTTCTTTATCCATTCTTCCATTGAGGGGCATCTAGGTTATTTCCAGATTCTATTACAAATAAAGCTATGAACATAGTTTTGCTGTGGATATCGCTCTGTATAAATAAAATGCTGATTGGCTAGTAGTCAGGCAGGAAGTATAGGCAGGACAAGCAGAGAAGAGAATTGTGGGAGCAGGAAGGTGGAAGAGGAGACACTGCTAGCCGCTGCCATGAGAAGCATGATGTAAGATACCAGTAAGCCATGAGCCAAATGGAAAGGTATAGATTTATAGAAATGGGTTAATTTAATATATAAAAACTAGATAGCAAGAAACCTGAGACATTAGGCCAAACAGTTTAAATAATATAAGAGTCTGTGTGTTTATTTGGATCTGAGTGGCTGCGGGCCCAGGCAGGACTGGAGATAACTCCAGCTACATAGTTGAACAAGTGTTCTGGTGTTATGATTGAGCATACTTTGGGTGCATGCCCAAGAGTGGCATATCCAGGTCTTGAGGTAGTTCTATTTCCAATTTTCTGAGAAACCACCATATTGATTTCCAAAAATGTCATTTAGGTCATTATTTTTTTTTAATTTTGAAGTTTTTGTAGAATTTTGTCTGTCTATGTGAGTGTGTGTTTATGTGTGTATACATGCCATGTTCACATGTGGGCATCAGAGAAAAACTTGATGAATTGCATTTTCCCTTTCAACCATCAGGGTTTGCAGCAAGTATCTTTACTCAACTTAATTCATTAATATTCCATTGAATACCCTTTATATTTTGATATTAAGGCTCTTCTGATTGAATATTTTCCTGTTATAATCATTAGCATGTATATATATATATATATATATATATATATATATATATAGTTTGAATTTAACCATTGTTGATAATGTTTTATGGCTTAGAAGTCTGTTTAGCCTATTGTTAATATAGCTACAAAAGATTATATAGGATTGTATTTTTATTTACACAAAGTTGTCCACATGTTCCATGTCTCTTACAAAACAAAATATAGATTTAAATTTGTTTAATAGTCAATAATTTGATAGAATTGCTTTTATAAATTCTATTATTGTTATATTGTACACTTTTGGTTACAATGGAGTTAGAAACATCTGCCAACCAATGCTATGGAAATATTAGTTATGCAAAATAGTTTAAAATTGGCCTTTATAGCAAAATGAAACACATTGTTCACCAAAACTATTCAAGATCTATTTTCAGAATCTAATTCATCAATTTTACAATTCTTATTCTGCTTTACCTATGAAATTCCATCACACTTTTATTTGCACTGTATGAAATATTGCTGTGCAAGAATAATAGACTTGATTTAATTAACCTGAAAATGAAAAAAGAGAGTCTGAAATGTATATAGTACTACTTTGAAATAAGTTTCCTTCTTTTACTTTCTAATAAAAGAAATAATAAATTTCTAATAAATAACTCATCTCTAAGTTTATTTTGCCATTCTTTTACTGCCCAATACAGTGATATGCCTGTTCTTTTGTATGATCTATTTTCTTTTTACTTCTAATCCACTAACAGATAATGTGGCATAGTTGTGAAACCCCACTTCAAGATATCTTACATTTATAATAAAATTCCTCTAAAATATAACCAGACATAGAATCATTTGAAGCAATAGTGATTTGTAGCATTTTTAACCTAACACTATTAATAATGATCCTAAAATTAGAAACCTTAATACAGACTCCAGCCAGGGAAGCAGGTAGGCTGACTGCAGATCTTCAACTTTCCCTCAAATCTTCCTAGTCCATCTCTTAGTCTAATCCCCCAGCTTTACAGCAGAACACTTGTGGCAACTTCATCTCTGGTGAATCACACAGATATTACCCTTCTAACCTCCCTGCTCCTATTTGTTGCTTTGTCCCACCCCCACCGGAACTCCAGAAGGCACTCCCTGGTAATTCACAAGTTACTCTGGCCAGGAAAACAGGTAGGCTAACTGTAAATCCTCACCTCTCCCTCCATTTTTCTCGTCTAATCTCCCAGTCTCATCCCCAGTTCTATAGCAAACCTTCTACTATGGCATGTTCTCATTGTCTGCTCTCATCCCAGGGGAGCTAAATAAACAGATCCTGGTGGAAAATCCTGCCTTCCTTCTTCTTGAGAACTTCCTCCACATTCCCCAGTTCATCTCAAGTCCCACGTCTCAGGTCACCATACTCAGAAACACATTCTACTTTGGACTTCTAGTGCCCACACTATCAGGACCACAGAAGATCTTGCTACAGTCAACACAGAGCACACAAACTCACAAGAACCAGAGAGAAAATAGAAATCAACCAAAAAAAAAAATCTACCCAATGAAGACAGGACCAAAGATCAGCCCTTAGATTACAATCTTCCCAGTACCAGAGGCTTAAATGACAATGTAAAAGTTCAATCAGTAATAGGCAGGACAATATAATATGTCTCCAGTACAGCCCAGCAACCCTACCACAGAAGGACCTGAATATTTCAGCATAGCTGAAGCATGAGACAAAGGCCTTAAAATAGCCTCTATGAGTATTATAGAGGTCCTTAAAGAGGAAATGAATAAATCCCTTAAAGAAATCAATGAAAACACTATACAAACAAAACAAAACAAAAAACAAAGGAGAGAAATGAATAAAACCCTGTTTAAGACTTGAAAGTAGAAATATTGATCAATAAAAAAACCCAAGCTGAGGGAAACCATGGAATGAAAAATGTAGGAACTTGAACAGGAACCACAGAGACAAGCGTCATCAACAAAATACAAGAAATGTAACAGAATCTCTGGCATTGAAGACACAATACATGAAATGGAGAGTGGATACCTTGCTCAAAGAAAATGTTAAATCTAAAAAAAAAATCCTGGCACAAAGCCTCCAGGAAATCAGGGACACTATGAAAAGACCAAATATAATAATAATAGGAATAGAAGAAGGAAAAGAAACCCAAGTCGAAGGCACAGCAAAATATATTTAACAACATCATAGGAGAAAATGTCTCAAACTTAAAGAAGGATATACCTATCAAAGTACAAGCAGAATACAGAACACCAAATAGACTAGACCAGAAAAGAAAGTCCACTCAGCATATCATAATAAAAACACTATATATGTAGAACAAAGAGAGAATATTAAAAGCTGCATGGGGAAAAACCAAGTAACATGCAAAAACTGATCCATTAGAATTATACCTGACATCTCAATGGAGACTCTAAAAGCCAGAAGAGCCTGGATATATGTGCTGCAGACTCTAAGAGACCAAAATGCCATCCCAGAGTACTAAATCCAGCAAACTTTCAATCATCATAGATAGAGAAAATGCAACATTCATGATAAAACCAAATTTACCAGTATCTATCTACAAAAAAAAAAAAAGAAAGTTTACAGGCTCATGGAATCTGAACAACTCTCTACTGAATGAAAAAGGGGTCAACAGGAATTAAGGGGAAAAATTAAAGGATTTCTAGAATTAAATGAAAATGAATACATAACATACACACACCTATGGGGCTTGCTGAAAGTTGTTCATAGCATTAAGTGCCTACCTTATAAATATCGGAGGGATCTCATACAAGCAACTTAACAGCACAACTGAAAGAAACAGAATCTAGAACAAAAAGAAAAAAAAATGAAAAGGAGTAGGCTGAAGGAAATAATCAATCTCTTGGGGAATATTATTTTAAGTTGTGTTACTTTTGTTTATGTTGCATTCGTTTAACTTTGTGAAGCTGTGTTACTGTGTCTATTTAAAACACCTGATGATCTAATAAAGAACAGAATGGCCAATAGCAAGGCAGGAGGTAGGATAGGCAGGGCTCACAGGCAGATAGAATATATAGAAGAAGAAATCTGGGAGGGAGAAGGAATGAGAGAGGAAGAAGGAGGACTTCAGGAGCCAGCCACTTAGCCCCTCAATTACCCAGCTAGACACAGAGTAAGAAATAATGAAAGGTATGCAGAATAAAGACAGGTAAAAGTCCAGAAGCAAAAGAGAGATGTGTTAATTTAAAATTAAGAAAAGCTGGCAAGAAACAAGCCATGCTTGTAAGGCTGGGCATTCATAATTAAGAATAAGCCTCCCTGAGTGATTTATTTGGGATCTGGATGGTAGGCCCCACAAGAGAGTAAAAAACGAACTACAGCATTTTGGCATTCCATTATGGGACCAAATTTCCATGTAGGGCCTAAGAAAGTTGGCAAAACAAAAGAGAAAAAAAAAGATATAGATCCTTTAAGAGTTCCCACCTTAAGACAACCCCTTGAGCAGCCAGTAGGTTAAGTAGGAACAAAAAAACTAAGTAAAAATGCCTGCTACCGTGCAAACACCAGCATTTTAGAGTGCTAGGAAGGCTGAATGCAGTTCTCTGCCATAAACATCTGACCAAGCTGTGAGTTTAAAGTTTGGCTTTCACTAACCCAGCAGCAGGCAGAGCCAGCCCAGAGCTGCACGTGGAGGATCCAGGTGTAACTTAGCAGTCTAAATCTGTGTAGTTAAAAAACAGACTTGAGTAATGCAATAAAAGAGGTGGAAGATATGCAGATGGAAAAACAACCTCTAAATAGGTTGCAGTGTGTTCAACAATGTGCATAGGCTTAAGAAAGAAAGAAAAGGGGTATGTATAATCATAGAAACAATGAATAGTTTAAAAATAGCAAGGTCCTTAGAGAGAGAAGTAAAATAATAAAAAAGAATAAACCATGTAGAGATGGGAAATACACAGGGAGTCTGGATCCTGTATGGTATTGTGTTGATTTTACTTATTTGAATGTTGATAAGCAAATGACCGCTGAAACAGGATTGTGAACTGGACTGATAAATTGAACCAATCTAGAGACTTTAGGAATGCTTTAACTTTAAAAAAGAATTCAAAACATATTTGTCAAATGGAAATAAAAAAAACAAAAAAACGCTTTGGAGTTTTGTTTCCCCCGGTAGACCAGTGGTTATGGATTCCTTCAGGAATAACAGGATCATGTATGATCAAGGGAGACCTCCTTAATCTTGACAGCTGATATCCATCGTCAAAGATTATAGCTGGTATTCTCAGGACTTGGCCATTATCTCAAATTTTCTCTCTGGAAACCTAAAGATACTTCATCCACAGACAACAGGAAGCAGAATGGAAAAAAAAAAAAAAAAAAAACTATGCCCACATTCCCAAGAGTTAGCTGTGAGGGTGGTCTTGGGTTATTTGGTGAGTTATGAGTGTTTGTTATCTGGGGGAATATAGGACAAGAAAAACAACTATTAATCTCAGTTATTTTGCATTGGCATGGATTTTGGTGTATTGATATAAATTTAAAATTACATTTGTTACACTGTATATATGTTTTTATTCTTGTTTAAAGGATTTTTGGATATTAATAAAAATTTAAGGTTACTTTTGTTACAATATACTGTATATATGTCTCTATTTTTATTTGAGGCATTATGCATATACAGTTCACTTGGAAATGTAGGGTCAAGTTCTAGTTTTTGAAAGCTATTATTATAAACTATATTGAATAAACAGGAAAACATAGGTTAGTGCTTAGTCATTTATATTAATAAAAATTATAAATATATTAGGTATGCTTTTCAGACCATATATAGATCTATTTTAGCTAGATGATCTTCAAAACTTTCAAAGACCAATAGAATATGGCATTTAAAATGTTTTGTTAACTTAGATCTTTCATGAAAATGAGACATGTCTGTTCCTGGAAGCACCAAGTTACTTCAGAGATGATGGGCATTAAAGAAACTCCTTATGGAGTTTGCTTTCAATGTGTCAGGGCTAGCAATTTTTACAAGAAACTGCTCTTACCTACACTGCTTGACAGTGTGTTGTATAAGCTGGACATGCAGGACCCACAGGAAAGTAACTGCTACTGAACTTTGCCAAAACAAGGTGGTGGGATGCTCCTTCAGTGTTCCTGCTTCTCAGAAGAAACTTCCAGACATTGTGCAGGACATAGAAAAAAGTGACTAACAAACTTTGCCAGTATAAGTGGGACAGTCTTTCAAATTTCCTGCTTCACTGAAAAGTCTGCCAGATACTACAGATCTATAGGCTGAAGATGGATGCCCCAATGTTGAAGAGGAAATTTGGGTGGTTGTTCAGACAGTCAGATGTTTCTGTCATTTCTTGAATTTTTGGAAGGTGTTTGCAATGCACTTTTTGTTTATTTAAATAATATTATTTCCTTCTGGGGCCTTGATGGAGTTGAAGACTAGACAGTTTTCCTTAGATAAGATAGGAAGTAAAGTAGGTATAAAATTTTGGATTTACTAAGATAGGCTAGATTATGAAGTATTTTCTTTAAATTTACTGGACACAAATGAATTGGAATTCAGTACATTGTGAATGTAATCCTTACTTGATAATTGCTCTTAGTGTATACAGTCTTAGTGTGTTAAAGTTAAAACCTTTTATTTTTGTTTAGAAAAAATGGGGTAAATGTTGGGGATTTTTATTTTAATGTGTTACTTTGTTTATGTTGCATATGTTTAACTCTGTGAAGCTGTGTTACTGTGTCTTTCTAAAACACTTGATGGTCTAATAAAGAACAGAATGGCCAAAGCAAGGCAGGAGAAAGTGTAGGCAGGGTTCATAGGCAGAGAGAATATATAGAAGGAGAAATCTGGGAGGAAGAAGGAATGAGAGAGGAAGGAGGGAGACTTAAGGTGTTATCCACCCAGCCACCCAGCTGCATAGCCAGACACAGAGTAAGAACAAATGAAAAGTATACAGAATAAAGACAAGAAAAAGCCCAGATGCAAAAATCAGATGAGTTAATTTAAAGTTAAGAAAAGCTGTCATGAAATAAGCCAAACTAAGGTCAGGCATTCATAATTAAGAATACGCCTCTGGTGTGATTTATTTGGGATCTGGGTGGCAGGCTCCCCAAAAGAGCAAAAACAAGCAACAACAAAACTATGGGTGAACTCAATAAAATTGAAACAAATTAACAAATACAAAACAAAAATTGATTCTTTTAGAAATTCATTAAGATTGACAAATACTTATCCAAATTACCTAAAAGACACACAGAGAATATACAAATTAACAAAATTAGAAAAGAAAGAGGGGGTATAATAACTGAGAGGAAACACAGAGAATCAGAAGGTCAGATATTAAAAATCTGTATCTTATTGGAAAAATCTAAAAGAAATATATATATATATATATATATATATATATATGACACATACCACTTACTAAAGTTAAATCAACACAGAGAATCAGAAGGTCAGATATTAAAAATCTGTATCTTATTGGAAAAATCTAAAAGATATATATATATATATATATATGACACATACCACTTACTAAAGTTAAATCAACATCAGATAAGCAAATTAAAGGGACCTATAATCCTTAGTAATAAAAGCATAAAAGTCCACTAACCAAAAATAAAATAAAAATAAAAATCACTATCTAGTTGGCTTTAGTGCAGAATTCTACCAGACACTCAAAGAAGAGTTTATGCCAATAATCTTCCTATTATTCCACACAATAAAAACAGAAGGGACAAGGCCCAGTTCATTTTATAAGAGAAAAGTTATCTTGTTACCCAAATCACACAGGGACCAAGAAAACAAAATAGAATTACAATCTAATTTCCCTTATAAACATAGATGTAAAAATTGTTAATAAAATACTTGCAAATGGAATCTAAAATCATCTACCATGATCAAGCAGGCTTCATCTCAAAGATGCAGGGATTGTTCAACACATGTAAATTGACAAATGTAACCTGCCATATAAGTAAACTGAAAAACAAAACCATATGATTATCTCACTAGATGCAGATAAGGCCTTTGACAAATTTAAACAACACATTATGCTAAAAATCCTGGAGATATTAGGAAACCAAGGGAAACATTTAAACATAATAAAGGCAGCTTACTGAAAGCACATAGCCAACATCAAATTAAATGAAGAGAAACTCAAAGCAATCCCACTAACATTATGAAAAACAAAAGGTTATCTACTCTCTATACCTACTCAATATAGTACTTGGATTCTTAGCTAGTGCAGTTATCTCTTAGATAACTGAAGGAGATCAAAAGATACAAATTAGAAAGGAAGAAGTCAAATTATACTACAAGTTTATAGTAATAAACAGAACATGGTATTGGTACAAAGCAGAGTTATTGATCAATAGAATCAAAATTGAGGACTCAGACATAAGTCTATCCATGGATGGAAACCTGATTTTTGATAAGGAGCAGAAATATATACTGAAGAAAAGATGCCATCTTTAACAAAAGGTGTGCTCAAATCTGGATGACTTCAAGTAGAAGAACCTATACTTATCACCCTGCACAAAAGCTCACCAATTAGCACAGGTGTTTTGGAAAAAAATATACACTCTGCTGTAGGATGGTCTGTATGTCAAATTGCTCTGATTGGTCAATAAATAAAACACTGATTGGCCAGTGGCTAGGGAGGAAGTAGAGGCGGTGATTTTTTTCTAGTTCCAACCATTTTTTTTTTCTTGAATTTCCTGGTGTCATTTTTTGTTTGTTTGTTTATTTTTGAGACAGGGTTTCTCTGTGTAGTTTTGGTACCTGTCCTGGATCTCACTCTGTAGACCAGGCTGACCTCGAACTCACAGAGATCAGCCTGGCTTTGCCTCCCAAGTGCTGGGATTAAATGTGTGCACCACCACTACCCAGCCTGGTGTCCTTATTTTTAAAGCTGAATTGTGTAACTCCGTTGTGTAAATTTATCACATTGCCTTTATCCATTCCTCAGTTGAGGGACATCCATGTTTTTTCTAGGTTCTGGCTGTTACAAATAAAGCTGCTATGAACGTAGTTGAGCAAGTGTTCTTGTGGTATGATTGAGCATCCTTTGAGTATATATACAAAAGCAGTATAGCTAGGTTTTGTGGTAGGTAGATTCCCAGTTTTCTGAGAAACCATCGCACTGATTTCCAAAGTGACTGTACAAGTTCGTACTCCTACAAGCAATGGAGGAGTGTTCCCCTTTCTCCACATCCTCTCCAACATGAGCTGTTGCTTGTGCTTTGATCTTAGCCATTCTGACAGGTGTAAGATGGAATCTCAGAGTCATTTTGATTTGCATTTCCCTGATAGATAAGGATGTTGAATATCTCCTTAAGTGTTTCTCTGCCATTTATAGAGTCTTGTGGTGGCCCACAGAGGCTATCTTGTGAGACCTTAGTCAGGGTCAGAGAACCTGACCTTGCTTTACCCCAAAGGGCTGCATAATGGGATGGCAGCCAGCTGCCCAAGGAACAGGATGCCAGAGAAACAGTAAGCCACAGAACATGTGGCAATAAATAGATTAATAATAGAGATGGGTTAATTTAAATATAATTAGTAATTAGTTAGTAGTAAGACCTGAGACACTGACTAAACATTCATAATTAATATAAGCTTCTGTGTGATTATTTAGGAAATGGAGGGTGGGAAAGAACCCTCCATTTACAATGAGGTTCAGATGAGCGCATCTACATTATACATTAAAAGTGCAACATCAAACATTATATGGACCCTCTCTTATTGTTGGCATTGAAGAAGAATGTTATATTTGTTATAAACATAAGGAAAGGCATTTTTCTTACTTATTCAGATTATAATGACTTCTGAATGGTGGGAATATTAAGGTACATCAATTAATAACACCAAAAGGTAACTGGCTCTAACCTAAATGTGAAAAACCTCAAGTCATCTTAATAAGATTTTATCTGGACAATGACACTTAGTAAGAATGTCATATATACTGTATGGTAAAACTGTCATTGCATTGTGTATTAAATAAATGAAGTTTAAATTAGTGTTCAACACAAACTTACTAGATGGTGGCTTTATGGTAATTTTATATTCCATAGGTAAACAATGTTTCCTAATATGATGGTTATGGAATAATGCCATGTCCTCCATGACTTGGTCTAGAAGCCTAACTATGTTGATGGGGCAATGAAGAAATAACAAACACACATACAGAAAAACTGTGTTGTGTTGTGTTCACTCTAATGGCTACTATTAAGCCAACAGACAGACATTTATTATGTGCAGCATGAGGTAGAGGGATATCTAGTTTTGATGGTAGCTTTCTGTAGGGGAACATTCCAGGTCACCTTCATCCAGGATGGGGAAGTGTGGTTTCCAGTGTGTGTATACACTGTTTGATCATTTATAAGCACTCCTTTTTGAAGTAGCAGAAGGCTTTGTCAATTTACTGTATCTGACCAAGGAAGGCCTATGAGTTTTTGACATTGGAGTCCTTGACGTGGTTGGGCTCATGTCAACAATACAGATCATTCATGATCTCATCTGCTCTCCACAGAAGAAAATTTGATATAACTTAATACCAAGTATAGTGGCATCTAATTTGAAGATGAATGTGGAAAACCAGAAGGAATGAGTTGTCATATCTTTGCTAAAAACAGTTGATGCCAACATGAAGCAAACATTTGAACAATGAAATTCTTTGAATGGCAGCCCAGTGCTGCCTAGAAGCACAGCATCTTCTTCACTAAAACTGATACCTGCTAAAACCTAACTGAAATATTTCATGGTCTGAGCAATTAATTTAACCAACATACAATAATGCTCCTTTAAATGTATACTTCATCTATATTCCATTTTCTCATTCTACGCATTCATTTTCGAGTTACTATACACATCAGTAAAATTTATCTAAAATAACAAATGTCTCTTCCCTACCCAAAGTAATATTATGTTAATCATTTAAACTTTCTGAATACTTACAATTATTTCTTTACCAAAATATAGCATTGTTGTAAAACAATTATCTAGTTATTTCATGTGATAAGTATTCATGAACTGTAACAGTGTTTATAGCATGTATTTGGTAACCTGACAATATTTTCTCAAAAATAATTTAAGATTGAGTTTTGTTGAATTATTTCTCCATACTTCACAGTGTTGCTATGCTTTTGAGTTTTGCCAAGTCAACTAAAATTAATCATTCTGTATACTTAGGTGTGTCCAGAAAGACATTTCCTTGAAGGCAGAATCTTTGAGGAATTCTGAGAAATAATTTAAGAAAGCCTAAGCTATTAAGCTCAAATGATCTATAATATCATCTTAATAAATTTTCCAGTTATTATGATAAAATAACTTGACAACAATAATTTAAGACTCAAAGCTTTTATTTAGTTCACATTCCTGGGTAATAGTCCATCATATCAAGGAAGTCATGGGGCAGGGGTATGAAGGAAGTGTCACATTGCATCCAGCTTAAAGAAGCAGAGAGAATCCCCTGAATTCACACTAGTTAGTACTCAATTCCATATTTACAGCTCAGGTCTTGCCCACAATTAAAATGAGTCTTCTCAAATCAATTAATATAATCAAGATAATTCTTCATAGACATGCACTGAAGCCTATCTCCTAAGTGATTCTAGATTTTATAAAATTGACAATTAGCATTAAGTGTATATATATTTATACAATGCTTTATTGGGTATAAATTAAATGACATATTCTATGTGACTGAATGGAATCTGGAAAGTGTTCAATCAAACTACTTCCTAGAAGGTGAGACATGTATAAGCAATCACTATTCAGAATTCACTGTTGAAGGTATTCACTACATGAACATTAATGCCCAACAGTGATATCTTGATATCTTTTAGTAATCAGTCACTATTTTTTGTATTCAGATTATTATGAAAGAAAACTTTTGCTACATATTTTGTGCCTAATGATTTGACTAGTATTTTAGTTCATTGATGGAGTGCTTGCTCAGCATGCCAAAAGTTCTCTGTGTTTGATATCTATATTACACACACACACACACACACACACACACACACACACACAAAGATATAAATTAAAAATTAATTTTAAAAGCACAAAGTGGGGTGAGGGGCTGTCAAGATGGTGTATTATAGAAATGGCACTTGCTACTGAGCCTGATAATCCAAGTTAAATCCCAGCGATGTTCATGGAAATAGAGAACAAGTTCAGGCAAAATATCTTCAGGCATCAACATATATGCCATGGTATGTGTGTGCCATGCCTTTCCAATATCAATAAAAAAGTAAGTAAGCATATCAATCAATTAGTCAATGCAAAACAAATTTTAAGGCGATAGTTCAGTTGGTAAAGTGATCATCATGCAAGTATAAAGACATAAGATTAGGCCCCATTGTTCATGAAAAATGCTTTTGCTAGAGATGGAGAGATGGCTCAGTCAGATCACATGCATTTTTCTGGCTGCTGATACCCTTCATACCCATGGTTCACACATACACATGCAAGAAAAACTCATAAGCTTAAAATAAAAGTAAATGCATATTTTTTAAAAAATAATAAAGTGGAATGTGATTAAATATGATTCATTTTCACCTCTGGCCTCCACACTCATGCTCACATGTACCTGCACGCTCATGAGCACAGACATGAATCCATATACACATATACATAGAAGACATAAACAAAAACACACAAATTATATTGATTCTACTAGTCAAACTGTATTCATTACATTTCAAATAATGAAATATGCAAAAGTTATATCATGTATAGCTTATGTGCCAATGTTCATTTTTAAAATTTCATTTTGAAGCAAAGATGAATAGGATTTATTCATCTGAAACACACAGTCAAGGCAAAATCTCCTCTTGATTCACAAAGAATCCCAATATAATAATTTTTATTTTCAATCTTTGCTTTTGTACAGTCCACTTTTTGCTGCTTTTCTTTTAAGCAGTCTCATTTGATTAATGTAGAGAGAGAAAAAAAAAAGCAACTTCCAAGTTACATTTTCCTTAGGGAAAGGTTCCAGCAGAAAACTTGATTACACGGAATGAGGAAAAAGACCCTTATGTAAAAGTCTTATGTGATTTAAAAGGAACTAGAATTAGTGCTGAATCTTCAGGGAATTATTGCCTTTCTCTTTTCCTTTTTTTTTTATATTTTCCTCAGGTATTTATTTATTTATTTATTTATTTATTTATTTATTCTGTTCCAAACCTTCATTTTATTTTATTATTTTATTTTATTTTATTTTACAATGCTATTCAGTTCTACATAACAGCCACAGATTCCCTTGTTCTCCCCCTTCCTGCCCCCCTCCACTTCCCCCCATCCCACCCCCCATCCCCACCACCTCAAGATCAAGGCCACAACCGAGGACTGAGAGGACTGAGATTGACCTGATAGACTCAGTCCAGGCAGGTCCAGTCCCCTCCTCCCAGATTGAGCCAAGCGTCCCTGTATAAATCCCAGGTTTCAAACAGCTAACTCATGCAATGAGCCCAGAAAAGAAAGAAACAAAGTGCTAAAGAGGCCCACAGAAATCCACAAAGATTCCCCCACAAAAGAATGCTGGCAATGGCCGAGAGACAGCGGGACTGACCTACTCTCGTGAATGGGATGGCCAAACACCCTAATAGTTGTGCCAGAAACCCCATCCAAGGACTGAGGAATGTGGATGCAGACATCCACAGCTAGGCCCCGGGTGGAGTGCTGGGAGTCTAATTAGCGAAAAAGAGGAGGGTTTATATGAGCTAGAATTGTTGAAACCAAGGTTGGATAAAGCACAGGGACAAATAGCTAAACGAATGGAAACACATGAACTATGAACCAAAGGCTGAGGGGCCCCCAACTGGATCAGGCCCTCTGAATAGGTGAGACAGTTGATTGGCTTGATCTGTATGGGAGGCATCTAGGCAGTGGTACCAGGTCCTGGGCTCTTTTACTTTTTAAAAATTTTATAATTTAATTTAATTTTACATATCAGCCACAGATTCCCTTGTCCTCTCCCCCCTCCCCCCACCTTCCCTACAACCCACCCCCCCATTCCCATCTCCTTCAGGGTAAAGACTCCCCTGGGGATTGAGTTCAACCTGGTAGATTCAGTCCAGGCAGGTCCAGTCCCCTCCTCCCAGGCTGAGATAAGTGTCCCTGTATAAGGCCCAGGTTCCAAACAGCCAGCTCATGCACTGAGGACAGGTCCCGGTCCCAGTACCTGGATGCCTCCCAAACAGATCAAGCTAATCAACTGTCTCACTTATCCAGAGGGCCTGATCCAGTTGGGGGCTCCTCAGCTTTTGGTTCACAGTTCATGTGTTTCCATTCATTTGGCTAATTGTCCCTGTACTTTTTCCAATCTTGGTCTCAACAATTCTCGCTCATATGAACCCTCCTCTTTCTCACCAATTGGACTCCTGGAGCTCCACCTGGGGCCTGCCATCCAGTTCCCTCAGTCATTGGATGAGGTTTCTAGCAGGATAATTAGGGTGTTTGGCCATCTTATCACCAGAGTAGGTCAGTTTGTGCTTTCTCTCGATCATTGCCAGTAGTCTATTGTGGAGGTATCTTTGTGGATTTCTGTGGACCTCTCTAGCACTTTGCTTCTTCCTATTCTCATGTCATCTTCATTTATCATGGTCTCTTATTCCTTGTTCTCCCTCTCTGTTCTTGATCCAGCTGGGATCTCCCACTCCTCTAAGCTCTCTTTCCCTCAACCCTTGCCCTTCATTACCCCCACTCACGTCCAGGTTGTTCATGTAGATCTCATCCATTTCTCTGTCATTGTGCAATCCCTGTGTCTTTCTTGGGTCCTATATTTTCTAGGTAGCCTCCCTGGAGTTGTGAGTAGGAATCTAGTCATCTTTGTTTTACACCTAGTATCCTCCTACGAGTGAGTACATACCATGTTTGTCTTTCTGAGTCTGGGTTACTTCACTCAGGATAAGTTTTTCTAGATCCATCTATTTGCCAGTAAACCTCATGATGTCATTGTTTTTCTCTACTGAGTAGTATTCCATTGTGTATATGTACCACATTTTATTTATCTGTTCTTCAGTTGAAGGCCCATCTAGGTTGTTTCCAGGTTCTGGCTATTACAAACAATGCTGATATGAACATAGCTGAGCAAGTGCCCTTGTGGTATGATTGAGCAATCCTTGGGTATATGCCCAAGAGTTGTATAGCTGGGTCTTGGGGGTGATTGATTCCCAGTTTTCCAAGAAAGTGCCATATTGATTTCCAAGGTGGTTGTAAGGGTAACCACACAAAAATGATGCTTCTTTTTTGATTTTACTTGATAATTGAGAAAATATTAGTTTTGGCAACTTCTACAACCATTAACATTAAACTTTACACTGAGTTTATTTTTTCTCTAAAACACGTGATCTATAAACAAATCTCAATGAAAATAATTTCAATGGAGTGAAACATCAGTTTATTTATTACTCTTTTTTAATTGAAAATTGATTCTTCTCTCATACAATACTTCCCAATCACAGTTTCCTCTCCCTTCATTCCTCCAAGTTCCCTCCAACCTCTCCTCCCCAAGATTGAACCTTTCTTTGTTTCCTCTTCAGAAAATATCAGACCTCCAAGAGACAACAGCCAAACAAGACAAAACAAGATATGACAAGACAAGGCAAAGGTTCTCATGTGGAGGCTGGACAAGGCAGTCCAATAGAAGAAAAAGAGGCCTAGTGGCAGGCAAAAGAGTCAGGGATACACTTGATTCCACTGTTGATAGTCACACAAAACCACCAAACTAACAGCTGTAACATATATGCAGAGGGCCTGGAGCAGCCCTGTGAAGCCCCATGCTTGCCATGTCCATCTCAGTGAGACCATATGAGCCCTGTTTAGTTGATTTGGTAGGCCATGTTCTCCTGGTGTCCTCTGACTCCTACAATTTTTCCATCCCCTCTTCTGCGGGGTTCCCCTGAGCTCTAAGGGGTAGGACCCAATGGAGACCTCCAACTTAGACTCTCTCTCTGCATAGTGTCTGGTTATAGATCTCCACACCTACTCCCATCTACTGCTGGAAGTAACCTCTCTAAGGACACCTAGACAAGGCACTGATCTATGAGTTTAAAACAATAACATTAGCAATCATTTCATTGATTGGATTTTTTTTTTTGCCAGTATTGTTTGGTTCTACACTAGGTGTCTAACTATCTAGTCTCCAGTTTCTGGCCATCCATGCAAAGACAGGCACATGCTCCCTCTCATGGTGTGGACTTCAAGTTAATCCCAACATTGATTGGCCATACCCACAAGTCTAAGCCACCACTGGCCCATCATATCTTGGAGGCAGAACAAATTGTAGGTAGAGGGTTTTGTGGCTAGGTTGGTGTACAGGTTCTCATTCTGTAGCCCACGGAGTACTTTCTTGTACCAGAGACTAGAATGTATGGGTAAAGGCTCTGAGACTGCACAAGTTAATATTCTATATGTTCAATTAGCTATGTGGATGTCCTCAACAATGGGACCCCACTGTCAGTTTTAAGAAAGTGACTTTCTATTTGAGCTTCTGCCTGGGTTATTTAGGGACCTCAACAGCAGCCCCTCCTTGGTCCACAACTCAACCAAATGTAACCCACTCACACTATAGGAAGCCTCTTGATTGCTGTCAGTGTATTGTGCAAAATATTTATCATTTCTCCCTATTACTTAAGTTTTTAAAGGGTGTACAGATACTGTTTGTGGGTTTTGTTTTCCCTTTTGAACAATCTACTATTCATCTGGTCTTTATGCTCCTTATTGATCTACTTTTCATATTTCATTTTTATACTTTTTTGAATTTGCATTTACAATCCATAATGTGCCTTTCAAACCCTGTGGATATATTGATGTTGTTGACTTTTCTTCTACTTTTTCATTATTTAAGAAATAGCTTCAAAGCACTTGAGATGTAATTTCTGTACCCTTTATTATCAATCATTTTAAAAGTTCTCTAATTTTGTGATTATAATTTCAAAATCACATCAAATATGAAATAAATCACATTGTTCTTCAATTTGCTTATAGGATACTATGAACTTATGTTTAAAAAATTTAGAACATTCTATTCCCACTAAAGCCCTATCTCTAATAGGGCTTGAATTTCTTGATCTTTATATTTACTCTAGTTTGTTTTCTATAATAGGAAAAAATGACCCAATAAGTGGTTACTAGTTTTAAATTTATGATAAAGGAATCATTGTGGAGATTTAACACTGTAGTTAAGTTACAATTGGACATGATTATTCAGAAATTACATGTTAATAGACATCATGTGGTATTCATATTATAGTGGCTACAAATTAAATTCATCATTCTCAGTAAGATCTTTTCCTAAACAACAGAGTATTTAACAATTTGAAATTGGTGGCATTATGTTGTATAGTCATGAAAGTGACTATAAAATAAAACATAGACACAGAATAATGGAATATTAGTATGAATACAGGTCATTCATTGTTTATGACCACTCATATTATAACCAACAAATATGATTGCAAGCACAGAGGAAAGCAAAATTTATAAAGACCTGTAATCATGTACGCTCTCAAATATTCTTATTTATTTAATTTGCTTATAGCTTATTATTCATCTGTTTATAAGTCTAAAATGTTTTGTTATTCCTTTTAAAAATATTGTATATTCTCATCCCAGATTAGATCTAAATTTACCAAATATTTTTCACATTAAAACTTCTTTGTGATTGAGCATCAATTCTGTGAGTCACTTTTAGTGAAAAGTTGATGACATTATTCATGCATTTTTATTTAACTGAAAAAATTGAAGATTGATGAGAAAATTATTTGACAGATCTACATTAATGTATTAGAAAAGATATAAGTCATATGAATATGAATATAAGAATTGAAAGGAATATAATTTCATCTTATAAATTTTATGTATACTGAAAAGGGAATCAAGTGAAGTCACATCCACAAACCCATTTTCTCCTTCTACTTCACTCAGGAATTACATAACCCTCCCAACTTCATATCTCTCTCTCTCTTTTTCATCACTGAGTACTTCTGCCCATGTAGGGTGTGAGGACATCCATCAGAGCATGAGCAATGTACACTAGCAACACCACTGAAAAAAACAGACTTACTCTCCCTAGCAATCGTCTTTTGTTTCAAGTTGGTACTTGCATCAGATAACTCATCAGGGAGCTCATTCTTGGAGAAAATTGGTTGTCTTTCTCAGTGGCCATTATTGTATGTTGTTCCTCATCTACAGGTGGAACCTTGTGAAATTTCCATGTTGCTGTATTAATTGATGCTGTCACTACAAAAGTATTGTGCAGTCAACCATACTATTGAGATTTCATAGGTGCAAGCATCCCTGTCTAGCGGAATGCATCATGATTCTCTGGCTTTTACCATCTTTTCATTTCTTCTCCTGTGATATTACCTGAGATTTAGCTGTAATAATTTTATTGTAGGTATAATAGTTGGAGCCGGGCACCCTTATCATTTATTCTCTGCATTCTGACCAGTGTGGACATTTGTAATAGTCTCCTTTTGTTGCAAAAGGAAATTTCTTTGATGAAGGGTAAGAGCTGGACATGTGTGGATTTAAAGATAAGAATTTAGAATATAGTTAGAAATTGAATTGCACTGGTTTTGAAAAATAGCTTCTCCCATAAGGTCTATGACCACTTCAGCCATGATTAATTGACTAGGTTTACAATATCAGGTATGAATTGTCTCCATTTAAGTGGGATTTAAGTCCAGTTATATAATGACTAGGTACTTTCAGGATGGTAATGCCACTATTGCATTATTAGGGGCCTCTTGCAAGATTAGTCATTATTGTGGTTTGTAGTCTTAAAGATGAGTAGGACTATTGATTGCTTTCTTACCTTGGAAGCTGAGTGGTATAGGGGGAAGCTTTTAAAATATTTCCATCTCAAATTTTCCAAGTCCTGTGACTAAAGTGTGCGTTCTAGAAGACAATCATGGGCATTAGCCATAGCCTGTGTTGCTAGGGGAATCTCTTGAACTTTCTTGACCAATGACTCAAAGGTAGGTACCTTATGCCTGGCACTGGACTTTTTGTCTATGGCTCTTAGGGGGAGCATTATCTCCCTCGATTATACAACTCTGTTTAAACTACATGCATGAGAGAGAGAGAGAGAGAGAGAGAGAGAGAGAGAGAGAGAGAGAGAACAGAGACAGAAACAGAGAGAAACAGAGACAGATAGAGAGGTAGAGGGAGACTGATACATTATACATATATCTAAGAGTAAGCTTATATTTGTGTGTCACCTTGCAGATTGTTCCAATTTTATGTATATGTGCTGCTGAATGAAGCAACTAAGTTCTTATCCTGATCGCCTAGTGAGTCTCTTGACTCTCATCAGAGAGGTTTCTTTCTTTTTTACTAGATGGTGATTCACATGAAACCCCAAACTCGTTAACATGCAGAGAACAGACTGTGTAATGCTCAGCTTTAAATAGGGCATCTATTTCATGGTCAGTGACTCCAACTGATCATAGACAAAGAGAGAGTGGAAAGATTGTCAGAGACAGATCTACTGGATGTCTGCAGCTTATACTTTAATATAACTGGAACTACTCAGAAGGAAAGAAAGTCTTGTGTCTGAAAAGGAAATGAATAGACAATATGTACAGAGTAGAGACTTTTCTCTGCAGTCCTTATATAAATTTGATGGCTAAGTGCACTAAAATTTCATATATATGTATATATATTTGTATCATATATGCATATGAATGTATTCTTATAAATATATGTATATATACACATACATGTCTATATGTATTCATATATTTTATGTAGAATAATGTTTTTCAAAAGTAAAGTAATGTTTTTCTGCATGTATGCATGTATGTGATTCTTTTTTGTGTTTGTGGTGTGTGTGTGTGTGTGTGTGTGTGTGTGTGTGTGTGTGTGTGTGTGTGTTTGGGTTCAGAAGAATTAGACTTGGGTAATCCTGATTAGGACATTGGGATTATCACATCCATGAGAAATAACATGCAGGATGAATCATTGTAAAGCTGAAACTAAGAGCTGATGAGCATGTCATGTGTAGCTCTAGAGACCTATAATCTTATCAGCAACCAAACTTTTCACCACTGAAATCATAACAAGGAATCTTAGCTGTCAATGAGGATGAGGAAGTAACTTTAACTTGATGCAAGGATAAATACCTGTAATCCCAGCATCCAGGAGGATGAAGCAGGACTATGAGCTTGCAATCCAGCTCATGAGAGAGAGAGAGAGAGAGAGAGAGAGAGAGAGAGAGAGAGAGAGAGAGAGAGAGAGAGAGAGACAAAAATACAAACTTTACAAGTAAAATCAATACCAACCACAGTAAAAATCATCATCATCATCATCATAGTAATATTATTATTATTATTATTATTGAAGACAATCATCACTGAATCCACAAGATTAAGATTCAAGAAATTTAGTTTATTTTTGTCTGTTTGTTTTATGTATATCTGTGTGATTTTGTTCATCATATTGTGCAGGTGTCTGCTGTAAGTAAAGGGTGTTGGATAATGTAGTGGACTAAATGAAACCCACCATAATGGGCTCATATGTTTGAATAATGGTCTCCAATTGGTGGAACTGTTTGGGAAGGATTAGGGAGTGTGGCCTTGTTTGAATAGATGTGTCACTGCCAGTAAACCACGAGGTTTAAAAAGGCTTGTGGCATTCCTAGTCTTTTCCTCTTGTTTATACTTGAATATTAAAGTGTAAACTCTCTCAGGGTATAAGTCTCCAGCTGGGCAGTCATTAATTGGCCACTCCCAAAATTTCTGTACCGTCTTTATCCCAGTACATCTTGTAGGCAGGAAAATTGTAGGTTGACAGGTTTGTGGTGGGATTGGTGTCCCAATCCCTCCACTGGAATTGTCTGGTTACAGGGGATGACTGATTCAGACTCTGTATCCCCCATTGCTAGTAACTTAGCTAGGGTCACCCTCATAGATTCCTGGGAGTTTTCATTGATCTAAGTTTCTAGCTCCACCCAAAGATGACCCCAGATTCCATTTCAAGGAAAGATACCCCAGAGACCTAGGATAGAACTAAATACAAATAGCTCATGTTTGCAGTGTACTGTTCACAAGAGCAAAGATGCAAGAAAAGGCAATGAAATGATTCCTAATGATATTTTGCTATTTTCATAAAGTATAGGTTGGTGCCTAGTCCAACTGTCATCAGAGAGGCTTCATCCAACAACTAATAGGAACAGATGCAGAGACCCACAGCCAAACATTAGGCAGAGCTCTGGGAATACTGCTAAAGAGGGGGAGAAAAGAATGTAGAAGCCAGAGAGGTTAAGGGCACCACAAGAAAATCCACAGAACCAACTAACCTGGCCTTCCTAAGGGACTCACAGGGACTGAACCAACAACTAGGGAGCCTGCATGGAACTGGCCTAGGCCCTCTGCATACATGTTCTAGTTATGTAATGTGGTCTTCTTGTAAGAGTCCTAACACAGGGGATGTCTTTGATTCTGATGCCTGCTTTTGGGGCCCATTCTTCCCACGGGATTGCCTCATCCAGCCTTAATAGAAGAGGAGCCTAGTTTCAGTGCAACTTGATATACTTTGGCTGGCTGATATCCATGGGAATATATGTATCTGAAGAGAAAATGGATGGGGGAGGGGTAGATGGGAGATGGGGGAGAGGAATTGAGAAGAGGGGAGGGAGGGGAAATGTTGGTTGGGATATGAAAACAACAACAGCAACAACAACAACAAAAAATCCTACAAAAATATGTAAGCTCTCAGCTATTTGGACCAACATCCCTGCATTCCACATTCATGGACTCAAACCCTTTGAAACCATAAACCTTACTCAAACATGTCCTTTTAGGAATTGTCTTTGTCACAGTTTCTTATAATAGCCATAGAAAAGTAGCTAAGACCAAAGCTGCTACCGGCAAATCCTGTATTGCTTTGACAGGTCTGACCATGCAGCTTGTTGGAGGAGTGTGGAAGATTTGGAACTTTGTACTAGGAAAGCACTTGAGTACTGTGAGCAGTGTTAAATGGGCCATCCTTGTAGTAATTTGGAAGATAATAGGGCTGAGAGCAGTATGTACTATGGAGGCCCCACTCAAAGAGTTTTAGAGGGAAACAATATTAGCAAAGAATAAGGCTTCTCCAGTGTCCTAAGAATGTACCTGATACTAAATTGAAAAGTAAGAAACTAATTTATATAGTAAAAGAGATTACAAGACAGCCTAATATTGATTCTTCTGTGTGGCTATAGTAATCATTTTTGGACATGTCTACAATGAAAAAAAAAAAACACGTGAAACAACAAAAAAATGCAAAATGGACAGTTTGAGAGGAAAAATAGCACCAGGAAATTTAATGTTGGAGCCAAGGATTGTGCTAAGATGAAAAGATCATAGTAAGTCATGATCTTCAATGGAATAAATGGAGGAGTGCTGTGAGGGAAACAGCCACACAGGTAAGCTTCTAAATCACAGAAAGGAGAGAACTGAGGAATTTTCTGCTCCTGAAAAGTAACAACAAATCGGAGCTGATAGGAATGTGGTTGAAGATTGCCAAAGTGGTTCACCTCAAGTTGGGAGTCAAACTTCAAAGTGTCACCCATGTGGTTATGGCTTTAGATTCATAAATGATACATGAATAAAGGGCTTCTGAAATTTTTCTCTATGGTGAAGGAAATCCACTGAGACCAGACGTGTGACAGGGGAGTCCTGGATAATCTGAGAGGCCTGAAGCTGGGAGAGATGCTAGAGATGTCAAAGCCATGAACATCTGCCAAGGAGAGCTGTATACGAGGAGTGGAACCATTCCTAGAGAGAGAAGAATGTTGCAGGCAGAAAGCCTAGAAAGGCAGACCATCAAAGCCCATTCACATTAGACAGGGAACTACAGGATTTGGGTTTTGCCAGGCTGGTTTGGGTCTTGCTTAGATTCAGCATTTTCTTATTATGTCCCCATCCCTTCTTTCAGGAATAGTGTGTTCTATGTCATGTTATATTGGAATTTAGTAATTTAATGTTTTTATTTTTACATGGGGTTAAAACTGAGAGATTTTCATGAGTCTCAGAAGAGTTTAGACTTTGAATTTTAGGCTTTTAAACCTTGTTGAGGCTATAAAGGACTGTGGGAATCTTTGAAGTTGGACAAAATGCATTTTGCATTATGATATGCCCACAAACCTATGGGAACCAGGGGGTGGAATGTGGTGGTTTGAATGAGAATAGCCCCCATAAGAAAGTTTGTTTAAATATTTGGTCTCCACATAGTGGAACTGTTTAAGAAGGATTAGGACGTATGGCCTTGTTGGAAGAGGTGTGTTACTAGGCGTTGGGCTCAGGGGTTTCAAAAGATTCACGGCAACTTTCTCAGTCTCTGTCTCTCTCTGTCTCTGTCTCTCTCTCTCTCTCTGTCTCTCTCTCTCTCTCTCATACTTGCAATTCAAAATGTAAGTTCTGAACTGCTACTGTCGACACTCCTGTGCTATGCCATCATGGATGCTAACCCTCTGAAAACATAAGCCCAAATTAAATACTTTATTTTATACTTTAGTTTCTTTCTTCTTTTTATATTACTTAAACTGTTTGGCCTAATGGCTCAGGCTTCTTGTTATCTAGTTCCTATATCTTAAACTAACCTATTTCTATAAATCTATATCTTGCCACGTGGCTTGTGGCTTACCAGCATCTTCACATGTTGCTTGTCATGATAGCAACTGGTAGTGTCTCTCCTGACTCAGACTTCCTGTTACCAGAATTCTCTTCTCTCCTTTTCCCACCTATACTTCCTGTCTGGCTACGGGCCAATCAACGTTTTATTTATTAACCAATCAGAGCAAAATTTTTAACATACAGTACATCCTACAGCACTTCCCCTTTTCTTTTTTTCAAAAAGGAAGGTTTTAACTTTCACATAGTAAAATTACAGATAACAAAACAATCATCAAGCAAGAATTACAGTTACAATATCTAGTCTATTTATAATAACTAGTCTATTTGTATTTGGCAAAATTAAAAAAATGTTCTATCTATCTTATATTTGTTAGTCTAAGGTTTCATATCTAACTTATCTTTTATCATAACTAAGGAAAATTATAACTATCTAGTCTTCAACTACATCAAAGACCTCAGAAGGATATATTATTACCTGCGAAATAGGAGAAGGACACAAGCAACTTTCGGGAGTCTTGAAAGAGTAGACAGAGACTTTGGTCATGGTGTCATATAACAGCAAAGGAAAAAAAAAACCAGTGAAGATCTGATATTTGTGTTATAGGCAGTTGTAAGATTCTGATATGGGTGCTGGAAACCAATACTAGATCTTCTGCATGGTCAGTAAACTCTCATAATTAATGATAAATTTCTCTTGTTCTGTAATTTAGCTTTCTAATTTTAATTTTTGATAAAATTAATTCTGTGATGATCCCAGGAGCAGGAAGCAGTACATATCAAAGGAAAAACATAGCCCTTATCTGATGACACACTTATTAACCTGATGACACATTGAACATTTTCAGGTGAACATACATTAAAATATTATTTATTTGAACAAAACTGTACTTTTCCTGCTTTACTTATCACCATTTTAAAAAACACTTAGTTTGGGACAGACTGTTCTTGAAGCTTCCTCCAAGGAATCAGGTCTTGAGAAATCAGCATTAGTAAGTAGAGGCTTCATGTTGCTGAAACAGCTCATCCATAAAGAGACTCCATGAAAGTAATTTATAAGCAAGCTCTTGTAGAGAATCAAATCACTGTCTTGTAGGAACTAAAAGTCATAAACTCTATGAAGGTGTGTGGTTCACGTAGGAAAGTGAAGAAATGATGGTGAGACTTTGAAAACTAAGCTCAGTGGTTCTCCAAAGTTTTAATGTGTATTTTAATTAGACTCTCTGTACTGAATACAGGAGTTTATATATTTATAATACAAATAACCCTGTAAATTGAAATATTTAAAGATTGGATGTTATAAAATATAATAAGTTTCATACTATTTTAATATGCAAAATGTAATTCAAGCATAAATTGTAAAATAGAATGTGCAGACAGACAGTGCAGTCTAACTGAACTTTCTTCATAGTAAGAAATTACAGAAATGTTCTTCATACAAATAGAGTCAGCTGTGCCATAATTATACCTCCAGAAAGCATCATGCATTAGAATAAATTCTGTGTTACCAGACAACAGGGCTTTTCACTACTGGAGTTAAAGAACTCTTTGGATAAAATGTTAAGTCATATATAAATGGTATTAAAATATCATAAGATTTAAACATAATTGATGATAAAATATCCTCCAGTTCATTTAACATCTATTACAAAGTATATTCATGTGTTGCTGCAATAAATATGTACTTAAAATGAGGATAAGCATTATCAAAATAGTTGTTTTATTAACATCTTAATAAATAGAATGATATCTTTTACTATAACCAGAGCTATGCTGTAAAATGCTAGGAACACAATAGTGTCCAATTATTTGGTATGGTGTTTCTTTCCCAATAACCACTAATCTGGTGATCTGGAAAGCATATTGACATATATTAACTTTTAGCTCTTTTGATTTTAGCTCTTAGAAAACTTCTTTAAGTAGAAATAGTTAGGTTTACTTTTATGTTGTGCTTTCAATAAAATGCATAAGTTTTGAACCTAAGAGACATGACATGTACAGATCCAACTACTTTTCTAGGAATTCCTTGAGACTAAAAGAAGTGATATTGGAGTGAGTTTTTCCAAAACAGTTTGTGAAAGAAAAGAAAATCAAGAAAAGGAGAAGTAAAGCAATTCTTTATTTTTTTTCCAAATATATTAGACTCGATAATTTTGTTAGCATCAACAAAACTTTACCATATATCATCCAAACCAGGACATAATGGGAATTAAAGAGAGGGCTACTAATAATTCCACAAGTACAACAAGTATAAACTGCAAGTTTCCTGGGCAGACTGGATCCTATGCTCAACATTGAAATCGGGAGTAAACTGCAAGTACATGCAGAAATCATACTGTTCCCACACGTGTGCGGAAAAGGTCAAAGTGTCGTATTCTCTTGAATTGATTGATTATGGCCACACTGGCTCTTGTCATCCAGGTCCCAAGTCTACTGTTAACCAACTCCCTACGTATCTCCTCTGTGTGCTCATCAACCCCCAGCCATTTCTGTGTTCTACCCTGTGTTCATTCTTATACTTGAAATGTTGACTACTGCATTCTCTCTCTCTCTCTCTCTCTCTCTCTCTCTCTCTCTCTCTCTCTCTCTCTCTTTTTCTCCTGTCTCCTCCACATTCTCCTGCTCATGTGGCATACATATCTAAATCCCCAGGAACGAAACCTAAAAAAAAAAAAAAAAAGAAAGAAAGAAAAAATACAATGCCTAGGACAAAGAAGGCATGCAACAATTTTTGTTAAATGAATAAATCCAGAGAGTTTGTTTTTGGTTCTTCATAATACCAAAAACAAATTAAAATGACTCTCCAAAGACTATTATGGCTCTGTATAGTTTTAAGGTGTTGGACTAAATGATCTATGCAGCTTCCTCCACTGCTAAATATTCCATACCCACTGGTCCCCTTTTTCCTTCTGCTAATATCATCTTCATCTGGCAAATAAGAACATTTAGTGATCAAGGGGAAGGGCAACTGCTCTATTCACAGTGGATGGATGCTAGAGTTGATCATTTTTCCAGTAATCATTCCCTGGTATGTGTTTGCACCTACAGAATTTGGTTGATACAGAGGTAGCCATAAGATATAGTGGATGATATACTGTTTATGCAATAATTTGCCTCTAATAAAATTATCGCAGGATCACTAAACTGTAAGGAATGCTGTGTGCTCAAACCATCCATCAGTGATTTACATATTAATGAGAAGTGAGTAAATTCTGGGCCAATTTGGATTGAAAACCCCAAAGAAATTTCCCAAAGAAATTATATAGCAAAACCTATGCTATTATGCCAAGAAGTACTTCTGCATTTTCACACACACAAAAAAAATCCTCACCCTAAACCCTGTGTTAGAAGTGTACTACTGATCAAGTTTGATTCCAGCAAGATGTTGGGAGTTGAAAAATCGTACTACTAAACTTATTGTGGAGGCCAGAGATCCAAGGCATCAATAAAGAATTGTTCAACACCAAAACAAAACTGAAAAATCCTGAGTGTACAAACATTATCAATTCATTTGATTTTAATTTCCTCAGGTCTCGGCGAAATTATGACTGACAGACCTGGGATATGCTTCCCAGATAAGGAAAAAGTCTGTCCTTTCACAACAAATGGCATACACAAGAGAACAGCAAAAAAAGTCTCTGTTAGACATACACGATTTTAGCATGAGTATTTCTTCTGCTTCATTGTGCTGTCATATCTCCTGAAAGATCTACGAGGTTTTTGATGGATGACAAAAGTCCCAGAAAAAGAAGAAAACATTTGCAATTAACTCATTTTGAAGCAGGGACCGTTACCCTGTAAAGTTCACACAAACTCTGACATCTTCAAATATAACCTGGCTACTGACTATTCCAATGATTCAGCATTTGTCTAGAGCTCATATTTTTATTAGACTGTGTACAAATCCAACTTAAAGGTATTAGTTAGTCTAAGAAAAGACTAACCGATGAATTAATAAACTTTTATTTACCCAACCCCAGTTCCAGTGACTTCTAAAAATCATAAGAAAAGTTCAATGGTGTGTACCAGGTACTGGTACTCTAAATTTACAAATTAAATGCACAATAATGATGTCTCTGTGGTGCCATGAACCCCATAAACTTCTGAGAAATCTTTTATGATTAAGTACAGTTGATAGATTCCATCACCTTAACAGCAGAAAACATTAAATCAGATTTTTAAATAACAAATAATTTAAGGCTAAAGTATTTGGTATTCATAATCAATGCCAGCAGCCTTCCTAGTCTAATAAAGTAAACATGCACAAGAAATACAAATTTGAACAAAACATCACAATTTTTATTAGATATATATGTTTGTATGGGTATGTCATGTGTGTGTGTGCATGTATGTTTATATGTATGTATGTATATATGTGTATAATTTTAGTGCCCTGAAAGCTATCCACTCATGTTTGGCTTAATACATATATTAGAAACTTTGGGGAGAATATCTCCACTTCAAATATATATTTATATATATTTTTCCAGAATATTCAATATAAATATGCCATATATAAATCATGCCATAAAACTAAATGCAAAATTTGCACATTATTGCATGCTTGATGTGATAATACATGCCCACTAATAACTTCCTTAAGATGGCCTCCCTTCATAATGCATGTTCTGCACGGTAACAACACTGGATTGAAGAGTTCTCAAACACACTTTCTGGGCTGGGATAGACCTCTCTGATTTCCTAGGGAGGATTATCTTGTAAGCCAAATATTGGACTAATACTAAATCAAAACCTTAAAGAATGCCTAAGGAGGTGTTGGCTATGTGAAGCGGTCGGAGTTCATTTTCCTTAGTTTGGCTGGAAGATTTCCTTCCATCCTGGCAGGTCCTCCAGCCATTTTTTGAAGCTTTGGTGGCAAATCTGCCACAGACTGGCTCATGGGATCAGACAACATCTTGGTGGTTTTAGATACCAGTTTTTCTTCAGAATTGCCAGGAACTGAGCTTATTCGTTGGAGTTTCATGGGCAAATCACCCAAACTATAGGCTTTCTCTGAAGTTGTAGAACTCATCCTCAGGAGTTTTTTGGGAAAGTCTTCTCTCCCAGTAATTTTCTGCAGCTTTGATGGGAGTTTTGTGCTAATGTCATCTAGTCCGTCTAAGCACTCCACAGAATTATGTCTTTCTTTGCTGTTGTTTATGGCTGGTGCTATTAAAGGGGAGGACATGAGAAGCATTTCCTCCTGCTCTTTCACACTGTACGGAGGGGTGGGGACTTCAAATGTTGCATGAAACTGGGAGTAATCAACTTTAAAGAACCCTTCTTCTAAAGAAATTACAGGAAAAAAACGATGACCCCAAAGAACTTCATCCTCAGTGTATGATGTCCGAGCTTGGCAAGTCATCCCTGCAAGCAGAAAGAAACCCTTTGATGAATTATGCACAGTAAAGCAAAAGAAAAAGCAGGAATCCACTCTGTTCACATATTCATATAAGGAGACCACATAGTATAAGACTTCAGAAGTTTTCTTTTGTGTTAAAGCTGTACTGCATATTCCTTCCTTCCACAGAAACACAAAAGGTGCCAGAAATCCTCAGACTCACATGATTCATGGTTCATTATCCACAAACCAAGACTAAAACCTACCTAGAATAACTTTAGAACACTTATCTATAGGAGGAACTGAAGGGGAAATAGTATGATCATATCATTATTTAAGAAGCAATGTGATATGTCGACTATATCTGGCTTTGAATGCGAACTGTACCAGAGTGTAAAGGTAAAGAAATTAGAAACTCTAAATCATTTCCTGTAATGTAAAGTGGGGACAAACCAAGAATTTCATGCTGTGAGCAAGAAATCAAACTCAAATATAGAAATATAACAAATCATGTAGCTAGTATATGTAGTTGGCTCTAAATAAATAAGAGTTATGTTTTTCCTCTTCAGTTAGTGACAATAAGCAAGGGGAGGTGGGAACACCAAAGATCTCTCCCCAAAGTACTTGTTAATTAACAAAACTAAACATTTCAATCTGGATAATGGCGAGTCATTGTGGTAGTCCTACCTTTTTAGATCTATAAGGTCAAACATTGGTTAAAATTTTAGAAATTTTGGTGGAAAAATAGCTACTTGGGGTCTTGTAATGTATCATTTTCCATTTCTGCTTTAAAAATTCTAGAAGTCATGCTGGTTATCAGATGTAAAATTGTGACACTTATATATTATGTTGCTTGAATATAATGTACCTCATGATACTTTGATGTAACCAATGTTGTTTTCTTCAATATAATTTATTTAGATTAAGTTATTATCTAGCCAAACAACCTCTGAATATTCACCTTTTGAAAATGAAGCGAAAATTTAAAATCACACATCAAATCTCAGCTTTATACAAATCACAATATGATTTTCTGTGAGAAGTAAAATGATTGCTTTCCTGCATGTGCACTATCAAACTTCTCCAACTGGCTACTAAAATGTAAAGTCATAAAACTAATAATTCTCCCTTAACAATTGTTATCTGATGAATAAGGTCCACCTTCCTTCTTTCAATTATTCACATCACACAGGTGATCTCTGTTGTTTTAAAACATAGCAGAGGACCAGTAAAAAGTACCGTGTGCTTCTGCTGCCTGAAAAGCAATCACACAAGTACTTACAGGGGATTAGGATTAAAGTCTGTCATAGGAAAAGCCACGTTAAAGAAAAGATAGATCCTTCATTGAATCCCTCCAACATCTTGCCAAATGAGCATTATCAGTAACATATCACGAGGTACTTCAGAGTCATCATGACATGCCATCTTTCAGAAGGAATTAAAATTTTCTAATGCAGAAAATAATCATCCATGTCTTGGTAGGCACTGTGCTAGGTGCCCTGGCTCTTCTTCCTTATCCTCTGTACATCCCTGTTAAGGGGATGTGCTCTGTCAAACAGAAAGATAAGTAACCCAGGGCTCAGAGACATTAATTTTTTGAACTTACTGGGAAACCGGTTTAATAAGCTGCAGAGAAAAATGTCAGCATAGTTTTAATACCTCTTGTCTTATCCTCTCATTTTCTACCCCCTCACTCGCTCTCCCTCTCTTCTCTACTTTTAATGTTTTAGTTAAGAGTCTAAACCCATTCATTACTTCAATGCTGAAATGATAATACAGCTAATACAGCGTGGCAGTGACAAAATCACTATTTGTAATAAATATTATGCCAGAATATATTTTCATATGTGAAGGTAATTAAATCAGTTCAAATCATTATTTCTGGGTTTTATGTGTACACACTAGCAGAAACTCATTTTTGTATTGTAAACATATTTATAATCCACTACTAAATAATTTTTAAGAAAATGTTGGATTGTTATTTCATCATAAAAGAAAAAAAGGACTCTACTGACATATTCACTCACTTTTATTTGAGAAATTTGAAGATAAGCTACCCAGAAGAAATAAATATTCTATATAGTACATAATGCAGCAAATAAAATTAGCATGCCCTTTAACTGTCTCCTCAAAGAAACCATTTTGTATGGAGTTACAAATATCTCTCTGTATGATTTCAATGGAACAAAACTATCATGAATGTAGTTTTCATTTAAGTGATATTTCTCCTAAAACAACATTTTAATTTAAAACAACCCAATTTTCTTACTCCATTTTTACCACAATCATGGTTCAGTTCAACTGTATGTCAAGGCACATTCTCAGGCTGTCAGAGTTCTGAACTTGTGACATCTTTTAGGTTTGTCCCAAGATTTCTGTAAATACTCCTTTTCATTAAGAAGTCTCAAAGTAATTGCAGGCATGAGCTTCATGTGATTATTTCCAACAGTCAGAGTAAACACTGAAACAACATCTGATGATACCTTTTTTTGTTTGCTTGCTTATTTACCTTTTGTTGAGGGCATGTTAGTGAAATAGTTACCACTGCTGTCCAGTGTTCTGATTGACCCCCTACTCTCACTCTCTACTCCACCTCCACAGCAATTCTTACACTAGGTCATGTGGTTATGCTGTTTTTAAACCTATCCTGCCCACTGTTTGTGACTTATGCAGGCCCTCTCTCTTCCAGTAGAAACAATGGACAATTACAGAGTTAATGGTCATCTGACAGTTTAATTAAAGATTTGTAATAACATCAAGCGATTGCCATTTTCACCTCAAAAGCTCCCAGACCTGTTTTTCTAGTGAATAGCGAATTAGGTTGAATACATGACCTTGGTCTAGGGTAAATAAAGGATTAGCTATAGGAAATACCAACGAGGTTATCTGCATTGCATTTGACATTCTAAATTTGTAATGCTGCTAGAATAAAACACATTAAACAATAACATATACCCTTTTTAATCTGTGAGTCAATGCATGAAGCAAATCTTTTTTTTTTTTTTTTCACAAAATGTTTTTTCATCCAAAGATGCAGAAGTCCCAGCTATTTCCAGCAGCAGCATCTGCTGCTTCGCCAGTTTCCACAGGGATGAGTGCGTGTTGATTTTCACCACATTTGTTCCAGTCTGGAATCTGGTTAAAACATGCAAACAGTCATCTCGCCAGCTGAGAGGTGCAATCACATAGTGCCCTTTGAATGATGGTGTTCACCTGCAATTACTTTAATTCAGCCGGTATCTTCGGTCAGGAATGTAAGCATGGTTTATTTTTAAATAGTTTTAAAATAGTTTTAATTAGAAAAAGTAGTGAAAAGATAGAACATTCTAGAAGGAAGGATGCTATAATGCATGCATATTCTTTGAAAACATAATTATATCTACTTTAAAGCTTCTCAATTAGAGTTTGCATTTTATTTTTTGGTACACTAGTTTGGGATAGATTTTGAAAAAGAAGTATTTCCTCAATCACAGCTTGGCTCATTGTCTAAGGCAAGGAATAGGAGTCATAGATATTTTTCCGTTATACAATATATTAAACTTCTTTATCATTATCCATATTTCAATTTCAAATTAGTAAGATCCCAAGGTGAGACTACATTTAAAACTATTATGTGTGTGGACTTGGATGTTCTATGTGTTCTTACAGCCAGTGAAAGAATGGAAGGAACAGAAAAAGAAAAGCTAATGTGCTGGACAATTTTCCTCATATGAAGTTATGATAGATATATTCGTTCACTTACTGAAAGCCTTTTTAATGAAAACCAAGTGTTCACACTGACTCTGTCAGTTCATGAGAAGCAAAGTGGTGAGAAAAATCTAGAAGCTGGAAATATGGGTAATTTCACTAAAAAATAGTTTTAAAGACAAAAATGACAAAACAAAGTTAATCAAATGTCAAAAAATGAAAAACAAACAAACTAAAAACAGGGAGTTTGTTTTGTGGGCTAACAGCTCCTGGCACAGGGCCTGCCCTACAGTGAAGTTGATAAACACAGTGACACTCCATTGGAGGAGACTTAGTTCCCCTTTGCCAGCAAGTATTAATTTCCAATAGTTTCTTGGGGAGTGGTGGGACCCCATGGTGTCCGTATTTTGATGTGTGTTTCTTTGGTGAACTTCTGAGAGATGGAGGCAGGAGGTTATGGGGGGAGAATGAAAGAACATGAAGTTAGTGGATAGGAAGGTGTGGAGATGTGGGAGGAGTTGGGAGAGGGGAAAATGCAAAAGTTATTCAAATAAGAAAATTTAAATTAAAATATTTAAATATTTTAATTTTTCATAAGTTGACAAAAAAGTAATTGCTAATATCTAATAGTTTTAAACACTAATTTTCTATATTACCAATCTATCAAACTTTCACTTCTATCAGACAGCATCACAAATTTTCAGGTACACATCAGATAAAAATGATCATTATGTAGCTAGGAGAAGCAGTCACTAAGTCACTGAACACCACACACATTTTCAATTGCTACACAAAGCCACGAGAAGGTTTTGTTGTCTGTAGTTCATAAAGTTGAGATCAACATAGACGGCTTTAGGAAAATTTGTTAGCTAGTTAGTTGTACAAAGGGACACCTCCCCCTCTTCAGTTCCTTAAACATGTTGCCCTTTGTTTCTGACTCCAATACTCATCATACTTTGAGATTCTGTTACAACTCTTCCAAATTCTAGAAGTAAAACTAAGTCATAGGACGATCGTGTAACCATGGTGGAGCTGAGACTGAGCTGAAGAAACGGGACCTAGAAAGCCATGTTTGTAATCCCTGTGTTATAGTGTCTGTCTGTCAAGTTGCACTGTGTAGACAAAAGAAGGAATAAAAAAGATTAATAGAGCATTAGAAATGCAGCCAAAGAAAATTCAACTCCAAGGGATAATTAGTGTGGATGGAGAACTATTCTGTAAGTTAGTGGTCAGGGAGATCTGACCAGGACAAAAATGAAACATAAGGAAAATGTTAATTTCTGTGGAGGTGAACACAAAAGGGACCCTGTAGAGATCCAGGAAGCAATGACTCTCACATCAAACCCTGTGGTTACATCCCAGTACTCCTACATAGGATGTATAACTTTTGGAAGGTACCTACCCTTTCTTTGTTGATTCTCAGTTTCTCTAATCTTAAAAAACTAAAATATTATTGGTTCTTATAGCTTGGAGACATCAAGATGATATCATGAGATATTGTTTCTAAATTTAAAAACATTGGCATAGGCATTAAAAATTATTTACTGTAGCCCTTAATTATATGACATGGAAAATATATGATGAACCAAAAATATCATTACATTTTTAACATTTAATAATTATATTGAATCATCATTTAGCCACAGTAAAAGTTCTTAGCTTATGTTTCTCTGGCTAGTCTTTAAAATGATCATTACTTTTTGGTAAGATAAAAGTGGTAGTATTAATTGTACACAGCATAATTAACAGTAGGCCAGTAATTGTGCTATGTAGCTTAACATTTTTCTACACCATCACTTTGGAACTTTGACATAAGTTTTACTAAGTCCATATTTGAGTACTGGATTTTGGAAAATACCAGAAGCAGAAAATCATTGCAGAACTAAGTCTAGAGGCCAAACTGGGTTGTAAACCATGTATCAATGATGTATTGTCTCATACAATCTTTGGTTAAAGAGCTGGAATCTGATCAAAATTAACTCTATCATATACCCATAGTATAGGTAAATCATTTCACTGTTCTACCTTCTGTGTCAAAATACACCCCCCCCCAAAAAAAACAAGAAAACAAAACAAAACAAAAACCCAAAAAACAGAAAATAAAAACAATAACAACAAAACACTTTTAGATATGGCTGCAATGCTATGAACATTGACCTTGTAGGATAAATACAGCTGATAATCCAGTATCTAAAGAAGCAGGCTACATTAGCCCTAGAGGCCAATGGATGAATCACGAGTTTTGATACCAGACCCATGTAAAATCAAACAGTGGATCTCAGCTCAATCATTAATTAATGTATAATTTGGAAGAAGAAAAAGCTAATAGATTTTTGGAATCTTCAGTTTTATTATTTGTTCACTTGAAGCTTCCCTCCAAAGGATGCTGTAAGGATTAAGTAAATTAAGAAATGTATGTAAATTGTTTACATAAAACACGGTGGTCATTTTATTCAAGAAGGGTCTCCAACTGAAGGCTACATAAATACAAGTTCATTTTCATACTCATACAGATACACAAAGCTGGTAATTTTAGCTAGAAACATTGTTTTTCTTTCTCAAGTCCTTATTGTCTATCTTTTCTTTAAATTGGCAGTTATTATTATAACTGTATCAGCTAGAAGTTGATACAGGGCATGTTGTATATCACACATGACTTCGCAGTCTGCCATGCATATTTCTTTTAAGATTATTGAATAAAGTCTATTGCTGCTTCTTCCCTAAAGTCCTTCCAGAAATTCTCTCATCCCTCTTCAATAATAACTTGGGGTCATTCAGCATTCTCTTCTCGTTCTCTGTTCTACTGCTCTGAGCTGAACCCAAATTTAAACAATAAACTTTCCAAAGAAGCTCAAGATTTTAAACTATTCTTTACAAAACAAAAAGACACTGTGTACTCCAATGCTCAATAACACCAGGGTTATTGGTGTTGGGTTCTCCTTGGATACATGCTGCAAAGTCATTAAGTATACATAAATTGTTTCCATAAAATGCTTCAAATAGATGGAATCTCTTCAAAGCCAAATGTAGTCTGCCAAAGCACAGGCAGAGAGGAGTTGCAGGCATGCATTCAGCTCTATACTATGCTCTATTCTGTACAATCATGAAGTATCCTATGTGTTCTCAGATGTCAGTTTGCTAGTTTTATACAAGTGAGGCCAGAAATTTGCTTTGTTTTATTTAAAGCAGAAAAGGCTAATTATGTTTGTAAGGGAATAAATCTTTATAAATGATTTGACAACAGATTTTTAAAATACACTTTAGATTTCTAAAATCTCAAAATAAAAAGGAAAAGAGATTTTTAACAATGACCAATAAAGCGATGGTTGAGTTTGCACAACAGAATTTAAGTGGATGCTTGGGTTTATTGAAAAGCACGCAATATGTAAGAAGTCTATGCTGAACACTCTGGAGGACAGGGTAATGCTAATATCAAAGAACAGAAATGTAGGCTATAAATCAGAGATTGTTCCTGTAAGACCAATGACATGTTATTTAAACCATGTAAACCTTAGCTGCTATAAAATATGGATAGTATTAAGGCTAATAATATCTAATCCTCAAGCTTTTTGCAATATAAATATGTATATATGAATGTATGTATGTATATATAACCAACTTATGAGTCTACCATCATAGCCATTAAGTAATAAAGGGTGAGTAATTGGAAGAAATTATTCATCATACTGCTATTGCAGTTCCCTCTAACCTAAAGGTCAGTGTAGACATTATTAACATATTTTCTAGTAATTACCTCATTTTTCAGCATCAACTCAAAGCAACTGAAATAGCTTGTATTATTGCTATTCTTTGGTGATCTGAGTTGTTCTATGGAGCCTACCTCACCCTGGGGTCTGATAAGCACATATTATCACACTTATAAGCAGCAAATCAAGCCCTACTATGTACCTGCCTCCTCGTGAAGAAATGTAACTTAACTGTAGCAGAACTCCTTCTCCTTGCTAGAGCTAATTTCCAGGAGACACTGACAGGGCACCACCTCTAGCCCCTAGTCTTCCTTTGTAGGGAAGCATTGCAAGACGACAATTTTTTAAATAGTTCCTAATAATTTATTTTAGATACTATGCGAAATTGGAACAAAGAAATGATAATTTTTTTGACTTTCATTATTGTTTTTTTTCCCTTTTATTTTATTTTACAATACATTCAGTTCTACATATCAGCCACGGATATCCTTGTTCTCCCCCCCCCCGTGCTGCCCCCTCCCCTTCCCCCCAGCCCAGCCCCATTCCCACCTCCTTCAAGGCCAAGCCTCCCCTGAGGAATGAGATCAACCTGGTAGACTCAGTCCAGGCAGGTCGAGTCCCCTCCTCCCAGACTGAGCCAAGCATCTCTGCATAAGCTCCAGGTTCCTCTGAATAGGTGAGACAGTTGATTGGCTTGATCTGTTTGGGAGGCATCTAGGCAGTGGTACCGGGTCCTGTGCTCATTGCAAGATGACAAATTTACTTTCATCGGATTATCATTCCCTAAATTTCACCTGGGAAATGCTCTCTTCTCAGCCTGCCTATTTTGGGATTTCTCCTTGTAGTATCTATTAAAACATGCTTGCTTGCGTGGTCAATTATAGAATCAAAACAAATCAAGGGTTGCCATTGTTCTTTCCCTAATAAGACAAGATTTAGTTTCCAAAGTATTTCCATTATGCAGCAACAGCGTAATCGAGTTACTGCAAGAGAATGGCCTGTAGAAGACTGACAGAAGTAAAGATCATTTTAAAAAGGGGGGAAAAAAACTAAAACATGTAACACAAAAAGAAAAAAAAAACAAACACAAAAGGTTGTTTTTTTGGGTGACATTAACAAGTAATTATTTGGGAAAATATATTCCTAATTAAAAAATTAGGTGAAGGACTTCTAAAATATGTCCTGGAACAAAAATGTAGGTCAAATTTTCCAAACATTATATACAAATTAATATAATCTTCAAAGCTATCCACCAAAACCGTGTCATGCCTAACAACACAAAGCTCATGCAGACTAAGAAACAAAATATTTCTAATATATCTTTCAGATATTCTGAAATATCTTTATAAGATAAAAACCTTAACAAAAATATTACTAACAGTAATAAGAAAAACTACATACCATATCGGAAGCAGACATATGATTATGTAACTCCTCAGTGCCTGTGAAGAACTATTCCTTTCCTTATGTGAATTATGAATACAATCGAATACACACAAAAACACAGACATTGAGTCACCAATTTTCAGCAGGTAGGAACTATTGTTTTCTGTTTATATCTGCTCTTTCAAAAGGCTTGAAGGTCTTCATTCATCCCTCTGTCAACAATTCTTCATATCCAAAGTTTAAATCAAGTGCATTTAACTCCACCACATCATTGCCAGTTTTTATATTCTAGCTTTGTAGCCTTTAAATAAGTGAAATTGCCTCATTTGTACATTCCTGCAACTGTGTCAGCGTTCTTCACTCATAGAGAACCATAAATGCCCTGAGAGCATAAATAATAACCTTCTTTCATTTATTGAGCATCTACTTTCTGCAAAGCATTCTTCTGGTACTCACAAGTGCTGCAAAAATGAAGTGTAAAATCAATCTTCTCGACTTCCATTTGTTCACTTTAAACTTGCTCTCTCTCTCTCTCTCTCTCTCTCTCTCTCTCTCTTTCTCTCTCTCTCTCTCACACCACACACACACACACACACTAGAAATAAATAAACTTACAATCAAAATGTAAGAAAGAAAAGAAAGAGAGATAGAAAGAGACAGAGGGAGGGAAGGAGAGAGGCAGGGAGAGAGGGAGAAGGGAGGGAGGGAAAGAGAGAGGAAAGGAGGGAGAGAAGGAGGAAGAAGGGAGAGGGAGAAAAGAAGTTAGAAGTGTTAGTGGTGAGGTTAACTCTTTCAGTGATTTCTATCTACTTATCAATAGCCGATTTTAATACTACCAAAAGTCACTAACAAAACTGCAGAAGACAATTATTAATAGAGTAAACATCTGTGATATTTCAGCCTAGATTGATTTCTGCACATTGAAAATTATACAATTTGTTGTTCATATGAACTCAAAACTTGACCCACAAATGTCTATACATAAACTTTTTTACACTGGTTAGTGAAGCAAGCAAACAAAATATAATAATAGGTTATATGCAATCATTATACACTTGATAAGTAATACATGTCACATTAGACGGCATCATATTTTCCTTAAATGAATATGAAATCATATACAAGTAGATATAGATGTAAAGATGGCTATTAGAAAGAGTTAATTTTCCTAGAGTTAGTTTGTAAGCCACATTATAATTAAACCAAGATGGTATTTTGTACACACTTTGACATTTGTCTTATTCAGACCTGGTGAAATCCCTGTTCCTCATATCACTAAATTGGTCACCTCGCACAGTACAGCACATCTATTTCTACCTGACAGTTTAAAACTTGTTTTCTCCTAGCTCATGACTCTTCCTTTTTATAGAGACTGCCACATCTTTTACAGTCACCCACTGTAGCTACTCTTTAACATCTCCTTTGGCAGAAATTCAACTCCACTTTGTTTGCTTGCAGGCTCAGAACAGAGCTGAATAAACATTTGCAATTCAGCAGTTGTTCTGGTTCTACGCTTTGCAGTAAAAGGTCAGGGGATTTTTATTCTAATTTTGCTGTTATGCTATTTTTAGAGGCCAAGTGAAACATAAATTCCCTATAATTTTAAGAGAACAGTTTCCGGGAGAAATTTTTTTTTCTCTAAGTGTGAAAATGGCACATCACAGTAATACTCACAAATATATGTTCTTTTAACACATGTATTTTAAAGTAAAATGAATGATCAATTGTAGCATTATGTACAAGTCTTATGAATGATCTTAATTTTCAGGCAAGAAAGAGTCTAGAGACTAAAGTCAAACTATTGTTTCCTAAACTCATTGGTTTCTCATCTCCTTCAATATTTAATTTATCTCAATTTTATAAAAACTAGATTGATTTTATAAAACCAAAAGTATGGAAATGCTAAGACAAATAGTATATGAAATATGAGACAAAGTTACTTCCTTAAATTTGGCATTATCAGAAAGAAAATGATAACCAAACTCTGTAAGTTTATACTAAGATGTAGCATACTCCAAAAGTAGCTTAGATTTTTCTCCCAAGTGGTTAAGTGAAAAATTGTCTGTCTGGAAGTTTTCCATTGATGTAAAGATTCTTTGTCTAGAGGCAAAAATTCTCCAATGGCCTGCTAACATTTGGAGAAATTTTAGCATATGCATTTTTGAGAAATGTTTTACAGTATCATTTACCTCACAAAATGGGGTTAAGATGTTCAATATATTAAAATCCTTTGTCAAAGCCTAGTTAATATTTCAAAACAAATAATATTTAACTATGTAACTGTGAGGGAGATGGAAGGTAAGAGAGATGGAAGGTCCGATGAAATAATCAATCTGGAAGATTCAAAATCAGGTGTTCTGGCCTGATACTCACTTAGGACACGTTATATAGAAGTAGTAATTTATTAAGAAAGGATTTTATTTGCAGCACTTATGAACACAATGTTTTTTTAATCTTTTTCACATCATTCAGAATTGGAAACTACCTTTTCATAAATTCTATAAATTAGAAGATTTTTTTTTTCTAATTTTGTTTCTAAATGTTTGTTTAATTTAGTGACATTTAGTCATACATAGTGACGTTTTCATTACCTTCTGGTTTGGTAGAGTTCCTTGAGAGAGAGTGGAAAAATTAAATCAAGCAATCAAAACTTTATCTAGAACATAGAAAATGTGAAATACATGAACATGTTATTAGATGCAAAAATAAACCGGTTCACATCCTTCCTATTCTTTTGTTGAGCTGTTGTTAGAAAATTATACAAAACATCAAATGTTTAAATAAACATCTGATAAATAAAAATCAACAATGTTTTAATAAGATATCAAATATCAAAATCAGCTAATAATAAATATATAAACACACTAAAGTCTATTATCTACTGACCCTGCATTTTTTAGAGGAAAATATAATAACCCATAATTAAAACAGCACGTTTTACTTGAAACAAAGTAATAAATGATTGTAAGTGAAGTTTTCAAAGCAACAGTAAAATTTTGGCACATAAGAGGCTGGTGTACATTAGAACTGGTAATCCTGATAATGAAAGCTCAGATTCATTTCTTAGTAGAAGCTATTTGAAAGAAAAATTTTAAAAATGTCCCATTATAGATGGGTTTTGGGCCACCATGTGATTGCTGAGAATTGAACTTAGAGGTTAAGCCCAGCCGTGCTGAGCCATCTCTGAGGGTCTCTGATCATGAGATTATGATCATGATCTATCCCTGGTACATGGGCCGGCTTTCTGGATCCTATTACCTATGGTAAGACACCTTGCTCATCATTGATGCAGCAGGGAGAGGCTTGGCCTTGCCTCAACTGAATGTACCAGGCTTAGCTGTCCCCCCATGGGAGAACTTACCCTGGTGGAGGAGGGGATAAGGGATGGGTCAGAGCTGGGGGAGGTGGGAAGACAGGGATGGGGGGAGCAGGAGCAGAGATGAGAGGGGGATCTGTGGTTGGTATGGAAAATGAATAAATTTTTTTAAAAAAAAAAGTCCCAATAAAGTAACATGTTAAACATGAAGAAAAATTAATAATGAGCACAGCTCAAGGCATAGAAAAGCACTGATATGAAGGCTAACTACACAAATAAAAAGTCTTCTATGCCACCTTACATTTTATTTTTAAAATTAAAATATAGATACATTTCCCCTGTTCCTTTCCTGCCCTCTAACCCAGCACTTCTCAACCTTTGGGTCACAACGCTATTGAGGGTCGAATTACCCTTTCACAAGGGTCACATATCAGATATCCCGCTTGTCAAATATTTACATTGCGATTTATAACAGGGGCAAATTTACAGTTAGGAAGTAGCAACGAAGTACTGGTATGGTTTGAGGACAACGTGAGGAACTGTGTTAAATGGTCACAGTATTAGAAAGGTTGAGAACCACTGCTCCAAACCTCCCTCCTGCTATGCGCCACATTCCCTTCCAAACGCGCGGCCTCTCTTTCTTCACTTGATACTGTTACATGGTTAAATCCATAAATATACAAATATAACACTGCTGAGTCAGTTTAGTGTTGTTTAAACGTATTTAATTTCAGGGCTGAACACTATGTAGGGGCCTCATCCATGGAGAATATTAATGCTCCCTCTCTCAACAATTTTTAGTTGTCTGCAGTTGTTTGTTGAAGGGTGGAGCCCTGGGAAGATTTTCCCCTTCCACATTAGCAAGTCTATTGGTGCTTTTCTGGTTCAGGTCTTATTTAGTCAGCCATAGAGTTAAGGTATCATGAAAGTACTTTCTCTATCTTTTCTAGGAGACAGAATCTCATGGCAGTTTTCCTGGTTCTCTGGCTCATAAAGTCTTTCCACACTCTCTTCTGTTATGTGCATTGAACCTAAAGTGTAGGAGATGTGTTATAGATGTATCCATTGGACTGAGCATACCATGATCTGTTGTTATTTGCATTTTAAGCATTTTGGGTTTTCTGTAATGGTCTCTATCTTATGCAAAAATAAAGTCTCTTGAGGGTGGATGAGAGCTACACTTATCTATGGGTATAAGGACAAGTATTTGTAATACAGTTGGGAATTATTCTGGTTCAATACAGTGTTAATAGTAGGTTCTCCTCTAAAACTAGTCCCTTGTAGTTTCCTAAGTCTCCATTGCCAGGGATGGTTCCCTTCCCTTTGAAAGTTACTGGTTACCTCCAAAATATGGATGCTATTATTGCATCTTTAGGTATATCTTAGCTTACTGTCATTGTTAGGGTTCATAGGTGTCACAGGCGAGTGAAGTCAAAACAGAGATGGACAGGAGTGAAAAATAATAAGTATACTTGAAAAAACCCTAAGGAATTATATTTTTATTTACCTATAGTTAAAATAATATATGTGTATATGTGCACATATGTATGTTTTTGCATACATGTATGTATCTATAAAATAAAGTATGACACTTGGTCTGACAATGCCTTCATAGAGAGCCATAGACTATCCAATCAAAACCCCAGGCATGAGAAATCCCCTTCCAAGTTGTTGGTCAGGGGAGTTCAAGGAATGGAATGCATAAGTAAGCTTTGTTATATCTGCACTTTGGAATATTGCTCAATGTTCTTTAAGTAAACTGTTTAGGCACAAAAAGATGTGACAGAGTTTGAGTTACATATTATTAATTAAAAGAATCCAGTCTGCGAATGATGTGTGAGGGATTATTCCAAGTAAATTAAATTCTTCATAATAAATTTTAGAGACAATAAGAAGGTAAATTATTTACAAGGGTTAAGGGAGGAATAGAAGGATAAGAGGACCATTGCATATTTTAGCATGGTGAAACATTTCTAAATGTTATTATAATAGTACACAGATGACATCATGCATGAGTCAAAAACAAAATGTAAACTCTGATGCAAACCATGTCGGCTCCAGGACTGTGATAGAGGTACCATTATTGGGGCTAAATGTTGATGGAGAAGGAGGCTAATCTAGCCATAGGTTGGTATATGAGAACTCTGCCATGTCCAACGTTTTAAAACAGAAAAAAAAAAACCCAAGCCACAAACCCAATAACTAAGAAAGTTAAATGACTTTCTTCAGACCGCAGAGCATGCAAACGGAAGTAGTGTCACCTCCAATCTTTAACCAGTGTGCAGACCTCTTATTCAAGTTCCATTCCACATTTCAGCCATCTCATTACCTGTAAATGTGACCTAGGCACTATGATTCACAAAGGAAAGCCCTGGTAAAAGATTTACCAACAAACAAGCTTTCTAGGAATTTAATTTCTTTTATCATTTTAATTCATTAACAGATTCCTTTGATCATTTTTAATGACTGAAACCATAATTCAAGAGATTTTACTGTAATGCTACAATACTATAAAGAACGTGGAGATAACCTATATTTTCAACAAGCGCTAAACAGGTAAAGAATATGTAGTTCGTATATTCAATATAGTACTATTCAACCTAAAATAGTAAAAATATTGTCATTTGTAACAACAGGGATGGTATAGAGATTCTTTCACCCAATATAATGCTTAGGAAATAAAAATACATGTAAAATATGTTTGCATCCACATGTAATGAAGTAATCTCAGCAGTTAAGAAGAGAGATTGTTATCAGGGTGTTGGGAAAGTAGGGGCAAGAGTGGTAGGGAATAGATTTACCAATAGGTATGAAGTGTTATAATTTCCGGTGTGCCTACAAATAATTGAAAAGTTCTATAAATTTTAATAAAATTAGAAGAAAATATTTTGAATGGTTTTACCTAAGTAACTAATATTTGGAGAAAGAATAAGAGCAACTCACCTAGTGTTCGTTATCAGGCAATCTCATAGCACCACATGACCGCATTTAGCTTATAAAAGTTTTTAAAAATATTTTAAAAGTTGAAGAAGTCCCGCAATCAAGCCCTATGTTACTTTCATACAGTTTGCTGTTGCAATCGCCATGCTCACTGCAATAGGCAATAGTCTACCTACTTATATAAGAGAATATTCCCTCACTGATCTTCTGAGAATCCTCGGTTATTCATATGCTGTCATAACCTCACATTCAATCAGCTTTACTTGGTCCATGTTTAATAGATATTTTATAAAGTATACTATGAAATACTATTATGTGAAACTCAAGGCAATTGAAGTCTAAAACTCATAATACTGTGCTATTCTCTATCAACTTTTGTTTTCTTCTCCCCTCCACATCCCCGCTCCAGGACACAATATCTCACTTAAGCAACCCGAGCTGGTCTGGAACTTACTAGGTAGATCAAGCTGGCTTAGAACTCATATATATCTCCCTGTCTCTGCCTATCTGGTGCTCAGATGAAAGGTGGGAGCCACTATGCCCAGCCTATGCTAGATCTTAATGGAGAATGTTCCACTGCCATCAGACAAAGATAATGTATGAGAACTATTTTAAGAAATAGGCATTTACCAGAAGTGGAATCTGCATCAAGTTCAGCTTTGTGCTCTACCTAGCATAAGTCCTTTCCATTTTACATTTTTATTTCATAAATTGTAATTCTCTTTTGCTTAAGGAAATCCAAAAGTTTATGTTGTTTCCATTCTCAACTTTTTCTCCTAAAAAGTATTATAATGTAATCGAAGTAAGTGTCCTTGAAGCAGACCAGGTTTGGTATGAATTCCTTGCTAGTACTATGACATTGTGTAATAATTTATGGTTGTGATATTTTTAATCATTGGGACCCAAATTAATACTATGGATGCCATTGCAGGCCTTTCCTATGTTCCCCAAATTACACTTCTCATGCACACAAATGTCCCACTGCACACTGTTCTTTACCTGGTACCATGTTCTCCTATTGTAACCAAACCCTCAAAATAAACTTTGGACAGTAAGATGCTACAATTTATTTTGTCCTAAAACGGTGTCAAAATCTCCAGTTTTTTCTTTCAAGATATAGTCAATGAATACTCTGTTACTGAAATTATTAAAATGTCAATATCTGTATTCAGGAACTAAAGTTGACTTACACAAAACTACATCTCTTTAAAAGCTTTGACTTTTCCATTTCTTTTGAATACTGCAAAACTAATATCAGGGAAATATCTGCTGTTGCATATAGAAGAGAAATTGCACTTATCACCTGGAAACCTGTCTTACTCCATGCAGTAGGAACACTGGGTATTTTTGTCAAAGATTTCACCACAGTGTGAGTGCTTTGCAGAAATCACTTAGATTACTGTGTAGAAAAAAAATTGATAAACTCAGGTGAGAAACTGGACTAAAAGACAATGGCCAAACACACAGCTGTCAGGAGAGAGGAAAATGGTATTGAGGAGACCAAGTTCTTAGTAACTGATAGCTGTTTGGGTTTGGTAAAGATGGCTGGCTACCAAAAGTTTGTGCTGTTAAAATGATGAAGATGGATATGTTCTCAAACGTCACTGGGGAATTTCCTAAGAACACAAAGATAAAGTAATACCTAAAATCATACTTTTCATTTCCCGAACTTTATTCTGTTCTCAAAATCTAGTTGACCATTTTGTAGCAAGCTTGACAACATCCATAGCCATCAGTTGCATGAAGAAAATAATTGTTTCTGATCTAAACCCATGCCTTGAAACAAAGAGCAATTACTGTCTGTGCATTCTGCTTAGATCAGAGGAAATGTTATGATCAAAGTGTCACCTCATGCCTCAAGTTTCTATATCTGGCATTAATTTTATTAATTATAGCCTCTTTGTTTTACTCTGGATCTGCTGACAGAACACTGACTGGGTCTCAGCCAACTAATCAGATCAAATACATTAAGTTTGAAGTACATGATGTGCATCTTAATGATGCGGTTTTCCAAGCCTCTTTTCAGAGTAACAACAATCTTATGGTGGTTTGGTGGTATGGTTTTAATGAAATGCATTAAATTTCCCACAATTTATAGGGACTGTTGAGATATGGATATATTCACTGCTGCTTTTCCAAGATTGTGAGCACAAAACTGGAAAAGGAAATTACTTCTATAAGAACATAGATGAAAGGTTCTTTGTAAAACAATAAACTTTACTTTCTGAGTAGGGCGTTTACACAATCTAGACTGATTTCAGTTGAAGAAGTATCAGAAAACAGATGCCAAAATTCTAATGTTCTAGACAGGGAAACCAAGGTAAAGAAATTGTTCCCCCCACAGATGCTAGCCACATTTATTTCCTCCCTTTTTGACACAATTTGATAATAGATGATATCAACATAATGGAATGAAGTGGAAAGATGGGCCCCATGATGAGACTAAATGGACACTGATCTTTGTTTTAAAATGAAGAAAATTGTATGTCAAAATTATCCAGATTAATTTAATTCTCTGAACAGGTTGAGAACATTCTGGGTTACCTCTTATTTTAATTAACAGCTTGGTTGCTATTAGAATATTCAAAGGAAACAGCCATCTGTTTCATTCTCTGCTGTCATTTAAAAATAATATTTGGGCTTTAGACTTTGGCATACCTATTTTGAGGTCCGATTACCTTTTTCTAGAGACAAAATCGACATGGTACAACATGTAAATAGCAATGATCCTATTGATTTAAAGATTTTACTTTTTACTTCAAAGCTAAACATTGCATGAAATAAGATGTGTGTAAGGTTTAATACATAGCATAACACGTTTTGAAATAGTAACAAATATTTTTTGTTTCTTTGTTTGAAATTTCACTCTAAATTTATCCCTCAATATATTTACCAATGGAGATAAAAATTTCTGGATTTTTGAATGGCTGAGTGTTTCATAAGCATGAAATAAGAGAGAGTAAATGGCACAAGACTGCCAGCGTGAGCACAGCTTAAGGGCTTGGCGTGGAGGGGAGGCATTAGATGCCTAAGATGGTGTCTTGTATTAAACTAGGATAGTTTGGCCTGAGTTAAAAGTCTGGTGCTTTTCTCATTGCCACACACATAGTAGAGCTTTCCTCCTTGATTGTGTGAAGTCCTGGGATTCCATCAATTGCTCTGGCAAGTCTTAATAAGTTACTAGTTAAAATGCCATAACTCATCCATACCAAACAAATTGCTAACCCTAACATATCACCGATTTCTAGTTCAACCTTCCCATTCCCATGGCTAAGAAAGCCCAACCATGCACTGCCTTAGCTTTTCGTGTATGTGGGAGGCAGGCAGGTCTCAGGTCCCTAAGAGTTGCGATAAGACATCAACAGCTTGTCATTGCAATAGCAAACAAAGGTACAAATTAAGGTGGTTTTTACATAAGTATTTTTTTTCCAGGGAAAACTAACTCAGCAGTGACTTGGTAGAAATCCCATCTCACAATTTGCAAGTGTAAACAAAAACAAGACAGTTTCAGACAGTTTGTTTTAGAGGAAAGCCATTGTTATCAGGTTGCTTACCGACTTCTGAGACTGAACTTCGGCATAATCATGATACAAATATAAAATGTATCACCCATTTAACATGAAGGAAAATATTATTAAGGTATTCAGTACAGAGCACAGAAAAATGTATTTTCTTGAGTCTAACACACATATACATCTGACACACTCTAGTTGTACTTCATAAAATCTGAGTTAGTTACAGAAAATATATTGCTCTTTCCAGAATTTGAGTACTAGAATCACTGAAAGACACTAGAGAACAAACATTCTTTTTTTTTTTTCAGTGAAACATATTCCCAAAGCCTGTATTCACATTAAGGAATGTCTCCTAAGACCACTAGATTTAAGGTAACTTAGTCAATGTCTTCCTAAACATGAAAGTTTTCAAGTACACAGGTTTGAAGAACATTGATACATTTCTGAACATTCGTAAATAAGCCTGTAAGTCAATCTGAAATTATTCTACTACCCTCATGTTGTGTCTCTTGAGCACTAAATAGTCCACTAGCTGACAATGCCTAGATGCTTAGAGGATTCTGTGAATTGTGTTTGAAGCAAAAGCAATCTCTGCAAAGGGCAACTGGCCTCTCCATACTTGCCAAGTGGAAATAGTCTCCTAAATATAAGGCAGCCTGCTTAGCAGAACATCTGTGAAACTAATTCAGGAAAACTAGCACTCTGCAGAGGTCTTGGGGGAAATTTCTGAGTTTAGTACTAAGCAAAAGAAGGATGATAGACTTTTTAGCATAAACCCCAAAAGGAATGAGGAGCCCCTTCAATACTTCTTTGATTGAAGCTGAAAATAAAAGCAAACCTCCCCCCAAAAAACCAAAACTATTTCAAAGTACATTTTTTTTTCCAACTATGACTAGGCATCTGGATTCCAAGAATTTTCTCAGCCTGTCAAAGGGAATATAAATTAGTTTAAAGATATGCTTATGTTAGGATATCAGTACGCAAAAATGAAAGGAATTTATGGTAGATGTATTAAGATATGTGTTTAACCTAGAGGTATAGGTCTTCAGTTGTCAAAAGACCTCATTTTGGAGAATAGAATGTACCAATAAGAAAGGAAAGAAGAGGACCTAGATTGATTAACTGAAACACCACTTGAAGAAAAAGAAGAGAAACTGCAGGATTTGCCCTTTGGAAATTTCTCCTTGCAACACATGGGGACCATTACAGAAGACCACAGGTGAGATCTGGAGCCCTGTCCCAACTTGATACTTTTACAATACAACTCCAGTGCCTTAGGCTCAGGGATCATTGTGGGAGAGGGAGCAGAGATATTGTAAAAACCCTTGGAACAGGGAGATTGTGTCTGTGAAAATGATCAGAAGATACATCCTACCGATATGGCTACCCAAACAAGTCGGGAACAAGGACAACACAATCGACATGCTAACGTTGATGGTAGGAAGCTCGCGTGACCCCAACCATGCACAAAGGACTATAGGCAACTAACAAATGCTGAGATTTGGAAAAATAATCACCCCCAGAGAAGAGTACACCAATAGGTTATCCAACACCAAAAGGTTTACCCTGAAAACATACACATACAAGTAATATTATTATTATTGTATGGATTATATGGACTGAGTATGTTTTATATATATATTTAAACACATATATTGATTTTAATATCAATTATATAAAAAACATCATCTATTTAAAAGAAAACAAAGGCTAGAGAGTGACATAGGAGAGGTTGAAGGAAGGAAAGGGAAGGGAAAAGTATAATTATAATTTCATACATAATTATGTAATTATATATATATATCCATAATTTTTAAAAAGTAGAAAAATGGGCAAGGTGCCTAAGGCTATTGCATATTTTGCATTGTTGATTTTGCCAATAGAAATAGTTTAATATTATTATATTTAAAGATTTTAAATGATATATACCTAATTTAAAATAAAATTTCAGAAAATATTTTGTACTCTCACACACACATATGCACATAATTCATTTAATTCATTATCTATATTGTCTCAGTATTCATAATACAATTGGCCATATATATTGGTGTGAGAATTATAATCGAAACTCACAATACTGATTCTTAGGACACTGATTTAAAATGTTCTTATTGTAACCAAATAGTAATTCAAGATTATTCATAATCACTTATTGTAGATAAATATAAAATTAGATTTTATGATGTTCTTGCAAGTAAATTTTAACATGTCTTAATAAATTAAACATGAAGAACTAATAAAGCTTTTCCCACATTAAATACAATTAGAAGTGCTCCATGAACTGAGCAATAAATTATTATCTTTATCAGACATCATTTCTTACACTTAAGAAAATAGAATAAAGATTTTATAATCCTTTGTATATTTTACAGGTATCTGCAAGTTTTCAGATTTCTATGCTCACAGTTAGTTTAGAAGTGTAACTCTTATTTGTCTATGCATTAAGTCCTCCTATTTAAATTTTGTTCACAAGTGCCCTTTCTAATGATTAATTGAGTGTAGTCATATCTTGCTCTTAATCAATAGATCATGACTATTGATTGGGAGCCAAGTGGCCAAGGATGTCAGGAGAAAGTTAGAGCTCCAGTCTTTCTGCAATTTCTAATTCACTCTTATAAATTAAAGAAGGATGTGACATGACTATTCTATAAGGCCATTAAGCTTAAATGATGTTTCATTACTGGTCTTTTGACTACTAATATTTTTACACTCTGTGTCCTTGATGATGTGTGCATTCCTAACTGAGTTTATTTGTAGTAGGCGATCACTAACGGTATGAGGCCTAGGGTGTCTGAGTCTTCATCATGTGGCTAGCTCCCACAAATGTTTTCATGCTAATTATCATTTCTCTAGATACTTTTAGTGAAGTCAGTAATGCATTCTTCCACACATTAGGAACTGCGCAGGTCATCAAGGGGAATGAGTAAGCCAAATAGGCTTGGTCCTCACTTCTACACACCTAAGATTATCACAATAAGTTTTTTTTGTAAATACTACTTTAGAGAATTAGAGAGATGTCTCAGCCGTTAAAAGCACTGTCTGTTCTTCCATAGTACCCAGGTACAACTCACAGAATCAACAAAGTGGCTCAAAGTAATCTGTGAGTCAAGTTCCATTGTATCATAAATCCTCTTCTGGCCTCTGAGGCACAAGGCAGCCAAAGTGGTGCTCAGGCATACATGTAGGCACACAACCATATACAGTAAATTTAAAACGACTTAAGTAACAGTATTTCAGCAATGGGTGATGAATTAATTAAATCCCAATTGTTTCTGGAATATAAGGCACAGGAAGTTGCCCTGCTCATTAAACATCAAGAAATGTGAACAAAGGGTGACAAATAAATTCTAATAGCACAGGCTTGGAATCAAATATTCAAGGGGCAACCTAGGTGGTTACAGAATAAAGCATGACCAGCCTGGCTAACTTAGTAAGATCTTGTCTCAAATAAAAAACAAAAGTCTGGTGATATAGCTCACTAGCAGGGTACTTTTGTGACATGTATAAATCCCTAGATTTAATCCCTAAGTATTGATAAAAACTAAAGCAGAAAAATAGTAGAGTAGTAGTTTCTTACAGGGGTGGCTCTGTTCCAAGTTAAGAGTTCTACTTAGCAGAATAGAAGCCATAATAATAATTTGAATAAACAGAAGAAAAGTGACAGAAAAAGTATAGGGTATTAAAAGACGTGGAAATGAAGAGTAAACAAATAAAATTACTTGGGAGTGGCCTGGTTATGGAGAACCTTAGAGGCAACCTCAATCAGTTATCTTCAAGAGACTTATGTAAGGAAAGATTTCAATTACCTCGCCACCCTAAAAAATGACTGTATTCCTTTCACAACGATTTCCCTGCTAAAGGCCCCTCACAGACTGATTTTCACTATTTTTCTACAGGGCATATTTACACATCTCTCATGCAGACCTGAAGATACAGTGCTTGCTTTGGCCTAGAAGACTCTGCAATATCCACTATCAGGATAGCCTTAGTAGAAGCTATTTTTGTTATATAACTGTTCATCTGGTTTCTCCAACGTCCTTTATTATGGTTAGATTCTCATTCTGGTCCTTACACATAAAAATATGTGTGGTTATTGCTTTATCACGCGATTTTAAAACAGTCCTTTATCTTTCATATTTTGCGAATGCACTTATATTTTTCTCAATACAGAAAATATTATGACAAACAAGAGGCACACTTGGAGATTTTTTCCTCACTGATTTTACTTCAGAAATGTATCCTCAAGGGACATATACCCTTTTATATTATTATCAAAATCATTAAGTTTGCAGCAGTTTGACTGTTATGTACAACATAATATAGAACTCAAGGACTCCCCCTCTTTATTCATAAAAAGTTAAAAGAAAAGATATGAATGAATAAAGCATAGAAAATTCCTATCTTTGTAGAATTAACTGACATTGGTACAAGACAAAATATGCACAGGAATTTCTTCAAAAAACTGTATCCATCATGTAAGTAATATATGTCTAAAGACTGATGTGGTAGGAAAGTTAACTACTTAATATTAGACACCTTGCATAAAATCAGAAAGACTAGTAAATGAGAAAGCAACATATGAATGTGGATTATAATACAGAAATAAATAATAAAATTGAGAAAATCACTAAACAATAAAGAAGAATCAATATGTTTAAGGATCAGGAAAGGTAGTGAAATCCAAGGAAGGAAATTATACATGAGATATACAGGCTTTAGTATCCAGGTGCTTGACAGATGGTGAGTGCTTGGAAAATATGAGTTGGCTGAGGAGTGAAATGATTGAATAAATAAAGCCATTGGTTATTGCTGGACTTTGGTCATTGACATTGGATGTTAGAGAGGAAGTGGCAAATTACTGTGGTATATGAATCATCTTTACCTTTTTTCCCTCACCTATTTTTTTATATTCTTCAGTGATTTAATTCTTTATCAATATTACTACTACTTGGTTTTCCACTGTCTTTTTGTTTAAATTCTTATTCAGAAATGATATTTATTTATGGCAATAAGAGGTTAAAAGTCAATTCAGTACTTCATTTATGTAATCTTTTATACATTTTTTGTGATTATAAGATAGTAATATTATTTTGTAATATAAATTGTTAGAAATATCAGTAGAGGTTCTTTATAAATAAAATTAGATATCATGATACAAAGTTCATAACAATGATTCCTTAATGTCAAATATCTCATATATTTAGTAAGAATCTAATAAATAATGTGAGACAAATATAATGAATATGAATTAGAAATGATTAAGACATAGTAGTTGCAGACCTATATCATTTTAATAAAACATCTAATGTCAAGTTTCACCTAAAAATTAGAATATTTCAGTTCTAGTTACTCAAACTAAAATTATTTGTAACTCTAGTATTATGAATTTTGCTACTTTATAATATATCACATTATTTTCTTCAATATCTTTTGGTACATTGTACTCTTCCTTGCGGATATTTTAGGAAAATACATTTTTATTAATTTGACAAATTTAAAAAATAACTGTGTTATTGGTACTTTCCTTAAGATCTATCTATGTAGTTCAGTTGGGATTGTACTCTGTTAAGTTACTTCTGCTCTGCTTCAATTTGTTCTTACACCACGGGAACAGAAGATCCAGTCTTCTGCATGACCCGGCAGCTGTGTAGGCTAACCTAGCTTCCTTCCCTTTGGTTGTGCAGCAGAAGCAAATGTGAAGCTGGCTGTGCTCTTGGTCTTCGTGAATGGGGAGATTCATTTGATCTAATATTTCTAGCAAATGGCACTCTGAGAGTTTATTCAAGGTACCAAAAAATGAATAAAATAAATATAAATGTTACTCTGGGTCTGATACAGATGCTTAAAGGTTGCCATGGTCCTGGTAATGATGAAGCACAGAGTTTTGAAATGAAAGTGTCATGAATATACCCTTACGATTTCAGTTTTACCATAATATCTTAAAAACAGTCCAATTAAGAAATGGGCTATAGAAGTAAACAGAGAATTCTCAACAGAGGAAACTCAAATGGCTGAAAGACATTTAAGGAATTGCTCAACATCCCTAATCATCAGGGAAATGCAAATCAAAACAACTCTGAGATACCACCTTACACCTGTCAGAATGGCTAAGATCAAAAACACTGAAGACAGCTTATGCTGGAGAGGATGTGGAACTAGGGGAACTCTCTTCCACTGCTGGTGGGAATGTAAGCTTGTACAACCACTCTGGAAATCAATATGGCGCTTTCTTAGAAAATCAGGAATCAATCTCCCCCAAGATCCAGCTATACCACTCTTGGGCATATACACAAGGAATGCTCAATCATACCACAAGAACACTTGCTCAGCTATGTTCATATCAGCATTGTTTGTAATAGCCCAAACCTGGAAACAACCTAGATGCTCTTCAACTGAAGAATGGATAAAAAATCGTGGCACATATACACAATGGAATACTACTCAGCAGAGAAAAACAATGACATCATGAGGTTTGCAGGTAAATGGATGGATCTAGAAAAAATCATCCTGAGTGAGGTAACCCAGACTCAGAAAGACAAATATGGTATGTACTCACTCATAGAAGGATACTAGATGTGGAACAAGGATGACTGGACTGCTACTCACACCACCAGGGAGGCTACCTGGAAAACAGGACCCTGAGAAAGACATGGGGATCGCCCAATGACGGAGAAATGGATGAGATCTACATGAACAGCCTGGACATGAGTGGGGATAATGAAGGACGAGGGTTGAGGTAAAGAGAGCCTGTGGGAGCGGGAGATCCCAGCTGAATCATGAACAGAGAGGGAGAACAAGGAATAGGAGACCATGGTAAATGAAGACCACATGAGAAAAGGAAGAAACAAAGTGCTAGAGAGGCCCACAGAAATCCACAGGGATGCCCCCACAATAGACTGCTGGCAATGGTCAAGAGGCAGCAGGAACTGACCTACTCTGGTGATGGGATGGCCAAGCACCTAGTGGTTGTGCTAGAAACCCCATCCAACGACTGAGGGATCTGAATGCAGAGTTCAACGGTTGGGCCCTGGGTGGAGCTCCGGAAGCCTAATTAGCGAGAAAGAGGAGGGTTTATATGAGCGAGAATTGTTGAAACTAAGGTTGGATAAGGCACAGGGACAAATGGCCAGACGAGTGGAAACACATGAAATATGAACCAAGGGCTGAGGGGCCCCCAACTGGATCAGGCCCTCTGAATGGGTGAGACAGTTGATTGGCTTGGTCTGTTTGGGAGGCATCTAGGCAGTGGGACAGGGTCCTGTGCTCATTGTATGAGCTGGCTGTTTGAAGCCTGGGACTTATGCAGGGAAGCTTGGCTCAGTCTGGGAGGAGGGGACTGGACCTGCCTGGACTGAGTCTACCAGGTTGATCTCAGTCTTCGGGGGAGGCTTTGCCCTGGAGGAAATGGGAATGGGGGGGTTGGCTGGGAGGAGGGGAAGGGGAGCGGGAGGGGGGAGAATAAGGGAATCTGTGGCTGATACGTAGAACTGAATGGTATTGTAAAATAAAATAAAAGGAAAAAAAATTCCCAGAAAAAATATTCACCGATCATGTGCATATGAGTTATTACAAACTGACACTTGAATATCTGCTCAGGTTCACTGACAAATATCTAAATAAAAGATACTCCAAAAGTAATTAGTGAGTTCAGAAAATTATTCTTCTGCTCTCTCATTTTTACATCTTTGTGGAAACCACCATTCGATATATTTTATACTGAAGTGCTGTTGAGTCCAGAAGTGGGAGACAGGTGAGCTGGTAGCCTTGCTGGTACAATACTGCAGGCAGATAAAACTCATGTTTTAACAGATTGCTTATTCTTTGGTGCTGGCCTTTTCATTAGATCACTATAATCTTCAGGAGCAGCAAGTGCCTTTTACAAAACGCAGAGCCATCCCAAAGAAAGTGAAAACTGCAGCTTTTAGAAATATAAAATTTTGTTGACATTTCTATGCAAAAAAATAGTGTGTAGATATATTATATTTGTTAGGATACAGAAGAATATTTTTAAAAAAATCCAACTTCAAAACAAATATAGTAAATTATTTTTAAGAGTTAGTGATCAGTAATATGCCCAATGAAAATAATACATTTCAAAGAAACTGTTCCTATACTTTGCTCTTTGGTTCTAAGCTATAATCTTTGAATGTCATTTTCACACACACAATAAAAAAGGAAAATAAAGAAAAGAGGGAATATGAACTTTTCAGAAGGTCATCTCTTTAAAAATCTGCAAAAGGAAATCCACAAGATGAGGCTGGTAGTTTATCATGGAAATCAATGCAGCCATCAGCCCTAACAGCCATGTGTGCAAAGGGCAACAGTGTCATCTGGATTTGTTTAGTTCTGGTGAGAAATTTGAGGGTGAAAAAGAATCATGAGTGCGATTACCAGATACCTTGAATGCACAAAACATGAGCACTGGTAAAGATACTTTAGCAAATCTGCATAGACTAAGAAATAAATCACCCAAGAGAGCATGTATGAGGGGGAGCCATGCAGCTTGTCTGTAATGGTGGGAGCGAACATGCCAATGTTTTACTGTAGAGCTGGTGATTATAATAAGAAAGCAAAATTCACAGCAACTAACTACGTCTGCCTATGCAACAATTGTTTCCCTTAAAGGGTAATTACTTATAGATTATTTTGAGATTGAACATAGTTACATTATTTCTCTCTTCATTTTCCTCTCTCCAAACCCTCCAACATACACGTCACTGCTCTCCTAAAATTAGAAAATAAGTAGTATTTTTCTCAGGGCATGAGATAATTGAACCAGGCAATGATTGTCAATTGATACTAAGGGGGAAAGTGAATATGGAAGATCAGAATTCTTATCTTCCCACCTTTGCCTTCCACTGAAATGGAACAAGCAAACACAGTTTTCCTGACCTGGTTCAACACTATGGTCACAGCATAATCTCTTAAGTGATTTTAATGTATTTTTTTTTTTTTTTTTTTTACTATGAGGAACTAAACTGAGTAAAACACGTGGTCTCTCTTCTAATTATTAGAGCTAATCTGCATGTTAGGTGTAATTGATAGGAAAAGGTAAGTACATTCAAAATAATGAATAGCTAATACATCGGTGTTTTATTTTTCTTTTAAAAAATCACTGACGCCGGGCAGTAGTGGTGCACGCCTTTTACCACAGCAATCGTGTAGTGGGGTAGGTGTACATAGAGTTGCCCTAATACTTCTACCAACACACTCAGGAGGTAGAGCCAGGCGGATCTCTGTGAGTTCGAGGCCAGCCTAGGTTACCGAGCAAGTTCCAGGACAGGCACCAAAACAACACGGAGAAACCCCGTCTCGAAAAACCAAAATAAATAAATAAGTAAATAAATAAATAATAAATTAATTAATTAATAAATAAAGTCACTGACATCCTGGGGGAGAGTGGATTGTGTGAGTTATGAGAGATTTGGGGTTGGATCCTGGAAAGGATAAACAAACAGCAGCTTAAAAAAACATAATAAAACAAAGCAAACCCGTGGTGAAGGCTCAGTAGCACCAATGGATTAGTGGCCAGTTATTAGTAATTAGTACTGTGATTGACATTAAATTCTCTTTTTAGAATAAAAAGTAGATTTACTTTTAATGGTATTGTTCTCCCTAATAGCAAAATTCTGTAAGGAAAAGATTATGTCGGTTTGTTTCACACGATTGTATTCAAACACTGGAGTCATGATTTGTCCCATAAACAGCACTTTATAAATATCTTTCTCTCAAAATGGGTAGATAAGTGAGTAAATCCCAAGGAGAAATCCAGTGACTCTTCCATCTCATATGTACTTCTCTCTCCTTCCTTCCCACCCTCAGCTTCTGTTGTCTTTTCATCAGTCCTAATTTGTTGTTTCCTAGTGACCTTTCAGTCACAAATATATGTTTTCTCTTCATGAAAATTCCAGACATTGTTCAATACCTTTTCCCATTTTATTACTCATGGGTTTTTTTTTTCTCATATAATATATCCTGATTACATTTGCCCCTCCATCTACTCCTCCCACTTCTTCTTCACCTCTCCTCCCATCTGGATCCACCTCCTTACTATTTCTTATTAGAAAACAGACTTCTAAGGAATATAATATAAGATAATATATAATATAACATAGTACAATATTATCAAATAAGAAGTACAACGTCAGAATGGGACAAAACAAACAAGGAAAAGAGCCCAAGAAAAGTCACAAAAAACAGATATAGAAGCAGAAATCCACTTGTTCACACACTCAGGAATTCCATAAAGGCACAGACTGGAAGCCTTTATTTGTGTATGTGTGTGTGTGTGTGTGTGTGTGTGTGTCTGTCTCTGTCTCTGTCTCTGTCTCTGTCTCTGTCTCTGTCTCTCTCTCTCTCTCTCTCTCTGTGTGTGTGTGTGTGTGCATATTTATAACTAAATAAAATGAACTAAAAATTGAAAATAATATAAAATTTTAAAAAAAAAAACTGACATGACATTGTAAGACTAGGAACTTCCAAAGATGTCATTGCATTCATTTTCTGATGGCCATCTACTGCAGGGTATGAAGTCTACCGTTAAGAGTAGTTGGTTTCCCTTGGAGAAAACTAAATTTTCATTTGCAAATGGTTATCAATTGATGATAATTTCTGAGTTAGGGATAAGAACCTATATCTGCTTCTTTTTTCAGTTCTAAGATCCCACCTGGTGCAGACCTATGCAGGCAGGTCTTATGCATGCTGCCACAGTATCTGTAAATTCACATGTATGTTGATCCTGTTGATTAAGTAAGTTGGTCTTCTTTTCCATGGTATCCTCTATCTCCTCTGGACCTTATACTTTTTCCATCTCCTCTTCCCTAAGGTCTCCTGAGTCCTGAGTAGAGAGATTTGATGGAGACATCCCATTTAAGGCTGAATGTTCCAAGGTCTCTCTTTCTCTGCCTCTGTGTATTTTCTGGCTCTGAGTCTCTGTATTTGTTCTCATCTGCTACAGGAGACAGCTCCTGTGATGAGGACTGAGCAAGGCACTGAGCTACAAGTATAGCAGAAGGTTATCAGGAGTCATTTTACTGTTTGTTTATTTATTTATTTATTATTTATTTATTTATTTATTTATTTATTTTTTACTAGAATAGTAGTATTTTGTTTTACCCAGGTCTTTGGGATATCTGGTTCTTGGTCACCGAAGCAACGTTGAGTATCGGCTTCAACTCATGGAGTGTACCTTAAGTCAAGTCAGATATTGATTGGTTACTCCCACAAGCTTTGTGCCACCATTGCACTAGCAAATCTTGCAGGCAGGGTATCATTGTAAACCAAAAGGTTAGTGAGTAGGTTGGTATTTATGTTTCTCCTTTGGTAGTCCATAGAGTACCTTCCTATACCAAAGGTGCTAGTGTGTAGTGATGAAAGCTCTATGTAGGCAAAAGCTCAACTTCTCCATGTTCAATGAGTTATGTAAGTGTTGTCTTCAGCTATGGAGCCTTTCTGTCAGTTTGCAGAGAGAAAACTATAGTCTAGGCAACAACCTGCATTGTGATGTTAATTTCTTGATTTTGAGCATTGTACTGTGCCTAAGATGTTAACAGAAGGAGAAGCTGATGAAAAATACCCCGAAATTCAATGCTATTTTGTCAATGTTTAATTCTAAAATTATTTACAATTGAACATTTAAAAATAGTAAGGGGCAAAGCAAATGCAGCCCACACCACTTCTGTTTCAGATTTAAGTACATGAACTCTAAAGGGAAAATTTTACAAAAGCTAGGATATTAAGATGCAAATTCATCATTAGATTTCTTAATGTTCCTGGGTTTAATAATGATATTGTGATCATGAAAAAATTTGTTTATTTGGAAAATGAAAAAACTGATGGTATGATGATGGCATGCAATGGTTTAAAATAAATCTATAGAAAAGAATAAGCTTTGCTTATTCCTCACTGATACTGACTGAATCAGAGAATGAATATAACTTCTCTCCACACTTGTGTTTGCAACCTACAATAATCAAAGTTTCTAAAAACTTTTTATGTCATAACTTTTGCTTGGGTACAATGGTAGTTGAAAATTCTGTGTCATTTGGTACCATCCATAGCATCTCTTGATGTTGGTGTTGTAAAGGCTAGTATAATCTCCGTGTTCTTCTTGAGACTCAAAAGAAAAAATTTAGAGATGGCTTAAAAGATGTGCTTGCAACTAAAGCTCTGGAATGGTGATAATTCTATTATATTCAATATGTCATTTAATTCTAATAAAGCTAACAAAATGACAAACACAAGAGCTGTATTTTATCCACAACCTAGGTTTTCAGAAACTTTGAAACTTTACTATTCATACTCACATGAGTAGTTAAGGAGACAGCTCCTACAGCATCAGATTGCCTAGTTTTACTAGGTTGTGATAATGGTATTTATTTAGAAAATGAATATAAAGTATTTTATGTTCCATATCAGAGTAGATATCATTTATCTTCTTAAAGAACAACCTCAACAATGAGCACAGACAGTAAGAGTGATTAAAAGTAAAGCATAGCAATGAGAGCTATAAGTAGAGTCTTTGTTTTTGTTTTAGGAACCACATATTTTTGTTAGGTATCTGGCTTTACTAGGTTATTCTTTCAGATTCAACTCACTTTGTACATTGGATAAAGAAAGGTTACAGTACTTGGAATTCAAAAAATTGGAAATAATTAATGTAAAACACTTAGGAACATGTCCAATGCAAACTACTGCTGAATTAGACTAAGCAGCAGTGGTGGGCTCTCAAGCTTTTGGTCTCCACATGGAGCAGTAGATGTCAGTGTTGGTCGTATGAGTGTTACATTTGTGCTCAACATTGATTTTCAAGATCTAGTTTCATCCATCCCTATGTCTGTAAGAAATTATTAAATAACTTAATCAATTGCGAATCTTTCAGGAGGATTCCACATACTAAGGAAAGATATGTCATTCTTCATAAACTATAGAAGACAGAGGTAATCCATGACATGATTAATGAATATTGCTTTTTCTAAAACTCATCAGTAGACTTTATTATAGCTTTTGTCCCATGAAAAGTATTATACAAATATTTCATTTTGATTATCAAGTGTGTTTCATGATTTTAACAACCAGGTAAGAAGAGATTGATAATGTAAAAATGACTGTGGTGAGTTTGAAAGATATGGCACTTAATGGATGTTTTTAGTTGATTAATACATATGACATCAATAAACCAGGTTTACCTTTCAGAAGTTTTTGTGCTCATGATTTTCATCTCAGAGAATTAAATGTTTTATTTACATTTTATTATTTATTAATTTGTTTTTTTTGATATTTGAGTTGTGTACAAGGTATAGAAACAAATGGATACTAAACAAAGGGTGAAAAGGGACAACTATGTGAAATCAAGAGAGAAAAAGATTTTGCTCTTAGGAATATCTTCCCCACAATGAAATCTATTAGAGCAGGGCAAGTTCTCCTGAGGGAAGTATAGAAGTGTTCTGGACCAAGTCATTTCAATAGCTAGACAAAATAATCAAACATGGCATTAAGAGAACAGTCCCTAGAGAGAGAGGAGTGAGGAAGTGATTAGGTAATCTAATTGAGCTCTCTCATCTTTACATTTCCATGATTTTGAAATTCTATGAGATTTTAGACAGTTTGATCACTCACTAGAGAGACTTTAATTTCATTTTTATGACATGCCTAATAGGTGAACAGCAGTGATCATGCAAGCTTGGCTTGGCCTGCTCTCTGGGGCTTGGATTTCTGGCGCATAGCTAAGTGCAGTGCTACATAAACCTCAGTGAAACCGATAATTACTAAGTAATCCCTGTTCGGATTTTCCATCAGACATCTAAGTCTCATACCAGCTCTGCTAATGTAGAATTATTGAAATTTAAATCAGGAGTGTTTATCCAACACCGTGATGAGATAAAGTGATTTGAGACTGCTTATCGTGATTAAGGCTGCATATTGCAGGTTATTATTAGAATGAAAAAGGAATATGAATTAATTGGAAGAAAACCAAACATAGGTTCTTATTATCGGGGCAGGGGGGTTGCTTCTGAAATGCAATTAGTTCACTCAAATGAATGCAGTATTCCCCTGTTTCCACACATAAATCATTTTTATCATAGAGGATTGCCACAGCTACAATATGATGTCCAGGGACTGAATCACTTGCCAAAGAACAAAACAAAGTCTTGATCTTTTTAATATCACTTGTGGGCTTTATCAGTGGAATGTAGAACTATTATTAGTGACTTTGTAAAGGTCAACAAGCAATTGCTATAAGAAGAGAAAGGCTAACACTGAGCTGTTTTAAATCCAAATTCCAGAACAGTTCTATAGAGTCATTAATACTTGCTTGAAAGTTTTATCCTAGAGAAATTTGTTTCTCCTAAGATTATGGAAATTTTAAAGTTTATTTCTTATTTTTAATTACATTTACTGGTGTATTTATTTGTGTGCATATATATTACTTTATGCACGATGTCATATAGGACTATACTACATTGTTTACATTATTAAGTGTTCTGCTTATGTGTAACATCAGAGTCAAATATTAAGGCCTTACACTTTCAAGAGTTCACATAATCTTTATAGCATTTGTGTGTAGAATTTTAGTTCTAGGGACAAAATGCCTTCTTTTACCTTTGGGATCTCATTAACACATAGACCATGTGTTTGATTGTGTTAACTAATTTACTCATTTACATTTAAGATATTGTGAATTTCAAATAAAGATTTCTCTTTATTTTATTTACAGTTCTGTGTACATACTATGTGCCAGGCCAAATGACACCCTCATGAAATATGAATTCTGATAGGAAGAGACAAATGTTTACAAACACCAAGCAAAGAAATAACTGATCAACCTTGGGTCTCTCGATGATCTGATCCTGAAGAAAATAAAGGAGTATGTCAGAATCATCATTTATACCTTGCATTGCAAAAAATGTTTCCCTGCTAGTAATGTTTTAAGAGAAAAATAAACTATGAAAATATCTGTTAGAGGAATCTTTCGGAGCTGGTAGGGGGCTCGGTGGATAAAGGCACTTAATGCCAAGGCTGACACCCCCGTACCTACATGATGGAAGAGAGAACCACCTCCTTCCTCTTGAATGTCATGCAAAGGTGAGCACACAGACAGGCAGACAGAAGCACGCGCGTGCGCGCGCGCGCGCGCGCGCGCGCACACACACACACACACACACACACTGAATTCTTTAAGAACAAGATTTCTAGATAAAATAGATAATAAACAAAAAGGCCCTGATTTGGGCACATGTCTACAACTATGGGCAGGAGTGGAGTCCAGTTTAACTGACAAACAGGCAATGGAGTAAGTATTTAATTAAAGCACTAGCAAAGGCTAACGTAGCTCCCAGAAGTTGAAGGATGTGATTACAAAGCATGAAGAAGCCTGTTAGAAAGTATGTCCCTCTAACCAAACTCCAACAGTACTTCATTTATGGCTGTACAGAAGAGCATGCTAGGTCGATGCTAGGGTCAGAACCAAATTTTCCATCTGCTCCTCTCATTGATTCTTCTCCACCAACATGAAATAAAACTATAAATAAACCACAGGGCAGGGCATAGCTAAAAACTGACAGTGCAGTCAATATTGATGTTTAATGCAACCATTTTACAAAAAGGAGGTAAAGAAGATACTAAGGAAAAATTATAATTGGTTGCTATTGGCAATCAAACACATAGACCTTTAGGGAAGGGTTAGCTGTTCAGATTGTCTATGACCCTAAGAATCCTCTACAGCTGTATACAACAAGCCAATAAAACACAAAAGGATAAAAAATGGTTTTAAAGGAAATGATTATATTGAAAAGAAATAAAAATTTTCGACAACTCCATTTCCATATCTGCTTGGCTTCTAAAGACTGTAGCAGATATTCATGTGTGACCCTCATGACTTAGACACTTATTTTCCTCTCTGTACAGGTCATGGTGCCTGTGTGAATTGTCTTACCTTTTCATGGCTGTGTTTTTGGAACTGCTTTCTTGTTATTAAATAATTATTTGCTTAATATTCTATTTTACAATAAAGATCTTTAGATACCACTTTGTTCTTAAAATGTTCCTGAGAATAATCTTTTATAGTAATTTGTGTTACAAACTTTCAACTGAAAGTCTTTGAAAACATTCTACTGATAAGAAAGTAAAAATTAACAAATGATAAAAATATATTTTACTAACCTCCTTTACTAAGAGTTTGTTATGTAGAATACTTCTTTGCTTCATTCCCAAACTCTTTGGGAATTTTATTATTAATATCATACATCTAAATAGACATATATTTAAATATTATTAAGGCCTTGCAGCATAACAGCTGCCTATGGATACAGAACTCTCAACAGTCCTTATTTTGAGAGTACACTCAAGTTGAAATTCATACATTATCTAAGTAAAATTTTAGTAAGTTTAGCTTTCTTTTAAAAAGTTAATCTTTTAAAATGTGCTGAGTAGTGACCATGACAAATTTCTGAGGTTATAATGACAAGAATGGAGGAAAGGAGATGAGACTGAACCCTAAAATCCTTTGTGAAGAATTAGGAGTAGTCTGAAGGCAATGTATAAACATCACAATCAAATGATTGCTATACACATTTGAAAATGCCACAGTAATGACTATTTTTGGAGCTTATAAATAATTTGGGAAGTGATATGGGGAAAATACATTTATCTCTAATTCCACAGATTTATAAATGAGGAATATGGAAGCTGATGTTACCCAGATTTGGAACTTAAGACCTCATTGCTCTGAACATTTTGTCCTTAATCACAAAGTTTCTATTTTTGAAACCAGTACTATCAATACATATTTCAAAGTCCAGGTTCAAATTTGATTCAACTCAAATAATACTTGATAGTATAACCAAATTCACTTTATTTCATATTTTGTGGTAAGTCATGCAGTCCTCAAAGAGTAAAATCCATATTATTACAAACTGGGAAACTAACATGTGTATTTAAATCTATTTTCTGTCAGAAGTCACTGAACTAGATAAAAATATGAAAAGAACAGGAATAAGTCATAAACTTTCAATCCTTAGTTGAAGTAATTTCTGTAACCCCGAAGGAGGATTTGATACTACACAGAGGAATGAGAGACAGAGACAGAGAGAAAGAGATATAAAGAGAAACAAAGAGGCAGAGAGAGAGAGAGACAGAAACAGAGATACAGACAGGCAGAAAGAGAGAGAGAGAGAGAGAGAGAGAGAGAGAGAGAGAGAGAGAGAGAGAGAGAGAGAGAGAGAGAGAGAGAGAGATGGAGTGAAGTGGGGTAACTTCATGAACCTCAAAACTCATCTGCAAAGATGCATGTCTTCCAGCAAGAACCTCCTAAAAGTTCTATACTCTCTTCCAAGGAACACTATTAGCTGAGGACCAGGGCTTAAAATACATGAGCCTAGCTGGGGAATTGCTCACTCAAACCACCACAACCTGGTTACAAATCAATCAAAGTAAACCCAATCAGACTTTGAAAGAAACAAACATACAAACAAACTATATCAACTTCCAGCATTAAGAAGAGAAAGATATAAAATTTAAGTATACACACACGTATTAGTTTAAGAGAATTGGATTATTCTGGGGATAAGAGCACAGTTATTGTTTTACAGTTACATCAATGCCTTAAGATTGATATGGAATAACTTTAGGAAGTCTTGGAGCTTTCACAACAACAATAACAAATCAAAGATGATGATTAGAAAAGTGACATTAGAGCGATGTCTAAAGATTGTTTAGAATTATAGATAAATACATATATTCAGAGATAGAGTGTAATAAGATAATAGTTAGTCAAATTCTTATTTTTCTTCTAGTACATTGGCCTTTCACACCATAATAAGGCAGGTTGTCAAAATGTGCTTGATATGAGTGCTTATTTGACTTTGTTAAGAGTTATATTTTTGCTAATTGTAGAGATAAGTTTGAATAGCTTTACTCTTATTATAGTCAGAACAATCCATTATTTTGTGTAATAGTCAGTAAGCATTTTTACAGGAATGAAATAGTCATCACTAATTTACTTTTCCAATGCTCTTAAAAATGGGTTATATACATTTTAAGCTATTCCAAGTTATTTTTTGTTTTGTTAAAAAACCTCTTATACAATTACATTCGGTATTCACTGTTCAGTGGGAAATGGTGGGGACTTTTCCTTTGCATAAAATTTAAGAGCAACTACCAAGTTGAACAGAGAACAGACAGCATTAAGTATATTTTGTTCTACAGAAAATGTAAAATATAAATCAATAGGGGCCACAATGCCATTTAGGCTTATATAATATTTAATGACAAGTAAGTTTAATGAACAAGTTATATTTAAGAATGTATAAGTATTACACACACACACACACACACACACACACACACACACATACACACACACACACACACCCTCCATACTCTCATATAGCAATGAAAAAAGAAGCCATGAATTTGAAGGAGAGCAAGTAGGGGCAGGGTTTTGTGGGAAGACAGGAAGGGGAAGTGATGTAATTGCATTATCTTAAAAAAAATAAAAATCAATAACATACCATTAATCTCTAATTTATAACTGCAATTCTTTCTTACAAAATCAGTTCACTGCACTGGTAGAAGGAGACACTGAATTATGTTTCTTCCTTGGTATTTCCTGGTCCTGAAGTCTAGCTGGATGAATCCACATTATAGGAGTAGTACATCAGCAAAAGTGCAATAAGTATGTTTCATGGGGTGACAGGGAGCAAAGAGAAACACCTTTCAAGGAAATAATGGAGTGCTTAAAATTAAGACCACCATTGCATCTCTTCAATGGTGGTCTTCCTTGATGAAATGCATCACTGCACAAGATCATATGGGAATAGTTTGGGCCAGTTACCTACCTCTGTCATATTTGATGTAGACTATAATAAGGCATTGACTGCATCTATGATCCTACTGACTATCATTCATTGCAGGAGAATGAGAAGTGATGAGCAGGGCTGGTGAGATGAGTCAGTGGGTAAACTTTCTTGCCCTCAAGCTTGATTAACTGAATTTGATCTTCAGAACACATATGGATGTTGGAAAGAAAAAAAAAACTGGCTCTGGCAAGTTGCCCTCTGAACCACATCTGCATGCTTTGACACCTATGTGCCCAAACACACATGCAATATATACACATACATACACACATACACATGTGCTAAAAAAGTGTAAGAAAGTTCATGTAATAAATGATAGAGGTACAATTCATTAGATTTTTGTTAATGTAATTATTTCATTCCAGTTTCATCTACTTTAATTGTTAATATTTAATTTGACAGACTGTAGATATGTTTATTTATGATGTATTTCAACTTAAATATTTTGTTAATATATGTGGGCATAAAGGGAGACTGGTTGGTTAAAAAAGAAGAAACTTTACAAACCATATCTTATCATCACACACACACACACACACACACACACAAAACTGAATAAGTATTGTATGCCTTTGAAAATACAAAATGTTGAATAAAAAAGGGCAACAAGGACTGGAAAGATGGCTCCATTGTTAAGAGCACTGGCTATTCTTCCAGAGAAGCAGGGCCTGGTTTCCAGCACCCACTTCATGCACAGCAACTGCATACAATTCTAGTTCCAGAGGATCCAATACCATCTGTGGTCTCCACAGGTACTACATGGCACATAATGCACAAATACATAAGCCAGCAAAACATTCATATACATTAAATATTTTTGAGTGGAGCAGAGTTGTCCAGGTCTTGTAAATCTAGGCATACACCCTCTCATTGCTTTTTATGAGAGAATACAAGAAACATTAAATGAAATGTTGCAAAAAACATGCCCCCAGATAGTTTTTAAGTTGGAATAGTCAAAGTATCACCTAGGAAATTCATCAAACTTTTCCATTCTAAAAGAGCTGCACCAGGTTTTGACACAAAAAGTTCCTGCTAGGAGAGGGAGTCTGTAGTTAAAGGTTGGTTATTATCAAAATTCCTTTTTATTTAATAAAGGAAAAGCTTTGCCACTTTTAATTCTCAAATATTCAAACCATTTAAAAATCCACTACTAATTATTAAATCTGTGGTTAATTTAACTAATTATTCTTGATTTTGTTTCATATATTTAAATCCTAACAGCAAACCAAATGTTACAAGAATATCTTACATTTCCTCATGATATAAAATGGTTGTAAGACATAGCATCGGTTTTTTTGTCCTATGTTTTTACTAAATGTTCTGTATAGTCTCATAATGGTGCTGTTTTAAGAGCTGGGTGTCTCAATTTTGATAAACTACCTTAATAATAGTCCCTTACCATACTCTATCAAGTACCATCTGATTTTCAATGAATCCAGTTTTTTATTTTTCTTACCCAGTATCTTAAAATAAATAATTATGTCCATTGAAGTAGCATCTAGGATCCTGCACCCATAAATTCTGCTTTTACCTTATAATGAAATGAAGGAGGGGAGGTGTAAGGAAAATTAATAAGCATAGGTATGAATGCATGTATACCCATCAGCTCTAAAATTACACACAAGCATACATACAAACATAGTTATACATATACTTTTCTGTGATGTAAAGTTCAACATGTAAGATATTCACTATATAATGCTATTTTTAGATAAGCTTAATCCAGAGGTAAAACATGCACATGCTCACACAGTGTTGGCTCTTTTCATGTAATACTGCTCCAAAACAACTGTGGAGAATGGAGAAACACTATCAGAGTCCTAATCCCCACCAGTTTCCGTTAGTGTATCTGGATTAGTCATCTTGGGCAAGAGGAAAGCTCAAAGAGAAACAATAAAAGAGATAGCCATATGCCTTTGCCAAGAATAATCTGATGTCCATAGAATTTATTTATAGAACTGAATGTGGGACCCTTTGGGGCAGGGTTGGGGTCAGTAGTTCAGATTGTCTCTATAAGATGTGTGGAGTCGTGGTGACAGTCGTAAGCAAATGTTATATATACCAAGCCCCTGCAAATACAGAATTTGCTGATAAGATTTATAACTCATGGAGTAACAGACTCACAAGGAAATTTGAGTTCAGCTAAGAACATGTAGGGCCAATAATACTTTGTATTTTTCCATAGGCAGCCTACCAGGGTTCTGAGTATCCTGTATATTCTTTATCAGTATGATAAACAGAAAAGCTTACCTGTTCTCTGATACAGAACGTATTTACAAACTGACAACACAAGCTAAATAAGCAAATTCACCTACAAATTAACTGAATTTTAATGGAATATGAGAACTTCATTGCTTGTTTCCAATAGGAAAATAACTCATTTCTTTGATGATTGTTAATGTTTTGAATGTTTGGGGAAAGTATGAAGCTCTACTGCATGCTTTAGACGAATCAATTATTAAAACATAAAGCATTGTTTTATACTTTCTATCTAAATGTTGTGTTCCATCAATTGCTACTTGGGAGTCACGCAAGACACACACCAGTATACTCACATGCATACTGTCAGCTTTGCTATAATTAAATCCTTTATCTCAAATCCAGGAGTCCCTTGTCTCTCCCACATTCCATGTAACAGACCAACGTAGTAGTTCCAAAGTAGAATAAAATAAAATCTTGGGATTGTTTCAGTTTTTGAAGGAAACAATATGTACTTAAAATAGGATATAACCATATCCCATTTAAGCATCTCTTCACATTTTGCATAAAAGTGTAAGTGGCTCCTGATGGTATGATTAGAAAGACACAGAGGGGAGACTAATATTTCAAATGAACGTTATAGATGAAGAGCACATTTTAATCATTAGTCAATACTTCTCTATATGTTAACACAGTTACAGAATGGTAGGACATTTTTTTTTAAATTTTCCTTACTACAGTCTTCATATGATTCTCACCTAATTATGCATATTACTTAATAAAAGAAAGTCTATCAAAGCCTTATATTCTGTCTTGATAATTAATTTGCATAAATTTGACATAGTTGATCATTGTAATCTTTAGTATATTAGTGATATATGTGTATTCTTAAGACAAATTAGCAAGTTAACTATACTTTGCCCATATTACACACTATAGTATAATGTTTAAGTAATAAAGTTAAAGGATATCAATTTCATATTAAAATAATTTAAATCAAGATATATCTTTGTCCTTTCATTGAAAAGTTGCAGAAAAACTTCATGTTAAAAGTTTGCAAAGTAAAAATACACTCTTTCAGTTCCTTTGCTTCAAATTATAATTCATATGTTGTGCCAACTTTGCAATTATCCCTGCAGTACAATTCAGTAATTAATCAGGAAGAAAAAAGGGCCAATTTCAAATCATTTCAAAGTGTTACTGAAATATTTTCTGAAACAGAAAAGAAAAAAGACTTAACGATACTCTATTTATAAGTACAAAGTAGTTCAACTTCACACGACTTCATCTTAGCCTGAGGTTGATCTACTCTCACTAAAGTTTCCACTATCATCCACACACTTAGGTCATGTCTATAACCCAGTCTACCCAGGCTAAAGGCACTCTCTCATCAACATCAAGGAAAAGCACCTGCCCTTATAAATATCAATTTCTTTTATATCTCTTTAATCTATCAGGCAGGATTTGTGCAATGGCCATTTGCATGTTTAAGGTACTTCACTGTTGTCTGCTGTTTTAATCTCTCACACACATTATTAAATACAAATCGTGTGTGTGTGTGTGTGTGTGTGTGTGTGTGTGTGTGTGTGTGCGCGCGCGCGCGCTCATGTTTATTCATGCACGAGTGTAAGTACCCAAGGAAGCTAGAAGATGTAAGATATTCTAGATCTGGACTTGCAGGATGTTGTGAACCACCCAATATGAGTGCAAGGAACTGAATTACAGTTCTCCGCAACAGCAGCAAACATTCATACTCACTACACCACCTCTCCAGCCCTTCACCTTATTTTGTGAAACACAGTCTCCCACTAACCCTGAAATTCACCTACTGGGCTAGACTGGCTGGCCAGACAGCTCAGAGGATTTATGTGTCTCCGCCTTCCCAATGCTGGAACTACAGATATACACGACTGTACCTGACTTTCGTGTGGGTGCTGGGATCCAAACACCAGTCTTCATGCTCACACAGTAAGCACTTTACCAAGTAAACCATCTCTTATACACACATCTGTACCTTGTAACTTTTCTACAATATATTCAGTTGATGTCAATACATATTAGGAAATGTGCTCATCTCCTCCAGATTGCATTTGTTTTCTTTCAAAACACTGACAGCCCCCTCTTCACACTGAATATGTATTGTTTTATGTCCTAGCTTGTGGTGATATATTGTGTACCACAATAAAGCTTACCTGGGATCAAAGGATAGAGCCAGTCACTAGATTAGACATAGAGGTCAGGCAGTGGTGGCACATATACCTTTAATCCTATCACTTGGGAGGCAGAGATCTGTTTGGATCTCTGTGAGTTCAAGTCCACACTGAGCTACATGAGAGAAACAGAACCAGGCTGTGGTGTTACACGCCTTTAATCCCAGGAAGTAATATGACAGGACACGGAAAGGTATATAAGGCATGAGGAAACAGGAACTTGCTCTGTTGAGGCTGAGGATTTCCTAGAGGTAAGCTAGTAGTTGGCTGTTTTGCTTCTTTGGTCTTTCAGCTTTCACCCCAATATATGGCTCTGGATTTTTTTTTTATTAGAAGCCCTCCTAAGATTCATGTTACACTTGTTCATTTATGATAATACTTACTGTTTTTCAACTTAAATGTTTAATTATAGTTGTATTTCTCACTTTTATGTTATAACATCTGATTTGTAAATCAGGCTGCAGAGCATCATCTATTTGTAACTTGGAGACCCCCAAGATTATAGATCCCCATATTGACACTTAAATATTAATAATGTAAATTGATCACAAACAAACTGTACTGCTTATTATGTTAAATGCTTAAAAGATTTAAGAAACATGCCAAACACAGGCAAATTCATCCTTCAGTTGAAAACATGGCTTTGGGTAGGACAGACTTAGATTTTTAACATTGTTATATTTTGTGGAGGAATATTGGCTAGCTCCTTAATGCCTTCCATTTTGTATTATTTATTGGGTGAGTGTCTACAAGACCTACTTTACACAGCGGGATACTATGCAAACATCTTGTCTTGTCCACTTTTTTGGAAAAGAATAAATAAGACACATTGTTTGCTAAAACCAGGATAAATTTTATAAGAATTTAGTGAAGGGATGGTGGCAAATGCCTATACTCATGATGTTGAGGCATAAGGATAAAGAGATAAAGACTCTCCTTAGCTACAGAATGGAACTCTGTGTCCAAAAAATATGGCAGATGGCTTTTCCTTTATTCCTACTCATGAGTGTTTGTCCATATTATAGTGTAAGGTATCTAGTAGGCATCTGGAACTAAGTAATTTTTGAAAATGGAGAGCATGGCAGAAAATAAAGAAAAGGGTGTGCTGAGCAAGAGGAGGAATAATATAGCCCCAGTAATGGTTTTGAATCTGAGCATAAGGGACTGTGAATCTTTCCTTACTATTTCCTCTCCCAAGATCGAAGTCTGGATTAAGTCTTGAATGACATTCAGTGGGGACCTCCTAAGTTTCACAGGACATTCTAGACTGCTTTTCAAGTGTTTTGCTTTACCATGCAGAAAATCAACTTTCGAAATGGGTATTGTTTCTGTCATTTTATGGACAGAAACAAATGCTCAAAAAAAAATCTAATTAAAGATGCAATCAAATAAAATTATTCAGCCAGAAGTATTTTAAAATGCCTTTCATGATACTAAATCCTCAATTATAAATAAAAACCTATTAAAAATAAATTGGAATACTGAATGTAGCAAGGATTGAGATGTTAAAAATCTATCAAAATATGGAATTTATAATATTTTATATAGTTTTTGTTTTTATTTAGTCAAAAATTGATAATTAATATGTCATAATTTCTTTAGGCCAAATATTATGACTCAGCCTCAACTAAGTCAGCATTACTGACTTATTGTATTACTCTTAAACTCAAATTTAGGGTTAATATCAATCATATTTCATTTTTATTCTACAATAAATCTTTATTTCTACATGTATTTTTTACTTTGTGTGTGTGTGTGCATGCGTGTGTGTGTGTGTGTGTGTGTGTGTGTGTGTGTGTGCATTGTGTATATAGGTGCATCAAATCTATGCTGTGCTCTTGGAGGCCAGAAGAAGGTATCAGAAAGCCTGGAACTGGAAATACAGGTTATTACGGGCAATCATTTATGTCCTGGGGACTGAAGCCAGGACCTCTGGAAGAGTAACCAGCAGCCTTAACAGTTGATTTGGATTTCTAGCCCTTTTACATGTATCTTGACAAGGTGTTCTACTCAGCTATTTTCATTCTTATTTCAAATCTATCAGAATAAATGACATCATATGCCAATATAAAAGTATGTTAGGAACAGAAGTGTCAAAAATAGCAATATATTTAGAGGGTATATAATTATTAAAACCATTTAACACAGATTTTGTCTATAAAGCTATCTACATTACATTCACATGTAATGAAATTACACAATTGTAAACAAAAAAAATAAAAGCAAAAAAACCCCAATAAATACTGATAAAACTGTATGCAAGACAACATGGCACTCCAGAAGAAGAATGGAAAGCAATCTCAATCCTCTATCATTCCTAATCCAGACCATGCTGAATTGTGTCTTTCCCACAAAAGAGTCCTTTGTGTCCCTACCAGTACTTTCAAATTCACTGGAAAGCAAGAAATCTTAAGGATTCACAACATGAGAAATTTGTATGCTTAATTATTGTTTATAAACACTCATAGTATATGTTCACATAATCAAATTAATATAATTCATATAAACTGTATGTTATATATACATCACACACACACACACACACACACACACACACACACACTAGCATTAAATCTCTAGAAATGCTGCATGATGACTATCAGGTTTTTATCTTGGAGGAATATCTCTATGTTACTATTGACTTGTAAATGTGGGTTGAATAAAATAATCAAGCCAAGGAGAAAAATATCACAGCAGCAATTGCATACCTAAAATCTACATTAGTATATATTAAGAACCTAATGATATATTCAGTAGAGGCAGGTCCAAGCTCCTTCCCCTGCCTCAAGGCTGTTCAAGGTGTCCAACCATAGTTACTGGACTCCAAAAAGCCTGCTCATGCACTAGAAATAGATTTTGAAACTACTGCCAGGGGGCCCCTTAAGCAGATCAAGCTATATAACTGTCATGCCTTACTTTCTTGTAGGAGAGAATGGGGGTGGTATGAGGGGAGAGGCTGGAGGGGTGGGAGGAGGGAAGAGGGGGATCTGTGATTGGTATGTAAAATGAATAATAATACAAAATGTCTTATTTTTTAAAAAAAACCTAATGATAAGACAAACTTTAATATTTTATTTGGTAGATTTCAAGATGGACTATGAATAGAGTAATATGTACTGTTCTGAGAAAATTAAGTGAAACTGATACCACTCTCACCTGATATGAAAAGTTAACATACAATAAATGTGTCCCCCCTTAAGAAGTAAAACAAACCAATAAAAAAAAAACTATTGTGTTTTTCTATAATAGTAAATAAAATAAACAATAAATGTCTTGGCACTTGCACAATTCCTGCTCTTTGGCAATCATTCTCTTGAACATTAAATATCATTGCGAGTGAGAGGACAAAGCAGGTGAAGGTGCTTTCTGCCTAGGATCTGCGGTTAATTCTGGTACTGTCAAGGTGGAATCAAAGAATCCACTCCTGTGATGGTCACACTCACTCCATAGCATTCACAATCTCTCCTTCTCTTTCTTTCTCTCAAGTGAATAAATAATCAATAAATATCTACAAAAAAACTAAACACATATTTATTAATTTAATTCTAACAATAAAATGCTAAAGTCAGTGGCATATTTATTTTCAGTTCTTATGTCAGAATAATGAAGAGCAGAAAAATTAAAGTTAGCAACTTCCCCTGGATCCCAGAGCTGAGAAGATGGCAGAAGTGGAATTTTACTCATACATCTGGAACTCCCTACAATTTACGCTCTCTACCCATGTCTTTATATAAGTGAGAATGACTAAGGCAGATTGTAAGCATCTGGTGACTCCTCTTGGAATCACCAAGAACCAGATACACAGTGTTCCAGTGAGGTCATGAAGGCCAGTGGAGCATGCTCCTCTAATAGCCAGGCTGAGGCTTCAAGAGTCCTACCTTGATGGCAGGCTATGCTTTTATGTACTTTACTAGAAATATAATCTATGTGACATACAGAGGTTTTCACTTTGAACCTGTGGGAAAGAATGCCAGTAAAAAGAAAACTATTTGAAATGGAACTCAAAATGCAGTTATTATAAAGAATTATGCTTTATGAAGCACAAAAAAGTGTCCCATAAAGAGAAGACAAGCCAGATATGGAAATACCCAGGAATCAAGAGTATATGGAAAAGTGCAGACAGAAAAATCCTGACAAGTGATGCTCAATTAAAATTCATATTGTATATGATATGAACAAGAATTAAAGAGTGAAATGTAGTAATACTGGGAATACACAAAATGTGCTTTGAAAATAGAGGAGGGAGCTACCAAAAGAAAGAGAATTCACATAAAAAAGAATGAAGAGAAATCCAGCTCTTTGTCTCACTATTCAGGAATCACACATGAAGCATGTGTCTAGGACTGGCCAACAATGCTATTACCCATACAATTTATTCACTCATTCTAGAAGTGTTCATAATTTTAAAGAAGTAGAATTTATCTTTGTTTTACTAAATTTTACTACATTGACAAATTCTCTTGTAGAGGAATCTAAAATATGTTCAAAGATGTACTTGTAAGATGTGTTTCTATGTGTTCATGCATAAGTATGTTAATGGGCATACATGTGTGAGAGTGTGCACATATGTATGTGTACATGTGTTTGGTGCTGGGAACTAAGCCAACAACCTCACACATGCTAGCCAATTACTATATTGTTAAGTTATACCCATGTTATTCAAAGGTTTTAACAGCCAAACTGCTAGAGCAAGGGCTAAGCAGAAGCTAACCAAGAGATCAAAGAAGACAATGACGAGCTGACAAACATAAGGCAAATGAGCAGGAGTAAGCCTACATGTATATTAATATATATGAATCTCAAAGACGAAGAGAACAAACATTTTACTGCAGAGTTTCAGCAAGTCTAATCATCTCAACCTCTTTCAGGACAACACAAATGTCACCTTCCCATTGACAGTGTCCTGACTTTTTTTTAAAAAAAAATTATTTATTATGTATACAGCGTTCTGCCTGCATGTATGCCTACACATCAGAAGAGGGCACCAGATCTCATTACAGATGGTTGTAATTCACCATGTGGTGGCTGGAAATTGAACTCAGGACCTCTGAAAGAGCAACCAGTGCTCTCAACCTCTGAGCCATCTCTCCAGCCCCTGCCCTGACTTTTCTACTGAAAATTACAACCCCCTGTAAATATGAATGCTAAATTTTTCATTTCATTCACATAAACTAATGCTAGATGGTATAGCATACATAAATGTATGTCTCACATTTTCACAATGATGAAAAATGTTTAGAATGTAAACAAAAGAACGAAAGAAAGTTATGACCGTCTTCCCACCTCTGTGCCATTCCATCACATTTTCATTTATGCTTAGCGCTTACTGTCTCTTAATGTACTTCCAATAGAATTTACCCCACAGTATGATGAGTGGAAGCTCCATGTGGATTGGACTTTTTATTAATGTTTGTCAGAAATGGAATCATTAGACAGGGAGGAGTGTATGGTTCTAGTAAAGATACCCATAAGGGTTTGATTTGAGTAAATTCCACCAGAAGAGACAGAACAGGGAAGACCCAGAAATCTGCTTGGATTAGAAAACTGGAATGAATAGGAAGCAACACTTACACTGTAAGTCTAGGAATGGTCCCAGTGGCAATTGGTCCAGATTTTGATTTCTCCATGGTAAGAGACACCAATGTGTACAGCCTTTGAAACATCTGGAACATATTCAGATAGTTGACTTCTCCAACACCAGATTCAGTCTCTCATAGGCATTCCCTCCTCAACAGTTTTCTATGGATAATTTTGAAATCTAAAGGCCTTTTTTTTTCCTTTTTCACTATGGAATCTGTCAAGTTTATGAGACAATATGTATTTTTAGCATCTTATATATTCAGCCTCTCCCATCATAAATACACATATGTATGCATACACATGCAAACACAGAGAAACACACTTTTCTCCGGCACATCACTCCTGCTGGTAACAATGTGCACTAGTTTGAATAGGAATGGCCCCCATAGACCCACGTGTATAAATGCTTTGGTCCATAGGGAGTTTCAATATTAGGAGGTGTAGTCTTGTTGGAGTAAATGTGGCCTTGTTGAAGGAAGTGTGTCACTGTGAAGGTGGGCTTGGAGTTCACATATATGCTCAAGCTAGGCTTAGTGTGGCAGTCTCCTTCTGCTGCCTGCAGATCAAGATGTAGAATTTGCAGCTCCTCCTCCAGCACTGTATCTACCAGCATGCCACCACGTTTCTCTCTATGATGATAATGGAATGAATTTCAAGAACTGTGAACCAGCCCCAATTAAATGTTTTCTTTTATAAGAGTTGCCATGGTTATGGTGTCTCCTTACAGCAATAGACACCCTAACTAAAACACAATGTGAAACATAATACATACAGTCATACTTAAAAGATCCCTATACAAAGGGTCCAGTATTTTAAACAAGTCAACATTTTCAAAATGCATCAACAATTCAGTACATTTTACAACCAAGTCTCAAAACGTTCCCTATTAGAGAAATAGTCAGATTGATTCTAACTGCCAGTGTATAAAAACTAGAACAGAAAACAAGTTTCTAAGTAAAGTAAATTATTAATGCAAGATCAGTCTTCCTCATGAGTGAAACAATCAAAAAGTTAGTATAGCATAATCTCAGTGCATGAATATATTGATGAAAAAGAATAGAATCTATGAAATACTTCCATCTAATCATTAGAATACATGATCCAGGTAGAGTTTGTTCTATTATTGGGCCATTGAAATTAGCATAATATCCTTACAGCTCTATCATCTAGTTACAGCTGGCATAGTTTTCATCTTTTTAAGACTGAGTCATATTCCAACATAACTACATAGGCTAGTTTTCATCACCCATCCATCTATCCATGAAAAATTTACATTGTTTTTAAAAATGCTAAAGGTGGTTACCAGAAACTGTAAAGAGGAAGAAATGACTGCTCAAATGTGTACAGTCACAAATGTGCAAGTTCTACATATTTCCCTTACAATACTGTATCTGTAATATTGTATGCTACAAATAAAATATCCTAATGGAGTTATTCACATGCTCAATATCATTATAATAACAAATATCAATAATTAAAGAGGCAATCTGGGTATTCAGGCTAAGGAGAATTTTAAATAAACTATCACATATTTAATAAAATATGGCTTATGAAAAGTTGTATGTGGTAGCATATACCAGCAATCCCAGCAGTTGGATGGCTGAGACAGAAAAATCACCAGTTTGAGACCAATCTTGGACACAAAGTGAAACTCTGTCTCCAAAAATATGTATTATAAGGAATATAGAGCAATATGACAATATACTTTCATATCAAAAGCAAATTATATGATATATAATATATCTATGCATATATATATAGCATTCAATTATAGAAAATACTACAATGTCTTGCAAAATTGATACATTAAAACAACAGTGACAAAATAAATAAATGTGTTGACAATTATTAATGAGTGTAAACTCACAACAGCTGTGAACAGTGATTTTTGGGGAGGAGGGAGTCCTGGATCACTGGGCATTTTCATAAAGAATAGTTTCATGTTGGTTTTGTAATTAAATGTACATATATTAGTGTCAATCACAGCTTCTTCTAACACTTTCCCAAGTTAAGGCTCATACTAACTTCATGAAATACAACCAGACAATTACTAATATTTATAATACTATAAAATCTCAAAGGTGCTCTAAAGAATATATCTGAAATACTAAGGCACCAGGAAATGATTAGCACCTAGAACACTGAGTAGCACATTGTGTCTTAGTAAACAGTAAGTGACATGAGGAGAGAATAAATGTCTAGATTCCAATGACCTTAACCTTGTACTTTGAGGCTCTCTCTTCTCACCTACACAGAACATGTAAACCTTGAACACTTTGTAGCAGATGTTTCTCAGCCTGCTGGTTAGCCATGCAATAACAGAGTGGGAAGAAATAAGTTTAAAATTCAGTGGCTGATCCTGCCAGCTATGGCCACAGAATGCACATCAAGTGTCTTTTAAAAGATTCTTCTAACCTATCTAGATAATTCTAGTTGTTTTTCTCTCTATTCAGTGTATTCTGTTACTCAAATAATTTTGCAAATTGAAAACTTGAGAAGTGGTAATAAAATAACAAGCCAATTCTCTGGGAACTCTGTTGGCTCTGTTTAAAACGTCTCCATGCTCCCCACTTTCAGCTCTACTATGTGGTGTCATTTCTTCAAAGCTACCATCTCAAAGGACACTTTAAGCTATGATTTAAGTTTAGGGTTGCAAAAACTAATGATCTACACAGACTATTCTGCTGTCTTTTCAAACACTGACTTCTTTGCCTCAATTGGATGCAAATACACAACCCAGGGCCCTGAAGCAAGTCATGATCAAAAGACATCTTCCCATTTAGCAAAGTGGTAACTTTCTAAAACACAAACACATCATTGTTAGTATATCAATCACATCACCAAGAGAAAATATGAAAGCAAATAAGCGAGATACTAAACACTGTCTAGACAATATAATTGGAAAAACTGCAATTTTTAAAACTTTTGTACAGAGAACCATTTTACCCTCAGAAAATTCAGACATTCTCCATGGTTTTTCATTTCTTTCAGAAAATATTTTCTCAGCTCCTCCAAGACAGACTTCAATTCTCTCAATCCCTCACATAACCTTACCTGGTCATGTAATTTAGCACAGTATCACATCCTCACTCAGGACACTCAACATAGTTTGCTGTTCAATCCATTACTTGGAACTCGTGTGTACTAGAGAAAAGCCAATGCAAGAAAAAAAATCTGAAACCAAGTAAAAATCACTATGTCTGTGTTCCTGAATCAGCCTGTGGACATTCCAAAGGCGCCCTTCTTTGAGAGTTAGAATCACTGTCACTCACAATCTACTGGGGAAATCCAATTCCTCAGAATCCAATTTCCCAGGAGAAACCTAATTACCTAAGTTTTGCCTTACTTTGCAATGATGCTTTAGGCTCCACACTGATTTAACATGGGAATGAAACAGAGAACATCTCACCAAGACATAGGAGAGAAAGCTCATGGGAATATTTTTATGACCCAAAGAGTCCTGCGTTTAAAATATATATTAAAAATGTCACTCACAATTACTTTCATCCATAATTACCTACAGAACTAACATGAGGCATTACTAAGAAATATTTCCTGTTCATTTCAAGAAAATAGAGGATACAGTAGTGGTTACCAGAGCCTATTATATATATAGCATTCGAATATAGAAAATACTACAATGTTTCAGGAAAGAAAGGAAAGATGCAAGATGCAGAGAGAGCAAAAGGAGGAACCGTAAGGTTAAATGATGCAGCAGGAGAATATTTATAAACAACATAAGGATTTTACAAAATAACTGAGAGAGGATTTTAAACACTTCTGATATAGAGTAAATGTTTGAGTGGCAGAATGACAATTATTAACCTGATATGATATTATGCTTTGTATGCCTGTATTGAAAGGCCACCTTATAACCTACAAATGTGCACAATTTTTGGCATATTTCAAAATAGTACTATATTTGGATTTTTTAAAAATGATATTTGCTAACAAAGAAAGCTTTTACTCTTAGGTTGTGTCAAGTAAATTTAATAGTGAAGTCTATACTCTAAAAATACTTAAAAATTCTTGAATAGAAAAATGTCCTACATGAATGTTTTTAAGAATTAAAAGGTTTTACAATGTAAGCCAGCTGAAACTTTTTTACTGTGATGTAATATTTTATTATTATTATTATTATTATTATTACTATTAAATGAATTTTTGTTCATTTTACATACCAACCACAGATTCCCTTGTCCTCCATCCTCCCATCCCCCAGTCTTCCCCCCCCCAAAATTACCCCCATTTAACCTCCTCCAAGGCAAGGTCTCCCATGGGGAATCAGCAGAGCCTGATACATTCAGTTGAGGCAGGCCCAAGCCCCTCCTCCCTGCACCAAGGCTGTGCAAAGTGTCCCACCATAGGCACTGGACCCCAAAATGTCAGCTCATGCACCAGAGTGGGTCCCAATCCCATTGCCTGGGGACCCCATAAACAGTTCAAGCTAAACAATTCTCTTGCCTATCCAGTACCATGGGGGCTCCTCATCTCTTGGTCCATAGTTCATGTGTTTCCACTAGTTTGGCTGGTCTTCTCTGTACATGTTCCCATTATAAAAAATAGTAAAAGACAGCATTGTGTTAGAATGCTTAAATATAGGATATCATTTGGGATGAATATCCATTAAATGAAAAATTATACACCCAATCTATAATATATAGATAATATATAATACATGCCCAGTAAAGATAATAAAATATACTTTCAGCTAAAGAGATCATTTTTCTTGGTATTTATCTTTTTGGTGAGAGTTATAGATTTAGATTGATCATCACCAATTGTATAAAATATAAACTTTCCTTTGAAACTATGCACCGCCGGGTGGCGGTGGCGCACGCCTTTAATCTCAGCACTCGGGAGGCAGAGGTAGGCGGATCTCTGTGAGTTCGAGGCCAGCCTGGGCTACCAAGTGAGCTCCAGGAAAGGCGCAAAGCTACACAGAGAAACCCTGTCTCGAAAAACCAAAAAAAAAAAAAAAAAAAAAAAAAAAAAAAAAGAAAAAAAAAAAGAAACTATGCACCAAAATATTTAATGGTAAAGCAAATAAGCGCATGCTTCCTTAAATGTAAAAGCACAAGGAAACAGAAATTGAAACAGATTCAACAAAATAAAATCTATACTTATTTTATATCGTAAATCTGAATCTAATCTAGTAAAGTTAATTCTGTCTATTTAACCTAGTGGTACCAACACATATATTGCTATTTGGCAAGGATATTTGCTAACTTTAATGGATGGGTTATGTTAAGAAGATAAAAGGAAATATAGCCAATTAAGTACTTGAATATCCAATATGACTATTTCCAGTCACTGGGTTATGCTATTACAAAGATGATCTTCCTTCACAAGGCTTCCTCAGTTTCTTGTGCAGCATCACCCCCCCATCCTCCCCCTTAGTATTACTGGACCATACCTCTCATGCCATTGACTCCCTGATTGTGTTATTCCTGTCTTACACTCTCAATAGCTAACTGTACAGTGCCAGTCATACAATTCTGGGTTTTAAGAGAGAAACTCTAGTTTCCTAGTATAAGAACAGGGTAGGCCATACTGTGTGGAATCTCTGTGCTTCATTGTTCTGTCTATTGAGTACCTATTATGAGATGATATTCCAGTATAACTAAGCATTAAATTGCCTTGTGTTGATAATAACAAACCAGACAATCAGTCTCTTATTCAACCATATTTAGTATAGCACATAAATTAACATATTATGTAAAGAAATAATCTCATTTGCTGATAAATGGGATTCTTTGTAATCTTGAGGGCAGGACGACGGTTGGCAGGTTAATCACGTTTGGTAAAGAAAAGCAATGATTTTTCAGTGAGTCCTCCTCTGAATGCATTTGATTCTGGGTTTATTTCTCTCCCCACTCAATCATTCTGCAACATATTGCAAACTGATCCAACTTGGAACAAGAAACAACCTTAAAATTCAAATTGGAAAAACCTTAAAAATAGACTGAACATAGCATGACGAATCAAACATTTGAAATAACACTGTTGGCAAGGTGGCTTTTCCTTCAATTTGAAAATGTTAACATTTTGCAAGAAGGTGAATTATGTTTCTTTGGCAGAAATATTTTATAGAACATTGAAAGGAAATACTGAATTGAAAAAAAAAAAAAAGTTTCTAAAGTAAATCAGTTCTCCTGGAGGAAATAGCCCATGAAAGAGGAATGACAATAAGAATGTCTAATTTTTTATTTGAAAAAAAATATTAAAACATTTATGTAAATAGATTCTCAGCAACAAAGGAATAGAGATTTACACTCAATAGGCCAGGACACAAAATTATAAAATATATTAATCTTAAGCTTCAATTAGAATTGAAATGTCAGCACCAAGTTCAGTAATACCAAACTTTCCTCCACGATTGGCTTAGAGGAGTTTCTAAGCACCTCCACTTCACAGTGCTGAAAGTGAACACTCAGCAGCCCTGAAAATAGCAAGGTATTTGCTTCAGGGGAAGAAATTACCATAATGTTTGGGCTCAGAATCTGCAATCCAAGTGCCTCTAGGCATTAAATCCAATTACACACATTCAACCCACCTTTATTTCATTGGATAGAATTCACTCATTTATCCATTCAGCCAGCCAGTGTCTATTAAGTGCCAGGTTCCGTACAATGGTGGCAGAGTTGACAGAGAGACACATGTGAAATGTTAAAGGTAGGTCCACAGTCCACAATTTCTGGAAGTTAAGTCAGCACAGTTTTTGTGTTCTAAGTGTGCGTGTGTGTGTGTGTGTGTGTGTGTGTGTGTGTGTGTATGAGAGAGAGAGAGAGAGAGAGAGAGAGAGAGAGAGAGAGAGAGAGAGAGAGAGAGAGAGAACAGAACCCTTCCTATCACATACTTGTGACACTGGCGAATCTAATGCTTTGCAATGTTACATGCTTATGAATGTTTCTGAAAATATTTTTTTTAATTTCATGCATACTAAGATTATTTTTTAGAGGATTGTGGAATATCTTAATAAGCTCAAGCAATCACACTTTCTGAAATAGTATAGCCTTGGGATCATACACATTTTAAAATATGTAAAATATGAATGATGGTGGCTTGTTGTCATCTTATGTTTGGAAAAGGGCCACAGCACCAACTTCTTCATACACTGATGATTGCTGCCCAGACAGCATAAATCAGACAGTCAGGGCAGCGCCTTTGAATATTCAAAACAATTGAATGTCATCGGTGAACATTTCCCAATGAGCAAAAAGGGGAGAAGGAAGGGCCACACATACTGTGCTGCCTGCAGGAAAGGAAGACGTGCCAAATGTAATTCTTACAATGTAGGCCTTTGTACTTTTCACAGATGACTTATTTCTTCAACTCTTGAAGTTCTTTTTCTTTCTTTTCTATTGTCCATTACATTTATACCATATTCTGATTGAAGCAGCCTGTGGACTGTTTGTCATTTCCACAAAACTGTGCATTTTAAGAAGCATTTCTAGCATGTCATTTAATATAACTCAGCTTTCATTTCAAATAAAAATGCTTTAGAAAACCAGTTTTCAATTCACTTCTGGAGATTTATATTAGAGATCCATGGTAAAATTTCTGCTATCATTTTCCAACCTCTGCAATGCATATTTATATCATGACAGGTGAGTTTGTTCAGAAAACATTTTCCCATAGAAGTTTTCCTTACAGAAAACTAAGTTAATATTTTTAGATTATTCTATTTATTATTTTAAACCATAAATAACTGAAACAGAGAAAAATGAACCAACGTAGCCTTTTCCTGATGCCATATCGCCCTTCTTATTAATTCTTGAGTTTTAAAATTGAATTATTTTAATCAAGTGTGATATGCAGCAGAAGAAGAGCAGAGAGAACAGCAAGATGGAAGAAGAAAGGGATTGGTAGGATATTTAACAAGGTTCACAGTTTCTGAAAAGAAAACCTAGAACCTCAGGGACAAAAGGCAGAAGCATGCACATATCTGTGCTCATTCTCCTAGAAGCAAGCCACTCATGGGAAGCCCCAAGGGCTAGGCTCAGGGCAATAGCACTTACACAGCATGTATGTGGCAGCAGAAGAGAAACTCAAGAAGCAGTGAGCATGCCTTTGCCCTTAGTCTGAGAGGAGAAGCAGACCACATGCCAAGGATGTTCTGCCTGTTCAGAAATGCCTGCTGCATAGCTGTTTGATAAGAAGCAGATAAATGAAAAGGCAAGGCCTTGCCATTTCTCAACCCACTGGAGGAAAGAAACAGGACCAGGAAGAGACTGAGTATCTGCTTCTTAGTATATTTGAAAATTGCTTTGTACATATCCAAGATTAGGAAGCCATGTGCTCAGGACTAGAAATATGACAGCAGTTAAAAGACCAACCACCCACTCCTGCTTGTACTTCGCCTCCCAAAAGGCCACATGAGGACAGGAGCTCTTATTTGCTTGCTGACTAATGTAATGTCAGACCTGATCTAAAACTCAACCCATCATCAGATTTCTATTGTGCCTTCTTGAATGAATACAGGAATCCTATTTTCTGGTGCATTTGCCATGTTCTCTTGAACATTCTGTTGATTAAACACTTGGATATAGGATACATTATGCTTGAATCAGGAACTCTGGGTATGTACAAAGTTTGATTGTCCCTCTAGATTAGTAGTACAAGATTTCCAGCTTCTACTTTGTTGTTTTGCCTGTCACATGCTTACTTGAAGCCTTCTAAGTCTAATTCAGACAAATTAGGCATGGTCAGCAGACATACAGCCATAGACATCTCAGAATTTCCCCCAGCATCCTTTACTCTACTGCCCACAACCATGCAAACTTGCCTCATGATTTATTGCCTCTGATACCACTCCATACTAACTAATATCCTGGATTTGTGGCTGTCAGGGCATCAAGTTTCAGAACCTTCACCAGCCATCCCAGTTATCACATGCTGAGTGAGTTCACATAGCTCCCACAAATTTAGTATTCTCTCTTGGATCCACATTCTTCAATGGCAGTGCTTAAATCAGTCTCATAGAGATTTAATGGAATAATGCATAGGCAATGTGCAGAATAAGCTGCATAGTAACCTACAACAGTGAATATGAAAGTCATCCATTGGCCAGGAACCAGAGACTGGATAGCCAGCCCCAAGACCTAGGCTAAAACCAAACATGACTGACCAAAAAAATCAATGAAATGATTCCTAATGATTTTCTGCTGTACTCATAGATCTGTACAATGTCCAGTCATCTTCAGAGATGCTTCCTCCAGCAGCAGAAAGGAGTGGGTGCAGAGACCTAAAGCTTGACATTATGTAGAAAGAGTCTAAATTGGAGGTATCCATCATGTTCTTCCCCTTGGAGCTCAGAGAACACCATGGAAAAAGGAGGGGGGAAAGACTGCAAGAATCAAAGGGGATGGAGGACATCAGGAGAACATGGCCCACTGGATAAACTGATCAGTCCTCTACGAACTCACAGAGACTTAGGCAAGAAGCACAGGCCTGCAGGGGTCTGCACGAGGTCCTCTGCATACATGTTATGACATTTAGCTTGGTGTTTTTGTCAGACATCTAACAGTGAGAGATGGTGAGTCTCTGAGTCTTTTGCCTACTCTTGGTGTTATTGTATATTGTTTTGTCATATTTGGTTGCTGTCTCTTGGAGATCTGTTCTTTTCTGAAGGGAAGCAGAGAGAAAGTGAAACTGTGAGAGGGGAGGTTGGAAAAATATGGGACGAGTGAAGGGAAGGTTAACTGTAGTCAGAATGTATTGTATGAGAAAAACTATTTTCAATTAAAGAAATGAAGGAAGGAAGGAAGGGATGAAGGGAGGGAGGGAGGGAGGGAAGGAGGAAGGAAGACAGGACATAACAACAGATATCAAGGAAATCCAGACAATCATAAGGATGTACTTTAAAACCTGTACCCCAAAATAATTGGGAACTAAAAGAAACAGTTAATTTTTTCGATAGGTACCACTTACACAAGTTAAATCAAAATCAGACAAACAATTTAAATAGACCTATAAACCCTAGTGAAATAGAACCAGTCATTTAAAGTCTCCAAACAAACAAACAAACAAAAGACAAGGGTCAGATGATTTTAGTGTAGAATTCTACTGGAATTTCAAAGAAGAGCTAAAGCCAATACTCCTCAAATTATTCTACAAAATAGAAGCAGAAAGAGTAATGCCAAATTCATTTTATGAGGTTGCAGTTATTCTGAAACTCAAACCACACAAAAATTCAACAAAGAAAGTGAATTACAGAACAATTTCTCTTATGAACATAGATGCTAAAATAGTCAATAAAATATTCACAAGCTGAGTCCAAGAACACATCAAAAAGGCCATGATCAAGGATGCTTCATCCCAAAGATGCAGGGATGATTCAACAAATGAGAATCTGTCAATGCAAAACACCATCTATACAAACTAAAAGAAAAAAGAGATCATCTTACAGATGCTGAAAAAGCCTTTGACAAAATCCAACATTATTTATGATAAAAGTCATGGAAATATTAGATTTAAAAGGACACACCTAAACATAATAAAGGCGATTTACATCAAACTTATAGACATCAACTTAAATGGAGAGAAACTCAAAGCAATTCCACTAAAACCAGGAAGATGACTAGGCTTTCTACTCTCTCCCTATCTAGTCAATATATTGCTTTAAGTGATAGCTAGAACAATAAACAAATTGAAGGAGATCAAGGGGATATCAAATGGAAAAGAAGAAGTAAAAGTATTGTTATTTGTAGATGATATGATAGTATAATTAAGCAACCTGAAAAATTCTGCCAGGAAACTCTTACAGCTGATTTTTAACTAAAAAAAAAAAAATGAGTAGCCCTCCTATATACAAATCTCAAACAGGCTGAGAAATAAACTAGGCAGATGAACAACATCCTGTACAATAGCCAAAAATAACGTAAAATATCTTGGAGTAACTTTAAGCAAGCAAGTGAGAGAATTATCTGACAAAATCCGCAAGTCTTTGACAAAAGAAAATGAAGAAGATTTTATCAGAAGATGGAAAGATCTCCCATGCTTATGAATCAGTAGATTTAACACAGTAAAACTGGTTATCCTAACAAAAGTAATCTAAAGATTCAACATAATCCCCATCAAAATTCCAACTAAATACTTTATGGGACTTGAAAAATACAATACTAAACTTTACAAGGAAAAACAAAAAAAAACCCAGGATAAATAAAACACTCCTGTACAATAAGAGAGTTTCCAGAAATATCACCGTTCTGATTTCAAGCTGTACTACAGACACGTTGATCAATAGGATTGAATCAAAGACCAAGTAATCAATCCACATAGCCATGAATACCTTATTTTTATTATAGAAGACAGAAATACACAACGGAAAAAAGAAAACATTTTAACCAATAGTGATGGTCTAATGTGATTTCTGTATATAGAGGAATGCATGTAGATCCATAACTATCACAATGGACAAAACTCAAGCTCAAATGAACCAAAGACCTCAACATAAAACTAGATATACTGAATCTGGTAGAAAAGAGATTAGGCAATAGCCTTGAGCACATTGGTACAAGAGACAAATTCCTAAAGAGAACACTGATAGCACAAGAAGGAAAATCAACAATAAAAATGTAAAACCCCATGGAACTGAAAAGCTTCTGCAAGGCAAACAATACAGTCAATAGGACAAAATAGCATCCCACAGAATGGGAAAAGATCATCATCAACTCCTCATCTGATATCAGACCAATATAAAAAAATATATTTAAAAAAATGTCAGATGATGGTGGCTCATGCCTTTAATCTCAGCACTTGGGAGGCAGAGGCAGGAGGATCTCTGTGAGTTCAAGGCCAGTCTGTTCTCTAAAGCGAGTTCCAGGAAAGGCACAAAGCTACACAGAGAAACCCCGTCTCGAAAAACCAAAATTATATATATATATATATATATATATATATATATATATATATATATATATAAAGAACTCAAGAAGCTAGACCTCAACAAACCAAATAATCCAGTTATAAAAAAGCATACAGATCTGTACAAAGAATTGTCTACAGAGGAATCTCAAGTGGCTGAGAAACACTTAAAGAAATGTTCAACATCCTTAGCCATCAGGGAAATGCATATCAAAACAACTCTGAGATATTGTCTCACACCAGCCAGAATGGCTAAGATCAAAAACACAAGTGACAGCTCATGCTAGCCAGGATGTGGAGCAAGGGAATTACTACTCCATCACTAGTGGGTGTGCAACCTTGTACCACCACTTTAGAAATCAATACAGCAGTTTCTCAGAAATGTGGGAATCAATCTAAATCAAGATCCAGCTATAACACATATACCCAAAGGGTGCTTCATCTTTGAACAAGGAAACTTGCTCACCATGTTCATAGCAGCTTTATTCATAATAGCCAGAAATTGGAAACAATCCAAATGTCTCTCAACAAAAGAATGAATAAAGAAGATGTGGTACATTTACACAGCGGAGTATTACTCAGCTGTTAAAAAAATGACATCATGAATTTTGCAGGCAGATGTTTGGAACTAGAAAAAAAAGCCAGTGAAATGATTCCTAATGATATTTTGCTGTACTCATAGGTTGGTACTTAGGCCAGTCATCATCAGAGTGGCTTCGTCCAGCAAGTGATGGGAGCAGATGCTGAGACACAGAACCAAACAAGTGCAGCTCAGGGAACCATGCACAAAAGGGGAGGAAAGGTTGTAGGGTCCAGAGGGATTGAAAACAACACAGCTACAAGAACACAGCCCACAGAACCAACTAAGCAGTGCTCATGAGGCCTCAGAGAGACTTAAGCAACAGTAATGGAGCTTACTGCTCATATTTCTCAAATTATACTACAAAATAGAAACAGAAAGAACATTGCCAAATTCGTTTTATGAGACCACAATTACACTGACAACTCCTCCACATAAAGACCCAAAAAAGAAAAAGAATTATAGACCCATTTCCCTTATGAACATAGGTGCAAAAGTACTCAATAAAATATAATAAGTAGTAGGCCTTGTTTTGGGCCACCAACCAGCTCCCAAATCAAAACACAGAGACTTATAAGTTATGAATGCTAGACTTTAGCTTATGATTGTCCCACTGACTTTTATAACTTAATTTAACTTTTTTCTCTTCATCTATGTTTTGCCTCTGGGCTTTTTACCTTTCTTTCATTCTATATGTCCTACTCCGTGTCTGGCTGGCCGATGGCTGCCTGTTGGTCCTGGGTGACTCCCTCTCTTTCTCCTTCATTCTCTCTCTCTTCATTCTTGAGCATACATTCCTTTTACTTATTCTCTCTGCCCTCCTGTCCTGCCCATCCCTCTACTGCCTAGCTATTTGCCATCCAGCTTTTAATTAGACCAATCAGCTTCCTTAGGCAAACAAAGCAGCCCATCTTTACATCATTGAACAAAAATGTAGAATAAACAAATGTAAGATGCCTTTACATAGTTATAGTAGCATTCTGAAACATAAACAAATGTAACAAATCTTTTCATAGTTAAAGTGATATACTATAACAAAAATACTGGCAAAATGAATCCAAGAACACATCAAAAAGATCATCCTCCATATTAACTAGGGTTGAATGCAGAAATGTAGGCATGGTTCAGTATATGAAAACCAATAAATGTAATCTACTATATAAACAAATAAAATAAAAAAATGATCATCTCAATAGATGCATGAAAGGACTTTGACTGGTTCAATACTCATTTGTGATAAAAATTTTTGAGAGATTAGAGATACAAAGGACATTCTTCAACATAATAAAGATAGTTTACACCAAGCCCATAGTCAACATCAACTTAAATAGAGAGAAATGTAAAGCGATTTCACTAAAATCAGGAGCAAGACAAATTTGTCCACATTCTTCTTGTGAATTTCGTCTAATACATGAAGTCTCAGCTAGAACAGTAAGACCATAAGAGGAGATTTTTAAACAGAAAGAGAAAGAAAGTCATCCATATATTTAACTCTAAACCACTACAAAAGCAACTCTGGACCTCCCCGCCTTTCTCTTATCATGACTGAATTTTGGACATAGATGTTAACATCTTAATGAATTTCAGAAATATAATAATAAGTGGTTCTCGTGTGTTCTAAGTTAGTAAGACTTTAATCTTAACCAGTTAAACTTTCAACACTGCTGTCACTCAGGCATGAGTAATTGATCTCCTTGTCCAATCATGAGGTGGACTTTTCTGTCTGTTTTAACTCTGTTTTTCTCCTCCTCTTCCAAGTGCTTCCCTCTACCCACGAAACAGCTTCCAGGTCCAGAACTTGTAGGAGGGTCTAAGAATTGTGAGGATGGAATCAAAGTCTTATGAAATACTGGTGATCTCCTGAAATATTTTCTGTTTTATTCACAGATAATATCCTTCTCTGGTTGAGGTACCCTCACCAGCCTTCTTGTCAAAGGGGCAAAGCCATGTGAGCAAGTCTTCCCATAGCTCTCTTCTGCTACATTTATTGTTGAAGGGGCATGGAATTTAAAACATGGAATCTTGTAACTGGTAGCTAATGATGATAACAAAATAGTGCTATCCATAAAAGAACACTGACTTGGCTTAATATTGGATGCTTATCATCACCCCACCCAGGAGGTTGAGGCAGGCAGAATTCAACTTCCAGGCAAGCCTCTAAGTTACATGGCAAAATTCTATCTCCACAAATAAAAACAAACAAAGAACACTGTCACATCTCATGGCAAACCACATTTTTTAAACCTGGTCACCCCTCCTTCTTTCTCTCCTCTCTTACTCCCCCTCTCTCCCCCCTCTCTCTAAACATGGCAAGTGTCTTTAAAGCATCAAACCAATAACAAAACTATAGTGATAAATGTGAGACAAGCAACTCGGTTGAACAAGGCATCTCTTATCTCATCTTCTGCTGACCTGATTATTAATTTGAGAAACCACAAAGTAAGCCAGACATGCAGATAGAAAGTAGAGGTAAGCAAAGCTCATGCAACAAGGTAATAAAGAAATCATGGGCAGTGGTCAAAGAGCCTGACAATGCTATTAATGATGCTTGCTGTCTCCTACTCTACATGACTAATAATTTCATTTTTAGAGTATGATTTTCTAAAGTTGAAGTCTTTTCTGCACATCACTGTATTAGCTGTGATGAAAAATGCACATTCTTGGATAATGTTTTAGTAATCTGTGTCAGTTTATATACATATTGAAAGTGATGTTAAAACTATATCTGACTGATGCCTTTCTGTTTATTCATTTTGAGGAAGAGCCAAGACAATGAGCCATAATGAAAGTGGTACTTAGGAAGCATCAGATCAGTTGCCCTCCCTTTCCACTATAAATAATAAAGTCACTGTTCATTGTTAGTAGGGCTTGATGGTTTTTTTTTAAATTTATCCTTGTAAAATATCCTTAGTAACATTTCTAAAAGTGTGCCTTTGGTAACATTAATGCATTCTGTATTTCTTTAGTTGTTCTAAAAGCTCCAGGCTGTAAATCCTCATTCAACCCCTACAAATTGCCTTTCTTTATCTTCCTCTATACTTTTAATTACCTAAAGATTTTCCTAAATGGGCTTCTTACTAAAAATAACTCAACATTTCTGTATGTAATGTTAATAAAGATTTTAGATAGTGTAGGTAAATTGGAATACCTGAGTAAAACAAGAGCATGCATATGTACATTGTGTGTATGTGTGTATGTGTTTGTGTATGGGAATTGTGTATGTTTTGTGTGCATATGTGTGTGTATTTATATGGTGTGTGTGTGTGTGTGTGTTTGTGTGTGTGTGTGAGAGACAGAGAGAGAGAGAGAGAGATGGGCACAGAGGATAATGGAAATTAAGCACTCAATATACTACTTTGCATTTTTGTCTTGCCAAGAAACCTTAGTTTTAGTAATCTAATAATGTCTAACATGTGAACAATGTTTTGTATCTCTCAAGGCAGTTTAGTGTACATTATCTTAGTAATCTGAGTTATGTCCTAGCCTCTATGCTGTTAAGTATTTTAAAGGTAACAAATGCAGAGTCTTCCAAAGAACCCTGATTCTGAAGATTGTTTTGCTCCCCTAGTTTCTAATAAAGCCCTCTATCAAGCACACTTATGAAATTCAGATGGGCAGATAAAATAAATATCCCCAGTGTTTTCCTCATATATAAGCCCCACGGTGTTTGAAGAAACAAAGTCAATTCAAAAAGATTCTTGCTTTAATTTCCCCTGTGGCCACTGTCTTCTTTGCTTTAAGTTTAGCCTGATTGCGATTAGGCCCTAGGTACATGGTAACTTCTGAGCTTGTTGGTTAGAATGAAATCCAATAGTCAAAATTCCTTGTGTTTTTCTTCTTGCAATGTGATTCAGCGAAGAAAAATATCTGCCACAAAATCTTTGCATCTTAAACAAATTGAAAGCTATGGAAACTTTCTAAGCCAGGAATTTATGTAAGTAAAATTAGTATGTATGCATTTAAATTCTCAATCACTGAATAGGTGCCTTAAGCCCTAAAATTAGTCTTAAGCACTAAAGAGTCATAAGACACTAAGAATTCCAAGCAGGAAACATTACTGTTATTTTCTAGAGCTCTTGTAGCTGTCTCCACCTATCTTCCCCATCCAGTTCACACCAATTCTCATAGCTGTCTCCACCTACCATTCCCATCCAGTTAATACTAATTCTCATAGCTGTCTCCACCTATCTTCCCTATCCAGCTCACACTAATTCTAATAGCTGTGTTTACCTATCTTCCTCATCCAGTTCACACTAATTCTTATCTACTTACCTCCCCCACACAGTTCCCACAAACTCACAGCAAAACTGTCTCCATCTATATGCACCATATTGTTCACACTAATTCTCATAGCTGTCTTCTACTGTCTGCCTTATCTAGTTAACACCAACTCTCATAGCTAACTCCACCTGTATGTCCCATATTGGTCACACCATAATAAATTTTGAGAAATACCTTTCTTCTAAAAATTTCATATTTACTGTAGCACAATATCCTATTTCTTGAAAATAAATACATTTGTTTGTAATTCTAACATCTGAGAGTCAACCAAATCTTCAAATTCATCTACTGAATTTTTCCATCTACCTTAAAAACTGTAGAGATTAATAGCAGGAAACAAATATAGTTGAAACTAATGTTTTAAAAATTGGAAGAAGAAAAACAAACAATCAGCATATTTAACCGCCAAAGCTTTGTCCAATAATATTTCTTCAAAATGCTGCTTTTACTAGCAGGTAAGCAGTAAAAAAAACAAGAGAAAACCTTCTTAAGCATATGAAGGCATCTATATTTACTAATTGTGTCATGAGCAAAATGAGAAGTCCTTTTCATCCAGATGTCAGGATTGCACCTTGGTCCAGCTTCTGAAACTGTCAAAGTCTAGTGCCCTGCAGCCATTTGTTCAGCTCAGGACATTACATGAGGCAAACCTGCATGTACCACACAATAAATAGACATACTAATTTTTCATAGTATTTGCTGCTTGCTTTAGTACAACTTCTCAGTGCTTTTATTTGAGCAGCTACATATCTCAAATAAGCCTTAATCCTCAATAAGGACTTTAATGGAGGGTGTTTTTGTTTCTTGTGCTCTCTATGGCTTCCTTCTCTGTATATTAAACCTCTGATTCTGAATCCAGGCTCCCAATTACAGTTGCCATGCATTTTGTAGTGATATTAACTAATCCAATTTTTTTCCATCTAACATGTGGGCGAAAATGTGTATCTTTTTCACAACATGAGAGATTAAGTAACACAACTTTATGTTCGCTTTTATTATAAGGAAGGGGAAACTTGTTGCTATAAAAACATACTGAATCTCATTTTCTTTGGCAGTACCAAGGAATGCTACTTGGAGTATTTGCAATGACTACAAGATTTCAACAGTCAGAGATGGATGATGATTTAATTAGTTTAGTGTGAAAATCATGGGAAGAACCTTGAACTATTAAAGGGCACAGGGCTGCTCTAGAAAAATGGAGAGTATAGGCTGGACCATGGCCTGGGTATACCTTGGTCTAATACACTATCCAAATCTTGTGGAGATGGCTTTTCCATGCACTAACTTCTACATATGGGAAGTGGACTTCAGAAAATTTGAGAAAACAGAATAAAAGAGAGGAAACAAGCCTCCATATGATGTTTGGAACAGATTCATGCTTTGTCCTCATTCACTTGAGGTTTTTTAAATAGATTTCTAAGGCATTGTGCCAGGAGTGGCAGGTGAGGAAGTTAACAGATGAAGGGCACATCTTCAATTGATCATCAGTGCAGGCTAGATCCATAAAGAGACTTTGAGAAGCTACCAAAGGTCTTATTTAAAAATTACAATGAAAAGAGCAATTGAGTAGTAAAAATCAATTTGTTTCAAAAGACTGCTAGGAAAGAGGGCTATTAGTGAATGATGGTCCTGGAAGAATAAAGAAAGGAAGATAATGCAATGTCAATTATACACAATGTTTTGAAATGCAAGGACAAAGAAACAGTACCATAAAAGACACTGAAAAGTGTGTTTGTTCCTCCATCTCTCAGTTACATTTTCCCCCTGTACAAAGTACATAGAACTATATTTAAATTGACATATTATTTCCAATGGTTGAGAAAAATATACATTGGAAGAGTCTGGAAAACAGGAGAAAGGAGCCCCATATGCTAACTGCTGTCATTTCAAAATTCCTCTCAGTCATACTCCAACCAAAATTTGAGAATAGCAAATCAATATCCTCTGATTTATATTACATATAAAGCTATATATTTTTCTCCTTGTCCGCTACAAATAGACCTATAGATTATAGTCCATAACCATTTCATCCATAAATTCTTCTTCAATGACAAGTGATACTTCCATCAATTCTCTCTCTCTCTCTCTCTCTCTCTCTCTCTCTCTCTCTCTCTCTCTCTCTCTCTCTCTGTGTGTGTGTGTGTGTGTGTATGTGTATAAACTGTGATTCCATAGTGCAGAATTAAAAAAAAAAAACTTGATGTACCAAGAAACATCAAGAAGCAATTTGAGTGAAAATAACACAGGAATGACCTTCTATTGTTTACATGAGTGATACCTAATATTCAAATGTCAGTCAAGCAGCTTTAATAGAGAAAGATCATTGAACCTAAAGCATGTTTCTCTTGTCTGATATCCAATGACTCAGAAATAAATAAAATATTTGTGAGTTTTTATTCTTGTTGATGTAGGAAGTGACAAGCCTGCAATGACCTCTTGCTTCCCAGGAGAATACAAAAAGAGTATTTATAATTTCCTGCCCCCGCCCCACCAATTCTCAAACTAACATGATAAAAATTTCATCAGAGTAAATAAAAGTAAAAATAAAACGCTTCCTTTTTCTAACTCATAGATATTTCATCTCTACGTGAATGAAGTCCTAGCCCTCTTCCAAATGTTTCCTGCATCATTAGGGCCTTATACAATAGCCTCAATCTGTCCAAGAGCAATGGTGATCAACCCCTCTTAGAAGAAGACACTCATAACAGTAATCTTAAAGATGAACATTCTTCAACTTCAAGATCAAAACTTTGAAAAGAGATAATGACATTTTAGAGTAAGTCCTCAATCATAGCAATAAATTTGAAATTCATTTGTTCCAAAAAGACTATTAAGGGATGGGAGTCTAGTTTACTGGGAGGGGCTTGTCAAGCATGTATGAGGTTCAAAGTTCAATTTTCAGCAGTAGAATTGTGTGGGAGAGACCATAATGGGCAAATTGTGCTCCATTCATTGCAACTGAATTTTGAAATCGGAGCAGTAAATAGATAATTAAGTTAAAATTAGCTTCTTGAGGTGAGGTCTAATCCTGTCTGACTGGTCTACTAAGACAGTTTGCGTATAGAGAAAGATACCAGAGATTAGCTTCCTGAGGTGAGTTCTAACCCTATCTGACTAGTCTCTTAAGACAGTTTGGGTACAAAGAAAAACACTAGAGATGTGTATGCACCGAGGATAGACCTCATATGACCACAACATGAAGGAAGTCTCCAAAAGAGCTGTGCTTGGCAGCATCTTGTTCTTGAGCTAGCAGTCTTGAGCTATGAATACAAGTCTATTGTTTCTCCTAACTAGGGCAATGAATTTACTGCTCATTTTTACTTCTATATTTTATTTATTATATATTTATACATTTTTAAAGAACATTGATAGCAAGCCTTCTCCAGAAATAAAAATTTACTTACATAAAGTTGCTCCGTATCTGCTGTTCAGCCCCCTTAGACCAGATAGATAAGGTTTCCATTATCTTCCTTCTCTTCCTGTTTTCCTTCCCTCTACTATAACTGCTGTTATGACAAGAAGCATTTATGAAGCATGCAGCCTGCTGTAGGCACTGTTCATCACTTTGTATGTTAAATCAATTAAGCTTCACAGCAATTTTGCAGGGTGGGAACCACTAGAATACAACTAAGAAATAAAGAGAAGCTGTGTAAATTCCCTAAACTCACAGATACTAATGTACTTATAGGGTACAAATGCAATACAGACATGCCCTCTCTGGTATTGTTCTATGCCCATTATGTCACAGGGCCTTCAAAACATAGCTCTGACTTCTGGAAAGATAAACTCCCTTTTCTTAACTCAGCTATATTCCTTCAATAAACTGATACCTTATTACAGAAGTAACATATACATTTTCCTCAAACATTTTTTCTCTTTCTAATTATTTCAATATCTTTTTGACTGAGATATATAACTCTTAATTATACTCTACTCTTTCACGATCATAAATAATGTTTCTATGATAGATAAAAATTTTAATTATTAAATCTTCTGGGTAACATTATGAATTATCACACCAAATTGAGTCTTGTCACAATGATTGACATATCCATATAAAATCTACCTTGAAAGCAAAATGTGGCATATAATAATCTTCAAATTTTGACTTACGTCAAGAAAATATTTTAAATTGGATTTTCATTTAAAGTTTATGAAACACAGAGTACCCTGCTCTAGTAAGCTTTCATGAAAACATATTTTTATGACAAGTTTTCAAGAAATTCTTACTGTGCATAAACAAAGCAATGATGGGTATTCATTGGAAGAATGCAGCACATACTGAACTCTAAAACACTTTCAGCAAAGCATTAAATATCTTTCTGCCTCAATTTATGTTCTGTGAAGTAAGGATAGTTATGATACCTAACCCATTTCTAATGATTTTAAAAGTTACTATTTATTAATCAGTTAAAACATGTTTTGAACACATTATGACCTATACATTGCCTAAAGTTAAGAGAGTATTAAAACTTTGTGGGGAAAAAAGCTTTGTAGTTAGGCCGGGCGGTGGTGGCACACGCCTTTAATCCCAGCACCCGGGAGGCAGAGCCAGGTGGATCGCTGTGAGTTCGAGGCCAGCCTGGACTACCAAGTGAGTCCCAGGAAAGGCGCAAAGCTACACAGAGAAACCCTGTCTCGAAAAACCAAAAAAAAAAAAAAAGCTTTGTAGTTAAAAAAAAAAAAACTTTTTAGGATCTTAGTATGGCAAAAAAAAAAAAAAAACCTGTTCCAGTGAGTCATTTTCCTATCATGATGCTATGTGATTGTACATCCTATGTTCCCCTATCTTGTGACCAAAGAAATGAAGGAACCCATGAAGATCCTGAAAGCCTATTAAAGGTAAAACTGAAGCAAGAAGATGGCATATTTAAACATATCTGACTTTGAACATCATTAGAATAAAATCCACATTTGGTTGTCTCAGTTATTCCTCTGTAGTATTTTTTCTTTGAAATAGAATAAAAGTATGTTTTAATTAGTTGAAAGTAGAACTCTATCCCAAAAGAAATACAAAATTTATTGTCTGCAGTGACTTAATTTCAGCCCTTACTCCTTCTTTCCATTCCTGGACTACTGAAGAGTTTTTAAAAGAAGCACATTTTGATTTGAGTACAGTAATATGACATAATCTTATCATTCATTCAAATCTCTTCCCCCAGTCAGATCTTAAGACAACATTTTTTTTTTATTTTCATGCATGAAATAAGGCCACCAATTTAGGATATTCTTTTCTCAGTACATATTTTATCATGTTGTTTGATACTGATTTTCTCATTAAAATTCATGCTACATGAACAGAACATTTATGTCTATGTTTCATTAATGTGAATGCATATTATTATATTTTGTTGCAGATTAAACTGTATGTGTTTCCCTTTTTCTTTCTATTATTATTATTATTATTATTATTATTATTATTATTATTCGGTTTTTCTAGACAGGGTTTCTCTGTGTAGCTTTACACCTTTCCTGGAACTTACTTGGCAGCCCAGGCTGGCCTCGAACTCACAGAGATCCACCTGGCTCTGCCTCCCAAATGCTGGGATTAAAGGTGTGTGCCACCACCCCCTGGCCCCTTTTTCAATTGTGCATTTCAGCAGAAAATTATTATAGCTGGAATTTATCACCTAGTATGGATTTTTACTACTCTGGCCACAATAGCTATATTAATTCATATAAGCACCCCAACATCTGTATTAAACATTCATTATTATTACCCTCATTTTGTGCAACATAAAAAACAAAGCACAGAAAAGGTGGAGAATTTCTTCACAATCACTTGACAAGCAAGTATCAAAATCAACATTCTCCAAGTACCCTCCCTCCATAATTCTTACTTTCCAGAATTTCAACATTTCTTTCAGCCTTTTACTCCAGTGTATAGTCATGATGAAGCAAATAAAAAATCCAAAACTAGGAAATAGTTTTACTAATGCTTCAGTATCACCAGCCCGCAAAATCATCCCAGGAAGATATTTAAAATCACCACATAACATTATATACTAAGTCATAAAAGGATATTTCTTAGCACTCAAATCTATAAAAGTTATGCCTAATAAAAATAGTAGTTCACTAATCCTTGACCTGACCTAGTTAAAGAACTAAAAAAGGTAATTTAATTTATTAAAATTTTGTTGATCTTCTTGTGAATAGCCAGGACAGTAGATGAAATTAAAAAAAAATATGTATTCCATACTTATAACTTAATCCCTACTTCTACTACTTATTCTAAGTAGACTATAAAATTCTCCAGGTAACAAAGAAACATGCAAGTATTGACTGTTTTTCCTTTAATACCTATTTAACTATGCTATTAGTAGCCAAAATGCATGTCAAAAAGAAGCCAAGATCTACAGAATTCTACTACTATTTCCAAAATGAAAATGTATACTATTTTAGCTCAAGTTTCTAATCAGTCTTCACCTGAAATTCTTGCATCTCTGTATTCTGCACAAGAAACTCTTGCATCTTTACATTCTGCACACTGCCTCTTTTTTTTTCTTTCAGAGATTACCCCCCCCCCACCTTTTAGAAAAATACTGAACTTTAAAGGTGGGAGTCCTTTGAAAAGGCTGTGGGCAATGTCATGATATTAATGTGTTACCTGGTATTTCCTATAAATAATTGAGTCCAAAAGGACTCAATTAAAAAGTTATAGCCAAAGGGATGTTTCATCTTGTAGAGGTGAATGTATTTATCATAACACCAATAACTTACCATATTGGCTCGAAAACAAATACACTACTTATTTCCTGTAAACCTGAAATGGCTGTAAACCTCATGGTGAACTGGAGGGCATCCCTTGTGGGCACTGAGGAGGAAATTCTGTTTCTTTACCTTTCCAGTTTCTCATGACTAACTTCACTCCTCTTCTCATGGCCTTTTACACCCCAGAGCCAGCAGTGACCAGTTGTTCTTATGCTTAATTCTCATGACTCTTATCAGCATCCACTTTTAACCTATCTTTTCTACATTTAGAGATCCCAACACACATTTTGTCTGGATAGCCTCCCGATTTGAGGTTAAACTGATTGGTTGGCTACTTTAGTTCCAGCTGCTGCTTTAATTTTCCGTTTCTATGAAATGTAGCATTTCTGAAGGTTGGGGGAGAAGAATGTGAGTTTCTTGGAGTGGGGGCATTATTTTTCCCACAGCAAAAGACAATGGTTTCATTGCTATTCAGAAATAACTCAAGATAATTGCTTTGTTGAAAACAGAGGTAAACCTGAGACAGTTTCTAATGTGTAGCTAATGTACATGAATAAAATACATGTACATGTCTGTAAAAGAAGGCACTGCCTGCTTGACTTGGGTGAGAGATTTTGCAGCTGAAGTCTAGATGCCTGTCACAGAGCATAGCCCAGGGAACTTGTGTTTACATGCCTCTTCTTTCTTTTCTCCCCTTTTCCATGCATGTATAGTATAACTGTCTCTATTTCTTCCTTCCCTTTTCCATTCTGTCCTTTCTCTTTCTCTCCAATTGCAATTTTAGTCCTTCAAGAACAAATTCTAAATAACCATCTTTGAATACATATAACATGTAGCTGGAATTCCCTGACAAATGTTTGTGAAATAAATAAATAAATAAATAAATAAATAAATAAATCAGTACTTAGAAGGTTTTTTTTTTCCTCTCTACACAATATTAAAGAAAGGCATATTTTGAAGGCATCAAAGTAAAATTCCAATATATCATAATCCTAAGTTAGAGAAGCACAGAGAAGTTTGACTTTGGAGGAAGTTCTAACCAACACATTATTCACATGCAACAGCAACACTACAAACTCACCTGATGTATCATCAAGTATTCTAATTCATTGGGTAGCCAGAGGTAGCTCCCATGTTAGAAACAGGCAACCTGAGAAGGTCCCTATGCATCATCTCATATGTTATCCTTTTCTTAATAAAAAGAGTATAATACAGAAATTTAATTTAGGTTGGAGGTGAATAACTCCAAACTAATACAGTTCAACTTTTAAAAAAATGTATATTTAATCAGTTTTCAAAGCACACAATGCTATTAACAGTCAACATACTACAGTTGCTCTTTTCCACATAAGAATAGCAAAATAATAATAATAATAATAAGAGAGCTATGTGTTTAAAATTCAGAATAAAAGCTTTGTTAAATGTCATTAAGCAGCTAATTTTGTCAAGCATACCCTGTGGGATTTACATGTTTAATCATAGGGTACCTCACATAAAGGCACATTGTATGGTCTCCTTTAAATATAGAAAGAAGTAGAAAAATAGGGCATTATATAAACCCTCTGCTGCTAGAGCACAAAGCTTTAGTCCCCATTACCAGTGAAGCCCAGGCCCTAAACTGTATATTTTCCTGCTTTGATTCTGAGCGTGAGAGGAAAATATATGTGAAAGATTACCCTCTCTGACAAGTTGATCCTTTGTTTTGGTTTTGAAATACCTCAGTTCACTACAGGAACCTTGCTAAAACCTTAGTAAACAGAGTCAAAACTGATCATTTATCCCACTTTAATGGAAGAATAATATGAATTATTGCCAAATAGAATTTTAATAATTTTATGTATCAGTGGAAATACAAATCGTTCCTTGATCAATTAAACTATGAAGAAATCTTCAGCACCTAAATAACTAACATATAAAGCGGATCACAGTCTTCAGCTCAGAGTCAGATGCTAACACAGCTGGTATGGGTGTCTCATACATCATCCTCTTTTGCTTTCTGTTCATTGCTCCTTTTCATAAAGGAAAATGAAGACAATAAGTTGACACCTTATGGAGTATCCCTTGTACATGATAGAAGGAAAGCCCAGGTTGTGGTTTGAGTGACTACTGAATTAAGTTTTAGTTCTTTGCATTAAAGTCCCATGTTTATGACCTTGTTTTATTTCTGAAGATTAAGTCCCCATGAGGCCAGTCTCCTTTAAGTTTTCTTCTGACACCCAAGTCTGTGAAATTAAATTGGGACAACTGACTCAGAGTTGCTACAGTTAACATTTCTACAAGTGTATGTAAAAAAATCCTTTTCAATATTTGAGAAAACATGACTGAAAGAATATATTTCAAAGAGAAAAAAATCTAAATGCTCCCAATGTTCTCTATATTTACAAAGAATGTATTGCACAGTCGGTGTGAACAGGGTAATTACTGACTCAGCTATTATCACTTGCAATACCCTACATCAGGCAGAGCTATAAACACAGGGAAGCTGAGGGGCAAAGAGGAAGCAAATTAAAAGAAACTAGACAGAAAATAAGAAAGAGAAGCTGTGAGATGCCTATGGTGTTGATATGATGGATTGCACTGGGTCAGTGATTTCCGATGTCAGGAAATGGGAACAGTGTTTATCAGAAAGAAAGAAAAAAACAAAAGGATATTTGGTAAAGTTTGAGACCCACGTACAAATTTATACTACATTCATGAAGTCAGAGAATGTGAAGAGGAGACATAAAATTAATGGCATCTACCAACCTGCATTCTTGAAAAGAGCTCCCTCACAACCTGCATATTTATGTAAGGTCACTGATGTTCAAAGAGGGTTTTCAGGCTGAATTTTTTATACTGTTGTGATTGAACAGAATACCTTAGCTCATCCAATTCTCTTTCTCTCAAAAGTTGGTACAAGTGACTTATAGAAAATTTTGGAAGCACAAGATTTCCATAGAACATCATTAGTGATGAGTTTCTACAATGCTATTCAAAACTAGAACATGAGATCACTGATCTACTTAATTGAAATCCTTTTCTATGAAAGTGGAGAGATTGACTCTAAATTGCCAATGAGTTACTAAGAAACCAGAAAGTAAAAGACAAAGATGATTAAATTTCACCTTCTGAAGTACAGCTAAATGTCTAGGGCTACTGATAGTCTCTGGATTAACTTAGTTTTAGCTAAGGCAATTTATCTGAATATATACTTATATATTCAGTGTAGCTAGGATCTTGATTCAGTATAATCATAATAGATTAAAGAACATACTAATTCTTACTAATTTTTATTCTAAATTTATGGCCTATTATAATCCAGCATTTTTGAAAATATTTTTTAATAAGTACAAGTAATGCATTTCAAAGATAAGCACAAAATCACCAAATTCCACAACTTCAAACTCACTAAATTTAACTATTCTGTAAATTAATTCTTTACTGTGCATATTGGTTATTTTTGTTTTATACTGTCTGTTTCACAAACAGTTCATGCACAGCCATGTTTGTTCAACTGCCTTAAATCAGCTAGTCATCAAATCTCTAGAGACATAGGGAAGGTCAGAAGAGAAATGAGAAGGAAAAGAGAAGAAACTAAGAAGGCTTACTCCTAAATTTTTTTAAGACATAATCAGTGTCTGTAAATTAAATGTGCTAATACATATGAATATATATTCATATGTTAAAAGGAAAGTTTAGATGAATTGTTTTGGTGTCTTAGGTAAAGTTGAGCTTACTAATCTCATTCTGTCCCTTTATTATTAATCTTCCAATTTTGCTCTTGAGTACTGTTTTGTCCTTGCAAAGTTTTCTGTAACCATTGTACAAATGATTTAAAGAAAAGTTCTATAAATGACCAAGAAAAATTCCTCTATCTCTAAAATGAGTATTTCCTAAACAATGGCATTCCTAAAAAATGAAATGGCTCAAAATTCAGTTTGTTCACATGGTGAATTGCATTATTTGTTTGATTGTTTTATTTGTTATTTTATTTTTGGTGGGGTATTTATTTTGTTTTGGGGGTGTGTGGAATTTAGTTTGTTTTATTTTCTTGGTTGATTTTGATGGGCAAATGTTCTGTTTGTTTTGGGCTGTTTGGGAGAGGGTTTCACTGTGTACAGCAGATGGGCCTAGAACGTCAAATCTTCTTGCTTCAGCTTCCTGAGTGCTGGGATTGTAGGAGTGCACGTGCAATCAAGACTGGCTGTTTGGTTCTAGTTTGATGTCAATTTACCTCCCAAAATGTGTTGCAAATTCAGTCTTTGAATTTCTAGCAAATGCATTGAAATTCAGTCTTTTCTGATTTTGGCAGTATGTAATGTTTAGGAAAGTGGAGAAAGGAGCATATAGAAAGGAACATCCAACAGAAAAACACAGATACTCACTTCTGAGAAGCAAACAACACTATAATGAAAGAAAATGGCATGAGTCACATGGATGAGTCATCAATCAAAATGTTTCAGAAAAACACTGGCTCTTACACAAAGCATAGGACAGCTAAGATTCTTTGAAAGGTTATTTATTTCATTATTTTTAAGGCGATTTATTGCTGGCCTTAAGTCTATTACCAACACCACAGAGAAAAATGAATTTTTATTTAATTTAAAAGATATACAGTTCAAAATGTTTTGTGTTAGTCAAGTGTGTTTTTTTTAAGTTAACAAAATGGAATTCAAGGCTAAATTATTTAAAAAAAATGGTAAGGAGATAGCTACATATTTCTACTTATTTGAAGTTTAGACATAACAGTGTCTATTTCATGATACAGCAGTTTAAGAACTAAATGGAATCTCAGAGGGTAATCAGAATATCTTAATAAATAACTTGAATTTGCCAATCTGGCTTTTCTGATATTCTCAGAAATCTAAATTTTTTCAGTTTCTAAACTTGTACCAGGCACTCACACAAAGCTATGGCAGAGATTTGAAATTGTACCAGAGCATTCTGTCCTTCAAAATCACTCACCATGGGCCCTTAGAAATTTCTTGCCCTCTTGTCATGGGATTAGGGATAAATGAGTATAGAGGAAGATATTTCAGGGTAGAAGGGATATGCTGAGATAAATAATAATAATAATAAATACTCTTCCAAAAAGCCATACAGAAATCTACTATTGTAGAAATGACCTAAAATAAATCTATACATATACATAAAAAGAGTTAAAATAACTCATCAAAGGAAAAATCCATCAAGAGGACAGTATAATTCTTAACATCTATGCATCAAACAGAAGGGCACACAAACTCATAAAAAATGAAAACTACTACAACTTAAATCAAATATTGACCCAAAACCATGATAGTGGAAGACTTCAATATTCCACACTTACCAACAGACAGGTCCCCCCCTTTCCTAAACAGAACTGGAGAGGGAGCAGATTGGGAGGATGGCAACAAAGGGGGTGGGGGGAACTGGTAGGAGAGGAGGGAAGGGCCACTGCAGCCCAGATGTTAAATAAATAAATAAATTTATTTTTTAAAAAAAGAAGAAAAGAAAAAAACACACCAGAAAGATCATCCACCATGACTAAGTGCGATTTATCCCAGAGATGCAGGCATAGTTCAACATATGTAAATCAATAAATACAATCAGCCATATTTAAAAAGGAAATTGAAAAATAAAAACTACATGATCATCTCATTAGATGCAGTAAAGGCCTGAGACAAAATCCAACATGCCTTCATGATAAAAGTCCTAGAGAGATTAGGGACAAAAGAGAATTATGTAAACATGGTAAAGACAATTTACAGCAAGCCTATAGATGACATCAACTTTAATGGAGAGAAACTCAAAGCCATTCCATTCAAATCTGGAACAAGACAAAGCTGTCCACTCTCTCCATATCTATTCAATTTAGTGCTTGAAGTTCTAGCTAGAGCAATATGACAACTGAAAGAGATCAAGGTGATAAAATTGGAAAAAAATAACTCAATGTATCATTATTTGCAGATGATATGATAGTATATATAACTAACCCTAAATATTCCAGTTGGGAACTCCTATAGCTGATAAACACCTTCAGCAAAGTAGTTGGATGGAAGATTAACTAAAAAAAAAAAAATCAGTAATCCTCTTATATAACTCTGACCAAGCAAGTGAAAGTCTTGTATGATAACATCTTCAAATCTTTGAAGAAAGAAATTGAAGTAGATATCAGAAGACAGAAAGATTTCCCATGCTCATGGACTAGTAGACTTAACTTAGTAAACATGGTCATCTTACCAAAAGCAATTTACAGATTCAATACAACCCCCAACAAAATTCCAAGAGAATTCTTCACAGACCTAGAAAAGACAATTCTCAACCTCATATGAAAAGAAAAAAAAAAAAAAACAGGATTGCTAGAATAATCTTAAGCAATAAAGAAAAACTCTTGGAGGTCTCACCATTCCCAATTTCAAGTTGTACTACAGAGCCATAGTAAGAATAACCACATAGTATTGGCATAAAAACAGATATGATGATCAATGGAATTGAATTAAAGACATATACTTAAATCCATGCACTTATAGATACCTTAATTTTGATAATGAAGCCAGAAATTCACACTGGAAAAAAAGAATGCATCTTCAACAAATAGTATAGTTCAAACTGGATGGCTGAAGTTGATATCAGAAAATGGAAACAAACCCCAATCTCATTGATCAGCAGGATTAATATACAAAAACCAACAAAATAATGACCATACTACCAAAAGCAATCTACAGATTCAATGCACTCCCCATAAGCACAATTCTTCAGAGATCTTAGAAAGGCAATTTTTATGTTCATATAGAAACACAAGAAAACACAAAATAGCTAAAAATAATCCTGAATAATCAAAGAACTGCTGGAGGTATTACCATCTGTGAACTCAAATTATACTAGAGAGTTACTTCAACACAAAAAGAGACACACTGATCAATGGCATAGAATGAAAACCCATAAATTAGTACACACAGCTATAGACAACTGACTTTTAATGACAATGCCATAAATGCACAATGAAACAAAAAAGAAAACATCTTCAAAAAATAATGCTGGTCCAATTGGATTGCTGCAATAGAAAAATGCACACAGTTCCATATTAATCACCCTGAACAAAATGTAACTCCAAATGGATCAAAGATCTCTATATATAACCATCTACAGTGAACCTGACATAAAAGAAAGTAGGGAATAGCCTTGAATTCATTAGCATGGAGAAAGACTTTCTGAACAGAACATTGTTAGTACAGGCACTAAATCAACAATTAAAATGCGACCCCATGAAACTGAAAAACTTCTTTCAGTTTCTTTTTGTTGTTGTTGTTTTGTTTTTTGAGATAGGGTTTCTCTGTGTAGTTTTGCACCTTTCCTGGAACTCACTCTGTAGCCCAGGCTGGCCTCGAACTCGCAGAGATCTGTCTGCCTCTGCCTCCCAAGTGCTGGGATTAAAGGAGTGTGCCACCACTGCCTGGCTCTGAAAAACTCCTTTACTTCATCATTTAGGCAAAGCAACAGCTTATAGATTATAAAAGATTATTGCAATCTACTCATCTAATACTAAACTAATGTCCAAAACATATAAAGAACTTCAGATATTAGATATTAAGGAAACAAATAAGCCAATTTAAAAATAGCATACAGATCTAAATAGAGAATTCTCAACAGAGGAAACTCAAATGGTTAAGAAATGCTTAAAAAAATGTTCAACATCCTTAGATGTCAGGGAAAGACAAATCAAAAACTACTTTGAGATTTTACCTTATATTTGTCAGAAGAGCTCATATCAACAAAACAAGTGACAGCTCATTCTGTGGAGTAAGTGGAACACTCTCCCAGTGCTGTGGGAATAAAAACTTTTATAGCCACTGTGGAAATCCATGTAGAGGTTCCTCAGGAAGATGGGAATTGATCTACCGCAATATCCAGCTATACAACTTTTGGGCGCATATCCAAGAATGCATCATTCTACCACAAGCACTTGTTCAACCATGTTCATTGTTGCTCTATTCATAATGGCCAGAAACTGGAAATAACCTAGTTGTCCCTCAATATATGAATGTTTAAAGAAAATGTGGCCCATTTCTACAATGGAGTATTTACTCAGATGTTCAAAAACATGAAATCATGCAATTTTCTGGTAAATAGATGGAACTAAAAACAATCGTCCTGATTGAGCTAACCCAAACCCATTAAGACTAATATGTTATGTATTCACTTATGTGTAGATATTGGCTATTAAGTCAATAATAACCAAGTTACAATCCATAGAGCCACAGATGTTAGGTCTAGCATAAGTAGGGGCAGGCAGAGAGATCTCCTTTGGAAAAGAAAATATAATAGATAATTATGGGTAGATGACAGGTACCTGGACAGGAACAGGATAATCAAATGGAGAAGGGGAGGAAATAGAGGGAATACAAGGAGAGACAGGTAAAATTAAAGGTCATGTGGGGGTATTATGGTAACATAAAAGGTTAGAAGTTTCCTAAAATGTATGCATATATGAAGATAATCTAAATAAAATCATCAACTAATGGAGTTAGGGGGAAGAGTCCAAACTGGCCATCTCTTGATGCCAAATGAAGCTCCCAGTATTAAGATGGGATTGCATCTAATTGAAATTGGCCAAAGGTGTCCCATGGGAATCCCCAAAACACCCAGGCTATTTGCCAAAACTATAGGTTGTTCTCCATAAGCTGACTGCAAGATCCATTGCTCAAAACACCTACATGACTCATTGAACATAGAGAAGTCAAGCTGGTGCAAATAGAGAGCCTTCAGCCTTACATTCTAATGTCTTTGGTACAGGGAGCTAGGTACTCTTTATGCTACTAAAGGAGAAACATACACCAACCCAGCCAAAAACCTTTGATCTAAAATTGTGTTCTATGTGTGAGATATGCTAGTGCAATGGTGACACAAAGTTTGTGGGTGTATCCAATCAATATCTGCTTTGCATGAAGTCCCAGTCCATGAGACTTATACCTGATACCGCTTGGGTGACCAAGAACCCGAGACTAGTCTTAGGGTAATACCAAATTTTACTCTTCCAAAAACGTATTTCCTAATGGCATTCTGTTATAATCACATATTAGTACCTAGCTCAGCCACCATCAGAGAAGCTTCCTTCTGAAGCAGATGGGAACAAATACAGAGATCCACAGCCAGATAATATGAAGAGAATGGGAGACTCAGCCCTAAACAGGGTGTCTCCATCAAATCCCTCCCCTCGGGGTTCAGAGACCCCGGTTGAAGAAGAGACTGAAAGTGTAAGACCCGGAGAAGATGGAGGTCATTGAGGAAACATAGCCATCTAAACGAGCAAGGATGTTGCACATATGAACTCTCACAGAATGAGGCAGCATTTATAGGGTCTGCATGGTTCTGCACCACATAATGTCCTAGAGATGAAAGAAGTGAACATTTGCCACATCCCTAACCCAGAAGCAATCTCCAATCAATAACCACTTGAAAATGATAATTTTGTTTTTTTCAAGGAAGTCTCACCAGGTAGCAAACTACTCTTAAAAGTAGATAGACAGCATGCCCAACAGTAGACTGCCAACAGAAAATGATCTCAAGGTATATTTAGAGGTTCCTTGTCTCAATATGTCATTTCAGGGCTTTTCCTTTTGGGGTTGTTTTCATTTTCATTTTATTTCCAATTCATTTTACTTAATATTTATATATTTTCTTCACTGTTTTTCCCTACAGGTCCTTTGCATATCTAGTATGGCTTTCAGTTTAACATATATCATGTCATAATAAGTATTTTTTTCTATTTTGGGTTTGTCTTTATTTCTCTTTTGTAACTATCTTCATAAAAGCTTTTTATATAAACATTTCTTTTAACAAACAACTTTTTAAAAAGTTAAAACAGTATAACCTTATAGCAGGGCAAAAATGCCCCTACTAGGTACCAGGGGATAACAAAAAAAAAAGCCCAGTGGCAGGAATTGGCTACCCCTTTAGGAGTTATTTGCCAGTGAGATCACAAAGACTCTCATATACTACAAGCTATTGTTAACACTCTGGTTATCCTTTATAACTTGATATTTTGACCCAGTTACATACTTGAGTCATTGTCCATTAATAAATCAATCTGATACTGATTTATTGATACATGAAAAAAATCAGTCTGTCACCCACAGCTTCATCCCTACTGGCTGTTTTTCATTATGCTGGAAGGTGCCATACTAGCTACTTGTAGGAAAAATACTCATCAGTCTTACTCAGATGTGAACCCTAGAGTCTGCAACAAGGACCGAGTGGCTGGATGTGTCCACTGCTACAATAAGTAGCATGAACAACATGGGAGGAAACAGTCATATTCTGATTAGATTTAAGGCCTGATTCAGAAGATGAAACTCATATCTGGCACCACCTTGGACCAAGAATCTATGACTTGACTGATCTTAGATGTTAAAAGAGAACTTACTACTATTCATCTAAATGAATACAGTGTAAAACCAACCTTTAATGACTCATCATTATACCCATAACATAAAATATTTCTCAACTCTCCTCAGAGAAGCTCCTGTTTTTAGTAGAGGCTGAGCAACAGAGAGACTCACAAATGGCCAAGCTGTGAAGAATAAGAGTCTGTAGAGTGCTAAGCCTTAAATGGAATAAGCCTTAAATGGAATACTGTGCCCCCTACACACACACACACAGACACACACAGACACACACACACACACACACACACACACACACACACACACATTCTCCAAAGGCCTAGGGATATTGTAGAAGAAGGAGCAGAAAGAGGATGAGAGGCAGAGGTGGTGTATGACTATAAGGAAACAGTGTCTTCTGGACACAGCAAGGAAGATGTGCATATTGACTCAAAGCTTTATTGACAGCAAGCACAAGGCCTGCTGGAGTCCAAGCCAAATTAAATCCCAGCATGGAGAGGAAAGTTGAGCATTAGCTCTACCCCCAACTGAGGAGCTCCTGGAAATTGTTGGCTCCATGAAAAGGACGAGTCTGTTTTCTTTAACCATAAAGCTCCTGTTAAGTCAACAATTTACCAGGGGAAGTTCACATAATCAAAAATATTTGTGCAGCACAATTGGATTTAATAGTGAAATGAAAGACACACAGTTGGTTGGGAAAGGAATGGGAAGGATATCTGGGAAGATAATCAAAACACCTATGAAATTCTTAAACAATAAAATATTCTTTAAAAAATAAACTAAAACTCTTTAAGTTTGAGTTTGAAACACTAAGTTAATCACAAGTCTTTATTGGCATGTTTGTATTATTAAGGAAGATACATATGTAATAAGTTAAATTTACCCAACTGACAATTACTCAAAAAATCAATGAGGCAATTGATGTAAAGAATAAGGAGGAACATTAGTACAGCCTCCTCATGGCTGAGACATGTTATGAAGGAAGCAGAGTTAGGAATGGACAAACATTTCTATTTGAGAAAACTAGCCCCACTCTGCAAAATTTCCCTTAAAGACTTTGTCCACACCCGTGAGCACCTTCTTCTTTAGGATTCATGTCATTTTACAATGATACACCACAAGCAAATTGTGATGGCACAGCTTAGCTTACCTACTTAGATGGATTAAAATACTAAAATATTACTGAATGGATTTTAAAACTTTAAATATGGGAGTGATAGCCATCCTTGGTCAACTTAGTGTGACATAACTACATCCAAGAGCCTTTTGGAACCCCTTGAATTCCATGAATTGAAAAACACAATTAAAGGATATCAATTATGAATGTGCAGTATTAACAGTTGTATAGTAAGGATAGGACGATTGAAGGCAAGTGGATTTGTATCTGTAACATCATTCTATAACAACATATTAAGTAAATTTAATTCTCATGATAAGCCTCATGGTACCTACACAAATGGTTTTAGTAGTTACAATTTACATATTAAAATATGATCTTACATGTGAATATTAGATACTTAATCAATTTAATAACCATTCAAAATTTTAAAGTACATAATGAAAAGTGTGTAACCAAAAAAGAGATGTCGGAATTATTAAGTGAGCAATAAAGGACTGAATAGTGATGATCTGAAAGGCAGAATAAAAAGGCATTAATCGAGGCACACACTCACATGACTGTAGCTAATGGTTCTTGACATGTGGGAGAAAATGCATCTGCATCACAAGTATGAATAAGGTAAAAAATTATTCCAAAAATGAACCTTATTTCTGGACCAAAAGATCTCTTTCTCATCCTTATGTACATATTATTTTAATGGTGTCATTATTCCCCAAATTCCATTTTCAGACTACAAACTCAGTTATACAGTAAAATAAACCATCCTGGAAAAGTATACGATGCTTAACTACCACAAGAACACTAAAAATTTATGTTTTGTTACTACTGATGTCAGCAGATTATCAACAAGAAAGCAGCACCTTGATGAAATGTTCAGGGCTCACAATAAAAATGTGAAAAGATGTTTATATATTAATAAAAAATAATTAAAAGGAGTCTTATCAATTAAGCAATAAAATGTGCCATTTTTGCTCCTGGTAATGTCTGACTTTGTCAGGGAGGTTGTCATCTTACGTCACTATTTGAGTCACTTTATTGTTTTCTTACTTCATTGTTAGAATTTATAGCTATACTTGTTAAGATCTCACAGACAGTACACTAGTGATCACTGAACACTCCAATAATTTCACAGAGTAAGAAGGAAAATTTAAATTTAACAATCATATTTTAATGTGCTATTGAGTAATTAAAATAACTTTTGAAGAAAAAAACATCATCACACTTGGATAAATGACTGAAACACTTTGGCTTCCAGATACAGATATCAAACATAGAAAACACAGCCTAAAAGGCTGACAACTATCATCTCAGAGATTGTCTCTAGAAAGAGAAGCTTCAAAACAATGTTTCTGAATGATCTTGGGACTTTAGACAACTCTGATATTCTGAGTTAATGTTTAACCTTGATTTAGACAGTATTTCACTTAAGTACATCTTCTTTTCTAGAAATTTGGAAGGAAATAACAAGGAAAACAAATGTAATATGTTTGATAATTATCCATTGTGTGGTAGTGGAAAATCATATTTCAAGAACAAAGCAATAGTTAAAGTAAACATATTTCTAGTATATCAGTCATTCCAAATTCAGTGCTGTATTTGAAACATCAGTCTAGAATGTGTGGATTTTCTCAGTTTCTAGCAGGATTAAATGAATATAGGCGAGGAAAAAATCAACCAAATGGAACTCAGCTTCCCTTCTCACTTATCTATCTATCTATCTATCTATCTATCTATCTATCTATCTATCTATCTATCTATCTATCATCTACCTATCTGTATGTATCTATGTATGTTTCTATGTATGTATCTATGTATTATGTATGTATGTATGTATGTATGTATCTATCTATCTATCTATCTATCTATCCACCTATCTATTTATCATGTATGCATGAGTACCAGCACAACTATGTGGAGGTCACAAATACTTGTTAGAGTTTGTTCTTATCTTCCACCATGACATGGGTCTTGGAGATCTGACTCAGGTTATACTGGTTGGTGGCAAGCCATCTCTGTGTCTCAGTATTTAATTCCTGACATCACTTACTTGATTTCATTGTGAACTCTACATTTCTTCCCAACATGAGTGAGGCTCGAGGTCCATAACTCTGTGAGGTTCTCCATTTAACGTTAAAAAAAAAAAAAAAAAAAAAAAAAAAAAAAAAAAAAAAAAAAAAAAAAAAAAAAAAAAAAAAAAAAAAAATTGAACTAGCACATTCTTCTATTTATTTGCAAATCCCTCTTACATGAAGCCATATTCCTACCTTCTAGAGACCTTATCTTAGTAACTTACAAAGTAGTGTTATCTCCTAACAGTTCCACTAATAGACCAAAGCCATCCAACTTGTGACACCTGTATAAGTTATTCTACTAACCAGCAATGATATTATTTAGAGTCTACTTGATTCTTGAACAGTGTCAAGAATTTCCTGTTCTGAAAAAAAAGGCTCACAGCATTCTAACCATGTTGTACATGCTTCGTATCAACTGCAATTGATAACTGCTTGACTCATGGCTGTAGATATATGACTGTTGGAATATATTACCTCTGAACTCTGTGGTTCAGTCTGCACTATTCTGCCCACTTACCATTTTCTCTGTCCCAGCAGCTCCACACACATCACAGAATCCTCATACACTGCAATCAATTTAGCTTCCCATAGCATATCTTTAAAATGTATTCATCCAATATTTCATTTAGCATAGTCAGGGCTTACATCCATATTTAAATATTTTACATATTTGAAATGTATCCTTGACATAGGGAATGTGTCCCATTTATTTCATTTCTAGAACTGTTTTTGCATGCTTCAAAATTATTTAGTGAAAATTACAGTTGCTTTTTTCCCTGGGGGACAAAAGAGTTAGTTTTTCTCTGCTTTTCTGGTCAAATTACCTTGAACAAAGTTGTGTTCTCAAGACTTCTTAATTGTGAAACAACATTTGTATAATGATCCTTAACCCATTGTGATACACCACCTTACCTAAACACTCAAATAAAAACAAAAATAACATTTTTAACAATAATCTGCAGTGTAATGATTAAAATAGACTAAAAACAACTCGTTTAAATCAGAAAACTTAAATAATCAGAATTTCACAATATAATCATTGCACAATACAATTGAGATATTTTTCTAATGCTATGCCAATAAAGCAAGAAAAAGAATGAATGGAAGGAAGTAAGGAAAGAAAGAGGGAGAGAAGGAAGGAGGGAGGGAGGGAAGTGAGGGAGGGACGAGGGGGTAAAAACAAAAGCATTAAAAATCCTATTTCTACATTATTCCAATATGCCAAAAATTCTTCTTTTCTCTCCAAGATCTTTATTGGCACAGGATTTAGGACTCACGTTTCTACTATCATCAATTCTACTCTTACATTATAGCTCTGCGAATTCCTAATCAACTAGTGTGGTACATAATATCAAAATTTTCAAAAGATTATTCAGTGCAGAGATAACCACTAAGTAGTGAGGCATAATTATACAAAAGAAAGAAGTGGCCAATGTTTAGCAGCTGAGAACTGTACAGTTTTCAGTTGCCTCTGAACAATGTACTCACATTCTTCAGAAAGCAGTACAACTCATTCTGAAATGTGTTTGATCATTGTTATACTTTTTCAGAGTTGGTAGTCACTTTAAGCCATTTAAGATGCCAAAATTTAAAACTACATTAAAACTTCCAATATGGTAATGACAAAAATAAATGAAGATTATTAATAGTTTAAATGTACTTATCACACCTTCTAATTATACTATGAAATTCTTTAGTAGTTGTTCTTATAACTATATAATGTGTTTAGAAAATTTATTAAAAAGCAAAGAATATCAAAGACATTAAATGATATCTGGATTTTTTTCTGCTGAAATAAATTTGATTTATCTATAATTTTATATCTAAATAATTTTACTTATTATAATTACAGTGTATTATAATTTCATTTATGAAGTGTGTGACACAGTTGCATGACAGCAATTACAAAAGTAAAGATGGACAGAGTTTGCAATGAAATGGACAGTGTAAGTGCTCATAAGTTCATCTTAATAGAGCACTAAAATTGAAACTAGATTACTACCTTTCATATTACCTTGCATATGTATTTAGAAGCGAATTGACTCAAAACAAATGCAGAAATGTAGAAAGTAATGTTATCAAAAGGTTTGTGTCATAGAGGCAGATTGGATTTGGTATTGTGTTATGTTAGCTTTCTGATATTAGGTAAATGTTTCTAAAGTTTTTTTTTCATCTAGACGTTGCACATAATTAATATAGTAATATAGGTAAGTGACATTATAAATTAGATTACTTTTACAATATTTTCCCCTACACTATCACCTTGGATGACACTTTAGGACATTCTTTTCTTGCTTTTTTTTTTTTTGAGCTTTATTCAGAATGTCTTTATGTTATGGATTCTGGATATCCAAACAGATGTGTGCCTTTCTTTAATAGCATGCCCACTTGCTGCTTCATTGCTATTGATAGTAGATGAATTTTCTTATATTCTTGCATATTTATATTTCTCTATCTTTATATAAAAGCAATAGAACTTAATAACAATGTCAAAGAAAATTAGTGATTAACTGTCAATTTGAAATAATGATGGTGATAGTAGTAACTGTCACACAGGGTAATAGCTTCTTATATATGCTGATTTCTAGCTAAAGCCAAAAAAGTACCAACTTTTTTTCATATCTTGAAATATTACTGTACAGTCATGCTCTGATATCTTTTTCCACAATTATAACTCATATATGAAACTTTATTGAGTATCAAGCAAATTATTACTTTGTGCCATCAAAATCTACATTCTAAGGTTCTACAGAACTGGTGCTATGAACAGTTAAATGCTTATCATGAGGTTGGTATGCTCAGTACTATGTGGAATAAGAAAACAAAATCTTTGGTTTTCTGTCTAATTTACCATTCAAGACAAACGTCCTTTCATAAATGCAACATTCAATAAATGTATGACAGGAAGAACAAATATTTGGGGAGGAGGTTTGACTGAAATCCACACCAGGGAACTAAATTTTCTCTAGAAAACTATAAATTTATCAGAAATCTGTATATAATTTTATAGAAAAATGAAGAAAACAAAGGGCAATATAAAGCTTGAGAAATAAATGAATGATTAATTTTACAGATATATTTTGTTGTCAAAGCATTTTCATAGCAATTATGATTTCTTTTCATATTGGAGTAAGACACTAGGCAATAAAATATAAGAAATACAGAATATGAATCGACACATTTGAGCATAACAGAATGTCCCTTCCACTCTTTTTTTAGCATTTTTCTAGATGAACAACTTGGGAAAGCTGCTGATTCTGTATTTGTGAGCAGTATGGCAGTATAAGTGAAGTGGATATTTTTAGGGAGGAAGATTTAGTATTGCAACAGCTGCTCCAGGCTGTTCCCTTATCAGAAATAGTACTTCTAGACTATCAAAAGTAGAAATGGAAGCTTAAAATACAATTTCCACTCAAGCAAGAAAACTCTTCACCCGTTTTCCCTTCTTGAACTCCTTGCTGTATCCCCCTCCCCCCGTGTTACATATGAGAACATCTTGTCTTTCCGCACACAAAGTCTTGTTAGCTAATACAACTGCAAACAGCATTCAGATTATTCACTCGATTTTGTAAACTTGTTTCTTAACCCATAATGTTGAAAGTCTCTTGGTGTATTCCAACTAATGCAGCTAATACTAGTGAGGGTTATTACAAATAATATAACTTTATTTCCCCCAGCTCTGGAGTTGAGGGATTTCAGGAAGAACGAACTGGTAGACTTGGTGTCGGATAAGGCACTTTCTCTGTATCTGAGATGGAAGTTTGATGCTTCATCCCATGTGGACAAAGGCTGGGGAATTGCTGGGGGAGGCTCCATGTTAAAGCACAAATCTATTTATGGGAAGAGACCTAGTAAGTCAATCAATCACTCGCCAAAGCCACACCTGTCAATACTATAACTTGAGTTGGTAGGTTCCACGTTGGAATTATTGGGAAGTGATATTCACAAAACATATTTAAACATGCCATACATAATATTAGAGAAATGGTCAGCATTTGAGATTTATTGAACATAATATCTGAACTGGGGCCTCTATTTCAAGAATTTTTAATTGTGTTTCATTTATTTATTTATTTCAAATTATGTGTTTCTAAGTGTGTGTGTGTGTGTGTGTGTGTGTGTGTGTGTGTGTGTGTGCGCGCGCGCGCGCGCGCTGGGGGGGTGGAGCAGAGTATGAAATATATATAGAAAAGCCAAAAAAGATTTGTCTTTTGTTACATATGTGGTATTTGGTCAGCAACACTGTTCATAGTTTATACTTGGTGTTGCCTTTTAGAAAAGTGTGTATTAAATTTAAGTCAAAACAAATTTAAGACATAAAGCAGATGAGCCTATGTAAGAATATTTACCTGTGAATTGGATATGTTTGCATATTAATGTTGGATGTTCCTGGAAGAACTGCATTCCAGTGAGAAGTTAAGTGAGAAAGCTGTTTCTACTGAATTGAAGCAAATGTGGATCCCTTTATTGGATTAATTATTAAGCTGAGTTTATAAGAGGATAGTCAGAGACCCAGTTTTAAAGAGGAGTGTGCCTCTTAAGTATTTGTTGTGGCAGCTCTATTTTAAATTTTTTCTTCCAAGTTTTTGAGTTTGCAGCTTATGTGGCTGATTGGACTCTTATGTTTGCCCTGCAGGTCTCTGACAATATCAAAACTAGTTTCCTAAGCAAAGAAATAACATGATTGGTTTTGTTTTTGCTGACTCAGGGACAGATGGTCCTTCTAATCCTTCCATTAAATATTCATATATAGTCTCCTTGTTTGTAGCAATTCCAAAGCAAGTCTCGGCTACAAAGTGCAGAATGCAGAAGTGAACTGCAGCCTGCAACAAACTCCAAGTGCTGGACAGGGATGCTAGGCTAGTGTTATGACTGGGACTGTGAGGGGATTTCACATGGATCAGAGGGTTCTGGTTTTTTGAACTGATGTCTTAGCTGTTTAGTCTTTGACACCCATGATCATTGATGCACTCTTTACTATAACAAAGATATGAACCCAGCTTAGCTAACCATCAAGGGTGAACTTGTGAAGAACTGGTGGGATGTGTACATATTAGAAATTACTCAGCTGTAGGCAAGAATTAAAATAGGCCCTTTGTAGGAAAATGGATGGAACTGGAGAGCATTATGCTAAGTGAAATAAGCCAGACCCAGAAAGGCAAATATAGTATGTGTTCTCTCATATAGAGGGCCTCAATTTAAATTCACACACACACACACACACACACACACACACACACACACACACACACACAGTAAACGAGTCATCTATAGCTCTGTGTATACATGTGTATTCATGTGTATGTTTAGTATGTGCGTGTGAACATATGTAATATATGTGTGTATCTGCATATGGATGAGTGTATGTGTCTGGGTGCCTCTTTGTGTGTGTCTGTGTGTGAAAATGTCATAATGAAATATATTATTTTGTATTTTAAATTAAAATTAATAAAAAGTTAAAATAACAAAATCAACTTCCTTCCTTCAGCTGGTCTGTTGGACAGTGCAGGGACATTTCTATCCTACTAAAAATGATCTGCTTATTCTCTATGTTTAAAGCCTCATTTTCTTAATCTGTTTCTCAAGGAAAATTCAAGGGCAGAGCAGTTGCAATGATGATAAAATGAAATTAAATAAGGAAAACTCCCAGCCCTTTATGTTTATACACACACACACACACACACACACACACACACACACACACACACACACACACACACATATATATATATATATATATATATATATATATATATATATATATATATATATATATATATGACTCTTGGTGTCTTTAACCCTAGAGTGGGCTTGATTTGCTCAGAAGAGATCTTATGGCTCCTGCACTTAGCTCTTGAACAGAGGCCAACCTTGCTATCCATTGATGAGCACAGCAAGTATGTTAGGGAAAAAGAATAGGGAATTTCTGTCTCAGTCTTTTACAGGAGTCTCACAAAGGAAAAAAATTGTTTTGGGACCTATTGATTAAGAACAACCACAAAGCCACAATCAAATATTATCAATCTATAACCACATGTTGTTTTCACCATTTTTCTTGGGGACAGGGCATTGTTTTCAATGCTTCGCTGTTTTCAGCAAATGATCTTAGGTCTAGCTACCATATTTTACACACACATATATTATTCTGAGTCAGGCTCTTGAAAGGGTCACAAAGGAAGAACAGGGAACATGGTACATCTGGGAACTAAAACATAGAAAGACCAATTACAATATTTTCCTTAAAGATTTGCTAATTCTGAACAGGTTGAGAATACTACATGTAAGCAGAGTGATTGTATAGTTCTTAATGATCTCAATGCATGTTATAACTTGGTTACAGGAACGATGAAAGTTTGATTCATAAGGGTAAGCCTCAAACAACATTTCTCAGAAAAATCATTCCCATTGGTATTTACACTTCTAGTGGTCTATTCTGTAAGGACATCATATAATTAATAAAATTTAAATATGTTAAAGCAAAACTTTTAAGTTTATTTGAGCTGATATTATCATAATGTATTTGGCCCCTTGCCTGGGAATACCTGGTATAGCTGTTAGAAATAACTGGGGCCAAGTAATAAATGAAATAATTTACTTTTTCCATTGTGGTTCTGTGTGCTCTCTAAATATGTCCCATTCAAGTGGTTCTAATGGACTCTAGACACCTGCCAGTAGTGATAATTCTGTCTGATGTTAATGCCTGTTCTTTTCAATATTGTCTCACTGAATGCATTACTATTTGTGCTTTAGAGAAGGTGCAACACATGATCTTATATAGCTATTGGTCACATGCTTTGGGGGCACAGAGTGGCGTGGACTTCCATCTGTGAGAAGCAGAGTGTTTGAACTAGGTGATCAAGTTCAGGTTTTTCCAGAAGCTTCTAGAGAGTAAAATGCAGCTGGAATGTAGAGTCCATTGAAGAAAAGATGTTGTTCTGAAAGGAAGTATGGTATAATAGCTGTTTGGACATAAGAACTAATGACATCAAAAATGAGCTCAAGCTTCTACATGCTAAATCTGGGCAGTCAGAGCCTTGCATGGCCTGTTTTCTCTCACTTAAAATGAAGCTGTTTGGCAGATTGAACAGAATCAAATAAAAATACCTCACTCTGAATCTGTACAAAATAGATATTTAATAAACATAGTATTCTTACATGTTTTCTCCTTTGCTGTATAACTGTTAAAAGATAAAAAAAATGCAGCTCTAGGGAAAATTGTAAAAAATCATGTGGCATTTATCATAGCTAGTGTGAGGATATAGATAAGATACAGCTACCATCTGTATCCCTGGTGAATAATCCAAAGTTATCACTCAAAGCACACAATATTCTTTTTTTCAATTGTGATGTCAATATTTTTTTGTCAGAGTACTGCCTTACCTAGTTGCTTATAAATGCGAAAAAGCTGTGTGCATCTCAGTCACATTCTGAGCAAAAAGAAATGCTTTTATTAAAAGTAATGGATGTAATCATTCACAATGAAAACTAAAGGGCAAAGATCTCTCTGATCATCAAAAGCTTCCCTGCCTTCTCCCTTTGGGTTTTCAGCTTGACCAAGTCTGTTTGATCGACCTCCGAATTGTGTAGCTACCGAGTGGCCAGCACCACATGGCCACTTGATGACAGCGTAGGTCTTTCAGTAGGTCACTTGCTTTTCCCGATCTGTCACATTCCACAGCAGAAGGTCAAGTTTGATGTTATATATAGCCTAGTGTTCACTTGAGTAATCAAAATAATATTTGATTTTCTTCCTTGTATTTTCTGTCTTGTATTCTGAGAATGAGTTAGCAAGAATCATTTTTTCATTATATTTTTTCATCCTTTTCTAAGTGGAGAGAATTATTGTGTGTGTGTCTACAAAAGCCTCCGTCTTCACCAGTCTTGTCTTGTTTCTTTCCTGTATCATCGTCCAAGTATTATGAAATCTTTTTGAATGCTATTCACTTGATCAAATGATTATGGAAGCTATAACTCTTGAACATACATTCTCATACATACTTTCGCCTTTATAAATTTTCTGTGTTAGAAAGAATTTTCTCAAGGTGGGTAGTATAGATATTTTGAGTCAGGTAATGTGTTGAGGATTGAAGTCTGAGGGCCTTTACAATCTATATTCGCTGCATTATCGTCTTCCTCAGATATGCAAACTAAATAACTGCCAAATATCCCGATCTTTTTTTTTTTTTTTTTTTTTTTTTTTTTCTCCTGAGAAGCACCGCTTTGCTTCTTATTGAAAATTTTACTAAGGGAAACTTTTCATGTAACTCAAACATCTCAGCTCCCTTACTTTTATTGATCCTTAGGGATTTCATTCACTTAGTCCATGGGTCTCCTTTGTTCACTTACTACCACAAAAATTATGGAAGGAAAATAATTTTAAGGAGACAGTCTCTAATTTACAGTGACTTGAATTAATGTGTCTGAAAAGATTATTTATGGAAATAATATGCACACAGTAGAAAATATTTTTAATAGGATCTTTTTTGAGGCTTACTCTATGCAGTCAGCAGCTCTTTCACTGCTTGGCAACTGCAGCACATGGCATATCCCTGTGAGCCACATGATTGTGAGGGTAAATAACAGATATGGGTTTGCTAGACTGTGAGGCTCCCGAAAGTTAAGTGTACTAAATGTATCTTTCACTTAACTACATTCAACATGCAATAGATTTTCAGATAGAACCTTGTTTTAAGTTAAGGAGTGTCTGAATGTTTTACATTAGTTTTCCCTGCTTAAAAATAAAGTTCAGAAATGAGGTAATTTTCCTCTACCTTGTTCCCTGCTATTAATCTGAGGACTAAGTCATGGTTTCACATGCAGTGAACACTTAATATACACGTTTAAGATTCATTGTTTTTTAATTTGAGTCTGCTGATTTCCAAGTACAAAAATTACTCTGGTATAAACTTGTGAAGCTTTGTAATCACCAGTCTAAATTCTTAACTCTGTGTGATTACACTAGTCTTTAGGCTTTATCCAGCTGCCCAGTGATATCTGGGGGAAAGTAGATATAGTAACATTTGTCATATTGCCTATTAGCTTTTCATTCTTTTAGTTCAGTGCCAACACTGGATTACATTATGGTTTTTTTGCTTTTTTTTTTATCCTGCCACATCTTTCCAAAGCTGATGGTTCCCAGTTGCTCTTATTGATGACACATACAATGAGAAAAATCATTGTTGAACAGAGCATGGACTTGATGATAATCTGATTTTAGCATTTGAGAAAAGGTGCAGACAGGTACACATGTGCTCTTAGGAAATAATGGATATTAAGAGTCAAATAAAAATGACAACTTCTTTCTATATATGGGCTACTTTTTTTAATGACCACAAAGATGTTGAAGATATAAATAGGTTGGTTGAGCTTAGTTGCTTATTGAATAGAATATATATTAATATGATGATATTAATAATAATAGTAATGTATTATTATTTTGGAACATACAAAAAGAGACATAACAAAAAATGACATTGAGTCACTAAGGAGGAAAAATGAGCTAGTTTAGTATCCCTGTACTAACCAAGTTAACCATTTCATTCTAAGAGGGTTTCCTGAAGACATGATATTTCACTTCCTTGTATAATAATAAACTAAGGCATCTAAACATGTTTTGCAGTAACATATTTATGTTAGGATTTTTATTACTATGAGTGAAAGAATATACAGTAAGAAGTTTAAGAGGGTTATTTACTGAAAGTTTTCTTCTGCCATGATGATGATAAACCCCAGTATATCAAAACAGTAAGATTCATCTTAGGGAATTTTCTATAAGATATTTTAAACAAAATTATCTACTTTGTTTATAGTTTTTATTTTCACAGAGTCTATCTGTCTTAAGGCTTAAATATGATTTCCTTCTAAATGTTAGACTTTCTCTGTGTACTTCAATCAGAGGGTTTTCTCACTATTCATAATTAATAATATCAGGGATATATGGGGTAACCATTATGTAATTCATTGCAATATATACTAAAGTGTTCATTTCCTACATAGACTTTATGAACATAAAATGTTGTCATATATGCAAACAGTCCAGTAACATGGTGCAAAACTATTGATGACTCTGTACAGATTCCTTAAAGCAGAAAAAAATGTTTGCCAATCATAAAGCATAAGATTAGTTAAAATAATAAAATAATTGGAAAAGCAACAACAAAACATCTGAAACAGCTACACTGAAAAGCTTAAAATTAGAACCAAGATTTTAAATTCAATGAAAAACAGAAATCAATAGTATTAATTTAAGCCATCTTATCAAGAAATTAAGAAAATATATTAAATTAACCTATCAGGGCTAGGGAAAGGAAGGGTTTTAGAAGTCAGTAACCAAACAGGACACATGAAGCAGAGAAATCTCTGTAAGTTCTTTCAAAGTCTTTCAAAACATAGACGACCGATGTGGGGTGATTCTGGGAGAAAATATGCTACGGCTGTTTCAATAGACTTTTCAAACATCATGATGAAAAAGCAAAGTTTTCACAAACTACTACACATCACAAATTAGATGTGTAAGGTAAAACAGTAAGTTCCTTAAAAAACAAAATTGATGAAAAAATTCAAAAGGAAGAAACTGTGAATAAGGTTATATCACAGAGAAAAGTATTATTGGTGCAGGTGGAGGCAGGAAAAGTTCAGGTTTGTGACCTGCCTGGTTGCAGTCAGTTTTAAGTCAGCCTAGGCTAAGATCAACTTTACTTCAAAATGTCAAAAAAACAAAAACACAGCAAACAAAAAGGCAAAGAAACAGATAGATTGCAATTAAAATCTCCTTAGATGAAAGTCAAAACTGAGAGACATTTGTTAGTAAATTTCATCACACTTTAGGTAGAAATAATAATTTGAGTTAATTGTTTTAAATTGATAAAACTTTTACAAATATTACTATTTCACACCTCTGATATAGTAATGACAAACTTGTCAAATATATCAATTATATATTTGAACTTAAACAAATTGTAGGATAATATTCGTTTAAACAATAGATGAAAAACCTTGTATAAAATAGCTTTATATCAAATAAACCAATACACAAAAGTGTCCTTTTCCATCTTCCCCATACATTTAAGTTTTATTGAAAGAACGGTTATTCAAATTTAACTACTTGTGATAGGTTGATTAAATTTTCAGATGTATACTGAATTTATTGTAAGAATGAACTAAAGAAATAACTAAATTTTAATGGGTGCACAAATATTGACAAAAATCAATGTTTATTCATAATAAAATGGCAATATTTTCACTTGAAGTATTTCTATAAATCCAAAAATTTTGTTTAAAGTTTATTTAATAAAAGATGTTAGTAGTTCGTTTTGCAAAATACAAGTAGGGTTCATAGTAAAGGATTACTAAGATAATGAAAATTTCATGATTTTTACCATTGCATCATGGTTATGAAAAATATGAATGTTAAGAGAATCAGTAAAGTAAGAACTTTATGTAGCCTTTCTCTAAATCTAAACTTATTTCAAAAATAACAAATTTATTTTTTTTAAATAAATATTTCTTTATTTTATTGCTTGACAGTGTCAAATTTGTCTATTTTAAAGAAACAGTAAAGCTGGGTTAGGTGGGTCACAATTGTAGTTCCAGCACTCAAGAAACTGAGAGAGAACAGCTGCATGTAATTTGAGGTTAGCTTGGGCTTTGTAGTGAGTCCAGGACAGCCTAAGCTACAGTGTGTGACCTTATCTCAAAAACAAAAACATAAATAAATGTAACAATTGTAAAAAGTAAATCAATGTCATAAAAATAAAGTAGATACAAAGTTTGAGTAGTGGACTATCATCTGAGTAATATTTAAAATCTGTTGATTAAGTCATTAACATGGCTAAAATAAACAGCCACAAAAAGCAAACTCTCGAATGTAAATTACAAAACATAATGTATCTAAAGCTATCCTAATAAAAAGTATACTTACAAAACAACATGCATGTAGGACAACTTACATGATTAAGATGATTTTCTAATATTAAATAAACAACACTCATAAGAAATGAAAAGGACATCTTCCTAATGTTGGTATCAACACAATTTTAGTAAGTCATCTATTGTCTCTGACTGAATCCAGGCAGTAAGAGGACCTACTTACAAGCATTTCCACTTTGTTCCTGTCAGAGGGTAACTGGCATGAACTGTACTGAAAATAATGTGGACCTGACACATAACCAGACTTTGCCCTCCCGATTATAACATTAGTATGCATTACAACAATATCATTACATAAGTCACAAGTCAAAATTAAGGTCTAATCTGAAAAAATTAAGGTATTCACCTGGGGTTAATAACACTGCCTTTACAAGATTACTGTCTTAAAAGAATAGCTAGTACACAAAGTATACCAATGCTTTTTATTAAACTGCTTCCTGTATTGCTATCATTACACATTTTCATTTGTTGTCACATTTTCTTTCTATTATCCACCCTTTAATTCTGCTGATGTTTAATTTAGATTTAATCTATGGCTAGTCATGTTACCAATAAATTCTTTAATCTCAGCACTCGGATCTACAGTTTAAGGCCAGCCTGGTCTACAGAGCAAGTTCCAGGACAGCCAGGGCTACACAAAGAAACCCTGAACAAAAGCAAAATAAAAAAGAAAGTAACAAACAAAAAAAATAAGTATTTTTTTTCAATTTCTTCAACAGTTGATATTTTTATATCTTTTATAATCTTTCTGAGAGTTATTCACATTTATTTTATAGTTACATAATGGTTTGCACTTCAATTGCATAAGAATTTGGAAGAAGGGATTACTTTGAATTTTATTTTGAAATAAGATAAAGGAAAGTAAATTGCCTTAACTCTGTAAAAAATAATTGCTATCTACTTTATGTTTTAAAAGTCTCTTCCTAAAATACTGAAACCCTAAATATTGAATCCTTAGAATGTGGGTATAATAGGGTATAAAAGGAGGGAAAGGCAGAGAGACTTTAAAAAGACAGTTAAATTGAAATAAAATAATGGGGAAAGGCACAAAGTCAACAGAAATAATATCTTTCTGAGAAGAGATTAGGGATGGGTAAAGCAAGAAATAAGACTGTGTGAAGACAGAAAGAAGCCTAACATCTCCAAGCCTAAAAGGAAGGCCCCAGAAGAAATCCATATCCATCTCAAGCTAGAATTTGCATTTCTAATCTAAGAACTGAGAGAGTAAATTTCTGTTGTCTAAGCTGCTATGTCTATGAACTTTAATTAAGGATCTCCTATAAACTAATGGAAACACAGAACACTATTTATGATTTAATTCCATAATTTTATTACATATATTCTAAAACCAGTTTAATCTCTTGGTGAAATTTTAATATGAAGAAAAGCACACCCAATAAATATATACAGTTTAATAGGGGTAAACCATACAGGATATATTGTTTTGTGGATAACAACTACATAAGCTATTGAATAAAAAGCTTAACGTTAGGAGTTAGTGTGATAGCTGGGCAAGTAAAAATTCTTGCTGCAGAAGCATGACAACTTGAACTGGATTCCATTAACACACAATGAAAGGTGAGAACTGATTCCCAAAACTAGTCTTCTTACCTACACAGACACACACACACACACACACCACACACACCACACACACACACACACACACACACACACACACACACACACAAATTGTGGTTGGCATAAATTAACTCAGAATCACACAAATACACAAAAATAGTAATAATAATAATAAAACCCAAACTCTCTAAAGCTTAACTTTGTACATATATGGAAGGGCATGTATTTAGCAACTAAAATGAAATTCTAAATATCTTAGCACAAAAATAAATTAAATTTTTTTATCAATCACAAGGTAATGAGAAAGGGTAGGAGAAGAGTCTGTGGGGATGAGACCCTTGGATGTTTTTATCTTAAATGTACTCCTTTACAGAAGAAAATGTATATTAAGTTATATATATATATATATATATATATATATATATATATATATATAATGATACATTATGTATTTATATATTATATATTTAATTTATATTAAAATATGTTTTTGTAGGTTAAACATCCATTTCAAAAATTTAGAAAAATGATAAAAAATAAAATTCACAGAATTTTTATTTTTTAAATTGGTTTAAAACCTTGTTGATATTGTAGTGATCATATTCAGAATTAATTAATCCACCCCAACTATAAGTTTTCAAAGGTTATTTCAAGAAAAATCTCTATTATTGACAAAAAGAATGTTGAGAAATATTGTTTTGAATGTAACACATAGCAGTTTCGAGGATTTCTGCAGTCAATCTGTGCACACAATTTATGCCTTTTTCATTCAATTCACGATTTATTAAATATGAACAATCTAGACAAAACCAGAAAAAGCCATTGATTCACAACATTGCTACAAAGACAAATCAAAACTCCATATTGAATTGGCTCTACTGTTTGCAACGTCTGATAGAAGAAACAAGCAGTTAGGGGGCTGTGGGTGCGTCAACACTGCCTGGTGATTACTGAAGGCTACAGCTTTGTGGATTTATGTTAGGATGAGATAGGGCAGAGCTGAAGTGCGCAGTTCAGAAGCTGTGCTTGTAAAACTCAGCAGTCATCATAGGAACAATAGAACAGGAATGCCATACAGTTTAGAAGGTAAGTTAACATTTATTATGTGTAATTAGTAATTTCTTTGAAGTTTCATACATTTACATATATTGGTATTATCTGGAGTCCTGTTTAGCGTTCTTATCACATTAGCAATAATAATAGTGTTGGGCTATTACAAATCATCAGAATTTATAACCAATTCTTATATGTTCAGAAACTTTTAAAGTCATGTGATTGATTGCAGCAGCATAATGTAGGAGTGCTTTAATTAAACATCATGTCGCTTCTCATGAGGACCAGTTTCACATATATGTTGCACATCATGCTTCATTTATCTCATTAACTGTTCAATGGGAGGATCATGATAAAGGGAAGAGAAAAACCAACATCTGAAGTGTTTTCTTCTTACTTTTATACACTAGGTTTTTATCCATTAGACATTTATAGAAGATAAATTATTTTAAACATAATTTCCAGCTTGGAATTCATACAAAAGAAAGGTAGTTGAATGTTGGCTTCCTGGTTAACAGACCACCTCTCCCTTTCCACTAGATAAGAGAAATGAATATAAAGAAATTTATCTTACATTGCCAAAGTCATAAAGCTAAGAGATAAATCCAGTATCGAAGTGTGCTTTAAATAGAGAAAAGCCAAAGATAAAATGTCTTGAGTTATAACTCTTCAGAATGAAATACATGCTCAGAAAACTGAATAGTTGAGGTACCTATGTATCCATCACAGATAACTTAAATTTGTTCGTTGCATTCATATGCAGTGTACCTGTGAAAATTTGAGATTAGCAGTTTAGGTTCCATCCTAGTGGTTGGCAATCTATCTACCACCGTCAACCCCCAAAGAAGGGGCTTATGAAACTTTGGACAAATGTAGCTTGTTTCATGACCTGCACACAATACTTTGCATAACAGCAGGTAGTATCTAAGAAAGATCTGATTAGTTATAGGAATCACTTGGTATCAACTATATGCATTTCAAAGATGCTTGTCATTAAACCCATTATTTAATGTTTGGCGGCTATATTCCTAGATGATAGTTTATACAAAATCAATGGTTTCTATAAGAGTAGCAGCTTGACTGGCTTGTTGGTGCACTCTGCCCAAACACTACCTGTACCAGTCCAAGGTGTGATTTTCTTTGTACAGTGCATCAGGTAACCTGATAATTAAAAGGAAATTATTTCTACTGATGCTAGAGAAGGAAAATATTAATAGTTCTGAATTACAGAATCTGGTCAGGTCAAATGCACAAAGCACTTTGCAAATCATTTCATTTTTTTTTTTTTTTTTATTGTCAAGTGTGGAAAAAAAAAACTATAGGCAGCGTTTAATTTTCTTATATCTATGATACAATTACCAAATATCCAGTATTCAAGTGCATTTGAAAATAAAAATGAGCCTGTGATAGTACACTTTGCTCAGCCTAGGTGAAGGGAGGAGGGGACTGGACCTGCCTCAACTGAATCTACCAAACTGAGCTGAATCCCCAGGGGAGTCCTTGCCTTAGAGGAGGTGGGAATGGGGGGTGTACTGGGGGAAGAGGGGGGTGGGGGGTGGGGGAGGGAGGACAGGGGAATCCATGGCTGATATGTAAAATTAAATTAATTATAAAATAAAAAAATAAAGTCCTGTGGACCACAATGTCTATGAACAACAACAACAAAAATTAATAAAAATAAAATAAAAATATCTTCTTTGGCATATCTTTTAATCTTGTCACTGACAATTTTAGCCTCAAATATTTGGGTGGGTTCTACTCAGCAGTTGCTTGAGAATGTGGGTTATTATTTAATTTGCTGTTCTAATACCAACAGATAGATAAAATTATAGGTTTCCAGGTAATTTTTCAATTCATATACAACTATATATATATATATATATATATATATATATATATGTATTCATATAGTTGATAATCTACTCTGATTTCTTAATTAATATATTAAAGTTGGATGGAACAAAGTAGAAAGGGCACTATGTATGCAAGAAATCCTATGCATTCTCAACTCTCAGGTGCTTTCACTAGAGGACAACACGCTTGAAAACCACTGAAAAACTTCTCTACATTGCACAGTCAGTATGAACTACTATACAATAAAATGTCAACAAATTTTTACTACACTATAGGTTTTATTTGAAATTCTACCATATTTCAACACATAAAAAAGACATTAGAAGAAAAGCAGTCAAACAAATGACTCGAACTTCATTCAAAAATGAATATTGCATTACTTTCTAAGAACAGAACAGGCATACACAAACCAGCTATAAATTCTATCCAAGCACTGGGTTAAAGTGGAATACAATTTGTTGGCCTACAGGTTGACAGGACATTTTCATTTGGTTATGTGTTATATTTTGGAATAAGATGCAGAGACAAGGAGCTCCAAAAATCTCCAAGGGGAATATTTTATCCAAGAAGAAAGGTTGAAGAACTTTAACCTTGGTGGAAATTGCACACCAATGAAAAGTACACTACTTACCCAAGCCACTTAAAATTCATTCAAAAGCAGATGATTTTCATGCCTCAGACACTGAAATCTCTATTGATATTTCTGAATGTTCCTAGTTTTCATATCCTAGTAGATATCTATGTCCCAGTAAATTTCTCAGTACTTTTTCTTTGTTGGGGGGGAGTATCATTCTACTAGTTCAGGGTCCAAGATTTTTTCACTTCTGAGACCTATGAGTCAAGGCGCATTTCTCTTGAGAAATAGCCTCTGTGTTCAGTTATTAGCATTTTTATTGAGCTCTATTTTATCTGGTGTGGAGATGAAATAAGATGTTATTTGATTCCAATAGAGAGTAGATAGTCATCGTATAAAAGACTCAGATTTTAGACACATTAATGAGGCACGCTACTCCTGATTTCTTGGAATGAGGATAAAAAACAGAACAATATTATGACTAATAGGTCCTCAGTGATGACAAATCCCAGCCAAAGTTATATAGTTTTATCTCTTATAAATCCTTTTAAGTTACAAATAATAACATAAGAACATATCAGCCCCACGCTCACTGATAGGGGAGTGGTAGGGGCCATTAACAGCTCAAAAGGCATTTTATGTCCATACTCACTTCTCTCATTTCCTAATAAATTAAACACTGAAGGAATCTTCACAGTGAAAAAATACTACAAGTTTGGAGTACACTACAGATACATCAGTACTGTGTAGCTCCCTGATTTTCAATAGCAACAGCATGGAGCAAATCTCTGATTAGAAGCCTAGACTGGTGTTTCATAAAAAGCAGATAGATTTTTAAGAAACAAGTGATGTGTTATTACTGCTCATGTAGACAAAAATGTCATCTATTTTTATGATGTAATAATGGGGGGAATATATTTCACAATTGATTTTCCAGAATGTTGGGTAAGAGGCCTAGAAGTGAAAGAGTACAAATACTCTGAACTTTCCACATAATATGAAAAGCTTTAATCTTCAGGTACTTGCTATGATTCCTTTTATTTTTAATAAATAAAATTCAACTTTTTATGATAAGAAATATGTGATAACAAAATATGGAAGATTGCTATATCTCCTTCTCAGAGCCCTAAAACATGGAGCAATGTCCCCCAAAGAGACCCAAGGGCTAAGAGGAGGGTCCTTATAGATCAGGTCCCAGTTCTTGCATTTCTAGTATCAATAACCAGATAGATGGGGAAGGGATTGATTTAGAGGTAGAAGTAGAAACAAAGATGGAGATATATAAATGATATTTAATGATGATAATATATATATGTATAGATAGGCAGATATACAGATAAACAGATAGACAGACAGATGGACAGATAGATAGATAGATGATAGATAGATAGATAGATAATACAGACAGACCAACAGATAAATACCATTAACGTGAAAGTGTTTTCTAAGATCATTTTTAAAAAGCTGTGTTTCACAAAATGCATTGATGCAATACTATCAAAAGAGAGAGAAGAAATATGGTCTCACAATTAATTCCAGCTACAGGGATCTCTGGAAATTTATGTTATAGGGAGTGAAATATTCAGCTCCCTGGTATTTTATCCCAAACATCAAAGCAAGCTCTTGAAGAGCTTCATCCTGGTCTTTTTTGCAATGTGCCTAACTTTCAGTCAGGCAAGTCAGATATAGGATCCACAGTGGCAAATTCTGTAAATTCAAAATCTGTAGTTTTTATTCCATATATCATGAGCAACATTAAGTGATTTTACACTTATTTTGTATGTGTAGCATAATTTTTATTACATAAAATGCTCAACACAATATATGTATGTATATATACATGAGATTAAAAAGGGAGTTAGTGCTAAAACAAAGTCTTTAAAAGCAAATGCCTGCCATCTGTAGCAGGAGCACTTCACAAAACCCAGGGGTGTCTTCTTGCCCAACTGTCAACACCAGGAAAAGTGCCAAGGGGACAGATGCTAAAACTGGAAAGTCTCATTGAGGGCATGACATCAGAATCCTATAATTTCTCTCTAAAGAAGCATCGTCCTCCACAACAGCAACAGAGAATACGTGAGAAAACAAAAGTGCCCTCCTAATGAAAAATGGCCTCCATTACGCTGTTATACTATGAAATTCTATTAACAAAAATGAGCATACTGCTTTGTGGGATGTGATGTAAAATTTGTATTGAACTAGTTTCCAAGAAACCAGCAGGCAGTTTTGTTTTGATTTTTTTTCTTTAATCATTGGCAACAACAAGGAACATATGATCAAGCAGGAAAATAATAACAGAAGCCACTACTAAAAATAGTGTCCAATCACAGTGTAGGGCTGAACAAAACAATAAGGAAATCTTTCTCTGTTTAACAATACCCTGGCAAGCATGTGGAAATAAAAACTGGTGACTCCCATGTAGCATGCAGCATTAAAAATGAAAAACAACTTATAATTAATACCAAAACATAAAACAGACATCCCTTATTAAAATCTGGTTTGTGCTTACACAAGAACTGTAAAACTTGGATTTTCACTTTCGTTCAATTTTCACCTTTATCAGAAAATATTTTGAGCTTATACGCTTTAAACATGTTAAGCTGCAACATGCCTTTCACAACAAGTTGAATCAGAAAAGGGACCTGCTGACAGTGACATCAGCTCCTAAGGATAAGGCTGAAAATTGAGACAGTGGGCCAAGCAGACAGCAGAAATGAAAGGGACAGGCAGTGTGAAAACTGGGGACATGGAAAGCAAGTTCAAAGTGTACAGGATGGACACTCTTCAACTTCAAACTGGAAAGATATGTTGGTGCTACCAAATCTCATCCTTCAACATGAAGACAGAAGCTGTTATTTCAGCTTGAAAGGCCCATGTTACTTAAGAGTTCATAAATGTATGTATCAAGCTTTGTTTAAAAAAACATGGGGAACAGATAACCTAAACACTAAAGCCTAGAATGTTTAGGAGACAATGATTTCAGAAGGGTCTCTGTCTCAACTAAAGTTCCTAAGGGTAAGAATGGCTACCTTGTTGGGTTTTGCTTTCTTTCAGTACTGTGGGGATTCAGCTATGCTGGTTCTGTTCAGCTTTGTGCACAAACAAAACTAGGATAATTAAAGAATAAAAAAGATTACGAAGCTCTATCTAACTTCCTCCAATAATGTCAGGTTTCATAAGAAATGAAAGAAAATCCTGGGGTTATCTGCTTTCTACAAAATGTGTGAAAGCAATATGAGCTTCCATGTGTTTTTAAGATGAGATTTCCCTGTGCTATGCAGTCTGGTTTCTATCCTATTCAATGTTTCACAGAAAAAGTATTATCATTGCAAGGTACTGAGCATGAGTCACTGGAGAATATCTTCCTGAGGGGGCTTGAATATTGTCTCTTTCTCCCTTTTTAATATAGGAGTAAAAGTGAACTGTAATTAAATGAAGCTTCAAGAACTAGAAATTCATGAAAGGAATGTCACTTATAGACATTTTACCCAGTTCATTTACTCCTTCACCTTGTAAAGCCTGTATCCACTTTTATGTCTTCATTTGGAGGCAAATTGATCATGGGGTCTTATCATCAGTTAACCCTTTTCATTTCCATCTCCAATGATGATCATTTCTTTTGTAGAGAAGAAAACTCATAAATATGCCTAGGTGACACATGCCATATTAAAAATTAAGAGTGTAAGAAAGTGTTGATTATTTCCCAAATAGTAATATAAAAGCACAAAAAGCAAAAACAAACATTTGTTAAGGCATTTTTGGCAGGTACTATCTAAAGCAATATCCCCAGAACTCTCTAGCACATTTCTAAGCACTTTTCCAAGTCTATAGTTAGGATAACTCACTATTGGGCTATTTTAATTTCCTGCTAAAAAAATTTAAGTGTTAAAGAAAGAGATGTCTCCTTGGTGAGGATGAGGACTACATTTACCTGTGGGTTTGAGGACAAATATTTAGAATATGGTTAAGAATTATGCTGATATAGTAAAGTGGAAACTAGATCCTCCTCTAAGATCAATGAATTTAGTAGCCCTGGTTGCCTAGGTTGCCTGTACCAGCTGGTGGTAGCAGATATCAAGTAAGAGTTCTAAGAATCCCAATTACAAACAGAATCCAAACTTTTGAGAGAATGGATCCTCAAAAGAAAAGAAAAATATTTTTATCCAACATAGAATTTTTCAGGTGTTGATACAATGGAAGTCATATAAAAAACGGGTACGTATGCCTCTGAAATATTTTAAGGTCTGTTGCTGGAAGGCTTCTCTCCAGGTTCCCCAAGCCCTGCAGTCCCACAATCCACGTATAAAATAATTACTCAGACGCTTATATTACTTAAAAACTGTATGGCCGTGGCAGGCTTCTTACTAACTGTTCTTTTATCTTAAATTAACCCATTTTTATAAATCTATACTTTGCCACGTGGCTGGTGGCTTACCGGAGTCTTTACATGCTGCTTGTCCTGGCGGTGGCTGCAGTGTCTCTCCCTCCTTCTTCCTGTTTCCCCAATTCTCCTCTCTCTTTGTCCAGCCCATACTTGCTGCCTGGTCACTGGCCATCAGTGTTTTATTTATATAGAGTGATATCCACAGCAAAGGTCATTTGGGTGGTCAATAGTAGAACTGATAACTATCCCTTCATATGGTAGAATTAAACAAACTCAACTACATTGACAAGTCTGAAACAGTGTCTAACTGACATTCTGTTCTCTAAAGATGCCAGTTTTGAATTTTAGCATATCTGAAAGTGATAAGAGATTTAAAGCTTTTTTCTATTTATGCTTCCGTATTTATTCATGTTGGTGTATTAACAGCAGTATATATTATAAACAGACATAACTATTTGGGGAGGGTATTTAAAATAGGTACTAAAGTTAGCCCACAGATATGGCTCAGAGGGTAAAAAGGCACCTTTCACAAGCATGATGACCTTAATTTGATCATTGGGAGCAAATTTCTGAAAGAATTCTTCCTATCTCTACATGGAAGCTTGACATATATGCACCTACACACAAACATGCAAACACACACACACACACACACACACACACACACACACACACAAAATCATACTAGATGAATTTAAGAAAACATTTTCAAATAATATTAAAAATTATTTTTGGTGGATTCCAGAAACTGAATATTAGCATCATTTTACACTAAAGATTTTCATAGTCCTCTAGCTATTGATGAGCTTTCTTCTGAACATAATTAAGTTGCTTGGAAATAGATTCAGATTTTCAAGTACTGCTTTTAAACATTGTCAAGAAGATTTAGAACAAATTTTAATCTAGAGCTGATTTTGTCCTGACATTGAGCAAAGTCTTTTGACTATTTTATGTGATGACTTATGAATTATGTGATTTTCTACTCTGTTTGACATGAGCAGCATTACTCTCTAGAATGGCGTGCTTTCTGGCTCTTCTACCTATAATTTTTTTGAGTGAAACCAACACAGATAGCTTCCTCATAAGCATTAGCTGAACCATGCCCAGCCTAAGATTGTAAATTTTGCAAGTATCCATAGTCTTTTCTGTTCTATCTTTTTCTTCTCAGGTATGAGTTTTTGTGACTTCTGGACTCTCTATCTTCTCTGGGCTCCTGGTTTTCTTCCTTAATTCAAGAAAACCTTCAGGCTCAACCTAAGACCCCTTCTAATACCACAGTCTTAAAAGATACAAGAAGCTAGACAAGTCAGTAATCTGAATTTGTCTGTTTGTTAATTTTTGGGCATCATTGTCCTACCTTATTTGATTCCCAATATTCAGAAAGCTAGTGTTTCACTTATTTTATGTTGTATCTATGGCTTTGGGTTTAAGGGAATACTCAGGCTCTGTTCATGAATTTTTATCACTATGGGAATTTTACAACCTGGAACTTAAAACTGAACTGAACTTCTTACAAATTTTACTATATCAAATTATAAGCATAGAGATATTTTTGAAATCCATATCATATTTTTCTATGGAACTAGGCAATGATTGCCACCCAAAAGCAAAATTTATTAGTTTTTTTGTGTGTTTTACACAAAAGAAATTGATGTGTGAGAGCTAAAAATATGGTTTCTCAAAAAAAATTGAATGATCTGCATTAAATGGTTAATTTTAAAAGCCATCTATAATACTATGTAATAAAGAAAAAAATATATTTTAGAATAATGGTCAGAATATTTACATGGCCCACTTTTAAATTTAAAATGGACTTATGGATTTTTGAATACTTGAGAATATTTTGTATTCATGTAACCAAATCTTAAAATTTGTTAAATACATCTCAAATCCTTGGATTAAATATCTCCTTGAAAACAGATAATGTTAATTGTCATTGTAACAGCCAAGAGTTGGGACCTTTAAGAAGAGGTGGATTTTGAGTGGATTTTATGTGGAAGGGGAGACATATAAATCTTCTTTCATTCATCTATATATGGAAGGAAATACAGTTTTCCAGGCCTCTTTCTTGTAGGTTATCTTTTCCTCATCAGAGATGGAGCCCTGTGTTTTGTATTTCTGTTAATGCAGAAACATATGACTGATTGAAGAGCTGCAAACAAATGCCCATGGAACATTCAACTCCCAACAGGACGTCTATATCATCCACCCACTAAAGTTCTGGGATCATCAAGGAACGGCTGGGATAAAGGATTATAAGAGCCAGAGGTTGAGGAGGATCAAAGAGAAACATCTCCTGGACATGACATGATTGCTACATCTATGAACTCAGAGCAACTGTAGTTGCTTTTGCAGGACCAAATTAGTAACGTTCTAAAATGGAGAGGGGAGAGGGTCATGAACCCCTATCCCTACCTGGAGAGCTAGTGAAAGTTGATGACTTCTAGGGGAGGGAAAGTCAGTTTTCATTAAGGGAGTTTCCCCTAGAATGTGGGACATGCTCCAATTGATACCCCACACACCCTGAAGTATATGACAGCACAAATAGAACTCAGCTGGATGTATATATACTAAAAGAGGACATGAAGTCAAGAGGGGTTGGGATGGTAAGGGGTTGATGTGATAGGACTCAGGAAGTAGTGAAAATAATCAAAATTCTTCTATAAAATTCTCAAAGAATGAAAATACTTTTTTTCTTATTTTTAATTTTATTTTTTGTTTTTTTCGAGACAGGGTTTCTCTGTGTAACTTTGCGCCTGTCCTGGATCTCGCTCTGTAGAGCAGTTTGGCCTCGAACTCACAAAGATCTGCCTGCCTCTACCTCCCGAGTGCTGGGATTAAAGGCATGCCCTACCACCGCCTGGTCAGAAAATACTTTATTTTGAAAGATGAGACTCTCTTCTCCCCAATGCGTTTTTGACAGCTTTTAAAAAGTATTTGATAGTTGTATGGGTGGAGAGATTACTCAAAGCAGTCAAGAGTGTACACTCCTCTTGCAGAGGACCTAACTTCCATCCCCCTCACTTACATCAAGTGTCTCACAAATGCTGTAACTTCAGCTCCATGGGTACTCCATATCTCTTACCTGGGTGGTAGCTGGTAAACCTGTGAACATATTTCTGGGTGCTTTCTTCTGTTCCATAAGTCTATTTTTGTGTGATTAACATATTTTTCTTAAGATATCTCTAAAACATAATTTTAGTTTAGGTATTTTAGGCTGAACTTTTAACTTAGAGCTGCTTTTTTGTACTTCCAAATTAATTGAGGGATTTTTTTCCTATTTCTGTGAAGAAAGTGGTTGGAATTTTAATTTGGATCAAGACCTTGATGTAAGGTATGCTACTTTGAAACTACTAGAAAAGGCCTTTTAGGATAAGCAAGGACTTTCCAAAGAAGATTCCAGTAGCACAGGAAATAATCGGGGAAATTGACAAATGCTTTACATGAAGCAAAGAAAATTTCTGCACCACAGAGCAAACACTCACCAGTGTGAAGAGACTGCTGACAGATTGGGAGAATATCTTTACCAATTACACATCAGGCAGAATGTTAATATTCATGATGTATAAAGAACTGTAGAAACTGAACACCAAAAGCCCCTTCACTGAATCAAAACATGGACAAATAAACTCAGTAGACCATTGCCAGAAGAAGAGATACAAATGGCCAAACAGTACTGTTTAAAAGGTCTAACATCTTAGCTCTCATGGAAATAGAAAATAAAACTGCTTTAAGATCTTCTGTTAATCCAGTCAGAATGACTATTATCACAAAACTAAATGACAAATGCTGGAGATGATTGAAAAGAAGAATACCTATTGGGTGATAGCAGGAATCCAAACATGTGCAGCAATTATGCAAGTCAGTATGGAGGATCCTCATAAAACTGAAACTAGAACTATGTTTATGAAGCTTGGAGAGATGGCTCAGTAGGTAATAGTGGTTGCTTTGTAAGCATAAGGATGAAAGGTTAGTCTGGATTCCAGCATCCAGCTAATAAGTTTGTCATTGCATGTCTATAATCCAATATGGGGATGAGGGAGGCAATGGAGGCAGAAGTATCTGAACACCTGAGAGTGAGAGACCCTATCATAATAAAGTGAAGAATGATAGAGAGGGATACCCAATGTCCTCTTTTGCCTTTTACATAAGTGGATAGAACATGCATACATGTGCAAATCCATCACACATATACCAAATTACACAAACCTATACCCATGTTTAAAAAAATGGGGACTAGAACTGGAGAGATGGCTTAGTGGTAACAACCACTAACTGCTCTTCCAGAGGACCTGCATTCAATTTCCAGAACACAAATGGCAGCTCACACCTATCTGTATCTCCAGTTCCAGAGGACCTGACACCCTCACATAGGCATACATGCAGGCAAAACACCAATACATATAAAAAATTAAAAATATATATATAATTTTGGTTATATATTCAAAAGACTTTAAGTTAATATGCCACAGAAAAACTTTTATATACATATTTGTACATGTGCTATTCACAAAAGGAATCAGTCTAGATGTCTAGATGTCCATCAACAGATGAATGAATAAGGAAAATGTAGAACACATTAAAAAGGTATTTCTGTGCAGCTATAAATAAGAATGAAAACATGATATTTGAGGGAAGGTGATTAAAACTGGAAATCAAAATGTTAAGCAAATTAAACAAATTGATCTCAAAAAGGCAAATACTGCATATTTTCTCTCATATACAGAACATATTAAAATTATTTATGTACTTACATATGCATATGCGATATGTGCATGTTTATCGGTCATGAAACTATAAAGAGGATAATGGAAGAAGAAAGGTTATGTAAGGTTGAAAACTGAGGTGATGGATAACATGTTAAAAGAGAGTGCACAGAAATGTAGACTAACATGGCCAACGGGAACTGGCTAAAGGGAGAAAGATGGGAACGGGTCCTGGGGATGGGAAATGATTGAAGACAAATTTCAATGACACACATGAATGAAAAACATCATTCTAAAACCCAATAGCGGGTATACTAAGTAAAAATAAATACTAAAAATAATTTTCAAAAGGAATAGTGTGAGTCTGGGGGCTATGCTCTTGTGACTGGGCCATAGTCCTTATCCCAAGAGGGGGTTTGTTCCAAGCACTGCCTCTCTTCTGTCTCACTCACTCACTTCATCTTCCACACACACAATCATTCTCTTTGACTTCCCAGACTCCAAAAATATGAGCCCAATACACTTCTGTTCTTTACAAACTGCACATCTGAGTATTGCGTTATAGCAGCCAAAAAATAGACTAAGACACCAGATAAAATTAAAATAATATAATGTTTTACTAATTTCCATGTTTGCCTTAGGGTCTAGAGAAAAGCCTCAACATAATGAAACCTATTCTTGCCTGGTGAGCCTGGTTGTCTTATCATAGGTGACTAATGTTGATGATTGCAAACTTAGATATCCTCTCAGTGACCAGGCAACAGCAGTTCAAAGTCCAACCAGCTGAAGCCATTCCTGTTGCTTGATTGAACATAAACGTGATTTCTAATTGAGCAACCTGAACTTGCTGAGGAAAGAAGACCAAATGGCTTTCTTTCCTCTATCTTCTTTTTTCCATTCGCACTTTCAGATCTTCACTCCTCAAAACTCTGACATTTCAACCTTGCAGTTTACTTGGGGGCTTGAATCAGCCCCTTCACTGACTATTGCAGCAAAACAAACTGCATTTTTTTGTGGGCTTTTCTGCTTTTCCTTTTTTGAAGTGGAGCATGATGGGCTACTTTTATCTTTGATTAGACTTTGATTATTGATTTTTTTTTCTGTTTTCTTTTTTCAAAGAGAGCATGAAGTTGGGTAGGTAGGTAGGTAGATTGGAAAGATCTAGAAGGACTTTGGTTATGAAAAGATAAAAGCATGATCCAAATACATTTGATGAAAATAAATTTAATTTAAAAAAGAAAACAAAATTCCTTGCAGACTGACAAGTCCCATGTGTCATATAATTATCATTTATAGCTTTATAAATAGAGAACAAGGTGTTAACTTTCATTGAGTAGTTTTTCTTTCTTTTTAAAAATCCCATAGGCATGCATCCAGCATCTGCTTGTGGTATGAGGCATTGGTCTGTGAGTCATTTCAACTAGTTCTTTAGCAGTAATACTAAGGACCATAATTTTTTATGATGTGGGTATCACTCACTTGAGATGATGTGGGTAAATATCACTGACTCAAGATTCTCCCTCCATCAATAAAGGGGCCTAAATCAAAATCTATAAAATATATTTGAAGTAGCAACTTATTTTATATTGTATTTAATACTTCTGGAAAAATATAATTTTGTCTTTCACAGCAAATTAGAAATGGTTGACCATTTGTTATCTATATCAAATGCTCAGCATTTCTCACTGAAAACTAAACATTGATGGTTTATTTTTCAGAGGCTTTAAATCTAATTTTTCATTCAAATATGTAATTCGGGGAGGGGAGCCAATTGAGAATTATATATGCAGATTTTTTTTAATATAAAACTAAATCTTCTAGTGGTAGAATCTATTTCAGCATTCAAAATGAATTCTTACATGGGTGACATGGATTGGTTTATAATCTACATTTATTAAAAAAAAGTTTATTTTGAAGAACCAAACACCAATATATTAAGTGAAAATTGGAGTTTTGTTGTTGTTGTTATTGTTTTTGACAATTTTTCCATTAATCTACTTGGCAGAATTGGCGTCTGTTTCATAGAATCCGTGCAAATCTCATTTGATTTCTAATTTTAATAAATCATAGATTAAATACTAAATGCATTTTCCATCCTTGTTTAATCCTTCATACTTTCAAATGATCTGTAAGTAATGCCTGACTGTGAATGATCCCTTTTCAGGTTCTTGTAACAGGCCTACAACTGCACACTGAGTTTTGATGGTCAGTTAGCCAAACAAGGAATAGAAAGTAGAAATGAACAGTTCATGAGCTACTCAGATGCCAGCTTGACATCTCCTCCATGCAAAACTTCAAGTCAAATGGTGAGTCTGAGTGAAGAAAATAGATTGAAGCCACACAGCTTTTGGATCCTATTCCCAAATATGATGCTGTATGGTTTCTTTCATGTATTTCTGAAGACTCCACTAAAGCCCACAATTGTCTTTTATCTCTTTAAACCCTAGTGGGTAAGAAGTTACTCCATTGGTCAAGAAAAGGAAGAACTAGAAACACAAATGCTCACATGGTTTATTCTGGTTAGAGAATATCAAATTAGATTACAACATTTTCTTTTATAAACAGAACACTTAAGAAACTTTAAAAATGCGGAAATTCAGAACTAAAACATGAAAAACTTTAGTATTCCTTAGCTCATGAGAAGACAAATCAATAATAAACATTAAATTGTATACCTGTCCTTTTAAACTTAATAGCTAAGCAGATTTGTTTTAATTTGTGTCACAAAGACTGTGATACTTTGAATAAGAATGGTGCTCATAGGCACATATTTTTGAATGTTTCATTCTTTCTTATCGGAACTGTTTGGGAAGAATTGGAAGGTGTGGCCTTTTTGAAGGAACTGTGGTACTCAGGTTGAGACTGGAATTTTTAAAAGCCCATGCCAGGCCCAGGGTCTTTCTCTGCCTACTGCCTGCAGGTCAGCATGTAATGCTTTCAGCTACTTCTCCAGCACCCAGTCTGTCTGTGTGTCACCACGTTCCCAGTCATGATTATAATGGACTAACCCTCTGAAACTGTAAGCAAGCACTCAATTAAGTGCTTTCTTTTATAAGAGATGTCTTTATCATGATGTCATTTCACAGCAATAGAAGAATGACTGAGACAGAGGCCAAGGCTCAAGCTCACGTTTACATCTAAAAGGCAATTTACTCTGAAACATTTTCCTTTTGAACACATATGGGAAATTTATTTTAAAACATCATTTTTCATACATATACCTGTGTTTCTACATGTTTTTATATATTCTTAAATGCATGAATACAATCTGCTCTCTCTGTATATTGTTTCTTGTATGCTTGTTTTCAGGACTGACTGGTAGTCATGTAGTCAGTGGGTATCATCTTCCCCAGGAAAGACTATTTCTCTCACTCTGTGCTCCTTGTGTAACAACACTGAATGAAAAAAAAAACCATAAAGAAAGCAAGGAAGAGTATATGAGACAGTTTGGAAGAAGGAAAGAGAAGGGAGAAATTGTATAACTATAGTATGATCTCAAATGTAAGATAATTTCTCCATCTTTGCTCGTCTCATCTCTCCTCACTATTAGCAATACATTGCTGCTGTCCTTTTTATTCTCACAGTAGAACAACAGTGTTGACTTTTCACTACATACCTAAATGTAGCATTAGGAGAAACTGTTCATTATCAAAGAATGAAAACCTAGGTGACCCAGAACACCCTCAAATAGAAAAGCAGTAGTAAATCAAATGTTTCCTGGGAGAATATTATCTGACAAAATCCTACTTTTGATTTCCTCTCCAAACCCCAGTTCATTTCCCTGTCACCTCTCTGAAAGACTAATCTTACTAGCAATGAGCATATCAGACAATATTATGTAAATATCATTATTTAGTTAAACAGAAACTACCATGGCATGAATTTAAAACATACCAAACAAATTATTTGGCTTATTTTTTTATTTCATGTGTATTTTAGGAATAAGACTGTCCTTGATTTAGCTATGAATTTGCTATTACAAGATAGAAATGTTGTCAGAGGACAGTGAAGATGGACAATGGAAGCCTAAAGTTTTATATTAAAAATATATTGCACGTACTTTAGTTTCCATAACTCTCTAGGATATTCCTAGCCCTAAAGAAGCTATCTACACACCGTAAGATCTGACCATCCATATCTTATTGTATGTTCATTCAAGATATAAATACAATAACCTGCTTCAATTAAAGTTTACCATCACATCAAGCCTTTGGTCTTGGTAATAGCTAATATTATATTTACAACTGAAAAGTCTTCTGAAGAAACATTTCATTTGAGTGAGCCACCTTGACCTCACACTCTCAAGGATCATTCCAGCATATCCACCTCTTAAGTGGCATTTTTACTGCATGTATTTTTATAACATGAATCTTATCATCACATTTAAATAAATTATATTCTTTTTAGGAAAAAAAGTCTTCCAAATTACTTATTTTTAATTAATCTATTTATTTATTTTACATCCCTGTTGCAGTTTCCTCTTCCTCCTTTCCTCCCAGTCCCTCCCTTCCTACCCTTCTCCATTGCCACTTCACAATCCACTACTCCTCCATTTCTGTATAGGAAAGGGCAGGCCTCCCAGAGATATCAACAAAACATGACATATCAAGTTGCAGTAGGACTAAGCACCTCCCCATGTATTAAGGTTGGGCAAGGCAACTCATTATGAGGTGTAGGGTCCTGGAAGCCAGCAAAAGAGTCCTGCTCTCACTGTTAGGACTCTCACAAGGAAACCGAGGTACACAAATGTAACAGATACACAGAGGGCTTAGGTCAGTCTCATACAGGCTCCCTGATTGCTAGTTCAATCTCTGTGAGCCTCCATGAGCCCAGGTTAGTTGATTCTGTGGGTTTACTTGTGGTGTCCTTGACCCCTCTACTTCCTACAAACCTTTCTCCCCCTCTTCTGCAGGATTCTTCAAGCTCCACCTGATGTTTGGCTGTGGGTCTGCATCTGTTTCCATCAGTCACCGGATGAAGCCTCTCTGATGACAAATGGGCTAGGCACCAATCTATGAGATTCTTTTCTTTTTTATTTATATCTATGTATGTATGTGTCTCTATGTGTGCATGGGTCTCCAAGAAAGCCAGAAAATGCTGTCAAATCCTCTGGAATTGGAGTAATGGATGGTGTTAAGCTGCCCAACATGGGTGATAGGAATTAACTCTTGTCTTCTGTAAGAGCAGTAAGAGCTCTTAGTCAATGGTCCATCTTTGCAGCTCCTGATAAATTATTCGTATATGTGATTTCAGCTTTGGCAAGCTTACTGAATTACATATCAAGCAAGGAATAATTTTTTAATTTATTGTGGAGTGTGAGAAAATAATGCATTATAGATAAGAATCATGTACTGAAGGTACATTTTCTAATCTGTGATGAAATTTGATTGTTATGTGTCAGGAATAAAAGCACATTTAAATAAACAATAAAATATGACATTCCTAAAATATTGCACATGCCATTTAATATTCAATGTTCATAGGTCAATTAAAAACAGTTGATGTTGGCTTTTTGTTTTATGTTTAGTTTTCATTTATATCTTAGTGCTCTTACTTCATACTAACAAGCTGACAACCACGCAGTTTAATAATGCACAATTTAGTAATTCTCTATCAAGCATATCTCCCTCCTAAGTCACGTGCTACTAATAAAATACAACATTCTTTTGTTTCATTACTTAGCTTTGTAAGTTAATAAGCTAGAAAATTTGATATAAAACAATGCTTTTCATTTTATTTCTTTAGCATAACTTTTAAAACTTGGCCGAGGAAAGAATTCATTTTCATATGTGAGATTATTCATTCCCACCTCTCATTATTCCTCACTAAAAAAAGAATCTTTATTTAGTTCAAGAAAGTATGTACAGCTAAAAATACTGAATTACTAAAACTCATCCAGTTGGGACCAGGGGGTGGAAGGAGGTAGTTGTGACCAAGGCTATAGAGACAGGTTTTCCTAGGAATATTTTTTCTGAATAAAATGACAAAACCATCTCTAGGAGTAAGAGCTATTGGTCTTTCTTCTTCCCCAGTTTTTTTCAGCTTAAAACTGGGATGATGCCTGAGCCTAAGGTAGCCATTTCTAATTCTTAAGGAAGAAAAGCATATGCTTTAAAAAAGGCAAAAACAGGCAGGAGTTGGATTCTAATGCCTTCTTTGAGCAGCTGAGCTAGCAAGAGTGCCTATTTCTGAATATCTCATTATAAATAAAAAGTAAACTAGCTGTCTTGGGTTTTCTACTCTTTGAAATGAAGTGCACTCCTAATGTGGACAATAGGATGTAGAGAGAAAGTGTCACAAAGATAAATCAAGCTTTCTGAATAGTATCATTCTGATTTCAATGATCTCATTGTTGTTTGGTTCATAATACATACACTATTCTTTTTGTCTCACTTTTTAGAAAGGGTTTATAGAGTTGGTGGTACTCTCCCCCATGACCCCTTATCCTCAGTCTCTGCCCCTTCCTCAGTGACAAGAAATCACTATGCTTAAAGTCCACTGGCATTATAAGCCGGTATATTTTTCACTTTGGTGGTTTACATAACAATGAAGCTAGGGAAGGCACATATATTATGAGAAAAGAAAAAAAAATAGAAGCAAATGTTAAGATATTAAAAAATAATGTGTAATAGCAATATCGTAAATATTAACTATTACATTAAAGGTCCCACTCAAATTCAAAAGAAAACTATATGACCATGATTAATCATATGAACAAAAGCCCTTTATTCATCTTAGTACTTTATTTTATGTCATAGCATTTAAAATCATAGGATTGAAGAACCTCTCCTATGAGTGTCTGGCTGGTAAACCAATTAGAAATGTACAAACAGAAATATAATACTCCCAATCAGAAAATAATCAATCTAGTTTTCCTATTTTTTGTAATTATACCAGTCCTGTGCTTCTAAGCAAAAACATGTTTGATACTCATTTCTAAAATGTTGTACATTTAAATTTCACAGAAATTAGTATAAATTACAGATGTTAAAATGTTTCAAGATATTTCTAGTCTTCAAAAATTGGCAAACTGGGTCTCTTATATCATTAAATATTTTAAAGATTTACTTATTTGTGTGTGTGTGTGTGTGTGTGTGTGTGTGTGTGTGTGTGTGTGTGTACTTCCCATGAGAGCCTACAGAGGCCAGAAGAATCAGCTCCTTCTGGAGCTAGAACTTTAAGTGGTTGGAAGCTAAGAGCTGTGAGTGCTGAGAACCAAACTCCAGTCCTCTGAAGATGTAGCAGGTATTCTTAACTTCTTCACTGTGTCTCCAGCCTCATAGCAAACATTTTAATGATAAAAGCAACAATTATTATTACTTAAAGATGCCCTTATATAGCAATGAGCTAATCGTATCCACCCTGCAATCTTATTTTGATGTTGTTAATCTTGGCCTACCCCTCAGTGGGGACATTGTAATGACGTACTTTCATTCTGAATTCATTGTATACAGGTACCAAGCCAAAAAAAAAAAAAAAAAAGTAAATCAACTTATCTAGAATCACACAAATAACACAAAGCACAGAGAGACTGAACCAAGCAATTTCACTCCAAAGTGCTTGTAACCACTACATGAGAAAATTCTCTCAAATATTGCAGTCCAACTTTCTTCTAACATTTGACATATTTTAAACACCAGTAAATTGAAATGTCATGTTCCACATTCTTCTACAGAAAATCCAAACAACTCTGCAAACATTAAATTTCACTATTGGAGATGTATTCATCCCAGTGCTTTCCGGAACCAAATATATAAATTTAAAAGAAAAAAAAGTGACACTGAGCCTATTAACAGTATCTAGTAAGCTAACAGAGAAGACATTTTAACATAATGAAGCATTGAGAATATGTGAACTGCAGCACGGACATTTATGTACATAGCATTTCAAAGTAAGGGTCATTATTTTGCTATAAACTATTGAAAATTGCATTTAATTAATGAAGCAATGAAAAAGTAAATGAAAGTGACAGCGCTGGGTCTGGAGAAATGGCTTAGCAGATAAGAGCACTCGTTACTCTTTCAGAGGACCAGGGTTCAATTCCCAGCACCATATGGCAGCTCACAACTGTCTGTAACTCCATTTACAGAGAATTCAGCCCCCTTACAAAAACATACATGTAGGCAAAATACAAGTGCATGTAAAATAAAAATAAACAAATAAACTGATAAAACTATTACTATAAAAAGTAGATGATACCAAGGGACCAGTAGTTTTAAGTACTGTAAGCAAATTGTTATTGATGAAAAAGATATCACAATGAATAACCAAAGATACATTGTCAGGGTTCTGGGTAGAAGGGAAGAGTGAGGTAATGACACAGGGCATTTTTATGAGGCTCTGGTTCCCTGGTAACAGTGGTAAAAACAATGTACCTTAGGTATAAAATTTTAAATAAAATTGTTTAAAATTAACATTGCATGTACATTGATTACTGCTTTGTTTCAGTAATAAACACCCACGAAGGAAACAACTTATAGAAGGAAAAGTTGTGTTGGAATTATGGGTCCAGAAAGATGAGCCCAACATGGCAAGCAAGCATGCCTTCAAGCAGCAAGCATGGCAGCCAGAGCAGGAAGTTGATAGCTCACACCTTAAACACACGTATGAAGCAGAAAGCTAACTGGAAGCAGAGGAGGATTTAAACTCTAAAAGCTCACCCATATTGGCATTTTTCCTCTAGCAGTGTGACACAGCCTTGAATCTTCCCCGAAGAGCACCAGCTACTGGGGATCAAGTGTTACAATATTCAAGCCTATTGGGGGAGCAGTTTTCATTCAAACTACTGGAAGATGTAAACTCTGGGTTCCAGAAAGGTAAAACTCTAAACAAATACTTTATGTAAGATTACCCACAATATTCAATAAACGCTAAATGCACAGCTTTAAGTACATTTAATTCATGTTTTTTTTCCATCCATTATAATGGCTCAACACAAAAATGATTCTAAAGTTATTTGAAAATCTAGTTGAACTTTATCAAATAAGTTTTTTTAAAGTGGGAAATAAGACTATTTTCATGAACTAATGATACAGAGTTTGATATAGGAACCCAATATTCCTAATAATCATAATCACAATGTCAACAGACCTATGAAAGTCCATGTTTTAAGTTGGCCACAAAGAAGGAAAAAGATAAGACAGCCACACTTAGTGAGCTTAAAAATGTTTTCCTTCAGCTTCACAACTCATGTTCTAGACCTCATCTTTGAATTCTCAAGAGAACTCTGAGAGATATACATATCTTATTCATAGATTCTACTTCTCAGTTTTTCACAAATGGATATATAACCTGGAATGGCCACAGAAACCAGTAAAGGAAAAAGGAAAAAAAGTGGCCCTGTTAATTAGGAAGGAGGGTGACTAAGGAGCTCTAGAGATGGCATAGTAGGACATAGTTGTTATGAAGGGGAGAGTGGGAAAACTGGTGATGGGCTTAACTGTGAAGAGGCAAGGGAGGATAAGGAAGAGGGAAGGAAATGGATAAATAAGACAAAGTATGCTTGAAAAGCCATAAGGAAACACAATATTTATGATAATATTTATATGTAAATGTACATATGCATTTACAGATATTCACATAGAGATAATTTTTGAGTATGTGTGTATATACGTGTATGTGTGTGTGTGTGTGTGTGTGTGTGTGTGTGTGTGTGTGTGTTTGTGTGTGTAGAGAGGGGGTGAGTTTAAACAAAATCATGCCACATTGTGTACCCCAAGAAACTTAGACTTTCTTAATCCCAGAGCTAAGCATGGGAAACTTCTCTTCTTGGTCATGAGAGCTGAAGAAATTCCAAAAACATGGAGTTTCATTGACCTAGGTTTCCACCTCAGACTAGAGTAACCCTAACAAGGACTCTTAGTAACCAGAGACACAGAGCCTAAACCGTCCATCTTCTGTAATCACGTAAGGCTTCAAGTGGGGGTACTGGGACACCGACCTAGCCACATAATGTTCAACCTATGGTTCACCCTGCCTTCTGAGTGTTCATGGGCCAGAGCCTAGCAGAATTGTCATCAAAGAGATTAGAGAGACTTCATCCAGCAACTGATGGGAACAGATGCAGAGTCCCACAGTCAAACATTAGTAGAAGCTTCATGAGTCCTGAGGAGAAGGGGAAGGAAGGATCAGAGGGACCAGAAGGGACAGGGATACCACCAGAATATGTCTCATAGAATTAACTAACTGGACTCACTGGTTCACAGAGACCAGGGAGGCTGTAGGGGTCTGACCTAGATCCTCTACAGATATGTTGTAGCTGAGTAGCTGGGTGTTCTTGTGGGATTCCTAACTGTAGGAGTGGGGACTATCTCTGACTCTTACTGTTTGTGGGACCCTTTTCTTCCTTCTAGGTCATCTTGTCTAGCCTTGGTATGATGGCATGTGCCTCATCTTATTGTAGCACATTATGCCGTGTTTGGTTGACATCCCTGAGTGGCCTACTCATTTCTGAGGGGATACAGGGAGGGAGGAGTTGTGGGAAGATGATAGATAGAAAGGAAAGACTCGGGGGATTGGAGAGAGGGGAAAATGTGGCCAGGATATAATATATGAGAGAAAGATTTTTAAAAAATAAAAGAAATTTCAAAAACCATATAGGCTATTGTCACCCCTAATTTCCTCCCAGAATTTCAAAGTATAATTCCATTGCTGAAGACATCATCCACTTTGGACACAAGACCTGGAGGAATTGAGCTGGAAGCCTCCTCCCTGAGGACTAGTTCTCATAGTGTGAGAAGGAAACACATCACAACTTGCATGAAGCTTGGCAATGCATAAAAAGGACAATCCTTGAGCTATAATTAAAAATGAATTAACTGGATCTTTTCTCAATACATCAAGTAAAAATTTATTTTGTTCAAAAATTGGGTAGAATTTATCTGTAGTCAGTATTTACTAAACATTTTTCTCATAACAACAAAAAAAAAAGACAAAAATAATGATAACAATCATAAAATTGTCCTTTTCTTGACTGTAAGTGTTTTATACCAGCTATAATATTCAGTATATTTAAGAGCTCCAAAGAAACAGGTCTTTGAGTTTTGGTTAATGACCATGGCTAGTATGTGTGTGTAGTGGGTAGCTGCTCCAGCTTTGACCTGGAAGTATTACCCCTAGTGAGGCTCCTGGTAACTCCCACACCTACCTATGACCTGCCTCTGGGGCAGGCCCAAGATAGAAGCCTTTAAGACCTGAGATCTGGACGTGCTTGTGCTCTAGGTTTCTTGTGATCCTGGATGCTGGATGGTAGACTGACCAGAGTTCTCCAGAAAACCACACTTGACTATACCTCACCTCTCTAGGATCCTGTAACCAACCCCTTTACTGGCCCCAAGTTACCCCCAAATAAACCTCCTTTTTAACTACATGGAGTTGCCTTGATAATCACCACAATATGTGAGGGAGTTGGTGGCTGTATCTGTGTGTACATGTTCTTGTGTGTGTACATATGAGGAGGTCTATGTGCTCATGTGTACACATGCCTATGGAAGTCAAAGGTCAGTAGCATGTCTTCCCCAATCATCATCTACCTTACTTTTTTTTAAAGACATTGTTTCTCACTGAACCTACCAGCTCACCAATTTAGTGAGACTGGTCTCTACTTCTTTAGTGCTGGGATTATAGCCCATGCCAGTATATTTAACTTTCTACATGAGGACTGTGATCAAATGTCAGGTCTTCATGCTTATGTGACAAGCACTTTACTGATGAAGCCATATCTTCAGAGGTTCACCAACTTGTTCTCTTGTTTTGTATTCTGTTTGGTGAAGTAGCTAATCCATCTAATCAAAACTTGGAATCTTAAAATGTCAAATGGCAAAAGTCATTGACATGCCTTAATGAAATAAGCTCTCTATATCATCTTTAAAGAAAGGAAGTAAGAAGTGTATTTAAATAAATTAAATTGCTATAATAAGAAGAATGCTAGAATAAGATGGAAACATAAAACATGTTCTAGACTTATCCAAACAAGGGCTTTGAGGTCAGCAAATCTTTCCATGTCATTAAACCTTAGTTTCTGTTTCTGTCAAATGGAAAATTTTAATAAGATTATCATTGAGGTATATTTTATCTTATAATTATAGTTTATTGTCCAATTAGATGACAGCTGAAATTAAAAAAAATTGTTTTCTTCTGTATTTATTATAGTTACACAGATTCCCAATGGGTGGATGGGTGAGGGTAAGAAATATGTTTTTCTCATTTTTTTTTTTTTACCAACTGCATGACCTTCAGGAACATCATATCATATGGGTATAATTAAATGATCAACTCAGGTAAAATGTCATCTGAGCTGTTGAACTGATAGAACTTGAAATATATTAATACATATAAGATGTATATGTATTCTCTTAGTAACATGGGGTACATTTTAAAGAGAAACTATAGTTAAGCTTTTTAAACTGAATACTAAAATGTCAGTGGGTGAATTAGACAATGCTACTGTTTGGAACTCAAATGTGCACCCCAAGCTCTAGTTCTAAAGGTTCAGTCTCTGGATGATAGAGTGTTATTGTGTAATGGGAGGGCCTCGTTAGGGGAAGTTGGATGAATGGAGGCATACTCAAGTAGATATTGGTACTGTGGGTCTTCCTTTCTGTCTCTTGGTTCCTTGACCTCCATGAAAGAGAAGCTTCGTTACAAGCCTAAAGGAATGGAATCAGGAGAACTATGGACTAAAATATGAAAACGTGAGTCAAGACTATTGTTGCTCTCTCATAAGGTAAATTTTCTTGGTGTTTCATCACAGTGACAGACAGCCATCACATTAACCATATGATTATTTGTAATTGCACTGAAAACACAGTGAAAGTTCAGGCCCAAAGCCAATCCTCAACTTCAGCAAATTGTCCTAAAGCCCTAGGACACTTGAATTTTTTTCACCACTATAATATATGACTATTCAACAATCATAGGTCATAAACATTAACACTTAAATGTGTAGACTATATTCTGTAAGCTTGGGAAGCTTTGTATGGAATGTGTGATAAAGTATGTGGGGGAAAATAAAGTATAATTGAAAAATAAAAAGAGGGGGAGCCAGGAAAATTCACAGCAAAGCAAAATTTGTGGAGAGATAACACATGTTGAAATACTTGTGGAGCTGATAAAGCTAATGCAAAGAAATACAGATAATTATACAAAGAGACTACATAAGTTTCCTCATCCATTCTCAAAGTAGTGTTTCCAAATTCAGAAAGATTGAAGCCATTTCTAGGGAACTGCTGAATCAGGTGGATAAGTCAGAAAATAAACTCTTTTATTTTAAATTATTCTCTTATATATTATATGCTGACTGCAGTTTCCCCTCCCTCCACTCCTACAAGTCCCTCCCCTCCACCTCCCCTGTCCTCCTGATCCAGTCCCCCTATGTTTCCCTTCTGAAAAGAGCAGGCTTCCCAGGGATATCAACCAAATATAGCATAGCAAGTTATAATAATACTAGACACATACCTTTATATCAAGGCTGGTTGAGGCAGCCTGGTAGGAGGAAAGGGGTCTCAAAAGCAAGCAAAAGAGTAAGAGACAGCCCCCACTCCCACTGTTAGAAGTACCACAGAGGACCTAGCTCAGACCCATGCAGGCTCCGTTATAAGTAAACTCTTAATGCAGAAAAAGTATGAAAATAAATGCTGTGAGAACATCCACAAACAGTAGATATGTTCCATCTGTAAGGCCCAGCCTACTTTCATCCTCAAAGCACAATCTATTTGCCCCTCCTATACTTATTCTCTCATACTTATATGTATGGGGAGATAGCTTTCCAAAGTGTCAGTATTACTTGCATTTAATGGTAATACACAGAATACCTGGTACTACAAATGACTAATGATGTCTATGAAAACAGAACAGTTTCCAACTTAGACAAAAAAACAAAAATTAAATTAGATATAATAAAATTAAGACATTAAGTTATATTAAAAATTAGCTTAGAGATATATGGAAAATTGCTTGACAGCAATCTGGAAGGAGACTAAAAATTTCTTTCTTTAAAAAACTATAAGATCTAATCATCTCTTGGTAACAGTCTAGACATAGTTCTGTCCTGAGGTTGGCAGCAGCCATGAATCAAGCTACTGATAGACTGATGAGGAAATTTTTGGTAAAAGAAACAAAGCAAACACAGCCTATGTATAACCAAAAGAATCAAGGGTAAATCTTCCATTGAACAATATAGAATCAAATATCTGTCTACCTTTTCCTCAACACTCTTGTCCATAAAGATACCATTCCCATGCTTTGATGCCACCTCACTGTTAACTTTAGTAAATGTTAAGTTACCACACTTTTGAAGTAACCCCATGTTCCTTCATCTGTTTTAGTGTTTTTGTTTGGCAGTAGCAATGTCACAGCAGCACTGATTTCCACTTGAATTTCCATGATGAAGTCACTGCCATGAGCTGAGTAGGTCACTGGTCTTAGCTTTTTCTCAGACACAGCCCAAGGCATGGAAATAACAGAGTAAAAACTAATCACAGTGAGACAATGTCAAATTGGGCTTAGAATTCTAATTTGTCAAGCTACATTCACTCTATCTGAATGTAAAATCTAATCCATTTGCTATCATTGTCTATTAAAAGCCTCTTTCTATTTAATCTCTGTTATCTCTGCAAATTTGTCCTCAGAAAAGAAAGGTCCAAAATGGTTTGGCATTGACTAATTGCCAATGTTTGTCTTCTTGTGAAATGAAAGTTGTCTTTCTGAACTTTGTTGTAAGCATAATGCTATTCCCTCCTGTGCATCAGCAAATAACTGCACACTGTGTTCTGCATCTAATGAATGTGCAGCAAGTCTCCATCCGTGAGTGGCATCAGCATCCTTGTTTGGCATTTATGTCACATCTTTACACAATGTTCCACAATAGATATCACATCTTGTTCATAGTTAGGATGATGAACAGCAACACATTTTAATTCATACCCCTGATTTTCACTGTTTCCTTCCCACACTAATTTGCATTTGGCTACATTGATCAGCACAGTCTGAATCAACACAAACTCCATCTCTGAGGATTGCACAAGTCTAAAGATCTGTATTCTCTTTCGGTTTTAACATGTGTGAATGTGGAAAGTTTACCCAGGAGGTATCACATTTGAAAGGCATCGAAAGGGCTCAGTGGGTAAAGCCATTGCCATTCAAGCCTGAAGATCTGAATGCAACCACAAGAACCCAAATAAAGTTGAAAATAGAGAACAGAGTCCACAGCAGTCTTCTTGGACCTTCATGGGCCTGCCATGAATTCTTCCCTCCTTCATCTTCCACATATCATATGGGTACATGTAAATTATAATAAAATTTAAATACAAATAGTAATAAATTTGAGTTTTTTAAAGATATATTGCAGTTGATGGACCATCAAGCTGTCTCATTGAGCAAAGGTGCTTCATGTCAAACTTGACCTGAGTTCAATCTTTGAGAGTCACATGGTAAAGGGAAAGTTCACATTGCTCCTGAGAGTTGTTGTCTGACCAACACATGTGGCACACACCAACACACACACAAAAATAAGTAAATAGATGCTTTGAATTTTAAAGGTGTATTACAGTCAATAAATACTTTAATCTAAAGAACATTAGGTTTAGCTTCTCCCTGCATATAATCTTCACCCCCATATTCTAGTGTCTTGACATGGAAAATTATTCTGCAAGGCTACCAAAAGAGAAGTGCAAACACCAACCCAACCACAAAATCTTTGATCTACAATCTATCCTGTCTGCAAAACAGTCTAGGACAGAGGTGGCACAAACCTTGTGGGGATAACTACTGGTGTTTTATTTGGCTTAAGGCTCACTCCATGAAACAGAATCCATACTTGACACTGCTTGGGTGACCAAGAACCAGAGATAAGATAGCCCAGAGACCAAGAATAAAATCAAATACTACTGGTCTAAAAAGAAAGTAACAATAAAATGACTGCTAATGATGTTCTGCTATACTCATAGATCAGGGACTTGTTCAGCTGTCACAAGAGAAGCTTCCTCCTGCAGTAGATGGAAACAAATACAGAGACCCACAGCCAGACACTTACAAAGAGAGAAAGACCTTCAAACATATAGTTCTAAACAAGATGTCAATATCAAATCCCTCCACTCATATCTCAAGGAATACTCTGGAGAAGAAAGTAGAAGAAGTAAGGGAGACAGGTGATGGAGAGCACCAGGAGAACTAGGCCCTCATAAGAACTCACAGAGATGGAAGTAGCAATCACAAGGCTTACACAGGTCTGGACAAGGTCCTCTGTACATATACTATAGTTTTCAGTTTATTACTTTTGTGGGACTCCTGAATGTGTAAACAAGTGAGTCTCTGATTCTTGTGCCTTCCCTTGGGGCTGTTTTCCTTCTGATGATTTGCCTTGTCCAACTTCAATATGATGGTTTTTGTTTTATCTTATTTTGTTATGTTTTGTTGTTATCTATCTCTTGCGAGCCTATTCTTTTCTAATAAGAGACAGAATAAGAGTAGATCCAAGTGGGAGAGGAGATGGGGAGGAACTGGGGAGAATAGAGGGAGGGGAAGCTGTATTCAGATTATATAGTATGAGAAAAGAACCTTTGTTTAATAAAAGGAGAAAGATTATCTTTCTCAATATTATGTCTTGGTGCTTATATTTAAGGGTGAACTGTGTTATCTAAGAAGTTTTCTAACTTCTTTTGCTCCTAGCAGTCTTAGACAAAACTGTAACAATGGCAGAGCTGTAGCTAGAGTTTTCCTGCCTGGCCCATGGTCAGGACAAATCTCTCTCACCCGCCAGTCCCACAGCTACTCAGACCCAACCAAGTAAACACACAGAGACTTTTATATTACTTATAAACTGTATGGTCGTGGCAGGTTTCTAGCTAGCTGTTCTTATATCTTAAATTAAGTCATTTCTACTAATCTATAAATTGCCATGTGGCTCTTGGCTTACTGGTATCTTAAAATCTTCTCATGGCAGCGACTGGCAGCATCTCTCTGCCTCAGCCTTACACTTCCCAGAATTCTCTTCTCTCCTTGTCCCACCTATACTTCCTGCCTGGCTACTGGCCAATCAGTGTTTTATTTATTAACCAATCAGAGCAACACTTTTAACATACAGAACATCTCACAGCACAGAGCCAGCTAGATCCCAGCTGCATGTCCAGGAATCCCCACTCACCCAAAGTCCTGCATGGGAAATGAGAAACTCCCATCCAAAGATGTTAGGTATTGCATCAAACAAACTATAAAAGAACAATTAAAAACCATGGACAAACGAAGAATAAATGTACTCTTTTTTTTGAGGGATTAATATTGACAAATGTAGACTAAGTGAAATGGTGGAAGATAGCAAACAGGAGCACTGAAAATTCTATTCCATTATCAATAAAATAAAATCCATTGGAATTGAAGCTACCATTTAGTAAGGCTGATCTAATAATCTGTGCTTCTGTGGAGTGTGAAAAGTCATCTCTGTTTGCTCAGGGCTTTCTTAGCTTCATCATTGAAGTTCTTATAGTCCACAAAGGCTTTTAATAGTAGGCTGCTCTAGTTCATCATCCTCCTTCATGCTTCAATACTTAAATGCTAATTTTTTCTAACCTGAAAATTTTCTATGACCTATAAAAAGAAAACAATAAGGTATACTTTTGTTTAGAAACAGCTTGTAAAAAAAGTTGCTTTAGTTTAAACAGAAATCTTAGTATCTGAGATTTATGTTGACTTGGTTAATTAAGATGTAAAAAGAAAAATGTACGTACAATCACAATTAAGAAGCAATAACAATTTATTGAATAAATAATCATGGAAGTTACTGTGAATATGTTAGTTAGAGACCTCCCATCCATACAGATTACATGTCATTAGCATGGGAAGCTAATAACTCTTAGCTCTAAATTATGTGTTGACTCACTTAAAAGCTGGTAATTCAGAAAGGATGCAATAAGGAAAGATGAATAAATTTTCTAGTAGGCATGTTGGAATAGCCTCATTTTAGGTACCACGAGGCAGTTTGCTGGTTGCTGTTTCCCAAAAGATCATAAAGGCCCAATGACTGATTACTGATAATAAAGCTAAATAATGTAAAATCTTCAAGAGAAGAAAATGATGACATGTCTCACTTACTAAGAAGGTAAAATGGTACTCTTTGAATTTTCCTTTTTAGGATACTTTAGTGATTTTTTATGGGTAAAGAAAAGACTCGGTAGCTTGTTATTAGGCTTCTTCTCAGTAACTAGTGGGAGTTCAGTGGGAAAGGTCCTGGGGCCGTTTCCCCACCATTCCTGTTTAATCACAAGTGACGGCTTTCAAACCTGAGGCCTTTTTCATTACTTCCAATAGCCACACGGTTGCTTCAGCCACAAAATTTCAAACAGAACTCAATTACCTTTGCTCTGGGCTGTTGTAACAACCTAATGACTGGTCTGTAGTCAGTCTCCAATTCACTGAATCAATCTTCTACCTGCTGCCACAGGGAACTTTCTACCATGAAGCATCATCTGAGCACACTAATACTTTTCACAGTCTTACTGTCTGTACTTTATATTTGGACAGTTATCTAGGAATCAGCCAAGGCTTGTCTTTCATCAGTCACTCTACACTTCTATTAGCATTTCAAATTGTCTGTGATGCCCTTAGCAAAATGAACCCTCACATTTACACTTGCTGTCCCTCTGACTAGAAGGCCAAGGTATCATTCTGATGACCTTCTGCCTTGTCCGCCATAAAGTACTTATGAAATAAATACAATATACTTCCTTGGATTTGCATAAAGAAAATATATTATCAAAAAATAAGACCTGCCAGGGATATTATCTTACTAATTATACAATTTATTCATAAAAAGAGGACATATTAACTAATAATTTGTAAGATGAAAGGCATAACCAGTAAGCAGGCAAGTGGAAAGCTTTCTTCATCATCACTAATCAAAGGTTTGAAAATGATTTTAAAATGTTTACTTTGGTTAGATATATGGAGAAATGAACACATTAATTTACAGTTGTTTACTGATATTTCCATTTCAGATAGGACTCCTGAGATACATTACATATTTCAAACGAGCAGGCAGCTGGAAATTGGCACAGTAGTTTAGAGCACTTGTATTTCTTGCAAAGGACCCAGAGTGAATTCCATATGAGAGCTCACAACTATCAGTAACTCCAGTCCCAGGAGATCCGATGCTTTTTTCTGACCTCTATAGTTACCAGAAATATTCATGGTCTACATACATACATACATATATATATGCAGGCAAAACACTCATAAACATAAAATAATAAATAAAACTAAAAAATATTTAAAGAAGTTGGATTGAGAATGTGGTGGCATGTTACAATGCTTCTCTAACTCCAGCAAGAACTTGAGTTCAATCACCAACATCATAAAAGAATTACAAATTTAATTAAAGATAAAATAAAGGCAAGCAGATTTATATGTTCATGATCCAATGTCCTAGCTTGCTTTCTCTTACTATGATAAAACACTGACCAAAACCAAGTTAGGGAGGAAGAAAATGAAGACATGCCCATAGGCCAATCTGAGGGAGGTAATTCTTCTTCTAAGGTTCTCCCATCCCAAATGATCCCAGTTCATGTCAAATAAATAAATAAAAAAAAAAACAAAAAAAACAACTGACCAGCACACCCAATAATTCTGTCTCTAGTAGTTTATCTAAAATAGGTAGATGGGAGTAAATAAATTAAAGCTATCAACAGTGTTTGCCTTGTTAAAAAGAAAATATTTAAAGATTCTAGATTAGAGGCTTAGTTGTATAAGATTAAGACAAGCATGTCTTAGCATACAATAGAGCCATTCAAATTAATGATGCAGCATTATGACTTGACACAAGGCAGCAACAATAGATAATATAATAAAACAAGTTATGAAATGGTACACTGAGCACAGTACTATATCAAATACAGACACTTGAACAGTTAATCAATCAACATGTTAATAAAACAGCAAATGAAATTAAGAAAGAGCTTCTGCTTTTGCATATTTGTACTGCTTACATCTTTTGAAAGGAGCATTTAAGTAATAACTCTTTTTTTTTTTTTTTTTTTTTTTGGTTTTTTTCAGACAGGGTTTCTCTGTGTAGCTTTGTGCCTTTCCTGGGACTCACTTGGTAGCCCAGGCTGGCCTCGAACTCACAGAGATCCACCTGGCTCTGCCTCCCGAGTGCTGGGATTAAAGGCGTGCGCCACCACCGCCCGGCTAAGTAATAACTCTTGAATGGTTAATAAGTCTTAATGACCTAGTAAAGAAAACGGTGGGCTAATGTGCTCAAGAGAAACTCAGATCCTCTGCTGCTCTTGCAATCTTGGGAAAGAGAAATGTCATCCTAGGCAACAAAAATTAGCATGATCAGGAACACGGAAGGCAAAAGTGAGTGTGCATGCATGAGCTTTAGAGGAAGAGGTACAGTCTAATTTTCTCAAAAAAAATTAATGTGTGTATTGTTATTTAGTTGTCATTAAGATTTTTGAGCACAGGCATATAATGAAAGTTGGGTCTTATGTACTGGACTGCCATATGCAATCTGCTAGTGAGAGGAGCTCCTACAGCAGCTATATCCTCATCTGAACAACCATGATTTCAAAGTACCATCTTGATGCTTGCCTAAACAGGAGGGCAGAAGGTAACCACAGGTAACAAAAGAGCCATTCCTAAGAATAGAAGCATCTGCCTGGGAACACTCTCACCTGCTGGCACCTTCACCTAGAGTCACCTTAGCTGAGACATTTTATTTCTTTTGCTCAAAGTTCACCTGTCCACTATTCACTGTGGCCTTTTGACCTCTGCATTCCTAGTACCTCCTGACCTTCATTACTGTTTATAACAGCACTTCCCACTTCCTGACATTCCATTTTGTTTCTTGTGTTACTCACAGAAAAAAACAGAAGAGCAAAAATTTTGTTTTTCTAATTTGTATGTTTTCTAGGGTCCAGAGTAATAAGTTCTCAAGATGTATTAGTGCAATAAATAAATTAGCCAGATATGATAAGGAAAGGGGTGATCTGTGGTAAATATATATATATATTAGTAAAACAGATAATCGCTCCAAAATTAAATCTATTATAATTGGAAGATGAGAAGATGACATGGTTCTTGGGAAAAGGAACTCTGAATTAAAATGTCAGTGTCTAAGTAGAAAATGATTTGTAATTAAGAGAATATACAAAATCATGACTGAAAGATTTCCTTGCTGGAGATGAATAGTAGAGTGGTAGAGTAGTGAGAGCTATGACTGAAAACAAAACAAACCAAAACAAAAAAGAAAATCATAAGTAAGGTCAGGGAGCTTGGGAGAATCAGTAGAACAGCTGATAGAGCCCAAGATGCCAGGGTTACAGACATAAAGGAAGACTAGCAACCACCAAAAAGAAGAAAAGGCAAAGACATGGGGGAAGAATGCCACCCCTCTGAATCCCAGGAAAAAAAATCTTCAAAGTATAGATGGAAAAAATATGGCATTACTCCTTTAAAGAAAGGATTGAGATTTTAGAGCACAGAAAAAGGATCGATGGGAAGATGTTGGTAGGTACTGAATATGATACATTGGTGGCAGGTAACCATGCTTAAGGAGCATAACTAAGCAGATTGTTATCTCGTGCAGGTCAGAGCAGCACACAGGAGGCTGAGGCTGCCATGTGTTCCAGGTCAACCTGGTCAGAGAATGTGAAGCTGTCTCAAAAGAAAAGAGGGGAAAAAAAGAAAAAGAAAGGAAGGAAGGAAGGAAGGAAGGAAGAAAGGAAGGAAGGAAGGAAGGAAGAAAGAAAGAAAGAAAGAAAGAAAGAAAGAAAGAAAGAAAGAAAGAAAGAAAGAAAGAAAGAGACAGCCTTAGTAACAAATACCAGGAAAGAAAAGAACATAACTATGAGAAATGGGTGAAAGAAAAAAAATGTACAAAAACTGAAGTGTCATATAGTTTTTAATAGAATGGGTAGAGAGATGACATGCCAGGAAAGAGATAGGACAGCTGGGACTGGGGGCATGGAGACAGAGAAAGGTCTAAAATAGATCCCATGGGGACTGAGCCTGAGAGTACAGAAAAGACAATTAAAAAGACTGCCAAATAGCAGCAGAAACCAGATTGAAGCCTGAAAGCATCCCGTTCTAATGAGCCAAATCTGCAGTACTTTGTTTGAGTCCAGCAGTGCTCACTCTCCTGGGAGAAGCAGTGAAGAGAACAGAAGTTAGAGGTATATTCTATGGCAAGAACTTGCCGTATGAGCAAAGATACAAAGGCTATTGCTGAAACCCAGACAGACTGTGGCATGCACGGGAGCCTGACTCCTTTCAATTAAGCAGAGCAACAATCTCTGAGTCTGGTGACTGCATATTTCCAAGGGCAGGGGAAAGGGTTAATTGAGAAGTCCTAGGCTGCTACCTTACTCTGTGTAAATCAGGAAGCCTCTGGGTTCTTACCTCCTGGTCCTCTCTATTCCTGCTGAGACCACAGGATCAGGAAGAAGGAAAAACTACATGAAATGTAAAAATTCTTAGTAAAGGGTTGTCTAGAAGTGACCGGTTATGGAGTGCGGGTGCACAGGGGTCAGAAGGTGAGGATGATTGACAGAAAAAAAGGAACTGTCTAGAACTGTATAAATTTCCAAGAAATTAGATAGTAACTTCTAAACAAACTACATGTCAGAGGGAGAAAATGGATTTTTGTTATATATCAGCAGAGTTGACTAAATGATGAATCCCCTTTCTAAATAACCCCTAATGCTGCCATTCAGTGAAGTAAGATCCTCTGCAGTGACAGCTAGCCCTTCACTTTAACTTCTCACTTTACCCTCCACATCCTTAGTTCTTACTCCCAAGCACAGGCTTTCTCTCGGTTATCAAAACAAAGCTTATTCCACATCCAGGCATTTGCACCAGCTATTCCTGTGGACCTGTCATAGTCTGCCCTTAGATCAACCAGCTAAGATTAGGATTAAGTGTCACCTCCCTTAGAACATTTTCTGAACATCAACCTAAAGTAGTCTTCAATTTTTAACATCCCCCACTACCAACTGACTTTGGGAGGGGTGAGGGGAGTATTTGGGTTTTGGTTTGCTTTTATTTAATTCTTGACAATGCTAACGTTTTCCTTATTTGTGATTTATTGTATGTCACTGTCACTTACAATATAAACCCTGGGAAGAAAGCAGTTCCATCTAAGTCACCATTATACCTTTAGTTCCTTAGATTCTTGCAAGCACATAATATATATTCAATACTTAGATGGTAAGTTAATGAATGACACCAATGTTGGTTCTTTAATTTCAAACACGATGGAAAGTTACACCAAGCACAAGTTCAATCCCAAGGCTCTACATCCAAAAACTTTAAAAAAAAATCATGTTCTTGCTTCATGAATCATACTGAACCTATCTGCCTTGTTCCCCAAAATAAATACCACAAGAAATTTTTTTCTTTTTTTGGGGGGATGGCTGCATACAGGGCAAAAACCATTCAAGATGAAATCTGAGTATATTTCAATAAAATTGTTAAATGACCAAGTGAAATAAAAATGTGCTATTTTGATCAAGCTAGTACATGAGGGCTGGAACCAGCTTTTATAGAAGTTGAACAGTGTTAAGACTCTATTAGCTGTGCTGGGTATATAAATGAAATATCAGATGAATTTTCCATAAAGTATGTGTTACAAGCAGTGGTTTCACTTTGTATTTTGTTTAATTAAGAGATTTTTTAAAGAAGAATATGTGCTCTTTGCCATGAAAAGCAATCTCTAAGTAAGTAATTCAGGCTCCACCCAAGTTTTAGATTACCAGTGCAAAGTATTCTCTGCCAGTTGACTTTCAACAAAACAGACAGGATAAAAATGCAAGAGTGAAGAATGTCATCAAACTAAAATCAATACTAGTAATGAATAATTGATGGTGCAAAATTCCATTTGACCTTACACAGCACCATTTACTAATCATGATTCCCCGAAATACAGCTGAAATTACAAAGTCACATGTTTCAGCATTCGCCCTTAAGATATTGATGTAGAAACAGTAACAAAAGACATTATTACACACACACACACACACACACACACACACACACACACACACACACACCTCAAAAAGAATTAATGTGTATGTGAAAATCATGTACAGATAGAATTAATATGCAGACAACCTGGCCTAGATTCTTTAAACATAATGAGGTCATGAAACACAAGATAAAGAGATGGAGAGATAGGTCAGGACCTAAAGAATTTACTGTTCTTTCAAAGGACCTTAACTCCATTCCCAGTATCCAGTTATGTGCCACGCAACTGCCTGTAATTCCAGCCCCAAAAGGTCTGAAATCATCTTCTGGCATCTGAATGCACACATATGCACATACACATATACCAACTAACTCACCTCTACATAATTAAAGATAAAATAAATCTCAAATGTGCATGCGTGCACACACACACACACACACACACACACACACACACACACACACACACACAAAACCTTATTTTATCTTTAAACTGATCTGGTAGGGAAATGTTTTTATGCTTAAAAATTCCAGTGGTTAGGGTGAGATATCAGATGGATGAATGAGTACACAATTACATAAGTAATGGTGAAAATGGAGGATTTTTAAAATTGCCACAAAAAAGAAATTCACTTATCTCAATGATTATGTTAATAACCACTTAGAAAGCACATATTATAAGTAATAAGTAAAATTTGGGATACCTGTCTTTATGCTCTAATATAACATTTTATTGTGATAAATGATACACAAAAATTGACATCCAAAGTAAATTTAAACTGGTTCCTTATTTAGTAGCATATTTCATGAAAATATTAACACTGTTTGATTCTAAAGTGAAGACAGAATGAGGAATGCAAATCATAAAACACACAGAAGTCAAATTTCCGACTTAATAAATCTTCTGTCACTTCTTTTCAAAAATCTTAATTTCAAGCTAAGCATCCACAACTAAGGCAATATCAAAGGTCAGTTGTGAGTTGGTCATTCAATGGCCCCACTATGAAGAGAAAGATGCAGTTTAGAGACAAATGGTACCTTGCCTAATTTCAAACAGCTGCTATGCCACAGATGTAAAAAACGGCAGCCACCTGCCTACTCCTTGGACAAGTGGTACAATGAAATCAGAGACACCCTAGCCTGAAACTTGAATTTATATTTTTGACACTGTGAATTCCAATATTGCCATACTTTAACAGTTAGCATTTCAATATTAAGATGTTATTGGTTCCCCCCCCAAAAAAAATAGTGGGGAAAACCTAAAATATTTCTTGCTTCTTTATTACCTGAAGAACATGCAAAAGTCAAGTTGTACAAATGTTTATTTGCTTATGTACATAAGTAATTATGAGGATAATCATGTATCATTAGTCTCAAATACTCAGCAGGCTTCAAACGTAACTGGCAATATTTGTGGCCCAAAAATACACTTACATTTATTGATTCTTTTCTTTGTGTGCCTAACTTTCCTCTGAGAGTAGAAATTTATTTTTGAGCATTCCAATGGCATTGGATGCTTAAAGACTAGTCAAACTGAATAGGAAAAAAAAAATCCTGTTTTGAAAGAAAAACTGTAGTCAGTGTTTAGCTATGGAAACTGCTGCTCTGCTCTGAAACAATAGCATTGCTTCTGTGTGCACACACAAACATGGAGGGCACTTTCCTGTGAGGCTCCACAGAATAGATGCCAGACCGTTATCAGTCAACTCCCCCGACCCTCCATTTTACCACCACAAATCAAAAAAAACACATATTGGTTCAGGCTGATGAGTAAAGATTTGTTAGCCTTAAATTTTGAAAGAAAAAAATCGTGATTATAGGAAATCTTTGTTATTAAAATAGAACAGCATACTCATTTCTAAAATATCATCTTAGTTTAGTTTTAATCATTATTCCTAGTAACCCAAGTATATAACCACCAAACAACAATCTTCATTTTTGAAGTAGTAGTTTTAATCATTATTCCTGGTAACCCAGGTATGTAACCACCAAAACAACAACCTTCTTTTTTGAAGTAGTAGTTTTAATCAATATTACTGGTAACCCAGGTATATAACCACCAAAACAACAATCTTCATTTTTGAAGTGCTGTCTATTTTGTGTGATCAGGATGTTAAATGGTATGTCTTTACTTTCATGCTTGTGAACTGATACATTAGGCCAGTTATTGCAGGCACTGGTACATAGTAGAGAATTCTAAATGAAAAACTTGATGGCACATCAGTATTCTTACTCACCAGTGGTTTCCACGATGCCTTCTAGGATGACGACAACCTCGAATTGTTCAGTTTGCATGCTTCGCTGGGATAGGTCATAAAAGGGGCTTTTGGCATCAATCACGTGGCAAATTGTGAGAGGGGACACAAGAAAAAGTTGATCTGCCCCTGTACTAAAACCTACATCCAGTTCAAGTTGGTCAAGGGGAAGGAACTCACCCTCAGGTGTCTGCCGAGACTAGACAAGCACACAGAAAAAGAGAAGAAATCACCACTTGTACTGAAAATTTCAAGGTAGCCTAATAATCATCTACATCAATGTCAACATTCTGCACTATCAATCATCAGTAATATAATCCAATCAAATCATTATACATCTATATTTTACCAAATGGATTGAAACCCCACATAGCTCATGCAGAAAATACATGCATTATTTATAATTAAGAATTTGCTATAATTACCCATCCCTAACTCCTGAGCTTTGGACAAATGTCTGGTGCAACAATGGCTATGAACACAACTGTGGAACTGAAAGTGTATGTGCACACTACTTGAAAGAAATCTCTGTATGACAACCAATGGCATGCCAGAGTTGCCTTCCCTCAGAAGGCAAATCATTTTGCAGTTCCACTGGAGGTTGTGAAGCTGAAAAATGCTGACCACATTTAAAAAAGAGATTTGTTGATTTCGTGAAAAGCAAAATGAATAACTGGGGTTTTTTTTCTTTTGGGGAGCTTAGTAAAGTAACAAATGAATATAAAACAGAAAAGACACTGTCATACTGAATTGTGGTATGTACTAGTCTTAAAAGGCATGTGCCTTTAGGTCATGATTTTCATTCTCCTAGTGATAATAAACTGTAATATAATTCTCTACTACTCTATTTATGAATTTTAAAATATAGCCAAACATGTGCCCTATTAAACCTTTTTAAACAAAATAGAATTTTAAGGTAGCTGTCTTTGACAAAAAGTCCATTAAAAAATCTCATAGTACATTAGCATTTTGTTTCAATATAATCACTCTAAAGCTTAATTGAACGATCCAGTTATATTCTAAGACTGTGAATGAAAAGCAAGTATCAGCAAACCATAAAAGTGGACTTACTTATTCTTTTTGTTTCATTCATTTTCAATTTGTTTAGTATATCTATTATACACAATAGCTGTACAAGCAAATATTTAGATTTAACATAAATAATACAAGCAAAATAAGAGCTGTTTAGCTAGACTTATACAGGAAAAAATAGTGGGAATGGTTTTATTCCCAGTGGCTAAATATGACTTGGAAGAATCCAGCATACTTTAAGACCCTTCATCAGCTAAGTTAATAAATGAAAATGAATCTAGAGCATGAATCTATCTAAAAGAAACACCACTCATTTTAAAACAAGAATATTATTTTCATTTGCAACAAATACATTAGATTTCATGTTTGGTGAATAAGGCTGGAAATTCTGAAGAACTGTTGAATAATCTGTTTTCCCTGAAAAAAAATGAGTAGTTTTGAATCAGTGGTAGTATGCCATGGTTGCAATGACCAAACAGGGCTTTAAAAGCTGAGCTGATTCATTTGAGAGGCTCCATTACAACTGGCAATACTGAAATTTCTATTTGTGTAGGAGACTATTTAGGGAAAACACTGAGACCACTTTTCTTCTTTAAGTAGAACGTAAATGTGGAAGAAAAGGAGGAAAGGGGATTTCTGGAGAAAGGAAGAGGGAAAGAAAGGGTTCCTGGTCACATTTTTGTTTTTCATCTGTGGGAAAACCTGATAATCCAAAAATCAAAACCTCAGCTCTAGCAACCAATATTGGAAAGCAATTGGTATTTTCAAATCATCATGAAAAATACCTGTTTGAAGCTTATTTCCAGACACCTATAGTCTCAACATCTTGCCAAGTTAGTAAAATAAAGTGATATTAACAACTTCCCAACTGTCAGCTGTATATTGATAGTTGATTCACAGATGAAAATAGTAACTAACAAACAGAAAACAACGAAAAGGACAAAGACAAACAAAGCCTGCTTCATTGTTCTCCCACCTAAGAAGCAGCGGGTGCTATACAAGCACAAGGTGATATTCTGAAATCTATAATTAATGACTTTAAATTGGGTCTTTTCTACTAGCTATTCTAATTTCTGTTATTCTATACTACAGCATGGACTATGTCTTTAAAGTCATTTTTTGGTAATATTTCTCCAAAGAAGTCAATTTTTTTATTATCATATGGTATACCAGTACTAAAATTTGCCTAATTTTTGATATATTTGTTATTCATACCTGTGGCTTTAGAGTAAGTTTTATGATTAATATTCCCTAACCTTTCAACAACTGGAGAAAGGAAGTGGCCTAAGTCAGTCAGACTGCCAGGAGATCAGCAGGTTTGAATTGGGAAGACCTGATTTTTCAGCAAAGGGGTTTATTAAGATATAGGCAATTTAGATTTAAATATACATAGATTCGTTCCATTCAGTCCCAACATGTCTTTATTTTTAAAATGTTTGTTCATTATATTGTAATTAATACTCTTTAATCCACCTCTCACTAATCTAGAGTGTCCTGACAACTCCATGTCCTATCCAGATCTCCCTACTGTGTGACATTCTGGAGAAAGTGCTAGTAACTTCTTTTATTTGGAAGGTGCTTCTAGTGCTTCTTGTAGTATCAGTGATACCCCACACATGCTATTGAAGTTGTTTTCTATCAGGCACTGTTTATTGTATTGAGACACTTCATATATATTTCCAAATTTATCATTCGAGTCTTTGTCATTTCTGTTAGGACATCAGACATTTCAAATGTAAATTCATTCATTTTCTGATTTTTGTTTGTCTTTTTGACTTTGTACTAGACTAAGAAGTCTATTAATAACTAGAACCAGATAGAAGGCTTTAGTACAGGTCTAAAGTGAAAGACGAGCTGTGAGAGAAGAGGTGCTTGGAAGGTTGGACCGCTCTGAAGTCTGGACTGCTGTCTGGAATCAAGTTTTGCTATCACTGATCAGCCAAACACTTTTAATACTGCAGGAAAATGTAGGTGCTCACTACATACATCCACAAAACAGACACATTCTATACCGGGTTTCTAACAATTATAATCTATGGGATCCGATTCTGATATAAGTGCCAAGATGTTCCAGAACAAAGTTAACAAAGTGAATATAAAAGTAAGTTAACTAAGTGGGGGAAGAGAAGTTGGGACTTTTTGTTTAAAGAACTGTGACATATGCATGTATATGGAAAATAAAGATAAAGAGGAAAAGATAATTCTGTAAATGGCCTTATAATAATATGCTGTATTCTACAGTACCACTTATATCCCATTGTTTTCCTGTCTTATGTGGCTAACAACTACTCTGCTTAATATAGAGCTATTTGATAATAGGGAGAATCTTTTTAGATAAAATAAGTTTAATCTTTCTTAATTATGTCATTGTAAGAGTTCTAAATCATGATGAGGACTTCCATTAACAGAGTGTTTGTGTCTAGTATACTTAGACTCTTCAACCCTAAAATTTTCCTATTCCAAAGGGAACATAGACCATGACTATTACCCAGACTAAGCTGTGAAATGGTGGTTGATTAGACAATAATCCACATTGCCTTGAAATGCAAAATAGTTGCTAAAAAATTTAGATGGTTATAGTAAAATATTTAAATTAATAATACTGATAAAAAAGATTCATAAAAGTTGTAGAATGAGTGAGAAATAAATAAAGGTAGGGTATGGTGATATTTTATTTGTACTGAAATGTAATTTTATTTGTATGTTAATAAATAAAGTTGCCTGGGGGTCAGAGCTAATAGCAAGCCATAGCAGAAGTCTGGCAGTGGTAGCACACGCCCTTATTCCCGATCACACGACAGCCAGATCTCTGTGTGTTCAAGGATACCACCAGCATGGAGACACACACCTTTAATCCCAATACCAACCATAGAAGACCTGGAGGTCTGTATAGATGGGCAGTGAAAAGGAGGTTATGTAGTTGGGTTTACAACCAATGAGAAGGTAGAATAGAAAGTCAATAAAAAAGACAAACACACAGGAAGTAGGTCTCTTGCAGAGAGGTAGGACAGCAGCGGCAGTGAAGGGTAAGGTTTTTAATCTCAGCTCTGACCTCTTGGCTTTTAACTCTGTATTTGTCTCTGTGTTTCTTATTTAACAAGATGGTTACATCTACAGTAGAAGAAAAGAAAACAATGGAAAATTCTTAACAACTTAGAAGATAAGTTGATGAATCTCTGATCTGAAAATGGCTTGCAAACAACTGAATTTTGATTTCATGGAATCATAGAAAGATACTAAATATTGCTCCATCATCCCAAGGTCAAGCTAGTTGCTAGTAAGGAAGCAAAAGTTTTTTTGAATTAGAGGAAAGACTGAGGATCTCTAAGGCTTACTAATTGATTACATGAATATGGATTTTTGGAATAATTTGTATAATTTTAATTGTGGTAATAAATTCTAAGTTATTCTTATTAAAATATTTATGTAACAATATTCAATTACACAAAATTCACATTTAATGAAAAGAATCTCTGAATGTATTTTAAGGGTTTTGCCTAACTATAGAGTGATGTTTTTGACTTTCAAAAAATCTATTATTATACAACAACTTTGGGTCCTCTCAGATTCCAAAAAATATAGAAGACAATCAGGTATGATTTTAATGCAAATAAAAAAAAATCAAAAATCACATATGCTCAGAAGGAAGAATCACATTCTGATAATTTTAAACAAATAGTTTACTTTCAGTAGAACAAAGGTAATTGAAGGTACATACACATAAACATTTTCATCACTGTCCTGGCATACATAAGCAGACCTGCACTCAGCCTTTGTTATTCTGGGCATTATGTGGCCAAGTGTCAATATTGATTCTCCAGAGCCACACTTCACTAATGCTGCCCAGAAACTTCCTATCCCATCTCTGACCTGTATTTGTATTCTGTCCCAGTTTGAAGTTGGGTACAGGAATTATGACCTACTCATCATTGCCTGACTATGCCATCGTCTGTGACCTGGCCACACATTCCACATCCCATAATTCTCAGCTGACAAGGGACTGTATAGTTAGTGATAAGGAAAGGAGAACAACATGAAGAGGACCAAACAGTCTTTCCTACCACCTTCTATCTTTATGTCTTGAATTTCACTTTTCTTTAAATGTGTCATATCATATCTATGAGCTTATATACAACAAGTATATGGTGAAGTCACAAAGAACAATACATAGAGTATAGTCAGAGTAATAGCCTAAAGCTAAAAGTAGGAAATATGTCCAAGACATGTACTAAGACCAGGAATTAAACTGCTTTGGTGACTCAAAGCAACTATGACAAAACTTATGACAATCATGTCAGAATTTAAGGTAGTTAGAGAAGCATGGAGACTAAAAATTTCATCTGGACTGGGATAGACCTTTGTACATTTATTTGGATGATTAAAGCTTGAAATTTCAGTTCAAGTAGAATGATGAAAGTCAAGCCAAGTCTAAAATATTTTTTTTAATGTTAAGCTAATTAATCCATAAAATGTCCAGTTTTATGAAAAGAATATGCCTTATTTAGATGTAATATAATTTATCTTACAATAGATTATGTGAACCTTTTGTACTGTTCAAATGAAAGCTCTACTTTGTGTCACTATGGGGGTCTTTTGTTGGCTTTATAATAACTATTGGCAGGATTTGTATCCCTGTTTGTACATTACTTTCCTACTCAACAACACCCTTCCATCCATGAAATGCCTTTTCCTGCTTCTTTTTATCATTTGTTCTTACCTACTGCTGTTTAGTTGTGGGTTTTCACATCCCTTACTTATCTTCATACTTTATTTTAAGAATACAAGGCACCCTGTATACTTTAAGAACCATATTTAAAATAAAAACCCAAACAACCCAAAAGCTATTACTACTAGTGTAAAAAGGAATGATAAGTACAGATTTTAGAAAGAACTCAACATCTGTACCTACTAGAGAATTGTCACACATGTGTCAAAGGAAGCAAAGCTAAAATAAATAGCTACTGTACTAGTTTTGGGGTTTATAATGAACGCCTCCATCTAAAACAAGTAGTATAAGACCTAGCTCCTAGCAGTTCTTAGGGACTCCATCTTAGACTTCTCTAATACTCTCGCACAAAGCTTTGATCTTATTCTGATACACCCATTTTCATGGATTGATGTTTTTAAAAGAAGGTTAGGCTATAAAGGAAAGTTTAACCAAGATCTATGTTTGTAAAATGTGTCAAGTAGGCAAGATGAGGTTGTACATGGTGAAAGCAAAATCATGTTTAAGTACAAGATAGGAAAAAAAGACAAATCAATACATTTATGAAAAAATCCAAGAATAATTGTGGTTACTGACTAGTAAAATGCTTGGATAGGGCTGGGGATGTAGCTCAGTGGTAAAGCAATTTCCCAGCATGGATAGTCATTGGGTTAGACCTCCTGCTGTGACAAAATAATAATAGTAATAATTAGTAATAATAACAGCAATAATCATAAAAAGTTTGGCAAAGGTTGTGTCTCCATGTAGAGGCTTGCTGGCATGCCTGAGACTTTAGGTTCCCAGCACCGAGAAAAGAGTAAAGAACTGAATGGTTTTGCAAACTATAAAATTGTTTTCTGTTGCATCTGAGCATGATCACACTCCTGTTGTAGAAATCACACAGCACCAAATTTTGATTAGCCATAAAAATGGAGAAAAGAAGAGATGTACATAGACAGTGTACATGATGTTAGAAGAAAGGAATGTGGCCTGATACTGTTTAATGGATGAGAGTTAAAAGCTGTGTAGGGTCTCCCAAGAAAGACAATGACTGTTAGCAATGATAAAAATATGAAGAAATAAGAATATCCCCATGAGAAAGCTCCCTCTTACCTCTTTTAAAGTGTGGCTGTAATAGTTGCCTTTTTTGTTTGTATTGTAAAAATAGTTGGATGTAAAGGGCAATGTTTGAATAATAATGATAAATTCTTAAACAGTTCATTGAAGATCATTTTATTCTTCTTCTAATAAGGACAGTCAATCATTAATGACTAGGGACAGGAAAAGTACGTGAACTTTCCACTTTCTTCAGACCCAAAGTAGGTTGTATGCTCCACCAGCTTGGTCATAGAGCTTTCAGCTCCCCAGTCCAGGCACTTTTATTAAAATTTCTATAGGCTAATACATTAAATTAATCTAGTCATGGAATTAATTAATCTCTATTCCTTAGGTTGATAGAAAGGCAAGTAAAATAAATTGTAAAACTAAGTAAATATTAATTTTATGATGAGAGGGAAAATTTTTAAGAATATTTACCTTAAAATAGTTTTATGGAGGTATATTTATAATTAACTAGATTGTAGACATTTAAAATAACTTCAAGTTATACCCTTCACTTTTTATTTACTTTCTAAGAAAATATTGACCTCTCTAGTCTTAAAGTTAGCAGTTTTCACTATGATTAGTTAGAGAAATGTCAGTGTTTTCAAGTATGAAACTGAGGGGTGGAGTTTAAATGAAAATTTCCTTCATGTAAGTGAAAAGCAAAATTGAAATTAAATAGAAAAGTTAGAATCATTTCCACCAGATAATTGGGAAATCCAAAGAACTGTGTGTGAAAAACTTCACAGTATCCAATATTAGAAAGGCAGGTTCCCGCTCTCAGTGTTGTCCAAAGAACTGAAAATACTTTATAATGATTCATGAAATCTATATTTGTGCCAATAATAGGTCTTTCATTCAACAAATAAAATATGAGTAGGAAAATGTTAGTTAAATTATAAGAAATTATATGTGTACTATAATTACTATGATTCCATAATACACTGACTTTTATTGACATGAAAAATCTGTATATTATGTATTGAAGACACATAAATATAGTATTTAAAGTGTTAAAATGATTACAATAGAAAATTGAATATGTGAACTGATATTTAGTGAGAATATACACAACTGATAACAAATATTAAAACTTTTTGCTTTTGATATAGTTTTTCTCCCATATCATAGTTGACTGTTTTAGGTCACTTCAAGGGTCTGTAACAGAAAATAGGGGTCACTTGTTAAAGCAAATGTCTCCTCTAATTTTGCTCAATGTTATTAATTCCTCAGTAGGATATGGCTTCAATGTAGTGTAAAAAAAGGATAAAAAAAACTATAAGAATTCATTATATTTACCCTGGCTACCAGAAAAACAAACAAATTTAAAATGATCTATATTAACTTCACTATAATTTTCAATATAACTTTAAAATCACATGCTAATCACTTTTACTTTCAGCACTGATGTCTTCCTGATAAATCATAAGACAGTACATCACCAATACTCTATTATTTTAAAGTGATATTGTTTTTATCACCTTGTATCAATATAGCACCTCGCTCCAACATTGTAATATTTTATTTCTTAATTCAAGATACTGTTCTGGTAAATGTGGTCCATAACATTACATAGAAAAATTACTATGGGTATATGTACCACTGTAGAGACCAAGAACCTCAAACTCATTGTGTACATCTGTGTCAGTAATCCTTTAATTATATCCTTAACTTGTTAAAAATAAAATTTGGGAATATTTGAAATAAGTGGCATGTAAAAATACCAGTTTTATCTGGCGTGAAAAATTAGAGAATGGCAATAACTTGAACTCTTGTGAATAGGATAAACTTAATGAAAGTTTCAAAGCGGTAGCTACACACAGATTCCCTGACAGTGGCTGTAGCATGGTTCAAACATTCAGAGTGCTCCTATCTGTCCACTAGGTCTCCCTAATGAAGCAGAGGAAGATGTCACTGTACACACAGAAAGGAGCACACACAGAACCACTGCCATAAGCATATCTATCTGCAACTCATCCACTTACTTAGATCTATCAAGCCACCTAATTTAAACAGATATCAATACAGCAAAATGCTACCTTAAAATGTAACAATTCTGTGCAGTTAAAGTGTATTATAAAAAGCAGTCAATTAAAATTACATAATCATAGTTATCTTTATGAAAATGTACACCAGAATCAGGCTGAAAATTTTACACTCTGATATCAAAAAATGTCAGTTATTTTCTTATGCAGCATAGGAAATACTCATGTGATGGGAAGTGACAGGGCAAGTGAACTGCTTTAATTCAAGCACTGCACTGGGCAACTTGGTCAAGAATAATTAGGATGAGATCTTATAAGTGATAATGAAAGTGACATAAGAGCAAAACATTTTTTTTAATCCTGGGAAAGCACTTTTAACTGCATAATAATTTGGAGCTGTATAAAATAATCCATAGTTGAATGGTGCAAAATGAAATTTCAAAGACAAAAATTTCCCTCAACTTAGATATCAGTCATTTCATTACCTCTAAGTTCAGAACCTGTCTATGCTTCTTTACATGATTTTAGATCACTCTTTTTTCAATCATGAACTATTCATTTGAGGTTATCTTTTTAAATCTGTGAACGTTTAAAAGCACTCTGGAAAATCAGAAAGAAAGGAAGGGAAAAAGAAAGAAAGAAAAAAGAGAGAAAGAAAGAAAGAGAGAAAGAGAGAGAAAGAAAGGAAGGAAGGAAGGAAGGAAGGAAGGAAGGAAGGAAGGAAGGAAGGAAGGAAGAAAAGAAAGAAAGAAAGAAAGAAAGAAAGAAAGAAAGAAAGAAAGAAAGAAAGAAAGAAAGAAAGAAAGAGAGAGAAAGGTGACACCTGTAGACTGTGAGAACTAACTTTAATCTCTCCTCCCAGACTCTAATTGGTAAATAACTAGGGACTCTTATTTGTGATGGTACCTTCTCAGGGCTATAAAGACCTGACCTTAATAACTACTCTATGAGCAATTTGTTTCAGCGTTTACAGCACTATATTAGGAAGCAGTCTTCTTTAATGGATGCTGAAAAGCTTCATGTGAAATCTATAATTGACAAAGGCTTCATAGAAACAGGCAATTAAGAATAAAATTAACAAAAGACTCCACAGGAAAAGCACTCAAGCTTTCACGGAATATGTCTCAAGGAAAATATTTAGTAAAAATAACAATTTTAAAGAAACAGATATGGCGTCTTCTACTTTACTAACCGCTGCCTGGATCTGTATGGTTGTTTAAAAGAAGACCACAGTTAAATTACTGTGTCCTAAAAAAATTAATCCACCTGCTGGTATTATTGGGAAGGGGCTACACTGAAGAGAATCCCAAAACTAAAGTTAAGGAAACTTCAACACCCAATTCTTCAAAATAGAAGCTTTAATGCCTGAAGTTTAGGGGAGTGTTGAGTTGACAGCAAACCCAAAGAGCTCACAGGACAAAGCTGAAGCACAGAGCAGGGCATCTGTCTCCTAAGCTCCAGGAGCCCAGGGCACTCTCCATCACCATCACTCCCTGTGATACAGTGCATCCGAGGTGAGGAGCATAAAACCAGAGCACTAAATTAGGGGCAAAAACAGAACTGGCAACTATGTCCTCCGTCCAATCCCCAGCTCTCTCTACCGCCTCCTTGCTCCAAAGAAGTTTACCTGTGGTGGAAGGAAAGCCCGAGGAGAGGGCAGAGTAGTGCCCAGGGATTTGATTGACTTTTTGGGTTTCTGAGTAGCTCATTCTTGATGGGGTGGGAGAGGGTTGCACTTACCTTGAGCAGCTTGCAGCGAATCTGCGCGGATACCATGTGGCTGTTGCGCAGGTTGCCCACCCGGAACATGAGAGTGAGTTTTCCGTCCCTCATGGAGATCACCGCATGCTCACTAAACATGAGGGTCTCGGCGCGCTTCTTGGGCTGGGACATCTTAATGAACATGCAGCCGATGAGGAAAGCGTCCACGATGGATCCCAGGATGGACTGGAAGAGGAAAAGGATGATGCCCTCGGGGCACTTGTCGGTGATGTAGCGGTAGCCATAGCCGATGGTGGCCTCGGTCTCGATGAAGAAGAGGAAGGCAGAGGGGAAGTTATAGACATTGGCCACACAAGGAGTGTAGTTGCCGACGTGGGCTTTGTTCAGGTCGCCCCGGGTATAAGCGATCACCCACCACATGGACGCCATGAAGAGCCAGGCCACGGTGTAGGTGAGGATGAAGATGAAGAGGTTCCAACGCCACTTGAGGTCCACCAGGGTGGTGAAGAGGTCCGAGAGGTAGCGGCTGGTCTCGCTGCCCAGGTTGCCGTGCTGCACATTGCACCGGCCGTTCTTGTCCACGAACCGCTGCCGCTTCTTCTTGGGTACAAGCTGCTGCTGCGGGCCCTGCCCTGGCCCCTGGGGCTGTAAGCCCGAGCCGCTCGACGAAGTGGTCACTACCTGATAATCGTCCCCAAATTTCCTTCGGAGTGCAGACATAATACGGAGGGGCGAGCCAGATTCAAACACGAAGCGGAGGCACAGGAGCCAAGCGCTGCAAACCAGCACCAATAAGGAGGTGGGGGCAGGGGACGAAGGCAGGAGGGGAGGGGACGAAAGCAGGCGCCTGGGTGGGGGGTTGGGGAGCACCCTGCAGGTAGCAGCAGGATCTGCCCCTGCAGACACCTCTCCTCCCCTGGGACAGAGGCTTTCTTTCCAAGAGCAGTGTTAAAACAGAAGTGTTCCCCCACACTCAAGGCAGGAGGGATGCAAGGTGTAAGAACCCGAGTGCAATTTTGCCTCCAAGCTCTTTGAGGCTCCCCTTTTCTCCCCCCACCACCGGCATCCCGGGCCACCTCTTACCTTTCCACAGCACCCTACCCCGGACTATCTTGCAGCACCCCTGAACTGGCTGCTGAAAATTAACGAGTTTGACAAGCAAGTCCCACCCTACCTGCCAACTCCCCAAGCTGCTAAGCTGCTCTACCTGCTTGGTCCAGACCCTCCCCCCTCCCAGCTGCACCCTGATCAGCCGCCCCCCGGGAGTGCTCCTGGCTCCCTCGTCACTCCCGCCTCCTATCTTTTAGCCAAAATCCCGCCCAGAGGCATGTCTGCTGGGCAGTGGTGCAACGCCCCCTACCCACGCTCTGCTGGCTCAGAATCCCCCGCCTGGGACTCCAGAGACCTGTACGACTGCTGTGCGCGGGCGGTCGAGTTTCCACGCGCGCCACTGGGGCCTTCGTGTGGACCCTCGTGGGGAGGAGGGGACACCAGGCCACCCCGGTGCTCTGGGGAGCGCTGGAAGCCGGGGCACTCACCCAGCAGCAGAGGACAGACAGAGCCGCGCGGCAAGCAGCTGAGGCAGTCCGGCCAAGCACTCAGGGCTGCCCGACCCCTTCCTACTTTTCCTGCTGTTCCAGGATGAGATCCAAAGCAGGTGGCTCGATCTCCGAACCCCCTGGGGGACACTACACAGTCTCCGCCAGAAGACCCTGGTGCTCCAAGCCGAGACTGACTCGGACGCCGACTCTGGGGTTCCTTGGCGCGCGCGATGCCCTCTTTCCTGGAGACCGAGCGGCAGCTTAACCGAGGTCAGACTTTCAGGTTAAACACTGGCGTTGCTCCAGCTTTTCCTGTGCCTCGCAATAGAAACATTTGAGTCTTCCTTTCCTGGTTTTCTTAGTCCATGTACACGCTTTGGTTGCCCGGTGGATGGATGATGCGAGGCTGAAGCAGAGACAGCGGGGATGAGGTGTGTGTGCTGGTGCGTGTGATCAGCTGCAGAGCAGCGCTAGCCCCGCCTGTCCTTGCCTTCCCCCGCTGCTCCACCAGCCTGAATTGCACCTCCGCGCCTTGGTTGAGCCTGCAGTGTCTGGCAGCTTAGAGAATGCGAGCCCCTCCAATGAGAAGCCGCTCTAAATCTGCTCCCTAACCGCAGCCAACTCTTTCCTCGCCCCCTTGCATCAATCAGAAAGCCCCCAAGCAAGCAACAAATGCTGCCTTCTGAGAGGAGTACAATATGTCTCTATTTCTAGGGCTCTCGCTGAAGCAAATACTAGGATTTGGGGATGCATCATCAACAGAGATCTGGCGTTCAGACAGGCATATTTAGAACCAAAAATTACAAAAACAGACCTAACAATGGGAACACCAAGGAAGGGCCACACTGAAAGGAAACTCCCAGTCCTTTCTGAAAAGGATTCTATGAGAAACACTTAGAATATTTGGAGTTAGTGTGTGACTATAATTGAGGGGAAAGTGATGTGTTTTAGTGGCCCCAGGCTGGCAGTTAATTTAATGGAGGGGCAAAGTGCAGAAACAGCTGATATAGCACCCATGAGTAAATGCCAGCTTCTTCACCACATTTCATGTTCGTTTTAAAATGTCTTATGCCATATTCCATTCAATCCAGATACACAAACTTGGTAGAAAGTCAACTCTTGCTCTAAAAGCAAAGAGCTGCTGAGCAAGTGCTAAGCAAAAGAAACACACAATCGCTAGACCTTTTCTCCACAGAAGGCACTGGCTCCTGTGCCCTAGCAGAAACCTTCCTACTGGCTAAAGTGGAGGGCTTCTGAGCCATGGGTGGAGGACTATAAAACATTCAGTTCCAGTTCCAGTCCTGCCATGTCCCCTATAAGAGGTCAGCAACTTATTCTCTGGAGATTACATAAGGACAGTGACACTACCAGGAGCATGAAAGGCTCTGGTCTTGGAATCCTGAGGCCTGATTTGAATCCTAGCTGTGCCTTTTGCAAGCTGTGTGACCTTGAGCAAGAGAAAAATCTTTAAGCCCCAATTTCCTCCTTCAAAAAAACTGAGAGTTTTCCATTTCCCCAGTCATGATACAAAAGCCAAAGAAAAAAGAAAAAGAATAAACTCCATTTTATTTCTCCTCTGAAGGATATACTGGGCTACTAAGTTTTAAGAAAGCAAAGAGGAGGTTATGAATGAGTTCTCAAATTGTTGTCTTGCTGTGAACTAACATATATTCTCATCTCGTCTCTGACAGTGTGACCTTGTCCCCTCCAGTCTACTATGCCCTTGGCAGGCCACTCCTCTCAGTTACTGAGACACACCCAGACAGAAGCTGATCCCTGGCCACCCACCATCTTCTTGTCTTCTTCCTCTCCCTGTAGTGTTCCTGTCGACCCCATAAGCATTACTGGCTCCTGATGTCACAAGGCTCTCTGTTGAAGTGTATCCTTTATAGGGCAGACTTCCTTCCTGTCTCATCAGCCAGGTTCTTTCTTCATGAGCTAGTTTTCTCAGTGCTGTTTTCTGTTGCTCGGTGTTTTCCTCCCTCCATGGCCAATCACATAAAACAGGATCTACAAGGTCAAGGACCCTGTCAGTACTCTTATTTCCTTTTCTCATTCCCTGCTATGTTCCTCATACCTAGACTAGTACTTGCCTCCTCCTTGACAAACAAGATTTCTTGGATTATTACATATGGCAGTCTAAATCATTAGGAACTCCATATAAGTTCACTAGAACTCCAACTGGGAATCTAATCATCACTAAGTGGGATCACTCACTTGGATTGATACGAAAGAAGGTTTAAATGGAAAAAAGACTATTTCTTGAGCTTGTTACTTTAAAAGTTTATATTCTATCAGTCCTTTGTATCTGTGTTTGCTATGTTTGGAATGATTCTCCCACTTTCTTTAATACAACACCATTAACCTCTCTTTAGGACCTCAATTCAGTCAAGCATGTTGGAGCACGCCTTTAATCCCAGCACTTAGTAGACAGAGGCAGGCAGATCTCTGTGAGTGAAGCGATCTCCAGACCATCAATGCCTATACAGTGGGGATCTTACAGAAACATAGTGGTTTAATAAAAAAAAAAATTAATATATTCCTATTGCCCTTCTCCAGTAAGTATTAAAGCAATATAACTATAATTTTTTTTGCTTTAGAAAGATTGGTTTTAATTTTTTGAGTTACCTTATTGAATCTCATTTTGATAATCCTTAAATTAATTTTTTGCTTGGGAGTTGGGAAGAATCTAACCATTTATGAAATAATGCTAAGCATTTCATTTCTGCCATTTTTTACTACATGTATATGAAAAGTGTCATTCTCAAGATGGACAATTATAAAGTCAAAATCTCAATCCACTCTGAAAAGAATGTTGCATTTGTCCCACATGCTGTGATGTCAAATATTCAGCCAAGATGTAATACATAAAATAAGAACAAACATTCCATTTGTTTGCAAATTTGCTTTGGTCTTTAATAAGTGGTAAACATTTATGTACACCAAAAAATATTTTTTAGATAAATTTATCATTTATTATTAATCCTGTTTGATTTGTATGCATATTTTATACACTTAGAGTCCCAGTTGAAAGTTTAAAAAGACTTGGTCTAATCTAATCATCTTTTTTTTACAAAAGAGCACAGTGAGTTTAGAAAGGGTAAATTGTCATTGAGTATCACATACAGAAAAGTAGACACTGAATTTTTAATTCAAGCAGTGTGTCCCCAGAACCTTTATGGGCTATCACCCACTGCCAGCAGGGTTAGAGGAGTGGTTTTCTGCTCCAGGAGTGGTTTACAGATCTTAGGACACTCTTTTCCATAGGTCTTGTTTCTCATTGATGTTAAGATCTCCAAAATGGTTTAGGCTAGCCTATCAAATGATTTTCTACATCCTCTTCAGATTTGGGTTTTTCTCTAATCAACGCTATTCCACAAAATGTGCCCCATATTAACTTCATTAACTCTTCATATTAACTCACCTATTTCTCATTACTTACATTATCTTTCCCTATTATTCTGAAATCCTCATCCCAGACACTAGCATACGAGGCAGTAATAGAATTTCTCCACATTTTATTTCAGTTGCATAACACTTTCCCGGAATCCTCCTTCTGACAACAATCCATCCTTTCCTATGTGCCCATTTCCTTAGATTTTCATTATGACATGTTGAACATTCCAGCCTGTGTTGAGACTGAAATTCGCCCAAATTATCCAAGTGGAAGGCAAGCCCTCTGAGCACGTATCTGATAATATTTTGATACTCTCTGTACTCCAGAGGTACATCCTAGCCTTGTATACATAAAGGACTTAAGAGAGTTCTAAAGAACCAAACATTACAAGGAGGTTATTGAAATGCTCCGGGCTACATACTTGTATCTTCAGGTTGTATTTGTAGTACCTAGCTAGAAAGACCGTGGGGCAGGGATTCAATATACACTGGCCCCCTTTCAGGTTCCTATCATTTTAGATACACAGTACTAATACTTCCTGGTATGTTAAATATTTTTCAGAATGGCATCATATCACACTTTATGTGACACTGCAGCTTTGACCCCATTGTGACATTGAGTCCCACTCCTTGAAAATATTTACAGATGAACCAAGCTCCTCTCTCCTTGTGAGGACAGCTGCTTCCAGGATGAGGTTCTGGAGGACAGCCAGCCCCACGGTGCTGAGGCCAGGCGAATGTGTGAGGAACAGATGACAGAAGGCCACTGAATCCGGTGCTGTTGGATGGACTGAGGGAAAACACTCTGTGCAGACTGGGTCAAAAATGTGAGAGAGGCTCACCATTTCAGACCAGCTCACAGTGGCCAGAAAAATCTGGAAAAAAAAAGATAATTACAAAATGAATAATAATGTGGAGTCTAGCCTTTCAAGATAAGGTGGTAGATCACAAGTGAACTAACCTGGAGTTCAGAGGGATAGAACAAAGCTATATTTAACAGCAAACTCAGATAAGGCCCAGCTACTTATTTATTCTGCCTAGAGAGTACTTTTGGCAATGTCTTATTTGCTGTGTCCAAAATAAGTAATATCGTAAATAACTGTTACTTCAAAAGTGAAGGATATGATTTTGTATTTTATACTAAAAAAGCATGACTTTGAACATGAAGTTATCCTATTATGTAACAGAACAGTGTGAGGAAAAGAACATACCTAATATAAAAGATAAAACCTCTGCCCCTGAGAAGTCCAAATTCTAAAAATGACTTAATCGGCCAACTGTGACAAAAGCCAGGCTTTGAGCATCCCAGGGCACCTGGAGTGGGTCTCCTCATTCATGGTCTGTGACTGTGACACACCATGAGACAGCTGGCTTGCCAGCTTGCCAGAGTTATTAATTACTCAAAAGGGAAACTTGTTTTATATTATGTTATAGGTGATTTTCTTTTCCAAATCCTTTCCAAAGGAATAATGAAGATGTGGCAAGGCAGGAATTCTAAAGCTTTCATCCTTCAAAAAACTACATGCTCCCATTGCCAGTATAGGATTTTGCTACATCTGGGAAGAGGTCACTTTTTGAAATTCTATATGCAATTTTGAGAAATAGAATGATATTCCTTTTTCTCACTCTCCTAAAAAAGAATACAGAAGTTATTTTCTCTCTTGCCAAAAAAAGAAGAAGAAGAAAACCAAAAAGAGAAATCAGTTTGAGATTTGATTGCACAGACTTGAGAACAGAGGCCTTGCCAGATCATGGCAGATGACTCAGGAAGCCTTTAATCTTGGCTCCAACCTGGCCTCTACCTAAGGGTTCAGAGAAAGGCAATAATCCATTGCCACTAGGAGGCCATTTATTAGCAAGGCTTTCCTCACTAAACCTTCTCTTTACCACAGAGATGTGCCATGGAGTACTCTGTTCTATAAAAGAATAAGGATTTTCAAAGAGTCTTCTGGAAGTCAGTCTGTTTAATAAGGTAAACATTTGTTTTGTAAGATATACAGGTATATATGTATAAAGAGAAGATATAAAGAAAAAAACCCACTGCATAACACTTTCAGTGTCAGTATTTCCAAGGATTGCCCTGCAAGAGCACTGATGGACTTACAGGTATCAGAATATGTACAAAGATTATGATACTTCCATACACCAAACAATGAAAGTATGTATACTATGTATCTATCATTAGACCAAAGTTGTGCAGGTGAAGAATGAGGAGACATCATGCTAATAAGATACATTATAATAGTATCTGTAACAATAACAATGTTCTATGTGTGTGGTAAATATTAAATGAAGAGGATTACTTTACTAGCAGTCAGAACAAGTCTCTTCAGGAACTTTTCCAGCTAATAGGACTCTTCCAGCTTCCATCTTACCAAAACCACATTTTGTTCATCATCAGATAATATCATAACAAACTATTTTAGACCCCAGAAAACAAAAACAAAATTTATTTAAAAAATTAGAGATGGGATTTGTATATAATTTGAAAAAATAAGATATAATGATTATCCATATGTGATTGTCAATTACCTAAAAGAGAATCTCTAGACATGCCAATGAGAGATTAATAAGTTAGTCTCTTATCATGTCTATGAAGGGATATCTAAATTAGGGTAATTGAGGTTATATATAGGCTGTGACGTATCAACATTACATATAGGCTGTGACAGTCTACAGGCTGAGGCCCTAGACTGGATAAGGAGGAAAAGGAAAGAATGTTCAATGTTTTGGACTTTCTGAATACAGATGCAAGGTGGCCAGCAACCTCATGCTCCTACCATGACTTCCTGACCATGGTGGACTGCCCCCAAAGAACTGCAAGGCAAACTAGATCCTTCCTTCCCAAAATTGCTTTTGTCAGGTAATTTAGTGCGGCATCAAGACAAGTAACAAATGTACCACACCATAGAAGCTTATTAATGTGGTCATACAGAAAATACAGAGTATTTTGAAAATGAACGCTGCTAGTGTCAGTATTTATAGAAAAGATAGAAATTAGAAACCATTACCAATAATGAATAATAATTATTTTGTAATATAAAAATTTTAAAGATGTAGACAGGTTGTATCAGTTTGTTTTGTGAAGAAGCGGGTGAAATTTAGGGCGAGGGTTTGCTTAGGATGTAAGGACTTTGAAGATGAAAGGAAAGGAACAGAGAAGGCAGAAACTTCAGCCATGGTGCACATCCCATGCCTGTGCTCTGGCTTGAACATGCTGTGAGTGTGTCTCCAGGTTGTTTGTGTTGAAACTTCATTTTCAATATGAAATCTTGAAAAGGTAGAAACTTTGTGTGACTATGAGGAAGAATCGATGGGAGGGGACAGGGTTAGGTAATGTCATCAGATAGAATGCGTACTAAACACATTATTTAAGAGGACTGACCAGAGGATCTAGAGTTGACTGTGTGTATACCAGTCTCTTGGCTTGTGACACCCTTCACAACTTGGGAAAATTACTGGCCAAAATGTTATCACAAAATGCAAATCCTTAACTCTCCAGAACTGTGAGTTAAATAAACTTGTTTTCTTTAGAAAATTATGTAGCCTGAATCACTTAGTAGCAGTGATAAAAATATACTACTACACCCATAAAAGGCAAGGTAGGTAAACAGAATTGAGTAGAAAATGAAGCCATGGTGAAAACCAGATACATTTTCACCAAGCAAAATAGGAGCTCTGGAACAAAAATTATTTGCCTTGGTCATAAATAGCCTTGTCTTCGAAGTCCACTTAGCTGAGATGACTGGTGTCCACCAGTGGAGGAGCTGCTTCTGAGGCATTCTAAATGTTGCATCAGCTCTGGAAGATTACTATAGCAATTTCTTCCAACTAAAGGGAAAGCTCCTCTGGCTAGACAAGCCAGTTGCTCACTTCCTTGGCTACTAGGTAAGAGAAACAGAAGTCATCTGTGTTTCTTCAGAACTTTACTTAGGAAGACCCAAAAGTTCTTCCATAATTGAACAAAATAATACTGAATGTGTGCATACACCTTTGGCTTCATTTTGATGCAATCACACGAGACCCTTTGACAGTGGGAGTGGGTGACCCAGAGCTATTTTGATCTTAGTTTTGATAATATGCAGCTACAAGGTAGACATCCTCCAGCGCTGCTGCTTTATCCTCCTCCATACTAAGGCAGCATGAAAACAGCGTGGAGAGATCGAGGGCAGAGTAAAGGAGCAGGGGGACAACACACAAGGTTGGGGACAGAAAAGAATGCAGAAAAGTAGGAAAGATGCTGAGAGACAAGGGAGAGGAATGGCAGCCAAAGGTTTCACCGCAGTTAATCTAGGTTAGACAGAAAGGGAACGCCAGGAATATAATTTGTGAAATAGAATGATCACCTTTACTGATTCTAGATATGCATTAGTATTACCTTTGGACTTCAGATTATTTATATCAAGCTCTGTAGGAGTGTGACCCAGGCATCAGTATTTTTCAAAAAAAAACCCTCTGTGGTTTCTGACAGCACAGCTGGGACTGTGAAGCATTTCTGCTTCGGAACTGCACTCCCATTAGCAAGAAGCTTCCCTGGGAAATGTCACCTACAGAATCCCCATCCATCTCTGCCCCTCTCCTGACAGCCCTCGTCTTTAGTGCCAACCAGCATAGGGATGAGCAAACACAGGCTTCTCTCTCACTGCTCACCAGAGTCCACCATCCATAGACATAAATGTGTGGTTACAGCAGGTTCTTTTCCCTCAGTGGAGAACACCTAGGCAAAGCAGGATACATTTTGCAATGAGGGCAGGTTAAACCAATCCTACCACCCACACAGTCATAAATGAAACATGAATAGGGGAACCCAGCACTACTGGTTGTAAAACCCATAAATGTTTTAAGTTATTCATTAATAATGTTTCTGCTTTCTGCGGAGGAGTATGTAAAAGTTCTGCCTTCAGAGTTCTTTTTACCACTGTGTATCAGATTTTCCTGAATCAGGGAAGAGAGGAAAAGGGGGGAGGAAGAAGGGAGGAAAAAGAATGGAGAGAAGCACAGAAATTTCAATCATTGCAATGACTATAAGCTAGTGGAGAAGCTCATCACTACACATCCAGAAGGAAAAAGGTAAGACGGAATCATGCATGCTGGTCAGTTTGGGGTTCTGTGTTGTTGTTTTATTATTTATTATTACTTTTTACACTGTGATTGTTTGGACACAGTGCAATGAGTAGTAACTGCTAGAATAAAACAATTAAGAATACCACTTCACAGGCTTCTGAGCGGAATTTGATCCTGGTTTTTCTGTGAGAAACTCCATATTAGTCATCAGTTTTTCACTTAGAAAAAGAAATCAGTTTCAGGTTCAACCAGCTGAATGGCAACACAGACCTACTTATCTTCATGATTAACCAGTAGCCTATCCAATTAATGTATAGATTTCCTGGGAAACCACAGAAGAGGCCACTGGTGTTCTTTTAAGGATGGGGTGGGAATGAAATAAGACATCCACTTTCTTATCATGCAGTCATTTTTCCAACTTGAAAATTCTGCACTTAAGCAACACAAATTTGAAACTGAGTAAGTAGCAATTTCTGATCAAACTTGGTCTGAAAATAAAAGTTGTATATATTTTGCACACAGAGGTTATCTACCTGTATACTGTGACCCCCATGAAGTTGTAACTCTAGAAACAGCTGCAGAGAGCACCTATAACTAATTTGAATAATTTCTAAAGCTAATCTTGTTCATTCTCTCTTTCTACTAAACATCTATTCTCTAAACTGAGCTAAGAGGATTTAAATTAAATAAATATCTTCCTTAAAACTGTGAATGTGTATTAGAAGTCTATTAGACACATAACATCAATATGATGTTTGCTGTACAATATTTACATGTCAGTATTGTTTCTGTTCTGTATCAAGCTTAAAGACAAAAAACAAATAAAATATGACGACATTATCAACTTATGAATTTATTTTGCATACATGTGGAAAGCAAGTCTTTCTGCCTGATTATCTTAGTAAAAACAAAGAAGTGTGTAGCCATTAGAAGGTAGGAGAAGAAGGTCAGTGCCCAGATCCAGCCATCAATCAAGTGCATATTCAATTTTGCATTCTGCAAGGCTGGAGTTGCTGCTGATGCAATGTCCTCACATATTCAGTCAATGTCAGGATACAAACATCACTAAATAAACCCTGTGTCAAAGTGTCACCTAGTGATTATTTATGCTTCTTCACAACACAAATGAATGACAAGACTGCTTCTGTGGCTGAGAAAGGTCTCATATCAATTGTTGCAGGTAACAGAGATGAAGGACAAGGAAGTCTCCTCAGAATAAACTTCAAGTGTGCCAATTAATTAGACATGTTAGCACTGGCCAGCACAGTAAGCATTACTGTGATTATCAGGGAAAAAATATTTTGCCTAAACAATTTAATGTGAAACACTTAAAAATTAGCATGCACCACTAATTTCCTGTCAAGCCTCCATTCTGTATATACACTAAAAAGGAAACATCATCCTTCTTTAATTGTCCATTGCTTCATAGTGCTTTCTTTAGTATTTAATTATGTGTGTATACATGCTTGTATGTGTATGTGTATGCCAGTGCATATGTGTGTGTGTGTGTGTGTGTGTGCGTGCGTGCGCGCGCGCTTTTGAAGGCACTTGTACATGTGTGTACCCAAAGGAACAGGCACCAAAACATTCTTGTATAAACATACAAACAAAGAAAGAAAGCAAGATAAGATGGTATTTAGGATCTTGACACAGACCCCTGAAGGTGCTGAGGGATTGTTAGAGGAGAAACTATTGCCTGATACTTCCTGTCTATGTGGTATTAGTTGAGTTAGTGATCTCTCAGAGGTGCTGTGCAATTTCACTATTAAAATGAGATGGAAATAGAATTTGTTTCTGAGAGGTATTTGATTGGAGGATTATACAACATCTAAATACAAAATAGACTCTATGATCTGGCATGAAATATTTTCAAGGTCAGCTAAATAAAATCAAAACATTATGTCTACATAAAATAATAATTTCTATGGGCAATCTCTAGCAATGAGGCTACAAAAGAATTTGGAGCCAAAATATATTCAATATTAAAATTATAGCTAAATTCAGAAGATTTCTAATGTTTTCTTTCTTCATTATGATGCTGTAAGTTTGTAAATTGCAGCCTGTTTTCTGGCCTCAACTCAAAAAAAAAAAAAATCCAAATGTGACTATTGTTGCTCTACCACTGATGCTCTTTCATAGTCAGCTGCATCTGCAGTTTACTCAAAGTATCTATCACTACTTCTTTCTTAATGGGAATATTCGCTATTCCTGTATTTATTTGCTCCTTTATTTGCTTATTCCTATGTTTGTTTGCTCTTGTTCATGATTCCTTTGGCCACAGATGAGAGAAACTCACCTACCTCCCTGTCCAAGCACCCAAGAAAGCCTGGCTTTTTCATTTGGAAAGAATTGAATTCTTGGCAATCAAACAAAAGAGAACTTCATCCATGCATAAAAACAGCGAAATTAGAAGAAAAAGCAAAACAAAACAGTAATTCCCCTAACGACCTTCTTGTATCGAAAAACTGAAAGATTTACCTGACAAAATCTGTCCTAGGAATTGAATCTGTCAGATACTGGAACATGTGAAGTTAGGTAGAGGACTCTCATGGGGAGACTGGAGAATTGCTTGTTATTTCTTCCAGAAGAAGAGGGCAGTAGGTAGGCTAAGGGCTAGAGACTGTGCCAGCAAAACCTGAAGACGGACAGCCTTTCCCTAAAAGAAGGCTCTTCCAGAACTGTCTTCACTATTTACAAGGTTCCACAGTCTCTAGATTACTTTTGAGGTCCATGAAATGTTTGGACAGCACACTCGCTTTTACAGAAGGCAGAACACAACAAGAGGAGCAGGAGCTCGAGGAGAAAGATACACTAGAGGAAATGTCCCCTAAGCCTTCCAATCTCATAGAATTTGGGAATAATATGGTCATGATGTTCAAGTCCGTTGGGATAGTTCCCTGAGAGGGAGCAAGGCTCCCACCTGACCTTTTCCTTCTAATACTGATTTAAGTTTTTTTTAGGTCATTTAAAACTATATTCCTCATAAAGCCAAAGTGACAGTCACTATCCCAAGTCAGCTTTTACCGCTAAGCATTCACTGTGCTTCTGTGGGTTACCCAGTGATGTGACTGGCAAAGCTATTTAGAGATTTAGAGATGAAGGCAAACAGAGACATTTTAAAAGCTGTGTAAATGACAATCAAACAACTCTCAGAGAGCATTTCAATTAATGTTCAGAAGCTAAACCTACCTAATATAATGCAAGTTTAATTTTGTGGTTTTTAAAGACAAAATAGCTATACTATAAAAATAAACTGTTATTGATACTTCAATTCTGCATGCCTTTCAAACCCTATGAAAAGCCTTTAACTTTGCTTTATTTGCTTTAGATCCTAAATAAAAGCAGAGTCATAGCACACACACACATTATCATGCATGCACACTCATAAACACACACTTAATCTGTGAGAAATATCTTCATACACAAACTGTGGAGCAAGAAAATTTCATTTTCAAAACAAAGATACATTAAAAATAACAAGTTTGTTTTTGAAGTTACTATGAATGGAGTGGAGCTGTTTATTAGAAAAGTATGTTCTTTTTTATGTTCTTTTATTTTAAATGATGATAGTTATTTAATTGCAGAGTGATAGTTGATAAGACCAGGTCCTCACAAACTGATAGAAGATAAACAAAAATTGCACAAGAGAGATTCATACAAAAGTAGACCTTTGTGTAAAGTTACTTCCAGATTCTAAAGTACAATATGTTTGTACAGGAGGGAGGGGCTTGGTCCTGCCTCAACTTAGTATGGCAGACTTGTTGACTCAACTTGACTTGATCTCAGTATACACACACACACACACACACACACACACAGTCTTATCACATTCCTGTACCCTTAGTGCCACAGACCTATAGCCCTAGAGTATAGATGGCTATTACATTCCACTGAGAAGGTAATATAGACAGAACCAGATAAATGTATATAAAATAAAGCCCTGTTCTGCTTAGGGTTCAGTGTTTGGATATAAATCCACTGAGCCAGTGCCAACATAAATAAAAGCTGCTTCCTGGTAGAAATCTTCAGGGTCCAGTTTCTCTGTTCAATAATCCCATAACAAAAGGAAAGTTGACAGCTTATCAATGTCTGAGGGGCAAACTCCATCTTCCATTGCTTCTAGAATTTACTAGATAAGACAGAAAGATAACATAGAATTGGAAAGAAATATCCTCAGAGATAAAGCATTCCATTGTAGTGGAAGTTCCTTAAGTCTCAGGGTGATCTAAAGTGAGGTCAAACATTCCATCCTGCAGGTAAGATTTTTAAGACTCCAGAAGTGAACGATTTAAAATCTTCAGGAAATCACTGAAATTGACAAGGTGCACTAGGCAGATTCCTTTCCAAGGTTATATAAACAGTAAGGACTGATGAGAGATACCCTAAGACCAGCTTAGCTGTCAAGATGAAGCAGAGAAAGATAAGCTAGGCTACCTGAAATGAACTCAGACCAAATGACCCACCAGAAAGACATTCCAACCTGCTGAGCTGCCTGCAAACTGTGCATTGTATTCCAGTTTCCAGTTTTCATGAACCATCATCCATGTTTGGGCAGGTTTTGGTGACAGAGCTGTCCTTGAAGCATTTCTGCTCCAATAAACAACCCATTACTCATACTTCTGTAAGTAGACCCAACAAAATCCAATTCAAAATGGTAAGCTCTGAAACCACATGCATAAAAAAAAATAAAAAAGGACTCAGCATGTTGTATTTATGTATTTGTCCATATTTGTATATATGGGTATGTGTAACAATAATTTATAGACATATATATATGTGTGTTTGTGTGTGTATGTAACAATAATAATCAAAGAAAAATAAGCTATAAATTTTAGAGTAGGGGGTACATGGGAGGGGATGGAGGAAAAAAGGTGGGGAATGGTATAATTATATGATAATTAAAAATGTACAAAAAGTTAAAAAGTATTTTAGTGGGAATATAAGGACAAACTATTGATTCACTGAGTTGGACTTTGGTTGTCTGATTGTTCCCTACCTAGGATGATCATACATTTGTCTCCTCAGGAGTAGTGCCACACGACACATAATGAGGGAGAATGCTAGCTCATCACAAAATATGTGTTTGTATTTGGATGAAGCATGGCACAGACTTAACAGAACTGAATTGCTTGAGGGCCAAGGGGTCATAAAATACTCAAGTCATTCCTTCAAAGAGAAGATGGGATACCTCAGAACAGCCAGTAGCAAAGCCTTAGTCACCAAGGGATGAGCAATTCTGTCATATGCTGCTGATAACACAAACTGTCTCTTATCCAGGCACTAATGCCTTAAAATTATTCAGGTATGGAAAAATGTTGAAATGACTCTAATTTTAAAAATCAAATGTTTGTTTCATTAATATTTCTATTTTTATGGTGACTATGTGTCTTGGTCCCACTGTAGAAAAGCATGAAGCTTCAGAGAAGTTGTTTTGAAAAAGCTTGATTTCAGAATCACGGGAATGCTCAAAGGATGCTTAATTTCTGTTTCAGGATGGGTAGTAGGTATCATGTGCAGAGTACATGGTGCCAGGTTGGAGCAGCTCCAGAATTAGTATCTCAGTCAGAGATATAGGCTCCTGTTCTTTGGGGCATCTCCTTCCCAAAGGAGTCTGAACCAAAAAAAAAAAAAGAAAAGAAAAGAAAAGAAAGAAAAAGAAACCTCAAACTACCCTACTAAGTAACCACCAGAAGATTCTTAAAAAAAAAATGTGATGGATGGTGGAATTTGCATTAAAAAAATGAAATAAATGATAAATGTTGGGCTATAGTGCCAAGGAAAAGAAAGTTAGCTGTATAGAGTAGGCTGTATCTTACTTTTTCCTGTTCCAAGAATGGGTCACATTTCTCCTCTGCTTGTTTACATTCTCTATCCTTCCTCTTCTGGAATATTTCAGACATTTTGCTTTCAGTGTTCATATGCAGTAGGGCTTGTTCCAGTCTGGTTGCTTTGCAAGACATTTTAATGTCTGGACAACTGGCACTTTATTATACGATAAGTAAGGATTAGAATTCACCATGGAATCATTGGCTTTAGTAATGGAAAGAAAGGTAATAATCTACATTGGAATCATTGAAAGCTAGTTTATTGGGGAATAGTAAAAGGCTAGGTTTGATAGAGATGGTACATACACATGACTGGCAGATGGGGAGTGTGATCCAAACATTCCGGGTTCCTGAGAAAGCAAAGAGCTGTCCTCTGTCCTGACCCAGGTAGGAAATAATTAGATTCATTCTATAGGAGGAAGTATTCATTTTTATTAAGATAGTCTTAGTCACTAGAAATGTAATATCAGATTCCTAGATTCCCTTCAGAATTGACCTTCAGATCTCTCAAGCAGGGCCTCAACTGAGCAACCTTGATCTCCCTCAGCAGCTCTTAAATTTTCCAACTCTTAGCATCCTCCAGAGCCCATGTCTCACTGTCTCATATTCATGAAGTAAAAGAATTAAAAGGATTTGAACCTCAATGGAATTATCCTCTTTGGTAGATTTTCAATTTTGAAGATATTTTGAGTGCCTTTTGAGTACTCTTAAAATTTGTCTGCCTGGAGATGACTGGCCACACTAGTGGAAGCCCATGAACTGTGGACTGGTGGCTGTGGAGCCCCCATGGAACTGTACTAGGCCCTCTGGATACGGAAGACGGTTATTTGGCTCGAACTGTTTGGGGGGCACCCAGGCAGGGGGATCGGGATCTGTCCCTGGTGCATGCGCAGGCTTCTGGGAATTTTGGGAATCCGGTCCCTGTGGTGTGACACCTTGCACAGCCTTGGTGTAGTGGAGGAGGGGCTTGGACCTGTCTAGGCTCAGTGTGCTGGACTCTGCTGACTCCCCATGGGAGACCTTGACTTGGGGGATGTGGGGATGTGGGGTGGCTTGGGGAAGAGGGCTGGGGTGGGAGGAGGGAGGAATCTGTGGATGGTATGTTGAGTGAGTAGAAAATTTCTTAATAAAAATGGAAAAAAAGTTCTTTGCCTGTGTCTTGCAATCACAACTGAACTCTGCCATTAGCCTGAACTTCTTCTTCAGCTACTGGACATAGGGTCACAGCCTTTGCCCCAACAAACCAGGTTATGCCACCCATCCTCAATAAGCCAATTAAAGGAGGCAAAATAATAGCATAAAACAGAAAACAAATATTTATTTGATTGGGAAGAAAGATAAAGGGATAAAGCCTCCTTCACCACCCCAAGTGTATCTTTGGAAACTACAATCTAGTTTCTCCTACAAAATTGTCTGACAAGTTGTATGTCTTTTTTTTTTCCCCATGAGACAAAGTTCCTCCTCTGGATGCCCATGGCTTCAGCTATTAATGTCTCAAGAAGAGATTGCTGGGAAAATTGTTATTTATTACGACCATAAATATAGTTTGAATAATCTGATAGCCAAATGAGGAATGGAACAAAATTGTCTCTTTAGAATATATTCATTCCTGTGCAACAAAATGGTTACATTTCAGCTTCCTGCTTTTGAGAGTCCATCTCTTCTCCTGACTTCTTTTCTTTGCTACCAGAAGTATGGTAGAGCCCCCTCCCCCCCGAAATGTTTTATCAACCTCCAGTCTTTACAAATACTTGACCCCACCAGTATAGCATGCTCCCCATGAAAGTCCTCTTCTCTGACTTTCATGGTCACTCATCCAAGAATGGCCCCTTTTCTCCACACTTTTCAGTTGTAATTCAGTCACTTGCTTCAGGAGAGCACAAGCTTAAGTGGACACAAGTGACTATCCTCATCCCTTTGATCAATTGTAAGGAAGATATGTAATACTTTATCAACTTTCTACAAAGCCACTCTTAATATAGAATTTTAATATTAAAGAAATATTTCTTATATCCATCAATGTTTCTCCTCTACAAAAAAAGGACAATGTCTACAGAATTGCGCTATTGGATATTTAAAAAAATATGCAATTAAAATAAGTAAACCAAAGGGGAATCAAATGAATGGGTTTTAACCCCAGAAACCTACTTAACAACTTAATAATACATAGATGAATTATAAGTCAATGAAGAAGAGTGAGTCATTAATATAAAAGCTTCATTATTAGTTTTGAGTAATGCCTCAGCCTTAGATCCATGGGAAATAGATCCTGAAGCAACAGTTTATGGGATGGCCTTTATAATCCAAGCAGCTATTGTGATTAAAAGGATATGGGAAAGTCAATGACAGTTAAAAACGTACATTCCAGGTTTTCCTCCACCTAAAGAGAGCTTATGCCCAGATAATACATCACAAGTTGAAAGTATCATTTGTTGAAAATGTGTCTTATTTATCTCTTATCAAACACCAGCTGTAGAGGATTGGTTGTTTAATATGATAACAAGACTTCTGCTTACTGCCACTGCTCGGAATCATACATTAGCTACCCCTGGGACCATCAAAATTTGAAATTCAAAGCCCAATTTCTATTCATATTGCCTTCTACACCATTGTAAAGTGAAATGTTTCAGTTGACTATCAGAAGTTGAAGTCTGTCTAGATTCTGTTTATGACAAGTCATCTCAAAAGATCTCTTTCACCCTTCCTTCTCTTCAAAAAGACCCACACTTTTCCCAGGGTACACATCAGGCAGCTTACAACCTTCATCAGTTCCAGTGCCATATAATTAAATATTCTACTCTGGCTGGCCTCTGTAAGCCAACGGCAAATAAGTGCACACACACACACACACACACACACACACACACACACACACACACACCACATACACACACACACACAATTAGTTAACTACTAAAAAATTTCTAAGTATCAGTAAACAGAAAACTTATAGCACTCTAACCTCACAGTACTTTATCTTGGATCAGAAATCAGAAAACTTGCTGTTTGAGCCTACCCTAGTCGTCATTGGTGATCAGCATGCCTCAGGAAGATTGATGATGGAAGAATCCTAAACACACACTGTTTAACAAACAAAAATGGTAAGCTCTCCCTCCCTTTCACCTGGGCTTAGGCTGGAGGCAGGAAGCCTCATTTGGTCCTAATGATATTTCCTGAAGCTGGCACAAATAAACACATGAGAAAGAAATGTTGTGGCAGAATTTTTCTGACATGTTGCATATTTGAAACTGTAAAATTAACTATGCATTGGGTAACAGAAATTACTGCTTTAAACCCATATGCTTCTTTTAACCCCCCAAAAGGTGAATGAATTCAAGAATTAATAAAGAAAACAAAACTATTAAATAGGTGGTCAGTTAGCAAGTTGTACTTTTGCAATTGACAATTCATTGCTATTTAACTGATGGCCATTAACATCTCTAAAGATGCTTTTAAGTACCCCAGCAATAGAACAAACTGTAACAGCAGAAGTGAATAGTTGTCTCTGCAGCACTAAAAATCACTTCCTCCTCTGTCACCCAGAACATCACTGGTTTTTAGTATATATTTATCTTTTAAACTGCTGTCTCTTGGGTTTTGTCATAATGTGCACTGTACTCTTGAGCCAGGCTCCTGTCTTGTTTCTGTGTCTTCCTCAATCAGTATGCTCTCCCAGTGTTCTCCCTCTTACTCCCAAATCCAATTATCTCAGGTTGATGTCCTCTAAATCTGTTTTGTCAGCTCTTATCTCTTTTGACTTTTATATCAAGATTTCTAAGAGTTTGATGTGTGACTTTTGTCCTACATGCTTATCAAGGTTTGTAGGTCCAAATCTGAAATCAATAAGGCCTTCCCCAGGACACATCACTCCTTCTTCTGTCTCAGAGGTGTTACCACAATTACTGTCCATGCTGTGTTCAAGGCAGAAACCTGAGTTGACACACTCTTCTGTCTCCATTTCTTCCCCATAGTCAGCTACTTGCATCCCTTGTTAGTTGTTTCTCAGAATGTCTTTCATCTTGTGTTCTCTCATTTCCCTGGGTTGCCTTAGCTCAGAAACTCAGGATCAATTGTCTGAACTACTGCTTTTGCTTCCCATATGTTCTTTATCCCCACCCGCTCCAGGCTCCCTTCTCTACCATCCCCTCCACATTTCTACCAATATGTCTAATACATTATTAATTGGTCATGTCTGAATCCTGCTCTAAGATGGAAATATAGTATCTGAAGCAATGCTTATAGTTTTAGTGCCTCAAGTCTACCTGAAAGATGAATGTATCACGCCTCAATTTCTTATACCATACTGACCTTTCATTAAATCTCTAGATAATAATACTTGAAGTTTCCATTGTTCTGTCTGGAAATTCCAACCAGACAACTGTGGATCCCTTCACAACAAGAAGGCATTTTAATTCATACTTCTGTGTCACAGTGTAGATGTGCTATATAATCTACAACAGTAGGAATCCAAATAAGCTATTATTTAATGAGTCAAAAATGGCAGCAGGACTTTCTGAAATAGCATATTCTAAGTGTGTGTCTAAGAAGATGTAATGCTAAGTAATGTAAAATAAGAATATTAATCAAGAGGAAAAAAACTTGGGAAGGTTTCAGAAAAAAGACTGGAACCATCTTTCCCCAGAATACTCAAAATTGTTTATAGTCTTTACTGCATTGACTCAGTCAAGCATTATGGCATAAAGTGTTAACTGAACTTCTTGATAACTGAACTAATATTTCAAAAGAGTAGGGTCTAAAGGAAATGGTTTTTCAAATATTTTCATAAATGAACTCTATAATTCACTATATAAAGCTATAAAGCCAGTTTCTCCTCCTTTGTAGCTTTATTATCCATAATAAGGTACAATATCTCAAAGAAACATTCTTCTTTTAATTAAACATTGAAGATTATGCAAAAATGAGAGCAACTTAGAGAAGGTGACCTCTGCTGCCATTCTAGACAGATCTAGATGATACCCTATTACATAATAATAATAATAATAATAATAATAATAATAATAAATAACAGATTATGTAAACTTTTTGTTTGGGATTGATTCCACAGTTTCAATGAATATTTTATGAATATTTGAAGACTTTGAGAATCCAATACAAAACTGACAGCAGAAAGCAAGTATATTCATCTCCATTGTGGACTCTATAAGCCAACAATCCAAGAAAATAATGGAAGTGTCTAAATGGTTAGTTTGTTCAAAAGACAGATGTGTTCTTAAACTACTCATAAAAATGAGATTATTAAAAGAGATAATAACTGAATCTACCAATTTGTGTTTTTATTATGATTAGGCTTTCAATGAAGATGCAAAATAATTGGTTTTATTGTGGCATTTTCATACAGACTTTGTTTAGTTTTTAATTATTTTAATATTTTGATCATATTATTTTCCCTCTCCCAACTCCTTCCAAATCCTTTCAGCTTTCCTATCCACCCAACTTCACGTTTATTTTTGTCTGTCTCAAAAAATAAAAACAAAAAATATTGTAAACAAAATCAAAAGCTACAAAACAAAAATAATTTTAAAAAGCCAATTAGACAAAAAAGAAAAAAATAAAACAAAGCAAAAGGTACAAAAACACATTGTATCTTTTATGTTAGCCAAGTACCCTCAGACATGGGGCAAGTCTTACAATGTGCCTAATGACACTCCATGGAGGAAACTGATTTTCCCTTTCCAGTTATCAATTGCAAATAGCTTCTTGGTTAGGGTGAGCCAATTAGACACCTTTTAACATCAGGTAACATTTCCAGGTCAAAGAATGGGTAACATCCTGTTGAATGGTTAGCTACAGATATCCTATAGAACCCTACATAAATCATGGACTATTTCTAAGGGTATTGGTGACTTTCTATAACCTGATGGTAAGTCCCTAATCCTGAAGACACTACATCAAACATGGCGAGCTAGAGCTGGTTCCCAACTAGGAGTTTTAACCCTACCGACTAGCCTTCATGGTGCTACAGCCTTGTGACCTATAATAGCATCCTTTCTGCAAGATATACTTGTGCGGTAGTGGCACAGGCATTAGGGAAGTCATCAACCACTTTTAAAAATTGGATTTAAGGCCCACTCCATGAGATAGAATCCATATCAGACATGGCTATGGTGGCCAAGAACCTGAGAATAGATGAGTCATGGGCCTAGAGAAAAACCTACAACTACTATTCTGCTAAAGAAAAATAGCAATAAAATGACTTCTAGTAATACATTTCTATATGCATATATCAGCTTATCACTCAACCCTCATCAAAGAACTTTCATTGTGTAGCATATTGCACTTAAAACCAGAGGTCCACAACTGGACAACATACAGAGAGTAAGAGATTTTTGGAGAATTCAGCCCTAATTGGAATATTTATCAAACCTCTTGCCTTAAGACTCAAAGAGGCAAAAAGATAATAGCCAGAGGTGGTGGATGGCCTTGATAAAGAAGCAGTGATACATATATGATCTCACAGAGACTATGATAGGTTCAAGTCAGACAAAATACCAACATTGGTAAGTATTATTTGCATAAATTCAATGATAAATATTCACAAGAAAAAAAGTGTATTAGTCTCTAAATATAATGTTCTAATAAAAAGCTATGCAAAGGTAAACCAACAATTTTAATGATAATTTTATGTCTCAATTTAGCTAGTACAGAAAGCCCAGATATTTGGTTAGATATTTTGGGGAAATAAAGATTACCTTCATGTGACAGAGACTGAAGGTCTGTATAGAAAAAAATACCAGTTGGCCATAGACAAGGCAGTGTTTCAGCAGGGCCTCGCACTTCATGTGCAGTACTGATTCCTCCTGGAATACCAGCAGGCTAACTTAGGACTCCAATTACAACTTGCTGAGCAAGTACTTTAGATATGAATTTACCAAGTCTACATAAGTATATAAGCCAATTTTCAAAAATAAACATCTCTCTCCCTCCCTGCCCCTTCCCCAACCCTGTCTCTCTCTCCTCCCTCTCTCCCATATATTTGAAGACATAGATAGAACAATAATGTTTTACTTTGATCTCTGTTGATGTGACAAATCACTCTGACCAAAAGCAACTTGTGGAATAAAGAGTTTATTTCAGCTTACACTTCCTGATCAAATTCAGTCATTGAGTAAAAAAAAATCAGGGCAGGAATTCAAGGTATGAAACTGAAGACAGAAACAATGGAGGAAAACTGCTTACTGACTTGCACTCTGGCTTGTGCTCAGCTATTTTTCTTTTTAATTATAAATGCTTGGGTGATGGCTCAGGCTTATTACTAGCTAGTTCTTACATTTAAATTAACCCATATTTCTTATCTGTGCTTTGCCACATGGTTTGTGGCTTGTTACCTCATTTTCTACATTTTCTTGTTTCTTGGCAGCTGGCTGGTGTCTGCTACAACTCCACCCTTCTTCATCTCACTCCAGTTTGATTGTTCTGACTGAACTTATTCTCCCTCATCAATGGTCAAAACATCTTTATTTATCAACCAATGAGAACAACAAACATTCACAGCATACAGAAGGGTATCCCACAGCATTTCCCCTTTTCTGACTAATCAAAAAGAAAGGTTTTAACTTTTTGTTTTGTTTTGTTTTTCAAGACAGAGTTTATCCATGTAGTTTTGGTGGAGCCTGTCCGGGATCTCACTCTGTAGACCAGACTGGCCTCTAACTCACAGAGATCCACCTGGCTCTTCCTTCTAGGTGCTGGGATTAAAGGTGTGGGCCACTGCCACCTGGTGGTTTTAACTTTAATATAGTAAAATTATATACAACAAAAACAGTTATCAGGTAAGAATCAATTACAATATCCAGTCTATTTGTATTTGGCAAAATTAAAGAAATTACTCTACCATCTATCCTCTTTGTGTGTCTAAAGTTTCATATCTAACTTATCTTTTATCATAACCAAGGAAAATTGTAACTATTTAGTCTTCAACTATATCAAAGACCCCAGAAGGATATAATATTACCTGATGAAACAGGAAGTGCATTGATAGCAACTTACAAAACTCTAGAAATTACAGAAACATCTAGTTGCCTGGACAGTCACCAAAGTTCTTTCATAATGTTGGGCCACCCATCTTTAATGTATAAGCCTAGAGTATCTGGAAGATATTTCAGTGAAGCAGGAAATTTGAAGGACTGTCCTGCTGATATTGACAAATTTCATTAGTCCATTTCTTCTGTATCCTGCAGAATGTCTGGCAGTTTCCCCTGTGAAGCAGGAATCTGAAGGCCCATCCCACCTTGTTTTGGCAAAGTTTAGCAGTCACTTTTCTGTGGGTCCTGCATGTCTACTTTATATAGCCCACTCTCAAGCAGTCCAGGCAATAGCAGTTTCTTGACCAAATGGTTAGCCTTGTCACATTGAAAGCAAACTCTATAAGGAGTTTCTTCTAGGCACATCATCCTATTTGAAGTAACTGGTACTGCCAAGAGCAGATGTGTCTCACTGTTGAGAAAAGTCTAAATTCTTAAAGCATTTTTCCTTTATTAAGAATTTTTTTTATTCTTTTTACTTACCAACCACAGATCCTCCTCTCATTCCTCCTCCCATGCTCCCCCCACAGGCTTCCCCCTCAACCCATCCCCTATCCCCTCCTCTGAAAAAGTAAGGCTTCCCATTGGATTTCTTTATATAATGATGTATCCAAATATGCACACAAGGGAAAGTAAACACATAGTAGAATACAATTAGTTAAAAGGCATTGAAATAAAATGTAATAATCAACTATTTTTTTTTAATACAGCTCAGTTCTACCTGTTTAGAATTGGCATCACACCTCCCCTGCTTCTCCCATTTCTACCTGTGGCTCCTGAAAGGCTGGCTCCTAGTCATAAGAGTGGAAGAGGTAAGCCTGACCCTCACCAGCTGCAGCACACTAAAGAGCTGGCTCTGACCCCCATCTGGGCAGCACACTAGAGCTGACCCTGTTTCAGGGGGTGCAGGTGAGACAGTCCCGAGCACCTGAGAGCAAGAGAGCTGACCCCACCCCCTCATCTGCGATGCAATGACATGGGTGAGGGAATGATGCCCTATGCCCCTGGGATCACAAGAGTGGGAGAACTAGCCTTGGCCCTCACCAGCTTCAGCACAAAAGATAGCGCCAGGACAGCACACAGGTTGTATACCTTGCTGTTGGATGTGCCAGTGAACCAGCTCTGAAGGTATGAGATCGAGAGAGCTGGCCCTGCCTCACCCCCCTCATATACCCCCTACATCATTCATGAGAGATGGCCCTATACCTTGCCTGTGCAAAACAGTGGAACTGGTCCTGGTGGTATGAGTATGGGTGATATGGATCTGAGGGCCTAGGAGCAGAACAACTGGCCCCACTCCTTACTGTAGGCTGCATTGGGTGAGTTAGTCAAGGCAGTGCTGTAGAGCTCACCCAGGTAGTGACTATGAGGGAGAGCTAGGGACCTGACCAACCCACCTGCCCCTGAAGTCCAGAACCAGGGCTATGAGTTGGTCCACTCCAACATCCACCTCATGTATGAACTGTTGGAGCAGGTGAAGGAGACAAATCTACAGATCCAAAACAACAAGATCTCTATGATACAGGACAACAACAGGATATCCAAGAGGAGCCTCAGGGAGAGACCATTATTAGTGAACTAAAAGCCTGAAGCCAGACCAATGATGATTCTTGTCAATGAACACTTGCAAGTAGAGATGAATGAATTAAATGGTAAACTGTGTGACTCAACAGGCTACACTACAGCTCCCATGACAAGATTCTTCTCTCATTTTTTTATTTGTTGTTGTTTGGTTGGTTGGTTTAGTTTTTGTTTTTTCTCTTAAATTTGGTTTTGTTGTGGGGGGGCAGTTGCAAGCACACAGGGTAGATGTGAGGGGACAGGGAAATAAGTGGAATCAGAATGCGTAATGTAAAATTCAACAAAGAATCAATAAAAGTTAAAAAAAGAAATGGCATCACACATAATGGGCTGATTCTTCCCACATGTATCAGTACAGTATATCACAATTACAGACACATGTCAATCTAATCAAGACAGCTCTTCAAATGAAGTTTCCTTTTCTAGATGATTATAGGTTGTACCTCGTTGACAAAAAAGAAAGAAAGAAAGAAAGAAGGAAGGAAGGAAGGAAGGAAGGAAGGAAGGAAGGAAGGAAGGAAGGAAAGAAAGAAAGAAAGAAAGAAAGAAAGAAAGAAAGAAAGAAAGAAAGAAAGAAAGAAAGAAAGAAAGAAAGAAAAGAAAACTAATTAGGTCAATATTAACAGAATTTATTTAAATGTATACATAGACCTATTTATTATGTTCTAGAGACTGTGTTAGCTGGGAATACTGACAATTAAGTTATATTAATGTTCTAGACAGATGACATTTTCTCAGGTGCTGCGGAATGTCGTTCTATATGCTGTGAATGTGTGTTGCTCTGACATGTTGATAAATAAAATGCTGATTGGCCAGTAGCCAGGCAGGAAGTATAGGTGGGATAAGCAGACAAGGAGAATATTAGGAAGAGGAAGGCTGAGTCAGGAGTTGCCAGCCAGACACATAGGAAGCAAGATGTCAAGGCAGAACTGAGAAAAGGCACCAAGCTACATGGCTAAACAAAAATAAGAATTATGGGTTAATTTAAGTGTAAGAGCTAGTCAGTAATAAGCCTGAACTAATGGTCAAGCAGTTATAAATAATATAAGCCTCTGTGTGTTTACTTGGGGGACTTCAGTAGGAGAGATTTGTCCCAACCACCAGGTGGCCAGGAAACAGGAAAACTTCAAGCTACACTCAAGTATCTTTAACTTATAGCTGGTTGATTATAGAAGTTTAGAACACATGGCTATAAAGTATGTCTTCATACTTATAAGATGAAATAATATCTTTAATATAACCCCCTCTTGGTTCTATTTCTTTAGTGAATACTGAATAATACACACAGTAATAGGACACAAGTATATTGTTGAACAGACAGTTATTGCAACACGTCCCAAGCATGACAGTGAAGTGTCTATTGATTGCTTGCCAACACTTTCTAATTATTGTTATCTGTCCTTTACTTATTCCCCTGTCCACTTCCATCTGCATGGAACATTAGGCTCAATAGACTGTTTCCTTGGAGAACCAAAAGCAATATCAGTGAGTAAAATCAGTCTCTATTGGGGCACTTGGAATGTGCTAGAAAAGCCAGAGTTGAGAGCATGTGGTACATGGCATTATGTGCTGTGCCAAGACCAGTGGACTTAGTGTTTTCTTTTCTTTTTGCTATCCTAAGGGCTATGGGAAGCCACTAATGTTTCTTATATTAAAGTATCCTAATTAGGGAATATGTTTTATAATATGCTACTTCTGGTAGCAGGGGAAAAAATGAAGCAATGAAGAAGATAAATACAGTTGTAAGGTCAAGTCACACTGAGAAGGAGGAAAAGGAATGTGCCACTGAAGAAAAGTTGATGGGTTGGAGAAACATGTAGAGATGGAACTCACTGGCAATTGCCCATTGATTGTCTAGTAATGGCCGTCAGAGTGAGGGTGAGAGTTGACTCCCAGTTTTCTGCTAGCGTGCAATGATGACAAATAGATATTGCTTCTGACTGAACAAGATCAAGTTTTCAACTCCACTTTGGACATTTGCATTTGAAATGCAAGTCAACTACGTAAGTCTATAATACAAAAGCGATTTGTCAATGATCACAAAATAATAAATTTCATACTTACTCTTTTATGACACCACTTTTAAAACTGTGCCAGAGATCATAGATATTAAGAACTAAGGAATCATAAAGAATGAGGAAGAAAACATAAGGTTGAAGTAGACAGAGAATGTGAGTGCATCTTATCTGAGGCATGTACCTCTTACTCTTATTAAAGTGCAGTGTCTTTCAGTAGGAAAAAAGGAGATTATTAAAAAATTTAAAAATTATTCAAGATGATATTTTTCTATTTATTTAAGCAGCTTCTAGATACCAAGACAATTATTATTTTGATGCAATTTTTAGAAAGTAAAAGATCTTCTTATACAAGATAATTTACTTTGATATATTAAAGTATATAGAGTACCCACTTTTATCTACCAAAAAGACTATTTTTTGTTTTTGTTTTGTTTTGTTCTTGGCTCTTATTTCAGTACTGAATCTGAGAGTAGTGACTAACCAGGAATGTACTGAATAACTAGAGATCACCACCAAAAGTTTTCCAGAAGTTACCAGTGATACCTTTCTGAATAAAGCTGGATTTCTTAACACAATTAATACTGCGTGTTAGTGGCAGCTCTCAGGTATGGATCCTCTATTTGGGTACACAGATAGCAAAACTGTAAACATACACAAGCAACTGTTTAGGTAGCCTTTAACTGCTAGGGGTTGTGTTGTGTGTTCATTCTTCTCAATATTGCCATTGTGCCAATATTAAGAGACAAGGATTTTTTAAAGAGGTTAATCAAGATAGAAAGCTATGTCTTCAAGAATGGATTGAAAGAATTACTTCTATAGTGAGCTTATTGTCGTGGTAATAGTTCCTAATTAATATGCAAATTTGCACCCCTCTTCCTTCTCCCTCATGCTTTCTTAATTCTTCCATGCATAAAGCACACAGTTTGATGGCCTCCCATCATTAAATTTTGCAGCCTCTAGAACCAGAAACTAACTTTTTGTTTATTATAAATGACCTAGTCTGTGCTGTTTGGTTATAGTAGAAAAAAGAAAGATGGAAGGAAGGAAGGAAGGAAGGAAGGAAGGAAGGAAGGAAGGAAGGAGGGAGGGAGGGAGGGAGGGAGGGAGGGAGGGAGGGAGGGAGGGAAGGAGGGAGGGAAGAAGGAAGGAAGGGGAAGGGAAGAGAAGGAAGGAAGGAGGGAAGGAAAGGAATTAAGGAAAGAGAAGGGGAGGGGAGGGGAGGGGAGGGGAGGGAGGGGAGGGGAGGGGAGGGAGGAAGGGGAGGGGAGGGACAGGAAAGAAAGAAAGAAGAAGGTAGGAGGAAAGGGGAAAAAAGACCAAAGCAGCACCCTAGGCATGGTGATTTTCTTTCAGCAAATGCATCGTTCACATTAAAATTAAAGAACATTGGCAGAGTAGTAACATAAGAACAATGGAGGAAAACATAAAGCAAAACAAAGAAAGAAGTTGTGATAACAAGAAATGGTATATCTATTCTATCAGGTCAAAAACTTATTATGTTTGATAATGATTTATGTAAAATCTTCAATTTATGATTATCTTTATAATAGAAGAAAACAGAAGATAATAAAGACCAAAAAAAAAATGAGAGCAGGTGGTCCAACAGTAATTAGAAAAGGCCAAAGGTATGAGTTTCTACTCACAAAGGTCAATTGACTTAATAGCTTTATTCCACTAAAATCTCATAATAAATTCTTTAATACCTTGAGCCCTCATATGCCCCTCATAGGTTCACTGTGGAAGGGTGTTTCTAGGGCTACCAATCATCCAGGACTTAAAAGATCAGTGATGTCAACAGTAAGCCTGTTTTCTTTTGTCTGACTACATTATAACTGTCAGAAGTTCATGTCATGACAAGTAGTAAGTATTTGAATACCTCTCCGGGATCTATCTAATGATACAATTGGCTAAATCAGGGAGGAATAGGTAAATTTTGCCAAAGAGATATGGTTAATCCAAACATGCATAGCATGGCGAGTATTCATATTTGGCTTTGAAATCCATTTTTTGTGCTAATATTTGAGTGTGTCTGACATTCGGAGAAAGTACGTCAAAGAGATTGATGAAGCCATACTGCGAAGACCTGGCTCAGGAGAGCTGGGAAACTGTCCAACCTTTTTCTCATCCTGCCTTCCTGCTGAACTCCTCTTTGACAGCCTCTCTCCAACAACGCACAGAACAGCTAGAGTATCTTCACAACAATGTCAGCCTTTGCTTCCAGAACAGGACATTGGAGTCTGAGGACCACACATGCTTTAACTGTTGTTATTTGGCAGCACAATGCAGAGCAACAGTCCCTCTTTTGGAACAATATCTTCATAATCTATTTTCCTTTTTTTTTTTTTGCAGCAGTCTCTGACTTTCATTCCATATCCCATTTTTTCCAGTTTTATAACCTAGATGGACTCCAAATATTAAGTATGGGAAATACGATACCAGCTTAACACATGCTGTTCCTTTGCTCCATTAATGGTTCAGGGGCATAAACATTCTAATCTGGACCAATAATATTAAACCTCAGAGTTACTAAAGTATTGTTAAGCTCCTGATAAATGGATAGCATCATACACAAATATAAAGTCCAGGACTGCAGCAGTTATGTTAATAAAACCATCATTGAGATAAACCAATATGTAAAGACATAAAGAACAGAGAGGTTCATAACTGAGTTTCTTATGAAAGAATAAACCTCCTGATTAAATCGTATGTGAACCCAGACCTTCCCTTTCCACAAGAACATGCACTCAATCAAACCAAATACCTCTTTGTTATTTGCAATTTAAGCCTACTAATTAGAACAGTCAACAAACAGACAATTAAGTTGATTAGGAATTGACAATTATATTAAAACATAAATGCTGCCAATTAACATGAAAGAAAATTTTGTGGTATGAGGGAGGGTGTTGGGCAAGAGTGTAATGTAGTTGACAGATTTTCATGGATATCAGTGAACACACTAATGTATACATGTGTCCAGATACCACTAATGTGTATTACCCAATGCATAGCAATTTAGTAGTTGCCTTGTTAGCTGTCAAAGAATGCATGCCATGAAGTTGTACAAAGGGTCATTGTTAAGAGCTTGGTCCTGAAAAACTGACCTGCAAAAATGTCACCATACAGCTGATATCAGAAGGTATCACTTCAAAAGCTCTAGTAGATTAAACTTCTGTGCTTAAACCATAGTCATAGTTAAAAAAAAAAAAGAAAGAAAATGTGAACTTTGATCAGAAGGATAACTAGATGTGTCATTAGCAATAAATAACAATGAAGAATCAGGTGCTGTGAATTAGACTTATCGTTATGCAGTCATACTCCTTATTTTGACATGTCACCTTTGTCATTATTTTAAATTTTCAGAAAATTCTATGCTCTTTACGAGTATTTCTTTTGTTATATTATAAAACAAGTATATTCTTCCATATTAAAACCAAACTAAAAACAAAAGCAAAAGTCAGCAAGCTAATGAAGTGGAAAAATAATTGTCATTTTCAAATATAATGATGAGTATAAATACATAATGAAATGTCTCCATTTTCACTAAAGCTGTTTCTTCAGCCTATGATACAGGAGTTGCACAAAATAAAAAGAAAAACCTTCATTAGATCAAATCTTGTCAATTTTAAGTTGTATTAACATAGGAGTAATTTAAAAATTAATAAGGAGAGTGTTATGATCAAACACCACAGTGTTGTTGTTCAGGGCCTATAGATAGTAATTGCTTCCTCTGAGAAAGATTCTTTGAGATGCATCATTAGCCTTGCCCTGTGGTCAGAACTAGGCTGTTCCTGAATGTGTTCACTGACACATGCAGTCGGGTAATGGCTTGTGTCTGCACTCTGCTTCCCACTGCAGAGAAGTGGGAGATGGTTCAGCAGGCTCATCACCACCAACAACTGGGAAACAGAAATTATGACACAATTGGCAGATAAATCCTCTACAGCCACAGGGTCAGTGTAAAATACAGAAAAGTTTAGTAATGGAAGAGCAGTTTGGGAAGTTTCTGCTGCAGGTACTTAAGACGAGGTGAGTCTTGACAACTGGCTTCAACAGGGAGGACACATTTGTTTTGGAACCAAAGAATTTTGAGAAGAGAAGTTGTGTTTGCTTCCTCAGTAGGAGAAAGTACAAGTGGTGTCTGATCAGTAGTCTTAATTTTCTGTTACTTAAGAAACATTCTGATCACACGTTACAATATAAAGTACATTTTACATTGATATATATCTAATATTCCTAGACTGTTTTTCTTTTAAATATTTGAGTGCAGTGTGAGGTACCTACCAATTAATTCTATCTTTAGCCTTGGATAGATATATGTATAGAAAAGATTTTTGGAGCTGGAGAGATGGCTCAGGGGTTAGGAACACTGGCTGCCCTATTAGAGACCCTGAGTTTGATGTCCAGAACCCTCATGAAGCTCACAACTCTACCCCCAGGGAATTCAACATCCTCATCTGGCCTCTGCAAGCACCAGGTATACATGTGATATGTAGGCACACATGGAGGCAAAACATCCATACACATAATAAAAACTAAAAAAAACAAACAAACAACAACAAAAAAAAACCTCAACAAGATTGCTGCATTGAATTAACCTGTAATATAAATTTCTGAGAAAGAAAGCAGTATAACTCAAAGCATCCTCATGTGATTATCATTTTGGATATCATATCATCTCATCATTATCATCATCATCATCATCATCATGTTTATTATTAGACACAAGGATTGTCAGATAGATTAGATTTACTGTATAGCATTGTAAATTTCAGCAAAGCTAAAATGAGGGTGCATTTTTAAGGTGTGAATGTCTCCACAGGCAATTGAGATGCAGGGCAGTCTATGAAAAGGATGATAGATTCTACACCAAAGTGTGGCAGAGGAGTGAAGGCCACATGTCTCAGTAATGCAAGTCACAAATACATAGCAATTGACTTTTCATTTTCTAAATCCATTACCAAATAGCAATGTTTTAGAATTATTTGACTTTTTAATGTAGAATACCCTATACAGTGAATGCATTTATTATCATTAATCATTACTCAGACTCTGTGTATAACTTCTTTGTGAACGCACTTGATGGGTTTTTTTCTTTTTCAATTTAACTTAATTTCTCGTTCTGAGAAATAAGGAAATACCTTATAATGAGTTTTTCTGGGGTTAGACATTCTTCTTAGCATCTGTTCTCATCATTCCAGCCTTCCATTTTCTGCCTTCCTTTAGTCTCTTTTCCAATTTACCAAAGGAAAACTGATATACAATTATGGCATTAATTGTGGCTTTTGCTAAATCATAAGACACAGCATAAAAAGAGTAATTATATCAGAAAATTTCAAATATTCTTAATTAATGACTTTGTTCTCATTTAGTAATTTTAAATATTTAAATGAGTATGATATCCAGTGTTTGTACAGTTCCAATAAATGTTAGAATACAGCATTTAGAAATATATTTATGAATATGATTCAGATGTAATAATGCCTACAACTTTTGAAATGGAAATTCAGTTATTCAGTTAGCATATTCTGAGAGGGAATTATCTAGTCGGAAACAAGATTTATATATTAAGACTTATATTGAGGTACTGCTTACACTTTAACAAAATTGATCAGTCTTAATAATCTACAATAAAATACCTTTAAGAAAACACTTATGAATCTGTCACATGGTTTAAAAGATGTTTTTGAAGAGGTTTGAATGATGTAGAAAGATTAATATTAGCTAATATTTTATAAAACATACATTTAAATTGAAGATATATTACATCATCAATAATAGTGATCTCTGGTTGATACAATAATTGTATTTGTCATTTTTTTATATTTACAGAACCTTAGGAATATGCCATGTATTGGTTTCCTAACAGAAAATTATTGTCTATTGATTCAATGTTTAAAAGTTCTGGTTAATGAGAGAATTATAAAAATTGTTTTATATATGCAAACAATATCTCTGTCTTTTAGAATTTTTTAAAGAAATTTTCCATTGTTGAAGCAAACACTGCTCTTCCTTTGATCTATTCATCAGCTACAATTGCCACACATTTGGAATATTTCCTAAACATCACATGAAATGATGCTCTGTAAATACACAAAAGCTAAAACTTTTCTATCATCTTTATAGCTTTTGTTATGAAGACTACTGAAGTGTTTTATTAAATATAGTTCTGGGCATAAGTAGATAATGTCCATTCCAGGAGCCTTGCTGGGAATTATTGTCCAGAATCCCCCAAAGCATACACCTTATGGCCATTACTATTGGTTGTCCATCAGAACTGGGTGGTAAGACACTGAACATGCTGATCATTAAATTATTCTGGAGCAGGTATGAAAGCTTCTTCCCTAGCTTCGAGGCTTCAGAGTACTAGAAATTGCTAAGCAGAAAATTGGCCAAGAAAAGTCAACAATGGTCTTTCCTAGCTCTACACATTGCATTCTACAATATCACTTCTCAGGCAAGAGGTACTTACTGGTGAAAGTGGTACAACTGGTAAGGGGCAACTTATTTCTGATTAAATCTGAAGTCTTTTGTAAAAGAGGCAGTACATGACCTGACCAAAGGTCAAAGGTCCATGCCAGAGGAGGTCATAGACACTAGGAGTGAGTCTGTTACAATTTTTATGCTAGGTAAACAGCTTCTTCAACATTTTATGTTTATGAAGAGGGCCTAGTCCAGTTCTGTGGAGGACCCACAGGTGTTGGTCTAAATTGCATGAGTTCCCACTAGTTTGGTTTCGTTGTCTCTGTGGATTTCCCGATAATGATCTTGATGATCCTTGCTCATAGAATCCCTCTTCTCTCTCTTTGATTGGACTCCTGGAGCTTGGCCAAGACAGTAGTGTAGCTTGATCTGCTTAAGAGGCCCCCTAGCAGTAGGATCAGGATCTATCCCTGTTGCATGAGCTGGCTTTTTGGAGTCCACTACCTATGGTGGGACACCTTGCACAGCCTTGAAGCAAGGGGAGGGACTTGGACCTGCCTCTACTGAATGTACCAGGCTCTGCTGACTCCCCAATGGGAAGCCTTACCTTCTTGTAGGAGAAAATGGGGGGAGGGGGGAGGGAGGAGGGGAAGGGAAAGGGGGATCTGTGATTTGTATATAAAGAGAATAATAAAATTTCTTCATAAATAAAAAAGAAAAACTATAAAAAATATTTTATACTTACACTGGTAGACTAGGGCTGCCATTAGCCTTAATCAAAGAAGCTTTTCTTTTCAGTAAATGGAGGTTAATGCAGACTCATGTGTGGCTGAAATATTGTGCACTCCAATAAAATTATCTGGGGGTCAGAGAACAGAACATAGGTTTAGGCAGTGGTAGCACACGCCTTTAATCCTAGCATTCAGGAGGCAAAGATCCATTTGGATCTCTGTGAGTTCAAAGCCACACTGGAAACAGCCAGACATGGTGACACACGCCTTTAATCCCAGGAAGTGATGGCAGGAAGTAGAAAGGTATATAAGGCATGAGGACCAGGAACTAGGCTTGTTAAGCTTTCAGGCTTTTAGGAGCAGTTCAGCTGAGATCCATTAGTATGAGGACACAGGCTTCCAGTTTGAGGAAATGAGATCAGCTGAGGAATTGGAGAGGTGAGGCTGGATGTGGCTTGCTCTGTTCCTCTGATCTTTCAGTGTTCCCCCCAATACCTGGCTCTGGGTTTGTTTTATTAATAAGACCTTTTAAGATTCATGTTACAGTCATGCCTGTTAAGATGTTTCGAATAAGTGACTGTTGAGTGAGCATCTTTAAATAGCACAACCATATCATCTCTTCAAAGAATCAAGGAGGAGGCAAAAGGATTTGAGAGCTGAGCAACATGGCTGGGGGCATAAAATGACATAGATATGACATGGCTACGGTCTTCACAAACTCACAGCTTGAATGCCTGAGGAAGGACTGCACAAGACCAAGTCAGGAAACTGCATGAAGACTTTGCTCAAATAATGTGGCCCTAGTCCTCACAGTGTTCTGTTTTGTTTTTTTTTTCTTTTATGCATTCTGTGGAAGTAAGACATGTTGTCCTATTTCAGTTATCAAGAAGAGGAACTACCGAAGCCAAAAAGGCAAGGTTTGTATATTTAGGCACTCTCCTGGATCCTGGAACTAGGGACCAGATCTTTGATGGATACGTCTTTGCTCCTGCTTTGGCAGGTGTTGGAGCTTGTGTTGTGGGTTGTAAGGTTAGAATGGTGCCTCTAACATGGTGTCAGTTATGTTAAGGTCGATGGGCCTGTTACGATGGAAAAATGCAGAAGGCTGGAGAGAGGCTCAGGGATAATTTTCTGAAGTCAGAGACCCCAGTACTCTAAATTGATAACTAACAGTCAAGTGAGTACTTATAATGAATAGATCAGACAGTGTTCTCTTTATAGGCATTGAATTATTTATTAAGCTAATAATCTTAGGATGATAATTTAATATGAATTTAATTACCAAAAGATGAGAACACTGAAGTAGTGAAAAGCCAGTATATTAGTAAGTGGCAAAATAGGTTATTATTTTTTTATTTTTAAGGGGCTAGCCTTCTTTATTTTTGGATCTACTATTCATGGAAAACAGTGTATACTCATTTCTAAAGTTGAATAATTAGCATATTAACTTTAAAATTAATTTTAATGGTGTATTTTCCCCTCTTATTGTTAACAGATTCTTTTGTCATATAATGTATCCTGATTACCCTTTCCCACAAAACAGGGGTTTAAACCTGTGAAACCCAGCTACAGGGTCTTCAGTCTTTACCAATGCACGATGGGGTCATGAAGTGGTTGAGGGAGAACAGCTAAAACAGAAGAGAGACTGAAATTAGACAACAGGTGAGCAAACCTGGAATGAGGCAGGTGCAGGGTCTTGGGAGCCACGGGACTACAGAGCTTAAGTTTGAAAGTTCCCAGAGGAAAATGTGGCAGTCTTCAGATTGCCAACCTGTGCCATTTACAAGCATTTGGAGTTTATCTTTAAGTGATGGCAGAACAAGTCAAAAAGGATTTTATTTTTAAATATATTTTTTCTTTCTGTTTATTTACTCTTCTTTCACACAATACATCCTGACCACAGTCTCCCCTCCCGCCACTCCACCCAGTTTCCTACCTCCACTTACCCTCTCCCCCAGATCCACTGCACCTCCATTTCCCTCCAGAAAAGAAGGAGGCCTCCCTGGAATATCAGCTGAACATGGCACAGCAAGAAGCAGTATGTTTAGGCACAAACCCTCAGCTGAAGGCTGGACAAGGCAGCCTAGTAGGAGGAGAACGGTTCCAAGAGCAGGCAAAGGATTCAGAGACACCCTCACTCCCTCTGTTAGACATCCCACAAAAACCCAAGCTAAACAACCACAACATATATTCAGAGGAACTAGTGTAGACCCTTATAGGCTCCATGATTATTACTTCAGTCTCTGTGAGTCCCTATTTGTCCAGCGAAGTTGATACTGTGGGCTGTGTTCTCCTGGTATCCTCTATCCTCTAGCCATTTCTAGGAGGCACTCTCATAGAAGACTTCCTGGTTTCAAACAGCTATCTCATGCAGCGAGCCCAGGACCTGGTACCACTGCCTAGATGCCTCCCAAACAGATCAAGCCAATCAACTGTCTCACCTATTCAGAGGGTCTGATCCAGTTGGGGGCCCCTCAGCCATTGGCTCATAGTTCATGTGTTTCCATTCGTTTGGCTATTCGTCCCTGTGCTTTATCCAACCTTGGTTTCAACAATTCTCGCTCATATAAACCCTCCTCTTTCTCACTAATTAGACTCCCAGTGCTCCACCCAGGGCCTAGCTGTAGATGTCTGCATCCAGATTCCTCAGTCCTTGGATGGGGTTTCTGGCACAACTATTAGGGTGTTTGTCCATCCCATCACCAGAGTAGGTCAGTCCTGGCTGTCTCTCGGCCATTGCCAGCAGTCTTTTGTGGGGTATCTTTGTGGATTTCTGTGGGCCTCTTTAGCACTTTGTTTCTTCCTTTTCTCATGTGGTCTTCATTTACCATGGTCTCCTATTCCTTGTTCTCCCTTTCTGTTCTTGATCCAGGTGGGATCTCCCTCCGCTCTCTTTGCCTTGACCCTCGCCGTTCATTGCTCCCACTCATGTCCAGGCTGTTCATGTAGATCTCAACCATTTCTCTGTCATTGGGTGATGATCCCTGTGTATTTCTTGGGGTCCTGTTTTCCAGGTAGCCTCACTGGTGATGTGAGTAGCAGTCCAGTCATCCTTGTTCCACATCTAGTATCCTCCTATGAGTGAGTACATACCATATTTGTCCTTCTGAGTCTGGGTTACCTCACTCAGGATGATTTTTTCTAGATCCATCCATTTGCCTGCAAACCTCATGATGTCATTGTTTTTCTCTGCTGAGTAGTATTCCATTGTGTATATGTGCCACAATTTATTTATCCATTCTTCAGTTGAAGGGCATCTAGGTTGTTTCCAGGTTTTGGCTATTACAAACAATGCTGATATGAACATAGCTGAGCAAGTGCTCTTGTGGTATGATTGAGCATTTCTTGGGTATATGCCTGAGTGGTCTAGCTGGATCTTGGGGAAGATTGATTCCCAATTTTCTAAGAAAGCGCCATATTGATTTCCAAAGTGGTTGTACAAGCTTGCATTCCCACCAGCAGTGGAGGAGAGTTCCCTGAGTTCCACATCCTCTCCAGCATAAAGTGTCCTCAGTGTTTTTGATCTTAGCCATTCTGACAGGCGTAAGGTGGTATCTCAGAGTTGTTTTGATTTGCATTTCCCTGATGATTAGGGATGTTGAGCAATTCCTTAAATGTCTTTCAGCCATTTGAGTTTCCTCTGTTGAGAATTCTCTGTTTAGTTCTATAGCCCATTTCTTAATTGGACTGTTGGTCTTTTTGATGTCTAATTTCTTGAGTTCCTTATATATTCTGGATATCAGTCCTCTGTCAGATGTGGGGTTGGTGAAGATCTTTTCCCATTCCTACAGCTGTCGCTTTGCCTTGTTGACTGTATCCTTTGCTCTATAAAAGCTTCTCAATTTCAAGAGGTCCCATTGATTGATTGTTTCTCTCAGTGCCTGTGCTACTGGTGTTATATTTAGGAAGTGATCTCCTATGCCAATGCATTCAAGACTACTTCCTACTTTTTCTTCTAGCAGGTTCAGAGTAGCTGGATTTATGTTGAGGTCCTTGATCCACTTGGACTTAAGTTTTGTGCACGATGACAGATATGGATCTATTTGCAGCCTTCTACATTTTGATGTCCAGTTATGCCAGCACCATTTGTTGAAGATGCTTTCTTTTTTCCATTGTACACTTTTGGCTTCTTTGTCAAAAATTGTATGTTCATAGGTGTGTGGGTTAATGTCAGGGTCTTCAATTCGATTCCATTGGTCCACATGTCGGTTTTTATGCCAATACCAAGCTGTTTTTATTACTGTAGCTCTATAATAGAGCTTGAAGTCAGGGATTGTGATGCCTCCAGAGGTTGTTTTATTGTACAGGATTCTTTTGGCTATCTTGGGTTTTTTGTTTTTCCATATGAAGTTGAGTATTATTCTTCCCAGGTCTGTGAAGAATTGTGTTGGTATTTTGATGGGGATTACATTGAATCTCTAGATTGCTTTTGGTAAAATTGCCATTTTTACTATGTTGGTCCTGCCTATCCATGAGCATGGGAGATCTTTCCATTTTCTGACATCTCATTCAATTTCTTTTTTCAGTGACTTAAAGTTCTTGTCATATAGGTCCTTCACTTGCTTGGTTAGTGTTACCCCAAGGTATTTTATGTCATTTGTGGCTATTGTAAAGGGTGATGTATCTCTGATTTCCTTTTCAGCTTATTTGTCCATTGTATATAGGAGGGCTACTGATTTTTTTGAGTTGATCTTGTATCCTGCTGTGTTGCTGAAGGTATTTATAAGCTTTATCAGTTCCTGGGTGGAATCTTTGGGGTCACTCAAGTATACTATCATGTCATCTGCAAATAGGGAAAGCTTGACTTCTTCCTTTCCAATTTGTATCCCCTTAATCTCCTTATGCTGTCTTATTGCTCTGGCTAGAACTTCAAGTACTATATTGAATAAGTATGGAGAGAGTGGACAGCCTTGCCTCGTTCCTGATTTTAGTACAGGGACGCTTGGCTCAATCTGGGAGGAGGGGACTGGACCTGCCTGGACTGAGTCTATCAGGTCGATCTCAGTCCTGGGGGTGGCCTTGGTCTGGAGGTGGTGGGAATGGGGCGTGGGCTGGGGGGAAGGGGAGGGGGGTACGAAGGGGGAGAACAAGGGAATCTGTGGCTGTTATGTAGAACTGAATAGTATTGTAAAAAAAAAAAAATACTTCCTGGTCCTTTGACTCTTAAACAATCCTTCTGCTCCCTCTTCCTTAATGTTCCCTGAGCCTTAGGTGCTAGAGCAGTGTTGTAGATATATCAGTTGGCGCTGAGCTCTCCATGATCCATTGATACCTGCATTGTGTCCAGTTGTAGTTTCTATAATGATCTCCATTTGCTGTAAAGAGAAGTTTCTTTGAGAATGAGTGAGAATTACACTTACCTGTGAGTATAAGGGTAGTATCTAAAGTAGTTAAGAATTATGAAGCTTGGCTGGTACATGGATGACAGCCACAGCTCCACCCTAGGTCTTTAAACTAGGAGCCTAAAGAAATAATCCAATAATAAGACTGCCTGGCACCATTATGGTGAACAAGTACAAGGTGGGGAAATGGAGGAGAAAGAGAGGGAGATGGAGAGGGAGAGGGGGTGTGTAGGGCCCTGGCTCCCCATATTGAGTAAACTGTTGCTTGCTTGCAGACCTCGACCAGATATCCTCCCTATGCTGATTCCCTGTTGATTTCCTTCTTACTGAAAGCTCACCGAAGGTTCTTTGTTCATGTATCCTGCATTTGGTGTAAACAGCTTAGATGTAAGAATATAGAACATTTGGTAGCTGAACTTCTGCTCTCCAGGGTTCCTCCATTGTGCTGTAAGCCTGCATTTAAGGTTTCCTCCCTCCTACAATAAACGGCATTCGACATTCTGCTGTGGCAAATGACTCCCTGTTTCTTGTCTCTATTTTTTAATACACAGCCCCTCACTGGGACAATGGTGAACTGGTGGTGGTAGCACGGGTGTTACTGCAACAGGGGGGTTCATGTGTTAGGGAGAGAGGCATATCTGAAGAGGCGAGGGTGATGAAGAATGGGCTGACATAGCAGGCCTGCTTACCATCCAGGGCCATAGTAATGTCCCGGCCTGGGCTGCTGCCAAGGGCCATGATTTGGTCCATGGCCTTGATACAGCTGTGGGTGTCTGTGTTGAATTCCAAAGCCTCTATTACCACTGAGGGCCCTGCAGATGCCCGAAGTCTGGGTCACTACCTGTGACCGTGTCGATGTCTGAGGGATGTGCTGTCACAGGGGCCATGTCGATCTCAGAGGCCTGCACTCCCACCCAGGATCACGGTGCCATGTTAGTCCAGGAGTCCTGGAATGCCAAACAAGACCATGGCAACACCCAGGCCCAGATTGCTGCTTGGAGCCATGTCTGGGTCTGTCCCCCTGCTGCTTCAGTCAGGCTGAGTCCATGGCTTCTGTTGCCCCTGAGGGCCTTGCAGAGGCCCACAGTCAGGTCTGATACCTGAGGCTGAGGTCTGTAAGGGTCAAGCTGCAGACAGAGCCATACAGACCTGGATGGCCTATGCTGCCACCTGGAAACATGGTATCATCCATATCTGAACTGCAGCCTTGGGTTATGTCTGGATATACCGCAGCCAGTCTGTGTTGATGTCCATGGCTCCTGTTACCATCAAAGGCTGAGCATATACCTGGTATCTGGGCTGCCACCTGGGGACATGTTGGCCTTTGAGGTCTACACCACCACCGGGGCCATTCTGATCTGGGCAATTTGGGCAATGCCAGCTAGGGTCACAACGACATCTGGGCCCGGGCTGTTGTCAAGTGTCCTGCCACAGCTGTATCTGTGTTGAGGGCTGTGTGGCTCATTACCACTGAAAGCCTTGAGTTCTAGCCATACACAGAGTTGGTCCTGCCCCTCACTGGCTTCAGCATTGGGGAAAGTGGGCCCTGCACCTTCCCAGGGAAGCACAGTAGAGCTATCCTTGCTGGCAGGGATGTGGGTGAGCCAGCTCTGAAGTCATGAGAGTGGCAGAGCTATACCCCCATGGTCAGTCACGCAGTGGCACGGGAGAAGGAAAGATATGCCTCCTTGCCTCTCTCCACCTACTGCAGGCAGGAAAAGCCGGTCCCAGGGTCACACGGGATGGATAGCTGGCACTGAAGTCATGAGAGACGGAGAGCTGGCACTGCCCCAGCAGCAGCAGCACATGGGAGAGCAGGTCCCACACCGCGCCCAAGCAGCGAAATAGAGCTGATCTTGTTGGCAGGGGCACAGGTGAGCTCGCCCAGGAGGGCACAAGAACAGACAGGCTGACCCCGCCCCCTTTGTCTGCCATATGGTGGCCTGGGTAAAAAAAAAAAAACTTCTCCTCACTGTTCTTTTGCCAGCTGTGGTGTTATACCCAGATCACAGGGACCCCCCGCAAGACCACCAGGGAGACCGATTCCCATATGTAAAAGCAAAAAGCCTTTAATTTCAAGCTCTGGCCTTGGTTTCTCTGTCTGTCCGATGTATCACTGAAAGCAGAGAGCCCTGAGCTCAGGTGGGGTGGGGGTTTTATCATAGCAGAAGTTGGGGTGAGGGGATTTCCAGGGTTCAGGACCCTGAGTGGCTGACGTTTGTCTAAAAGTATAGGAAATGTTTGGGATGACAGGAAATTCCCCTTAGATGCAGGCCCCACTGGGTAGAGTCAGCTTATGGATTTTCCTGGGTCCAGGTGTTGCCTGCCAGAAGCTGTGTCTGGGCCTCTAAGCCTGTCATGGCAGCTGTGTGGTCAAGCTGTTTTGGGGCCCCCCACAGTGGCAGGAGAGAGAGTGGCTCCAAGATCACCAGAGTGGGAGAGCCGGCCTTGCCCTCAACAGCTGCAGCACATGGGAGAGCAGACCCTCTCCCTTGCCTGGGCAGCACACTGGAGCTGACCTTTTTGATCGGGGCACAGGTGAGCTGGGCATGTGGGCATGAGAGCAGGAGTGCCTCCCCTGACCCCTCCTTCATATACCATGGGGTGGCAAAGATGAAAATATATGCCCTCCCCCTCATACCCGTCGCCACCAGCAGCAGGCAGGAGAGCTGGCCTTGGGTGCATGAGAATGGAAAAGCCTGTCCTGCCACTCACCAAGTACAGCAACCTGGAGAATGGGCCTTGTACCTCACCTGGGCAAAACAGCAGAGCTGGCCCTGGTGGGATGAGTGCCAGTGAGCCAGACCCAAAGGCCTGGGGGCAGGAGTGCTGGCCCCTCTCCTCTCTGTCTGCTAGGTTGGATGAGCTAGCTGGGGCAATGCTGAAGAGCTTGCCTTGCTGGTGATGAGGAAAAAGTAGTGGGCTGACCAATCCAGCCCCCCCCCCAGGCCCCAAACCAGGACTATTAGGTAGCCCACCTCAATATCCACGTCATCTATGAACTTCTGGAGCATGTGAAGAGGCCTGTCCTGCAGACAAATCCAAAGATACAGAATTTCCATGAAACAAGGCAACAATAGGATATGCCAGAGGAGTCCCAGTGAGGGTCCAGTATTGATAGTGCAGCAGAAGCCAGAGGCCTGGAACCAGACCAACGACCCTTTGCAACTGATGCTTACAAGTAAAGATATATGGATCAAAGGGTAAACTGTGTTACTCACTGTGTCACACTACAACTTCCACAATGAGATTTGTTTATTTGTAGGGTTGTTTGTTGTTGTCGTTGTGTTTTACTGTTAAATTTTGTTTTCAGGGAGGGAGGTTTCAAGGGCAGAAAGCAGAAGCAAGAGGACTGGCAGATGAGTGGGATTGGTATTCGGGATGTGAAATCCACAAAGAATCAATGAAAAGTTTAAACAAAGCAAGTTATGCTGGTTTATGATAGTAGTAGTAGTAGACTCTACTAACATCCATGACCACACTACTCCTAGGGAGTTGGCTAGGTTTCTAGTGCCAGTCATGATTTCTCTCATATTGAGTAGGTCCTAAGTCCAATTTGACAGCTTTTGTTTACTGTCAAAACGTGAGTGCCACTATTTCAGGTTCATGGCTACCTTGAAATGCTGATAATTGTTGTGGTTCACAAGCATCACAATTGGATAGGACTATTGATTGCTTCCCTCTCTTGGTAGCTTGCACAGAACATTTTAGTACTATGGAAGTTAGTCCACAGGAAGGAGGCTTCCGGGTTACATTTAGTTTTAGTTAACCAAATCTCGTGCGCTAAATATGCAATACCATCAGTAATAAGTTTCATTTAACCGCTGATAAGTAACCAATGGGTTACTTATTGGTTTAAAGAAAATATTATATTATTGGACCAGCCACCCTTCAGAATGAGTAAATTGGAGGCAAAATACAATTGAAAAAAAAAAACATTTTGCTTTGGTATTATCGAGTTCATTTATCAGGTACTTTCTTTTTTAATGCTTGATGATTTCACTTCAATAGAATTTGAAGCCTAATAACTTTTATGTGCTACATAAGGTAGTCTTATGATTTTTTCCTCTGATACTGACCTAAAATAAAATGCACTCCATTTGTCCAAATGTAGGGTAACATCATTTTAGGAGTTCTTGTTTGTACTTTTTATGCATGTGTGTGTGTCTGTGTGTCTGTGTGTCTGTGTGTACATGCCACATATATACACTGCCAATAGTTGCCAGGCGATGGTGTTAAATCCCCTAGAGCTGGAGGTAGAGGCATTTATGACTTGCCCAACTTAGGTGCTTCCAAACTCAGGTCCTCTGCAAAAGCAGCAAGTACTCTTAAATTCTGATCTATCTAAATAGCTCAAATGTACAGTATTCTTGTGTAGCTATCAAAAATCTTGAACTCTATAGAGTTGTCTTAGTTTGCTAGGGCTAACAAGACAAATCACAGGTCAGATAGATTTATTTTCTTGTAGCCTTGGAAGACAGAAGATGAAAATCAAAAACTCCCCAACTGGACTTCTGGTATCTCTACTTGATTTGCAGACAGCTTTCATCTTGATTTTTTCCTCATGTGATCCTTTTCTCTGCTCATGTACCTTCTCTGTTGTATCTTTTGTTTCTTATTTAGATATATGTCATGAAAGATAAAGGATCCACACCCATGATGTCAACCTTCTTATTAAGTGTTAATCACCTTTGAAAAAAAGCCATCTTTCTACATATGGTCACATTCTGAAATAAACAAGTTTGGTCTGCCCCACGTGAATTTCAAGGAGATATAATTTATTCAATAACAATAGCTATCTCAATGTGGTGCAGGAACTACAACTTATAAGAGAAATAATTTATCTTGGTTTCATAAAAATCAAGGCAAATATCATACAAAGAAGGATTCCTTGGTTTTTGGAGAGAGAGCTCAGGGGCAAGAGCACTTGCAGACAAAGCCAGATGACCTAGCTATCCCTAAGACCCACAAATTAGGAGATTTGATTCTGTCAATTTGCCCTGACTTCCACACATGAACAGCGACACAGTGACATGTCCTCTCCTACACACACACACACACACACACACACACACACACACACACACACACACAAATTGATGTAAAAGAGAGAAGCATTGCATAGAAGGTAAAATTGATAGAGAAATCAATCATAATATTTAAATTTTTAAATCCAAAATATCAGGTGTAAGCTGACAAAGTGTATTTTTATTTGATAAAGTAAATAAAATAGTACTTTAAAACAATGTCAAAGAAGATTATTATTAAGCACAGCTTGCTGTTTAAAGGTACCTACACCGTGACTGACAGTCTGACATCTGTCCTCAGACCCACATAGTGAAGGAGAGAGTCAGCTCTCGTAATGGTCCTCATATTTCCACACATGCATGACATGCACACCTCATCTCACCAAATAAAGAATTTTAATGTAATTATAAATAAAAAAATAAATTTATCTGATTTTGTTCTCTGTCATAAAGTGATGATTACATGCAGTGAGGGAAGTCAAACTCCCTGCTTCTAAAGAAAGAACATCAAACATTTTGATCTCCTAGCAACTATAGTTGGTAGACTAGAAAACAGGTGACTAACAAATCACAGATTCAAATTCATAATTGCCTAATAATCTGAAGCATGGAGAGGGGGCTGTATTATTTTTTGAAGAGAAAGACATGTTTTGCCTTTTATGTCATTTTTTACATCAAAATAAATGAGGAGGTGTAAAATGTCTACTTGGGAAAAGTCATTGACACACATTAGTTAAAGAGGATTTTTAAACATATTTTTATATCCAAAAATAACTGGTTATTCTGCTTGTAGTTGAGTATAGTTGACAGCATTTATTTTTGTTCTTATCCATATTCCTGAGAAAAATATAAACATGAGACTCAGTAAAACACATCAGCTCACGTAATGCTTAGTCCTCTTCATATAATTATACATACATATTATTCTTCTCTTATACATTACATCCCGACTGCAGTTTCCCCTCCCTCTGCTCCTCTGAACATGGCATAGCAAGATACAGTAAGACTAAGCAGAAACCCTCATATCATGGCTGGGTGATGCAACCCCATAGGAAGCAAAGGGTCCCAAAAGCAGGCAAATGAGTCAGCTATGAAAGTAAGAAAAAGATGGAGGCATGATGATGTCAGTCAGAGGTAGAATTTATTTGACTAAAGTTTCTTTATTACATTGAGGTAAAAGTAATACCCACACTTTTTATGTCAATTTTAAAAAGTTGCTTTATAAATTAAACAAAATGATGCTTATTAAGCACTTAACCCAATGCCTACAAATAAGTAAAAGGACAGTGTTAGCTTCCTCTGTTCCATCCATTCTCTTTTTTAAATTAGAGAGAAAAGAAATTGCTATCTTAGGAAATCAGTAATGTGGAAGTCATATCCAAGTTAAAAAATATATGATCGTCATTTTCATTGTTTGCTTTTTTATTATTATGTTTACATTTATATCACATGAGATATTTCACTATGTGTGTCCACAGTGAAGTGACTGCTGAAAGCATGCAATTTACACATCAATTACCTTCAACAGTTGGCTCTGTGTATGGGAGTGTAAGAGCAAATTAAAATCTGTTGTATAATAAATTAGTCTTATGAACTGTTTTGCTCCTACCGTATATTAGAGATGTTTATGTAATTACCCTGCATCACTTCAGTGGTGTGTCTCTTGACAATTCCTCACATTTCCATTCTTGACTACCAACCTTCAATCTGTTTCTGTGTGCATTTTTAAAAAATACTTAAGGCTGGACGGTGGTGGTGCATGCCTTTAAACCCTGCACTTGGGAGGCAGAGGCAGGCAGTTCTCCATGACTTTGAGGACAGCCTGGTCTACAGAGTAAGTTCCATGACAGCCAGGGCTACACAGAGAAATCCTGTCTCAAAAAACCAAAAAACAGAACAAGATGGAACAAAACAAAATAAAACCCTTAAGTAAGTTCATGGAATTTTTTTTTTTTCCTGTGCATGACCGTCTTCACTTATCATTTACTTTAACTATAAACTTGAAAATACTTAGAATCACCCGGGAAAAGAAGTCCATCATAGATTTTCTAAAACGGGGTGGCCTGTGAGTGTGTCTGTGAGAGAGATGTTCTTGTTTGCCGTAGTTGATGTAAGAAGACCCTGCCTGAAAGTGGGCAACACCATTCCCTGGGCTTGGGGCCTGAATTGTCTAAGAGTGATCTGATCATGAAGTGTGCATGCATCCATTTCTCTCTGCTCTTGACTGTGGAGTGTGATGTGACTTGCTTGTGACTTCAAGCTCCTCCTGCCTTGGTGTCTCCAGAATGGTGAACTGTGGACTGCAATTGTGAGCCAAGGAATCGTTTTCCTCTACATTACTTTTTGTCAGCAACAGAAATGAAACCAGAGCACTTAGAATAATGTTCTTCCAATTTGTCCATGTGATTGCAAGTGGCACTATTTCTTTAGAAGGCCAAATAATATTATATTGTCCGTATTAAATTTATGTGTTCCTTTATTCCACAGTAAATTTGTGTGTTCATTCATACCTTTGTTAAAGTGAACTAGTTTCTAGGAACAGGAACATAGACATATCTTCAAGGTTCTGATTTCATTTGGCTATATACCCAGAAGGGGAAGTAGTGGCTCATATATTATTTAAAAACTAATTATTTAGGATTCTACATCGTGGCTTTTCTTTATGTAAGAGATACCTTATATTTATTGTAGGTTAAAAACCTTGCATTCAGAACTGGGAGCATACATCAGTGGTAGAGCACTTGACTAACAGGTGTGAGGACCTAGCTTCAAATAATCTCCAGTAACAGGGGCAGAGATGGGGGTGTTTCCATGCAAAAAGTCACTAAGAAAGTCACCTTCATTATTCTAAACGGAAGAGTAAAACATTTCTTCCCTGTGGTACCACAGTGCCTGATTAAAACAAAGTACTGATGACATTTGAAAATCTAAAGGAAATGAAAACAGAGCAACTCTGATTAGAACACTGTCAGACTGCCAGGAGCCTAGAGCCCTGGCTGAAGCACCAAACTTAGAAAACCCTACTTTTAAGAGTTCCATGTATCCGAGTTAATGAACTTTAAACAAAATCTGTCCTTCATTTTAAACAAAGGCCACGAGAATATTGGTTGTAATTTAATGATAAAGGCAATTGGAAGTGAAGTATCTGGAAACAGTTTATCCTAACTAGGTTTTTTTCCCCCCCAAGGACTGGCTCTGTGGGAAGTATAAGAATAGAACCCATCTTCCCACCAGCCAGCCGCCTTATCCTAGACTTCCCTTACCAGTGCTCACAGCCACTCTCCAAATAATATGCTTTTCTGTCTCTAAGAAGTATACTTTCTCATGGTCTATTTAGAATTACAGATCATTTGTACAAATACATGTTTTGAATGTGCTTGGTGGTTTTTAAATGCCTAGGTGAGACTGGAATGTGTACATGGCGATTAACAGCCACTGCTTCACTGACTGATCTGGAAATTATCTACCCAATTATAAGCTGTGTTGGCATTTCCAGATGTTCATTAGTTATTGCTTACTCAGAAGACTGACTATGTTGGTCTTCATATATTTTTAGGTTTATTAGAGTGTGAGCATACACTGTAATTACGAGATGCAGATGAGCAGCCATCTGCAGAAAGTTCTCCTCCTCTCAAGGACTCTCAGATCAAACTGAGTCATATTCCACTGATGAGTTTCCCCTGGATTAAAGCTTCACAGTGCTGAAAATGACAATAATTATGGTGCTGAAAATATAATGTGTATTTGGACAAGAAACTTCCTTTTCTACCCTTTTATACTTTCAAAATAACTTCTAAAATATACAACTTTTGTGCTACATTATAAAGGCCTTTAGGTCAACATATTTATTTATGTTTTAAGTAGACTGTTATTGATAAATAAGTAATTAATTTCAGGCTATAATAATTTGGAAACTCAATGCAGAAACTTGAATGTTTGTTAAAGATTGTTAATGATATCGCTTTATCCAGTTAGTCACCTCAAATGGTCTCATGACTCTTATAAGACTCACATTATGTCAGATGTGCTATTTGCTTAGACATAGGCAATGGAAATGTCTACAGTTAAGAAGAGAGTAGGAGACAGTCCCCAACTAGGGTAGTTTAGTTTACCATCAGAAATGGAACTCATTCAATTTCTGTCACCAAAGTTTGCCTAAGACAAAGACATTTGCAGATTATTTGAGCAAGTATTCTCTTTATTGTGCATGCCTCTGTCTTGTGAATTACATACTGAGAACTGCATTATTTCAACATCATGAATGAAAATAGTATCCTTGTATACCATTTTGGAAATCAATAGCTCTGTTTTGAATTATAAAAGAAATAAATAGCTTGGGAGAAGTAAATTCAGGGATGCATAAGATTAATTTCCAGGTTGAAAGATTTCCTTCAGGCTCATTGTTCAATTATTCAACACACATTTACTGGATGTTCCAAATGAGCAAAGCTCTACTGTGTATTTGTCAGCCCTTAAGAAAAGCAATACAAGTTTTAATGTTATATACAAGGAAAAAGAAAGACATAAAAACTAGTTAACTATAAGAATGAGCACAATTGAATTGATGTCATCAATAAGTGATGCCCTGTGTTATCTGTCATTTGGCTATGAAGTGGTATCCAAAGCTCATGTGTTGAAGACTTGCATCCCCAATTGATTGCATTACTCACTGGTGCTTTGATCATGAGGATACTACAATGGCGTAAACCACTGGTACATTTGTAGCTGAATGGACTACTAGAAGGAAAGTCACATTAGAGGGAGTAGATCACTAGAAATGTGTCTATCAATTGTATGACTGAATATCTTGTCCCTGTCCCTGACCCCTTCCTCTCTGTTTCCCTCTTTCCAGTCTGTCAGGAGATGAATAACACCCCACCACCCAGCCACAATGATGCTACGCCTTACCAAAGGTCATTACAATAGGGCCAGATGACCAAGGACCAAAATCTCTAAAACAAGGAGCCAAAACAAACCTTTTTTTCTGTTTTATGCTGCTTCTTTCAGGTATTTCATCACGGGAATGCAAAGGGACTAACATATCCAGCAGAGGATAAGCATGTAGAAAGTACTAGCACTGCTTTTGCTCTGGTAAAACAATCCTTTCCTATTTCTGGATTAGTGCTCTGTGCGGGCAAATTTTATGGTATCATTTTTTTTTTTCAGATTTCGTTCAGGGATTAGAAGACACTGATGTACACTAAGTTCTGAAATTAGAAAGTCAACAATGAAAACCTGCTCAGCTTATCAAGGGAATTCAAACTAAAGCAAGGGTGATACAATCCCGCACTAAATATATATCTTTAAAAAATGAAAAGTTTGCTAGTCAGCTGAGTATGTGAAAGAACATTTTCCCCATACACCACTAGTGAGAGTGTAAATTAGCACTAGTCTGATTGGTAATGGGTATCATAATTAAAGACAATTATAGCAGTCCAACATTTGATATTTAATTAGATATGCAGGTTTCCATGGTCACAAATAATACATGGGGGTATTCAGAGCAGTCTTTAAAAATGAATATATATATATATACATATATATATATATATTCATATGTATATATGCATTAAATTGACTCACTGAATGTCCATTAAAGGGTGATTGTCTGAATTATAAAAATATGAGATGTCCCTTTATATATTATAACAGATTATTTTCTTTCTTCTTTCTTTATTCCCCCTCTTCTCTCTCACTCTGTGTGTGTCTCCTGGAGTTGAGGTTTTCATTCTGGGCCTTGCACATGCCAAAGACAACTCTGAAATCAATGCAAGTTTTGCTTGCTGTCTTCAGCCATAGTCCCCAAACTGAACCTTGTACTACATGCTGGTCCATCTCTTTTTCAGAACATTTGAATCCAGAACTGCACAGTCATTTTATATGGTGTACATATAGAGCAGAGGAAAGGTGGTAGGCTGCTAAGGCTGGGAATAGCAGCAGGTTCTTGGAGAAAGGGCAAGTAAATAGTTGGGAAATAGTGAGTTTTTACTTCCCCAAAGTGGACTACCCAGACCAGTAGTTATCAACCTGTGGGTCACGACCCTTTCACAGGGGTTGCATGTCAGATATCCTGCCTATCAGATATTTAGATTATGATTCATAACAGTAGTAAAATTACAGGTATAAAGTAGCAACAAAAATAGTTTTATGGTTAGGGGTCACCACAACATGAGGGTATGAGGGTCACATTAGGACTGTTGAGAACCACTGACCTCAAGTGTTCCAGAGTAAATGCAATGGAACCAAAAACAGCATTTTAGATGCTAGAGATAGCAAATTAAAGGGGTAAAATGTGATCATGTTCAAAGAATGGCATGTTGCACATAGTCAGTATGAAGTTGTACATAGGGACAAAGAAAGGGTGCTCTCTGGAAATACAGAGCAAAGGGTCCATTAAACATTCTCCGTTAAACAGACCCACTCCCCACGCCTATCTTTTCATTTTGGCTGCTGCAACAGCATCTATTTAATTTTTAAATTTTCTTTTTCTTTTTTGAAATTAAATATGATTACATCATTCTCTCCCTTCCTTTTCTTTCTTTCATCCCTTCCCATTTACCTCTTTGCTCTCTTTTAATCTCATAACCTATATTTCTTAATTGTTGTTACATATATATATATGTGTGTATATACATACATATTCCTAAATATTTAAATACAGCCTGCTCAGTCTGTATAATGTTACTCATATGTATGTGACTCGACTACAGTTGTCTTGAATGGGAGTGGTGCCATCTTGATTCAGTGAAGATGAACACACAGCTCTACCCTCATTTCAGTAGTCTTTAGAAAGAAATGGCTAAAGGCAAAGAGTATTATTATTAGCTTGACCAAACCCCTAACCAAACAGCCACAATTCTTATTATCTACAGAAAGAAGATGATTGTCCCTTTCATGTTTTCTTAGTTAGACCTTTAGACCTTGGAGACTCGACAGTTCCAGCACCATCACTGATGGACACTATACAAATAAACAATGCCTTTTGTCTTTTCTTCTATTGGTTGGTAATCTTGAAATCAAACACCACAAACCAGACAGCACAACATTTGTGCCTTAGTCTCTTCACTTACTAATAACTCTAACCTTTAGACAGGCCAGGACTGCTTCCTCTCTTTCCACTGTTATTCATTTGTTTAACTTTTTAGCAATTTCTAGAGTTGGAATTTTGGACCAAATATGTGTTGCTTAATAGCAAAGCTAGTGGAAGTGTACATGAAAAGGGGGTTCCTTACATAACTAAAATGATCACCGGATTCTCTGATTTATTGTATAATTTATCATAATTTTTATCCCATTTTAACAATAGAAGTTCAAAGGATTATTTATTTGCAAAATATATGATTTTGCTATCTGCTAGGATGTCCCTTCCACTAATTAGTATGCATATTTATATTCGTACAATAATGGATGTGGTTCACTTAATACAGTGAAACCCATTAAATATTTGCTAAGCTAATGAGAAAAAAAAATGTGAGTATGTATTCAAATTAGATCTTCTCCAAATAGGAATAAAATTACCAATATTTTAATTAAATTGTTAATTCATTTCAGATTATTCTTAGTACAATGAAATAATATTGTTTGGTGTAATACTAAGTCCTATTCTCTGAAAAATGTAATTATATTTTTATTAACAATCCTCTTATTGTGTCCACTAAAAATATAACACAGAATTTGCAATAAGAAATAATATATATCCAAAGAAACACGATGTTTGCATCTGGAATACCAGAAGTTTCATAAAACTCTAAATTTATGAAGTCAAAATGTTTGACCCTCTGAAATCTCTGAATTAAGTTCAAAAGTATCACCTACCTAGGGTCTTCTGGTGTTGGCCAAAAAGTTATGTTTCAATTATTTCTTATAAAATTTTCCACTCTGATAACTGTACCAAAAAAGTTGTCAGAGTGTTATGAAGATAAACACTAATATCCAATTTTATATTTTAATGAAACACATAGATTCAAACACAAGAGCAATTTCATACCCTAAGCCTACTTCCTGGCATACAAATTTCATCAATACAGTTGATCTATGTTTTCTTTATCTTAATATAAGAAAAATACTTGTACCTATCGTAAGAATTCATTATTAAAGTATGCTTTAATTTACATACAGTGGTGCTGTGTTTGTATCCTAAACTACTCCAGAGTTTGAAGCAGGAAGATTATTTGAGCCTGAAAGTTCAACGTGAGCCTGAGTAACCAAGGATGAATCAATTCCAAATGAAGAAAATGCATAAAATAATTTAAATCCATATGCAATATGATCTGCTTGTGTTTACTCAAATAGAGAATGTCTGTCAACAACATTTAATGAACACCTGTTATTTTTATTTTATTTTATTGAAAACAATTTTTATACAGTATATTCTGATTATGGTTTCCCTTCCCACAACTCTTCTCAGTTCCTCCACACCTGCCCTCCCATCTGGGACCCACACCCTTCCAGTTTCTCTTTAGAAATCCAACAGATATCTAATGAATAATAATAAAATATAATTCAATACAATAAGAGAAAATAAAACAAAAAAGTTGGAAAGGGGCAAAATAAACAAACAAAAGAAAAGGAGCCAAAGAAAAAACACAAGAAACACATACAGGTGCAAAGTCACACAGGCATCCCATAAAATCACAAAGTTGGAAGTCATAGTATTAATGCAAATGACCTATAGGAAAAGAAAATAAACAAAACAAACAAACAACAACAATACGAACAAAACCCTGACAGCCTTGACTCAACGTTATGAGACTAAGAACCTCCAGAGATGCCACTGAGTCTGTTTTATATTGGCCATCTATTGCTGGGCACTGGTTAGTTTCCCTAGTGAGTCTTCCATGGGGGTAAACTAATTTTTTTCATTTGTAAGAGGCTATCAACTGAAGATACCTTCTGGGATAGGGAATGATGTGTGTGTGTGTGTGTGTGTGTGTGTGTGTGTGTGTGTGTGTGTGTGTGTGTGTATGTGTGTCTACTTCTTTCAGTTGTAGTATCCCATCTGGTGCAGATCTGCTTAGGCCCTGTGTATGCTGCCAACATCTCTCTGAGTTCACATGATGTGTGCCAGCCCTATTGTAAGTAGAAGGCCTTGATTCCCTAGTGTCTTATATCTCCTCTGGCTTTCACACTCTATCTGCCTCCTCTGCCACAGATTTCTCTGATCCTTGAGGGGAGGGATAAGACAGAGATGATGTGGGATGTTCTGTATGCCAAATGTGTTGCTCTGATTGGTTAGTAAATAGAACACTGATTAGCCAGTAGTCAGGCAGGAGGAAGTATAGGCGAGACACTGCCAGCCACCACCATGACAAGCCGTATGTGAAGATGCCGGTAAGCCAGGAGCCATGTAGCAAGGTATAGATTTATAGAAATGGATTAATTTAAGATATAAGAATTGTTAGCAAGAAGCCTGACATAGCCATACAGTTTGTAAGCAATATAAGTCTCTGTGTTTACTTGGTCTGGTCTGAGCGGCTGTGGGACTGGTGAGTGAGAGAGATTTGTCCTGACTGTGGGCCAGGCAGGAAAACTGTATCTACACAGAGATAACTATTTTAGGGCTGAGTGTTCCAAGGTCTCTCACTCACTGTGGAATGTCTGTTTGTGGGTCTTTGTATTTGTTTCCATCTGTTGCATGAGGAAGCTTCTCTGATGAAGGCTGAACAAGGCACAGATCTATGACTATAGCAAAATGTCATTAGGTGTCTTTTATTTTCTATTTTCCTTAGCAGAACCATAGTATTTCATTTTTACCTAGGTCCATAGACTATCTAGTCTCAGTTTCCTGGCCACTCAAGCAGCATAAGGTGTGGGTACCATATGATGGAGTGAGCCTTAACTCAAACAAAATTTTGTTTAATTACTACCAAAAGCTTTGTGCCACTGTTATGCCAGCTTGTCTTGCAGCTAGGTCCCTCTTTAGATTGAAGGATTTGTGTCTGGTCCAGTGTTAACCTTTGTTCTTCAGTAGCCTGAAGGGTACCGTCCAATACCATGTACATAGAAACTAATCTACAGTGGTGAAGGCTCTAGGTAGGCATAAGATTGACTTCTCTGTGTTCAGTGAGTTGTATAGGCATTGTCCCCAGCAATAGGGCTTTACTATGAGTTTGTGGAATACCACCAATAGCCTTTTGGGGGTTCCCATGTGACCTCTTTGGCCAAAAGCTTGATTATATGTAACCCATTCCTAGTACTGGAAGCTTCATTTGGTGATGGGAGATGTCCAGTTGGGGCTCTGTGTTCTTTGTTACTTGACAATTTTATTTAGATCACCTTCATATAGATATGTAAATATATGAAGGCAATCTAAATAAATATACATGTAGTATATGTAAATACATAAATATATTTATATATAAATATTTGTAAATATTATATATATATATGAAGCATCTACAATATTAGGTTTCCATGTGATGCCTAAATTGGTACTTAGTTTTAGCTGTCTCTCCCTTTATTCTGTCCCTCACTCCCTCTGACTTCTCCCTCCTCATTTGATAGCCCCATTCTATTCAGCTACCCTCTGTTGTGGGATGTCCTGTATGCTTTAAATACATGCTACAATGATTAATTGATAAATAAAATGCTGATTGGCCAGTAGCCAGGCAGGAAGGATAGTGTAGGCGGCACAAGTACAAGGAGAATGCTGGGAAGTGTAAAGCTGGAAGGGGATGCTGCAAGTTGTTAAGATGTAAGGATACTGGTAAGCCACGAGCCATACAGCAAGGTAAAGATTTATAGAAATGTGTTAATTTAAGATAGAAGAACTAGATAGCAAGAAGCCTGTCATGGCCATATAGTTTATACGTAATATAAGCATCTGAGTGATTATTTTATAAGTGGGCTGTGGAACTGCGTGAGCTTAATGGGACCCTGAGAGAAATACTCCAGCTAAAAATGGCACCCAATGGATAGTTTAGATATGATAGGATGAAGGGGTAGATTATTGAAGCTACTTTTAAAGAACAACTTGTTTAAAATGTTTTACATTGGAATAGATTTTAGTTTATTGACACAAATTTAGAGTTGATTTTGTTCTAATATATATAATTTCTACTCTTTTTTAAGGTATTATGCTTATGTAACTCAGATTGTAATGGATAATTAAAATATAGATTAATAATTAGTCTTCTATGATAGTCAAACTTATAGTCATGTTAAGTTTTCTAGGTATACATAGATATAATTCAGTTAGGTAGTTAATCTTCAAACACTTCAAAGACCTACAAAATATGGCATTTAAAATATTTTTAAAAATTTGGACTTTCTGGACAGTGAGACATGTCTGCTCCTGGCAGCACCAATTTACTTCAGAGAGGAGGATGGGCATCAAAGACACTCCCTGCGGAGTTTATATTCTTCTTGGCAAAAATAGCCATTTGGGCAAGAAACTGTTCTTGCCTGGACTGCTTCATCGACTGGACATACAGGACCCATAGGAAGGTGACCACTGAACTTTGCTTGGCAAAATGGTCCTTCAGGTTCCTGCTTCACAGAGGAAACTGCCAGACATTCTAGAGGACACAGAAAGAAGTGACTAAGAGCCCCTAGGCCTGTGGGCTAAAGACAGATGCCCCAACTTTACAAAAGAACTTTGAATGACTGTCCAGGCTGCCAGCTGTCTCTGTCTACTCTCACAAGAATCCTGAAAATTGCTTGTATCCTTCTCCCATTTCTCAGGTAATATTATATCTTTCTGAGGTATTTAATGTAATTGAAGACTAGATAGTTATAATTTCCTTAGTTATGATAAAAGATAAGTTAAATATGAAATCTTAGACTCACAAATATAAGATAGATAGGGTATCTTCTTTAATTCTGCCAAATACAAATAGACTAGATATTATAAATAGACTAGATATTGTAACTGTAATTCTTGCTTGATAACTGTTGTGCTATATGTAATTTTACTATGTTAAAGTTAAAACCTTCCTTTTTGAAAAAAACAGAAAAGGGAAAGTGCTGTGGGATGTCCTGTATGCTGTAAATACATGTTGCTATGATTGATTGATAAATAAAACACTGATTGGCCAGTAGCCAGGCAGGTAGGATAGTGTAGGTGGCACAAGTATGAGGAGAATGCTGGGAAGTGTAATGCTGGGAGGAGACGCTGCAAGTTGTAAGGATACTGGTAAGCCACAAGCCACACAGCAAGGTATAGATTTATAGAAATGTGTTAATTTAGGATAGAAGAACTAGATAGCAAGAATCCTGTCATGGCCATACAGTTTATAAGTAATATAAGTGTCTGAATGATTATTTTATAAGTGGGCTGTGGGACTGTGGGGACTTGGTGGGATCTGGAGAGAATCTCTCCAGCTACAACCCTCCCCCTCCCTAAATATTTATTCTAATTCTTGTTATTAGGGAGATCCAACCCTCCACCCCAGTCCCTCATTTTCTAAAGCCTAAGCTAATGGTGTTCTGTTCAGAAAGTCTTCCTGTGCTGATGACGTCAAGACTATTACCCACTTTCTCTTATATCAGATTCAGTATATCTAGCCTTATGTTGAGGTCTTTGGCCCAGTTGGAGTGGAGTTTTGTGCAGGGTGATAAGTATGGATTTATTCGAATTATTTTACATACAACTACCCAATTTGACTCAATATTTATTGAAATGTCATCTTTTTCAGTTTGCATTTTTGGCATTTTTACCAAAAATCAGGGTTTTCAATTGATTACATTGATTACATCTTGTGTCAGTGCCATGCTGTTTGTATTACCATAGCACTGTAGCACAATTTGAGATTGGGGATGTAGATACCTTCAGAAGTTCTTCTATCATTCAGAAGTGCTTCATCTATCCTGTTTTGTTGGTTTGTTTGTTTGTCTCTTCTCTCTCTCTCTCTCTCTCTCTCTCTCTCTCTCTCTCTCTCTCATGTGTGTTTCCATATGAAGCTGAAAATTGTCTTTTTAAGGTCTGTGAATACTTGTTTTGAAATTTTGATGGGGTTGCATTGAATCTATAGATTGCTTTTCACAGGATTGCCATTTTCAGTACATTAACCCCGCTGATCCACAGGCATGAGAGAGTTTACCATCTTCTGATATCTTCTTCCATTTCTTTCTTCAATGTCTTATTGTATTTTATCACATAAGTCTTTCATTTGCTTCATTAAATTTACCCCTAAGATATTTTATTTGAAGTTATTGTGAATGGTGTTTTCCTCTTGATTTCTTTCTCAGTCCATTTGTCATTTGTGTACAGAAACTATTGATTTTTTTTTGAGTTAATCTTGTATCCAGCCACTTTATTGAAAGTGTTTATTAGATGTGGGAGTTCCCTGGTGAAATTTTTAGCATCACTTATGCACACTATCATATCATCTGCAAATAAGGATGCTTTGACATTGTCACTTTCAATTTGTATCAACTTGATCTTCTTCAGTTGTCTTATTGCTCTAACAAAGACTTCCAGTACTATATTGAATTGAAGAGAGTGGACAGCCTTTTCTTGTTCCTGATTTTAGTGGAAATATTTGACTTTCTCTCCATTTAAGTGGATGTTGGCTAAGGGCTTGCTGTAAATTGTCTTTATTATTGGGGTTATGTCCCCTGTATCCCTAATCTCTCTAGAACTTTTATCATGAAGAGCTGTTTTATTTTCTGAAGGTCTTCTCTGCAACTAATGGGATGATCATGTGGATTTTGTCTGTTTGTTTTTAAGTTGGATTTCATTTATTGATTTACATATGTTGATTCATGCCTGCATCTCTGATATGGATAAAGCCTACCTGATCATGGTGTCTTTTTTGATGTGTTCTTGAATTCAGTTTGCAAGTATTTAATTGAGAATTTCTTCATTTATGCACATAAAGAAAATTTGTCTGTATTCTCTTTCTTTGTTGGGTCTTTATATGGTTTAGGTATCAAACTCAGGCTTCATAAAAACAATTAATATTCCTTCTGTTTCTATTTTGTGAAATAATTTGAAGAACATTGGTATTAACTCTTATTTGAATGTCTGATAGAATTATGTGCTAAAACTATCTGGCCCTGGGCTTTTTGGTGTTGAGAAACTTTTAATTACTTCTATGTCACTAGGAACTATCGATCTGTCTAAATTTCTTAGCCAATCTTTATTTAACTTTGATAGGTAGAATATAGTGAGAAAATTATCAAATACCTTAAGATTTACCAATTTAATACAACCATTATTTGAGTATTCTCTTTGGTCCTTCAGTTTTCCTGCATTTTTGACATTTAATAAAATAGCTCTGGCTACATTTCATAATCTCCAAACAGTGTTCTGGGAAACAATGGCAAGTGACTAATGCTTGAGTATAACTTTAAATAACAGTACAATCTTTTTTATGTCTGCTCTTATCCTGACACTGTGCTAGGCCCAGCTCAGAATGTACTAAGTTCCATTCACTCATTCATAGGATCCTATGATTCACTAGCCTGAGAGAAGCCACATCAATACTCAAGTTTGTAATCTGTAATTATTTCAGGTATTCATTTAACCAAGTGAGAAACTAAATAACTCAGGCCATTAAACAACTGCAAAATATTGTACATTATAATGTGTAATGTATTATACATATGTAATTTTTTTTTAGTAAGATAGTCATTTAATATTGTCATCAGGTACTTTGGGACAGAGTGGTTTATGCTTCCCTTCATCCAATAGCTCAGTAAGTGTTTCTGCACCAAAATGAATGGAAATACTCATTCTTTAAAAAATTAAAGAAAGCATTGTATAGTTGATAATTTTCAGCATCCTTTGTTGTGAAACCTTATACAACTAAAGCCATTTATATTTTGCTTCATAATAAAATTTCTTTTATCATTTTTTGCATGATGTCACCAATTGTATTTTTCCTTTTACTTTAAAATAGATTCTTCTAACTAACCATAACACTTAAGTATCACTCAAGCCATTTTGTAATCAAAATAATGAATTCTTTTCAGTTTGATAGATAGATAGATAGATAGATGTAGGTAGATAGATAGATAGATAGATAGATAGATGATAGATAGATGTGTTTTTAAAACATACAATTAAAAAGATATAGTGCATATAATGATTGACTTATTTGAAGTCCATGTATGTAAGTTTCTTATTTCCAGGGGCTTTTTTGTCACTTATTACTTATACCATTAAAATAGGCTGACATTTCCATGAATATTGGAAATCAAAATATATGTGGTCAATCACCTATGTAATATTTTTAAATGCACAAAAAGTACATTGAGGAAAAAAACAGCTCTTGCTGGGTGGTGGTGGTACATGCCTTTAATCTCAGCACTTGGGAGGCAGAGGCAGCCATATCTTTGTGAGTTCAGGGCCAGGCTGGTATACAACACTAGTTCCAGGAAAGCCAAGGCTGTTACACAGTGAAACCCTGTCTTGAAAAGAAAAGAAAAAATAATCTCTGAAAAAACACAGCTCTTAAAGAAAGATAAATTACAAAAAAAATTGATTTTTAAAATACATCACACAGTTTGTTTACAAAGGTAAAAGAAAACCTCCTTTTGAGAGTTATGTACCTTTGTTTCAAGGATCTCAAGTGTGTTGGCATCAATGCCCCTTACCAATCATCCCACAAATGACAAATTTGTCAGAGATGTTCAAACTTAGAGTGACATTGAAAAAGAGACCATTTGAGCCTTGTCATAACTACACATAGCACAATATCTCTGAGCATTTTATGGAATTATCTATAATTATTAATGAGGATTTACTTCACGTTTTTATTGTTCAGGAAAATCATGAATGATTTTTAAAATATACATGACCAAAAACATTGAGCATCAAATTTACTTATAATTTTTCTATAAATACTTTGAATAATTTACCAAGAAGAAATTATAAAATGCCCCTAGAAATTCTTACCCTTGAGCTTGTAGGACCTGGTTCTGTATGGTACAAACCTAAGTTAAGGACTCGAGAAAAATATGAGAGCGATAAAAAGAGAGAGAGAAAGAAAATAAGAAAGGGAGAGGGAGAAACAAAGACAGAATTTCTCAGAATGGCACAAAGTCTTATAATGGGGAGGGGGTTGAGGTACTTCATAATTTCTTAATGTTGTTTCCATTCTATACCCTTAAACTAAACTCTTTTTGCATCCACTTTCTCATTTGTTAATTATGCAGTCAGTATAAACAACCTCCCACCCAACTTGAGAATTATTATAGTAAGCCATTTATATTTAATAACTGAGGATTCGATGTCAGTCAACACACTGAGCATTATATAATGTTATAGTTGTTCACAAGTATGTCCAATAATATATTCAGACTCCCATTCCTTACCATTAAGCATTTCTCATTGGAGCTCTGGCTTTGTATGTTATTAATTCAGCTATCTAGTGTCTTCTCATAGCAACAACAGGATAAAGAAGATAATGCCATAGTTAGGGAGTTAAGCTTAGCCTGTACTAAAACTGTGACAATTCATGATACAACTTCACCAAAAGTGTATAATACTTTGGCTTTAATTTCTTCATCTTGTAGTGTATTAGTTTTACCTACAGAACTACATGTACATAAGAGAATGACTAGTTTGCTACAATATGCTTAATAAATATTGGCTGCATCCATTTGCCTGTAAAGTAGTAGTTGCTTTGTGAAAGCACATAAAATCTCTTCTATTAATTTGTTCATTCTTCTTCCAATTTGTGAATAGATGACTAATTGGATTTTTCTAGAGTGTAGAGAAAACAGAGCTATTCCACTGATGATTCTAGTGTAAGAATGACAGTCATGATCTTTCATTCTGTCTTCTCTAGCATGAAAAGACTCTTTGTTCTTAAAATATTATATATATAATTATATATATATATAACTATATATATAACTATATATATATATATGAATTCCCATATATATATGGGGGAATTCTTAAATACTCTAAGTATGTGTTAATATCATGAGCCTTGGGAAGAAGTAAATGGCTGTGCTGCATGAAGGTTACTTCAGACTTCCCAGGTATGTCAATTTAAACACTGTAACAGTGAGTGACTAAAAAAATATACACAGCCTAACATAACAACCACAAATGATGACAAACATGGTATTTATAGAACAGATATTTTAAGTTCTGATTTTCTTATACATTTTGTAAAACATAAAATAACAATCAAGGCAACAATAACCCTCTAAACTGAGAGGAAATACTTCAGATGTAATTTACAACACTGTTTTTATTTTTTAACAATTTAATAATTTAGAAGCTACATATAATAGCATTTGCTAAACAAAATGTACCCATAAGAAAACTATGATTATTAAGCTGTGTTTCCATTATTCTATGCTCTGCAACAATTTTCCTGATGGGCTGACACTTGTAAGTTTAGTGTGCTAAAAACCATCTCTCCTTTCAAGAACTAAAAGTATAAATAATAACCATTTAGACGTGCTTTTACAGGTTCAAAAATTTAGATCATCAAAGACCTCATTTTCTATAAATTGAAAGGTCATAACCCATACCCCAAAATAATCATCCTGATTAATAACAGGAATACTTTGAAAAAAAATTCTGATATATATCTGCTTAATTTTTAATTCAAATTTAAAATTAGCATAGTGATTTATGAATGGAATTCACCAAGCTGGTTAATTTGTGTAATTAATGATATAAATTACAGCAAAGTTAGAATCCAATATGAGTAAAAATAGTCATAACTCTCTAAGCAATGCTTTATTACTTCCTCAAAATGAAATTCTGGATGACACAGCCACGCTTGCCTGTAGGGACACTGGTTCCATTAGGCTTACGTTCAATCCTCTACTCCAAGAATGAGGGGTATTTCTTCTGAAGTAGGTTAGAATTACTAGTACAGCTTCAGAAGACAGAAGTAGAATCAATCGATGCCCATATCTGGGAGACAGATTTAAGCTCAACTTCAGGAGACATTTTTTTTTTTTTTTAACAATTATTGTTCTCTGCCCTAGGACATAGGACCTTGAAAACATTCACTGAAAGACGGAAATGGCTACAAGGATGGTCAGTAGAAAAAAAAATTCCCCAAAGAGAAAAATATACATTTATTTCTCTATTTTCATTAAATTTTTTTAATCATTTTACATACCAGCCACAGATCACCCTTTCATCTCCCCCCACTATCCCCTCCTCCAAAAGGGTAAGTTTTTTCATGGAGGGACAGCCAAGCCTGGTACATTTGGTAGAGGCAGGACCAAGCCCCTCCCCACTGCATCAAGGGTGAGTGAGCAAGGTGTCCCACCATAGGCAATGGGATCAAGAAAGCCGGCTCATGCATCATGGATAGATCCTGATCACACTGCCGTGGCCCCTCAAACAGACCCAGCTATACAACAGTCTCCTGTATGCAGAGGGAGGGGTGGAATCCTGAAGTCTTCAAAGGAAATGTTTGCAGAGCATTTTTACTGAACAATTGAAAAGAAAGCTGGACAAAACCAATACCAAGTGAAAATGATCAGTTTCAAAACAAGAAGAAACTTTAAATGATTTTGCCCTTAAATTAAACAAAATAGTTTGGATGTAGCTCAACTGGCAAATTCCTGCCTAGTGCACATAAAGGCTGGATTCAGTCCCCAGCACTGCACAAATTAGCTGCACACCCTAGGCCATGAGAGGTAGAAGCAGGAGAATCAGGATTTCAAAGTTATGCTCCAGTACAGAGCAAATCTGATGGCACCTTGGACTACATAAGACACTGTCTCAAAAATCTACCCCTCCCTAAAATACAAAATAAATTTTAAAAAATGAACCAAAATGCTTAAAATATTACAAAACAATCATATTGAAATTCCTATTTTAATTATTGCAGGTAGGTAGAAAGTGCTTTTCCATACACTCACATTTTACACATACCATATCTATCATGTGTATAAAGTATGTAATAGCTCTATTTTCTTAGTACAAATTTCTAAGGTATAATTTTTTGTTACATTTTACCTACTGTATATGGAACTTTATAATAATGCAATGATTATAAATTTTATAATCAAATGATGGTCATGATCAGTTACACAGAGTGCTTAAACACCAGTTACTGTTGAAAACGTTTGTAGTATGTGTTCAAATTAGTTTTCTTATCCATTTACAGTGAGACTTACTTAGAGTATAAATATTGCTGAAGTATAGAGTTAGTATATGATAGCTTTATGTTTATACCAGACAGATTCTCTGCTGTTATATCATAATTTCCTAAATAATGAAAATTTGCTGTTGGTACATTAATCTAAATGACTAAGAAGAAGAAAAAGACTTATTTTGTCAAGTGGGATTTAATATTTATCAATCTTCTTGGAAAGTAGAATATACATTTCTGTATGGCACTGCCTCCCAATAAACTGAATTAAATATACATTAACCTACACTGAACTTTAAGAATTTTTAACTTTCTATGTAGGAGTTAAGTACTTTAATATTCTCCTAGCCAAGTGTTTGGGTAGCCAGATGGAAGGAATAACACTTCATATCATAAAATTTCAAAATTCCACAAGGAGAAAGCAAGAATTCCCACAAAGAACGATAAGGATGTATACCCATGGAGATGCAGAATGAGCAGAATGAAGTCTTAATTCTTATTTGCTTCCAGATGGTAAGTTATAGGTAGGCTTTGTTTTATTATCATGGTGCTGAAAAGGGATTACTATGCTAAGAAAAGATCTTCTAAATGGTGCAGTTAAAGAACTTTTCAGAACTGTGAGAACACTCAGAGCCTGGACTATGGCAGCTAACGTGTTTCATGAAGATACACTCTTCTCAGTGTTTATGTTTTAAGTAAGATATACTGAAAATTCAGGATTAAAATTCCAGGGCATCATTAGTTGGTTTGTTAAAAGATGTTTTGTAAACATATAGAAATGCTTTTGTTATATTTGTCTATTTATTTTCGGACAAACACATCTAAACTGCTTATACTTAGTTTGATATAAGTAATTTGTACTCTGAGAAACAAAAAATATATAGAAAGCATTCTTTCTGATTGATATAGGGTTCTCTTTTTCTTTGCCATCTCTTTGGCCTTGAAATGCTCTGAAATAAACCAACATATCTATTATTCATTCCTGACCTCTGGGCTGTCCACAGTTTCCTTGACTCTCTCCCACCCACATGCCTGTAGACTGAGGAAGCTGTGAGATGAATTGATCGCCAAAGGAATGAGTATAGATAGAAAGGCAGAGAGTGAACTCAGAAATTACAGTACTTAGAGGTCTGAGAAATAAGGACAAAGCAGCAAGCCAGATATTAAAGGTTAAGAAGGAGCTACACAGGCAATAAACTAGAAAGAGAGGAGATACTGGTCTAAGGTTGAAACACAGTTATTAAAACGACAAGATGTAGCTCAGACATAAGAATGAGAGTGAGAAGCAGGTCAGAATGGAGGGCACAGTCGCCAACAGAAACAAAGTCAAGTGTCTGAGCAGCTGGCATATTGGAGGAATCATACAAATAAATTTTAAAGAATTAGTGGCAGCCAGCTATATGGTATATAAGGAATGGGAAGAGTCTATAGGCTACTAAATAAACAAAAGGATGTTCCAGTCCAGTTTGTTCCACTTAAAAAGCAATATCACCATATGTGAATGAATAGCAAAAGTCATCTACAGCATCACAGTAAAATCAAATGTCAAATAAGAAACCCTTTTTAAAAAATATTTAAAGGATATGTGTTGTCCTTGTGGAAACATTTAGAAAGTGATGATCTAATTTGAGCAGGTCAGATGGATATTAGAAAAAATGTGTTTTTCTATCATTATTCACATATGATATGATAGTATATATAAGCAACCCGAAAAGCTCTACAAGATACTCCTACAGCTAATAAACACCTTTAGTCAAGTAACTGGATGCAAGATGAACTCAAATAAATCAGTAGCCTTCATATATACAAGTGATAAAGGAACTGAGAAAGAAATCAGAGAATCAACACCCTTTACAATAGGCTCAAATAATATAAAAATAACTTGGTGTAGCTCTAACCAAGCAAGTCAAAGACCTGTAATACAAGAACTTCAAGTCTTTGAAAAGAAATTAAAGAAGATATCAGAAGATGGAAAGATTTCCCATGCTCATGGATCCATAGGATTAACAGTAAAAATGGCCATCTTATCAAAAGCAATCTATATATTCAATGCAATCTCCATTGAAATCCCAACACAATTCTTTACAAACCTTGAAATATACTCAATATCATATGGAAAAACAAAAAATCCAGGATAGCTAAAATAATCCTGTACAATAAAAGAACATCTGGAGGGATAATTGTCTCTAATTTCAAGCTTTACTTCAGAGCTAAATAGTAATAAAATAGCATTGGCGTAAAAACAGACAGATCAATCAACAGAATCGAGTCAAAGACACAGATGCAAATCCACACACCTATGGACACTTGATTATCAATAAAGAAGCCAAGATTGCACAATGGAAAAAAAAAAGCATCTTCAACAAATGATGCTGGTCTAACTGGATGTCTGCATGTAGAAGAATGCAAATTAATCCATAATCATCACCCTGCATAAAACTCAAGTCCATGTGGATCAAAGACCTCAACATAAAATCAGACACAGTGAGCTTTATAGAAGAAAAGGTGGGAAAGAATCTCAAATTCATTAGCACAAGAGACAACTTCCTAAACAAAACACCAATAGCACTGGCACTGAGATCAATAATAAATGGGACCTCATGAAATGGAAAAACTTCAGTAAGGTAAAGGACAAGATAAATAAGACAAAATGCCAGCCTACAGATTGGGAAAAGATCTTCACCAGCTGCACATCTGACAGAGGGCTGATCTTCAAAATATATAAAGAACTCAAGAAACTAGACATCAAAATCCAAATAATCCAATTTAAAAATGAGGTACAGATCTCAACAGAGAATTCTCAACAGAAAAGTCTCAAATGGCCAAAAGACATTTAAGGAATTGCTCAGCATTCTTAGTCATCCGGGAAATGCAAATCAGAAGGACTCAGAGATACCATCTCACACCTGTCAGAATGGCTTAGATCAAAAACACTGATGACAGCTTATGTTGTGGAGGATGTGGAGCAAGGGAAACACTCCTCCACTGCTGGTGGGAGTGCAAACTTGTACAGCCACTTTAGAAATCAGTATGATGGTTTCTCAGAATATTGGGCACTAATCTACCTCAAGTCCCAGCTACATTACTCTTGGGTATATACCTAGAGGATGCTCAATCATACCATAAGGACACTTGCTCAACTATGTTTATAGCAGCTTTATTTGTAATAGGCAGAACCTGGAACCAACCTAGATGTCCCTCACTGAGAAATGAATAAAGAAAATGTGGTACATATACACAATGGAATATTAAGCTGTTAAAAACCATGACATCAGGAAATTTGAAGGCAAATGGATAAAAATAGAAAAAAATCATCCCGAGTGAGGTAACCCAGACCAAGAAAGACGAACATGGTATGTACATACTCATAAGTGGGTATTAATTGTAAAATAAAGGGCAACCACAGAGAGACTAGGAAACAAGGAAGATTCATGGGGTGGTGGTGGACACCCAGATTTCCATGGGAAGGGAAAATAGAAGAGAATTTGTGAGTGGACTGAGGGTGGGTGGGGATGGGAACATGAGCAATCAGCTTCAGTGGGGTGGGGAAGGGGGAAGGGAAGAGTACTGGGAGGGGGTCGCATTTTGGGTCAGTGGAAGACTGGCACAGGGGAGTTTCCCAGGAGTCTGCCAGGAGCAATGGAACTTAGAATCCTAGCAATAGTGGATAAGAACCCTGTGACCAGATTAGTGCCTGGCCTGATTGTCATCAGAGAGGCACCATCCACCAACTGATAGAGGCAGATGCAGAGACTCACAGCCAAGCATTAGACAGAGTTTGGGAATCCTGAAAAGGAGTAGGAGAAAGGTGTAGGATCCATGGGAGGGGGAGGGGGGCATCTGGAACACCACAGAACAGCTCACACAATCAACTAACTGGGCTAATAGGGTCAGACAGAACCAACAACCAGGGAGCTTACATGGGACTGACCTAGACACTCTGCATATAGGTTACAGTTGTGTAGCTTGGTCCTTTTGTGGGACTCCTAACAGTGGGAAGAGGAGCTATCTCCAACTTTTTTCCTGAGTTTTGGGACCCTACTTCTCATACTGGGTCGCCTTGCCTTGCCATGAGGAGTTGCTTAGTCTTGCTGCAACTTGATGTCATGTTTTGTTGATATCTAGGGGAGGCCTACCCTTTCTTGGATGGAGATGGAAGAGAGGAGATTGCAGATGGTAGTGGGGGCTGGTGGGAGAAATTGGGAGGAGAAAATGGCAGGTAACTGTGGCTGGGATGTAAAATAAAAACATAAAAATAAAAATAAGCCCCCCAAAATAGAAAATGTGTTTTTTTCTTCAAAGCACTGAAGGAAATTTAGAGTTTTATATTCATGCTTGGGAAGCATGGGAAGCACACATGCCTTTAATCCCAGGAAATGATGGCAGGAAGAAGAAAGGTATATAAGGCATGGGGACCAGGAACTAGAGGCTTTTAAGCTTTTAAGCTTTTAGCAGCAGTTCAGCTGAGATCAATTTGGATGAAGATTCAGAGGCTTCCAGTTTGAGGAAACAGGATAGGCTGAGACGTTGGTGAGGTGAGGTTAGCTGTGGCTTATTCTGCTTCTCTGATCTTTCAGCATTCACCCTAATACCTGGCTCTGGGTTTTTTTTTTTTTTTTTTTTTTTTTTTTTTATTAATAAGACCATTTAAGATTCATGTTACGGGCTTAAAACTGTATACATTTGTTATCTCCCAGCTTTTTTAGGTTAGGTGTGCAGCCACAATGTCAGAAAGTTTCTTGCTTGGTGTCAGTGAGTGGCAATTCAATATCTACTGGGTGTTCTAGGCTCATCAAAGGTCAATTGGGGAAATTTCTACTTCAAAATATCCTTAGCTCATAGGCCAAATTTATTTTCTTGTTATGCCATAAAACTGAGTGTTCTGGTTTCTTGGGGATATAGGTCAAAGTTTGCCTCAGGTTTGAGATGACACCCCCAAGCCTTGCTACATGGGTTACTTCCTTCTTAAGCACTTGTAGGAGAGTATTTCCTTTGTTTTTCTAGCAAAGAGTTTCATTTTATACAATTATTTATTGGATTGACAACTCATCACCTATGCCATATTTTATTTGCAATTGAATAATCTATAAGGAAGCCACAATCCTGTCCAGAAATGAAAAATGGGGGCTATGCAGAGCTCATCTCCAGTGGTAAGCAATCATCAGGGACAAAGAGTGTTCAATAGCTCTTGGATAAAATTAAACTCCACTTGTATAGAAAGAGAATCCACAATTCTGAATAGAGTACAATTTCAAGAGAGAGTAAAATTTTCAATGTGATCTGGTTATTTATAATATTTTCAGCTTCATACTAGAATGCAGTAGGGGTAGTCTTAAAGCTTTCTTTCTTGAATCTTTAACAAGAAAAAGATGAGCATTATCACCACATTTATTCAACATAGTATAAGAATTTCTAGTATGAACCATTAGAGAAATTAGGAAGGAGGAAGTTAAAAACAAAAAAGCAACATTGTTTGAAGTTAACTGGGAGAGAAGCCAATATAGAAAGAAAAAGGGAAACAAATAACACTAAGATTGCTTGATAAAATCTTAAGAAATATTATTTTATATTTAACTAAAATTATATGTAATAATACAAGTATATGGACATATTTTCTTATATATATTACATATATAAACACACATACACAGAAGTTAGCTCTCTTTGGATGATAATTTTCTCCACAAGAGCCATAGACTAACAAAAAGTCAGTACCAAACACAAGGAATTTCCTTTCAAAGGTTTGGTCACGGCAGTTCAAATAACTCCCCAAATAATTTAGATTATGGATGTAGCATTTGGTTACCACTTAGGGCTCAAGGGTGTGCCTCTATTGCAGAAGATGAATTGCCAAGGAAGGAATACATTCTATCCAGCTGTAACACCTATGAACTATGAGTTACCAGCATTGCAAGATGTACACATACATGCAAGAAGTGGAACTTACATGTTCATAGCAACAATTAGCTGTCTAATTGGACTTAAGTCCTACTCAAAAGGAGATAAGTCATACCTGGTACTGCAGATCTAGCCAGTTTGCCAGGATTTCTGCAGTTAGGAAACTTAGAAAAGAATTTGCTAATACCACGTTGTTAGACCATCATAATTCCCTACTTACTGAATCTTATCCTTTTTTTTTAAATTATTTTGTAGCTTCTATTAAATTTCTTTTTTCTTTTATTTTATTCTACAATACCATTCAGTTCTACATATCAGCCACGAATTCCCCTGTTCTCCCCCCTCCCGCTCCCCTCCCCTTCCCCCCAGCCCACCCCCTATGCCCACCTCCTCCAGGGCAAAGCCTCCCCCGAGGACTGAGATCAACCTGGTAGACTCAGTCCAGGCAGGTCCAGTCCCCTCCTCCCAGACTGAGTCAAGCGTCCCTGCATAAGGCCCAGGTTTCAAACAGCCAACTCATGCAATGAGCACGGGACCCGGTACCACTGCCTAGATGCCTCCCAAACAGATCAAGCCAATCAATTGTCTCACCTATTCAGAGGGCCTGATCCAGTTGGGGGCCCCTCAGCCTTTGGTTCATAGTTGATGTGTTTCCATTCGTTTGGGTATTTGTCCCTGTGCTTTATCCAACCCTGGTTTCAACAATTCTCAATCATATAATCCCTCCTCTTTCTCGCCAATTAGATTCCCGGAGCTCTGAATCTTATCCTTCTACTTACAGAGAAGTATAGCCACTAACTCTCCTCAGAGAAGCTTCTCTATATAGTAAATCTGTTACTACAGACCATTAAAGAAATCCATTACTACACACAACACATAGATCAACAAGTTATGGGGAGCCCAACCACAAGATATACATCTACATCACTGCTTCTGCCTCTATGGAGAATCAAGGAAGAGAGGGCAGAAAAATTGTAAGAGGTAGAATATCAGTATGTCTACTGTGAAAAAGTCTCTCATAGAAATTGCTGCACAAACAAGACAGGAAGAATAGCGACATCAATGAACATATTGATGTGGAAGGGAAAAAGTGTATGTTGTCCCACCCCTAGACAAAGAACTACAGGCAACTATAAAGTGCTGGGAGTCAACGACTGACTAGCAGGAGAAAGAGAATTAGCCTCTTCCAGGGATGATCCCCCTATTGGTTGCTCAATGCAGAGTGGTCAGTCTTGAAACCACATACACAAACACCAAAAATAAACTCATCATGTTGTATTTATGTATATTTGTGCATATATACATACATACAAATATAATAAGACAAAAAAGACTATAACTTGAGAATGTGTCATGGGAAAGATTCAAGGGAGAATAATTGGAAGGAGCTGGAGGGAAGAAAGGAGTACGGAATGTGATATAATTCTATTTCAATATGATGAATTCTAGAATTATTTTTAAATAAATGAATTCAAGAAGTCACAGATTATAAAACTTAGGATCATAGTGAATTATCTGATATAAAAATGAAAAAAAATAAGCCTACTTAAAATGGTCACAGAAGAACCATTTTAACTTAGTTAAATAAGAATGTATTTAACTAAGAAAGCGAAAGATCTCTACAATAGGACAATAAATTTGTGATGAAGGAAATGAAGCCGGCTATCTCTGTTCATGGATTGGAAGAGTGCATATTGCTAAATGTTTACTTACCCAAACAATATACAGATTCAATGTGTTCCCTGTGAAAATAATAGTGATATGGTCCAGTATATTGGAAAACAAGTATAGCATTCATTGAGCGGGGACACACACACATACACACACACACTGGTGGGGGGCAAACATCAGCTAAAGCAATTGATCAAAAAGAACAAACTGTGAATAAAGCAATTGATCAAAAAAAAACCCAAGTATGAATGGAGGCATTTTCTCAATAGAGGCTCTCTCTTCCCAGATATGTCTAGGTTGTATCAAGTTGACAAAAAACAAACAGCATAAGACATAAGGCAGCCTTATAGTGAATTCTGGCCTCAACCCTACCACAAAGCCAAGGAAAACACTGAAATCATGATAGTGTGTAACTGGCTTCAGTTTTTTGTAGGTCCTTACTTGACCAGCACTTCAAACTTCATTTTGACATTGATAACAAGGAACAGAGATTTTTTTAATGATTTATTTTTATTATTTTTCAGTTGTGTGTGTTTGCGTGTGCATTTATGTGCACATGAGTAATGACCATGATGTCCAGAGGGTTTCAGATCCCCTGGAGCTGGAGTGACAGGCAGTTGTAAGGAGTTCAGCATGGATACTAGGAACTGAACTCTGGTCCTCTGCAAGAGCAGAATGCATTCTTAACAGCTGCAGCATACCTCCAGCCTTTAATGTACAGAGTTTCTCTCAAAATGTTTGCTTTATTTTAACAAACAAGCAATAATCACGTGGTATCCTGAAAATTGGTAATTAGTATGAGGACCATATGAATTGGAACACAAGAATAGCATTTTTTTTCTTTTGTTTTGTGAGTGATATAAGCAAGGCTTAAGAACCTGTTGAGTGAATGAAAATGGTTCTGAAAAGCACAAAGAGAAAGGCTTCTGTCTGGGATCTCTCTCAAAAATGTGAATTTAAACTGCACTTTCTGTTATAATTAAATCTACTTTCCTCTTTGACAACCAATTTGCCATGTCCTGTGTAACCTTTTTTTTCTATTTCTTTTTCCCCATGCAAAACTCAAAATTCTATCAAATGCTTGTCTAAAATGAAAGTTTAATAAGTAAAAACTGTCCAAGGAATATAGCAACAGGATATCATCTACTAGCAGCATTACAGACATGGAGAAAATCTCTTTATGTGAGAAGTCATTATAATAGGAAACTTTTAGAACTGTATGTACGTGGCAGGCTTTTTTGAATAAATTACTTGCAGCAGAATTAAATGTCATATGCATGAAATGACATAAGTGCAGTGGCATTGGCATACTGTTTATAATAGTGAAACATGAGAAACGATGTTAATGGGTTAAATAAATTATTAATATGTTAAGGAAATTTTAAGAAGCAACAAAACAAAATAACATGAGAGGTAATTTGGGAAGACGTGTATGCAATCATTCCAGATATTCTTATTGTCCCTGCTAAATGCAGGGGAAGCTGGGACATAGACAACAAATGTAGTATGTCCAGGGAATCTGATCACTGTTACGAATTGGAATGGAGCTCATCTCTAAGCAGTCTCTGCAAGTATATTTGCTACCAGATTCTATAAGGTTTCTGTTGGTTTGCAGTAATCAATAGTATTTCTACTAATACTCTGATGTCTTCTTGTTTATATGATGATTATAGGCAATGCTCTACACCATGTACTTTTATTCTCTCCCTGGGGGAGGAGGAATGACAGGAAAAGTATGTATGCTGCAAGGACACAGTGGCAGCTTTAATCTCAGTAACCAAGTCCTCATTGCTATCTTTTGACTGGCTTCATTCCCTACCATCATATTTCAATAACCACTCATTTACTGCAATCTTCTGTAGAATGTCAGATTTCAAAGGTTTCTGAGCCTGGTACTTTAATAACCTGAAAACCTATTTCTAAGTGCATCTTATTTCTTGTTTTATAAGGCAAACTGAATCACACATCTTAGGGAAAAAAGCTTTAAAGATATAGCATAACAACTTGCATGTGACAACACAAAAAGTTCATATCGTTTATTTGCCTCTGTGACATTTATAGATGGGTTCTTTTAATGTATTACATATAATTTAATTATTTTATTAGGGATTCTGTATTATCACATTATGAGTCAATCATATTTTATCAATATATGGAAGTTTGAAACAGTAATCTACATAGCATATTCTGAAGAACTGGTTTCAAAATAAAGAATATTTATTATTTTGTTATATGAAACTGTCAATTTTGATGGGTTGACATTAATCAAGGCTTTTTTTGTAAATTATTGTGTATTGTATATACCCTGCTTTTGCATTTTAATATCAAATATTTTACCCTAGTCATCTATATGCTGTTAACATCTCATTTTATTTTTACATTATGCCTAGGGGAACAAACTAATAATCTAGGTGTCAAAAAATGTTATGTTATTTTAAAATCTTTTTTAAAATGCACTTCTTTGGATCTGTGCTTCATATTGAGAAAAGTCATATTCAAGACTCTGTAGACCTAAAAACATGGGGTGAAAAACACTTTATTTCTCATAGCATCTAAAAAATCACTACTTGTAGTAACTTCCCTACTTTATTTAATCTTACACTGTATAACATATTAAAAATAGAACAAAGTTGTTTTATTATCTCCTGTGAATATTCAAAGCACTATCTTGTCTGAAGATAAACAGAAGTCATAAAGACATGTTTGCCCTTCACATATTTTTCACAGGATAGTATATTTTTAATTTGATGTTATATAATCACCTTTAAGTATTATGTATTTGAAAAGTTATATAGACACAATTATAATATACATGTAGTAAATACTTAAAAGTAGCCACCTCGACCCAAGATATTCTAATATGGGTAAGTTCCTAGACTTTGTCTTTGATAGCACATCTTTCTAGTAGTTTTAAAGAAGGGAGAAAACAAGTGTTTAATCTCTTTCAGTCATGGAAAAATCATGAAAAACTTATATTGGAAGAAATGGATCACATATATTTTGTGTTGCTTGTGAAAACAAGATACCAGTTGAATGCATACAAACATATCAATGGTAGTTATTTCCAAATTGGTTTGGAATATATGAATATATAATAAGTGCATTATGTAATACTTTTTATGTGCTTGAACCTTTGTAAACCAGGATATGTGTATAAGTGTATATACATATGTATACATGTATATACATATATGTATATTTGTATATAAATACATATACACATATGCATGTATGGATATGACTATTATTGGTACATATATATACATATACACCTATACACACACACACACACACACACACACACACACACACACACACATATATATATATATATGTGAGCAGAGAGAGTAAAAATATTTGTATGTAGTTACTTGAGTGCTTTAGACAACAAGGACATAAATTAAGTACAATCACTTTAATGAACAATATCCTTGCTATATCTAGGTACTATTTCTCAAAAATGCTCTAAAAATGGCCTCTTAGAAGCAACAGGATCTCAGTAGGGGATTTTGGAACATCACACTAAGTAAATTAACAAGTTTTGGCAACTGCTGGCTTCAAACACAGGACGGCACACTGAGATTCTTTAGTTTCAGACCATGCTCCTCTCCTACCCTTGACAATTTTGACTTCTTTATTCCAATGGAGTTCCTGTCACCATGATATTCTGATATACTGTAGAGGAAAAGCATTGAATCTAGCTGTCCCTGGTCTGAAACTTCTAAAATTGTGACACACATTTAGTCCATCTTCATTTATCATCATTGTATCATGAAAAGCTCACAAAGCAAGAGGCTCTCAGGTGAATATGGAAGCTGGTGGCTTTTTGTCTGAATTTATATGGACTTGATCCCAACAAATGCTAGTGATACGTGATCTTATTCAAAGCTGGATGTCTACTACATAGACATATTGAGAGGATCAATCATGATCTTCCACATGAAGAACATGTAAAATATCTAGGATTTAGAAGTCATTTAAAAGTGATAGAGCACAGATGCCTGAGGACACACTCTCAGAAAACTGCCATGGCCCCATGATGATATTTTCCCACACACAGCTGGAGTGCTATTACATAATAAATATACTTTCAATCGCTCTTTAAGAAAAATAGTTAACACTAGGAGTTACATATCAACATTCCTAACTGTTAGTAATTGTTTGGGAATTTAAATTGTCACATTCCATCCTGTATGGTAGAGATTTTGGCTTACTTACCTAGAGACTGTTCTTACTACTCATCCTAATTAGTACATCTTCCACGTATCTAACCCCTCCCCACTATGCTCCTGTGACTTAAAAGTTGTTGAGAGCATATTTAGCCTTAGAGTAAAACCTACTTGCTAAGTCTTCATTGGTTAGTCAAGTTGCAGTACTCCTACACTCTATGGCAATGAGCAGAATGCCATTGCTCTGGAGACTATTATTTGAGCAAAGATGAGCAGCTTATTCTGAATTAAGCTTTTATTTTCATGGCTAAGAAGTGTTTGTCTTTATCTGTCTCTCTTCTCATGCATGCACTTCTGTAGCTGGAGTTTTCCTGCCTTGCCCACAGTCAGGACAAACCTCTGTCACCCCCCAGTCCCACAGTCACTCAGACCCAACCAAGTAAACACAGAGACTTATATTGCTTACAAACTGTATGGCCGTAGCAGGCTTCTTGTTAACTGTTCTTATATCTTAAAGTAACCCATTTCTACAAATCTATACCTTGCCACGTGGCTCGTGGCTTACCAGCATCTTCACATGCTGCTTGTCCTGGCAGTGGCTGGCCGTGACTCCTGCCTTCCTGTTCTTTTATTTCTCCTCTCTGTTAGTCCCGCCTATACTTCCTGCCTAGCCACAACCAATCAGGTTTTATTTATTGACCAATCAGAGCAACTTGACATACAGACCATCCCCCAGTATAGCCAAGTGCAGACCATCTCAGACACCTGCACTCAGGCCCATGGTCCTAATCATCCTCTATGCAGACCTGCTGGGTAACGCCACAAGGAACCCAAGAAGGGCTCCCACAGGACATACATTAACATCCCACAGCACACTTCTAATTGCTTCTAGCAACTACTTGATGTTAATAAAGGAAGCTGCACAACAACTTAAAGTCGAAAAATTGTCAAACTTTTCTGACCAGAATTGAAAATTCCAGACATGGGACTTTGTCCTATTTGAGGAAGTTCTCTTTATGACTATGCTGTGATGAAATCTGTGTTGTTTTCAATTGTATCTAAGAACAACTTATTTAACAAAACCATGTTGTAAATTTACTCCCTCCGTTTGTTAATTAACTTATATATTAGACCATTTGATCCATCTTTTTATTGATTTTTTTCTGTATATACTGTGCCCTTATTTAGTCACAAATGTTTCTATAATCCTAATTAGTCCCCATGTTGATATATTCATATCAGAATTTGCTGTTGAATACTATTTTACTTCTTCTAGATGGTTTTTTTTCACCAATATTCGCCTTTTACTGAATTGTCTTTCACATAATTTGGAACTTGAAAGTTTCCTTCTCAACTTTCCAAAAGTGATCCAATCAATGATACATACTTTGATTTTCTAATCTTTAAAATAATCCTGAATCCATTTTTCATTGCCCAGTAATGTGTAACTATATACCACCAGTTGTGTGGTGTTACAATAGCTCAGTCCTCAAATCTCCATCTTGATTCTATCTGTTTTTAAGGGCCAACTCTCCAAGTCATCTCTCTAAATCAAAATTTACATTACCTTTCCATCTGGATAATCAAAATGCTTCACGATCACATCCTGGCCCATCTCTGTATTAAGCTTGTTTTGTTTCACTGCCATACTTCATTGTTTTAATGAGTAGCATTTTGAATGACTCCCTTCCCTCCAAGCATGCATGTTGATTGTGGTGGTAATCTAATTGTACTGAAATGTGATTTTGATTGTATGTTAATAAAGTTGCCCGGGGGTCAGAGCTATTAGAGCCATAGCAAGAGTGTGGCGGTGGTGGCACACGCCTTTAATCCCATAGATCTCTGTGTCTTCAGGGATACAGCCAGCATTGGAGACATATGCCTTTAAGACCTAAGGGGCTGTACATTCAAACAGTGACGAGGCAGTCACGTGTTTGGGTTTACAACCAATTGAGAAGGCAGAACAAAATACTATAAACAGACGAACAGACAGGAAATAGGTCTCTTTCGGGAAGCTGGGACACCACAGGCGGAAGGGTGAGATTTTAGCTCTGAGCTCTGACCTCTCGGCTTTCTCTTTTACATTGTTTCTGTGTTTCTTATTTAATAAGACTGTTAGATACATCAGTAGTTGATCTCAGTTTCAAAGTCATGTATCTTTTTTTTTTCTTCTCAAAGTTCATAACTGGTATTTATTTTCCTATATCCAGGAAGTAGCTACTCTGAAAACCTCTGTTTAGCAACAGCTTCAGGTCACGGGCAGCATTAATGTTCTTTTACTCTGTGTTCAAGTTGCATAAATGCTCAGCATTCCCACCTCTGAAAACTATTTGTGATTTCAGAGTTAAGAATTATTCTTTTGGTTTTTCGAGACAGGGTTTCTCTGTGTAGCTTTGCGCCTTTCCTGGAGCTCACTTGGTAGCCCAGGCTGGCCTCGAACTCACAGAGATCCGCCTGACTCTGCCTCCCGAGTGCTGGGATTAAAGGCGTGCGCCACCACCGCCCGGCTAAGAATTATTCTTAACCATAAATACTTAGGAAAAGATAGAATACAAGATTCACCCATCTGTCTTAGGACAATTTACGTAGTGCCTGGACATGGTGTGTTAGTGGTGGTAAAACATGAAAGTGCTACAGAATCTCTCAGTATCCCACTTGAGAGATGCATTCTTTTCCAGCAAATGTTTAGGTTTTGTACAGTTTGTGCTAAATCTATGCATCACAGTCTCCTACCTAATGATTTCTTTCACTCTCTGGGTTACCAAGGACAACTAACTTGAATCTCTTCTCCCAGCAAAAAAGTATAAAGTACAGATCCATTTCCAAGGTCTAAGAAAAAATAATCATAAATTCACTTCTAGTAAACAATGTATTACGCTCCAAAACTAAAAAAGTACATGGTGTACATGCAGTGTAATAAGGGCTGAAGTAAAACCAATAAATTAAGTTGATGTGGTTACTTTCCTTTGTTATGGCTTCATTGGGAACATGTTTCTACTCAAAATAAAGTCCTTTCAGGGTAAGAGAATAATGTTTAGAAAACGTGTAAATGCAACACAAAGTTACCTTTACACAAATAAAGGCATCTTTTGGGAATCTGGTTATGATTCATCATGGGTAGAAAACACTTTGTCAGACATTCCTGTTTAAAGCTTCCTAACAGATATCAGTAGACAAGGACAACTTGGTTCACTTCTATATATCTTTGAAAATGTGCTAAATTCTTTTAAAGGGTCTTCATTTTTTCTCCTGTGAAGGTCTTAGCGCATGTGTCATGAAGCTTTTGTATGACTTATGAGAATATGATCTTTGAGTTTGGTATAGATATTGCAAATGTAATAAGATTAGCTATATGGAAATGGAATCTAAATTGTTCTCATGAGACATTTCTGAATGAAACTCATATTCTAACATGGATGCTTACTGGAATCAAACTGCAAAATTCAACAGTATGTATAGTGAATTGTAAGCTGCATTGTAAGTCTGCTTATGTATTGTAAGCACATTCCAAACTCATTCAGTAAGAAAAAAATGGATAAATTTAGACTAAATATTCTTATTTTAAAAATGGTAGTAAAATGCCAATAATAAATATTGGATATGTTGCACCTCAAATATGTTGAAATATTTAAACATCTCAAGTGACTGAGGAAGTAATATTTTTTTTCGTTTATTGAAAATAAATTCTTCTCTTATATTTTTTAAGACAGTACCTACACAAATCACTGAACATGGAGAAGTTGAACTGGTGCTTATACAAAGCCTTCACCTCTATGTGCTAGTGTCTTTGGTACTGAAAGGTAACTCTGCACATTGCCAAAGGAGACATGAGAACAGCAGCCTAGCAACAAACCCATTGACCTACAATGATATCCTGTCTACAAGATTTACTAGTGTAAAGATGTCATAAAATTTATACTCATTTACTAAAATTTTGAATAAAAAAGTGAAGAAAAGATCTAGACATTAGTTACAAAATACGTTTTTTAAGAAACCATAAATAAAATTTAAATTTTATTTCTAGATTCAAAATTGATAATAAAATATACTTGGGTTATGACTTTTTGTGATTTTGATGTTACATATCTGTATATTAGACAAAATAAATTAATTTTTGCATTAAAAAAGAAAATAGATTCTTCTCACATACAATGTATCTTGATTACAGTTTCCCCTCCCTCTACTCCTCCCTGTTCTTCCCACCTCTTCTTCTCTGTGGAGCCACTCCCTTTCTGTCTCATTAGAGAAGAAGGGGTTTATAGGAGATAACAACTAAATATGACAAAATAAAATATAAGATTAAAAAAAAAAACTATCATATCCAGCCTGAACAAGGCAAGCCAATGGAAGGAAAAGAGCTCCAAGAGCAGGCACAAGAATCACAGACCCAGTCTTCCACACACCAGGAGTCCCATAAAAATACTAAGCTGAAAGCTGTAGTATATATACAGAGGACCTCACACAGACCTGTGTAGGCCCTGTTCTTGCTGCATCAGTCACTATAACTTCATATGAGGCTTGCTCAGTTCAATCAGTGGACCTTGCTCTCCTGGGGTCATAAATCTCCTCTGGCTCTTACACCCTTTCCATCTCTTCTTGCATGGTGTTTTCTGGGCTCTGGGGGGAGGGACTTAATAGAAATGTCCTATTTAGAGTTTTGTCATTAGGTCTCTCTCTCTCTCTCTCTCTCTCTCTCTCTCTCTCTCTCTCTCTCTCTGTGTGTGTGTGTGTGTGTGTGTGCGCGCGCGCGCGTGCGTGCGTGCGTGCGTGCGTGCGTGCGTGCGTGCGTGCGTGCGTGTGTGTGTGTGTGTGTGCTTAATGTCTGGCTGTGGGTCTCTGTATTTGTTCCCATCTGCTACAGGAGAAGACTCTGATGATGGCTGAATAAGGCACCTATCTCTAAGTATAGTAGAATATTGTTAGTAGTCATTTTATTGTTACCTTTTTTGTTTGGATCAGTAGCATTTGGTTTTTCCTTAGGTCTCTGAGCTATCTATCTGAGCTGCACTAGGTTCTTGATGACCTAAATAGCTTCATGTATGAGTTCCATCTAATGGAGTAGACCTTAAGTCGAATCAGTCATTGGTTGGCCGCTCCTACAAGTTCTGTGCCACCATTACCCTAGCATATCTTGCAAGGAGGGCATATTGTAGGCCAAAAGTTTTGTGGCTGCATTGGTGTTTACATTTCTCTTTTGGTAGCCTGAAGAGTTACCTTGCACCAAAGAGACTAGAAAATAGGGATGAAGGCTCCACATAGGCTCAAGCTTGACTTCTCCACAGTCACTGATTTTTGTGGGTGTTGTCTTCAGCAATTATGGCCCCTCAATCTGTTTTGGAACATAACTTATTTTCTTAGAAACAGGCTGGGTTGACTCTCTGTCACCCCATTACTAAGAGGCCTCATTAGGAAAATCTTCATATATTTCAAGGTGTTTCCACTGCACTAGGTTTCCATTCCATTCCTCAAGTTCTCCTCAATACTAGTCATCCCTCCCTGCATTAGCTCACTGAACCCTACTCCCTCCCACTGGCTGGATTCTCCCATTCATGTCCCAAAATGATTCTTTTCTAGTTCCTTCCATTTGCTTGAAAATTTCATGATGTCATTTTTTTTAATAACTGAGTAATGTTCTAATATGAAAATGTATCACATTTTCTTTACCCATTCTTTCAGTTGAGGGACATTAGGTTGTTTCCAATTCCTGGCTATTACAAATAGAGCAACAGTGAACATATTTGAGTAAGTGTCCCTGTGGTAAGTTGAAGTGACCTTTGGGTATATGCCCAAGAGTGGTATAGCTAGATCTTGAGGTTGATGGATTCCCATCTTCCTGAGGAATCACCACACTGATTTCCATAGTGTCTTTACAAGTTCAAGCTCCCAGTAGCAATGGATGAGTATTTCCCTTAATCTTTATTTCCCATATCTTTATCAGCATGAGCTGTCACTTGTGTTATTGATCTTAGCCATCCTGATGCATATGAAATGGAATCTCAAAGTAGTTTTGATTTCTATTTCCCCGATGGCTAAGGATGTTGAACATTTCTTTTAAGTGTTTCTAGGGCATTTGAAATCCTTCTATAGAGAATTCTGTTTAGATCTGTATTCTATATTTCAATTGGATTATTTTGCTTTTTAATATTTAGTTCCTGGTTTCTTTGTTGTCCTTCTGTTTGGGGTATAGATGATAACTGATATATTACCTTGGTGGATTTTTCCTTTGATGAGCATGTAGTTTCCTTTTCTATCTCTTCTAACTAGTTTTGTTTTGAAGTCTCATTTGTTAGATATTAAAATGGCTATACCAGCTTGCTTCTTAGGTCCATTTTCTTGGAATATTTTTTCCAACCCTTTACCCTTATATAATGTTTCTACTTGATGTTAAGGTGTGTTTCTAGGATGCAACAGAAGGATGGATCCTGTTTTCAAATCTATCCTGTTATTCTGTGACTTTTTATTGGGAAATTGAGACCAATTACACTGAGAGATATCAATGACCAATGATTGTTGATTCTTGTTATTTTGTTGTTGTTATTGGTGGTGGTGGTGGTGGTGGTGGTGGTGGTGGTGGTGGTGTGTGTGTGTGTGTGTGTTTCCCTTCTTTTGATTTTGCTGGTGAGATTATTTATTCTGTGTGTTATTGTGGGTGTTATTAACCTCCTTAGGTTGGAGTTTTCCTTCTAGACCCTCCTGTAGAGATGAATTTGTAGATAGATATTATTTAAATTTGGCTTTATTGTAGACTATCTCATTTTCTCCATCAATGGTGATTAAAAGTTTTGTAGGGTATAGTTGTCTAGGCTGACATCCGTGGTCTTTTAGAGTCTGTAGCACATCTTTTCATGCCTCTTGGTTTTTAGAGTCTCATTGAGAAGTCAAGTGTAAATCTAATAGTTCTATCTTTATATGTTATTTGGTCTTTTTCCCTTGTAGCTTTAGATATTCATTCCTCTTTACATTTAATCTTTTGATTATTATGTGTCACAGGAATGTTCCTTTCTGGTCCAATCTATTTGGTGTTCTGTATGTTTTTGTACCTTTATAGACATCTTATTCTTTAAGTTAGACATTTTTTTCTTCTATAATTTTGTGGAAAACATTTTCTGAGCCTTTAAGCAGGTGTTATTTTCCTTCCTCTCTCTTTATTCCTCTTGGGCTTGATATTTTTTATACTGTCCCTGATTACCTGAGTGCTTTGTGTCAGGAGATTTCATTATTTGACTTTTTTTAACCAATGTGTACATTTCTTCTATTTTATCTTCAACAACTGAGGTTCTCTCTTTCATTACTTGTATTTTGTTCATGAAGCTTGCCTATTATTCCTGTTCAAATTCCTCAATTTTTCATTTCCAGAATTCCCTCAATTTGTGTTTTTTTTTTTTTAATTTTATTTCCATTTTCAGGTACTGAGTTTTTTTTTATTCATTTTCTTACACTGATTGTGTTTTTATTGGTTTCTTTAAGGGGTTTATTAATTTTCAATTTGAAGACCTCTATCTTCTTTATGCAGTCAGTTTTAAGGTATTTTTCTTGTGCTTCAGAATATTAAAGGCCTACTATGGTAAGGTATCTAGGTTCTAGTGGAGATATATTGTCCTGAGTGTTATCGATTGTATTTTCACATTGGTGTCTAGGCATCTGGGATGGGTTGATTATTGGCTTAAGTCTCATTCCTGAATTTGTCTTTATTGGGTGAGTGTTTTGTTCCTTGGTTCCTGTTCCCTCTGCATATATTCAGAGAGTATGATGTCTTTGTGTTGCCTGGTAGGAAATTTTCTTTGGTTCTGACAACTGTGGATACTGGTGGTTCCAAGTAAAGTGTATTTCTGGGTATTAGGAGCTGACACTTAGGAATCAGGATAAGCTAGGGGTCCGATCAGGTTCACAGGAGGGAGGAGAATAAAATGTTGAACAAAGATATGCTTATTTTGTCTCCTTGGAATGGGTGATACAGTGAAGAGAGGTCACCATAGTGGGTCTGCTTTAGTGCTAGGAATGAGATGGAAGAGGCAGGTGAGGCTAGAGAAACAGAAGGAGAGGGAAAGATCTATAGACAGCCTACCTTCTCCCTGCTCGGGAGTGGTCTGTGGGTTAGTGGGGAGTGACTGCTGGGTTTGGGGGCTGAGTCAAAGTAATGAGTCAGGGGAAGGAGGTTAAAAATGGCTGATCTGTGGGATCCACAGGAGATGGGATCAGGGTGGGCAGGGAAAGCTACCACAGGTGTTCTGTTGCTGAGTTGAGAATGATCCTGGGCTATTGGATCTGGGGAAACAGAAGAAGAAGAGAGGATCTGCAGGCAGTCTTCCTGGTCTTCTGGCAGGCATGGCCAGAGGGTTGGCAGGGGCACCTACTTGTGTTGGGGGCTAGCATAAAGTGATGAGTAGGGGGAGGGAGATTAGAAAGGGAAAATCTGTGGGACCCACAAGAGATGGGTGCAGGGAGGGCAGGGAAGACTGTCACAGATGTTCTGCTGCAGAGCTGGGGATGAGATTGGGGTATTGGATCTGGGAGAACAGAGTTGTTGCACTCATTTTAAGGAAAGTGAATTATGAGGCATAAGAGTAACTTGCCCTGCTGCAAATTTAACTGCTATGTTACTGCCTCTATTTCATTCCCGTTCAAAGAGGACTGTTGATTTCCTGAAAAAGGAGGAAATATTTACTGCACATTGCCAAGGTCAAGATTCAGTATCCAACTATAAAATTTATTTCATCTTTTAATCATACAAATGCACTTACATATAAACAAGGTTAAACATTCAGGAGCCATTTACTTGGCATTTGTCTTTACCATGTTTATATGAAATTATAAATACTTAATCATTGAATTATACAGTTGAAACTAATCCAGAAAATTCCCACGAGCAAACAAAGACCTGGACATTTCAACATATAATTTGAACACTTCTTAGGAAAAATAAATTGGCAAGTAATTGAAGGTTATTTTGAAACTCAAGAAACATTCAACTTAATCCGTAAGTCCTAGACAAGTAGTCAGCCTTGCAGGTGACGGAGAGGAGCAATTTCCAGTGCAGGGAGGACTGGACAATACAGCCACCTAAAAAGGCATTCAGGAGAGAGCTGAAAAACAATTAGTCATTTGATAAAGATGGCAGTTAATAGAGTTTAATGACTTAGTTGTCCCTATTTAAACAACAAAGATAACTTGAAAGAACAAGCAGATTTTTGTTTATAGGATGTGAATTACATACTTCTTTGTTGTTGTTTGGTTTTTTGTTTTGTTTTGTTTTGTTTTTGTTTTTCCAGACAGGTTTTCTCTGTGTAGCTTTGCACCTTTACTGGAATTCACTCTGTAGCCCAGGCTGGCCTCGAACTCACAGAGATCCCCCTGGCTCTGCCTCCTGAGTGCTGGGATTAAAGGCACGCGCCACCGCCTGTCACATACTTCTTTTTTACTGCTAGAATGTTTCCCTATCAAGAAAAGTACTCGAGGAAGAATGCTGTCTAGTTTTCAAATTCCTGATAAAAAGAGATGTAAAATATGTTCAAACAGCAAGATGAAATCTATCTTAGAGTTACAAAATCAATATTTTATTAGCAATATAAAAACAATGTATTCTCCAAGACTAAATAATAAAACTTCCAAGAGCTTTAGATATAGTACACACCATTAAACCTTGAATATTCCACCTGTCAGTAAAAAGAAGTCTGGACATCCAACCCTTTATGCTGTCAATTCACAATTATCAAGTCCAACTGCCAACTTCAGTTAACATACCAGGTTTGGAAATGATTTGTATATAATAAAACTAGGAATGAGAAGAGAATGTTTTGAATCCCCAGTTATTGGGTATCTGCTGTCACTGCTGTAATAAGCCAATCAAGCCAAATTGATAAATCCACGTTTAATGAGCAACTCCTGGGTGACCCTCAGGAGGACAGGAGAGGAGTCACATAGCAAATATGGTAGTGCTGTGGGATGTTCTGTATGTCCTGTGGGAGCCCTTCTTGGGTTCTTTGTGGCGTTACCCAGCAGGTCTGTATAGAGGATGATTAGGACCATGGGCCTGAGTGCAGGTGTTTGAGATGGTCTGCACTTGGCTGTGCTGGGGGATGGTCTGTATGTCAAGTTGTTCTAATTGGTTAATAAATAAAACCTGATCGGCCGTGGCTAGGCAGGAAAGATAGGCGGGACTAGCAGAGAGGAGAAATAAAAGGACATAAAGGCAGAAGGAGACGCTGCAGCCGCCGCAATGACCAGAGACGCTGCAGCCGCCGCCATGACCAGCAGCATGTGAAGATGTCGGTATGCCACCAGCCACGTGGCGAGGTATAGATTTATGGAAATGGACTAATTTAAGCTATAGGCACAGTTAGCAAGAAGCCTGCCACGGCCATACAGTTTGAAAGCAATATAAGTCTCTGTGTTTACTTGGTTGGGTCTGAGCGGCTGTGGGACTGGCGGGTGACAGGGATTTGTCCTGACTGTGGGCAAGGCGGAAAAACTCAAGCTACATGGTAGTCAGGTCTTAAATAATCTATAGACATGGTCTTGAGCAGCCGTAGAGAGGGGCTAACTTCTGGCAGACTTTCTCAGGGCAGGGGTTTGGAGAGGGAGGAGTGAGAGAAGAACATGGAATGGGACACCTAACTGGACATCCCCAAAACTGTGCTGGTCTCCCTGGTCTGTGTTCTCCCTGGAGACCATGCTCATGTATGTCTGTGGCTCCTTTTATCGCCAGAAGCCATGATGGACTCCATGATCTGTGCAGCCGAGGAGGCTGTGTTGGTGTCTGTGGTCTGTGCTTCCTCTGGGGCAATATAGATATTTGTGGTCCATGTTGCTCCTGAAGGGCATATTGGTGTTTGTGGTCTATACCTACTGCAAGAAGACATGTGGATGTCCACGGACAGTGCTGATGATGGAGGCCATGATGAGGTTTGTGGTCTATGCTATCACCAGGGATCATGCTGTGAACCATGTTCCAAACTGCCACTGGAGGCCCTGTGTATTCCCATAGTTCATGTTGCTGCTCAGAGCCATGTTGATGTCCATGATCCTTGCTGCCTCCAGAGACTGTGTTGATGTCCATCATACATGATGCTGCTGGAAACCATGTGGAAGTCCATAATTCATGCAGCTGCTGGCTATTATGTGTTAAGAAGCTTCTTATGTAGTGGTATTGATGATTGAGAGACATTGAAGGCTTCTGTGACAACCTTCCCCTCCCAAATAAATAAATTACCAGTCTAGAAAGAAAACTATTGAAGAGAATTCTTAAAAATTGTGATAAAGATTCTGAAGTGTAGCTTGTCACAGCTGTGGCTTCTGGCAGGGGGATGGGAATACATTCAGTTATCTTTAAGGGGCTGGAAACTGGGAGTTTGATCATACTCCAATGAGTATATGGGCAACACAAACTGGAGTTGATGTATTTTTTTTCTTCTTTTTTTAAGGAGGAGAGAGGGCACAAGGGTAGTAGGGTGGACCTACTCTCTGGGCAGGAGTGATCTGTGAGTTAGAGGGGAGTGACTGCTGGATGGAATGGGAAGCAAATGTGATTGAGGTGCGTTTTATGAAATTCCCAAATAATCAATAAAAAACATTATGTTGAAAAAGAAAAAAGAAGAGAGATGAAGGAGCTGTGATCTAACCAAGTTTCATTGGAAACTGGGCTAGCCAAGATACATTGATATCTGCATAGTGACCAGTTGCAGTTTTCTGTGAAATGCAGATAAGTTTCCTTAATGAGGAGTGATATATAATTACACTTATCTGGGTATATAATGATGAATCCTAAAATGCAGTTAGGATTTATTCTGGTCTAATAAAGTGCTAGTGGAAAATTTTCTTATCAGATCCGTGCCATGTCATTAGCCCTGAGAACTTATCTAGATTTCTAGTACCCATAATGATATCCTTCCAAAATCAGGTGAGCACGCGCGCGCATGTGCGCGCGCGCATGCACACACACACACACACACACACACACACACACACATACACACACACAAAACCTACAGACCTATATCCCTGATGAAGACAGATAGAAAATTTCTAAATAAAATATTAGCAAGCCAAATAGAACCACATAAACACAAGATCATGCATGATGATCTAGTTGGCATTATCTCTGAAATGCAGGATTGGTTTAACATATATAAGTCAATTAAAAAATATGAATTGTGTAAATGGACTTTGCTGTGGGATGTTAATGTATGTCCTGTGGGAGCCCTTCTTGGGTTCCTTGTGGCGTTACCCAGCAGGTTTGCATAGAGGATGATTAGGACCATGGGCCTGAGTGCAGGTGTCTGAGATGGTCTGCACTTGGCTGTACTGGGGGATGGTCTGTATGTCAAGTTGCTCTGATTGGTCAATAAATAAAACCTGATTGGCAGTGGCTGGCAGTGACTCCTGCCTTCCTGTTCTTTTATTTCTCCTCTCTGTTAGTCCCGCCTATACTTCCTGCCTAGCCACATATGGTTTTAATTTTCCTCTCTGTCCTTCTGGACCTATACATTCGAGCCATCTTGCACTCTGTTTCACCTGAGATAATGTCCCAATTCCTAACAGTTGAATGTTTACCTCCTGAAGAGGCCAAGTTGGATGCCAAAATTCTGGTACAATTATGGTAACATCCGCACCTGTGTCTACCAGACCAGACAACAAAACACCATTTATTTTTATCATTAATTTTGGTCTTTGTTCATTAATAGAAGTTTGCCAAAAAAATTTTCTTTATGTTTTCTCCTGAATTTTCTATTCTCTCTGTTTCATCAACCTGACCAGCATGATTTATTCCAATAGGCATTTGGTTATTTAATCGCTCTCCAGAGCAGGGATTTCCTCTATGGCTGCAGGAAAGGTTTGAACTGGATTTGCACTGGGGGCCTGCGCGAGGCCCCTCTGGGAGTTTCCCGAAGACTGAGGCAAAGGATTACCCTGTCTGTCCTTTGCTGATCTACATTCGTTGGTCCAGTGTTTTCCCTTACCACACCTTCTGCATACTCCAGAAGGAAGGGGCCTTCTGTTGCCATTGTTCCTTGAATAAACATTGCTTCTAGGAATGACCTGTTTACAGTCCCTTTTAAAATGTCCTTGCTTTCCACACCCAAAACATCTAACATTCCTCAAACCTTTTGAAATTACTTCTCCTACCCATGTATCATCATGCTCATCAGCTTCAACATTAATTGTTTCTCTAATCCAATCTTCCATAGGTGCAGATCTTGCCCTTAATGGCCTGATTATTCTTTTGCATGCTGCATTCGCATTCTCAAAGGCCAAAGATTCAATTATTGCCTTACCAGCTTCTGAATCCGAGACCATTCTCTTTACTGCTGAAGCCAGTCTTTGTAAAAAAAAATCTGTAAAAGTCTCTTTTGGGCCTTGCCTAACCTTTGTAAATGACTCAGATTTTTTTCCTGGTTCCTCAACTCTGTCCCATGCATTCAAGGCTGCCGTTCGACATAAAATTAGGGTTTGGACATCATATAAACATTGTGTTTGTGCTGAAGCATATTGGCCTAATCAGGTTTTATTTATTGACCAATCAGAGCAACTTGACATACAGACCATCCCCCAGTACAGCCAAGTGCAGACCATCTCAGACACCTGCACTCAGGCCCATGGTCCTAATCATCCTCTATGCAGACCTGCTGGGTAACGCCACAAGGAACCCAAGAAGGGCTCCCACAGGACATACATTAACATCCCACAGCAGGACTTAATATTAAAAAATACATGATCATCTCAATATATGCAGAAAAAGTCTTTGACAAAAATCCAACATGTTTTAAAGACCAAAGTCTAAACAGAGTAGGATTAAAGAGAATATACCTCACTCACTATAAATACCTCACTCACATATAAATGCCAATATATGTATGGCAAACTCACACTCAGCATTATTCTAAATGGAAAAAAAAACTTGAAGCAATACCACTACAATCAGGAACAAGACAAGGCTGTGCTCTATCACTGTTCTTATTCAATATTCTGCCAGAAGCACTACTAAAGCAATAAGGCAAGAGAAGGAAACTAAAGGAATAAAGTTAAGAAGTCAAATTATCCCTATTTGCAGATGATATGATATTATACAGAAGAGATCCTAAAGATTCTACCAGACAACTTCTAGAAACCATAAAAATTTTCAGCAAAGTGAAAGGGCACAAAATCATTTTATTCAACTCAGTAGCCTTTCTGCATACCAAGAACAAACACATTCAGAAAGAGATCATTGTCATACTCCTGTTTGCAATAGCTGCAAAGACAATAAAATATCTTAAAAGAAATCTAATTAAGGAGATGAAAACTACATCCCTACAATGAAAACTTTGATCTCAAAGAAAGAGATTGAGAAAGACACAAGAAAATGGGAAAACATCCTGTTTTTCAAGGATCAGCAGAATTAATATTGTGAAAATGACCATTCTACTAATAGCAATTTACAGATTCAGTGCAATCTCAATGAAATGTTCAAAATCTTCTCCACAGAAATAAAAAAAAAACATAAAGTTCATATGAAACCAGAAAAGAGCCCTGATAATAAAGCAATCCTGAACAAAAAGATTATTTGAGCAATTTTTATTCCAGACCCAAAATATATTATAGAGCTAGAGTAATAAAAAACATGGTGCTGGCATATGTAGACCAGTGGGGATAAACAGAAAATACAAATCTGGGTACTTGTAAGTGCAGTTATCTGATATTTGACAGAGGTGATGTTTGTTTGTTTGTTTGTTGCCTTCAATTAATTAATGCAGAAAAAAATAACATAGGCATATTATAGATTTTCCTGGGTGCCTTGTGAAAATTAGGCTGGGACAGACTAAGAGGAGATTATGAGAGACCCCTTAGAAATGACTATAATGTGCAAAATGTGATCATAAATTAGCCTATTATACAGAAGTGGATACTGTCTATTTTTAAACACTGAGTTGCTGAGGAATATTAGTTTATCTCTGTAAAGATGTTTACATTTGTTTACATAGATGTTTAACTATGTAAAAATGTTGCATTTCTTTACCTTGTCTGCTAAATAGCCAATAGCTAGACAAGAGGTATAGGTGAGACTCACAGACAGGGAGAATAAGTAGGAGGAGAATTTAGGCCTGGGAAGAAGAAAGAAAAAGAGATGCCAGAGAGACACCAGGGACAAGCCAGACAGACACAGAGAAAGTAGGAAAGCAGGATATTCAGACTGAAAGAAATGTTAAAAAGCCCCAAGGAAAAACATAGATGAATAAAAACAGGTTAAAGTAAGTTATAAGAGCTATTGGGACAAACATAAGCTAAAGGCCAAACCTTCATAACTAATAAGATGTGTCCATGTCATTATTTGGGAGCTGCCCAGTGAGACTGAGAAAGAGCTCAGCTACACTGAGGAAATATGCAAACAGGAACTGATGATGTGTTACAGAGACTGAAAGGGAGGGGCACTTGAAGGAATCTTTGTCTTTGACTTGTGAGGCAATGTGAAGGGTGGACAGCCAGTGGAATAGGGAACAATGAAAGAACTTCTTGATTCAAGTTGATGGTTGCTCATGAGCTATAGAGGTTTATTCTTAGAACCAAAAAGTACAAAACAAATATGAAGAGATATTTAATTAAATTTCCCATTTCTTTCAAGTGAAGAGATAAGGCAGTATAAAATTTGTAGAGATTTATAAATACGCATATATATGCAAACCCCTTGCAATGTTGCTGAACTTTCTAGGTAGTAATGAATATGAACTACATCACTTGTCATTCTGAAATATTTGAAAATTTGTGACCAAAGAAAATACTTATTAATATAATTTCCTTAAAAAACAGAGTATAATAGGAAAAGAAATGAACATCCCAAGCTAAAATTAGATAGTTTTTTTTAATGTCAGGAAGAGAAAAAAAATGGAATAATAGAATTTTAAATATCTTCTCACTTCTTATGGAATATTTCCAGAACATTGCACAATACTCCTGATGTTTCCTTCATCTCAAAATATTTATAGTGAAAGCTACTTCTGAACAGCATGCACCAAAGCAACATTTTCCACAGCAGCAATTTGTGATTGTCATTGATGAATTTCAGAAAGGTATGTTCAGATCTTCATGAAAACAATACAAATTAGAAAACCAATGAAAATATTTCATATATTTTAGCATTTGGTTTGTTTTGAAGCTATATTTTACCCTGAACTTGAAGAACTTAAATGTGAAGCAATTGGGGCTGGAGTGATAGCTCTATGGGTAAAGTGCTTGTTATCCAGGCATCCTCATCTGAACAATCTACAACAAGATGAGAGGCAGAGACAGGAAATCCCTGAAGTTTACAGGGCAGAGATCTGGGATACTCAGTAACAAGGAAAAAAATGTATCTCAAACAATGTGAAGGTGAGGACCAACACCTGAAGTTGTCCTCTACACACACACACACACACACACACACGCACCCAAATGTACAATGCCCTAACTACTTAGCATTCTTGAAGATCCAGAGAGTGTCAATATATTCCACAATGCAAGCATTTATGCAAAGTGCTAGTGGATTATATAAAAATAAAAAGTTATCCATATAATTCATTCCAAATGTGGAACAATATTAATATGAATTCACTTAATTTCCTTGTATTTGTTTCTACTGCTGCCAGAGTCTACAGTCATCATTAACTCCTGTGGCTAAACACAATAATGCTTAAGAATAATGTATCTTGAGATATAATATGCTACTCATTATTGTAGATAATTTTCTAAGTGGTCTTATTAAATGAAAATCATGGAACCAAATATAGGGGTGAAAACCTTAGCGATCAGGGAAATAGGAATAGCCACCAACTAACCTTACCTCACCACACCACAGCTTCCAAAGTGAGCTACTTCCTGTCTACCCATGCCTTTATTGTCTTGCTGTTCTACCCCCTCATTGGCTCTTAGCCCAGCTACCTCACTACCTTGTCACTGCCTGTCTGTACAGACCTCCAGGTCTCTATGGTTGGTACTGGGATTAAAGGTGTGTATCACTATGCTTGGCTCTGTTGCCTAGTATGGCCTTGAACACGCAGAGACCCTGCCTGCCAAGTAATCAGATTAAGGGCATGTGCTACCACTGCCTGACTTTTGTGTTTACTTAAAATGGCTTGCTATTTCCTCTGATCTCCAGGCAAACTTTATTTATTAACATACAAATAAAATATCACCACATTTCAGCACAAATAAAATATCATCACACATTATGCTATACAATAAATCTTTATATTTTATCTAATCTACATGATCTTGTGAAGGAATAAAAAGTCCCCATTTTTATTAAAAATAATAGCTACTTATGCTTCAGAGTCCTCAGTATAGTGCACCTGACAATTATGGGAAAGAAAAGACACAGACTCAAATATCATGAATTACTGTGAGGATGTTAGAGAGCCTCAGAAAACAAGTCATTAGTCATAATGACTTTCACCCTTGCCCTCCTACATCAATGTGTGAATTCCTATTTTGTTTTGCAATTAGGAGCTAACACACACACACACACACACACACACACACACACACACAAGCACAAACACACAAGCACACATCTAAACAGAGTTGTATCAATGAAGGAAAAGGGGACATCAAGAAGGCTAGACTTCCATGCCTGTTACTCCTCTTGGTACTCACCCAAAAGGTACCTTCAGAACTAATTTCCAAGGACACTGAATTCACAATGCACTGAGACATGGCATATGCACCTAGACAAGGAGAAGAGAAAGAAAAATTGTAAGATAATATTTCTTAAAAAAACAAAAAAATGCAGAGAGAGAGAGAGTTTTTTAAACAGATTAAAAATAAGCACAAAGACTAATAACACCAATAATATTTGTAAATGATGAAGTCAATTATAGGATACTTTTACACCAAGAGTCATGGTGTTTTAAAATTTTTAGATATAATATTGGTTAAATGTATTTCTGTTTTAGAAATGACTCCCTTGGCTATAATCTACCTTAATATATAGAAATAGAAACTCAAAAGCTTCCATACAGAAGGTTGCCACAGCAACAACCTTCGATATACATGCATGAAATTGAGGGAGGGTGAGGATCCAGCTGAAATGCAGTGGACTATGGAGTGAAATATAGTTGATTTTCAAGGGTGCAATAAGAATTCTAAGGGATATGGAAAGAAAATGAAATGACCTGACTGCACATGATATGAACGAATTTTAGCTTTTGTACCTCTGGACTTAGGCAGCTCTGCAGATACCTTCAGAAAACCTAAAGCTGATGGATGCTGCTACTGAAGGACTGACCAGGAGAATGGGCATAGAAATGATGCTTTAGGAAGGAGTTTGGAATGCATTATCTACACCAGGTGTTAGGTCGTCAGGTGTAGGAAGAAGGCCAGTCAGCCTTTGCACCAGCCATCTTGCTGCTTTTGATTAAAGGGCCTCACCAAACACTTTTTTAAATGCTTTATATGCTCTAAAATTTGACTTGGACGGTGTTCAGCATTTACATAAGCTGCTTTACCCTCTTCTTCAACCCATGTAATCCTAAAAGGAAAGGAATTTCCTGCCAAAAATCAAGCTGGTAAATCTGACGAAAGAGTCCATGTTTGACTTATCAATCCCAGGATCCCTTTGGTGATTACTTCCAGATTCCTGCATTAAATGTCAATGGCCATGAACACAGTAGGTAGTCTCCAGGATTCAATGTCCATCATTTCTTCTCCTCCTTAGACATTTTTTCTTGCAGTTCTAATTTTTCTATACTTACATTGAAATTGATATCAATCTGTTGCTATTTCTTTGACCAGTCTTTTTATAGTGCTTTAACAGTTAAGACAATGCTCTAAAATAAACAGCATTGCCATTTTTAAAACAAGGGATCTAGTCACCAAATTAATATGCAAAAGGGTCATGAATGGATGCAACATGACCCAAAGGTTCCTTCTCTCCATATTCACCTTCTACTGCCTCACCTGTGTGGATATATCTATCAGGTGGGATGCCACAGCTGAAAATGATTATTTTAGAAATGATTTCCCCTCTTCCAGAGGAATCTTCAACACACCAACAGAAAGAACAGACCATGAAAACAGATTTCATGCAAAGATATGAAAAGTGAGTCAGCTCCCAGCCTTCACTGGCATTTTGCTTTGCATTTCTACTCTCTAATTCAGTCAGAGATAATCCTATACTGATATCCCACATTCTATTTTAGTAGAGTCTATGCTCAGGTAAGAATGCGGCCACAGACAAATGTCTTCAACTGCATCAAGGAAACTTTTCTTTTCAGCAGGTAGAGAACATTCCAGAACAGCATAACAATCAAATATAGAGTTGGGGAGCCCAGTCCCATTGGACACATCTACAAAACAACTCCCACATTTAAGGCTCAGGAACATTGCAGAAAGATTTTAGGAGCCAGATGATCGGGGAGTTTGCTGTGAGACCATGGCTCCTAGTAATGTCTGAAGCTACACCTATAAACTCTTAACAGTATGACTGCATAAACTGAAGCTGAACAAGGACCAAAACAGTAGACATGTCAAAGGTGATTGGGAAAGAATCACAAGAACTCAGCCCTATACGAAGAACTCTATAGGCAACTAACAAATACTGAGAGTGAAAGAAATAGTCTTCTCCAGGGAAGAACACACCAGTTGATTATCCAATGCTAAATGGTCAGCCCTGAGAACATACATACAGGAAACTTTATAAAATATAAATTGGTTATATTTAGGAATATATTTCTATACATATGCATGTATGCATGTAACAATCATTAGTGAAAAAGAAGCTACAAATTTGAAATAGATCAAGGAGTGATATATGGAAAGGTATGGAGGGAAGAAAGGGAAAATAGGAATAATGTAATGATAATATCAACTATTTTTTAGTTAAACGTTTGAGAACATATATATATACACACACACACACACACATATATATGTACATATGTGTGTGTGTGTGTGTGTGTGTATGTATAAACAAACCAACCAAACCAAAATGAAAAAGGATGTGGCCCAGAGGGCTTTGGATGACACACTGCTCCCTCTGCTGGACAGTGGAGGACAGAGTGAAAAGCATCCTCAAATCTAAAAGTTTTGACACCAAAATCTAATTTTCTTTACAATGATAGTGAAATTCATATAGACAAGAGTGATGCCAAGAAACTCAAAGGAGAAGTGGCTCCACATCACTGAGAATCAACAAAAACCTCCAGTAAGGCCTTTCCTTAAGCACAGACGTGTCTTCTGTGACATTTTTTTTTATTTATGAGGATATCAAAAATGTTTTTCACCTTAGCATTGCTATTGAAGACAGAACTAGCATCACTGTCTCAAATTTATGCTATCTGAAATTGGTACTGGTATACACACTGTGCACTTTTTAAACATGTGCTGTCTGTGGATGATCCCTATGTATGCACTGTTCATGCTTTAAACATGTGTTGTCTGTCAACCATTCCTAGATATACCTTGTGCAACGCACTAAGGGTCTGCTCTCGGTAGAGCATCCCCATACTTTGATCTTCTGGAAACTTTGTCCAGTCTAGAAATGAAGGAATGCTGACATGGTAAAGCAGATTATAGCAAGGACAATCTAAGTTTAAGTTTCCTGCAGTATAGACATGATTCTGAACTAAGTATAGTGACAAATATGGCAAAAACAGTGTCTGAGTCATTTTATACCTTAAAATGTAGGTTAAACCCACATATATTGAAGTAAATGGTGACATTCATGGCTTCTTACTCATTTTCATCCACTCAACAAACATACTGTGCTTACTATATAATAGGCTTAGAGATGAGTTTAGGAAAGTTTGTTTGTTTGTTTTTTGGTTTTTCAGACAGGGTTTCTCTGTATAGTTTTGGTGTCTGTCCTGGATTTCGCTCTCTAGACCAGGCTGGCCTCGAACTCACAGAGATCTGCCTGGCTCTGCCTTTCGAGTACTAAGATTAAAGGCATGCACCACCTCTGCCAAGCTTTATTTATTTTTTTAAACATTCCCAAGATCACACCAAAAATTAGGATTTGATTGCAAGTTATTTCCTTGGAATGTGATTGAAGGAAGCACCTGGACATGGGGAGAGGGAAGTGGGACAGGGGACAGAAAGAAGCCAAAGAAAAGCTATGATTTAGGAAAGTACTGTTGAAGCTACAAGAGGTGACTGAAGGAGGATTCTGGAAGCCACAGTAGAGCGTTGCCTCATAGTCACCCCATCTGAGGAGCAAGAGATTTAGAATATTTTCTTTTTTTGTCAGCTTTTACGAATCATCAGTTGAGGGTGTCACCTTGCATGGAAGGAGAGGATCTTGCATACAGACCAGTGAGCACAGGTGCGCTGCCACTAGAGGCAGCTGAGACAAGGGCACAAAAAGAAAAAGCTCAGGGAATTCAGGAAGACCATCTGCCAGTCTGCTAGAAAATAGCAAAGTGGTTAGTATCTGAAATCAAGCTTTGATCTCTGAGCACAGGGCTTATGGGGGAATTGACCTGGTTATAGCAATCCTTGAGAAACAGATAACATTGTAGTTACACAGGTTAGTAGTTGATGAGTTAACGAATAGAAGCATTCACTGTTTGGTGAATTAGTACTAGAAAATAAGAGAGGATCATCAAAGAGTAGTTCAGTTGGAGATGCTCTGGAAATTAGGGAGAAAATTAAGGACTTTATTTTGATCATACATAATCCTGAAAGCAAGAAAATGTAGAAATTTGGAAAACAGTTTCTGGAGAGTCTCAGGACACTTGTGCAAAAGTGGGAATATGTTTAATGAAGAGAAAACAGTGATGTTCTTAATAGGTCAGAAAGACTTCATGTTCTTCTTACTCACCAGTGTAGATCATTCATTATGCCATATGAACCCACACACAGCTAAAATTTTACCTGATGAAAGTAATTTCATGTAAAATGTTTCCAAGAAAATATTTCCCATACTTCATCATACACTATGTATTTTCTTATATTTGAACAATCATAAAAGCTTATGTTTGGGTCACATTTAAAGCTCATTAGCATGACTTACATAAGACTGTGAATGTTTGCTATATCTTTAGGTTTTGTTTTGAATTGGAAATAAGTAGCCATGCTTAATTTGTTTTCACTTTTGTCATGAATTTATTATGGATCTTATTGTCAATTATGCTATCCAGTTCTTTTCATGTATCATGATAATGTTTCCTTATTTCAGTTGAAGAAATACTGGGAAATGCAATAATGCAACAACTTGGCTTATTATTATTACCCTGGGCAAAAAGAAGATAGAATGAAATAAAATCCATTTGGTTTACATTTACCTCATTAACAGTTTGCTGTATTTCTCAGATGTGACTTACTAAGTCCATTTTTACCATTATAATCGTGTTATTTTATATAGCTGAAAGTTTCTTTATAATGAAAGAAATAAAAATAAACCCCAAGGTGAAAATGATTAGGGGATCAATATAAATTTAAAAAGAATTACAAAATATGAATATTCAAAGGCACTGTGGCTATACTTAGGAAGACAGAACTGTAGACAAATATTTCTTTTCCATCCATCAGTCAGTTTCCAAATAGCCAATATGGAGATTTAATATTAATTACAAAAGATCTGCCAATAGTTCAGGCTTGTTATAGTTAACTCTTACATTTAAATTAACCGATATTTCTTTTTACCCTTTGGCATTTATCTACCCTTTACCATGTGGTTTGGTACCTTTTCTCAGCATAGTATGCCCATCTTGCTGGTCTCTGCGTCTGCTCAAGACTCTTCAGACTCCTCCCTTCTTCCTCCCAGCATTCTTAGTTTGACTCTCCTGCCTAACCTTATCCTGTTCAGGTATTGGCCAGTCAGATTCTTTATTAAACCAGTCACAGCGACATATATTCACACAGTGAAAAGGACTATTCCATACAGAATGTTTATCCTGTTAAGCTAAACCATGACACCAAAATCACTGCTTTGCCTAGGCCACCTATGTGCTTTTTATGCCAATCAGTTTACAATCAGCAGGGAGTCTAGAACATAAATATGCCTTCAGCAGAGCAAAACAGCTCATTTTCCACTTCTATAATCCTAAGAAGAGGGCATAATTGACAACAGCTCAATTTATCACTTTGAGCATATCTATTTTATCATATCCACAGAATGATTCCATGAGGTAAAGTATGTTCCATAGAAGTTAAGAAAACTTGCTAGGAATGGGTTTCAGAAACTAGTGTGTCTGATTTACAATACTATTTCTAACAAAATAGTGTGACTTTAATTTTCAACCTTTAAAGAAAAAGGAATGTAAAACAAAGAAAGAACAAAACATTGTTCTGCTTATTTTTATTTTACAACATGGGTAGTCTGAAAGGGCCCAGGTAGTTGGTATATGTTATTTTGGAATATCTGTTGAGAGCTTTCTTGAAGGATATTGCCATTACCAGATTGAGGAAAGAAGGTCATCCTGGTCAATTTGTGTGGGCACTATCCAGTCAACTGTGGGTCTGATTAGAACAAGTTAGAGGAAGGATGAATTCTATACTCCACATGAGCCAGCACATCCATCTTCTTATGGGCATAGATACCAGCTCTCCTGGGTTTGAACTTCAAGACTCCAAAACTTATACTAGTAGCCTTTTCATTCCCAGGCCTGTAGCTTTGTAACATGTGGTAGTTCAACTGAGGATGGCCTCCAGGGTTTTCTTTGTTTGAATGTTTGGTCCCCAGTTGGTGGAAATGTTTGAAAAGGGTTGGGTGCTGTTGCCTTGTTAGAGGAAGTGTGTCACTGGGGGTCAGTTTTGAAGTTTCAAAAGCCTACACCATTCCACTTTTCTCTCTCGGTCTACTGTTTACAGGCCAGATGTAAGCTGCCAGCTATGGCTATAGTGACATGCTTGCCTGCTTGCCTGCCGCTGCCAGGCTTCTAGCCTTGATGGTCATGGATTTACCCTTTAAATCTATGAGCAAGCCCCCAATTAAATATTTTCTTTTATACATTGCCTTGGTGATGCTATCCCTTCTCAGCAACAGAACAGTAACTAAGAAAAAAATCAAAGTTATACTACTGAATCCCTTGATTTCCAAGTCTTCAGGTCTGAACTGTAAATGAACCATAGGGTTCTCCTGTCTTAAGCTTGTGGATGGTAAGTTACAACACTTCTAAGTTGCTGTAGTCTTGTGAATCAATTCCTAATAGTATCTATCTACCTATAGGGGTACCTTTCCAGCTACCTATCTAACCTATTATTTTTTTCTCCAGAAAACTCTGGCTAATGGGGTGCATTAACACATATTCAGAGTATTCAAAGCTTTAGAAGTATGAAAGGCTTCTCTATGGCAGTTCTGGCAGAAATCATTAACTGTGTCACATCACTATTTTTGTCATGTAATGTGACATTTCAGTCTTATATTCTCTTAATGAGCAGTTCATAAATCTGTACACTTTTTTTCTTTTGCCATGCCATAGGGAATCATTGGCTGAACATGTCAACTTTCTGTGGAAATGGAGATTAAATGGAGATTAAATCTTAGGTGGAAGATTACAAAGCAGGGCAGAGGCATGCCAAGAACACAGTCCATTTCTAACTCCATGCCAACACAACTAATAAAAGAAACAGAATGGAGTTTAAAACAGCCTACATCAGCAAGGTAGTCATATAAGACACTGAATGGATGTATCCTTCTGCTATAATTGATGTAAAAGGGGTGCTATCCTGTGGCTACAGAGAGTGGATCAATACATTATTATTTGTACTGAGATAATAAATACAGCCACTGACAGATTGGCACACCTTAGCAAAGATTTGGTGGCTCAAGGTTAGCAGTTATTCTTGTCCACATCCACTTGATTTTTCCCATCTTTTCACTGACAGTAATAGCAGTTCCACGGGTCAGGGGCAGTGCAACAAAAGATAAGCTGAAGTATTTGCTGCCATGAGTTAGACAGAGATGCAGGACAGTGCTACCCACTATTACAGTCAAAACTCCTTTAACAAGACAGGTTTCTGCCAAGACTGGGGCTGAAGCAAAGCATATTTTGGGTAATGAGCTGCTAGGTTGGTAATAATTATCAGTGGAGTTCAAAAATCATAAAAAAAATCTGTTTTTCACAGTGGACCTTAGGCTTCTGCTATGGAATTTTCACAAGATGATTTTAAAAATTTATCAAATGATATTAGAGATGTAGTGCTCAAAATTCTGCATTTTATTAAGCAGATCAAGTATATTGATATTAGTTAGCATGAATCACCAGACACTGCAGCCATGATGTCATCCAGATACTTCCACCTGATGGGGAAAAGACCACTGTGTTGTCTTTAAACATCAGGTAAAATAGCTAAAATAATAAACCAGCTGCAGGGAATAATTCTTTTCCATTGAAATTTGGCAAATTAAATATTATTTTATGGGTATAGGTGAAAGAGCAGCCAGTGAGCTTCACCTCTGACCCATCTCTCCAGCCCCAAGGAATCAGGTAAGTTTTTCAAAATACAAAATGCCTAAATCTTATGACAGATGCTTTTTCTCTGTCTTCTTGTTTTTAAAATATGAAGATGTAAACATTTTACATTCATGTGACAATTAGTCGTTGAAAGATAGACAGAAGTCATAAATGTTAATGAATAAATTCTACCTGCTTCTAGCTAGAATATTCACTTCAGCAAATCATCTCTGTTTTTCTTCATATCAAAGAGGTCTTGGGCAATTTGGACAGTTAGAAGACTACAGCAAATTGCTCTGGCAGGTTGATTAATCTGGGCATGATTAAACCACATCCCCTAGGTTTGTATTATAGATCGCTAATACTATTACTGACTACTAATGAAGTTTGCATAAAGGAAAACCAACTATGTATTATACAACATAGTTTTCTTATGGGATTTTTTAATAAACATATACAGTCATAATTAACCTGCAGAGGGCTCAGATAAAATAGCAAACAAACAGAACAAACAGACAGAAAGATGAAGTCTTTCTTTCATATAACCATTGTAAGTGTGGGGTAATGTTGAAACTGCTCAAATGTCGCATTTCCATTCCTATCTCAATTGCTCACATGAAAATTCTGGTATTTGATTATCTGAGGACAATAAGTTAGAGATTCATATTTTAAAGGAATAAGGCAAAATTAGAAATATAGAATCTCTATAGATTTTAGTTGGAATTCTCACCTCTAAAAAACTAATGATCAGATTGATTTCCTTATTTTATTTTTTACAAAGCAGGTATTTAATAGTCTAGATTAGTATTGTATGTCAAACAAGGTTAGCCAAACATCAGCTTCAGAATCTGTATGATTTGAACAATGTATTATTACTACTTTTCCAAGAGACTGCAATAGAAAAACAACACAGTAAGCCAAAGGTAGAATACACTTTTCCACATACCTAGACTTTTCAACTCTATTAAGCATCCACCAAATGTGGAGCTATATTGTATGCTGTGTATTAGAGAAAGAAACAATCTGATTTAACATTATTCTCACAACGTTGCAACTATGTTCAGAACAATAGTATCTAAGTCACTTTCAATTTATACTTGCATATTGCTTAAGTACATGGATTTATATATTCCATAATATTTGTGAGGACAGGCTAACCATTGCTGACCTCATTTCCCATGAGTAAAAGATGTGGAAAAAAAAAAAAAAAAAAAAAAAAAAGCTAAGGGCCTTGCCCAGAGTCATGGAGCTAGTGCGTCATGATATAGGATGTTTCAATACCAGCCTCAAGTCAATATGCATGACTGCTATTTGTATCATGAATCTTAAAAGTTATTAATAAAACCAAACCTGAGGCCAGTTATTGGGATGAAGCTGGTAGATCAGAGAGAACAAGCCACAGCTATTGATGTAACCAACCGTCTTATTAAATAAGAAACACAGAAATAATGTAAAAGAGAAAGCCGAGAGGTCAGAGCTCAGAGCTAAAATCTCACCCTTCCTCCTGCTGTCCCAGCTTCGCGAAAAGAGACCTACTTCCTGTCGGTTCGTTTTTTTAAAGTATGTTGTTCTGCCTTCTCATTGGTTGTAAACCCAAACACATGACTGCCTCGTCACTGTCTGAATGTACAGCCCCCTAGGTCTTAAAGGTATATGTCTCCAATGCTGACTGTATCCCTGAACACACAGAGATCTTATGGGATTAAAGGCGTGTGCCACCACCGCCACACTCTTGCTATGGCTCTAATAGCTCTGACCCTGAACACACAGAGATCTTATGGGATTAAAGGCGTGTGCCACCACCGCCACACTCTTGCTATGGCTCTAATAGCTCTGACCCCCAGACAACTTTATTTATTAACATACAATCAAAATAATATTTCAGTACAATTAGATTACCACCACATTTCCCCTTTTCTATTTTAATAAAAAGAAAAAAAGCAAAAGGTTATAACTAACAAAGGAAAACTATATACAAAAGTACAATAACTATATACAATATATACAAGTAATAAATACCTAAACAGGTATTCGACAAATCAGAGAAAATAATTCCATTATCTATCCTACTTTGGTAAATCCAAGATGTATCTAATGCACTTTCTATCCTAATTAATTTTCAACTATAACTAACTAATCTTCAACCATAACTAACTAATCTTCAACTCCCTCAGAGACCCAAGAAGGGAATAATATTAGCTAACAAAAATAAAAACAGGAAGTGCATGCAAGCAACTTCCAAAAAATTTTGTGAGTTGACAGAAACAGCCAGCTGCCTGGGCAGTCACCTGAGGTTTCTCTGCAGTGTTGGGGCATCATCTTCAGCCTATAGGCTTAGTGTATCTGACAGACTCATTTGTGAAGTAGGATGTACACAAGGTCAACAGTTCAACCTCACATTGGGTGAGAGCAGTCCACGTACCAGAAACACCTGAATTCCACTAGTGTCCTGTCATGATTCAGGATTTTAAATTCTGGAAATTGTTGACAGTTTTTTAATTCAGCTGTCCATTCTTCTTGGCTGTGTATATATGGCTTCATCTCAGCATCCCCTTCTTCTCCACATCCCTCTATCGAATGCCAGTCTACTTTTGAGAGGCATGAGCTTTCAGCTGCTGTTCCATTGTACAACAGAATCCATCGGCCCTCTGCCTGTTAAGCTGCCTTCAAAGAAAAGGGCACCGTACCTTTTCCGGATGCGAAGGCCACTTCAGGGATGGGGCCATATTGTCCTGGCCTCAGAAGATGCCTTTTGATAAAGCCATAACCACACTTGTTTTGGCAAGAATCAGTAGTCCCTTGTTTCGTGATCTGTCTGTCCATTTTGTCCTGTTGATTCAAGGATACTTTGTTGTCCAGTGGCTAACTTTTGCCAAAATGAAAGTTGACTCCATATGCAGTTTCTTCAATGCCCATATTTTCTCTGAAGTAGATTAGTACTGCCAGGAGCCGACATGTCTCAAAAAAGAAAAATTTTCTAAGTTATTAAAACATTTTAAATGCCATATTCTGTAGATCTCTGAAGGGTTTGAAGATGACCTGTCTAAAACATCTCTGCTCAATTTTAAAACATATCTAATATGACTACAAGTTCTATGATAATGTCTAACTACTAGCTTTCATTTCTTTATATCCTAATAGTTGATAATAATAACATTCAAGGATCAGAAATTTGCATTACATTGTTAAATGGATGGAATAAATACAATTAGAAATATACATATAGTATTTTCTAACAATATCAATTTCAAATTTGTATACAATATAAAACAATTCAATCCAATGTAAAGTATTTAAAACTAGTAATTGTCTTTTTCTTTTCTTTCTTTCTTTTTTTTTTTTTAACAAGAACCTTAAATCTAATCTCCTTTGCTTAGCCTTTTTCCTAACCCTTGACAATAACTTGTAACCAACCCCCCTAAATACTGAAAATTATCCTAGACCCAAAACCCATTAAAAAGACCAAAAAACCACCCGCCCCACACCACCTCTTTGGGAATGTGGGCGTCGTATTCTTAAAATTGCTTCCTGCTGGGTATGGGCGAAGTTTTCTTTATCCTGAAAGAAAAATTTTAGGTTAATTGTCAAATTCTAGGAGAGGTAACTATATCCTTCATTATCCAGTCTGTGTATAATGCCAAAGTTCAGGGTTTATCTCAAGTCCTTATTCAAGTAGTCTTTGAGACTGGATCATCTCAGCTAGTCATCTCAAATTTGCTCTGAGCACCTTGTAGTTCAAAGCTGATCTATGGATGATGTTTGTCAGCTTAATGATATTATTATTGTCCACGTGGAATTGTTGTTGTTGTGGGGCCCCATCTTCTTTCTGGAGACTTCAGTTGATGTTAGGCCTGGCCGTGACTTCCTGCAGAAAACTGATAAGAGACTCGAACACAAAAACATATATATGCATCTAGCCTTTTTTCTAGAATTAGTTAGTACTCTATGTGACCATTCATATCTTAACAAAGTTTAAAATGTATATATATATATTAATCTTGTAAATTTTGATATAAAATTTATACTTTAAGAAAAGTTTAAAGAATCAGAATAGAATCAAAAGAGTTGAGATTAGTAATAGAATAGTCCCTTAATTAATTTTGCTTTTGTCCTGTACCATAGCAGAAGATGGCTCTTATTCTGGCATGATACAGGGAGTTTGCATTTTCCTTTTAACAACATGCTTGAGTTTAAAGAAGGAGAGAGCCATTCTCCAACTCCAAAGTCAGCTTTAAATTTTAATTGAACTGGGACTATTAGAAAACCAATAGTGTTAAATCTTTAGAGAAAAGCAGAAACAAACATTTAGGAAGACATAAAATTTTTTAGATAATATATACCCATACACCGTTTCATTCTGTTTCTTGGATAGATGATTTATCCCTTTTCTTCAGTTGTCTCATTTGTCCAGTGTTCTTCAGATTCCTTAACCTTCATTCTCCTACAAGACAAAAACAAAAACCTTTCCCCAAGACTAATTTTGGGGATGTTTCCTTTTGACAAGTTATTATCTGATTAAATGAAAAGGCATGTGTTATTGATACAAGTTAGTTTAAATTGGATGTTCATGCTGGTTGATGAACTATCACCTCCTCAATTAAGAGGTCTCTCTTGTTCAAATCGAACCTTTATCAATTTTGATGGTACCCACAGCTTATCTTCTCCTGTAGAAACAAAAGCAAAACCTCGTCCCCAATGTAATACATACCCTGGTTTCCATTCTGAGGTCAGCACATCCTTAAAGTATATAGGCTGATTTAATTCTGTAGTTTTTTCTATTATCCAATGTCTCTCTGCAGCTGTTGTTCCTTTCTCATTGGCATTCAGAAAATTCAAAGTTAGAAGAGCATTATGCAGTCTATTTCTGGGGGTTTTTGTTACCCATTTCTGTTTGTTTAGCATATCCTTTAGAGTTCTGTTTGATCTTTCTATAACTGCTTGACCTGTAGGATTATGTGGTATGCCTGTAATATGCTTTATATTGTAATAAGCAAAAAACTGTTTCATTTTAACAGAGACATATGATGGAGCATTGTCAGTTTTGATTTGTGCAGGTATACCCATGATGGCCATAACTTCTAGCAAATGAGTGATTACAGAATCAGCTTTTTCAGAACTCAAAGCAGTTGCCCATTGAAATCCTGAATAAGTATCGATAGTGTGGTGTACATATTTCAATTTTCCAAATTCTGCAAAGTGAAACACGTCCATCTGCCAGATTTCATTTCTCTGAGTACCCTTTGGGTTACATCCTGCTGGTAATGGCGTCTGATTGTAGAAGGAACAAGTAGGACATTTCTTTACTATTTCTTTGGCTTGTTGCCAGGTTATGGAAAAATCCTTTTTTAAACCTTTACTATTGACGTGATGTTTTTTATGAAATTCTGAGGCCTCCAGCACATTTCCTATCAATAATTTATCAATCTCATCATTGCCTTGTGCTAGAGGGCCTGGCAGACCAGTATGGGATCGAATGTGAGTTATATATAAAGGATGATTCCTTTTCCTGATTGTATCTTGTAATTGAATAAATAGTGAAGTTAATTCTGAAGCATCAGGGATAAATTCTGCAGTCTCAATATGTAACACCACTCTTTCAGCATACTGAGAGTCAGTTACTATGTTGAGAGGTTCTGAAAAATCCATTAATACCAATAGAATAGCATACAATTCCGATTTTTGAACTGAATTATACAGACTTTGAACAACTTTACTTAAATTTTCTGATTTGTAACCTGCCTTTCCTTCTTTGTTGGCATCTGTATAAAATGTACGAACTCCAGATATGGGTTTTTGCCGTACAATTCGAGGCAAGATCCAATCAGCTCTCTTTATAAGATCAATTCTATTACTTTTGGGATATTTGCTGTTAATTTCTCCCAAAAAATTACTGCAAGCTCTTTGCCAAGGTTCACTTTCTGTCCATAATTTTTCAATGTCCTCCTTAGTTAATGGTACGACAATTTCTGCTGGGTCTATGCCTGCTAATTGACGAAGTCTCAGTTTTCCTTTGTAAATCAAGTCACAGATTTTTTCCACATAAGTTTTTAATTTTTTATTTGGTTTATTTGGTAAAAATATCCATTCCAATATAATATCTTCCCTCTGCATTAATATTCCAGTAGGAGAACGCCTAGAAGGTAAAATAACCAAAATGCAATCCAGCTTTGGATCAATATGATTCACGTGTCCTTCATGCACTTTCTTTTCTACCAAGGCTAATTCTTTCTCAGCTTCAGGTGATAATTCTCTTGGACTATTTAAGTCCTTGTCACCTTCTAAGGTTTTGAACAAATTAGTCAGTTCATCATTTTTTACCCCAACAATAGTTCGTAGATGAGAAATATCTCCAAATAATCTTTGAAAGTCATTAAGAGTCTGTAGTCTATCTCTCCGAATTTGCACCTTTTGGGATCTAATTTTTTGTAGCTCTATTTTATATCCTAAATAATTAATAGAATCTCCTCTTTGTATCTTTTCAGGAGCAATTTGTAATCCCCAGCAAGGCAAAATTTTCTTTACTTCTTCAAACATTATTTCTAAAGTATCTGCATTTGAGTCAGCTAGTAAAATATCGTCCATATAATGATAAATTATAGATTTAGGAAATTTTTTACGTATCACTTCCAATGGCTGTTGTACAAAATATTGGCACAGAGTTGGGCTATTCAACATTCCCTGTGGGAGGACCCTCCATTGAAATCTTTTAACCGGTTGAGAATTATTATAAGTAGGCACTGTAAAAGCAAATCTTTCTTTGTCTTTTTCTTGTAAGGGTATTGAAAAGAAACAGTCTTTTAAATCAATAACTATGAGAGGCCATCCTTTTGGTAACAGAGTAGGCAAAGGCATCCCAGATTGTAGAGAGCCCATTGGCTGAATTACTTTGTTAATTGCTCTAAGGTCTGTTACCATTCTCCATTTACCAGATTTCTTTTTAATAACAAATACAGGAGAATTCCAAGGGCTGGTTGATTCTTCAATATGCTGAGCATTTAACTGTTCTTCTACCAGCTCTTCTAAAGCCTGGAGTTTCTCTGTTGTTAAAGGCCATTGCTGGACCCATACAGGCTTGTCTGTTAACCATTTTAAAGGTAGAGCTGTTGGTGTCTTTGGAAGATCATCAGTTATTGTGCCCTGTTCTTGTATAATATGGATGGCTGGTGACCACTCATTAGAACAATATCTTCTAATATTTCTCTCAGTAACATGTGCTGGTTTATGATTTGTTTCTGAGATTGGAGGGATGTTAATCTGAGTATTCCATTGTTGCAACAAGTCTCGACCCCACAGGTTCATAGTTATGTTAGCCACATATGGTTTTAATTTTCCTGTCTGTCCTTCTGGACCTATACATTCGAGCCATCTTGCACTCTGTTTCACCTGAGATAATGTCCCAATTCCTAACAGTTGAACGTTTACCTCCTGAAGAGGCCAAGTTGGATGCCAAAATTCTGGTGCAATTATGGTAACGTCCGCACCTGTGTCTACCAGACCAGACAACAAAACACCATTTATTTTTATTGTTAATTTTGGTCTTTGTTCATTAATAGAAGTTTGCCAAAAAATTTTCTTTATGTTTTCTCCTGAATTTTCTATTCTCTCTGTTTCATCATCCTGACCAGCATGATTTATTCCAATAGGCATTTGGTTATTTAATCGCTCTCCAGAGCAGGCATTTCCTCTATGGCTGCAGGAAAGGTTTGAACTGGATTTGCACTGGGGCCTGTGCGAGGCCCCTCTGGGAGTTTCCCAAAGACTGAGGCAAAGGATTACCCTGTCTGTCCTTTGTTGATCTACATTCGTTGGTCCAGTGTTTTCCCTTACCACACCTTCTGCATACTCCAGAAGGAAGGGGCCTTCTGTTGCCATTGTTCCTTGAAGAAACATTGTTTCTGGGGATGACCTGTCTACAGTCCCTTTTCAAATGTCCTTGCTTTCCACATCCAAAACATCTAACACTCCTCAAACCTTTTGAAATTACTTCTCCTACCCATGTATCATCATGCTCATCAGCTTCAACATTAATTGTTTCTCTAATCCAATCTTCCATAGGTGCAGATCTTGCCCTTAATGGCCTGATTATTCTTTTGCATGCTGCATTCGCATTCTCAAAGGCCAAAGACTCAATTATTGCCTTACCAGCTTCTGAATCTGAGACCATTCTCTTTACTGCTGAAGCCAGTCTTTGTAAAAAATCTGTAAAAGACTCTTTTGGGCCTTGCTTCACCTTTGTAAATGACTCAGATTTTTTTCCTGGTTCCTCAACTTTGTCCCATGCATTCAAGGCTGCCGTTCGACATAAAATTAGGGTTTGGACATCATATAAACATTGTGTTTGTGCTGAAGCATATTGGCCTTCGCCCATAAGTTGATCCTGGCAAACTTGTATTCCTTTATCCCTCCATTGTTTTTCTATGTTTTTAGCCTCCTCCTTAAACCAAGTCAGAAATTGAAGTCTCTGGCTGGGTTCCAGAACACCTTGTGCGAGGTCCCGCCAGTCCTGTGGTACTATCCTATTATATGTTGACCAAGAGTTTAACATTTGTTTTACATATGGGGAATGCATGCCATAAGATACTATTGCCTCCTTAAACCTTTTTAAATCCAACATTTCAATTGGAGCCCAAGTATTTTGTGTAGCCATTTGATCAGGCATCTGTTGTACGGTTACAGGATAAATTAAGGGTGACTGTGTGAAAACAGGCTTTCTTTCTGCAACCTTATGATCCCGACTTGAAACAACTTCACTGTTAATTTCTTCTGTCTGAATTTTTACAGGTTTAACAAGTTCTTCTAAAGCTGTTATCCTGGCACTTAAATTGACTATCTTTTTAAATATTAAAATGTGGATTATTATAGTGATAAGGTGCATAATTCCACCAATACTAATATTATATAGTTGTTCCATTGCCAGACTGCCTAAAATTTCGAACAAAAACCAATTTTCTTCCAATGTACACATAAAACCCATTTGTTTTTTAATGTGGAAAAAAATTCTCTTTTAGATAGTTTCCTTTAAAATATCTGATATATTATGACTTACCAAATCTGCGTAGAACAGTAGAAATCCGAGGGGATTTTCAAAGCAGCCACCTAGTGTCCCAGGTGTAAATCCAAAGAGAAAGAGAGAGAGAGAGAGAGAGAGAGAGAGAGAGAGAGAGAGAGAGCAAGAAAGCGTAGCTGGCTAAAGTTTAAATGCAGCCACATGTTCCCTCTTGTGCCGAGTCAAGGCTTGGGTCTGGCTTCCTTAAGCTTCGACCACGTGCGTTGGCTTTACAGGCAGGGCCCTGTTCGGCAGGGCAGGTCTGAGTTGTTTGTAGCACCGGCTTTAAGCAAGCAGGATTTAAGCAAGCAGCTCACCGATAGTCCAGCCTGCTAAGAAGCCGATCGCCGCCGGCCGCCGCGGGCCGCCTGCCGCCCTTGCGGGAAAGCGGACCTGCCGCCAAGCCAAGCAGTTTTTAATGGATTCTTGTCACGTTGGGCGCCAGATATTGATGTAACCAACCGTCTTATTAAATAAGAAACACAGAAATAATGTAAAAGAGAAAGCCGAGAGGTCAGAGCTCAGAGCTAAAATCTCACCCTTCCTCCTGCTGTCCCAGCTTCGAGAAAAGAGACCTACTTCCTGTCGGTTCGTTTTTTTAAAGTATGTTGTTCTGCCTTCTCATTGGTTGTAAACCCAAACACATGACTGCCTCGTCACTGTCTGAATGTACAGCCCCCTAGGTCTTAAAGGTATATGTCTCCAATGCTGACTGTATCCCTGAACACACAGAGATCTTATGGGATTAAAGGCATGTGCCACCACCGCCACACTCTTGCTATGGCTCTAATAGCTCTGACCCTGAACACACAGAGATCTTATGGGATTAAAGGCGTGTGCCACCACCGCCACACTCTTGCTATGGCTCTAATAGCTCTGACCCCCAGACAACTTTATTTATTAACATACAATCAAAATAATATTTCAGTACAATTAGATTACCACCACACACAGCTATCTCACCTCGCCGGATCCTCAGCTGGTCTTGTCTCCTCAGACTGGAGGCATCTGAGTCCTCATCCAGAATGAATCCCAGATGAACTGTGTTGCTTCAAAGCCTGAAAGCTTAACCAGCCACATGCCTCTAGTTTCTGGTCCTCACACCTATATACCTTTCTGCTTTCTACCATCACTCCCTAGGATTAAAGGCATGAGTCACCATGCCTGGCTGTTTCCAATGTGGCCTTGAACTCACAGATCCCTAGTGGCTTTTCTGTTCTCTGACCCCAGATAAGTTTATTAGGGTACACAATATTTTGGGGAACACAATACCACCACATTTGATTGAGATATGGTCAAGATACAAAAAAATGAAGTAAAATATCAATAATTTCATGATCTGTTTTATTTCTTATATTTTTAATATATAAAAATTAAAGACCTTGTGAGAAATCTGCCTATCATGTACAGTGATTTTCTGACAGTGCATTAAAAGTTTTTCATTCTAATGTAAGTAAGCTTGTGGAAGATCAATTTTATATTTATTTAAATCAGTTTACTCTTTTTCTTTATATATTATATCCTCATTAGTAATTATGGGTTTTTTTTTTTAATAAAACTTGGACTCAGGTGATTATTGATAACACAAAACCAAACATGAAATTGGGAGGGTGGGGGCTAGTTGGAGATGGGTAGGAGTGGATGGATATGACCAATATACTGTGTATAAATGTATGACATTTTCAAAGAATAAAAAATATTTCTTAAAAATTGCCTAGAACTTTTGAAATTTTAGAGCTATGCATTGCAAACTGTGTTCATTATCTGAATACCCAAAGTTTAAGTTAATGAGACATTAATTTATGCTTATTAGTTTGGTAAATAATAAACATCATTCAATTTCTATCTGCAAAGAATCATTGCCCCTTCCTAACAGCACCTCAAATTTCTCTTAAGGAAACTGCTTGGTTTTCTCCAATGTCAGTCATCTTGGAAGAAATGAACAAGTGATACTAAGCATGCAGCACTCCACATCCTTCTCTTAACCCTGGAGGCCTGGGCCTGCTCTTCTTGCAGTAATTGCCAGTTCCCGTTTATGTACATTGACTCTTGACCATCTGAAACAGAGGAAGGGCATGACAAGGTGATGTATCTCAAAAGGGCATGACGATAGTAGTCCATTTTGTCTCTTATGCATGCTGCTTTCCCAGCTTTAGAACACTTTCTTCTTGTTTTCTAGGCCATCAAAAGAGTCATGGGATTCATTCCATCCTTCTCTGAGTCTTACTGCTTTATGTAAATCCTTCCAATAAATCAAGTTCATTCCACTGCCCAGAGGTTGTCTCTATGAATTACAAATGTGAATCCTTGTGTATACCTTGTCATCTCCTCATTTCTAAATGGTATATGGCAGAAAGAGGACTTGAATGAACCAGTTACCCTGGTATGAATTATCATATTCGTTTCATAAGGTTCTTTGCTTTGATAAATAGACAGTATTCCCTATTGCTTCATGTCAATGTTCTTGTCATCGGAACATAACTGAAACGATGTCAAAACTTAATGGATTTGGGCCAGCATTTCCTAAATAAATTATTTAGTAACATACAAGCTGTTCAAACTGTAGACAAATCAATTTATATAAAGAGATGCATACATAATAGAACACCAACATAATTTATAAAATTATTCAGATTGGGTAGCAAATAGACAGTCACCAAATACATTTTTTATGAGGAGCAAACTTTGATATTAAGCCTCACAAAAGAATTACAGAATGAGAGAGTTCTAGAAATGGGAGTAAGAGGGCAGGGCTATATCCTTCCAAATAGGTTTCATTTCTCTGCAGTAGATGCAGTATTCACTAATAAGCCAAACATTAGAAGTAACTGCCCCTACCCTGAGATTTCCTGAGGGGAAAAAAGTTCATTTGTTACAGAAAACTGCCTAAGACTCTGCCACCTGTTATACAGTTCTCATAATCCACAACTACAGATTAAGGCTTTAGAAACTGTTTCAACTGATGATCACTAAAACCTCCATGCCCTGCCATTGGATACAAAATAAAATAAACCTCACAAGAATCTGTTGTATTTATAAGACATTCTTGTTGTTGGATGAGGTCATGTTATGTTAGCTCAGTGTTTATAAATTGGCCAAGCCAAGGTCAGCCTGAGAATGGTTTGTATAGAGGCATGGAGCTGATTCAGGGTGTCTTCTGACTTGAAGGCTGTAGTGTATTCACAAAGCACATGGTTTTGACCAAGAAACAGGAATTTTGTTTTTGTTAATTATAATGACTTTTCAGATTGCATTACTTAAATTTTATGAACTTCATGGTTTGCAAATATGTTTAACTAGTCATGTTTTTAATGGCCATCTTCCTAACCCCTGTGCATTTTTAATATCTAAAATAATATATTATCTTTTCTGTCTTTGCATGAATGTCTTATTTTTATTAATCATCAATTTTATACACATATGCTTTTGCTCATTTTCAGAAACATTATCCCCTCTTTGCTCACTCCCACACCCAGCAAATCCCTTCTTCCCAGCAAGCCCACTCTTGTTTTTGTGTCTTGTCTTGTTTTATGACTCATTGAGTTTAATTAGGGTTGTTTGCATAACTGTGGGTTGGGGGTTATTCCATGGAACATGGGTTAGTTACCAGTTGCTACAATAACTGAAGAAAACAAATAACTTCTACTCCCCCAATAACCATGAACTGCCAATACTTCCTCAGAGAGAGCTGAGGCATACTTCCCATGAAGGAACATTGAGGCACACCATCTTGTGCAGGTCAACACAGAGTCTGTGAGTTCCTGAGTGCTATGGCTACATCATGTACGGAAGACCACACTCCTCCTCATACTCAGCCCCTTACATTGTTTCTGCTCCATCTTCTATAATAATCCTTGAGTCTCTGAGGGTTTATATAGATGTCCCTTTTAGGACAAAGTACTCAATAGCCACTTTGACCATTTATTTATGAATCAGCATTGACCATTGCCTACTATCAACAGGCACTTCACTAATCAAAGCAGAGAGTAGTATTAATCTATGGACATAAACAGAAATATTTTGAAAGTAGCTCCACACCGTGTTCACTAAACAAAACTGTTTTAGGGTCTATGACCTCCACAACAGCTATGTATATATATAGAATAGAATTTATAGAATAGAAACAGTTGATTATAACCATAACACTCACTCGAATATAACCATGGCTTTGTTTTGCCTTCTAGGTTGATATTTGGTTTTCATCATTCACAGCTGGGTAATACCACTGATGAATCCCCTGCCCCAAGTAGCCTTACAAGCTTTACAAGTAGGAACCTTCTATTGTAACTCCAATCTAATTTCTCTATATCTTGCAGCTAAATTGTGTTTTATCTTTAGCAATAGGGTTCTATTGTATAGCTTTGGTGGACACCGAAGAACAGTGACAACAGCCTGTATTGTTTGGGGGCCGTCCAAGACTTCCCTGAAAAGAACCTCATAGGGAGGTATCCAGTACCCAGCACTGGGAATTTCAATGAATAACCTATGACTTTTCTGTGCATCATTATCTACTCATGCAGACTACTTCCATTTATACTATTATTTTGTTATTATATTTTAATTAGTTCACAAAATAGTGTGTTTCTTTATGAATGTTTCATACATCCTTAGTTTTGGTTAACCCTCCTTCCCATGCCCTCCTCTTCCCTACTCCTTCACTCCCATCCTCCTTTAAGTACTTTTCTACCCTCAGCAGTAACTTCTGTTTACATGTGTGATTGCTGTGACTCTGAGCCTGTTCCTGCTTTCTGTGAACCTCAGCCATCCTTTGGTTTTAAGAGTTTTGTTCAACTGAACAACATGACCAGATTATAAATAGATATTGTAAGCATGAAGATACATGAAGTAGAAAATCCTGTTATAAGTATAATTCAAAACTAAATAATTTTCAGTTGGGGGCCCCTCAGCCTTTGGTTCATAGATCCTGTGCTTCCATTCATTTGGTTATTTGTCCCTGTGCTTTATCCAATCTTGGCTTCAACAATTCTCGCTCATATAAATCCTCTTCTTTCTCACTTATTAGACTCCCAGTGCTCCACCAGGGGCCCAGCCGTGGATGTCTGCATCCAGATTCCTCAGTCCTTGGATGGGGTTTATGGCACAACTATCAGGGTGTCTGGCCATCCCATCACCAGAGTAGGTCAGTTCCTGCCGTCTCTCGACCATTGCCAGCAGTCTTTTGCGGGGGTATCTTTGTGGATCTCCGTGGGCCTCCCTAGCTCTCTGCTTCCTTCTCTTCTCATGTGGTCGCCCCCCCTGAATGGGTGAGACAGTCATTTGGCTTGATCTGTTTGGGAGGCAGCTGTGCGTTGGTGCCGCGTCCTGGGCTTGTTGCAAGAGTTGGCTGTTTGAATCCTGGGGCTTATGCAGGGACACTTGGCTCGGTCTGGGAGGGGGGGGACTGGACCTGCCTGGACTGAGTCTACCAGGTGGATCCCGGTCCTCGGGGGAGACCTTGATCTGGAGGAGGTGGCAATGGGGGTGGGCTGGGGGGAGGGGGAAGGGGGGCAAGAGGGGGAGAACAGGGGAATCTGTGGCTATTATGTTGAACTGAATGGTGTTTGTAAAATAAAATTTTTTTAAAAATTAAATAATTTTAATTAAAAATATTATTTAAAAAGAAAGAAAAAGTAACAATTTAGGAGATATTAACAAGGAGTACAAAACCTTCAGTGGTAATCATTTGAGACAGAAAAACTAAGGAAATATGATGAGCTCATATGAAGATGCCAAGAACATAATTTCAATGTTTCTATAAAAAAGCATATGACCTACAAATGAAGGACTATAAACAAGAAGAATATTTAATAACATACTTTCAATATTTGGAAGATGTTGTGTTGAAACCTTGAGATCTGATATTTTAATGAAAGTCAAAAGAAGACTATAATCATACATAGTACTGGAAGTATCTTTTCTCATTAACTTGAAAAATTAAGTATAATTAAGACAAAATAAAATTCACAGGTTTAATGAGCATGGCTTAATTAATTTAAACATACAGACATATGTGCACTCTAACCACTAAAATGAAGACAGAGAATAGAGTCATTGTTGCTCCTTTATAGTTCTCTGCAAAGACTACTATATTCCCTTACAAGTACTCAACTGCTTCAACTTGGGTAGCTGATTTTGTCACTTTTTAGAATTTCATATAAGTGCTGCTATAGAGTAAGTAGTGATTTCATGTCTAGTTTCAACAAGGTACATAATATTTTTTGAGATGTAGTTGTACTTAATTGTATCGATATTATTTTAATTTTAGATAGTTGTTATTTTTATTATCAACAAGTCTTCTCATATTTTATATAATTTATATAAATTGTGCTTTTAAGTAAATTATTTAAACAATTTAAATTAAAACATTTAAAAAAAAACTAGATTGTATAAAAAAGTGGGAAGGGGTTCCTAAACTTTTTTTAGGTTTATCTATTTTTATTTTATGTCTATGTTTCACCTGCATGTATGTCTCTGTACCACATGTGTACCCTGTGACTGTGGAGGTCAGAGGAGAATGTCTGATCCAGAGGAATTGAAGTTACAAGTGGCTGGGAGCTGCCATGTGGGTATGGGGAATCAGACTGGGGTCCTATGGAAGAGCAGCCTGTGCTCTTAACCACTGATCCAGCTCTCTGGCTCCAGTGGAAAACATTTAAAAAAAATTATTCATAAAACTTTACTCTAGTCTTCACACATAAAAGATGCCACTGTGTTCAGACAAGTGAAGAAGCTATGTCAGGGAGTATGAGGGCAGGAATTTATTCTGGAATGGTAAAAAATAAAAGGCATAGATGAATTCATAGATAAGATAAGTAATGAAAATTTTTTGGTCTGAGTTTATCAGATGTTACTGGACTGGACATTGTTAATATATATAATGGAGTTTTTATCTGAATCTGTCAAATGTTAATGGACTAGACATCATTAATGTAATTTTTGGCTGTATATATTGTATATACTTATTGGATAGTTTTTCTTGTATTACTTGTAGGCTTTCTTTAATTTTAGACAAAAAGAGAGGAAGTGTGGTGGTATTGTGTTCCCCAAAATATTGTGTACCTTAATAAACTTATTTAGGTTTATAAACTTAATAAACTAATAAACATAGATGAATTCTCTGTATCTTCAGAACTATACCTTAATAATTTAAGTCAGGTCTAAGACCCTGTCACGTTAAAATAAATCATTTTTGGCATTCATACAAAAATGACAGTCAGACATGATATTTAAAGAAAAAGCTAAGGGAGATTATCAAAACAATGAAGGAAATGAAAATTTTTTATTTCTCCCCTTCCAACAACAAAACATTTCAGATATTGTTTTCTTATTGTAAATACTCAGGACATTGAAGACCCAGTTTTCAGTGAATCTCAACAAATAGAAAAGCTGAGAAGCTATGCATTGCATGAACAAAATGTAATCAATAGTGGCCTACTTGTAGGGCCGTACTCCGAGTTCCTCTCTCTGTCTTCCAAACTGAACTGTTGATTTTGATCAGCTAATAGATGACTATACACTTCAGCAGAAGGAGATTGTAAGCCTATCAATTTGTTCTGCTTTTTCTTGACCTAATACTTGGTGAGTTTATATACAGAATGTATTTCAGTACAAGCCTATGAGATAGTGGGGGAAAGTCTGGTAAAGTTTCCCCACGATAGGAAGTCACAGCTGGACATGGTGGCACATACTTTTAATCCCAGCACCTGGAAGGCAGAGGCAGGTGGATCTCTGTGAGTTGGAGGCCAGCCTGGGCTACATAGTGAGTTACAGGAAATCTAGGGATGTTCTGTAGAGAAACCTTATCTCAAAAAAAAAAAAAAAAGTTACTGTTTTTTTTTCATATCAGAACTAGCATCATATGATGTAGTAAGGATAAACAATAATTTTTAGTTTATCAAGACAGCAGATTAGAATAAGAGAATAGCACAAAAAGAAGATTTGAACCAATATTATGAATAATCAAGCATAGGGCCTTGAACACATCAGAAAGGGTTCTGTCACTAATCCACAACCCCCTCCCAGAAAACAGTCATTTGAAAAGGACTAACTTACGTGGTGAATACGGCAGTGCAAAACAAAGCAAAGGAAAAACATCAAAAGCAACTGTTCCCTGGACATCATCCTTTCAATTAATCAACTAGATAGTTGCCCTAGTTTTTGACAAGTGGGATAAAAATCCCTACTTTTAGAAGTCATTGTCCTAATTTTTTTTATTCCTTCTTTTTTTTATTTTGTATTTTTTATTATTATTTTATTTTATTTTACAATACTATTCAGTTCTACATAACAGCCACAGATTCCCTTGTTCTCCCCCTTCCTGCCCCCCTCCCCTTCCCCCCAGGCCACCCCCCATTCCCACCTCCTCCTGAGCAAAGCCTCCACCGAGGACTGAGATCAACCTGGTAGACTCAGTCCAGGCAGGTCCAGTCCCCTCCTCCCAGACTGAGCCAAGCGTCCCTGTATAAGTCCCAGGTTTCAAACAGCCAACTCATGCAATGAGCACAGGACCTGGTACCACTGCCTAGATGCCTCCCAAACAGATCAAGCCAATCAACTGTCTCACCTATTTAGAGGGCCTGATCCAGTTGGGGGCCCCTCAGCCTTTGGTTCATAGTTCATGTGTTTCCCTTCGTTTGGCTATTTGTTCCTGTGCTTTGTCCAACCTTGGTTTCAACAATTCTCGCTCATATAAACCCTCCTCTTTCTCGCTAATTAGACTCCCAGTGCTCCACCCAGGGCCTAGCCATGGATCTCTTCTTAACACAGCTTATATACCTGTGAAGTTGTATCACCGGCAACACATTAGAACCCATGTCATCTATATTTAGCCAAGTGACATAGATGGGAGGAAATTGAATTCATGAGTAGGAAACATGACTCAGTCATCGGTAAAAATTGTGTGGGTGGAGGGTTTTGTGAACATCTCACTTACCATGAGCAAGCTTTCAACTCAAATTCTTTCACCTGTGAAATCAGATATTAAATACACTGACAAACTAATAGCCAAGACACATATTATCAGTGTAAGACACTCCATCATATTTATCATTCAAATGAAAAAAGTATAGAGTGAAAAATAAAATGGACTGACTACTGAGAGATTTGGACTACATGCACACTCCCACTGTGCTAGAAACATTAGAAGGATGAACTTTGTTGGATGGATCAATCCAGGGTACTTAGTTGGTTACTCGACCATCCCGTATCAGGAAACCAAAGTCTGGACCTTTATAAAGCCTCTGCACCATTTTGAATCTTGCTTGGTCCCTACCCATATTCCTACTCTCATGGTCTAGGCTCTTCCCATGGTTTACCTAGATAACTTTAAAGATCTCATCGAGTTTTCCTACTGTTACTTTCATGTTTTATTGCTCTTTCTATCTCTCTTGAAACTCAGCATTAGCCTTGTTGAATACAAATTTAGTGTTGTCCACCTTGTGCTCAAAAACTATTTTTAATGATCTAAAAATGAATTCACAAATTCCTTCCTATAACAACAAATGTCCAGTGACTCAGTTTTATGTTCTATAACTGCCAGTGACATTAAAATGCCTACTTTTTTCTGATAAAGCCATGTGCTTTTTCTTTTTAAAATCATACGTGGCTGTCCATGCTTTCATTCCTGCTGCTTGCCCCTCACAGTTTAGAGATGCTTTGATCCTCATGATCCTGTCGATTCCCAGGCAGCTGGTGTGATTGGTGGTGGAAGAGAGGAGAGAAGCTGGAGACATGGAGCAACTGGACTTTCTGTGGCTAGGTTAGCAGTGTCCCATCATGCATGAACGGACCTAGACAACAGTTGGCATACTGAAGTATAGGAACAACAACTACCTCACAGACTTCCTACTTTCTCACATTTTTTAAAAATGTTTAAAATAAAAGATTCTGTAAATAATTGCACCATTATCAGTGCAGTCTTTTAAACAGTTGTGAGATGGAACCATAGGGGTCAATCCACACCAGGCGTTGTTTCTAGTCACTCGCGGTCTGCTAAACCAGGTCCTAGAACAAAAATACCTTTATAATGATGTTAGAAAATAATCAAATAAAGCAAAGAAATGACAAACAAAAACAGTAGCAACAACAAAACAACAAAAACTTCCTTCATTCCATGACCTATGCTATCATTTCAGTCTGGTTTCTGCTGCCCATTTCTGCCTCCCACCAGCCTGTGAAGATTAGTTTTAGGAGATTCCTCTGCTGCCAGCCATCTTATGGGTCTCCTCATTGGTTTCAAGTCCTCATCATAGCTGAATTCTGATGCATCTTACCTGACAGGGCTTTGTCTGGGCAGTCTAGTTATCAGAGTACCTAGGACACATATTAATGTCTGAAGTTACTTCCTTCCCTGTTTATGCAGCTGTGGTGGAGGCTGCCTAATTCAATGTAAATTGCTTTAGGGTAAGACAACCTTTGGTTTGGTTGCTTGCTGCTGTATTCCCAATTCAGAACACTGAACTTTTGGGATACAGAAAAGATCAATGGATGGATGCTAGTCTCAAGAGACTTAAAATGTCTGATGGTTGTGCTTAAGAAAATAATAGGCTATTAAACACAAATAAAAGTAATTTTCAGGAAATAAAAATGGTTTATATAAACAAACAAAAAAAGACTTAGAAAACACTGAGGAGAAGTGATGTTCAAATGCAGCACAGGGCAGAGTCTCTACATGGAAATTGGGATTCAGAGTTTCCAACACCCTCCAGATTTAAAAATCAACTGATTTATGGACTGAGGCCGGAAGGGTAAATAGGTTGAGATGTGGTTTTCCCTCATAACATTGATATAATCGAGTTCATAGTTTTAGGCTCATTAAAGTACTTTTTGATTCTACCACAGCATCAGGCTATCTTAGGAAAACACCATTAAAATTTTCCAAAACTTTCCATTTACTTGTTCTGAGCTACATCATTAATTTTGTTTATTTTCTAAGGGGTAGGAATTTTTTTGATTATTTTACTTTTTCAGATGTTGTCACAAATCTTCTTCATGTAATGAGTTACAAGATAAACCTGTTTTCATGAGTAACTAGCTCTTCAGATTATGTTTTTACTGGAAGGAAGAATTTCTGACCGAAAGTTAAGTAATTGATGGGTGAATGGATTTGTTTGGCAGGTCTTCCATTTCCTATAGTCATTTTGTGTGGCTCATTAAGATATGCAGAACTATAACCAACAACATAGATCTCAGATAACACTGACCCAAAGCTGAAAGAAAAGACAATAAAATATTTACACATCCACAGTACATTAATTATGTACAATTAAATTCAAAATTCCCAATTATTCCCTCTTTTATATATTTTTACTCAGAAAAACCTTAGACCTAACTAAGTTCTGTGTTATTTGTATGCTTAAAAGAATCATATATCTTCTTTAAATGTTAATCTCTGCACATGCAAAAGCTGATTATCCTCCTAAAAAAAGGGAAGGCATTATTTACTTCAGATCACCGAGGCAACACTGAAATACACAGATGTGATTTTTTTGTTTTGTTTTGTAACAATCAAGAAAAGGCTTGAAGTACAGTTCCAAGGGCCTGAACCAAAACACACACTTGAGAGCAAAGGAGACATAGAAAAATGAGATATTAAACAGTCTAAGCAAGGAAGCCAAGTACAGGGTTGATTTATTTTCAGTGAATCATCTAGATGTATTGTCTTAAGGTTTCTGTTGCTGAGATGAAACACCATGACCAAATTGCTTTGGGGAGGAAAGGGTTTGTTTGGCTTACACTTTCACATAGTAGTCCATCACTGAAAGAATTCAAGATAGGAACTCAAACAAGGCAGGAGCCTAGAGGCAGGAGCAGATGCAGAGGTCATGAAGAGGTGCTTCTTACTGGTTTTCTCTTCATGCTTTGCTCAGTGTACTTTCTTATGGTACCCAGAAGCACCAGCACTGGGATGGAAACACCCACAATGGGCTGGGCCATTCCCCCATCAATCACTAATTAAGAAAATGCATTATAGCCAGATCTTATGAAAGCATCTTCTCAATCGAGGTTCCCTCCTTTCAGTCAGCACACATACCAAGTGCTTCTTTGGATATCATATTGCTCATGGATACAAGATTGAATGTTTGTGACTGTATAAGCAGTTCTGGGTAACAGCAAGAATTAGCCAATCTAGCAAGGATACTTGACATCACTACTCATAAATGGAGAACATGATGCAATTCATTATAAAAGATGGGGTGATATATTTGTCATAAATCAAAAATTTAAAAAAAAAGTTATAGAGAATTTTAACTAACATTCCAGAGGATAAAAGGATAAAAGGAGGTAAGAAATGAAGAAAAAAAAGTTTCCAAAATTGTGTTTCATTAACTCTTATAAAGTAAAATAGATTTACCTGGTACACATTAGATGAAATAATTTTGTGGCAATAGCTGAAAGAATAAAATAATGGGAAAAACTGTACAGCTTAGAAAATAAGTGGTACTAATGATATAGTTAAAAGCAACAGAAATTTAAATTTTTTTCTAATTTTAAACAAAATACATTGTAAAGAGTGAAAAAAATGTTGATCAAAACAACTATGGAATTTTTCAGTGCCATGCCAATAAGGTATCAAAATGGCCCTTTACATAGATTGATGGCTTAGGAAATAAAGGAAGAATCTTACATATTATAGCATCTCCCCTTCCTGTGATTTCCCTTGAAGAGTCACTGCAAGCAGGTTTTATTTTTCTTTTAGTTTTTGATGTGAGGAAGTACTGTGGGATGTTCTGTATGGCAAATGTGTTGCTCTGATTGGTCAATAAATAAAACACTGATTGGCCAGTGGCTAGGCGGGAAGTATAGGCAGGACTAACAGAGAGGAGAAAAGAAAGAACAGGAAGGCAGAAGGAGTCACTGCCAGCCACCAGGACAAGCAGCATATGAAGATTCCGGTAAGCTACAAGCCACGTGGCAAGGTATAGATTTATGGAAATGAATTAATTTAAGCTATAAGAACAGTTAGCAAGAAGCCTGCCACGGCCATACAGTTTGTAAGCAATATAAGTCTCTGTGTTTACTTGGTTGGGTCTGAGAGGCTGTGGGACTGGCTGGTGACAAAGATTTGTCCTGACTGTGGGCCAGGCAGGAAAACTCTAGCTACAAGGAAGTGACATGTCAATAAGGTCTTTAATAAAGCTAATTCCTTATGTTTGTTGGGCACTTAGGAGAATTTGGGAAATGTAGACCTCATGTCTACACATTTGAATATGAATGAGTTGATTATACTGGGAAATAAGACAAGAGTTCAGGGAAATTGTGAAGTATAATCAATACATCACCATGAATAATAACAGAATGCTCTCATACTATAATGTGTGTGTGTGTGTGTGTGAGAGAGAGAGAGAGAGAGAGAGAGAGAGAGAGAGAAGAGAGAGAGAGAGAGAGAGAGAGAGAGAGAGAGAGAGTGACTTTGAAGTGACATATATACTGTCTTTTAAAAATAGTACCATCCAATTTTCATGTGTGTTAAGATGTTTATGACATTACTACAAGGGAAGAAATACCCAATGCACTTCATTATATACAATGCTGCATATCTACACTTGCATCATGGATGTAAGTGATACCATGTGGCACTCATTTTGATTGTATAAATAGAGTTGGTGTTTCATTATTATCATGGAGTATCTAAGATAATCATTTTATAAAGAAAAACATTTATTGTTTTATAGTTTAAAGGATCTAATCTACAATTGGTGGGTCCTGTTGTTTTTGGCCTGTGGCTATTTAGCACAAATACCAGTAACCACCCATCAAATATTTAAGAAGCACACTTGAGAAAAAGGTGTAGAGATAGGGTGCCACAATCACCATCAACAGCATACCCTTAAATTCCTCCTTCTGTCAGGCTTCACTTAACCACTATGGATAGCATCATCTTGGAAAACACACCTTTAACTTAGGGCCTTTGGGGGACACTCAATATTGAAACTATCATAGTATGTTAGAAGTGAGTGTCTAACAAAAATGTAGATTTTAATGCCTGAAAATATATGTATATAAATCAATACTTAATAAGAAGCAATTCATAGATAGTGGCAATTTTGGAAAGCTAGTTCTCTATGATTTGATCAGATATGATTCCTACCAATTCAGATACCAGCAATTTGAAATGATTTATTGCCAGGAGTCTGTGTTTACTTTTTATACCTGATGCCAGGGATTGGTGCTTAATGCACATTTATTAACAAATAAATAAATGAATCAATAAATGAGAACATAAGAGAATAGTTGAGTAAACAGAGCCTTTAGCATTCTCCAGAGAATTATCATAATAGCTTCATACATTCAGGAGAATTTTCTAACAAAACCTGAAAGCTTATTAACATCTAAAACACATTTTCCTAAATTGGGGTTCTGTTTTCTAATTGTTGTTGCTGCTACTGTTATTTGTGGGGGCTTAGGACAAATATCCCCCAAGGCTATTTCTTTACTTTCTCCTTCTATTCCTTAAGTGGCAATTGGTTAAGAAATAAATCTCTTTCCTGTGGCATAGTAATATCCGAAATGCTATAGCCTACTAAATGTTAAAATTTCAATCCGCTTAAACTCACAAAGGAAACAGTACATATACAATGCATTTTAGCTCAAGCCAGCATAGCTAAATATCAGATCTCCAGGGAAATATCATAATGGAAACATCTACAGACAAAGAAGTCTTGTTACTTTTGTAAAAGTCTCCAGTCACCATTCATACCTACTAATATATGCTGTATTGGTTCCTACACAGAGAAATAGATTTTTGTTGGTTTTTGCTATTTGCAATACCAACTTTATTATATTGTATTTTGGTGAATACACTCTTTACTAAGTTCTTGATATATCCCAGTACCAAATCTTTTTGCTAATAACTATATAACAGGTTTAAATTTCTAGGGCTTAATTTAAAATCTTTGTGAACAGACTTCAGATTGAAGGAGAAAATTAGTCTACTAAAGAAGTGGAAATGACTTTAAAGTAGACTGAGCTAGTTACACATACTATGGGTATAAAAAGGCAGGAAGCAAGACTGGTGTTGAGTTACAACTCCAAATTTTTGAGAATAGGTACATGAATACAAAGAAATACAATATGAATGCATTGCCTAGATTTTATTAGAAAGTCTGAACCCATTCTAATAGCTGAAATGTAAATAGCCATAGAGTACACAAAGTTTTCAGTAGGGCACATGGAGACTTTTCTATTCTAACCAATAATTTTGATTTCACTAAAAGGAGAGTTTTCTTTCCTGCATTTTAGCTATTTGTTTTTTTTCTTTTGATTGAGAAGACTGCAAGCATACTTTGACATATGTCTCTTTTCCTTACCCCACTGTTTTCATGCCTGTCACTGTAGTACCTCCACAAAAAGCTAAATCTTATCCTTCTGTTTACAGGTTTCTCTACAAAAGCATAATAGAACAGGTCCTTTTTATGTACTGTATTTACTTTGCAATTTTTCCACTGATAGTGTGAAGGGAGATCTTAATTGATGATGAACAAATAATATAATGGAAAGCTTTCTCTGTGTCTTTCACATACATGGCAATACTGACTTTTGCTTCTCAATGTCCTTGATGCCTCAGCCCATGACTATGGTGCCAGAGTCAATGAAACTATTTGTGAGCTAATAATAACTCTAAATAACACAGTAAGGTTACATAACAGATTCTATACCATAGGGCTGGTAAAATGACAGCCTTCCCTAGGCCCTCACTTAACACTCACAAGAGGATGTATGAGTGGGCTAAGGAAGCATTCACCATGGGTAATTCTCTTGGTTTGTAAAGCATTGACTTGAGGCAAGCAGGAGCCAAGAAGGCCAACTGGAAGACCTTGAAGTTTGCATACGCCATTAGTAAGCAAGCAGATCTTTTGAAATGTTAATCGCCATGGTAAATTGCATTTCAAAGGTGCCATACTTTATGTCTTGATTAAGTATAGGCAACTACCTGGGTATTTCAACCTAAAGATCATTTTGTTGTGGTTAAAAGATGTGAGCATTCCTGCTGTCAGATGTCTTCATGAGGGGCCATGAGACCTGACTTGTCAGTATTCTTATAGTTTTTGACTGAGATAAGTTTTACATCTCCGATTTTACTGCTTTCATAAGACAAGCAAACTTAAATAGCAAAGAGATCAAGGGTGACCCAGGGAAGTGAGATTTTCCTGCAGAATGGTAGAGAGTTTGTTTTTTATTCCTAGCCACTTCCGGAGTCGCATGACCATGCACGCACTGTCAGCAGTCAGGCAAAATGCTTAGTCACTCCGGGGCCTTACAGTCTATGTAATCTATGTGCATGCATGGCGTAAGCATGTAAGTCCATATGCGCATGCTGTGAGGAGACCAATGAAAGCAGATTCCACCTGCTCTCCCTCTCTCTCTCTGCACATTTCCCCTCTGGAAGGCCTACTCACAACAATACTTTCTCTTCCCTAATAAAAATTCTCTCAGTGGGTTCTGTTGCACTTTGTGTCTCTCATCCCCGGTAAACAACGCTGACAAATAAGTCAGAGTTGGAGTTAATTCTTCATTGTTTGATATTGTCTCACTGTGTATGTAGCTCAGGCTAGCTTTTATAATTTTCCTTGTCAGTTCCCAAATGCTAGAGTTATATATGTGTACCATCAAATTACAGCTGAGCTAAGCTTAGAAGCCACAAAGTAAAGAGGCAGGCAGGATAGAAACTAAAGCAACCAATTAGAACTGAGCTTTCTCTCTGCATTTAACAGTAACTCATGAAGACAGCATCTCATACTAAAGGAGATTTAATTTTTAATTCACATGTATAATCATGAATATACAATAAAATATTATACATGACATAACTGTAAGGGCCAAAGTAGTGTTTTAAGTTTTATTTACTGTGCTTAAGAGAGTTATAAAAACAAAAATGCCTCTAACCTGTCATTTCCACTTGCCTAAGGAAAGATAAACATGCAAACCCCACTTGCCCAAGGTCAGACAACTTCCTGAAATGCTGGGGACTGTTGTTCATGTAAGATAACATCCTGAGTGTCGGTATTTTCACTTTTGTAAACAAGGTTGGTTGCTCCAACTGCACAAGATGTGCTTGATCACACTTAGGCAAGAAGTATGTGAGAGCGTATACTTGCCCCTGATTGGACAAAGGAAGAAAGTATGTTGCCCTGTGGGTCTTCCTTTTTATCAGCACCAGACTAACATAATTCACAGCTGTTTTCTGGGAATCCCATGTTTGACCTGGCCAGTGTCTATCATCCTGGCCAGTATTTAATAAAGATTGCTTCAAATTTGACTCTACAATTGCAGTAGTGGTCTTATTCCCACCCAGTTGGATTAACAAAGCACTCCAAAGAAGAGCAAGTACCATGAACTAAATGTGTGTGAATTTATACTTCTTCTCTCAATGTCTAAGTATCCTTTAGGTTCCCAAAATCTGAACTTTATCTAAATAATTGTACAGTTATAGGAGCGCAAATGAGTCTTCACAGAACTCCTTCAAAAGATAAGATTTTTAGGATCTAATTTTTTTTTTAGTAACTAAAATATACCACATATCATAGCTGCCTTTGGAATGATGATTTTATAACCAATATATAATTGAGTAAAATTTCCTATTATTGAAATCTTTGTCATTTTATTTCAGGGGAAAATTGCAACTTAGATTTGAATGACAATGAAAAGTTTGGGTTCTCAGTTTAATAATTTACTAACATTTATGATCTTGAAAGAATTTAAAGCATAAATTAACAAAAGTATACTCTGACCCCTATCGCCAATGAAATAAAAATAATTATAGGCAGACCTTTGATTTATTTTATACATCTTAAATAATTTTGCTTAAAGAGGACATGTGAATTAGGGCATGATTACATCCAGTTCTTGAGGAAACATTTAGAATATTCTCACACAGTTCATGGTAGAGCAATACAGCCAGTCATTACTTTACGAACTAAAAAATTCTCAATAATGTAAAATTTTGGAGTTGTGCCACTGGAGGAAGAATTATGATAATGGCCTTTGAAAAGAATAATCTAAATCACCTCATTCATATTAAAATATCAGAAATGAAGTTAGACATACTTAGAATATAAGTGTTCTTCTACAATGTCTTGAACTAAATTGATGCTTATTGAATCTTCAGAGCTAGGTAAAACTCAGTGGTAGGCTATTTGCATAATATGTTTGAGGCTATGATTTCAATGCTCCATAGCAGAAAAAATAAAATTAGTGGTTGCTTATAAAAGCTTTGCCCTTTCAAAATAAAACGTTCATTTGCTTTCCAGTACACCATATGTAACATCTAAGAAGCAACAATTATGGGCATAATTATGTTACTACAGAGACAATAGCCTAGAAAGGAAGGAAGGGATTATTATGTTATTTACTCCCCAAATAATATTCAATTTCAAGACACAATGACTCAGGTAATGGCGTTGTACTTTTTTAATATTAAATACATGTTTTTACTAAAAACAACACAAAAACAAAAACCAGGACACCTAAGAATGACCACACTGAAAGAAAATGTCTCAGCAAAAAATTATCATGGACAAGTTCAAACTATTTTCTGTACTTATTAAAGAACTGATGCTCCCTATAATTCTATAGTAGAATGAATTCTTAAGATTTTTAATGATGCATTAAAACATAAAACATATTTATATAAATGGAATACCATGTTTCAAACATGTAAATCATCATGTGTCATGTTAAAATACTTGTAATTTTTTTCTAGTGAAAACTTACAATTGCTTTGCTTTTCTCAAGCATTTTGAAATGTACAGTCCATTATTACCAATGATCATCCTCCTGGGGATTAACACCAGCATGTTACTTCTCTCTGACTCTTCTATATCCACTCAGTACCATTTCCCTGCCCTCACCCTCACCCTCTTCTTCTGTAACCTCCCATCTATGCTTAACTTCTATGAGATTAACTTTTCCAGGTATTCTATGTAGGTGAGATGCTGGGACACTTTCCCCTCATGCCTGTCTTCTCTTTTAACTGGGTTTCCAGCAACATTTAGGTGGTGACAAATGGCAGGATTTTATAGTTTTATTAAGGTTGATCAAGAACTTTTGCTGCTGTCCCATTCTTCATGACATCGGTACTCAACTATTTCCACCTTCAGGCACAAAACACACATTTTATTCCTATGACAGCAAGAAAAAGAAACCAAATAGAGGTGTTCATTTTGAACTTCTCTTTCTCAAAACCGACCTGAAATTCATCTCATGCACTGTTCTATGATGAAAATTTATGTGGAAAATCCAGGTACTGTGGTAATGAATGCTACTGAATTACCTGTGAACTTTCTTGGTTTGAAATTATATTTCTGGAGATTCTACCTTCTAGAGAATAATTTCAGTTGGAAGAATATTAAGCATATAAAATATTACATCCAAGCTGACTTTCTTGCCTTTAATCATGCAAGTAAAAGGTTAAAGCAAAGTGCCTGGAGAGTTCACTATAATCAAATTTGTAGCTGACAAAGTGGGTATTTTTCTGATTTTCCCCAAGGAGCTAGTTTGCAGCTTCAGTATAGAAGCTGAGAGCAGAGAAATGAATGATCAGGGACTGTCTGAGGCTCCAAATCATCTGCTGTTGTAACAGGCAAGGGAACCAAACATAGATTGGTTTATGAAACACAGCAATCATTCCTGAGAATGTCAGTCAACATTAAAACATCTCTGTTCAACACATTCTAAAATTACTTCATCTTTTCTTCACCTTCAGTACTCAATTTAATCATTGGGCATAAAACGTAAAGGTAGGGGAAATTTCAATTCAGGTTTTACTGTAATTGAAAATCTGAGCTAGAGACATAGCTGAGTAGAGAAAGTGGCCACTACAAAAGCACGAGATCCTGAGTTCAGTCCCCCTGCACTGGTGTAAAAGCCAGGCAAGGTGGGGCACATCTGTAACCCTGGCTCTGGCAGGGCAAGGGGGGAGGGAAAGAGGAGCTTGCTGGCCAAACAGTGTACCCAATAAGTGAACTTTGGGATCAGTGAGAGACTGTACAATTAAAGTAGGGAGTAATCAAAGAAGATTATTAACACTACCCTTTGGCTTCCATACACCTGTACACATGCTTATACATGCACCTGCATTACACATGCATAAATACAAACACCACACACACACACACACACACACACACACACACACACACACACACTCCTGATATACATTTCTAATAAGGACAGACAGAAAAGTATTTTAATCTTAGCTTTTATAGCATATATTTACATGCTACTTAAGTGTACACATTTCACAATGCTTTAATAAATCTTAGTAACTAAGTGTTCCTGAAGATGTATGTATTTTGTATCTGTAAAAATAAAATAATACTATCATAGCTACTATAGTCATCATATCCCACACATCTTCATAGATTCATATTACTTATGTTGATTTCTTGTGCTTTTAAGATCTAATTTGAGGCCAGGGAAGGGACATAATCTGTTAAGTGATTCAGGAACTCATAGTGTTGCAGGAGGTGCCAACTTAAATACATCTCATTGGAGGTCACCATGGACACCAACATCCCATCAGTACACAGAGAAAGATTCTGTAAATTAGATGGGAGATTTTCATAAACTGAGTCTAGAAGTCACATATGCCACCTTGATAGACAATCTATTGGGTACATAACTTCCAGTAGAGGTAATCTGAAATGAGGTGAGTCTTAGAAAGAAAGAATAGGAAAATCGCTGTTTATTGTTCTTGATGATGATAATGTTTATGAGACAGGATCTCACTATGAAATCGTGGCTGGCCTGAAACTCACTATGTATACCAGGCTGGCCTCAAACTCACAGAGATCTGCCTGCCTTGGTGTCTTCAATGCTAGGATTAAAAGAATGCACCACTACGCCCAGCAGGAAAACAGTTTTTTGTTTTGTTTTGTTTTCTGTTTGTTTGTTTGTTTAAAAAAAATCTGGCCAGTCTATTTGGTGATCTAATTTTATCAATATGTTATTAGAGCTTTACACTTAGCACATTTTTTTTTAAATTATCATCCTCTTTTATAATTTTGGGTCCATTCACAGAGTTAAAATCATCCTTCCAAGACTATGGATGTATCCAGATTTGTGGATTTCTTATCATTTTAACATAAAGAAAGAAAGTCACTATGAACTATAAGTAATAATGACTACCAGTGAAACAGGTGTTTGATAGAGGCATTGGCTGACTCATGGAGAAGACAGCTTGCACAGGTGTAGAAACTATGAAATGATATTGATGGATATGACTGAGGATCTTTGCCTTTGTTCAATGTATCTTCCCTCACCATCTTTGTCTCCAGTTTAGTATGCCATCCCTCAGCGTATTTGTCCTTGTCAATGGGTCATCTACAACATCTTTGCACTTATTCAGTGTGTCCTCCCTTGGTATCTTTGTCTTTGATCAGTGTGCCCTCCCTTAGTAGCACTCATGTTCCTAAAGGTTGACTTGTAGCTTCTCTAATGATATCTCGGATCACCTGTGAACAAATGGAGGCATTTCCCTGGAGATCCCTTAATATTATAACACCAAGGTATGCCTTCAGTTATAGACTGGGTAGGTTACAAAACATCCACCACGCTGCCTACAATTCAAGAAGAATATCCATTGAAACATATGGACCAGAATTTCTTCAGATGTTCCGCTGAAGCCAGACTCACCAGACACTTGTAATTTGGTCACCATTTCTCATACTCTTTCCAGGTGCTAAGAAGTTCTGCCTGAGATCATACGTAGTAAATTCCTTTCATGCACAGTAACTTCCACTTTAATCTCTGTATCTCAGGATCCTGAATCAATATATAAAATAAGTCATTGAGATGTGTTTTAAGTCCCTGGTATCCCTAGACAAGTTTAGCGCAGGCAGTGAAGCTGCCAAGTTTGCATTTATAGCATTTATAGTCTAGACAATATGTCGGCATCACCTATTTAGAAAGCAGCCTTTTCTTGTTTGCATCTATACTGGGAGCCCATGGATCCCTTTATACTCAGCAGCACCATGTTAAAAAAAAAAAAAAAAAAAAAAAAGAGGGAATGACTCATCCCAGGAAGAAAGTCAAGCCCAGAAAGTCATATAATAGAAAAGATGATGGTGCAAGTTCATCAGCAGGGACTGATGCATTTTAACCTGCATCAGTGTATGCATAGGTCACTGCAGTTGGATGTTAAATAATGTTTCTGAAACACATCATGCACATGTAAAATGATCATGACCTACCCAAGCGTAGCCTACTAAAAATGGAAACATTTTAAAGGTAGATGAAATTGTTTAGGAATTTAAAGATAACTTCTAAATCCTATCATCTAATATACAACTATAAGTATATTAAACTTTGCCAAATTTACATATAAATGTTCAGTAATAAAAGTCTATATAATATATGTAATATATATATTTTAATGGAATATACATAAGTCAGCTGACATCAATATATAACTAGTAAAATAATATTCATAATCATATGTAGATGAAAGTGAAAAAAGTAACACATTCTTGAAGGATGATTGTCACTTTTATTCATTGGGACATTAATATCTATCATCTATCTATGGCAAATAAGAAACTATGACAAAGAGGAATTGTAGTGGGTAGCCATTCCAGCGTTGATCTGGAAGTTCCAACCCCCATTGAGGCTTCAGTAACTGTCACACCTACAAGGCGAGGTCAAGAGAGGACCCTGAAGACCCGAGATCCGGATTGGCTGGCTCCTCTTGGTTCCTGGACCCTGGACACTGGAGGTAGACCAAGCAGAGTTCTCCAGAGAACACCGCCGGATTGCGCCACATCTTTCCTAGACCCTGCAACCTACCTATCCCTTCATTTGTAAGTTACACCACTAAATAAACCTCCCTTTTAACTATGTGGAGTGGCCTTAATAATTGCACCAATAAGAAACAATACAGGAAAACCCAATGAATAACCACACCCTAAACCTTGTAAATATTAACATATATAATCAAAGCAAAATGTGCCAATGAGGTTAATATATATGCTATGAAGTAGTAATAGCAACATTTCTTTTTTTTTTTTTTTTTTTTGGTTTTTCGAGACAGGGTTGGCTGCCCAGAAGCTATTTAGGTTGTGGGTTGGCCTCCCCCGGGGTCAGAAGATTGTTTCAAGTTTCCTGAATAAACTGCTTGGAGAAGAGCCTGGTGTTGCGTCTTCCTTGCTGATCGAGGCGGGCGTAACACCTAAGTGACAGCAGGAAGATCCAGTCTCTTCTGAAGGACTGGACTGGACCCCGAACAGCCATACAAAGGCATGTTTATTGATTGTTACACAAAGGATTTCTTCTGAACGGGAAAAATCAGTAGCCATCTTAAGATATGCTTCCCCCTCCCCCCCTCCAAAGGTATTTGCTGACCAGCCGTTTTAGAAGTGATCAGAAGTTGAACATGAGGCTGGGACAATAAATCTATGTATCCTGGACTTGGCAAAAACAAGATGTGGGGAGTAATGGACTCAACTGACCCGAAGTTGACCTTAGAGGAGAGTAGGACTGCAACAGTATATCTGAATGTGTCAACAAAAGCTGGATATAGGGAATAAAAATGTATGTCTCTATAAACACCCTGAATCCTGTTAGCAATTACTAACCTTATGCTTACCTCACCCCTAGCCCTCTTGTCCAATCCCAAGCTGCATGTAAACTTTTCCTACATAAACTCCTTAAAGTGAGTGCTGAGGCCGTTCTCCTCCACCTTCTGTGTGGGATGCTGGACTACGGACCAAGCTTGCTTGTTTTTTTAATAAAAACCTCTGTGTGCTTGCATAGGATAATGGCTCTGTGGGGGTCTTCCTTAGGAGTCTTGCGACCTGGGCATAACACCTCATGCCAAGGTCTGTAATCTTAATTTACATATCATACTGAAGGAGAGCATCACATGCCTCCACGACTCTAGGCCTTTATTATGTATCTTGTAAAATACATAATAATGGAAGAGCCTGGGGTGTGCCTGAGGTATCTTGTGACCAAAGTCATTGGATGGCTGCAAAGCCTCTTCAGCAAAACAATTCTACAGATAACAGGAACAGTCATTGTTTTCCGCAAGGATTCTTCAAGGTCAAAGTACTTCTTAAAAACAGCTGTTCATTCTAATATCTACTCCGCAGTGTGATTCTGCCAAATTCTTACAGACTACAGTGTATTTTTTCACAGCCAGCTCTTTTGTCGGCAGGTTTCATATTGTGGTTACAAAGAAAGAAACAATCATTTTACTATTTATCTTGAAAGGTAATCTTATGAGGAATCTTTAAGGAATCACAAACAAACTTTTATACATAAAAAAAAAAAAACAGCTGTACTTTCATCTTTAGGGTGTATATCCATTGAAAAATGTTTTTTTTTTTGTTTTTTTTTTTTTTTATATCAGGAGATTGAGGGCAGGAATAGATACATGGAATTAATTATCACCTTTGATCATCAACCAAGCCTAGCGAGACAATATGTCTGTTAGTTATTTAGCTGTGTTGTGTTCTTACCCTGAGAGGAAGTGTCACGAAACACGACAGAATCCACTTATAAGAGTTTTATTAGAGATAAAGGGACAGAGAGTGCGCAGGCCTGTGGGAGAGACACGTGCGTGGAGAAGAAAGAACTGGGAACATGGCACTCTGCTTTAAAACCGGCTGGGGGTGTGGCCAGGTCACGTCACTACTCCACGCATGTGCGCAGATCACATGGTCACGTTGCACGCTTACCTGGCCATGAAACGTCACGAATCCTGGTTATGCGAGACGCCTTTACCTGGAAATGGCTATCTTGACCTGGAACTGGCTAGGTGGAGGTGTCCAGGTCTGCCAGGTATCCTGGTTACGAGAGACGCCCTGACAGGGAAATGCCTATTCTGACCTGGAATTGGCAAGGCGGAAGTGTCCGCCTGGTATATGTGACCGTGGGGGCGTGTTGTGAACCCTTCGATGTCAGCTAGTAACAGTTGGGTTTTTTGTTTGTTTGTTTGTTGGTTAGTTGGTTGGTTGGTTGGTTGGTTGGTTTTAAGATTTTAAGACTAATTTTTTTATTAATTGTGAAAGTAGCTTCGGTTTATCTCAACTAGCATTTTTAAATTTTTTTTTTTTACTTAAAAACATTTCTTTCCTTTTACATACCAACCCCTGTTCCCCCTCCCTCCCCTTCTCTGGCTCCCCCACCTACCTACCCCCATTCCACCCTATCCCCTCCTTATAGAGGGTAAGGCCTCCCTTGGGTAGTCAACACACACTGTCATACCAAGTTGTGGTCAGACCTAGGTCCTCCTAACTGTTATGCCCAGATTGTGACCCCCCAAAGAGACCACCGAAGACCTTGTTGGATGTTCCAGAATGCAACAGCAAGGTTTATTCTGCAGATACAAGTCTAGACAGGGACTCATTCCTACACCCAATACAGTGAGGCAGGGAGGAGTGCCTCTTTCTTGGGGAAGTTAGTTTTTATAGGCAAAACCCATAAAATTTCTTAGAGGGGAGGGGGTTAGTACGGGTCCATCCTTGATTGGTCAAGTTTTTCCCGGGCCTGGACTTTACCTTATTTTATCTTATCTGTTTGCCCTGTCAGGAGTTTTACAACTCATCTCCGGGGTCTGGTCTTGTTATCTCTGGAGAGGGGCATCTCGTGGTTAATTGGTTACCATCAGACATCCTGACTCTGTCCTTTTGCTCCTGGGGCTGGCGCCATCATTTCTGGGGACTTGAAACTGGCCTGGCCTGGATCACAGTCCCCAAAGCTGCCACTGAATACTTTAGGTACAGAATGCAAAAGTAAGGTGTTTTCTAAGTCTCCAGGGAGGCTCTTTCAAATCTCTCACTCACAGCAGGGAGGTGGGGAGAAGGAGCCTCCCCTTTCTTTATGAGGCTAGTTCTTAAAGGCACAGACCATATAATTTATTTTAACCCACCTCCCTTTTTAGTCTTTTGGTCGAATATCCTGACTGTTTTCCAAAGTCCCTGTAGCAGATACAGCCACCTGGGGAAAAGGGGTCTAAGTTCTTATCTACATTTAGGAATCCTGGTTTAAGCTTCTCTTTGTCTGTAGGGGATAGAGTGGGGGGTTTTACTGAGGTATCACACTAACGACATCAAGGCTGAGTAAGGAATCACACCATAGGGAATGGGTTCTAAAAAGCCAGTTTGTGTACCCGGAATAGGTCCTGGTTCCATTGCCAGGGGACCCATAAACACAGTAAGACATGCAGCTTTCACCCACATTCAAAGGGCCTAGTTCAGTCTCATGCAGAAACATGAAGGCCGAAGATGGCTGAGTTAGGGGAGAGATGGGGAGGGAGAGCAATGAAAGAGAGATCTTGACAGAGTGCACCATTAAGGGGATGGGGAGAAATCTGCAGCTAGGGAAAACCCCAGGAACTCACAAGATTGTCCTCCGTTAAGACCCATAGCAATGGTGGAGAGGGTGCTTGAACTACTCTTCCCCTGTACTCATATTGGTGTCTACACTAATTGTCATCATAGAACTTACATCCAGTGACTGATGGAAGCAGATACAGAGACCCACAGCCAAGTATTTGGCCAAGATCCTGGAGTTCAGTTGAAGAGAGGGAAGAAGGATTATAAGAGCAAGGGGGGTCAGAATCATGATGGGAAAAAACATAGAGACAGCTGACTCAAGCTAGTGGGAGCTCATGGACTCTGGACTGACAGTTTTGCATTTTTGACCTTTTGTGAACTTTTGTATTGTTTTCTGGGGTTTTTCATCTTAAGGCTATTATCAAAATATCTGAATTCATCTAATGATGCACACTGAAACCTGTGACTGTATTTCAGCATTAAGATTAATGGAATTTAAGCCAGCCACCTGGCTCCTTTCTCTTAATCATTAACTTGAGCTACGATCTATGCAGCTCCTTAAGAGAAACTCATAGGACCTAGCTGTGTAACATTTCCTTGCATTTACTTTTATTCATTAAAACTCTATATAAGCTAACATTATTATTATCAATTAGATGGTACAGCTTAGGAAGGAATCATCTTTATAATAATCCACAGGTAAAAATGCCCAGTACATTGGGATGTTTCCATGAAATAAACACACTATATTCCAGGCAGTAGAGATCACCCCACATGCATTCACACCATGCCAGATACCAGAGAATGATAGCAGCAGCAAACATATAAAGGCACAGTAGAAGCAAAAGACATTCTGGGGTCTGGGGTCTCAGGGCCTTATCCTAATTAATTTTTACCCATCAGGGCGTTGCCTCCTGGTGGGCTGATGCCTTGAACTTCGTTTGCCACCTTCTGACATGGTCACTAGCCTTTATATACGCATATATGTATGTAACTTTATGTATATGTATATTGCATGTATGTATGTATGTATATTTGTATGTATGTGTGTGTGTGTGTGTACGTGATTCCTCTACATTTTAAGCATTAGCAATCCATTTCTAATCTCTCCTATTCACAGGTATATCTTTTGACAATTTTCAATTTCCACTAATTCAAACCTTTAATAATGGACAATAATTCAGTGTTCTTAAACTCATTCATATAATCAAAAGTAGATTATGCATGATTAGTCATTGTTATAAGAAAAATGGCAGACAAGTAAACATTTATAAATTGTCATTAAAGTATAATCACTCTGATGACATTCATCTTATCACAAAGTGGTGAGTGATAAACTCAAGGCTGATAACCTCTTTTGAATATAACACAGCAAAAAGCAAATATTTAACTGTTCAGAGTATAATTTGTTCATCTCTGTACTTAATTTTTACCTATTATACAAAAATTTTTCCACATAAATGCTTACGTTTTAAGATTGTATTTAAAATTGAAGCATTTTTAAATACCTTATAACCTCTATGATATTTAATCCTCATAAAATTATCTTAACTGTATTAAATAGTCTTCATATTAATGATAAGAAACTATGGACATTTTCCCAGGAACCTGTCCTAAGAAGATTTCTCCCAGAGTCTTGGGGAAGATGCTATGGCTGGCGTGGGGTAATTTGAGGGAAAAGAATCTATGTACACCATGCTCTTTCATCCATCCACTTTATTTTTCTGAGACAAAATTTTATCTACACAGTTTAGTCCTGTTCTTAAATTTAGCTCCTCTCTGTCCTTCTCTTCCTGTCCTCTCATAGCTCTAACTAAGATCTTTTGCTATTGATCTCATCTTCATCCTCATTTCCTCCATCCATTCTCATTCCTTCCTTTTCTACTCTCCTGACTTGACCCAATCCCTACCATCTACAAAAAACTCTGCCTTGTTCTTTCTTCTCTGGCCACTCTACGATGTTCCAAGGTAAGCTTTCTGCCTCAATCTTCCTTCATCTGGTATGAAAAAAAAAAAATCCTTTTGTTCTGAGTCAATTGCTCTGGAATTCAGCCTGTGAGGGGAACAGGATCTGAGCTTCATTTGCACAAGAAACAAAGCTATGCTTCTACACATCCACCTGTCTCCTACTGTAGGAGACAGGCTTTGTTATGACCTAGAAGTTATGAGTGCCCAAGAAATTGATGGCAGGAAACAGCTGATATATTAAAAGCCAAATAACATCAAATATTCCCTGTATTTGACTTCTCCTCCAGAAGGATTTTTTGAACCTTCTAGGTATAGCATTATCATATACAGCTGAATCTCTATTTTATATTCTTGTAGCCTGCATCAAGAAACCTAGATTTCAAATAGAACAGAGAGGTTACTTAAACTGATATACATACTTTGAAATTTAATATACCTTGAAATGTTATATAACAGAGTAATTAATATATAGATAGACATGTCTGAAATAAAAATTCACACCCAATAATTTTGTCTTACTGTAGGCTAAGTTCTTAAATAATTAAATGAGTGATACAAAGTCACGTAGAAAGACACAGACCAGTGACAGGCATACAAAGAGTTAAAAACAAGTACAGAGAAAAAGAAAGATAATATATTGGAAGAGTTTTTAAAACCACCTTTCAGTCAAAACATAGATGAAATAGAAAGTTTCTAAGAAAAATAAGAGTAGCTGAAGAGGTAGTTCAAGCAGTAAGGTGTTTTCCACACAAATAGGGGACTGAGTTCAACCCCTAACATTCACATATTAAGCTGAAAATAATGGTTGTGTGCTTGTTGTTTTCCCAGAACTGGGGCAGTGGTTTAAGAATGATCCCTGTGGCTTGCAGACTATCCAGCCCAGCTTATTGGTTCATTCCTTGGCTAATGAGGGATCCTGCTACAAGATGAATGTCATCTGAGGAACGACATTCAGGTTTGATATCTGGCCTAATGTATACTTGCACTTACACAGTAATACACGCACATGAATCTCACCCTCCTCTAAACACAGAAACAATAACTTATCTTCCCCAAAGCAGGCCATAGAAACCAGATTCTATCCTCCCTAACAAGTCATCAAGTTCAAGTACAGCATTATAAGCTTTCCCTAATTTTCTGTCTTGAAGGTAATAATAAAGAAATTCTCCAATCTGCCTCATCTGTTAACAGAACTGGTGATCCTCATTTTGTAGTCTTGGTTCATACTTGGGTTGAGGGAATGCTGTACAGAGGGGCTGAGAAGAATATAGCAGATAGACCTGGTGAGACTTTCCCACTGACTCTGTTACTATCGCATCACACATCCTTTTCCAACTACATTTCAGTACAACTGCCTATAGTTCTTCAAATGGATACAAAAGCATGGATCTTTTAGTCTTCCATCTGAATGCCTTGGTGTTTTATAAAATGGATTGGGTTGTATTAGTTACTTTTAGTTGATGTGATAAAATACCATGACCCAAAACAACATTGGGGAGAGTTTATTTGGCTTACATGTTACAGTCTATCACCAAGAAAAGCAAGGCAGGAACTCAAGGCAGAAACCTGGAAATAAGAAGAGAAACAGAGAACAGAGGAATGCTGCTTACTAACTTGTCCCAAATGGTTTATCAGCTTGCATTTCTATACAACCCAGGACCACCTTCCCAAGAGTGGCACCATCCACAATGGACTGAGCCCACTCACATCAATCATTAAGAAGAATGCTCCAGACATCTGGCCCACCTGATGAATTAGAATTCCTCTAATGAAGGTCCCTTTTCCTGGTTTTTCTGATTTGTATTGTGCTGAAAAATAAAAGGAAAACAAAACAAAACAAACAAAAACCCTATCAACACACTCGTTACTCAAATTTCTTTTACTCTTACTGGCCTCATTTATTACTAAAGGAGAAGGACCACTCTACCTCCCCTATATTTTCATGCTGACAAGCTGTTACACATTTAACTGTTGCTCAAAAAGTGGACAATAGAAACAGTAGGTAGTGATACAATACATATAGTGATACAATTTTTTGAAATTACTTTCAAAGAGACTAGAAATTTTGCTGGACCTCACAGCTGAGTTAATAATACACCTTGTAGTCACTTGAGATGACCTGGTATCCTGCTGTGTCCTCTGCCTATTTGTTTAACCTACACTTAAGAGAACCATATAACAACCAACTTTACATGCCTTGGATTTCCAAAATAATCAGCTTTCATAGGTTAAACTAATGCATAGTTTTATTCTTAAATTATGTACTCTTCACACCCCTGACTGAGAGTAATACATGTGTGAATGTGCTGAAAACAGCCTACAGGTTGAAAATCAAACTTACACAGCAAATGTCCACCTCAAACTTTGAATTGATTAATAGATATAGACTGATAGTGCCTGTTTAAAGTATTATTTGCTATTATTAGTCAATTGTGGTCAGTAAAGTAACTTAATCCCTTATAAAACTCTGTTAAAATTTTCTGTAGAGAATTCCTCATTTGTTCCCCATGAGATTTTTTTTTTCTGTGATATTCAATAAATGTGGAGAAAATCCCTTGATTAGGGACAGACAGATTCATAGTTAGACATAGTCAGGCATAGATATTCAGACAGCAATATGGACACAGTCACACTCAGATACATCAGACATAGACACAGACAGACTAGTAACCACAAAGGACAAACAGACATAAGACACAGGGTTAGAAGTGGAGAATTCAAACATGTGCTTGATCTTGGCCAAATTTATCCAAAGAGATATGATGCATTTTCTTTCCTTAATATGACAACATAACAATGACACATGTTGGTGCCTCTGCAGTTTTCTTTTGCATTTAACCAACACAGGTAGAGGCTACGGATGTTTCTTTAGAGGGCAACTTGATGATATTCTACAACATTGAAAATTCCCTAATTTCTAATTAGCTCAGATGTTATGACCTGTGCAGCCTTTCTCAGAATCACTTGAAGGAACTCTTATTCTTGCTAAATGGCACAACCTTTCCTTTAGAGTTTAATAGACATTAGTTGTCTTAGCTGTGATAAAGTACAATGACCAAGGCAACTCATAGAAGAGTATATTGGGGTTTACAGTCTATGATAATTGTAAAACAGGCATGGTGTCGGTGCAGTACCTGAGAGCTAACCTCTATCCACAATCTTGGTGGGCATTATCATTTGAGTTACCATATTAGTTATGTCTTATTGTCTACCATTCGGACTTAGCTTTCTAAAGTTGGGGGAGTCTGGGTAGATAAGTAGCAAAAATTCTGCTGTTTAAGTATTGACTTGCTTCATATTTTTCTTGTAGAAATAAATTTGCATTGACTAACAGTTCCTGTAGAATGTTGTTACTGGTGAAGTTTTTAAGTAGTGATTTCAATTAATGTGCAAGACTTGACCTATGCTATATAAATTCTTATTTTCTTCCTTAGCTAAAGTTATTTTCAAGGTAATGCTTTCCTTTGTTGAGGAAATTATTTTAACACTAAAGAATAACTATCCACTTAGTTCAAAACTAAACTAGAAAAAAATGAAAGCCTCCAAAGTCACATAGAATTTAGAATTCACCCATACATATAACCTTTCTGTATCACAACCTTCATGTCTTCATTTGCTCAGAAAACACCTGAGCAATACAATGTTTAATGAATTTTTTTTTTTTTTTTTTGGTTTTTCGAGACAGGGTTTCTCTGCGTAGCTTTGCGCCTTTCCTGGGACTCACTTGGTAGCCCAGGCTGGCCTCAAACTCACAGGGATCTGCCTGGCTCTGCCTCCTGAGTGCTGGGATTAAAGGCGTGCACCACCACTGCCCGGCTTTAATGAATTCTTGAACTGGTAACTACAATGAATCTTGCAAAGCCAGAGACTCTTTGTGCTCATTTTATAAATTTGCAGTGTATGTTCAATGGCGTGTTCAGGGAGATTAGAACAGTGAAGGCTTCTGACTTATAAAGTGCAAAAGGCTACTGAGAGAAATTTTATATGGATTTTTAATTGAACATACAAATACTGATGAAGTCACCAAAGTGCCTTGCTAATTTTCATTGTTTTTATTATTTTTGCAACAGTGTTTCATTCTGTAGCCCAGGATGACTATGTAGATACATTCAACCTCATAGAAATCCTCCTGCCTCACCCTTCCACATGCAAAATGACTTGCTCTAGATTTGCTTTGTAGACAACTTGTTGGCATGGCTGATAAGGAATTTCCGCCTGATCTTCCCTTCTCTTTGAGATTCCTCCTTGAAGCAATGCTGCCATAGCTGAAAGCTGTGCAATTATCCATCTCTCCCTCTGCTTCAATCTTTTTCTTCTTATTAAGCCGGGAGGAAAATGTTAAGCCCCTTAGGCACCTGCATCTATTAACAGGAAGAGGAGATTAACTGTCAGTGTTGCACAGACTCATGATTAGTGGACTGCTGGCAGAATTCTCCTTTATTTTCTCCTTTTTAGTAACAGAAAGCCGTGGGAATGTCATAGAGTGGCTGCAGCAGGCTTCTGATCGTTAGTGCTGGATCTTGAACTGTCATTTACAGGATTCTGGAGAAACCTTTAGGTTTAATCTTGGACACATTATAAAGGAGAACATAGGGTTGTGTGGTCTTCAGAGGAAATTCATGGAATGAATAAGAAGCAAGAGCATGTAATGAGTATGTAAGGCCCCTTCTACTTCTAACCCAAATTGTTATGTGCCCTAGAATTCCAGAGTCAAAAACTGTATTTTTATTAAATCAGATATTTAGAAAGTTAAGTTTTTTTCATGAATAATAGAGGAATGGTAAACAAATAGCCTGAATACAATTACCAGAAAAAAATCATGAAATATTAAGTATGTGTAAACTCCAAAGCATTCCAAAATATTTTTGTTTTTCTTATTTTTGATTGTGGGGGACAGAATGTGAGATCATTAAAATATTTTCAATCATGAAAGGTTTCTCAAGGCCTATCATTCATTTTTACCTAGTCCCCAGAAAAGATAAACAATTTAAAAATATTACTATGTGTTTAAAAAACACAAAACCCAGAGGGGTAGTATGTAGTATAGTGCAGTGATTCTCAGAGCAGTGCCTTTGTTGCAATTTGAAGTTTGCCTGTAGAAATGTCAGAAATGCAACATTTTGAACCACATTTTAGCTGTAATGAATCAGAAATTCTTGAAAAGGGGAAAAATCTGTGTATTAATATGCCTTCCAGTTACCTCGATGGGCAGTAAAATTTAAGCACCATTTGTACTGCCATTAAGTATATTATGTCTGAAGAAAGCCACTGTTTGTCTGAGTTCAAACCTGCTTCTCAAGTGTCTAACCTATGTTTCTCCAATCTTCAGTTCCTGCATCTAAGGCTTAGGGAAAATTGTAGATGAGGAGCAGAAAGATTATAAGGGCTGGAGGATCAGGGAGTTTGCTGTGGGGCTGTGTCTCCTAGTAATGTCAGAAACAACAACCATAAACTGTTACCAATACAACTGCATAAATTAAATCTGAGCAAGGACAACAATAGACATGTCAAAGTGGATGGGAAAAAAGCCCAAAAGACCTCAACCCTATACAAAGAACTATAGGCAGCTAAGAAATAATGAGAGCAAAAGAAACTGTCTTCCTTAGGGAAGATTATATCAACTGGTTATCCAACACCAAGTAGCCAGCCCTGAAAACATGCACACAAGTAACATTACCCATACTGATCAGGTTATATTCAGGAATACATAGATGATATAGATATAGAAATAGATATAGATTGTGGTGGTACTGTGTTCCCCAAAATAATGTGTACCTTAAACTTATCTGGGGTCAGAGAACAGAAAAGCCACTAGATACTTAAGATAGGCAGTGATAGCACACACCTTTAATCCTAGCATTCCAGAGGCAGAAATCCATGTGTTCAAGGATACAGACAGGCATGGTGACTCATCACGCCTTTAATCCCAGAAAGCAAGCCTTTAGTCCCAGGGAGTGGTGGTAGAAAGCAGAAAGGTATATAAGGCATGAGGACCAGAAACAAGAAGCATTTGGCTGGTTAAGCTTTCAGGCTTCTAGCAAAACAGTTCAGCTGAGAGCCATTGGGATATGAGGACACAGAGGCTTCCAGTCTGAGGAAACAAGACCAGCTGAGAAGTTGGCCAGGTGAGGTTAGCTGTTGGTTGTTCTGTCTCTCGGATCATCCAGAGTTCACCCCAATAACTGGCCTCAGGTTTAATTTTATTAATAAGGACTTTTAAGATTCCTGCTACAATAGATGATATACATATATATGTGTATATATATGTGTGTGTGTGTGTGTGTGTGTGTATGGCATACATATTTTCTGATAAAATCTGTTTTACTGAGGCTGTGTCCTCACATGTAACCAAATATATATATGTATATATATATATATATGTGTGTGTGTGTGTGTGTGCGCTGCATGCGCGCGCGCGTGTGTGTGTGTGTGTGTGTATAGAAAATGTATATATAACATGTATATACTACATGCATATATATGCATATAATAGCAATTAGTGAAAAAATGAACAAATTTGAAAGAGAGCAAGGAGAGTTATATGAGGGGGTTGGAGGGAAAAGGGGAAGGAAGAAATGATGTAATTATCTTATAATCTTAAAAACAAGAGAAAAATATTGAAGATATGTTAACAGTTAATGCTAAGGGTTCCCTTTACTTTTTGAGATTCCAACCCTCCATGTGTAATGCTATCTACTATCAGCTATCCACATTAGATCTCTTCACTGTGGCAATTGTGGGTCTCTATCCTATTGATTACAGTTATGAAGCTTGCTTTCCCTCACCTTTGAAAATGACTCACAATTTTTTATTGAAAATTATATACTATGTAGGGTAACTGGAGCTAAGGTTGATAGGCACCTGGGGTTAGATTTTACCTTAATCTGCATGGTGCATAGATTATGTCTAATGTTAGCCACAGGCTTTAAATTTCTTCCTGTAGTGCCTTTGTTCTCACCTCTCCTGTATTCCTGGGCTTTCCTGAAACATCCTATATGGATAGAATGTGTGTCCTCAGATGTCACTGAAATGGTGCTGTACTGTTACTGTGGTGCATTTCAGTGCCCTGGTGAAATATGGAAGAGAAAGTGTACATTTTCTGACTTAATCTGTTTTCCTGAGGCTGTGTCCTTACATGTGACCTCCTTTCTTAGTTTTCTCTTTCACTGACTGCATTGAGGAGACATGCAAACTATAGCATATTTAAAGACATGGCATTCCCTAGTAAGGCTTTGATTATGGAAAAGGCCTTGCCCTGTTTCAAAGTAGCCTTCCTTCTGATGAAGCTTCTAGAGATCCATCTCTGCTCTTCATTATGAGAATCTAATATGATCCCTACAGGTAACACCCTCATAGATGCAGTTGCCCCACCAAGAACTGACTCCCAGGAGATTCTTGCTTTCAATCTATTATTACTGCTATGACTATTGCTAACAATCTATCAAAAACTATTATTTATTTAAGGGTTCTTAGCAACTTTTGGCTTAAAAAGATAGTATATTAGGGGCTGGAGAGATGGCTCAGTAGTTAAGTGTATTAACTGACCTTTCAAGTTTAGCTCCAAGCACCCACACTGGGAAGCTCAAAACCACCTGTAACTCCAGCTCTGGGAATTCCTGTGCCTCTGGCCTTCTTGGGCACTTGTACTCATTCAATCACATACCTAAATTTATAATTGAACAGACACAATTGAAAATAAAAATAAGTTATAAAATACTCAGTATAGTGATACAATAATATTTGAGAGACTGAAGGACCAACAAATCAGGAGGCAGTAGCCACTGAAACAATAGCTACAATTCCTACGAGGAAAAGGGATATTATGCCAAGCATCAAGCAGGAATGAGGGCAAAAATACAGGCTCTGCCCTATTGAAGGTTACCTCATAGTATGTAAAATATTTTTTTCAGAATGTGCATTGTGCTAGAATACTTCATTTTACAGCAGTTTCTTTATTCTATTTTGAGGAAAAGGGATGATTCCAGTCTCTGGGTAAACTCAGAAACTGTATTGTCAGGAACCACATGTCTAACAAATGCCTGGGAATAGAAAGGGAGACACTTTTTTTCACTGATTTGGAAAAATTGAAACTGTAGGGCATGGGTTCTCAACCTCTCTAATGCTGTGAACATTTACTACAGTTCTTTATGCTGTAGTAAACCCCCAACCATAAAATTATTTCATTGTTACTTTATAACTTCAATTTTTCTACTATTATGAATCATAATGTAAATATCTGATATGCAGGATATCTGATGTGCCACAGGAGCCCATGCTGTAGGGGCTCATAAGTCTATTAAAATCATATCAGAAAAAAAAAACAGGTCCAACAATTTATCAGACACACTAGGAAGAAAGAAGGATATAACCCCTGGTTCAGTGCATGCCTTACCAAGTGAATTCATGTCTTCCATCTCAAATTTGACCAGCAGCTAGCTCCACGTTCAGTTCCAGCATAACTCTCCCTCAGGAATGGTGTGTCTCATTACCTTATCTATACAGACTCCTTCTTAGCCTACTTCTGAAACCTCTTGAATTCTTCTGCAGCCTCTTTAATTGTATTCATTCTACAATGTGTGTGTGTGTGTGTGTGTGTGTGTGTGTGTGTGTGTGTGTGTGTAGAGAGAGAGAGAAAGAGAGAGAGAGAGAGAGAGAGAGAGAGAGAGAGAGAGAGAGAGAGAGAGAGAGAGAGGAGGAGGAGAGGAGAGAGATGGTGGCCCTATGTGCTTTGTGATATGAGAGTTAATTAGTAATTTAGATCTGAATAAATAACTTGCATTCCCCTCAGCCAAATGATCAAGGGAGGTGAATTTTATGACAAATTGCCATCATCATAACTGCTAACACTTATGAATTGTTATTCAGAAAAATCCAAGATTGTGGACAGACACAAACATGTTTGTCAATTTTTCTGGTATAAACCACTCATGTCACCAAGGAAGCACCAGGGCTAGTTAGAGGAATATGGATGGAAAAAAACTGAGAACAAGCTTTAAATTTGATTTCTTTGGGAGGCAAGGGAGTAGGAGAATGAAAGAGCAAGCAATTTCATGGTCAACTAGTGTGAGTCATCTCAGTAGGCACTGATGCCAATACATCACCTCTCAGTGTGTGGGTGTGGGGTGATTAAGGCAGATGGATAGTGGCCAAAAATGTGAGTTCAGCAGAGGAGGTACTTGGGCTACAAGCTTGGGATCAATAAGTTTGTACTGAAATATGTGCTGGGGTGAAATGTTGACTATAATGAGGACTTGGCTAACCATGACAGAGAAAATGTCTCCAGGGTCAACCAAGGCCCCAGATCTCAAAGTATCTCAGAAAAGATAATAAAGAGTTTGTTGTAACTCATGATCTAGAGACTTCAGGCAGGCAAACCTCAGCTTTCATAGGATATAAATACCACTTTGGTTTGCATGGTGATGGTTTTACCTGTGGCTATAGTTCTGATGAGTTCAACAAATATCAGCTGGGTAGTGGTGGCACATGCTTGTAATCCCAGCACTCAGGAGTCAGAGCCAGGTGGACCTCTGTGAGTTTGAGGCCAGCCTGGTCTACAGAGTGAGATCCAGGACAGGCACCAAAACTATACAGAGAAAACTTGTCTCAAAAAACAAAACAAAACAAAACCAACCCCCGCAAAAATATCTAATTTTCATATTGTTAATCTTTTCCTATTACAAAGGATTAATGCCTTCTAAGCTGTTGCATCTCAGATCTAAAACCAGATATCTCTGATTCACTTTTTAATTATTCTGCTGATCTCAGATCTATGGCAAGTCTAAAATATTCATAATGGCTTTCAGAGTCTAAGGGATTATGCTGAGAAAGTTTCTTTTTATGGAAATTTTTGCAGCCTAAGTGTGATAGCAGGCAATTCATTCATATAATACCAAGTGCTCTATTTTTATTAAGATTTAAGATAACATGATGGAAAAATTATATGATGAACATCTTTTATTAGAAATTAAAAGAAACTTTTCCTTAGTAAAGTAATAATTGAAATATTACTTAAGGTACTAAGAAATAAAGCCCAAATTATTTCTATACTGTATTTTGTCAGAAAAACTAAACTAGGAATCTGAAGAATTGGATCTGAGATTATTAATTACCAAGTCAATAATATTAACAGTTAGAGCTGAATTTCTTAGTATGTAAACTTAGAAAATACTACCTATATAATTTACAGTATAATTAACAATATGTTTTAAATTTATGTCACAATGTATTCCAGAGTTGTAGATAGGAGTATAGTATACCTGTGTTCATCTTTCTGTGTGGGAATATTTAAAAGAGCAGTCTTTTAATTTTAGATGAAAGAAGTCACAGCTTCAGACCACATTCATATTATATATACACATACGTGTGTGTGCGCGCGCGCGCATGTGTGTAAAATATGTGTATGTGTATGTATAGAAAGAAAGAGAAAGATTCAATGCAGTTGCCAAATATGGTAGGGTAATATTCTCTTCAGGAGTTTTGATTATCTAACAAAAATCCCAGTGGAAAGCAAAGGATTCCTTTTCTCAAATTGTAGATCAGATGGGTCAAAGAGACTCTCAAAGTAAAATAATCTATTGCCACTGTCCTTCACTATCTGCCAGAATATGAAGTTAAGATCCTATTGCTGAATACATCACACCATTATGTTATAGGACTTGGAGGAATCAAGCTGGTATTGACCTAGAAGTTACCTCTCTGATGCTAGCTCTCACAGTGTCAGAATATGCTATACAAGCAGCCAAGAAAGGGAAAATATTAACAGTCCTCTTTATGTGTATAGTCTGTGAACTACAAGAATTACTAAATAGTAAAAGATCTCCAACATATCCATAGTGGCACTTGTATCTTGGGAGTAATAGCTATCTAATTAGACCTAAATTCAGCTAAAATTGGAGCTACCATACTTAGTACTGTAAACCTAAACACATGGCCAGACAGGTCATTGGTCCTAGAGAAAAACTCACTACTATTTCATTGTTAAAGAGGAATAGGTTTCTTGAAGTATGACCTGATGATTCTCTGGATTTCCTCAATGTTAGTTGTTATATCTGTCTCCTTTTTCATTTCTGATTTTGCTAATTTGGATTCTCTCTCTCTGCCTTTTGGTTAGTTTGGATAAGGGCTTGTCTATCTTGTTGATTTTCTCAAAGAACCAACTCTTTGTTTCATTGATTCTTTGTATTGTTCTCTTTGTTTCTATTTTATTGATTTCAGCTCTCAATTTGATTATTTCCTGGTGTCTATTCCTCCTGGGTGGCTTTACTTCTTCTTGTTCTAGGGCTTTCAGTTGTGCGGTTAAGTCACTAGTGTGAGATTTCTCCAGCTTCGTTATGTGGGCATTTAGTGCTATGATTTTTTCTCTTAGCACTGCTTTCATAGCATCCCATAAGTTTCAGTGTGTGGTATATTCATTTTAATTGATTTCTAGGAAGTCTTTAATTTCTTTCTTTATTTCTTCCTTGACCCATTGGTGATTCAGTTGAGTATTATTAAGTTTCCATGAGATTGTAGGCTTTCTGTAATGATGAATTCCAGAGAATCATCAGGTCATACTTCAAAAACCTGTACTCCACAAAACTGGAAAGCCTAAAAGAAATGGAAAATTTTCTGGATAGGTGCCACATACCTAAGTTAAATCAAGACCAGATAAACTATTTAAATAGACCAATAACAACTAAGGAAAAAGAGAGTGTCATTAAAAGTCTCCCAACCAAAAACTACCCAGGACCAGATAATTTCAATGCAGAATTCTACCAAATATTCAAAAAAGAGAAAATACCAATACTCTTTAAATTGTTCCATACAATAGAAACAGAAGGAATGTTACCAAACTCTTTCTATGAGATACAGTGACCCCAATTTCCAAGCCCAACATAGATTCAGCAAAAAAAGAATTACAGAACAATCTCCCTCATGAACATTGATGCAAAAATATTCAATAAAATATTGGCAAATAGACTCCAAGAACACATCAAAACAATTATCCACCATGATCAAGTAGGCTTCATCCCAGGGATGTAAGGATGGTTCAACATACAAAAGTCTGTCAATGTAATACACCATATAAACAAACTGAAAAAAAAAAAAACCTTGGGGTAACTCTAACTAAACAATCAAATGACCTGTATGATAAGAACTTGAAGTCCCTGAAGGAAGAAATTGAAGAAGATGTCGGAAAATGGAAAGATCTCCCATGCTCATGGATAGGTAGGATTAACATAGTAAAATGGCAATCTTACCAAAAACAATCTACAGATTCAATGCAATCCCCATCAAAATACCAACACAATTCTTCACAGACCTGGAAAGAACAATACTCAACTTCTTATGAAAAAACAAAAAACCCAGGATAGCCAAAAGAATCCTGTACAATAAAACAACCTCTGAGGCATCATGATCCCTGACTTCAACCTCTACTATAGAACTACAGTAATAAAAACAGTTTGGCACTAGCATAAAAAAATGACATGTGGACCAATGGAACAGAACTGAAGACCCTGACATTAATCCACACACCTATGAATACATGATATTCGACAAAGAAGCCAAAACTATACAATGGAAAAAGGAAAGCTTCTTCAACAAATGGTGCTGGCATAACTGGATGTTAACATGTAGAAGACTGCAAATAGATCCATATCTGTCACTGTGCATAAAACTTAAGTCCAAGTGGATCAAAGACTTCAACATAAATCCAGTTACTCTGAACCTGATAGTAGAAAAAGTAGGAAGTAGTCTTGAATGCATTGGCACTGGAGATCACTTCCTAAATATAACACCAGTAGCACAGACACTGAGAGAAACAATAAGTAAGTGGGACCTCTTGAAACTGAGAAGCTTTTTTAGAGCAAAGGACACAGTCAACAAGAAAAGTGACAGCCTACAGAATGGGAAAAGACCTTTACCAACCCCACAACTGACAGAGGGATGATATTCAGAATATATAAAGAATTCAAGAAATTAGACATCAAAATACCCAACAGTCCAATTAAAAATGGGTTATACAGCTAAACAGAGAATTCTCAAAAGAAGAAGCTCAAATGACTGAAAGACATTTAAGGAATTACTCAACATCCTTAATCATGAGGGAAATGCAAATCAAAACGACTCTGAGATATCTTACACCCATCAGAATGGCTAAGATCTAAAACACTGAAGACACCTGATGCTGGAGAAAATGTGGAGCAAGGGGAACTCTCCTACATTGTTGGTGGGAATGCAAACTTGTACAGCCACTCTGGAAATCAGTTTGGCAGTTTCTCAGAAAATTGGGAATAAGTCTTCCTCAAGACACAGTTATACCACTCGGGTATATACCCAAGGAATGCTCAATCATACCACAATAACACATGCTCAACTATGTTCATAGCAGCATTATTTGTAATAGCCAAAATCTGGAAACAACCTAGATGCTCTTCAATGGAAGAATGGATAAATAAAATGTGGTACATTTATACAATGGAGTACTACTCAGCAGAGAAAAACAATGACATCATGAGGTTTGCAGGCAAATGGATGGAACTAAAACAAAATCATCCTGAGTGAGGTAACCCAGACTCAGAAAGACAAACATGGTATGTACTCACTCATAAGTGGATACTAGATGTAAAACAAAAAATAACCAGACTGCAACTCACAACTCCAGGGAGGCTACCTAGTAAAGAGGACCCTAAGAAAGACAGGAATCGCCTAGCGACAGAGAAATGGATGAGATCTACATGAGCAAACTGGGGGTGAGGGGGTTAATGGAGGGCAAGGGTTAGGGGAAAGAGAGCTTAAGGAGTGGGAGATCCCAGCTGGATTAGGAACAGAGTGGGAGAACAAGGAAAGAGATACCATAATAAATGAAGACCCATGGGAATAGGAAGAAGCTGAGTGCTAGAGAGGTCCTCAGAAATCCACAAAGATACCTCCACTATAGACTACTGGCAATGGTCAAGAGAGTGCTTGAGCTGACCTACTCTGGTGATTGGATGGATGAACACTATAACTGTCATGATAGAACTCTCATCCAGTGAATGATGGAAGCAGATGCAGAGATCCACAGCCAAGCCCCAGGTGGAGCTCCAGGAGTCCAATTGGCAAGAGAGAAAAGGGATTATATGAGCAAGAGATATCGAGACCGTGATTGGAAAAAGCACAGGGACAAATAGCCAAACTAGTGGAAACACATGAACTGTGAACCAATAGCTGAGAAACCCCCATAGAACTGGACAAGCCCCTCTGGATAAGTGAAACAGTTGATGAGTTTGAACTGTTTAGGAGGCCCCCAGGCAGTGGAACCGGGACCTGTCCTTGGTGCATGAGCTGGCTTTTTGGAATCTAGGGCCTATGCTGAGATACTTTGCTTAGCCTTGGTGTAGGGAGAAGGGGACTGGACCTGCCTCAACTGAATCCACCAGGCTGGGCTGACTCCTCACGAAAGACCTTGCCTTGGAGGAGGTGGGAATGGCAGGGTGGCTTAGGGGGAAAGCTAGGGGGTGGGAGGAGGGAGGACAGGGGAATCTGTGGCTGATATGTAAAGTTAAATTAGTTATAAAATAAAAATATTTTTTTTAAAAAGTTGAATAGTTTCCAACTATCTTTTAAATTCTTGTTGTAGACCCATAAATAAATACAGCTCTTACTGGTATCCCCACCCCTCCGGGAGACAGAGATGCCTAGAGAAATCCACAAGTGGTCAAATTGCATAGCTTAAGTGACTGTTGATTGCCCAGCCCTAAATGGGAAATCTCTATTACAATCTCTGCACCTAAGTATCATGGACTATAAAAGAAAGGGTATGGGAAGATAGCAAGAACCAGAGGATGTGAATTGCTTATTCAGGATAGTGTCTTTTAGATAGGGGATGGGTGTCATATTTATGAACTTGCAACAATATGGTTGCCTGCACAAGCTTTGGCATAGACAATGCCAATTGACTTACCAGTATACATGAAGGAAAATTTCTCAAGGCCCTCCCACAGATCAAAAGTTATAAGTAGTCAGTGGCTGCTGAGAGATTGAGAATTGTTTTGTTTTGGAGAAGAGACCTCAACCCCTAAACACAAGCAAACAAGCACTATATTAATTTTGACTCAGTAGCCTCTCTCTCTCTCTCTCTCTCTCTCTCTCTCTCTCTCTCTCTCTCTCTCTCTCTCTCTCTCTCCATTAAAATGATTCATGAATTTGAAAAGGGATGGACAGTCATAGAAGGTGGAGGGGAGAGGATGAATGGAAATAATAGAACAGTGTGTTCATGTGCAAAACTCTCAAAGAAATTTTAAGAAAATGCTAACTAATCAGAGAGGGACATTGTCTTTTTATCCTTGCTGCCTTACCTTCAGCTTGGCAACACAGAATAAGAAGAATAAAGTTGGGGGGTAGGCTAGGGGGAAGGGAGGGGGCAGAAATGGGGAGAACAAGGGAATCTGTGGCTGTTATGTAGAACTGAATGGTATTGTAAAATAAAATAAAAAAAATTAAAAGAAGAAAGTGCTAAATATCAATTAGACAATAATAAAACTTTTTCAAATGCAGCTATACATTAAAAATTAGAGAATATAGATTGCAGAGCTTAAGAGCATATACTTGGATGTTGAGAAAGACAAATGGGAAGGTTGTATGTAATTTCATGTCTGCAGTTCAGAGAAACAGAGGACTTCTTTTCCTGGATTGTCAGTATGACATCATCTTAGAAGTCAGTCCAACCTAAGCCAAACCACAGACAGAAAATAACCATAGACTGTGCTTATGGTAGTAACACTGCACAGAGAACTTTATTGTCCAATAAACATTTTTCCCATGGAGGGAGGCTGTAAAGCACAGATCTAAGGGTAAAACTCCTCCTAAATAGTTTGTTTCTCAAAAAATGTATCTTTTTGTTAGTATTGAAAGTTATGAAAGTTTTATATTAAATAGTATTTGAGCCTTAGTTCCATAGCAAATACAATTTTTTTCTTAAGTTCAAATAAATTCTTTTCTCCAAGATATTTACTGTTGGAAAGTAACTAGATGATGGCACATGCCTATAGCTTCATTTCTCAGATTACTGATGCAGGAGCATCAAGAGTTTAATACCAATCTGGGGTACATAGTGAGCTCCAGGAAAGCCTTAGACATAGGAATACATTGCCTCAAAAAAGAATAAAATTCAATTAGACTAAATTCCATTTCATTTTAAGATACTTGGGAAGAATGAAAGGCTTCAGTGTTTTCATTATTTTCCTCATAGCCCTGATGGAATAACCAACAAAACTTCAGGGAGAAAATTGTATTCAAAGACAGAGTCATCATGATGTGGAAAGAATGACAGACACAGTGAAGGATTATAGCTAGAGTGTTTCTCTCCAGGTCCCACCAAGTCCCGGCAGTCCCATAGCCCACTTATAAAATAAACACACAGACGCTTATATTATTTAAACTGCTCGGCCATCAGCTCAGGCCTACCATTGTCCAGCTCTTACTCTTATACTCAGCCCATTTCTGTTAATCTATATGTTGCCACGTGTTCTGTGGCTTTACTTGCTGCCTTTACATGATGCTTCCTGGACGGCAGGCTGGCATCTTCTTCTCTCTGACTTCCTGTTCTTTCAATTCTCTTCTCTGCTAGTCCTGCCTATACTTCCTGCATGGCTACTGGCCAATCAGTGTTTTATTTATCAATCATCCACAGCAAAGGAGTATAACGTTGTGCCCTGTTCACCTTGTATAGACTGAGGTCAGAGATTGATGCCTTTGGAGCCAACTCTTAGTGGCCTAGTTCACCCAGCCAGCCCATACCTCCTAAAGGATCCACAGCCTTCAGAATAGTGAACCAGAAGGAATCAAGTATCAAAAACATTAGCCTGTAGAAGATGTTTCTAACTAAAACCATAATTATCATCACTTCTTGAGTACCTACTGTGATCCAAGCTCTATGGAAAGCACCGAGCTCAAACCTACTGTGTGACAGGAAAGATGGGTGGGGGTTATAATCCTGATTGAAGAAGTTGTGTAACAACTGTCCCTGTGTTTTTTCTCTCAGGACCTCACTCTCTTTTCTCATTTGTAAACTGAGGATCATAATACCATGTGCCTTAAGTTATTTAGAAAATTTATATGATAAAACACTTATAACTACACTGGTACAAAGATGCCAGCTAATTTTTTTGTATGTTTTATCTCTTACAGTGTTAACAAATGACTATGAATTAGTTATACTTCTTCCTAATTTTACATAAAATAAAATTAAAATTAAAAAATATAAAGAAATGTGCTCAATTAAGGAATAAGGTGAGAATTAAATTAGGAATTTCTTAGTTTTCGTATCTAGATTGTTGCCACTGTGTCATAGATTTTAGAATGACTTTTCATCAATATGCAATTGTAATATAGATAATAGAAGCATGCCACCTACAAAATATAGTGACCCAACAAAAGTGTTGCATGTGTTCTAAACCTCCCATCTCTTTGTTTTATAATAACTTTACTTTTGTCTTCTTGGAGACAACAGCTTTGCCCTTTAAATTGGTAACTTACCTTTCAGTTACAGTTCCTGCTGTGGATATCGATCTATATAAATAAAACACTGATGGCCAGTGACCAGACAGGAAGTATAGGCGGAACAAAGAGAGAGAATTGGGGAAACAGAAAGAGGGGGGAGGGACACTGCAGCCACCGCCAGGACAAGCAGCATGTAAAGGCGCCGGTAAGCCACCAGCCACGCGGCAAGGTATAGATTTATAAAAATGGGTTAATTTAAGATAAAAGAACAGTTAGCAAGAAGCCTGCCACAGCCATACAGTTTATAAGTAATATAAGTGTCTGAATGATTATTTTATACATGGATTGTGGGACTGCGGGGTTTGCTGGAACCTGGAGAGAAGCCAACCAGCAACAGTTCTTTCTTTTTGAGAAGAGAGATTCAACTTCATTTCATCATGTAAGAAAGGTACAAAAGTTCAACAACAACAACCATGGATTATCATTTATTCACAACTTAGATGGTACATTGATTTATTCGGTGAAAAGGTCAACAATCCTTACAACTGTAAAGAGATACAAAATTAACAATGTATTCATATGATATAAATGGTACTGCAATTGTTCCTTATGATTTATTGAATTTCAATAAAACTTCATTATTACTAGAGAATTTATGTTTGTGCATTCTATTTATAGCTTGACTAAATTGTGGCAAGCTTTAAATGCCAATTAATTTTCTAATGCAGGTTAAAAAGTAAATAAGGTAAATGGAATTAACTGAAGAAATAACTTACACATTACATTTTTTTAAAGGGAAAAATAATGTATTTGAAAATATCCTATTATAATTAGGTTTATGTACTTAACTGAATTAAGACAACAGTTATGTCTTTAAAGATTTAATTTTAAATATTTAAAAAATGCTTTCTTTCATTTTTGAAATTTGACTGCAAATTAAATTGAGTATAATCATATCAATTTTATTTAATTCTCATAATGAGAGAGGAAAAATGTAAATGAATAGCACATGGAATGCTGCCATAGTTTGATTATGTAAATTAAATTTTGATGTAGAGTTATTAAGTAATTTTCTCAGATGTTAATGTTTAACAGAGTAAGGCTAATTTTCTTTTCCTTGTTTTGACTAATCAATGCTACTTTTATAGAAATTTTTGAAACTCTTGTTTAAGCCTTAATGAAGCTAGTTAGTCTCTTGAAGAGAGTAATAAGATGTCAGTTGTTGAATGGTAAATAGAATAAGTATTTGAATAAGGCAAGCTTTTTCATGTGCTCTTTCTCATTCCAATGAAGCAAGTGAAAATCCACCTTTTAAGACTGTGGGAATACAGAGTGAAATATGAAAAAAAGATCTTATGATAGTGAATGAGGTGGAAAATGCAGAATCATATGTATAATAAATTTATCCACTTTTCATTGCAATATAAAAGAAAAGTAAGTAGTTTTGTTTATATTTACTTACTTTCTATGAGTGTTTATAGCAAATCCCAACATTTTCAGTGTTAAAAGTGTAATAAAAGGCATTTTGTATAGTAGTTACATGTTCTATAAAAAAAATATGTGAACTGAAAATACAAAATATAGACATACTTATCCCACTTTTCAAAAGGAAAAATACTGGAGCTTTGTAGGTATAATTTCTGTCTCACCAGCCAGCTCTTAAATAACCAAGCAGAGACTTATTAATGATTATAAATGCTCATTCTATAGCTTAGGCTTGTTACTAACTGGTTCTTACAACTTAAATTAGACCATATTTTTTGTGTACATACTACATGGCTCAGTATCTTTCTTTAACACAGCATGTTCATCTTCCTTCTCCCCAGATCTCCTGTTGACTCTGCCCTCCTTTATCTCAGATCTCTTTTTCTGTCTACAAATCCTGCCTAGCCTTTTCCTGCCTAGCTATTGGCCATTTAGCTCTTTATTAAACAAATGAGAGCAACACATCTTCACAGTGTACAGAAAGACAATTCCACAACAGAGTTGTAATCTAGTAGATAATGCTAAGTAATGTGGAAAGCAGAAGTCCTCTTATTTTCAAACATCAACACAATATTTTTAGATTTTAACAAATAACAAAACTAGAACCTATAAATGAGAAGGTCAGTGGCAGCTTTAACATTTCTTTATTTTAAACTTACCTTCAAGTTCTTGGGAGACTAGATCTAGGTGTAACTTCACCATTACCTACATTTGTCATAATGGACAATCTGATTCTTGATGCCTAAGCCACATCTCCTGTTCTCTCTTGTACTATACCCTTTCTTCTGCTTTCCTCCCTTATCTGGGTACTGAAAGAGTTCATTTATTGACAAGAGATGGGCAGTTAGGACTCTGTCTCCCCCATTATTTGGTGATTTTATTCAGATCACCTTCTTATATGTATACATTTTAGGAAGTTTCTACTGTATTATGTTTCCATAATACCTTTCAAATGTCCCTTAATTTTAGCCACCTAACCCCAAATTCTCTCCCATAACCTATTTTCCTTGCTCCCTCCCAACTTGATCCTCCCATTCCAGCCATTCCATCCATATCAATATATTCTATTTCCCTTTCCTATTGAGATACATCTGTACCCTGTACTCTATTACTCTATACCTACAATTTGTGGTTCTATGGATTGCACCTTGGTTATCATTGAATTCACAGCTAATATCCACATTTGACCAAGTACGTACCATTTTTGTCTTTCAGGGTCTGAGATACCTCACTCAGAATGATTTTTTTCTAGTTACATACATTTGCCTACAAATTTCATGATGTTGTTTTACTGTTGTTTTTATTTGCTTGTTTTTAACAGCTGATAATACTCTATCACATAAATGTACCAGATTTTCTTTATCCTTCCTTCTGTTGAGGGATATATGGTTGTTTCCAGTTTCTGGCTATTATGAAGAACAGCAATGAACACGGTTGAGCAAGTGTCTCTATAGCAGGATGAAACGTCTATTGTGCATATGCCCAAGAGTTGCATAGCAGGATCTTGAGACATATCAATTCTTATCTTCCTGAGGAAAGGCCACACTGATTTCCGTAGTGACTGTAAGCCTTTGCACTCACCAGCGATGGATGAGTGTTCCCATTACTCCACATACTTGCCAGCATGAGCTGTCACTTATTCTGTTGATCTTAGCCATTATGGAATCTAAGATGGAATCTCAACGTAGTTGTGATTTGCATTTTCGTGATGGCTAAGGTTGTTGTACCTTTCCTTTGTGTTTTTGCCATTTTGATTTCCTCTATTGAGAATTTTCTGTTTAGATCTATACCCCAATTTTAAATTTTGTTATTTATTTTCTTGATATCTAGTTTCTTGAATTCTTTATATATTTTAGGTATTAATCTTCTATTGGATGTGTCATTGGTAAAAATCTTGTCCCATTTCATGGGCTTCTGTTTTGTCTGAGAGATGGTGTCATTTGCTTTACAGAAGATTTTCAGGTTCATGAAGTCCCATTTATTAATTAGTGCCTGTGCTAATGGTATTCTGTTCAGAAATTCTTTGAGCCGATGAGTTAAAGACTATTTCCCACTTTCTCTTCTCTTAGGTTCAGTATATCTGATTTTATGTTGATATCTTTGATCCATTTGGATTAGAGAGTTATGTGCAGGGTAATAAGTATAGATTTGTTTGGATTCTTATACATGGAGCCATCCAGTTTGACTACCAACAATTGTTGAAAATATTGTCTTTTCTTCCAGCTGTACTTCTAGCTTCTTTGTGTCCCTAGGTGTGTGGATTAATGTGTGGATCATCAATTCAATTCCATTGTTAAATATGTCCGCTTTTATGGCAATATTAGGGTTTTTTTTTTTCATTATTACCATAGCTCTATAGTGCAATTTGAAATCAGAAATGGTGAGACATTCAGCAATTCTTTTATTGTTTAGGATTATTTGAGCTATACTGGGGTTTTCATGTTTCCATGTGAAGCTGAAAATTGTTCTTTCAAGATTTTTGAGGAGGATTTTGAGGGGAGTTACAGTGAATCTGTAGATTGCTTTTGGTAGAGTGGCCATATGTACTATTGCTGTGGGATATTGTTCTGTATGCTGTGATTGTGTGTTGCTCTGATTGGTTGATAAATAAAATGCTGATTGCCCAGTAGCCAGGCAGGAAGTATAGGCGGGTCAAGCAGAGAAGAGAATTCTGGAAAGAGGAGGGCTGAGTAAGGAGTCACCAGCTAGACACAGAGAAAGCAAGATGACGAGGCAGAACTGAGAAAAGGTACCAAGACACATGGCTAAAGATAAGAATTGTGGGTTAATTTAAGAGTATGAGCTAGTCAGTAATAAGCGTGAGCTAATGGCCAAGCATTTATAATTAAGCCTCTGTGTGCTTACTTGGGGTAAACGAGGAGATATGAGAGGAAGAGATTTGTTCTGACCACCAGCTGTCCAGGACACAGGAAATCTTCCAACTTCATACTATATTAATCCTACCAATCCATGAGAATGGGAGATCTTTCCATCTTCTGATATCAGCTTCAATTCATTATTTTCAATGACTTGACAGTTTTTATCATACAAGTCTTTCATTTGCTTGTTTAGAGATATCCCAAATTATTTTATATTACTTCAGGCTATTTTTAAAAGTGTTACTCTTATTTCTTCTCAGACCATTTGTCATGTGTATATAGGAGGGCTACTGAGTTTTGTTAATGAATTTTGTATTGAGCTACAAAGTGTTTATTAGCTCTAGTGGTTTCTTTGTGGAATTTGTTGATTCACTTATGTATACTATCATATCATCTGCAAATAAAGATACTTTGATTTATTTCTTTCCAATTTGTATTCCTTCAGCTGTCCTATTTCTTTCTGTAAGACATCAAGTACTATATAAATACATATGGAGAGAGTGAACAACATTGTCTTGTTGGTCACAAGCCTATTTCTGATTTTAGTGGACTTGCTTTCAGTTTCTCTCCATTTAATTTGATATTGACTATGGGCATGGTATAAACTGCCTTTATTATGTTGAGGTATGTCCCTTGTATCCCCAGTCTCTCCAGTATTTTTTTTTTAAATCATGAAGGGGTATTGAGTTTTGTCAAATGTCTTTTATGCATATAATAACATGATCATGAAGTAAATTTCTTTCTGTTTATTTATATGAGTGGGTTGCATTTACCAATTTACAGTTGTAGAACCATCCCTGCATCTCTTGGATAAAGCCTACTTGATTGTGATTGAAAATCTTTTTGATGTGTTCTTAGATTCCATTTATAAATATTTCATAGAGTATATTAAATATTATAATAGAGTATATATAGATTAAATAGAGTATATATAAATATTTCATAGAGTATATTCACATCTATGTTGTTAAGGGAAATTGGCCTGTAATTCTCTTTTTTCTGCTGGCTTTGTGTATGGTTTGGTTATCTGAGTAACTGTGGCCTAGTAAAAGAATAGGGAAATGTTTCTTTGTTTCCTATTTTGTAGAATAACTGGAGGAATGTTAGCATTAAATCTTCTTTGAAAGTCTGGTTAAATTCTTGCCCCGGGTTTTATTTTGTTTGTTTTTTTTTTGTTTGTTTGTTTTAGTGTATTTTAATAACTGCTTCTATTTTACTAGGGGTTTTAGGTCTGTATAAATTGCTTATTTGATCCTGATTCAATATTGGGTAGTGGTATGTATCCATATCTTTTAGATTTGTCGATTGGGTGAAGTACAGGAAAATCCTAAGTAGGTCCTTATAATTTTCTGGATTTCCTTGGTTTCTGTTGTTATGTTTCTTTTCGTTTCTAATTTTTGTTTTAATTTGGATATTCTGTCTTGACCTTATAGTTAATGTGGATAAGGCTTTGAAATTCTTATTGATTTTCTCAAAAAAAACAACTCTCTGTTTCATTGATACTTTACATTTTTTGTTTCTACTTTATTTATTTCAGTCTTGAGTTTTATTATTTTTTACTGTCTATTCAGTTTGGGTGTGTTTTCTTCTTTTTTTTCTAGGATTTTCAGGATTGTTGTAAACTTGCCAGTATAAAATATCTCCAGTTATTTTATGTAGGCACTTAGTGCTATTAATTTGCCCTTTTGAACAGCTTTCATTGTGTCCTGTAAGTGTGGGTATGTTGTGTATTAATTTTCATCCAATTCTACAAAGCCCTTAATTTCTTACTTAATCTCTTGTCTTGACCCATATTTTATTCAGTAGAGAGTTGTGTAGTTTCCATGGGTTTGTAAGTTTTTTTTTTTCTGTTGTTAATATTTAGCTTTAATCCATGGTGGTCTGATAAGATGCAGGGCATTTTTTCAATTTTCATGTATTTGTTGAGATTGTGTGCTGTTTTGGAGAAAGTTCCACAAGGTGCAGAGAAGAAGGTATAATTTTTTGTGTTTTAGTAAAATGTCCTGCAAATATTTGTTAGGTCCATATGGTTTAAACTCCCAGCATTTTTCTGTTTACTTTTTGTTTGGATGATATATCTATAGGTGAGGATGTGGTAATGAAGTTTCCCACTATCAGTGCCTGAGGGTCCATATGTCATTTAAGCTGTAGCTGTGTTTCTTTCACGAACTTGGATTCCCTTGTGTTTGGGTATAAATGTTAAGAATTAAATTTTCGTCTTCATGGATTTCTCCTTTGATGAGCATGTAGTGTGCTTCTCTATCTCTTTGGATGAGTTTTAACTTGAAGTCTATTTTGTCAGATATTAAAATGGCTACACCAATTAGTTTCTCACATCCACTTACTTGGAATATAATTTTCCTATTCTTTACCCTGAGATGATGTCTATCCTTGATGTTACAGTGTGTTTATTGGAGTCATCAAAAGAATGGATCCAACTGTGCATCCATTCTATTTGTCTGTTTTTTTTTTAATTGGGGAATTGAGACTAAGATATCAATGAGTCTAAGATATCAATGACCAATGGTTGTTGATTACTGGAATTTTGTGGTTTTTGGTGTGGTGATGGTAGAATATCCTTTTTCTTTTTACTTTTCTACTATGGGTTTATCTCTTCCCTGTGTTTTCTTATATGTAGTTAATCTCTTTAGATTGAAGTTTAACTTCTAGCATCTTCTGTATGGCTGGATTTGTAGATCAATATTGCTAAATTTTTTTTATCATGGAATGTCTTATTTCCTTCATCCATAGTGATTGAAGGTTTTGCTGGGTATACTAGTATAGTAGTCTGTGCCTTCATCTGTTGTTTTTTTTACAGTCTATTGCACATCTATCGCGGACCTTCTGGCTTTTTGAGTCTCCATTGAGAAGTCAGGTATGATTCTAATAGGTCTGCCTTTATATTTTATTTGGGCTATTTCCCTTGAAGCTTTTAATAGTCATTGTTCTGTACATTTATTTTTTTTGATTATTATTTGAGGGGACTTTCTTTTCTGGTCCAATCTGTTTGCTTCTTGTACTTTGATAAGTATCTTCTTATTTAGTTTAGGAATTTTTTTATCTATGATTTTTGTTGAAAATATTTTCTGTGGCTTTGAAATGTGTTTATTCTTCCTCCTTTATTCCTATTATTCATAGGTCTGGTATTTTGTATTTTGGTGGTTGGTATTTTCTTTCTTTTTCTTTTTGTTGTTTTTTTTTTTGTTGTTGTTGTTGTTTTTTCGAGACAGGGTTTCTCTGTGTAGCTTTGTGCTTTTCCTGGAACTCACTTGGTCTCGAACTCACAGAGATCCACCTGGCTCTGCCGCCGGAGTGCTGGGATTAAAGGTGTGCGCCACCACCGCCCGGCTTTTTTTTTTTTTTTTTTTTTTTTTTTTGGTGGTATTTTCATAGTATCCTAGATTTCCTGGAAGTTTTATGCCAGGATTTTTTTTTTTTTTTGTAGATTTAACTCATTCTTTGACTGATGTCGCTATTTCTTCTGTCTTGTTTTCAAGGCCTGAAATTTGGTTTCCATCTTTTGTAGTGTGCTGTGAAACTTGCCTGTATGGATCCTGATAATATTCCTAAATTTTTATTTCCAGGTTTCCCTTAGTTAGGTTTTTCTTTATTTATTCTGTCACCATTTCCAGGTCATGAACTGTTTGATTCATTTTCTTTCCATGTTTATTTGTGTTTTCATAGATTTATTTAAGATACTTCCTCATTTCTAAGGACCTCTATTATATTTATAAAAGTTTTTTTTTTTTTTTTAAGATCTTTTACTTGTTCTTCAGGTATGTTGAAATATTCAGGGCCAGCTATGGTAGGGTGACTGGGTTCTGTCAATATGTCAATAGTGAAGACATATTGCCTGGCTGTTATTGATTGTTTTTTAAGTTGTCATTTAGACATCTGGTATTGAGAAGATTGTAATTCTAGGTGTTTACATTTAGTATTGTATTTATTTGGTGGGTGCTTTGTTCTTTGGTTTCTGTTCCTTCTGGTTCTTAGGAGAGTGTGATGGCTGTGTGCTGCCTACAGAAAAAATCTTCTAAAGTTCTGACAGGCGTTGCTACTGGAGTCTGGGTATTGGGATCTGAGATTTAGGAATGGGTATGTGCTTGGTGCATGGGATTGACCAGAGGGAGAAAAGCAGGATGTTCTACCAGGATCTGATGAATTAGTTACCTGGAAATGTGGCAGAGGCCATAGCAGAAGGTCTGCTACAAAACCAGGGATAAGACTAGGGAATTGGACTTGGGGAAATGGAAAGAGACATGAACATCTGTAATTAGTCAACTTGCCTCCCTGGTCAGAGTGGCCTGTGAGTTCTCAGAGAGTACCTGGAGTTGTGAGCTGGGAGAAAGCAATAAGCAGTAGGAAGAAAGTTTGGAAGGGAAGGTCTTTGTTATCCACTGGAAATGGGTGTAGGAGAAGGAAGGCTGCAGTAGGTGTTCTGCTGTAGAAGTGGGGATGAGACTGGGAGTTGGATTAAGAGGAGCAGAGAGAGAGAGGCAGGTGAAGATCCATTATTAACCTGCCTTCTTTTTCCAGTCAGATTGGCCCATGGGTTCCTAGGGAGTGCCTGCTGGGGTTGGAGAATGGGACAAAGCATGGAGTGAGGTTAGGAGAGGAAGAGTGTGATTTCTATTTGACAAGAATGTAAGATTTTCTGTTACTATCTTTTATTTGCTCTTTGTTAAACTTTTAACACTAATGGTAGAAAATTGTTTGAGTCAGAAATTTTTCATGAAACTCTTCAATGAAGAGATACAAATACAGTAATCAGGGAGTATTGTTCATTTGGGAAAGTTTTTATAAAATCATATCAAAATAAATCTGTGTATTTTGTGATAAAATCATATCACAATAAATATAAAAATAATAATCACTCAATGTTAAAGAAAAATATTAAACATAATAAAAATAGTTTCCCATAGAATGTTTAAATTCTAAAATTAGTGTTAAATTATTTCTTTTTAGTCCCATGTAGTTAGTGAATTCACAATTGGGACATAACATAATTCCCCAAGTCCAATAACATACAAACATAAAGTCATAAATTCCAATAGAAATGAGTATTTCCCAAAGTTAAAAATGTAAAGTGTAGACATAAAGTGTTACATAAATATCTTAATCTTTTAAGAACAAAGTGTTTTCTGGAGTGTTACAGGAGTTGATCCAAGACAGTTTTTAGATGCTAGTAGCTTGTTAATTTTCCAGAACTCTGACTCCATACAAATATGTCAGCACAGGGGGTCACATCGACTTTTCCTCAGCTGCTAGCACCCTACTGCACTCCACAGACATGAGTCCACATAGTTCCATTTCCTGGAAGAAGATCTCTTATTTGTGAAAGAAAGTCAAAGAACAAATAGTAGGTTGGCTAATTTCTTAACAGTCCATGAAAGAACAAATGGGAATAAGTTCAATTAAAGTTATTAGAGAATTCAGTAGGAGAAAATAATAGCCAAAGAAGAAAAAATTCCAGGCTGACATGTTTATCTGGGTATCAGCCACTACCCCACATCTTGCCTCCAGAACCCCAGGGAATCTGACATAGAACTCCAGGTAAGAACCCTCAAAACCAGTTCCCCTGCCTGTCCACTGTCAGCCCATGGAGCAGCCCCAAGACCATGGAGTCTGACCTGGAGTCCCATGGAGACCACCAGAGTAACAGTCCTGTCAACTACAACTCACTGCATTGCTTCAAGACTATGTGGAGACGAACCCAGAAAACTCCAGGACCAGAGGTGGAACCTATACCTAGTTTAGGTGAGATATTTTCTGAGATCCCATTTGCAAATTGTGATGGCTATTATTGGTTTTCAACTTGGTTATATCTGGAATTAGTGATTTGAGCTTAATTTGAAGTAGGAAGATCCTCTTCTAATCCAGATCTTTGAGGTAGGAAGGCACACCTTCGACCCTGATCTTGAGTTGGGAAAATATGCTTTAATCTAGATCATTGAGCTAAGAAAACCTGCCTCTAATTTGGGTACTCTTTATGTTTGAAGTCTATATAAGGACATGGAAGAAGGAAGCTTTTACTTTTTGCATGCTTGCTCTCACCTTGCTAACAATTTCATTCCTTCATGAGCATTAAAGCCTATTTCTTTGTGACTCTAATATATACTATAGACATTCAGTCTTGTGGACTGAGAAACTATTGGGTTCTTGAACTTTCTGTTCATAGGCAGCCAATGTTGGATTAGATAGACAACAGCCTATAAGCCATTCTAATAAACCCCTTTATTTCTATATATATCTACATTGATACATCTTATATCTATATATATTGATACATATTATACATATATGGACATGAAAAGTATATATATATATATATATATATATATATATATATATATATATATATAGAGAGAGAGAGAGAGAGAGAGAGAAATTAACTCTTTAAGTTTTGTTACTCCAGAGAACCCCAACTAATACAGATTTTGGTACAGAAGTGATTCTAGAAGAACTAAATAGGATTTTGAATTTGCCAACATCCACCATTACTAAAACCTCTCCTGGGAGCTTGGAAAGGATGAAAAGCCCATGGCATGAACTATTTTACAAACTTAAAGAGATAAATACAGTTGATTACCCTGACTCAACAATTGTAGGCAGCAATGGATTGTTGATTCTCTACATAAGAATTCTGACAGTTTTGAGAAAAATAAGCAAAATGATGATGCTGGTTGGTTGCTCAGAGCATCTCTGGATAAATTTACGAAGGATGAGGGTAAATTCAGTGATAAAACTGTTCAGCTCCAGATGTGCATAAGCAGTCTAAAGATTTCTAAGTGTGCTCTGGAAGGGAATCTTCCTTCCAGAAGTCACAGAGCCCAGGCTGCAGTAAATCAAATCAAAGCCCTCATTTTAAGGTTGACTGAATTACAGTAAAAATTAAAGTTCCAATCTCAGAGGGTGTCAGTGGCTGAAGTAATGTGATTAATTGGTTAAGAATGGGATCCTGTAACTTGAGATGGATGGGGATGCATCAAGGACCCTATTGAAGCTGTGAACTTTGAAACCTCAGATTCTCAAGGGTTTATCTTACCTAAGGAAGCAGTCAGTACCCTCAGCCCCACCCCTTGAAATATTGCTCTTTTTCATCTTTGACTGAGGAAATTAATCCTCCATTATCTGATAAACCAATAATGACTTTCTTTGAAAGAAATGTCTGGTAAGACAATACTGATGTTCCTCAATGCCCACCAATAGTTTCCTCCACACCTATAACCAGACTTACAGCATAGCCGGTTCCTAGAGGGGAGATAGATAGTGTAGTCCATGAAGACATGGACTATACTATTGAAGAGTTTGATGAACTTGCTAATTCATTCAAACAGAAGTCTGGAGACTAGGTGTGGGAATGGATTTTAAGGGTGTTGGATAATGCTGGAAAGAACATAAAACTTGATCAACCTGACTTTATTGATAGAGTTATCTCCTTCTGAGTAGAGATTCTAGCTTTGATATGGAAATTTCCACAGTTTAAAAAGGTCAAAAGTTTGTTTGAATTGTTGGATGAAGAATTTGTCAAAAGATGGACTACTAGAAAGGAGTTGGAGATGCATGGTATCTCACAGCTTAGGGTTGATAAGTACAGATAGTAGGGCTCAGGGAACCTGCAATACTAGAGTGTAAAACTTGGTCCTTCACAATGGAAAGGCCCAGAAGACATGCCCTTCACTAATGCTCTAAGATGCAGTGGTGAGAAGAACACCAGCACATTGAAGAACTTTGTTGTCAATCTCTTTCTTGTGATGGACCTTAAGTTTGGAGATGCTGCTGCTCAGTTGGATAAATTAAATGCAAAGGGTTTAATTAGGCCCTGAGGTAACAGGGGCCATGTGCCTGCTGAATTGTCAAAGGCAAAGGGATCGTAATTATCATAATGGACAACACTGACAAAGGAATGTCCATAATGGCCTAACCCATCATTGCCAGCAGAGGTAAAGTGAATTTTGTGGTGGCTTGACTTCTATGGACATTCTTACTGGCTAATTAGTCACGGTGTTTCCAGGAATGAAGCCTACTGTATTCCTGTTTGAACTTAAAAGTGAAAAAAATTCTCAAACAAATGAAAGAAAGGCTACATTGGATCATGGCCAAAGGGAATCTTGGCCAGTAAATCAATTTCCAGACTTGAGCCAGTTTTCAGACCTAGAAAACATTGAATAAATGGACAGCTGGGTTCTTCTAAGGACCTTGATAAAACACCTAAGTTTTATTGTTAGCCTTTCTATAGTCCTTTCACAGAGGAACACCTCTCTATATACTTACATACAAGGGGAAAGGAAACAATCAGACTTTCTGGGGTTTATTGGATACTGCTTCTGAATTAATGCTGAATCCAGGAGATACAAAGAAACACTGTGACCCTCTAGGTGAAGTAGGGGTTTATGGAGCTCAGGTAGTTAATGGAGTTTTGGCTGGAGTCTGACTCACAGTAGGTCCAGTTGGTCCCTGAATTCATCCTGTGATTATTTCCTCAGTCCCAAAATGGGATAGATACACTTAGAAGTTGTAAAGTTCAAATGGAGCCTTTGAAGCTGCCTCTGACAAGGAAAATAGTTAATCAAAAACATTACATCCCTGGAGGAACTGCATAAATTAGTGCCACTACCAAGGACTTGAAAAATGCAGCAGTGGTGGTTTCCACCATATATCCCTTTAACTCTCCTGTCTGGCCATTGCAGAATACAAACGGATCATGGAGAATGACAGTTGACTATTGAAAATTCAATCAGGTAGTGACTCTAATTGTAGCTGCTGTACCAGACATGGTGTCCTTACTTGAATAAATTAGCACACCTCCTGTTACATGATATGCAGCTATTGATCTAGAAAGTTCCTTTTTCTCAGTAACTGTCCACAAGGACCACCAGAAGCAATGCCAGCAGTATACCTTTATAGCTTTACCTCAAGGATATATTAACTCTCTAGCTCTGTGTCATAGCAGTGGATCAGTTACTCCATAGAAGGGACAATGTTTTGTCCTTACTGGAGTAGATACTTATCTGGTTATATATTTGCCTTTCCTGCACAAAATATTTCTGCAGAATCACTATCTGTGCACATACAGAATGCCTTCCCCACCATCATGGAATTCCACAAAGAACTGCTTCTGACCAAGGAACTCACTTTACAGCAAGAGAGGTGAGACAGTCAGCCCCATGATCATGGAATCCACTGGTCTTAACATGTTCACAATGATCCTGAAGCACATGGCCTGATAGAAATATGAAATGACAATTTGAACACATAATTACCATGCTAATGAGGTGGCATCAGTCTGGAGAGATCAGGCAGTGTTCTCCCAAAAGAGGTATATGCTTTGAATCAGCATCTAATATAAGGCACAGTTTTTTTCCGTAGCAAGGATCCATGGGTCCAGGATTCAAGAGGTAGAAAAGGGAATTATTCCACTCACTATCAGCCCTAGTGACTCACTAGGAAAATTTTTGCTTCCTGTTCACACGTCTTTAATTCTGATGGCCTAGAAATTTTGGTTCCAGGGCAGAAGCACTCCTGCCCAGAGCCTCAATAAATATTCCACTGAACTGGAAGCTCAGACTTTGCCCTGGCCATTTTGTGCTTCTGAAACCCTTAATCCAACATGCCAAGAGTAGGATAACAAACAGTCTTAGGAGAGGTGATTGATAGAGATAACCATGGAGAAATTGGATTGCTTCTCCACAGTGGATAAGAAAGTTTATGTGTGGAGTGCAGGAGATCCTTTAGGGCCTAAAGTAGTTCTCTAGCTTCCTAATGCTGCGACCCTTTAGTAAAGTTCCTCATGTAGTGATCCCCAATGATAAAATTATTTTTTGATACTTCATATTTTTTTGCTACTGTTTTGAACCATAATATAATTATTTGATGTGTAGGATATCTGATATGAAACCTCTGTGGGGGTCATAACCCACAGGTTGAGAATGTATGCTTTAGCATCTCTTGGTGCTACCATGCCCTGTGATTCAAGTCAATGGAAAACTATAACAGCCTTATATAAGCAGAACAACAAAGGGCACAGACTAGTCAGAAATGAAGTAGGTATGGGGTGTTCCTCCAAGAAAAGAGCCAAGACCTGCTGAGGTTCATGCCAAGAATAGAGGAAAAATACAGAATGGTCAGTAGGGGACCAGTTACAGAAAAAAGGATTAGAATTGACATGAGTAATTCATTGTATTTGGAAGTTTTCCTGTGTCTTGGCTGGCTGGCAGTCAAGAAAAATCTCTTCCACTCGGATCCCCTAAGTAAACACACAGAGGCTCAACAGATTTTATAACTGCTCGACCATTAGCTCAGGCTTATTACTGATTAGCTCTTACACCATTAACCCATAATTCTTATTTATGTTTAGCCACATGGCTTGGGACCTTTTCTCAGTTCTGCCTTGTCATTTTGCTTCCTCTGTGTCTGGCTGGTAACTCCTGACTCAGCCTTTGTCTTCCCAGAATTCTCCTCTTTGCTTGCCCCCCACCCCCCATACTTCCTGCCTGGCTACTGACTAACCAGCATTTTATTCATCAACCAATCAGAGCAACACACATTCTCAGCATACAGAAAGACACTCCACAGCATAGTTCTGACATATTTTGTTAAGAATGAATTTATACAGATATTTATGTTTTCTTTTCTCAATTTTTTATTGTGTGATATAAAATCAATTAAGAGAATATCAATTATGATATTAATTTCCTTTATCAGAAAACTGCAGGTTGGGTTTGGTGGTGCACACCTTTAATCCCAGCATTTGAGAGGCAATTGCAAGCAGATCTCTGTTAGTTTGAGGCCAGCCTGGTTTATGTAGTGAGTTCCAGGACAGCCAGGGCTATATAGTTAGATCTGATCTCTAGGAAACAAAGCAACAACAACAAATCTTAGAAAGATCTCACATTAATAACTTAATCCTAATGGCCTTGGGAAACAAGAAACAAAGGATATGAGAGACAAGTGTCAATATAATAAAGATAATTTATAACAGTCTTACTGCCAACATCATGCCAAGTAGGAAAAAATTCAAAGCATTCCCATGAAGATCAGGGACACAATGGCCCTTTTCTCCATTTCCAATCAACATAGTTCTTAAAATATTAGCTAAAGTCATAAGAGAAATAAATGACTTAAAAGGGATACAAATAGGGAAGAAAGCATTTAAAAATATTAACTGCACACTATATGATTCTGTGCATAAAACACACTGAAGACTCCACCAGAAAACTTTTATAGGTAATAAATACATCCAGCAACGTAACAGGATAGAAAATTCCAGAATCTGGCAGCTTCATCTTTAATAGCTAGTTTTCATAATGCTGAAAGTTGCTGATCTGAATGCCTCCTCCCTGAGAAATAGCTTTTATGGTACCAGAAGGTGCCATACAAGCTTGCAAAGGAGGGAAGCCACCAAGAGTCCCAACCAGCTATGGACCACAACATGCCTATGAACCACAACAAAAACCTGCAGGGTAATATAACCCTAAGAGTTTTTTTTTTTTTTTTTTTTTTTTTTTTTCCCTCACTGACCTGAGGTAATCCAGAATATCACCTAGGAATAGGAATAGACCTTATTTGCTGGCATTCCCAAGAATCAGCTGCTCAGGTCTACACCTAGATTTCTTCTATTTTACTTTCCTAGTCTAGATGACTGAGATATTTGCATTTTTACCCAGTTACATATTGAGACTTGAAACAGTGTTAATAAAATGTTGATATTTTCACATTATACTCAGGAAATGAAAGGTTGACATTTCCCCCCACCAACCCAAGAACAAGCACAGGGAGACACTACAATCAGTTTAGTCTGTGTGAATCAGTGCAAGACATCTTTAGAATATCAATTTCCAATCCATGTGCCAAGCTCTCATCATCAAAGTTGGGAAAACATACTCAAGCAGACTTGCTATAAAAAATTTTTAAAAACCACTTAAGAACTGAAATTAACTTGCTTCTATTTTTTTGTATTAGATATTCTATATAGAGGAATACCACAAGTGCACAAAGATATATATATATATATATATGAGAGATTTAGACATGCACATAATCTCTGAGTTTTAAAATATGTATTTCTCAAATCCAGTTATTTTAAAAAATAGCTCATATGGTATTTTTTCCATAATCAACTATTCCATAGGACTTTTATAACATTTGAGGTGAAGTGTTCAGTTCTTCTGTTAATATGTGTAGAATTATCTTTCTGAATTGTAAACCCAATGGCTCTGAGAGAGATTTGTGGGCATGTAACACATGTTTTAGAGAAACAATACCAAATTTCACACATAAGCAACGTTTCTATCTACAAATCTTGTGAACTTACATCACCTTCATGCTGTCTAATTAACAGAAAACTCTGTATTGCAGTTTTTGGTATTTGGATTCAAGTTTCAAAAATCTTCCCCAAGAAGACCTTCTACTCTCTTCCCAAGTAATTACGGCATTATCTTTTGACGTTTCATAGCATCTACAAATGGTGAAGACAAAGCTGGCCTGCAGATAGCCTGGGGGAATAAAGCGAGACTCTTCAGGATTTATGGGTTTAGGGCAGTGCCTGAATTTTTCTAGGGTGTTTTTGTTGTTGCTTGTTTGTTTGGTGTAAATTATGTCAGTGACAAATACCCATAGCTATACTGAATTTCTTTTTATTTAAGAAATTTTATCCATTTTACATACCAACCTCAGCTCCCCTCTCGTCCTCCCTCCCACTACTCGCCCAGCTTTCCCCCTGACCTGAACCCCATCAATGCCCTATCCCCTCCTCTGAAAGGGTAAGACTTCCATGGGGGGTCAGCAAAGCCTGGTACATTCAGTTGAGGTAGGACCAAGCCCCTCCCCCCCTACATCAAAGCTGAGCACTGAGTCTCATCATAGGTAATGGGCTCCAAAAAGCCAACTCGTGCATCAGGGATAGATCCTGATCCCACTGCCAGTGGGCTCTCAAACAGACCAAGCTATACAAATGCCTCACTTATGCAGAGGGCCTAGTCCAGTCCCATCCAGGCTCCACAATTGTGGGTCTTGAGTTCCCACTAGCTTGGTTCAGTTGTCTCTGTAGATTTTTCCATCATGATCTTGACCCCCCCACTGCCTTTCTCATATGATCCCTCTTCCCTTTCTTAGACTGGACTCCTAGAGCTTGGCCTGGTGCTTGACTGTGGATCTCTACATCTGCTTCCATCAGTTCTGGATGAAGGCTCAATGATGACAGTTTATTCACCAATCTGATTACCAAGGTAGGCCAGTCCAGGCACCCTCTTCACTACTGCTAGAAGGTTAAGTTGGGGTCATCCTTGTGGATTACTGAATCTTAAGACTTGGATATCCTTGGTAAGCAGATTTTCAAGACAATTTTCTCTTTTAGAGTAAATTTTAAGATGATGTATTGGAGCTTTGATTTTTGCAAAAAAAAAAAATTTATATGCCAAAGGGGAACAACAGATTCCATACATTATAAAGGCTGTAGACAAGAACATGGCAAGCTGCCAGAGCTGTGATGGTTTGGATAATGAATAAAACAGAAGAATATCCAGTATAAGCGAGAGCTAGAAATCTGGATTATTATACCTCCTCCAACTACAACCCCTCCACCCTTAATAATCATTGCTTGGGTTTAATTCTATAATGTTACTATTGTTCTGCAAAGAATGGGAATGAATACCAGCTGCTAGTATTTAATTAGCACTGTCTCCTCATGATCTTCACTACAACATTACACTTCACAGTTTATTCAGGCTTCATTATTATCTTCTATATAACTCTCTGAAGTCTTCAGATCCCTTTATACCACTGCAGGCTGGGAAATGGAAAGCATCCTATTCATAGTTATTTCATACAAAAAATAGTTACTAGAAGATGTGACAATAAGATTGCTAGAATGACTGGAGAGGCAAAGTGTTGTTCAGCACAGCCTACCTCCAAGGCTTCCACCAAACTTGCTTACTATGGAATTGGCCAAGAGCAAACAGCAGTCAGTCTGCAACTACACATTGATGCTATGGGAACCTAAAGTCTCCTCTCCTACTGATTCTCACCTTCACCAAACACTGGAACTGCCAGACATCTACAATAACCTGCTGTGCAGAAATAATATTGTTCGCCTTTCTTAAGATTCCAGTCTAACACACACAGAATAGATTTCCCTTTGGTCAACATTTTGCTAAGGAGGGAATTGCTATTTCTACATTGTCTTGACACAATAAGTATTCAGACTGTATTTGTAAAACTTCCAATACCTACTTCTTTCCTCCCACAGAACTGTGAGCATATATATTTATTTATATATTCAAGAACATTAATTTTTATGTATAAGTTCTTTAATATGTAAATGTTATAGATTTACTTAGAAATCCAAGGATCTGCTGTATCCTATTTCAAAAGAAACTATTTATGGGACTTAAAGACTATTATTGTATAAAGAGTAGGTTGCAAAAAGCTATTTTCGCATCGAGCCTTGTATGTAAAGCACTACATCTCAAGGAGAAATGTTAGAAGTATTTTCTCAAAAGCAAATTACTGGTTTTGAAAAGCACTTGAATTTCCCAGCCAGTTCAGTAAAGTTGTTAATTTACTTTTGAGAAATTACTTCTAACCATTCCACTGGAAATATAATGCTTCCCAGATGTTTCGACTCCCCCAAGTGCTAAACCTCACTTACACTTTTAGAAAAACTTCAGGGCCATGCTATGCCACTTTTGGGTCATATAGACAATTGCAAACTTGGAACATTTGTGATTATTTTATATTATCTTGAGATATTTTTCTGCAATATTCTTTTGCTGTGTGGAATCAATGATACAATCTTGATGCAATATGTTTTTGAATATGTGTTTTTCTATATTTGTGGGGTGAAATTATATGTACTACGTGATAATACTGGAGTCTGCTGACTCAAGTGTGTGAACTGAGATAGGGGATACATTTAATTGTCATTTATGTATTTTTATTTGTCATTAATAGAGGATAGCAAATTTTGTACTGCTTAATAAGTCAGTTTGTATATTTTCATTTTCTGAGATTCATTGGTTCTGTTCACTAGATGCTGAGCTAAATGGTTGAAAGTTCAACTTAAATTTAATGAAGATGTTTGTTTTTCAGTGGGTGTTGCTCTAAAGTTTTTTCACTGTGCTAAGTATAGTTTCCTAATATGTGTGATGTTGTGTTAGGGACTGAAGTACTTCTTAACCTATAAACAAAATTAGATATTGAAGTTGTAAATTCCAGTGGAGACTTTAAAATGATAAGTGGAAATGAGGCTACCAGGGTGGGCACTAATCCATCTCCTATGTAATTTCCAACTTTAACAAAAAAATGTGTGGATAAGAGACACCTCAGGAGTCCAGGTAAAGAAAAAAGACTCAGGCAGGATAAAAATAAGGAAGCCACCACTTGAAAGCTAAGAGCTGCCTCAGTCAAAACCAAGTAACCAATGCCCTGGTGTGATATTTACCATCCACTCTGAGGAAAGAATGAGTTTGAACCAGCAGTTTATGGTCTAATGCAATGGCTTCTCTGGAAACATCTAGATTTGGTGCCGCTCAAATTCCAGAATTTTGTTAGTTTATTGTTCCTTTCTCTAAAATGAATATATCTTATATATATTTTATATATTAATTATATATATTATTTATAATCTAAATTTATTTCTTCCCAATATTTCATTTCATTTGTTATTTTAGCTTCTTAGGTAAAATGATCATATCCCAAAAATGTTTTATTTTAAATATACAAACTTGCCTAAGTAGTCTGTACATTCTAGATATTTCTAAAATGAGAGCTCAGCAGAATACTGGTTTACCTTAAAAGTTAACTTATAATTTTCTTCAGTTAGAGATGGGATTTGTTTCTTTTCTCACTAATTTCTTGAACATTATTGTAATACTTTCTAATAACATCTCATTATTTTTACATATGCAACATTTTAATTTAGCTAACAATATGGCTTATTTAGAAGTGGACAATTATGGTTGGGATCTGAAATGTGTTCCACAGGTCTGTCAGCCAGTGGCGTTATTGGGACATGGTTGGATGGAGCATGGTCCAAAGAAAATATAGAGGCCCCCACCACTGTTCCTTTACTGTTCTCTTTGCTTCCCAGAATTCAAGGAGGTAAACAGTATTGTTCTGTCATGTTCTCCTTGCCATGCCATGGTAGCTCACCACGGGCCCAGAGAAAGGAGAAATGATCATGGACTGAAAATTCAAAAGTCACAAACAAAAATACGACAGTTTCTGTGCAGTTAATTTGGTAGGTGTTTTCTCTACAAGTCAACCCAGGCTGGGGTTAGCACTTGCTCCCCAGGTGTTTGCAGACCTCATTTTCCTGGGGACACCAGGCTCAGAGTTACAAAGGGGAAAGCACCAGGAACACAAAATAAGACCAGTGATAGAATTTACATGTTTAATTATAAGAAATAAACAGACAAAGGGAGGCAATCAAGTCAATCCCATGTATTTGAAATGCTCCAAATAAACAAATAGTAGAGAACAAAAATGAGAATGTACTTCAAGAATGAACTCTCAAGTCTTCGCTGGAAATAGGATATGACCTAACCTGACAAAGTGGAGAAGAGTCAAGCCTGTGAGTACTGTTGCTTGTGTATGAAGAGAGGTGGAGTCTCAGAAGAGCAAAGTCAATACATGTACATGGAAGAACAACATTTGCCTCCCAGGAACCTTTCTTGCACTAACGATGATTTACCTCCCCTTAGACAGAGTACCCATGATTCTCACTGATCTAATTTGCCCAAGTGCCAGCTCCGTAAGTATCCTTGGCAATAACATCCTTCCCATCTGGAGAATTGTATATGCTTCTTGAATCTGAGAATGATTGAACAAATACAGTTCTGACCCAAGGGCTTCACTATTTGTAATAATGAGATTTTTGTGGTTCTATTAGGGACATTCATCCTTCAGAGAGATTTTCATTTTCACTTCTCTGAAGTTGGAGAATTCATGCTGCCCATGGGTTTCACTCTCAACTCTACAGCATCTGCTCTGTAGCTATCTGAATCCCTGTCTGATCTAGCTTGCCACTGGCATCTTTCCAGCCTGTGGGTGTTATCATGGATTTAATCTCAAAATCACGTTTTTCAGCAATTTTCATGGGACTTGGACAAGAAACATAAGCAAATTCTTCAAATTAGTCAGCTTTGTTTATACTAGTATTCCTAGAATATAACTTAATAGGATTATTTATTTTTAAAATGATTTTACAGAATCCATAAGCAATTATTAATTGTAGCACATTATCCAATAAGATATTCAGGAGTGTACACAGCCTACTGTTAAAGCTCAGGTTTCATTTCATTCTATTTTCTTCACTCTTATCTTACTGTAGTTTTACTATTAGTTCTGTCTTTAGTTTGGAAATCAATACAACAACAGGTATCTCAGCTGATTATTCAGTAAATAAAATAAATAAGAGAATAATGGGAATTATTTGATTCCTCATATAATATACATAAGTTAAATAAAGATATTAGATTTTTGTCATCCCTTTGCAAAATAAAGACTGCTTTTTACACATATACATTTAAACAACCTATTCTTTCAAGTACCCTATGTTACCATTCATGCAAAATATAAAACCATTGAATTTGTAAACACTGAGAATTGAGTAGTGGTTACTGGATGCTGAGGAATGTAGAGGGAAGAAATGGATAGCAGAAAAGATTTATCAAGAAATATTGCTACAATTAGGAACTAATTCAGTAAAATATCAGCCATAGATAATTTGCACTGATATGGATTCTTGTATATTGATACAAATGTAAACTATTCTTATATTTCTATTTAAGGCAATTTATATATTGATACAAATACAAAACTATATTTATTGTGTTGTACACATATTCTTACTCCTGTTTGAAATATTTTGGATATTGATACAAATGTAATATTAATTTGTCATACTGTATGTATGTTCTACTTCTGTTTAGGGTATTTTGTATACTAATACGTATTTAGGGTTATTGTCATATTGCATATTGCACTATACATTCCTACCTCTGTTTAAGCTATTTTGTGTATTGTCACAATTTTGAGGTCATTGTCCTTATACAGTACATTTGCTTACAGACTGTTTACCTTGTTTATGTGAAGCCTTAGTCCTTAGGTTATTTAGGTAGATAAGACTTACAGATTTATAGTCACTTATGCTTGTCATCTCTATAGATATGTTAGTTAGGTTGTCCAGATTTATAGAAATATAGGTCAGATTGACAGGTAGTCTTCAAACACTTCATAGACCTAGAGAATATGGCATTTAAATAACTTAGAATTCTGTTGATGTGAGACATGATTGCTCCTGGCAGCATCAATCTGATCCCGAGAGAATGTTGGGCTTCTGAGACACTGTGCATAATGGTCTACTGGGAAAAGAACTGCCCTCACCTGGACTGCTGACAGTATGAATACTGTCCCTTCTGAATGAACAGGACACAAGGAAAAGCAACTCCTGAACTTGCCAAGACAGGGTAAGATGTTTCAAAACACCTGCCCTCTGAAAATGATCTTTCAGATATTCTAGGCCTATAACCAATTTGAATGCACCAACGATGCTGAGAAACTTTCAGTGACTGACTATCCTGGCTGCCAGCTGTCTCGTCTACTCTCACAATACTCCCAAAAGTTGCTTGCATCCTTCTTCCATTTCTTAGGTATTATTATATTCCTTCTCAGATCTTTGATGGGATTGAAGACTAACAGTTATAGTTACAATCTTCTTGTATTTTAGCTGGAACATATTAAGTATTAGATTCAGGTTCTTCAGGGAAGGATACCTTTTGGAATGATCTCTGTAATGTGCCATTTAACTATATTCCAGACTTCTCTGGATTTTAGTATGTGTCTCTTGTTTGATGTTATTCTTGTTGGTTGTAATTTCATTTTTGTTTATGTTATTACTCTTTGTTTTTCCTGGACAATACTTGACAATTATTTTTATTGTATATACTTTGCATTAAGATTAGAACTTTTTCATTTAGACAAAAAGGGGAAATGTATTTGCTCTGCCCATGACCCTGGGCTATATGGAGGACCCAAAGGAGGCGGTGCTTCCTGCCATTGTATGTGACCTCTAATAAGGAGCTGGAGAACGGTCACATGCCCCTTCTCCCTGCTCCTGCCTGCAAGGTGAATTTGCTACCAGTCAGATCAGAGAACGACTTCTGCTGTCTACTTTTTTCTGTAATCATGAGTGCATTACCTCAATTATTATATCTTAATAATGTCTGTTACCCATTTAATAGATTCACATGGATTGATCTTAATAGATAATAAGTTCTGGTTTGCAGATGATGGTTGATGCTATAGATTAACAATGATAGGCCATACATTTCAAAAGCTATAAGAAATGAATTTGTCATAAAGAAATGATAAATATTTCAGGAGACTATTATGCATAACTTGAATTTCATATAACAGAATGTATACATGTGTCAAAACATCGTTTTATCCCAGTAATATATATATATATAATTTTATATTTTATAAGAATTAATACCTATTTTTTAAAATAGCATAGTCTTATTAAAGCTCCAGTCTACTAATTTGTTTGCCAATGATCTCAGAAGCAGCAGCTGGTCTAGCTAAGATTGGATTTATTTATTCTAATTCCTGGCTTCTCTCTGTTCCCAACAGAATCTGAAATCCATGACAAATGAGACTGAATGTTATTGAAGAGAATTATCATCAGAGTTAAAGAATAGGACTACAAACTGTGAAACAGTGACATGGAGAGAATGGAACAGTTTCAGACAGAGATGAGAGAGAGCTGAGGAAGGTCAACCTATAGAAGGGCATTTCTAAATGACAAGGGTAGCTGTCACTTCCTATCAATGCACACACCCCAGAATCCCACTTCCACACTGTCACAGTTTACAGAAGTACACAATAGCTTGAGTGTTTGTTGCTAGGAGAACATTGATTGCATTCGTTTGTTTTCTATTTCAAGCAGCAGATTTCTCACTTTGGTACTTTAAATAGTCACAAAAGAATAATCAGCACTGCTCATCACTCATCTTTCCCTCAGCATGCTGGAAAAAAATAAATAAATAAAAGAAGGAAAGAAAAGAGAAAATAAGCAATTGGTCAGGATAGTACTGTATATGCTAGGTACTAATTTGTGAACAATCAATATTGCCTATAACATGAAATACTGGCAAGCACTCTTGGGTCATGAAAAATAAAGACATGAAATTGAGGAGTGTTGGAGGTGGGGGTGTGATACAATACAATACCATACAATACAACACAACACAACACAACACAATACAATAAAAGACAGTTTCATCTCTTTGGTATACCCGGTTGTTTTGTCCTATTCAGGTCTCTGTTGATTTTTATCCATCCTGTTCTCTCGTGGATATCCCACTCCACTTCTATGTACTATGTTTTCTGTAACCTGGGCATAGCCAACACCAACCCTGTCCTGCTGTGGTTGCTGCTTCTCTAGTTGGCTCATAATTATGGCTGATTATGGGGTCTTCAAGCACCATTTAAAGCTTGCACTTAGGGCCAAAAGTTTCACAGTTTCCTATTGGGGTACTGATGGTGGTTCCAGTGGCAGTCGCTGGGGACCCCTTCTATAAAATCACTGTTGGTACAGCTCATATAGATTTGTTGAAAGAGGGCTTGTAACTGGGTTTGCTATGGATTGCTTGAGTCAGAAGAATTTGGCAGCTGTGGTGAGTTCAGCTCAGTGGTAGAGGGAGTTTGTCAGGGTGTGGTTCATATGGATCCGGGAGACTTAAACAGAAGCTGATGGAGTGGGAAAAAATAGTATTTTTTGTTTCTATTGTTACCTTAACTATAACCATTTACTCTTTCTCATATGACTTCCGGATAGCCATAGACGAAGAAGTCATTAATCTTCAATTTTTCAGGTGTAAGTTTATTTTTAATGTTAATTAGCAATAGTTGATTGATTAGTGTATACTGTTCAAGTCACATATTCATGGCTTTGTGCTGTGGGATGGTCTGTATGCCAAATAAAATACTGATTGGCCAGTGGCCAGGCAGGAAGTAGGTGGGACAAGGAGAGAGGAGAATTCTGGGAAGCAGAAGGCTGAGGCAGAGAGACACTGCCAGCTGCCGCCATGACCAGCAGCATGTGAAGTTGCCGGTAAGCCACCAGCCACGTGGCAAGGTATAGATTTATAAAAATGGGTTAATTTAAGATAAAAGAACAGTTAGCAAGAAGCCTGCCACGGCCATACAGTTTGTAAGCAATATAAGTCTCTGTGTTTACTTGGTTGGGTCTGAGCGGCTGTGGGACTGGCGGGTGACAAAGATTTGTCCTGACTGTGGGCAAGGCCGGAAAACTCTAGCTACAGCTTTGTATCTATTTTTCTACCCGAGAGTGTAGCACCTTTTTGTAATTAACGTGAATTTCTATATATTTCATTTTTGTTCTAATAGATTATCCTTCATAATTTGGACAGTTTGAATACTGGATTCTAAATGTATACACTATATTTATATTTTCTTAATTAGTTGGACTTTTTCAAGAGAAAATAATTGACATTCTTCTGGACAACAGATTTTAAAAATACTTCATTATTTTATTTTAACTGGTATGTTATGTAGCTTTGTATATCAACCATATCTGTTCAAAGAATATACATAGTAGTTTGTTGCTTCTAAATAATATCCAATATGAAAATATTTTTCTTGAAATATCATTCTACTTACTTTTGATGTAGGTATTGATTTTTGGATAGAATCCCAGCCTTTTCTAATTTGATTTCTATCTATCTCAATTGCTATATGGTCTCTGTTCCTTCTCCTCTGTCTTTAAACAGAAATGAAATACTTATAATAGCTACTATGTGCATTCAAAAGCAACTCTACAAGAAAATTCTAAGAAGAAAATGAAATGATGATATACGCCCAATTTGCATTGCCTCAAATATTTTATTTCTACATCCATTATCACATATATGGTTTGTATCATTATTCCTCCAGACAAATAATATGAGTTTAATGTATGAGTGTAAATTAAATTGAAAATTCCTTTATCACTTCTTAACATTCATATACTTTCAAGTGTTCTATTATTCAGCTTATTCTCCAATAGCATTTCATTTTGTCCCCCAAAACATCTGTAAATACTTGTTTCATAGAAATTCCCTCTTATGCTATTACTATTAAAAACAAATCCATTGTTCACTTTAAACAGTACTTTAAGCAATTGTAGAATTCAAGCTTAGTGTGTGTTTTTCTTTTTTTCTTTCTTTTAGTTTTTGAAAGGTGTGACACACTAGACTAGCAACCATTGTTTTGTCAGGGCAACATCATTTCTAAGGAATACTATATTCATGATGTTTTTGCCCCTAACTGTCTTTGTCAGGATTTTTTTTTTAATTTTCAGTGTAAAAATAATGAGTTAAGTGAATATATGTAATTGTAATTTGTTTATGTTCACTTTCCATTACCTTCAGTTATCTTCCTCCCTCCTATTGCTGGTCTCTTTCTTTGCCTCAAATAAAGTCTAATTTCTGTCTCATGTCATATATATATATATGATGTCATATACAACACATATAAATACACATAAAATTCACATATATAAGAGGAAATGGAGTATTTGCCTTTAAGACTATAGTTCATTTTGCTTAATAGAATTATCTCCATTTGTATATTTTCCTGCCAATGACATAATTTCATTCTTCTTTATTGCTGAATGAGATGCTTATATATGCCACATTTCATGTATCTGTTTCTATATTGATGGGCACCTTTCTAGTTCCATAGTTTGTCTAATGTCAATAGTCTTGCAATAAATATGGATATGAAGGTGTATTGCCCATGGTACACTGACTTCAGTTCTTTATGTATATTCCCAGAAATGTATAGATAGCTCATATGTTAGTATTTTAGTGTTCTGGAGAATCTCCATATTGATTATCATAGTTACTGCACTGACCTGGGCTCCAGGAGAGTGTAAAGACTCTACCCAATCCTCACCAGCATATGATGTTATTTCTTAAAAAAAATAACACCAAAAAAAAAAACAATAAATGATTTCCTGGGTGTGTCTTAAAACTTTTTCTTTTTATATGATTTTCAAGTGAAATTTGAGCAATTAGTTGTATTTTACTACTATCTACCATCACACATTCTTTAAATTCTTGATATTTTCCAGAGAATATGAAAACCTTAGGTCATTCTTTCTTCAAATATCTTTCAATCTCTATTTTCTCTCCCTACAAAGAGTTAAAATTCTATGTATGTTGAAATTTATCCTTCCTGTAATACACATCATTTAGGCTGATTGCCCACCCCATTTTTCCTGTCTGTTCTTCAGATAGAATAAATTATACTATAATGTTTCTACATTTGTTTAACCTTTATTCTTCTAACTTCAATATTGAATCCAATGAACTTTCCATCTTGGTCAATGTCCTATCAGCTGTATACTTTCCATTTCTTTCATTTTTTCAAGTTTACATTCATTTATTCTTTTAAATTTAACATGATAAAATATAATAAGATAAAACAAAAATTATTACACCGAAGTCAGACAAGATAGACCACCCTAAAGGAAAAGAGTTCAAGACAGGGCACAAAAATAAGAGATCCTCTTTTTCACATGCTCAGGAATCCAATAAAAACACTCAACTAGAAGCTAAAATAGACACACAGAGGACCTGGTACAGACCCTTGTTGGCCCCATGCTTGTTGCCTCAGTCTCTGTGAGTTCATATGAGCTTTGCTTATGTTGATTTAGAAGGTCTTGTTCTCTTGGTATCCTCCATTCCCTCTTACTCTTAAACTCTTTCTGCCTCCCCTTCCTCAGGATTCCCTGAGCTCAGAGAGGAAGATTTTGATGAAGACATCCCAATTATGACTGAGTGTTCCAAGGTCTCTCACTTTCTGAGTAAAGTCTGACTATCATTTTGCATAATGTTTCCATCTGCTTCAGGAAGAAGCTTCTCTGATAATGATTAAATAAGGCATTTGTCTCTGAGTATGGCAGAATATCACCAGTAGTCATATTATCACTCTATTTTTAACCAGTATTAATTAGTTTTGTCATAAATACCTAGGCTCTCTAGTCTCAGTTTCTTGATTAGTCAGTGTTCAGTACAGGTTCCATCTTGTGGTAGAATGGACCTAAGCAAATCAGACATTGTTTGATTATTCCTACAAGCTGCATGCCATCATGCCTTACCATATCTTGCAGGTAATACATAATTGTAGATAATGTTTTAGGGATGGCTTGGTGTTTGCATTTCTCTTTGATAGCATGCAGAATACCTTCGTGTAACACAGACATTATTGGAATACAGGGGAGAAATTTCTATGTTGGCATCAGCTTGATCTCTCCATGTTCAAAGAGTTATGTGGGTATTCTCTTCAGCAATGAGATTTTGCAATTAACTTGTGGAGAACAACCTATAGTCTTGGCAAAAACCTGGGTTATTTGGAAATTCCTGTGGGGCCCTTTTGGCCAACAACCTAATGAGATGTAATCCAAACTCCTACTGGAAACTTTGATTAGTGACAAGAGATAGTCATTTGTGCCTGTCTCCCTATTATTTGGTGATTTCATTTAGATTGCCTTCATATACATATACATATATATATATATACATACATACATACATATTTTAGAAGGTTTCTACTGTATTAAGTTATGATACTACAACTCAAATGCTCCTTAATTTTAGCTGTCTCTCCCATATTCCATCTGACAACCACTTCTCCTTTTCTCATCCCTACTTAATCCTTCCATTCTGGACACCCCTATTCATCAATCAATATCTTTTTTATTTCCATTCTCTAATGAGATCTGCCCCCTCTAGTTCCTTACTCTGTACCTATCCTCTGTGGTTCTATGGATTGCAGCTTGGGTATCATTGACTTAACAGCTCATATCTACATTGAAGTGAATACATATAATTTTTGTCTTTCTAGTCTGGGGTATCTTACTCAAGATGACTTTTTCTACTTCCATCCATTTTGCCTGGAAACTTCATGGTGTCATTTTTTAAAATGAATGAGCAATACTCCATCGTGTAAATGTACCACATTATTTTTATCCATTCTTCTGTTGAGGGACATACAGGTTGTTTCCAGTTTCTGGCTATAATGGGGACAGCAGCAATGAACACTGTGGAGCAAGTGTCTCTGTGGTAGAATGAAGTATCCTTTGGGTATGTGCCCCAAAATAATAGCGATGGTTCTTGAAGTAGATCTGTTCCCATCTTGAACAACTGCCACAGTGATTATCAGTGTCTATACAAGGCTCTTGGATTTAACACTTTCTCTGACTGATGCATCTATTCTACTGTATCTTAAATGCCTGAACTTCTATCTTATATCCCTTGCCTTGTTTTGAGGAAATTATTTCCTTTATTTTTTGGCTTTATGTATTGAACCTCTATCCACTTTTAGGTCTTGAACATTTTTATTCCTTTCCTTCTGCTATTTTTGTTTTGTTTTGTTTTGTTTTGCTTTGTGTGTTTGTGTTTGTGTGTGTGTGTTTTCATATATTTCTTTTTTCTTTATTTTCCTGAAATTAAAGCAAGCTTTTATTAAAATATTAAACACTGGCCAAGATGGAATCTGCTTGGGACCATCACCTGAAAACTTTCCAGGTAAGTGGCACCAAGGCATGTGTTGTTGGGGCATACATGAACAAAATCCATGGGCCACCATACTTTTCCATGAGGCTTTGTTGTTAATTTTAAGAACTACATCTTCCAGAATCCTGGGAAGTTACCTTAGGCAGGTGGAATGTACAGGTTAACTTAGGGTCTAATATTCTCCCCTGACATTATATCCTGGGTAAAATCCTTGACTCTATGATGGGTACTGGTCTACATTTTGATACAATAACCATCAGCTTAATGGTACCCAGATATGAATTATTATTTAGTTATTATATCAGTGATGTAAGAGCCAACAGTAATTAGCAGAAACAGAAGGTCCAAAGGTTCTATGATAGATAATATCTCTTTGTTCTGCATAAAGCAGGCCAAGTGTCCTATCAAATTGTAGAATCATTTTAGATAATGAATATATCTGTTGAGAATTCTGAGTCCATTTTTCCTGACATATCAAATGGGCATTATAGGTATCCCTTTTGTCCCCTATGTCAAGGAGTTTCCTTTTAACTTGGCCTTTTTCAGCCTGCTATGGGGGCAGAGATGATGCATTCTCTTCTGTAGGTGCTTCCATCTGAACTAGGACATAAGTTGTCAGGGACCAGAAAGGAAAAAGTCTAGTCAAAGGCTGAAAAGAGGGGTATTTATCAGAAGCATCTGTGTGTTCTCAGGAATTCTCTCCCAATGTTTCCTCAACTCTCATTTTCTTTACTCTTGTCCTTTATGTTACTTATTTAATCATTATAATTAGGAGTCATCTTAGCTGTTTTTTATATATACTTTTATGCCACTTGAACATTAAGACATGTATTTTGTTTTACTTCTTCTTTTGTAGTTTCCTGTTATTAGTATTGTAACCAAACATTATTGTCTGCTTCTGAAAAATGTTAATCATGGCCCTATTAACTAAAGTGAGTAAATCATCTGGATATCATGGAAACTTCCTTTTTTTTTTAAAAAAAAAAAAATCGCTGGTGATTTTTCTGTTTCAGTATTTCCCTTAGTTATGGTACATGGGTTTGCTGCAATAATTCATCTGGTTTCCAATGAAAACACATAGTGGTTATGAACTTTTCACTTGCTTGGAAAAGTATCCAAGAATATCCGCCCCTTTCATTATGCAGGAAGTGCACACATTCCTAGCAGTTTCTTCCTTCACTGCTGCTGGTCCCCAAGCTCCTTGGCATCTTGCCTATCTGTATATTTTATATTTAGGTATTAAGCAAAGTTCATTGTTCTTAACTCCTATTTTTGAGTTTCTCCTCATAGAAATTGGAGAATAACATAAAAAACAAATAGAGACCTCACTAAGATGTCTTAGCTATCTTTCTAGGAATCAAAACACTCTAATTCTTGGGAGTTTGCTGTTCAGTGTCTTCAAATTATTCTGTACTTTTGTAGAGATTATAGTTCTTATTTTATATTTCTTACTTTATATTCTTATTTATGGGAGGGTTAGCATGGAGGATCACACTTCACTATTAAGGATAAAATTTTAAAATTACTTTTTGATGAGATCAGGTTTCTTGTAGCATGACTCTTAAAGAGTCTGATTAATAAAACAAACTCAGGGCCTGGTATTGGGGTGAACACTGGAAGCCAAATGCTTCTAGTTTCTGGTCCTCACACCTTATATACCTTTCTGCTTTCTACCACCACTACCTGGGATTAAAGGCTCACTTTCTGGGATTAAAGGCATGAGTCACCATGCTTGGCTGTATCCTTGAACACATGAATTTCTGCTTCTGGAATGCTAGGATTAAAGGTGTGAGTGCCACCATTTTCTAGCCTCTGTATCTAGTGGCTGTCTGTTCTCTGACCCCAGATAAGTTTATTAGGGTGCACAATATTTTGGGGGAACAGAATACCACCACAGTTTCTCTCCATGAGAAGTTTATATAATTCAACACTTAATATAAAACAAGTGCTCCTAAGTATTTTAACCATTAGACACAGAAATTTGCTAAACCTAATAAAATATATTCTCTAGAAAATAATACTGATATCATTTAAATTATGAGTAAAAGAACTATTCCCACTGAAGAGTATTAATATAATATAATAAAATAAATATAAAAAGAAGTAAGTTATTTGGGCAAAGGGTCAACTAACAAAACTTTTATTTTATATAATATATGACACAAGGAAATATTAAGGAAAATATAACCTTATGTTTAAAATTATTTGTGGGCTATTGCTAACTTAGTGGGAACGAAATTTAAAATGTGTTGAAAAGTTACTATAACCTAAACTATTCTAAACCTTCTTAGGAGATGATGTAAATTCCCCTATAGGAATGAAAAAAATCTGCAAAAACAGAAATATTTCTACATGGATGTGTATGCTGTTGTAAATATGTAACAGGGTAATCTGTAAATTATGTATGTATTTGTGTTTATGTGTATTGGAATTGCTCCAAGAATTAATGAATCTATCAATGAAGAAGAATGAAGTGTAAAATAGACTCATATAAGTGGAAATTAGTGCATAAGTTAGAAAGCACTTGTTCAGTAGACTCTTCTATTAATTATGGGGAAAACATTGAAATCTTATTTTAATACGTGAAGTCTCTAAACATAGAAATTATACTGAGCATTTTCAAGTGCATAAAAAATGATTTTCCTGCTCTCAGCATTCCTTAGCTACCTAAAATTCTTTGTCCAGGGTTGAGGCCTCATGAGCTTTCCCCTTCCCATGCTAGTATGGTGGTGGTGTCATTGTTCAAGTTCTGTTTTGGCAGCCATGCTAATGAGACATCATGGGTGTAGTTTCTCTGACATTTCTAGACACAATCTCACAGAAAATGTCATGTTCCTCTGAAGAGAGAAGGGACAAGTTTTCACAGGAGGGTCTAAAAGGGGAAAAAAGGAAGGAGGGAAATGATGCAGTCATATTAAAATTTTAAAAATGTTTCAAGTTATACATAAAATTATGTTCCTTATTCCATGATCCAATATATGCATTTGGAGTGTTTATTTTCTGTGTGAATGAATAATGATTTAAGTAGGGCATAGTAATTTAATTGTACATTAGTAGATTTACTAATACGTCTGCTGAAACTGAGATTAAAAAGGGAATAAAAGACTGTCAAACTAACAGAAATACTAACAAACTAACAGAAAAGAAAAATAAGTGAAATAGATGTACGTGAGTAGTAGAAAGCATGATATGCATGCACAAATCTGGATCTGTTTTCAGCACAGAGAGGAAAGCTTGAGAAACAAATTAGGAAGCACCAGTAGAGAACTTAGTCGTTTGTAAATTGAACGTGGTCTGTGAGTGGCAGCGACACACAAAACTGACCACAAAGAATGAGCTCATTATTTGGTAATGGGGGCATTCATTAGATGAATAACTACATAAATCAATTTAAATGTCTGATGAAGACTGAATTTATCCACGTTAATTCAGAGAGACTGACAGCATTAGCAATGAAATTCCCCTTTTACTTAAAACTAGAAACTAAAACCTAGAAATTTCCCTACAATCATCTCCTGGTGAAACATGAAATCCAGGAAGTTTATTTATTTCTAATATGTCTTAAGCATTGTGAAACTCTCCTGCCCCTTCCTCTGCTGAAGACAGCTGGTTACTATAACAACCACGACTGCAGTGTTACCAGCCACACACAAGGAAACAAAACCACAACTTCAAAGTCATTGGTGTCCCTTGCTCCCACACAGAACAACCAGCTAATTTAGGAACAGACAGAGATTTTGTAAGTAACTGAGAACATGAAAGGAATTTAAAGTTATTCTTTCTAGAAAGCAAGTTAAAGCAAACCTGCAACAAGGACCAGAGACAGAGCAGTCAGGAGAGCTCCCTGTCTGTTTCTGTTGCAATAGTAGGAAAATACCACCCCATTTGCTCAGAAATGCATCACTCCTACATGAACTGATGGTTGGGGGTAAAGAAGGGAGAGACAATTTCATGTTAGAAAAAAATAAATAGGTTTCTCTCTCTCTCTCTCTCTCTCTCTCTCTCTCTCTCTCTCTCTCTCTCTTCACATTGTCCACATATATGTCGCTCGAGCATGTGTATACATATGTGCACATATGTTTATGTATATGTGTGTGTCCAAAAATGCAGCATGATAACATAGGACTTCTGAGGGGAGAAAAAGGGCAACAGAATAAAAGGATGTCCATATTTTCAAGCTTTTAATAGTATTTCCTGGAAAATGAAGATAATATTTCTCTTGCCCTCCTTATCACTGGGATGGTAATATTATAAAGTCTTAGTAAAATAATTAAAAGCTATTAGGTTTTTACTAAATGTAAGTAGTATTTGTTATTAATAAATGGTTTATCTCTTCAACCTGTTGATAAGCCATTTTGTCTTCCTCTTATTTAACTTTTTTTTCACTGCATAGAAATTATAAGAATTATACATAATAATGGGCTCATTTGATGTTTGAATATATCTGTAATGTTTAAATCAGATTAACTGTATCATCTCAAACATCTTTTCCTCTCACTCACCCTATACTTAGGTACTCCCAACTTCTAGAAAAACAATAATTTTAAATGCTACACATCAATAAAGGGACATGTACCTCTCTTCCTGTGCATGCTCCTTTTACTTAATGTAAAGATCTCCAGTGCCTTCCATGCTGTTGCAAATGGCATAATTTCATGGTTACTAGGATTCTATTGTATGTATATTTATAATGATTTAACACTGTGGTTTCACCACTGAATGTATATTTATAATGATTTATTACTGCTGTCTCACTGTTGAGTTGCCATGTGTGTCTGAGTCTATCTTTTTCATTCTGTTCTTTCAATGTAAGCCTCTTAGAATTCAAAATGGAAAGAAATTAAAGCATTATCATAGGGGTGAATTTTGAAAGGAGTCAATGACCCCATGATGACCCAATGTACATGTCTTTAATCCTGGCATTGGTGGGTAAAAACAGAAAGATCATAAGTTTGAAGCCAGCGCAGGCCTAATAGTGGTTTTGATACCAGCCTAAGCTACATAATGTGATTCCTACCTTAATAAAATACAGAAAAAAACAAACGGAAATCAATATTATTTGAAGTATCCACAGCATGTGTGTCCTTGCACTCAGTCAGCATCCTATTACTCTGGTTAAACACCTAATATCATATTCCCATGTGTTACTCAATAAATGTATTTCCTTCCACATGACAATATAGTGACCTAAAACAGTTTTCCTCAATTAACTGGAGCTGTTTTTATAGCTGTGAGCATAAGTATAAAAATGACAACCTCTTATTTTTAGCTCAGCTTTTTTTTTTTTAAGTAAGTAGTCCAAATAACTCGTTTTGTAGAGAAGCAAAGAGCATCTGTGACCATCTTGTCACCAGTGAGTTCATGTACAACAAGTCCTAAGCCATAGCAGTATTTCTGGAGCTAAGTGGCAAGTCTCTGAAAAAAGAGGCTGCTAAAGAAAGATGCTTGTGATCTTTCACTACACTGCTGATTGTACTCTCAGCCACACTCAACAGACTTCTGAAACACCCTATGATTATTCATTTGTTAAATAGAGCTGGAAAAAAGTGGTAGAGAACAAGAGAAAGCAAGGGAAGGCACAGGTTTAGGGTGTTATTTGGTTTTATATAATCAAGCAATATCTAGGATTCCTTTTACTGATTGCCCAAGATGTTAACAAAGGCAACTGTACAAACACCTAGCAGATATTTCACAGCCCACAGATTCGCTCCACTGCCTCGGTGTCAATAAAACAGGTTCATCCATGCAATGAAAACAGCATCATCTGTGCTGAGCAGAGACTATACACTCTCCTCAACATTATGAAACACTGCATATAAATTATTTTCTAGTAATTATACAAATATTTGATTTTGATTTACTCATTTTTTTTTTTGCTGTACTAGGAATTCTCTCATTTACAAGGTTATTGTTGATACCCACATTTTCTAAGGGAGCTTGAAGCCTTTTCTGCTTTGACTATAGAAAAGATGGCAAGCTTTATTATTAATCCATGAGAATAATACATATTTATAGCATACAGAAGGATCATTCTACAGCAGATTAATAAATATTGGAGCAAGGAGCACAACAGTTTTGGTCAAATGTATTAATATGGTCCGTCCCCCAGAGCCTTTCATTAGTTTGATGTTGTTCATGCAAAAGTTTTATCTCCAGCTTTGCTGGCCCTGGCAGCCTTCTACAGGACCTGTGCCACTATTAATCCATGCACACTGTTGTCTGCATCATCCAACAGCTAAATCTCCTTAGCTCCCACCTCTAGAAGTGTTTGTATCTGCTCAAGTACTGCTTAGAGTAAACCTTCTTTTCTTTTCCATCCTTCTTATTGATCCTTCTGAGCCACATTTCCATATCTGATTCAAATCTTTTCTTAGGGAAGTTAGCCTGTTCACATTAGCCTTGTGTAATCCCTCTCTCAATCTAAATCTTAACACAAACATTTACTATTCATTTAGCCCACATCATAGGTTCCTGAATGGTATTTATCATTTAAATGAGTTTTCCCTACCTTATATTGACAGAAGTAATACAGGGAAAACAACCTGATTAACAGCAAATTCCCCAGGAACTACCACTTTTATTCTTTGCTTCTTCTTCCTCCTCCCCTTCTTCCTTTTTGAGCACAGTTGTAGCAGTCATAACAACCAACTGCATCTGTTTACCAGTCATCATTGTGACAGTTCCTAGGTATGGTGGAGGAGAAAGTTTATTGTAGATAAAAAGGAAAAGTAAGTTGAGGCAAGAACATCTGGGAGAGTCCAGTGTAGATATGACCGGGCTTAGCTGGTCCATATAAGGATGGAGGGAGGGGAAGGGAGAGGGGAGAAAGGGAACCAGGTGCAGCATCCAGGAAGCCAAAAGTACAAAGTGGGGGCAAGTAACCAAAATGTTTAGATGATAGAGGGAAGAGCCTCTGGAGGAAGGGCAGCCTAGCCCCTGAGAAGGAGAGTTTGGTGCCAGGTGCACTTTGATGTTTCAATAGGCACCTGAACCATTTGTCCAGGGTTTGAAACTTAACATGTTTTTAACAGGGAAGAAAAAAATATATATATATATATATATGTGTGTGTGTGTGTGTGTGTGTGTTTAAATTCACATCCCACCTTTTATGTGATTTAAATCTTTTGATCAACACAACCTTTTGTTTTGTTTTGTTTTTTGATTTTGTTTTGGTTTTGGTTTTTCAAGACGGAGTTTTTCTGTGTAGCTCTGGATGTCCTGGAACTCATTCTATAGAGCAGGCTGGCCTTTAAGCCACAGAGGTCCACCTACCTCTGCTTCCTAAGTGCTGGGATTAAAGGCACATGCCAACATTCCTGGCCATACTTAATATTTTTAAGATAATACATTAAAAGATTCAGAATGCCACCTCCTTTAATATTATGTAAGAGCCAAAGTTACATTTTAAGTCTTAATTACTGTGGATTAGAGATCTATGAAACAAAAATGCCTTTGATCTGCAAGCCTCTTGCTCAAGGACAGGTAGTTCTTAAAATGCTGGAGACTTGTTTATGGGAGATAACAAGCCACATGTTTTCACTCCCCCAAACATGTTTGTCTGACCCATCTGCACTGGATGTGCTTGATCACATGTGGGCAGGAGGAACACAGGCAGGAAATAGCATTAGTATGTATGCTTGCCCCTTATTGGGTTTGATGGGAAATACTTAAGTTTTGCAAAACTTGATTCAAGGACATTTTTTTTGAAACTCAGAGATGGACCTGGCCAGAGCCCATCCAACTGGCCAGTATTTAAGGCTTGCTTAAAATTTGGTTAAATTATGATAATTGTCTTATTCTAGAAGGGTACAATTAACAATTAACCTATAGGAAAAGTTCTATTAATTTCCATTAATAACTCAATTTTGTAGTTGCAGAAAGTAAAGTCTAGAAAACATTCCAAATGTCCAAAAACAAAACTATAACAAATTTAAAGTCCCAATTGCCTTACTTGCTGTTCAGAGGTTGCATCTGAAGGGCTCTAATTGGACCAACCATGGCAAACATGGCATTGGTGGGTTAATCCCACTGAGTGAGAAGACCACTACCACAATTTTGAGCAATATCTGAAGCAAGCTTGATTTTATTGGGGTGCACCCAAGAGCTGGCCAGTGATTGCCTCCTAAATCAAGTTAAAGAGAGCAGCCTCGAATCCATTTCTTGGGCCGCTTTTAAGTCACAAATAGTTACAAAGCAGATTTACAGGAAAGACAATGGGGCAGTAAGAAAACCTCAAACACAAGCAAACAAACAAATAAACAACAACAAACACTATGTGATTAGGGAGGATTATTAGGGAGAGTCAGGGTATACTCAAAAACAAGTCAAGGTCATGGATTGGGGGCAGGTCAGGATCCAAGAAACCGACTTTAAGAACAGCAAATCAGCTCTTACAGTAAATGGAAACTTATTTTTAATGATACTGCATAATGGCTTCTGCCTTCAAAATAGAGTCAGACAAGTTTCTCAGTGGGTCCTGTCCTTCTGACCTTCTCTTTTGCTAAATCGCTAGACTCCTTATTTGGTTACTTCCCATGCCTGACTCATTCCTGAGGTTGATCACCAAGGTTCAGCTATCAAAATCCCTTATTTGGCTACACTGACTAACATGTTCAATCAGATCTTAACACCTCACCAGCATGGATTCCCCTTTTTCTCGTTAAAAAACACTCTTGCAGAACCACCTGCTGCTGTTTCTGCCAGACTCAGATTCAGTCACCTTGTCTTCTGTCCTGCTTAATAAAGGATCTCTTTCTGTTGTAAATTGGTTTTAAGGTCAGGTCTGTGTTTTATCAGGGGTCTATAAGAGAGCATCTCATAGGTACTACATGGGTCCTTTCAGCATCCAATAAAGGAACAGAATGTCTGTGGCAGAAGAATCTGTGTTTTGCAAAATATAAATAAGGGAAGAAAACAGTAGAAAGGGCAGTGGTTGAAGCAGGTTGTTTGACTTGGGAGGAATAAAGCAAAAGGATCTTTCTTCGGCTGACTGCGGTCACCTGGGTCCTTTCCCACCGGGTACTCTGAACCTCCAGTTTTCAGGATAAAACTGGCCTGCTTTTAGATTTACCTATTTCTCAAAGTTTTAGTTTGGGCTGTTCTCACCAAGGGCTTCTTTGATCTGCTCCACTGGGATCTACTGCAGGAACTCAGTCCCCAAACAGTTGCCTGTCCTAGATTTGTTCAACCCTGAGAATCATGGCTGGCAAAGAGAATTAACCCCACAGAGAGCAGATGTGTGTGATCCTCACCAGAGAAGATGTGAACTTGCTCAGAAAAACGTAATACTTTTCCTTTCAAAGCCAGGTTTCCAAGTTGATGAATTCTGATGAGAGACAACATCATGATTAAGCCAAGCACTTGAATGAGCTCAAAGGAATGTTTAACATTAACAGAGAGCTAGGAAGGGACTGTGTCTGCTTGTCTCAATGTCAGTGAAGCTAAACACCCCTGCTGTTTTCCATCAGAAGGGTAGAAAGGGAAGACTTGGCCTAATGAAGCAAGCAGGTCTGACAACCAATTCTGTTAAGATGAGTTTGTCTGCAAGTACAACGGGGCCTGGGAGGTTGAAGATGGATTCCAATTAACAATTCAATAGGAAGGTGTAGCAGCACATAAGAGAAAGAGGGAATCTCTCAGAGACTGTGTTTTAATAGGTTTGACCTTTATGAGGTTGAGTTTTTGTGACAGGCTATGCCACAATAAAATCTTGAAGAAACAAAACTAATGAGTTCTAAAAATAGGAGATGCAACTATTATGATTTGATAGAAGCCTAACCTCCAGTTCAGTTCAGAATAAACACAGGTAAGCTTTTATCGCTCCCAGGATCCCAGCCTCAGTGGGCTGTAAATGAAGTAAATGAAGTCCTCTCACTCCTCTCTCTCTCTCTCTCTCTCTCTCTCTCTCTCTCTCTCTCTCTCTCTCTCTCTCTCTGTCTGTCTTTCTGTCTCTCCTGTGTCTCTCTCTCCTCTCTCTGTCTCTCTCTATCTCTCTCTCTGATCTCTGTCTCTTCTCCTCCTCTTCCCCCCTCACACAGTTCTATGCTTCAAGGCAAGCATGACAAACACCACAACCATCTCTCTTCTTTTTTGTGAAGTCACTTGGTTTTTGAAGGTGTGAGTCCTTCATTACTATCCTTCAAGACAAAGCTACTCACCTTGATCTCCCTCTACTGCTTAAATGGGATAATGTCTCCTTTGCACAGAAAGCCAGCAGCCCCACCAGATTGGTATAGCAGCCAGGTGACATCTAAGATCCACCTTAAATCTCAGCTTTGCCAGAAACCACTGTGAGGAACTTGTCTGGAGCAAAACTTCTTCATTTCAGTTTTTCATTTCATAAAGAAAAATTCTTATTATAGCCAAGCACTTAATTATTTAATTTTTTATTTGATTTTAAATCTATTTGCCAGGCATAGTTTTCATAACACTAACTCCCCCTCACCTCACTTCCTTCTCTGTCATTAATGTATTTTCCATTATCTGGGATGGCTCCCTCAGATGATTTTCAGGCTTTTATTCCTCAACTACTGTCAACCCTACTGTGTCCTTTCCACACCCACTTATGTCTATTATTATAACTGTCAGTTACTTGAGAATAAAGACCAAATTTTCAATTTCCTCTTCTGTAACAATCAGGCGATGTAATTTTCTAGGTCATTTGCATTATCAATACATACTAGAGACTCCTCTCAGGAAGAGTAAGTTATTTTATCCCCTAGTTTCTAGCTCTTCTCAGCCTGGACTCCTTCAGTGTCTGCAGTTAACAGTTGAATCTTAATATTCTCTTTAACGTCTGGATCTCTTTTAATGTTTCCAAACCATTTTGTCAACATAACACAACTATGGGGACTGAGATCACTCATGTCAATGTGACTTAGTGGCTAGTTTATGGGAACAGTTGCCAAAGAGCATAAAACTATCACCTAGCCACAACTTCAGAGTTGACTGCAAAAAGCATCATATTTTTACATGTTGTATGAAAGATTAGTTTACAGTGAGTAGATAATAGTATGTCTGTCAGCACCCTTTTCTAATCCATTTCACATAATTGTTAAACTCTTTCATGAAAGAGTTTTTGTCAGGAAAGCATGTTCTCCAGTTCTCCAGGAATTTGTGAACCTGCAGAGATGACTTCCTAGCATGTATTTTTGAAGCTCTTCTCGCAAACCATTACTGCTGACCTCTCTACTACTTGCTCCACGTCTCTTACTGTTTTTCTTATCTTAGGAAACTATTGCTCTGTAGATACTAAAACTTGCATTGCTTTATCATTCACTGCGTATACCCATCTTTCTCTGGGAAATTTACAAAGGCTCATCTTTGCTTCAAATAGACCCTGCAAGCTGCCTCAATGCTTTCCATATTATAAGAAAGCTTTTAGCCAAATAACTGATGAACTAATTCAAATCACCCATTCCTTCTTAATTTTTTAAAGAATTATTCATACTTTCCACAGCATCTCCCATTTATCTTTCATGGTGATAAACCTAAGAGGTGTCTCTTAAATTTAACCCTATATTGATAACTTCTTTATTGAAAGACCTGAAATAACAGATGCATTTTTATTCAGGGCAAGTGTCAAAAATAGAGTTACTGTTCTCCCATGCTAATCTGAAACAGACATCATGTCACAAAAATTATAACTTAGTAAATATATTTTTCACATGCTCAGTTATTACTGGTTACTGGTTTAATAATGTCTTACAAAAGCATGGACTAAGATATTGGTGAAATTATTAAGGCCACTCCACGTAGTTAAAAGGGAGGTTTATTTAGTGGCATAACTTACAAATGAAGGGATAGGTAGGTTGAAGGGTCTGGGGAAGATGAAGCACAGTCTGGTGGTGTTCTCTGGAGAACTCTGCTAGGTCTACCTCTAGCGTCCAGGGTTCAGGAACCAAGAGAAGGCAGCACATCTGGATCTCGGGTCTTCAGGGCCCTCTCTTGGCTCCGTCCTGTAGGTGTGACAGTTATCGAAGCCTCAATGGGAGTTGGAACTTCCAGATCAAAGCTGGAATGGCTACCCACTACACTAAGAGATAGAAATTCTCTCTGCTATGTCCAGATTCATATTTCTCTTTTGAAATGTGCATTTCAGGATGCATTGTGAAATGAAATAGGTTTCAGGTTCACCTACCTACAGTGAACAAGCAATAGTTTCTTTCTTAGTACCTATAGAAGAGGCAAAAATCTCAGCCTTGGAAATACATTGACATGCAAACAATCATATTCAAATAGCATTTATTATACTATAGAGAAAACTAACATGCACATGTAACCAATGACATCATCAGGTTAATTTCTGGTTGGTCTGTTCCTGTTCTATCTATATTCATGACTGGAATAGGTCATCCATGAATTAGTATTAGGAATATCTGCATTTGTCTGGGGTTTGTAAAAGAGTAGCATGTGCAAGAAGATGAAGATTTAAAAAAGAAAGAAAACAGCAAAGAAGGTAACAATAAAACTTAAAAGAAAACTACCATACTCTCAGTGAAATTTTCATTTGTTCATGGAAAAGAAAGGGAATATTTAATGAGATCCTTTTCTTTTCTTTCTTTTTTTCCAATCTGAAAACCAAAGTGGATCTTCCTAAATCCCAGCCACCAAAAGACCTCTCCCATAATTCCTGAGACTCGGTGGTTGGAGACTTTCCTGAGCATCCTGTGCAGGAGAGCTGGGATTCAATGGTGATCTGCCTAAGTTGTCTAAGCTTGGACATTACTACTATTGAGAAACTGAGAAAGAAAATGAGAAGCCAGAGTGACTAGGGAGAATGAACATAGAGAAAGTAATTACATTTAACAAGTAGATCATTTGAAACCTTCAGGACTTCAAATTCATATAGTGAGAAATCTCACCTCAGTATCTAACCTGCAAATTATAGCAAAACTCTTATTGAAATGGACTGTGGGATCCAAGATAAGTTTTTTTCTATGTTTTACCATCTCACTTACTGAATGTTACTTTGTGTTAGAATATTCTTTCCATATAGTACTTCTTTCAAGACTTGCCAGAAGATTTACATTAAATAATATTTTAATATTTTTGTAGATCCTTCTATAATCCCCAAGGTCTAAATGTAATTACTTAAATTGAGCACGAAGTGATGGGGCCAAGCTCAACACTTACACAAAACTCTAATAATCAAGCCTTCAAGTGTAGTTTATTTAATGTTTGAAAGTTATACTTGGTTATTTTTAAAATAATTTTATAATCATATAATCATATCACAAATTTTAGCACTGAGTGATAGAAGATTATGTTCATTAAAAGAAAAATATGTAAATAAGAAAATATATGCACATGCAATCCTAATTTCTTAACACCATGTATCATAATATGAACCTTGATTTTTTTTAAATGATATTTTAATTTATTATTTGAAAATGCCATGCATGTACATGTGTATTATGCATTTTGGTCATATCTACCCACACTCCTTGTTTCAACTTTGCCTTATACCTAACATATTTCCCTTCCCACTTCATGTCTTCCTTTTCTTTTTTTTTATTTTACAATACTATTCAATTCTACATAATAGCCACAGATTCCCTTGTTCTCTCCCTTCCTGCCCCTCTCCCCTTCCCCCCAGCACACCCCACATTCTCACTCCCTCCAGATCACAGTCTCCCCCGAGGACTGGGATTGACCTGATAGACTCAGTCCAGGCAGGTCCAGTCCCCTCCTCCCAGATTGAGCCAAGCGTCCCTGCATAAGTCCCACGTTTCAAACAGCCAACTCATGCAACAAGCCCAGGACCTGGTACCATTGCCTAGATGCCTCCCAAACAGATCAAGCCAATCAACTGTCTCACCTATTCAGAAGGCCTGATCCAGTTGGGGGCCCCTCAGCCTTTGGCTCATAGTTCATGTGTTTCCATTCATTTGGTTATTTGTCCCTGTGCTTTATCCAACCTTGGTTTCAACAATTCTCGCTCATATAAACCTTCCTCTTTCTCACTAATTAGACTCCCAGTGCTCCACCAGGGGCCTAGCCGTGGATGTCTGCATCCAGATTCCTCAGTCCTTGGATGGAGTTTATGGCACAACTATTAGGGTGTTTGGCCATCCCATCACCAGAGTAGGTCAGTCCCGGCTGTCTCTCGACCATTGCCAGCAGTCTTTTGTGGGGGTATCTTTGTGGATTTCTGTGGGCCTCTTTAGCTCTCTATTTCTTCCTTTTCTCATGTGGTCTTCATTTACCATGGTCTCCTATTCCTTGTTCTCCCTCTCTTTTCCTGATCCAGCTGGGATCTCCCACTCTCTTTCCCTCGACCCTTGCCGTTCATTGCTCCCACTCATGTCCAGGCTGTTCATGTAGATCTCATCCAATTCTCCTTCATTGGGTGATCCCCGTGTCTTTCTTGGGTTCCTGTTTTACAGGTAGCCTCACTGGTGATGTGAGTAGCAGTCCAGTCATCCTTGTTCCACATCTAGTATCCTCCTATGAATGAGTACATACCATATTTGTCTTTCTGGGTCTGGGTTACCTCACTCAGGATGATTTTTTCTAGATCCATCCATTTGCCTGCAAACCTCATGATGTCATTGTTTTTCTCTGCTGAGTAGTATTCCATTGTGTATATGTGCCACAATTTATTTATCCATTCTTCAGTTGAAGGGCATCTAGGTTGTTTCCAGGTTTTGGCTATTACAAACAATGCTGATATGAACATAGCTGAGCAAGTGCTCTTGTGGTATGATTGAGCATTTCTTAGGTATATGCCCATGAGTGGTATAGTTGGATCTTGAGGGAGATTGATTCTCAATTTTCTAAGAAAGCGCCATATTGATTTCCAAAGTGGTTGTACAAGCTTGCATTCCCACCAGCAGTGGAGGAGAGTTCCCTTAGTTCCACATCCTCTCCAGCATAAAGTGTCTTCAGTGTTTTTGATCTTAGCCATTCTGACAGGCATAAGGTGGTATCTCAGAGTTGTTTTGATTTGCATTTCCCTGATGATTAGGGATGTTGAGCAATTTCTTAAATGTCTTTCAGCTATTTGAGTTTCCTCTGTTGAGAATTCTCTGTTTAGTTCTAAAGCCCATTTCTCAATTGGACTGTTGGTCGTTTTGATGTCTAATTTCTTGAGTTCCTTATATATTCTGGATATCAGTCCTCTGTCACCTGTGGGGTTGGTGAAGATCTTTTCCCATTCTGTAGGCTGTCGCTTTGTCTTGTTGACCGTATCCTTTGCTCTACAAAAGCTTCTCAGTTTCAAGAGGTCCCATTGATTGATTGTTTGTCTCAGTGTCTGCGCTACTGGTGTTATATTTAGGAAGTGATCTCCTATGCCAATGCGTTCAAGACTACTTCCTACTTTCTCTTCTAGCAGGTTCAGAGTAGCTGGATTTATGTTGAGGTCCTTGATCCACTTGGACTTAAGTTTTGTGCACGGTGACAGATATGGATCTATTTGCAGCCTTCTACATGTTGATATCCAGTTATGCCAGCACCATTTGTTGAAGATGCTTTCTTTTTTCCATTGTACACTTTTGGCTTCTTTGTCAAAAATTATATGTTCATAGGTGTGTGGGTTAATGTCAGGGTCTTCAATTCGATTCCATTGGTCCACATGTCGGTTTTTATGCCAATACCAAGCTGTTTTTATTACTGTAGCTCTATAGTAGAGCTTGAAGTCAGGGATTGTGATGCCTCCAGAGGTTGTTTTATTGTACAGTATTCTTTTGGTTATCCTGGGTTTTTTGTTTTTCCATATGAAGTTGAGTATTATTCTTTCCAGGTCTGTGAAGAATTGTGTTGGTGTTTTGATGGGGATTGCATTGAATCTGTAGATTGCTTTTGGTAAGATTGCCATTTTTACTATGTTAACCCTGCCTATCCATGAGCATGGGAGATCTTTCCATTTTCTGACATCTTCTTCAATTTCTTTTTTCAGGGACTTAAAGTTCTTGTCATATAGGTCCTTCACTTGCTTGGTTAGTGTTACCCCAAGGTATTTTATGTCATTTGTGGCTATTGTAAAAGGTGATGTATCTCTAATTGCCTTCTCAGCTTCTTTGTCCATTGTATATAGGAGGGCTACTGATTTTTTTGAGTTGAGCTTGTATCCTGCTATGTTGCTGAAGGTGTTTATAAGCTTTATCAATTCCTGGGTGGAATCTTTGGGGTCACTCAAGTATACTATCATGTCATCTGCAAATAGGGAAAGCTTGACTTCTTCCTTTTCAATTTGTATCCCCTTAATTTCCTATGTTGTCTTATTGCTCTGGCTAGAACTTCAAGTACTATATTGAATAATTATGGGGAGAGTGAACAGCCTTGCCTCGTTCCTGATTTTAGTGGAATTGCTTTGAGTTTCTCTCCATTTAATTGGATGTTGGCTGTTGGCTTGCTGTAAATTGCCTTTATTATGTTTAGGTATGTTCCCTGTATTCCTGATCGCTCCAAGACTTTTATCATGAAGGGGTGTTGGATTTTGTCAAATGCCTTTTCTGCATCTAGTGAGATGATCATGTGGTTTTTTTCTTTGAGTTTGTGTATATGGTGTATTACATTGATGGACTTTCATATGTTGAACCACCCTTGCATCCCTGGGATGAAGCCTACTTGATCATGGTGGATAATTGTTCTGATGTGTTCTTGGAGTCTGTTTGTCAGTATTTTATTGAGTATTTTTGCATCAATGTTCATGAGGGAGATCGGTCTGTAGTTCTCTTTCTTTGTTGCATCCTTGTTTGGTTTAAGAATCAGGGTAATTGTAGCCTCATAGAAGGAGTTTGGTAATGTTCCTTCTGTTTCTATTATGTGGAACAATTTAGAGAGTATTGGTATTAACTCTTCTTTGAAGATCTGGTAGAATTCTGCGCTGAAACCATCTGGTTCTAGGCTTTTTTTGGTTGGGAGACTTTTAATGACTGTTTCTATTTCCTTAGGGGTTATTGGACTATTTAAATAGTTTATCTGGTCTTGATTTAACTTAGGTATGTGGTACCTATCCAGAAAAATGTCCATTTCTTTTAAGTTTTCCAGTTTTGTGGAGTAGAGGTTTTTGAAATATGACCTTATAATTCTCTGGATTTCCTCACTGTCTGTTTTTATGTCCCCCTTTTCTTTTCTGATTTTGTTGATTTGGATTCTCTCTCTGTTTTTTGGTTAGTTTGGATAAGGGCTTATCTATCTTGTTGATTTTCTCAAAGAAATTCTTTGTTTCATTAATTTTTTTTTATTCTCTTAGTTTCTATTTTATCAATTTCACCTCTCACTTTGATAATTTCCTGGCGTCTATTCTTCCTGGGAGACTTTGCTTCCTCTTGTTCTAAGAGCTTTCAGTTATGCTGTTAAGTCACTAGTGTGGGATTTCTCCAACTTCTTTATGTGGGCATTTAGTGCTATGAATTTCCCTCTTAGCACTGCTTTCTTAGTGTCCCATAAGTTTGGGTATGTGGTGTCTTCATTTTCATTGATCTCTAGGAAGTCTTTAATTTCTTTATTTCTTCCTTAACCCATTGGTGATTCAGTTGAGCATTATTCAGTTTCCATGAGATTGTAGGTTTTCTGTAGTTTTTGTTGTTGTTGAAATCTAACTTTAAACCATGGTGGTCTGATAGAACACAGGAGGGTCTAGTCTGTTTGGTGTTCTATAGGCTTCTTGTATCTTCATAGGCATTTCCTTCTTTAAGTTGGGGAAGTTTTCTTCTATAATTTTGTTGAATATATTTTCTGTGCCTTTGAGTTGGTATTCTTCACTTTCTTCTATCCCTATAATTCGTAGGTTTGGTCTTTTCATGGTGTCCCCAATTTCTTGGACATTTTGGTTCATGACTTTGCTGGCTTTAGTGTTTCCTTCGACTAATGAAACTATTTCTTCTACTGTATCTTCAATGTCAGAGATCCTCTCTTCCATCTCTTGCATTCTGTTGGTTATACTTGCATCTGAAGTTCCCGATCTTTTACTCAGGTTTTCTATTTCCAGCATTCCCTCTGTTTGTGTCTTCTTTTTTTTTCAATTTGCCTTTTCAGGTCTTGGACTGTTTCCTTTATTTGTTTCATTGCTTTTTCATGATTTTCTTTCAGTACTTTATTGTTTTCTTCCAGTACTTTATTGTTTTCTTCCAGTACTTTATTGTTTTCTTCCAGGACTTTATTGTTTTCTCTCAGGACTTTATTGTTTTCTTGCAGGACTTTATTGTTTTCTTCTAATTTGTTTGCCCTTTCCTCTAGTTGTTTACAGCATTCTTCCAATTTTCTTGTCTTTTCCTCTACACAAGCCTCTACCTTCTTCATGATGTTACTCATAAGGCTACTTTCTTCTGCTTCTTCCAATTTTTGATGTTCAGGTCTAAATGTTGGAGGCGGGCTCGGTTCTGGTGATGCTGTATTGCTCTTCATTTTGTTGTATGTACTTCTGCCTTGACGTCTGCCCATCTCCTTGTGGTTCCTTCTTGGTCTTATCAGTGTACTTGGTTCAGAAAGAGCTGACAGATTCAGGAAGTCTCTCTCTCTTGTCCAGATGGGAGTTCTCTTGTCCAAATGGGAACTCAGGGGCAGGATGGAAGCTCTTATCTGGACTGGAAGTCTCTGGTCCAGAAGGGAAGTCAGGGGCAGGATGGGAGCTGGGTGCTGGTCTCTTAGTCTCAGGAAGTGGCTGGGGTCTCAGGCACATGGGCATGGGGGCAGGGCGTGGAGATTGCAGGGGCTGCCAGGGGGCACTTGGAAAAGGGGATCCCTCCAGGTGGGGCTAGAAGGGGATCTGCCCAGTGGCCAGAACCTGGGGCCAAGTTGCGCAGGTCTTCCCGGAGTGGCTGGTGCCCAGGGATGGGGTCCGGGTTGGTCCCGGATACTCACCACTGGTCCAGAAGGGAAGTCGGGGGCAGGGTAGGAGCTGGGGGCTGGTCTCTAAGTTTCAGGAAGTGGCTGGGGTCTCGGGCAGATGGGCGTGGGGGAGGGCACGGAGATTGCAGGGGCTGCCGGGGGGCTTGGAAAAGGGGATCCCTCCCGGTGGGGCTAGAAGGGGACCTGCCCGGTGGGCAGAACCTGGGGCCAAGTGCAGGTCTTCCTGGAGTGGCTGGTGCCCAGGGATGGGGTCCGGGTTGGGCCCGGATACTCACCTCTGGTCCAGAAGGGAAGTTGGGGGCAGGATGGGTGAACCTTGATTTTTTAAGAACTTTTAATTTTCACTACCAACTTAGAAAAAAATATCGTCCTGATTTCTTAACCAGTATAATACTACTTATGAGCATGCAAATTATTCATCTCCATTTTATTATCAGTCAAGCAATTTTGCAGTTAATAACATTATATTATTTAATTTCTCTCAAACTTTTATTCCCATACAGTGTCTTCTCAGATGCACACAAGTGATTGTTCATGGGAATTATAACTCTAGATAACTCTTTAAATCAGTAACAACAAAAAATAAAGACATTTCAAAAGACACCAAAGTCTAACTATGGTAATTTGCATTGAGAATTCTAAACATGAATGTCTAGTTCAGACTTTGTTAACAAATGAGTGTAGTGATGTTAGAAAAAGGTCAGATAGACAATGCTTGTTAAAACAACAACAATAATAAAATCCATACAATAAATTCTTTCATGTTTTAGGGAAAATTGCAGCATAGTCTAGAACGTGCATCCCACTGATGGATATTCTGGCTAATAGGCTACACATATCTTGCTAGGTAATTTTTTCACCAAACATTTACTTAATGCCTAGAAAGTATTTGAAGAGCTTAGGAAGTTGTTTGTTTTATTTTTCACCAATATTAATTACTTATTTAGAGAATCAGCTTATCTGACCAACTATCTTTACCAAATTCCTTTTTATTTTGAGTTATTTGGAGGATACTTGTTAAATAAGCCCACATGCTATAAATATTATTCTGTTAATAACAAGTCTCTTGGAAGTGTTAATGCCTTTACATCTAAGATATTTATGAGTACTTTCTGCTTTGCTATGAAAATTTACTCCTTCTGGTTCTCTTTTATTCTGATCATGCCAATTCTATTCCAGTAAAAAGTTGTCTTGATCCATTAAGGAGAGAGGGCATTATTAATGGCAAGTCAGTGGTGTGAAACCTTTGCACATTTAAAATCAGAAGCTTAGAGGATTGTAGCAGGAAGTTTTCCTGTCCTGACCACCTGTTCCCCATCCTGGTAGCTGCTTCCAAATAACCACACTGAGACTTAATATCATTTATAAATGCTCAACCAATAGCTCAGGCTTGTTACTAGCTAATTCTTAAATTTAAGTTAATCCATATTTCTATTTATGCTTTGCTGCATGGCTCATGGCTTATTACCTCCTTTTCTACACATTCTGCTTATTCAGCAGCTGACTGGCATCTCCTCTAACTCTACCTTTCCTTATCCCTTCATTGTCACTTTGGCCTTACTACCTAACTTCCTGCCCAGCTACTGAGCTGTCAGCTTTTTATTAACCAATGAGAGTAATACATATTCACAGTGAACAGAAGGATTATTCCACACATAGATATTCAAGAAAAAGATATTTGCCCAATGACAAGAAGGAATTATGACAGAAGGGTCATAGACTTAGATTTTTCATCTTCTCTATGATTGTAGATAGGGTACTTTCTAATTCTTTATTCAAGCCACAATGAAGAAAGCTTCAGTATTTTATCTCAGATTACCAGTCTTCATGGCATCTAAATGGTACAGTGAAATTATTTCTTAAGCTAGTTTAATTCTATGTCTTGACTTCAGTTGCAGGATTAAGAAAACATCAATTAAATGAAGCTATGATCTAAGAAACAAAAGAGCAGAAAGTATCTCTAAAGTGTAAGAATGCAGAGTACATCCCCATATATTTACATCAATATCTACATTTATCTATCTATCTATCTATCTATCTATCTATCTATCTATCTATCCATCCATCCATTCATCCATCCATCCATCCCTTCCCCTCAAAACAATATTATTCAATTAGCAGTCTTAAACCATCTTTATTGTTGGTCTACTTCCTGTCAATCACTAAGATTGCAGCTGACTGATAAAATACAATCCCTATGGTGATATTTTATTTGTGCTATAATAAATAAAGCTTGCCTGGAAATCAGAGGAATAAGTCAGCCATTATAAGTAAACACAAAAGCCATGCAATGTTAACACATGCCTTTAATCCTATCAGTTGGGAGGCAGGATCTGTCTGGATCTATGTGAGTTCAAGGCCACACTGGGAACAGAGCCAGATGTGGTGGCATGTGCCTTAAATTCCAACACTAGCTAACCGTGGAGGCCTGGAGGTCTGTACAGACAGGCAGGAAGTGACAGAGCTGGGCAGGAAGAAGAAGTGATGTAGCTGGACAGAGAAAGCAAATCAGATGATAGAACAGCAAGGCATATAGGTGTGGTTAGACAGGAAGTATATTGCTCTTTGGAAGCCGTGGAGTTGGTGAGGTGAGGTTAGCTGTGGCTTTCCCGATTTCCCCGATCTCTCAGGTTTTCACCCCATATCTGGCTCCGTGTTTTTTAATTTAATAAGACCGTTTAGAAATTTGTCTACAGATCCTCGGCTCTATCTAGAAAGGACACACAGTACACATAAAAAGTTCGAGGCCAGCCTGGGCTACCAAGTGAGTTCCAGGAAAGGCGCAAAGCTACACGGAGAAACCCTGTCTCGAAAAACCAAAATAAATAAATAAATAAAACATGAAATAGACTCCCGCGCTGCGCTGGCCCCTCAGTCTCCTCCCGGTCCAGCGCTCTGGCTCATGGAGGACTCCCCTGGTGCAGACATGGCCTCGGGTGCCACCTGCGCTGTGGTGAAGATTGGAATAATTGGTGGAACGGGCTTGGATGATCCAGAAATTTTAGAAGGAAGAACTGAGAAGTATGTGGATACTCCATTTGGCAAGTCATCTGATGCCTTAATTTTGGGGAAGATAAAAAACATTGACTGTGTATTGCTTGCAAGACATGGGAGACAGCATACCATCATGCCCTCAAAAGTCAACTACAAGGCAAACATCTGGGCTTTGAAGGAAGAGGGTTGTACACATGTCATAGTGACCACAGCTTGTGGGTCCTTGAGAAAGGATCTGGTGACATAGTCATCATCCATCAGTTCATTGACAGGACATCCCTGAGGCCTCAGACCTTCCTTCTATGATGGAAGTCACTGTGGTGCCAGAGGAGTGTGCCACATCCCAATGGCTGAACCGTTTTGCCCCAAAACAAGAGAAGTCCTCATAGAAACAGCTAAGAAGCTTGGACTTCGATGCCATTCAAAGGGGACAATAGTCACAACTGAGGGACCTCGTTTCAGCTCTTGGGCAGAAAGCTTTGTGTTCCGCACTTGGGGTGCAGATGTTATCAATATGACTACAGTTCCAGAGGTGGTGCTTACTAAGGAGGCTGGAATTTGCTATGCAAGTATTGTCACAGCAACCGATTATGATTGTTGGAAGGAGCATGAAGAAGCGGTGTCAGTGGATGGGGTTTTAAAGACCATGAAAGAAAATGCCAACAAAACCAAAAGTTTACTCCTTACGACCATACCTCAAATAGGGACAATGGAATGGTCAGAAACGCTTTGTAACCTGAAGAACATGGCCCAGAGTTCTGTTTTACCGCCAAGAAATTAAAACAGCATGGCTGCTGTTTTACACTTACGAGGAGACTTACTACTACTTCTAGTCTTTGGGGGATTTTGCTTAAACAAAAACAGCGCAACTATGTGGTCTTCATGCCTTTGCCTGGAAAGAAGAACATAGAAAGAGAGGCATTGCACTCCAAGATACCCACACCTCCAGAATCCAGAAGGAAGACAACATCCTGCAGAAATGTAAGAGAACAAAGCAAGCCCAAACCTTGTCAATCATTTCTCCTGTTAAACTGACAACAGTGAAATCTGGCGAGAACACCCATTTCCTGGCGTATGAGCTGGAAACGGGACTGTAGGGTTGTAAATTGGCGCCATCTTTCAGAAGGGCAGTTTAGTACAATGCACCTGAGGCATAAATATACTTAATGCACTTTGGTATGCTAGGACTTTCTCTTTAGGAAGTTAGGGGAGATTCAAAGAATCACATGTAATGGCTGTTACCTGTCATCACAAAATACTCAAAACATTCTGAATATCGAGAAGTTAGATGGATGTAACATGTTTCCATTATACTTAAGCTATGAAGCAATCAAGTAGTAATCATGTTTTCTCATGAAGAAATGGTCACTTCATGCTATGAAATGAGGAAAAAAGGTATAAGCATTTATGATTTGGTTTTTTGTTGTTGTTTTAAATGGTGTGTAAATGTACAAAAAAAGACTAGAAGGGAATATACATAACCCTGTTACTGTATTTGTGAAGAGATACTGAGTAATTCTTATTTTCTTTTAATCTTTTTCTCTACTTTTTTAAAAGTAAGTGTAATCAAATAATAAAGTAAAAATTTAAAAAAAAAAACATGAAATAGCTAGAGATAGTCATTGGGATTCATTTAACAAACTCCACCATGATAGTCTCTAGAAATGTAGTTTGAAGAATTTGAAGCTGAGTTAAATATAACAATCAACCGATGATACCTATGAAGAGGGCCAGTGCCCATCATGACAATTTGTCATCTGTGCTGTGTGGTCTAGAATATCGTTGAGTCATTATGTGGTTTTGGTATTAGGGTAACTGTGCCCTCATAAAATGAACTGGATAATATCCCTTCTGTTTCTATTTTATGGAACAATTTGAGTATTGGCATTAACTCTTTTATTGAAAGTCTGGTAGAATTCTGCATAATATCCATGTGACAATGGGTTGCTTTAGGTTGGTTGACTTTTCTTTCCTCTTTTTTTAATTATTTTTTTTTCATTTTACATACCAAACATTATTTCCCCTCCCTCCCTTTCTCCTGCCCCCCCCATCTCCCCACATCCCACCCCTATTCCTTCATATGGGGTAGAGTATACCTTGGGTAGTCAACACAGGCTGGCATACCAAGTTGGGGCAGGAGTAGCCCCTCCCCTACTGCATTAAATCTGAGTAAGTCATCCCAGGTTGCCTTTACTTTTAATGGCTTTTATTTTTTGCTGATTCTATTTCATTTGGGTTATATATTTGTTTAAGATGCTAATATTATCTATAGTTAGTGGTGTATATTGAGAAAACTACCCATTTATTTTAGATTTTCAATTTTGCGGAATATGGGTTTTTTAAGTATGTCCTTATGATTCTCTGGCTTTTTTTCAATGTCTTTTGTTATGTTCTTTTCATTTTTAATTTCGTTAATTTAGATTGTCTCTCTCTGTCTTTTAGGTAATTTTGATAAAGGGTTTTGATATTAATTGGTTTTCTCAGAAAACCCACTCTTTGTGTCATTGATATTCTGTATTACTTTTTTGTTTGTTTGTTTCCATTTTGTTGATTTCAGTTTGAGCTTGATTATTTCTTGTCCTCTCCTCCTTTTGGCTGTGATTTCTTCTTTTTGTTTTGGACCTTTCAGGTGTGCTGTTAAGTTACTAGTATGTGATATCTCCATTTTTTTCTTTTATATAGGTTCTTAATGCTATGAACTTGCCTCTTAGAACTGCTTTCATTGTGTCCCATAAGGTAGGTTATATTGTATTTTCATTTTCATTCAGTTCTAGGCCATTTAATTTCTTTTTTATTATGTTTTGATTCATTTATCATTTAGTAGTGAGTTGTTCAGTTTCCATGGGCTTGTAAGTGTTCTTTTGTTTCTTTTGCTGTTGCTATCCAGCATGAACCCACAGTGTTCATATAGGATGCAGGGTGTTATTACAATTTTCTTGTATATGTTGAAACTTGCTTTGTATCCAAATGTGGTCAATTTTAGACAAAGTTTCATGAGCTGGTAAGAATAAGGTATATTCTTTTGTATTTGGATGAAATGCTCTGAAAATATCTGTTAGGTCCATTTGGTTTATAACATCAGTTAGCTCCAGCATTTCTCTGTTTATTTTTTGTCTGGATGACATGTCTATTGGTGAGAGTTAGGTGTAAGGGTAGTTGTTTGTGCTTCACCCTTGAAGCACCAACCCTAGTAGCTGCCTGCCCCCGCCCAGGACATGGCTGAGACAGGGGCCCTTTGAGACCTGAGATGTGTTCATGCTTGCTCTCTCTTGGCTACCCTGTGATCCTGGATGCTGGACTGCAGACCAAGTCAGAGTCTTAACCCTTAACTGACCCTTTTGCTTACTATAAGTTTACCCAAAATATTCATCTTTTGACTATCAAATAAACTATGTGGAATTGCCTCATTAATTTCCACTATAGTCAAGAAGGTATTGAAGCTGCCCACTACTGTGTGAAGGTCAATATGTGTTTTAAACTCTAATATTGTTTCTTTAATGACCTTTGGTATCTTTGTATTTGGTGCATAGATGTTAAGAACTGAAATCTCCTCTTGGTGGATTCTTCCTTTGAAGAATATGTAGTGTCCTTCCCCATCTCCTTTGATAACTTTTGGGTCGAAGTCTATTTTGTCAGATATAAAACAGCTGCACCAGTGTCCTTTCTTTTCTACATTCATTTACTTAAAATATGTTTTTCCATTCTTTTACCCTGAGGTGATGAATATCCTTGATGTTGAGTTGTGTTTCTTGGATGCAGCAAAAGGATACATCCTTGTTTGGCATCCACTTTGTTCATTTTTGTTGTGGAATAGAAGTCATTGATGTTGAGAAAAGTTAATGAGCAGTGTTTGTTTATTTTTGTGTGTATGTGATGTGTGTGATGTGATGTGATGTGTGTGTGTGTGTGTGAGAGAGAGAGAGAGAGAGAGAGAGAGGGAGAGAGAGAGAGAGAGAGAGAGAGAGAGAGAGAGAGAGATAGAGAGAGAGAGAGAGAGAGATAGAGAGAGATTCTCTTTTCATTTGATGGTCTGAAAGTCACTGACATGCTTCCCTGGTCATTGTGCTTAGAATGTGTAAATATCCCAATACAGCTTATAAAGTATTTGACTTTATCATGTATAGTTCCACAAGACAACTTTTGTGTGGTAAGACTGAAAAATTAATCAAATACTCATGGATATACCAGAGAACTGACACAAGGAAAGCTGCTGCTCCCAAACTAGAGTGACAGGCAGAAGAGTGTGGATGGTGACAGCTTACCACATTACTTGCCTGTTTTCAGAGGCACACTTTAAACTGTGCTCAGTGAGCTGCAAAAGTGCATGGTGTGAAAAAATGTAACACTTAAAATTTTTGGCATTTCAAGTTTAAGGGGACAAAAGCAGTTTCCTGCGTGTCACTGTCATGACTTACATGTGGATATCACTGTGAATTTCAGTGAAAAATGTACTTGTCTCAGGCTAGCAAAAAAATAATAATAATAATAATAAAATTGACTGCAGGTGGAAGTTTCTGTCTTGCCAGCAGCTCCCAATATACACACATTGAGACTTATATTAATTACAAATGCTCGGCCAATAGCTCAGGCTTGTGTTAGCTAACTCTTACATTTTAATTTAATCCATATTTCTTATCTACACTCTGCTACCTGGCTTTGTACCTTTTCTCAGTACAGCACATGCCCATCTTGCTTCTCTCTACATCTCCTTGCAACTCTTCACTCTGCCCTCCTTCTTCCCACAATTCTCCGTTTGGCTCTCCCACCAATCTTATCCTGCCTGGCTATAGGCCAGTCAGCTTCTTTATTAAATCAATCACAGTGATACATATTCACACAGTGTAAAAGAATATTCCACAACTGACATTCTGAAAGATTTCAAGCTTTTTGATATACTTTTTTCAATGTTTAATATTACTTGGGTAAGATGTCAAACATATTTTTTAAAAGGTCTTTTTAAAACTTTTGTGTATTATATACATCTCTCTGTGTGTAAGTATGTGCATATAAGTCAAGTAACAACAGGGGCCAGAGTTGGGCATTGGGATCTCCTGGAGCTGAAGTTATAGAGGCAGTTGTGAAACATTCAATGTGAGTCCTGGGAACTAACTTCAGATTCCTGGAAAGAGCTACACCCACCTTGATATCTCTTGAGTCCCTACATTTCTGTTATAATCTTTAAAAAAAATAGTATGAAAAAAAAAGATTTTCTTATAACACGTTCATACCTGATTGGTTTTCTGAGACCTCCCTCATTTCCTCCTCTTCTCCATAGCCCCATTCTCCATCACCACTAAACCCAACATAAACACCTTCACCCCCAGCATCCCCCTTTTCACTTTCAGGTTACCCAGGTCCCACTATCCTCCCTCTTGAAATGATGTAATGTCTATTTTTTATTTAGTCACTAAGATCAGTTTATAATTAAGTAGATACTTAGTCCAGCTTCTGTATATTCATCTGACAATAATGGCAGTCCTACAGCTGTGGCATTGGACAACATTTGACTTCAGGAACTCATTCTCCTAAGTGTCAGGCTGCCCAAAGTGATAAGACGCTCACTTTGTGCCATGACCAAAGCATATGTGTGTCCTAAAATTATGACACCCTCTGAGACAAACTTCAGCTAATAGTTGGTTTATATTGCTACACAAAGCAAAATGAAAAGATATTTATGGAAAATAATGATATTGTATTACACCTTTCATGAGTAAGTTTATATAACCCCCTTTATCTGTAAACTTAAGATATGGAAATATAACATGTAAACATGAATGCTTTGTATATAAAAGGAAAGTAATGACAAAATAATTCTCATATTTTTAAGAATTATTATTATTAGTTTGGGGGTAAGACAGGGTTTCTTGTGGTGGTATTGTGTTCTCCGAAATATTGTGCACCCTAATAAACTTATCTGGGGTCAGAGACAGAACAGCAACAATATTAAACATAGAAGATAGGCAGTGGTAGCACATGCCTTTAATCCTAGCATTCCAGAGGCAGAAATCCATGTGTTCAAGGATATAGCCAAGCATGGTGACTCATGCCTTTAATCCCAGAAAGCAAGCCTTTAATCCCAGGGAGTGAGGCAGAAAGCAGAAAGGTATATAAGGTGTGAAGACTAGAAACTAGAAGCATTTGGCCTGGTTAAACATTCAGGCTTTCGAGCAGCAGTTCAGCTGAGACCCATGCTGAATGAGGACTCAGAAGCCTCCAGTATGAGGAAACAAGACCAGCTGAGAATCCAGTGAGATGAGGTAGTTGTGGCTTGTTCTGGCTCTTTGATTTTCCAGTGTTCACCCCAATAACTGGGCTCAGATTTGATTTTATTAATAAGAACTTTTAAGATTCCTGCTACCGTTTCTCTGCATAGTTTTGGTGCCTGTCCTGGATCTCGCTCTCTAGATCTGGCTGGCCTCGAACTCATAGAGATCTGCCTGGCTCTGCCTCCCCAATGATAGAATTAAAGGCATGAGCCACCACAGCCCGGCCTATTTTGTTTTTAATTGTGTGTGTGTGTGTGTGTGTGTGTGTGTGTGTGTGTGTGTGTGTGTGTGAGAGAGAGAGAGAGAGAGAGAGAGAGAGAGAGAGTCAGACAGACAGAGACAGAGTATGTGCATGTGAATGCAGATACCTCTGAGACCAGGGGCGTCAGATTACCTGCAACTGGATTTGTGGCCTGGCTGAGAGTGCTGGCAGTAGCACTCTCTTACTTTTCACTGCTGGGACATCTTTCCAAACCCTTATATTGTTCTCTGTTTGTTTGTTGTTTTGAGACAAGGTTTCTCTGTGTTGTTTTGGTGCCTGTCCTGGATCTTGCTCTGTAAACCAGGCTGGCCTCGAACTCCCAGAGATCTACCTGGCTTTGCCTCCCAAGTGCTGGGATTAAAGGCGTGTGCTACCACCGCCTGGCTTTTGTGTTGTTTTTTTTTTCCCCCCTATTGTTCTTAATGCAACCTTTCACATTTACTGAAAGAGGCAATCAGGTTTGTGGAGATGGTCTCATTGATCAATAAACAATGAAGAGAAAATATCAAAAGGTCAATGCTTTACTATTTGCATCTGCCCAACCTCTTTATCACTTGCAAGACTTCCTTGCCTTGCACTTTCTATACTTTTGGGTTCATAACAATACATCATAAAGTGTCTTCTATTAACTATTTCTTTCTCTCACATTCAAATATTCTTCTTTGTGTGCTTATTGTAAAAATTAGGAAATTGATAAAATTCCAAGACTATTTAAAACCAAAGTTGTATCCCAAGCTTAAAGATTTCTTGTTACTATGTCTGTGTATCATTCCAGATGGGCATAAAATAAACCAGAAAATGAAAACTCTAACAGAAAGTTTAGGATCTCTTCCAAAACTTCCAGTTCTGTCCTCTCTGTCTCAATTGCTGCTAAGTGAATTTCCGTACTCCAGCTGTTTCCTGCTATGAGGCTCTAAAATTAGTGTGCTCTTTCATATTCCAATCTCTGCTTGGCATATTGGGGGTTCCTTATCACTCCTTCTGCCTCTGACTTTATCATCCTAAAAGTCATCATTCCGTTTACTGTCACATCAAAATTAAGTACATATTCACAAGACTAAAACCCTCCCATGCCCTTTAATATTTATATGCCTATTAATATTTAATATCTACAAAAATAAATTTCAAATCCTTATCCTGGTATAGGTTTCTGAAGATATGACTGACCTATGATTGCTTTTCCAGTGCTTATATTGATTTAAATAATTCATGGCTCATCATATATAATACTTAGTGGTGTTTCAAAGATTTTGTTAACAATGCAATGTAACATTATCGCACATGATTACACAAAGACATTTATAGGCAGCAAAAGAATATTCTGAAGTTAAGCACATTGTCTGTCCATGAGAGCAGTGTTAGTGAGCACAGCTGACAAAGAAATTTGCATGCATGGGCTATGCCAATGAGAAAATGAAAGTGTATGTGAATTTATATCTGTCTATGGGGGACCAAAAGCAAAAGAGAACTGCATAACAATTATAGAAGAAATTGAAAAATGTTGTGTATCATTTTGTCATACCTGTAATAATAAATATGATATAGGTAGCATCATCAGATTTAAATCACACAACTGTTTTATGGCAATTAGATGAATATAAAAAGTGCTTTTAGAAGAAAAGATTTAAAACTGTATAAATTTACGACCCAGGGTTTATAGATAAAATTTTATTATCCTTATCAAGTTCAGCTTAAAAGTCCTGCTATAATCAATATTCAATTTCCTCCTTGCTTGGTTGGGTGTATTTAAAAGTTGTATCAGGAAAGCTTCAAAACTATTGTATATTCTATGAGTAGATTTATAGCCTAAAGGCAAATTCTTGCTCTAGAATAATAATAGGTCAATTAGAAATTAGCTCTTCCAATACAGCATATTAAGTATGTTCTTTATTAATATGTGTGTGTTTGCTTACATTTTCAGATAAGAATGTTCTGAAGTATATCCATGGATGATATTCAAGCCAAGGTCTATAGTTACAGAAATATAAAGGTTAAAAAAGTTGCTGTTCACCTTTAATCAACATTTTGAATAGTCAAGCCAGTCATGCTTTAGTTTTTAAATGTGTTGATGTTCACTTTTCCTTTTTCTTTGCATTTTGGAGTTTAAAACATACACATATGGAAAATTCTTTAGCCTCATTCACACTGTTTAATTAGTTTAGGGATTAACAATGCCATTCATTGTTTTAGCTCTACAGTTCAAGATTGCATTATTTAAGTGAAAGAGAATGAAGTCCCAGGCAATAAGTGAGCAATTCAGAGCTCTATAAATACCCCGCCTGGAGTATTCATTCAAGCACATTCTTCATCAGACTCAGGATTTAGTTAGAATTATGTGGACAATTTCCCCATCTTGCCACTTTGCCATCTGTCCTAAAGTAATCATTATGTTTCTACAACAATTGCGTTGTGGAATCTTCATTAAGGAACAAAACACTGCTTGGAACAATTAAGCTGGCATTGAAGCTGTTGGCCCAGCAATGTGCTTTATTCATAAATCCCACATGGTCCACATATGCTGGTCCTATTGTAGTCAAAACTAGAAGTCTGTAATTTTATATAGATTTGAAAGCGCAAAATAAAATATCAGTAAATACGGCAAATCAAGTTAAGTATCAATTTTACATATGCAGCAAAAGTTAAGAATTTTTAACCTTTATAATTGTGAGGAGAAGCTGAAAAGTTCAACATCCTAGTGTTACTGATGATGGCATTGAATGATGTTTTGTTTCAAAATTTCTGTTTGATTCTTATGCTTTCCTTTGTACCCTGTTGCCAGCAGCCAACACATGTGTGTTGATGTGCTTCCCAGGCACTAAAGTGGGTGAGAGATTTTGTGTTTGACAATATAATAATGTCATGCCCTGTCAGCCCAAGCTAAAAGTTGAAATGTTTTTACATGATATGCATACTGGGCAAAGTAACAATCAAATTGCTTTTTTACCTGTACTAGCATGTGGCATCATGAAAAGATCTGAAAGAAAGAACTGTCAAGAAAATGGGGAAACCGAGAGATGGCTGTTTTCATGAACAATGCAATAATAGAAATAAAACAGTAGATTTTATAAAGCTCTTCTAATTTCTGTTGTATTGCATAATTTTTCTTGATCTTTGGCTTCTCTCTGGCAGCGAGTCAAACATCATATAGCAAAGAAAGCTGTCTTTAGGGAAATTTTCTTTTGAATCATTTTCTTAACGTTCTAAAAATTATTAAACACTTGTGCACTTTGCTGAGAATGCAAGCTGTTGCAGCCTTTTGAGAGACATTGTGGTGATCCCACCAGAACAATCTGGGTATTTGAGAAAAAAAAAAAAAAAAAAAAAAGATTTGAAAAGTGAAAGTCTAGTCACATTCATAGCATCATCAGTCAGAATTCGAAGTTAGAAACAAGGAACTGCTGAATGAAAAAAGAAGATGCAGGGTATCTATGCAGTGGAGGAGTACTTAAGCTCTAAAAAAAAAGTAATTTCAAAGTGTGCTGCAGTGTCAATAGACTTGACACTATGCTAAAGGAAACAGAGCAGTAACAAAAGGATAACAGAGGGCTTCCTTTGTGTGGATGTTCAAAGTACAGGTAAGCATCTGCTAGAAAGCTGAGTAAAGAAGTTTTTTAGTGGATGCATAAATTCAGTTTTATAGAATGAAAAAAGGGTAGAAATCAGTGGTAATAGCACTTAACAACAGTGTAAGGATAGTTAAATGCCAAAAACTGTAACTGCAAATTTGTGAAAATGATAAATTTAATGTTATGTATACTTGGACACAAATTTAAAAAGAAGGTAAAGTAAGTTTTGTTTCTTATATTTTATTAACTATTTAAAATTTCATATAATGCCTTCTGATTAAAGTCAGATTTAAATGTAAATATTTATTTTTAAGGTAGGAATTACCACACAAGTCAAGTAAGTGGTTTAAATGTGTATTTTTCCTATGAAGTACTTTCATGGCTCACTTGTGATTGTTGAATCCTCAGAGGAAATGATTGGTTATTCAGAGAATATAGTATTATTACCAATGCAATTTCTTGTTTCCACAGGCACATAGTCCCTTTACTGTGACTTTACTTCAGCAGCTGTCTTTATAGTTAGTCAGAGTCAGACAAAGGAACACAACCACAATGAGCAAGCCTACTTCCTTCATTGGTTGCCTCCACACTAGTGCCTGTCCCTGCTCTGCTGAACATCTCCAGGTTCCTGTAAACACAGCAGTCGACATTTAAACACCTAGAGCTAGATGTTTAACCAGTCCACTTGAAAACATGTTAGCTAGTGTGTTGTACATAAAGGAAAAATAGTCTGAAAAATACAAAACAAAATGTTAATTCTGGGCATTAATAGGCTTTCCTTTAAATAATGTGTATTTTCAATTTGGCTATAAAAGACATTGCATAATAGTTTTAAGGAGGAGGAGAAAAAGAAAATTTACAGTTCCCTCTAATGAAAAATGCTAAGATAATTATTTTGGGAATTATATCTCCTGTAGGAATTTCATGACCCAATTTCCAAAGAAGAGGTCCTTTTCTGAGAACAGGTTAACAATGGGCTTTATTTGGTATCATGTGGAGATTTAAGTACTCTTCTTGTGGGATGGTTAATGTCTACAGTGCTCCATTTGATACCTTTTTTTCATTCATAACCGTGACTGCTATCCATAACTTTTCCTTTCCCCTTGTACTAGTAAGGATTCTCTAGAATAACAGAATTTATAGAATGAATCTCTCTCTCTCTCTCTCTCTCTCTCTCTCTCTCTCTCTCTTTGTGTCTCTCTCCATATATATATATATGTATGTATGAATATATAGAATGAATATATATGTGTGTATACACACACACATATATATTCATTCTGTAAGTTCTGTTATTCTAAAAAACCCTCACTAATATAAGGGGAAGGGAAATGTTAAAAATAGTCATCCTCATGAATTAAAAATATGCATATATTAGTAGATTTTACATATATAGAGAGAGGGTTTATTAGAATGTATTTCAGGCTGCTGCAGTCCAGCTAATAAAACAATGGCTGGCTATGAATGGAAAGTCTAAGAATCTAGTAGTTACTCAATTCACAAGGCTCAACATCTCAGATTATCTTCAGTATATGCAAGAATCCAGAAGTAGACTCTAATACCAGTGAAGGAATAGAATTAGTCATAAGGCAAGGACAAGCAGGCAAAGAGCAAAAGCTCTCTTCTTCATGTTCTTATATAGGCTTTTAGAGAAGATATGGCCCAGATTAAGTGCAATTTCTTCCTGTCTCCAAAGATCTGGATTAAAGGTGAGTCTTCCTACTTCAAAGATCCAGATTAGAAGCAGATCTTCATACTTCAAATTAAGCAAAAATGACTCACAGGTGTGTCTTCTATCATGGGATTCTAGTAACAAATGTCAAGTTGACACACATCACCATACTTGTAAATATTTTCCATATGTTGTGGTTTGAATAGAAATTGTTCCCTATAGGCTTATATATTTGAAAGCTTGGTATTAGGGAGTATTGCTAATTAAGAGGAATTAGGAGGTGTGTCCTTGTTGGAGTCAGTGTGGCCTTGTTGGAGTAAGTATGTCACTGGGGATAGGCTTTGGGATTTCAGAAGTCCTAGCTAGGCCCAGTGGTTTTCTCTATCTTCATGCTGCCCTAAGATTCAGATTTAGAATTCTCAGCTTCTTCTCCAGCACCGTGTCTGAATAAGTGCCACCATGCTTTCTGCCATGCAAATAATGACCTAGACCTCTAAAACTGTAAGCCAGCTCAAAGTAAATGGTTTCCTTTATAAGAATTGCCATGGTCATGGTGTCTCTTCATAGCTCTAGAACAATGACTAAGACACTCCTTAACTTAAATATATATGTAAATAAAACTGCATCATTCCTTCCTTTCCTTTCCCTCTAAACACTGCCATACTCCTTGCACTTTTTTCAAAATCATGGCCTCTTGTTTCTTTCCATAGAGTTTTAGTTAAGTTTTAATTCATAGCTCTAGACTAAAACTATGAGCAAGTCTTCTCAGAGAAGTAATGTTCAGTATTTAGCATCCTTGTATCATGCCATGCCACATACTGCTAAATGCACACTATAAGGATGACTGCCAAGCACCACAGATTTGTTGCTCTTTACCTCAGCTCCCAAGCCCTTGATGCAGGTACACTTCTCTCCTGACAGGAGAATGAATTACAAAACTGTTCTGAGGAATGTAATGTAATTAAAACAAGTAAAGGACGACACTGGTCTTCTCTACATTGTCAGCCCTGGCCCAGAAAAACCCTGAGTAGATTTGCTATGGAGGAGTTGATGCTGGACAGCAAAGTACTTCTCTATCTGTGAATCAGGGCTTGTTTCAGGAAACACACACAGTGGATGTAAATTAAATTTTAGAAACTAGATTAAGGCTGCCTGTGAACCTGGGGCTTCTGAGAAATAAAGCAATAATAAACATGTTAGTGGGGTTTTGCATTCCCCTCATTTGTTAGCCAGGGCAATTATGATTTTGGCAAGAAAGTAATCATCAATTCAAATAAGTTTAATTTTTAAGCCAAAGAATGATTTTACATTCCACTCTTATTTTAAGAAAACATGAAGCACCACACAGTACTGTATTCTTTTAGAAGAAATATGAATAAATAGTTTTGCCTGATAATCCCCACTATATTGTACTTAGGCTTTTTTGGGACTTCTTTGTGTTGAACTCTGATGGATAAGTATTCATCTCATTCCTCTTTTTTTTCCTATTTGTGCTAATTGTTCCTTTTATTGGCCAATGCAGAGTTAGTACAGACCTTCAGGCCATTTGCCAAGCAGCCTTCACAAAGAGCAGAACATCTATGCCCCTCATTCCCTCCCTTGTGTTCTATATTAAAGACTAGCTCATTTGATGAACTGAAATGCTCATGCTTCATCGAGTTTTACTGCAAAATGTTGTTCATCTATGGACATTCCCTTAGTGTTTCTACCTTAAGAATAACAAAGCAACCTAAATAAATATCTATTGCGTTTGGGGTTTTAGAAATTTCTTTTAGGCTAAGAAAGTTACAAACACATGTGACCACCCCACACCAGAGCTGGTTGTGAATGTGTTCAAGTCTTTGTTTTTTAGTGTTTGGGCCTTAGGCCAACAGCCTCAGTGTCACTGTTAGACTGTTAGAAATGCAGACTCTCAGGCCCCTTCCTCCACCTAAAGAATCCAAATGTGCATTTTAAAATAATTCATGGGGATTTATGTACATAGTAAAATTTTATACAGACAGTTTAAGTTGTGTCATAAACATTTTCATATTAGTATTATGTCTAAACCATAATAAGGGCCCAATTTTGAGTGTTTCTATGCACAAGCACTATGTACTTACATGTAATAAATACATTTCATATATTATCATATTTAAGTCTCATAATAGCTCTAAAAGGTAGTAATCGCCATTATTAAGCTTTTCCATACAAGATACTGAGCCTGAATGCCTGGTGGTCTGAAGGACTCAGGGGGTTTCACACTGTAGAAAGTAGAGTCCCACACAGAAGACCTCATTGGTTAAAGTTTTCCAGGGATGATTCAGGTGAATATTCAATTCCCTCAGATGGACAGCAATAGCAGACAAAGTATGACAGCACTCACATCCAACTTGATGCAACCAATGAGTTTACTGGGCTGTATTACAGGGCACAGGCAAGGGATTATATACTGGAGCATGCGTTCCTTGCAAGAGCGTAGGTGACATGCAATAGCTTCATCATGGTGAGGTGAAGTCCCTCCCTGTTATGGATAGTGGCCTAAAAGAAGAAATAACATAAAGTCTGGCATCTCCCAAGACCACCAGCAGCTTAGAGAAGCAAGAAGCAGCAGAAATCCTACAGCTGGATTACCATGACTGTTGACCCGGAAACCAGAGCATTGTTCAGCTTTAGCTGATGGGAGTACAGTTTTAGAATGGCATCTTGTTATGACATATCCCAAAGCTCTACACAACAATACCACTCATCAGGAAGGACATACTGTCAATGTATATTAATTATAAATTCATACAAAATTATCAGCCTCTTACATTCTGCAGATGTTGCTAGAAAGACAGTGACAGGGGTACAAAACTCATAGTCATTTCAACCAGGAAGAAATGTTGAGATTGTAACATCTTCCTTTTTATCTTATTTCTTTATTATTTTTATTTTGGGCGTTTTGAGCAAGGGTTTCTCTGTGTATCCCTGGCTGTTCTGGAACTCAGTCTGTCGACAAAACTGGACTTTTAACTTACAGAGATCCACCTGTCTCTGCCTCTCAAGTGCTGGATTAGAGGCGTGTGCCACACCACCCAGCTTCATTTATTAATTATTTTTATCTTTTCAGTTTATATTTTTAAATGTCAACTTTTATTGCTTTTGATTTGTATCTTCTGAATAAGAATCTATGACTGTTCTCTATTAATGTGAAGATACAAATTTACATTTGCTTTATCACTACTCATGACTTTAACTCACATACTTTCTTTCATATTCATACTTTGGTCTTTCTCTTCTCCTTATTCCATTCCATCCTTATTTTACTACTTAATTTTTTAATACCTCATTTGTAACATACTATGTTCAATATTTTTCCCACTCAGTCCTCTAGTGAACCTTCATGGGGACTCAAGTGAAGCACACAAGTGTCTTCTCTATTAAATTAACAATAAGACTGCAATTCAATCATCATAGGCTATCTTCCTGCAGTGATATATTTTCCTGAAGATTCCTCATGCCTTTGAAGAGACAGAACTTTTGCCTGACCTTGCAACCAAGTTAATAATATGATCTGAGATCATTTAAAACTATGTACTCAATCTACTATCCTACCATTTACTCAGTTTAAATTTAACCTGCCTTTAAAAAATGTAACCAATCTGAATATGCTGTGGATATCTTATGTAACCAGCTTTTACAACTTAAGCTGTATGCATAATTTTAATCTTAGATTATGTACTTTTACATGTTCATGATCCAGAAATAAAATCTGTATCTTCATCTATCTATCTATCTATCTATCTATCTATGTGTGTGTTGTTTTGGTAATTATTTTTTGAAAGAATACAATAGGCTAAAAGTAACCTTAAATGACACATATCACATAACTGTTGAAAGCAACATATGTACATAGGTGGATAACATCTATGTATGGTTTCTAGTACTATTTTTGGTCAGTTAGGGTCAGTAAAGTAACTTCTTCCCTTGTAAAACTCTGTTAAAGATTTCTGGGTTTTTTTTTTCCTTTTATTTTATTTGACAATACCATTCAGTTCTGCATATCAGCCACGGATTCCCTTGTTCTCCCCCCTCCTGCCCCCTCCCCTTCCCCCCAGGCCACCCCCCATTCCCACCTCCTCCAGGGCAAAGCCACCCCTGAGGACTGAGATCAACCTGGTAGACTGAGTCCAGGTAGGTCCAGTCCCCTTCTCTCAGGCTGAGCCAAGCATCCCTGCATAAGTCCCAGGTTTCAAACAGCCAACTCATGCAATGAGCACAGGACCCGGTACCACTGCCTGGATGCCTCCCAAACAGATCAAGCCAATCAACTGTCTCACCTATTCAGAGGGTCTGATCCAGTTGGGGGCCCCTCAGCCTTTGGTTCATAGTTCCTGTGTTTCCATTAGTTTGGCTATTTGTCCCTGTGCTTTATCCAACCTTGGTTTCAACAATTCTCACTCATATAAACCCTCCTCTTTCTCACTAATCAGGCTCCTGGAGCTCTACCCGGGGCCTAGCCGTGGATCTCTGAATGCAGATCCCTTAGTCATTGGACGGGGTTTTTGGCAAGACTATTAGGGTGTTTGGCCATCCCATCACCAGAGTAGGTCAGTCCCGGCTGTCTCTCGACCATTGCCAGCAGTCTATTGTGGGGGTATCTTTGTGGATTTCTGTGGGCCTCTCTAGCACTTTGTTTCTTCCTTTTCTCATGTGATCTTCATTTACCATGGTCTCCTATTCCTTGTTCTCTCTCTGTGTTCTTGATCCAGCTGGGATCTCCTGCTCCCACAGGCTCTCTTTACCTCGACCCTTGCCCTTCATTACTCCCACTCATGTCCAGGTTGTTCATGTAGATCTCAGCCATTTCTTCGTCATTGGGCGATCCTCGTGTCTTTCTTGGGGTCCTGTTTTCCAGGTAGCCTCCCTGGTGATGTGAGTAGCAGTCTAGTCATCCTTGTTCCACATCTAGTATCCTCCTATGAGTGAGTACATATTATATTTGTCTTTCTAAGTCTGGGTTACCTCACTCAGGATGATTTTTTCTAGATCCATCCATTTGCTTGCAAACCTCATGATGTCAATGTTTTTCTCTGCTGAGTAGTATTCCATCGTGTATATGTGCCACAATTTATTTATCCATTCTTCAGTTGGCGAACATCTAGGTTGTTTCCAGGGCCTGGTTAGTGCTTGGATGAAAGATTTCTGTTTTTAAAAAACATTTCCTGATTCCTTTCCAAAGACCATGTTGTTTCTGCCATTAAATAAATACAGCCTGAAAGCCCTTTGATAGTGACTGGCAAGACAGAGAGGTAAAAATGACAGACAGATCAGACATATACACTAAACAGATTACAGACGTGCCATTAATTTGAAATTATAGACAGATGGGAGATGGTGGAAGAGAAAAGAAGAATTCAAATTTGTCCTCATACTCTGTAAACAAATTCAAGAGGGAGCCTTGTTGTTCATGCCTAAATGTGGCATCCAACCACTGCTGCGGTTGGTACCTCCACCAAATATGATAGGGGAATATGAAGCATCAAGAAATATATATATATATATATATATATATATATATATATATATATCAAGAAAGAAAATGAATATTAAAACATGTAAAAATAAAAACTCTTGGATACACCCTTTTCAAGAGATGGGCAAAACACAGATGATAAAATAATGAGAAAATAAGTCATTATGACATGTATACATGCTCATATCTCCTTAACACTGGCAACCAAAGATAATGAGATATTTACACAAGATTTCAGAATCAAACTCTTATAAAGATCAAATGACTATATAGAGGATTCAAATATTTGAATAATGTAAATTAATTCATTATGTTGAAAAGGAAATTAGCATATATGTGAAAGTGATATATATATGTGTGTGTATATATATACATATATATATATCCCAATTTTATATAGATATAAAACTTCTTAAGGAAAATCTTGAAAAATAAATTCAGGAACACACCAGGAAGATCATGTACCATGACCAGGTTGGATTCATCCCAGTGAAACAGACTGTTTCAAAATATATGGATCAATAAATATCATACAGAAAAAAATTAAAAATATAAATCATACAACCATCTGAATATATACAGACAAGATGTATAAGTTCATATTCCTTCACAATAAATTTCTGAAGAAACTAAATATAGAAGATAACATTTATCAAACTAACAATGTATAAATAATATTAATTAGAGAGAAAACTGAGAGCATTTTCTCTAAAGTCTGGAATGAACCAAGGTACCTACACTTATTTAATATTATTCTCAAAGACTTAGCTAGAAAAACAAGGCAAGAGAAAAACTGAAAATGTTGCAGCAGGAAAAGAAAATTCTAATTATTATTTGAAAATGATACAATTTAATGCTTAAAGATTCTAGGACATCACTAGAAAATTCTTAGATTGAATAAGTAGCTTTAGTAATGTAGCAAGATACAAAATCAACTTGTGAAGACCATTTGCTTTCCTGTATACCAATAATAAATTTTCTGTGAATGAAATCTGGAAAAATAATCAATTTATAGTAACTTTTTAAAAATTCCTAGAATTAAACCTAACCAAAAATGTTTAGACATTGAAGAAAAAAATAAAGAAAATAGTGGAAGATTGGTAGACCTGTGGGGTAGTTTGTGTAAGAACATTCCCCATTAGATCACATATTTGCATTTTTAGTCATCAAGGAGGGGCAATACTTATGAAGGATTAGGAGTTTTGGTTTTAATGGAGTATATGTGGCCTTGTTGGAGGAAGTATGCCACTGAAGGTTGGTATTTAGGTTCTAAAAGTCCATGCCAGGCCCTGTGTCTCCATCTGCTACTTGGGATCCAGATGGGGAACTTGCAGCTACTTCTCCAACATCATGTCTGTCTGTGTGCTGCCATGTTCCTCACCATTCATACTAAACCTCTGAAATTGTAAGAAAGCCCAAATTAAATGCTTTCCTTATAAGAGTTGCTGTGGTTGTGGTGTCTCTTCACAGAAATAGAATTCTGACCAAGACAGACATTACTACCAGACTAACCAAGACAGGTTGTTGCCAGAAGTGGTGTTATGATATGACTGGCTGGACCATGCTTTCTTGACAGGATGTGAACTTTGGGAATTTGGATTAGGAAAGCAGTTGAATGTTTTAAATGGGACTTGATGGTTGTGGCTGTTTGAATAGGTATTACCTCTATAGACTCATATGTATGAATGCTTGGCCATAGTGAGTGGCACTATGAGGAGGTATGGCCTTGTTGGAGTAGGTGTGGCCTTGTTGGAGGAAGTGTGTCACTGTGGGAGTGGGCTTTGAGGTCTCCTATGCTCAAGCTATGCGCAGTATGACACATAGCTCACTTCCTGTTGCCTATGAATCACGATATAGAACTCTCATGTCTTTCTCCAGCACTATGTCTGCCTGCATGCTGCCATGAAGATAATGAATAAATCTCTGAAATTGTAAACTAGCCCCAATTAAATTTTTTCTTTTATAATAGTTGTTGTTGTCATGGTATGTTTTCACAGCAATAGAAAACCTAAATAAGACAATGGTCCATATTGGCAGGAACATGGAAAACAATGGAGCTGACAGCAATGTAGATTAGGATGGCCAAAATAACATTCTTGTGATACCTTGGGGAAAAAAAATCTTCCTGAGTCTAAATTAGTTTGGATTAATGGCATTTTTAGAGATTTCAAGTCTATCTGTTTGGTATTGGCTGTGTCATATTGTTATTGGTGGTCATTTTCTTGCTTATCTAAATGAAAAGGAAAAAGCTGAGCAAGAAAAACTGCACAATGTGCAGTTTGAAGAGAACCTGTAGGTGTCTCTTTCTGTTATCTATAGATCTGGACATAGAACTCCCAGCTACTTCTCCAGAACCATTTCTGCCTGTGTGCTGCTATACTCCCTGCCATGATCGTAATAGACTAAACCTCTGAAACTGTAACTAAGCAAGATCCAATTAAATGATTTATTTTATGAGTTGCCATGGCAATGATGTCTCTTCACAGCAATAGAACAGTGACCAAAACACCTTGCCATATCTTGGGTTGACAAAACTATATATTACCAAAAGTAGTCTATATAATCAACACCATCCTCATCAAAATTTCCATAACATTCTTCACATACTAAAATATTATCTCAAAATCAAAATAGGAAAACAAATGACTCAAAGAGAGAAACCAATCCTGATTAGAAAGAACAATGTTATAGGCAACATCATACTTGATTTCATGTAAACTGTAGAGTCACAGCAACAAAGACATTGTGGTACATGCAGATGAATACACTAGAAATAAGGACCCAGAAATGGATTCATATACCTAGAAGCACTTAATTGTTTAATTTATATGCTAATAATATGTATTGGAAAAAATCTCTTTAACAAGGCTTGAAAAATTAAATAACCATTGGTTAAAGATTAAAATTAGAGTCCTGTATCTCTCCCTGCATAAAATCAATTAAAATTGAATTAAATACCTTAACATAAGACCTTAAGATGTGAAACTATCAGCTTTTTCCTCTTCATTATAGATCTGCATGAAAATGACCACCAGTAACAACATGACACAGCCAATATGAAACAGACTTGAAATCTCTGCAAATGTCATTAATCCAAACTAATTTAGACTCAGGAAGATTTTTTCCCATTTTTTTGGGGGGGTGGGGGATAATTTCAGAAAGTGCTTTTTTGCCAAGGTATTACAGAATGTTTTTTTGGCCATCCTAATCTACATTGCTGTCTGGGCCATTGTCTTTCATGTTCCTGCCAGGATGGACATTGTCTTCATTAGGGTTTCTATTACTGGCACATAAGAAAATCTTTTAAAGATAGAGACAAATGCAAGTATTTTCTGAAAAAAAAAAAAAAAAAAACCTTAAATACCATAGGAAACAAACCTCACAATGGACTAATGTGATCAAATTAACTCAGAAAGCTTCTTCACAGCAAAACAAACAATAAAAAGAAAGAAGGCATGGCCCATAAAATGGAAAAAATAATCTTGGCCAACTATACATTAGATTGGCTGTTAATATCTAGAATATAAAAAAAGAACTGTAATAAATGACAAAAAGCAAGTCTTCCAACCAACAAGTGAACTAATGAACTATAAGGGTTCCTCAAAAAAATAAAAACTACCATTTAATCCAGTTACACCATTTTGGTATATATACCCAAAGAGTCTAAGACCTACCACCAATATCCTTGCACATCCATGGTTTTTGATCAATGATGTAAATTAGCCAAAAAATGGAGCTGATCTAGATGCGCATCAGCAGATAAGTGGAAACAGAAAACGTATACTTACATATATACAAGGAAATTTTCTTCAGTTGTAAAGAAAATAAACTCATTAGACTTCTTCCATCTATTTTCCTGAAATTTCATGACTTTATCTCTCTTTCCATTTTCATTGCTCAATAATATACTAGTATTTATAAACAAAAAATGTGCTCTTTGTATATTAAAACTTAATGTCTTTGTGTAATATTTGGTTGTTCATAAAGGTGGGGAATTTTGTGTCTTAAATCCTGTCCACTTGTGTTAATAATTTCAGGCCATAAGAACAATGGCAAGTTTGTGAATTTATTTTGAAGTCACGTTGATTCTCAGGAGAGTACATTGTGTACAAACAATTACATTGTGTTCACACTCTCTAGTCAAGATTTCACATTCTGCTGATCTTAGGACTTGACTGTTGTGATAGATTACTATTAATGGTTTACTGTTTCAAGCACTGAGGCTCAAGAAGATTCCATGAAACTCCTGTAAACAGTAGAAACCCTGAACTATTCACTATAAACTTCATAATAAAAACCCTAGTTTTAACTACACTATTCTTATGAATTTGAGCATCCTACCCACAGAAATTACCAAGCAAGTCAGTCACAGTAGAATGGCAAGTGTTGTAGTGTTCATGATGTAAACACATTCCCAGGACAGGCTATGTTCAGAGGAGATAGAAGTGTTTGCTTTTAGAGACTTCAATTGATACTTCTTATTGAAATCGTTTACTAAAAAATGATTATTTAAAAATGCCTAAATTTAGACAGTAGTCTCTAGATAGATAAATCAGAGATGGCAAAGTATTCTAAGTAGACATTGCAGTTTATAATTAGGCATATTTACAAACACTAACATGCAAATAGTTTCAGAAACAGAAAGTTTATCTGGAGCATGGAAGAAACCAACTGCATGCTTCTGAAGACCGTGATGATGGCCAAAGAAAATGGAGAATTTGAATACTCCATGAAATCATCTGTGCTATGATAATACAAGAAAAAAGAGGCTCCCTTGTCCATCAATGGGATTATGTGTTATCAACTGCTTACTTCTCCCCAAATAGCCTACAAAATAACAGGCAGATGAAGGAAAACAAAGTTTATTACAGTTATTCTAGAAAGAGTGAGCAGTAACTTAGCAATCTTTATAGTATCTCAGATGAAGGATGTCCATCCTATAACAAGTCTACTGAGTTTTGAGAAATGTCTCCATTCTTGCTTCAGGATTAACCCACTTCTGTGTCAAGTTCGTTGTTGCTCAAGTGAGTGGATAATTTGCCTGGAAAAGAGTTTTTGAAGAATTTACTGAGGTTACTTGACTATTTAATAATATTTTTGGGGGGTAAGAATTTCCTGATGAAATATTTTGATCAAGTTGTCATAGGTGGTGTGCTCTCCTCATCTTTACAGTTAATGGGAGACAAGTCCTTGGGGCCGCTGTTTTTCTTGTCAAAATCTTAGCCATTCTACCCTACCCCAGATTTTGTTTAAATGCTATTATATCATTGCAGTTACCAAAGAGTCCTTCAAATTGCTTATACATGCTTGCAGTCAACTACTTTGTTATTAAAATAAAAGTACTAATGGGGACATTGTTAATTGAAATGCTTTAAAATGAAAGCATTATTGAAAAGTAAATTAATGCTAACATTTAAAATTTAGAGGGAATGAAGGATGGACAGTTAGAGAGAAATAAAAGATGGATGTTGAATAAAAATTGTAAGATTTAGTGTTTTAGTGTAGGTACTTGAGGTAATACAAAAATTAAATTGGCCCCTAAGTAATAAATAATTATATTCATTTAACTTAATAAATATTCAAATAAAACTGTGATTGGTATTATGATTTTTTTTATTTTTCAATTAATTTTATTCTATTGATTTTCTTTAATTATTAAGAAATTTTCTATTCATTTTGCATACCAACAACAGATTCCCTCTCCTCCTTCCTCCCGCACCCCAGCCTTCCCCCGGGAAAACCACCCCCCATTTTCACATCCTCTAAAGCAAAGTCTCCCATGAGGAGTCAGCAGAGCCTGGTACATTCAGTTGAGGCAGGTCCAAGCCCCTCCCCCTTCACCAAGGCTGTGTAAGGTTTCCCACCATAGACAATGGGCTCCAAAATGCCCACTCATGCACCAGGGATGGATTTTGATCCCACTGCAAGAGGGTCCCTTAAACAGTTCAAGCTATACAACTGTCTTCCCTATTCAGAGGGCCTAGTCCAGTCCCATGGGGGCTCCACAGCTATTGGTCCACAGTTTATGAATTCCCACTAGTTTGGTTTGGTTGTTTCTGTACATTTCCATCATGGTCTTGATGCCCGTCGCTCATATAATCCCTCTTCTCTCTCATCAACTGGACTCCTGGAGCTCAGCCTGGTGCTTAGTTGTGGATCTTTGCATCTGCTTCCATCAGTTACTGGATGAAGGCTTTATGATGACAGGTAGTGTATTCACCAATCTGATTCCTGGAGTAAGCCAGTTCAGGCACCTTCTCCACTATTGCTAGTAGTCTAAGATGGAGTCATCCTTGTGGATTCCTAAGAACTTCCCTAGAACCCTGTTTCTCCCTATTCTCATGATGTCTCCATCTATCATGGTATCTCTTTCCTTGCTCTTCCAGTCTGTCCCTGTTCCAGCTCTACCATCCTGTTCCTTTATGTTCTCATCCTCCATCCCCTACCCTCCATTGCCCCACTTCACCCTCAGTTTTCTCATGGAGATCTCATCTATTTCCCCTTCCAAGTGTGATCCATGCATCTCTCTTAGGGTCCTCCTTGTTAGCTCACTTCTCTGGAGCTGTGGGATGTAGTCTGGTTATCCTTTACATCTAGTACCCACTTATGAGTGAGTACATACCATGTTTGTCTTTCTGAGTCTGGGTTACCTTACTCAAGATGATATTTTCTAGTTCTATCCATTTGCCTGCAAACCTCATGATGTCGTTTTTTACTGGGGAGTAGTACTCCATTGTGTATATATGTCACATTTTGTTTATCCATTATTTGGTTAGAGGCATCTAGATTATTTCCAGGTTATGGCTGTTACAGACAATGCTGCTATGAACATAGTTGAGCAGGTGTCCTTGTGGTGTGATTAAGCATTCCTTGGGTATATGCCCAAGAGTGGTAGAGCTGGGTCTTGAGGAAGATTGATTCCCAATTTTCTGAGAAACTGCCATACTGATTTTCAAAGTGGTTATACCAGTTTGCATTCCCACCAATGGTGGAGGAGTATTCCCCTTGCTCCACATCCTCTCCAGCTGTCATCATTGTTTTTGATCTTAGCCATTCTGACAGGTGTAAGATGGTATCTCAGAGTCATTTTGATTTGCATTTCCCTGATGACTAAGGAGGTTGAGCGATTCATTAAACATCTTACAGCCATTTGAAATTCTTCTGTTGAGAATTCTCTGTTTGGGTCTGTAGCCCCTTTTTTTTAATTGGATTATTTGTTATTTTGATATCTAGTTTCTTGAATTCTTTATATATTTTGGAGATTAGACCTCTGTCAGATGTGGGATTAGTGAAGATCTTTTTCCATTCTATAGGCTGTCATTTTGTCTTATTGGTTGTGTCCTTTGCCCTTCAAAAGCTCTTCATTTTCAGGAGGTCCCATTTATTAATTGTTTCTCTCAGTGTATATGATACTGGAATTATATTTAGGAAGTGGTCTCCTGTGCCAATGCATTCAAGACTACTTCTTATTTTCTCTTCTATCAAGTTCAGTGTAACTGGATTTATGTTGAAGTCCTTGATCCACTTGGACTTAAGTTTTGTGCACGGTGATAGATATGGATCTATTTGCAGCCTTCTGCACGTTGATATCCAGTTATCCCAGCACAATTTGTTGAAGATGCTTTTTTTCATTGTACAGTTTTGACTTCTTTGTCAAAAATTAGGTGTTCATAGGTGTGTGGATTAATGTCAGGATCTTCAGTTTGGTTCCATTGGTCCACATGTCAGTTCTTATGCCAGTACCAAGCTGTTTTTTATTACTATAGGTCTATAGTAGAACTTGAGGTCAGGGATGGTGATGTTTTATTGTACAGGAATGTTTTAGCTATCCTGGGTTTTTTGTTTTTCCATATGAAGTTGAGTATTGTTCTTTCCAGCTCTGTGAAGAATTGTGTGGGGACTTTGATGGGGATTGTAACATTGCCACTTTTACTATATTACTCCTACCTACCTATTTGCATGGGAGATATTTCCATTTTCTGATATCTTCTTCTATTTCTTTCTTCAGAGACTTAAAGTTCTTGTCATATAGGTCTTTCACTTGCTTAATTAGAGTTACCCCAAAGTATTTTACATTATTTGTGGCTATTGTAAAGAGTGATGTTTCTCTTATTTCTTTTTCATCCCATTTATCATTTGTATATAGGAGAGCTACTAATTATTTTTAGTTAATCTTGTATCCTGCCACATTACTGAAGGTGTTTATCAGCTGTAAAAAGCATTTGAACATCAAATCAGTTCTACTCATGCTTCTTTGTGTTCAATTTTCAAGTTAATCCAAACATCTATGACATTTGTAAGATTAGAGGATTAAGAGCTTCCCCTGTTTCATCCAATTCAAATTGGGATGAAAAGTATTTGTTATCACTGGTGGCTTGTTTAGTGATTACCTTCTTGACTTCATTTATATAAACAGAGATATTAAAATATACCATGTAGCTGCTCAGACCTACTGTATGTTACTATCATGTAGCTTAATAAATGGGAATTACATAAAAATATGCTGTTTGGGTCATTTATTTCCACATATATTTTTATCACTCAGTATTACTTATCTGAGAAGTGGCTCCTGATAATACAGAATGAGAGTACTTCATAATGGAAATATAAAGAATTTTTGTCTGGTCTAGTAATGAAAGTAAATTAAGCTAGCTTTTATGTTAGTAGATTTGAAGGACAGTGGTCAAAACCCTTATATTTTTGTATTAAGTTATATTAAATATTGTTTCTGTAATGTGTAATCAAGACATTCTTAAATATTTGCAATATATGCACAATCTTTTATTTAGTAAGAATATCAAATATTGTATAAAATATAAGATAATGACTTTAATACATTTTATATGTGAAATTTATATGGCAAGTCTACACACAACATATAAATTATAGTATAGGAATTATATTATATCTATATTATATATATATATGTCTATATTATAGATGAATATTATTATCTACAATAATGATGGTTGTTACATTAGAGTACACTTAAAAAAGTTTCTATGTAATGCAGGAAAAATTATCATTATAGAAGTCTCCACTTCCCAAGATCAGTTTGAAAATTAAACAATAGGTTTATTTTGCTCTTCATTCAAAACATAGTGGCTAAATTAGCAATCATTAGGCTATATCTCTTTCCATACTTGATATTGTATTGTGTCTACATTTCTTATTCCTGACTCAAAAATAATTTCATTCCCAGTAATCTGTAATTTACCACTGCTCTGCCAAGCTTCAGATTATGTTAAGAGATATTTTTCTGAGCTGATATAATAATCATTGTTTTATTACTAGGACCTTAAAACTACAAAGACACAAATCATTCTTTATATTTTCAGTTGAATTATTTAATGACACTGTATCATATGTAATAGGAGGCAGTGTTTAGGGCTTATGTATGAATAATGTGAACTAAGAAGAAAATAGATCAATTCACTCTCATTTTCTAAAGTGATGTTCAATGTCATTCTTCTCTCCACTTCCAGGTGATAGGAAAGCTCAGAATTAGCTTGAAGAAAGTTACTTTGTAGAAACTGGTAGGATCATGTGTTTTTCCATTGCCCTTTCATTCAGAGGAAGAAGGTACTATTGCCTCCTTCAGTCAAGTGAAGTGGTACTCCAGAGAATTCTTTGAAAAACATAGAATGCATTGTTTGAAGTTGGGCAGCCATAACAACCACTAACTATAAACTGTTTTCCTGGGTTATATTTTAGCTGATGCTGCCCTTGTGGCAAAGAAAAATGAGAACTTTACAGTAGAGAAAAACCTGCTTTCCACCTGATGTGAACAAGATCATACTTTTCTAAGGTTGAGACCAGATATCTACAGAAATGCTCTAGTACTAAGTATTATCTAGAAAGGAACCCCACATACACCCTAACTACACAGCTAGGTCTAGGCTGTGGAGAGTATCCATCCATGGAAACCAGGGACAGAGAAGATATGGCAGGATACTACTAAAGGCAAGGATAGAAATGGGATGGATTATTTAAGAAGCCACAAAATCATCCAAAGAGACACATCTAGAAATCACAAAAAAAAAGACACAGACAAATTTAGATAACAGTCAAAATTATAGTGGGCCAACCTTGTTTTTGTTCAACTGTGATGGAACATGACATGGAGCCAGGCTGTAGTAAGAAAAACAGAAACACTGAGACCCCCTTTTGTGGTTCTTCCTCTGAAAGTTGAAAGCTCAACTAAACCTGAGGTTGAAGGTTTGGAGATAGTTTTAGCCAAATGTGAGTGAGGATTTTCTTAAGATTCTGCTAATATTTTAATGCATGGGAAAATGAGACAATTAAGTATTAATTATTAAGAATATCTATAAAAATTAAGAATATCTATAAAAATCTAAGAAACCAGAGATCAAACATTTAGAAAAGAGGAGATAAATTTAACCTGTATTTGATACCTTTCCCAAAACGTAATTGAATCAATCCAGAATAAAACAACTCTGTTGACTAATTTTCTGTAAACTGTACACAGACTAGAATCATCTGAGAAGAGTGAACCCCAGTTGAGAAAAAAATTCTCCATAAGATTGGACTGTAGGAAAGCCTATAGAACATTTTCTTAGTTATTGATAGAAGAGGACTAAGCCCATTTTGGGTGGTGCCATCCCTGGGCTGGTTGTCCTAGGTTCCATAAGAAAGCAGGCTGAGCAAGCCATGATGAGCAGGCCAGTAAGCAGGACCTCTCCATGGGCTTAGCATCAGCTCCTGCCTTCAGGTCCCCATTCATTTGAGTTCCTGTCCTGACTGCCTTCAGTGATAGAGGATGGATGTGGGAACTTAAGCCAAATACAATCTTTTCTTCCTCAAATTGCTTTTAGCCATGGTGTTTTATCACACCCATTGTAACTTAAACTACGGCAACAACTTTCATTGTCCTTAACTTCATTGACTTATTCTTAGTCAACAGGACTCTTAGAAGCAAACATCCTTAAACCTCATGTGAAGGCTTTGCATACCTATGTGTTTTCATTGCTCTTTGTTGAACAGGTAGAAGCAGAATGGGTGAATTTACACATAATTGCTTAAAGTAACTGACAAACTGTTTGCAATTTATATTCCTTCCAGAAGTTTTCAGGGGTTTGCTTCCTTTGTATTCTTGCTAAGCCTTGTTATAGAAAACCTTGTAACTTCTGCCATTTTAGTAGATTTCTTAGAATATTAAAGTGCTTTTATCATAAAGTTTTATAACTAAAGATTAATGATATTGAGTTTTATTAATATGGCTGTAAAGTAATATTTTGGTTTTTAAAGAAATAAGAAAAATATTTTATTCTTCCCTAAATATGAATAAATCCAACTTACTATGAATGAAATACTGCAAAATGAAAGAGATTACATGAGTTTATATAGCCAAATAACAAACCAAGTAAATACTGATCAATTCAACAAATAACTCAGTGGCATGATACCTAGGTAGATTATTATGTGCAAAAATGCTTTCTATAGGCTTCAGGATTTATGGGGTTCTTGCCTTTGCAGTTGGCAGATACCAGAGTTCCAAGTTTTGAGTTTTATACTGAGAGTATGTCTTAATGGTCACAGAATGTCAGGTCACATAAAAAACTGAAAAGCAAAAGCTACTCAGAGAATAGGGTGATTCTATGTACTTTTAGCTATTGACCTTGGCAGATTATTCCTTTATTAATATATAGTGATCTTTATCTCTTTTGATTTATTTTAGGCTAAATTTTCTTTGGTAGATATGAGTATAGCCACTCCTGCTTGTTTTTGTTTTCTCTTTGATGGATATATCATATTCTGCCTTGCTTTTCAGTATGGATGTCTTTTCCAGGGAGGTGTATTTCTTGCAAAGAACAAACCATTGAGTCATCTTTTTCAATAGTATTACCTTGTTTGTATTCTTTAATTGGAAAATTAAGACCATTTACATATAGGAGTATTTTTTATTTAGATTTGCTGATTCCTTGTTTACTTTGGATATTCCTCATTCATTTCTTTTCTGCCCTGTTCATATAGTGGTTAGATGGTGTGCTGAACTGCCAACAGTTCTTTCCTAGTTCTAATTAGGTCATCTACTTCTAGAGTGTAAGTGTGTGATTTAGTATTTCCTGGGATCTCTTTGTTAGTGCCCCTTTCTTTCTGAGTGTAGGATTCCATTAAATATCTTTTGCACTGCTTGATTAAACTACATGATGAATTTTTGTGTTTACTTTGGAAGGTCTTTATTTCTCTATCAATTTTATGGATGTATTCTGCAGTGTATATAAGAAATCTTTGTCTAATGATGATCATAAAGTTTTTCGTTCTAGATTTTATCATTTAGTTTCATTGTTTTGGTTTCATGCTTTAAATTTTAATTATATTATAATAAAAGATATGGTCATAGATTTATATTTATTATTTCCTTTTTATCATTGATACTTTCATTGTTACTGTGATATATATTGACTCTTAATTCTCTGCTGAATTGCCCTTAAATCTTTTTATATATTACCCACCATAATATAGGTATAATCAGCTTTATATTCTCTATGTTTAATTGATTTGTTTGTTCATGGCAACACCAATATGACAACAATGATTTTATTTGTTATAAAATATGTTTTCAAATCATAAAGGATCATATTGCAAATATCCTTTTAAATGTGTCTTTGTTGTGTATTTGGGATCTGATTGTGAATATGAGACCCATTCATCATTTCTATAAGAAATTCTTCTGATATTTTGAATGAGATTACTTTGAAACTATAGATAGATTTAGGAGAGGTAACATCTTAAAAATATAAACATTTGGACTAATAAACACACTTAATGGAGTCTTATACGACTTATGACATTAAATTAATTTATATTTTATATATAAAATTTCTCCGTTATTTTCAAATTTATACTTATGTGGTTGAGAGGCATCAAAAGGTGAACATAGGTTGTCTGGGAAACAGATTTGCCTTTTCAAGAAAGAGGGAGAAGTACTCAAGCTCTTACTCAAAGTTATGCAGAGAATGAGGCACTAGAACGCTTGTGGCCTAAGGTGATAAAGTCGCTAATCAGGTGAATGATTACTGTACTGAGTCCTCTTCAGAAGCAGAAGCACAAAAATAACATTCTCAGAGTGAACAAAGTTTATGAATCTGCTTTATAGATAGCCATTAGTTCTGTGGTGATGGACCTAAAACTCTTTTCAGGAAAGGCTAAAATGGCTCATTCTCTCCTTTGGACAATCCAACTTGATACAATATTTAATGTAATTTCAGAGTTTAACTAAGTATGTACCTTCTTTAATGCAAATCTCTACCAATTATATTCAGTGTAATAAAATATTCCTATTTGGCAACCTGTAGGTTGAACAGTCAGTAACATGCAATGGATGGTATCAGCCATATCCTCCTTGGAGTCACAAGGCTCCATGCCTCTCAACTTTCTCATGATAAATACTTGACAGCTCTAAGTGCAATACTAAATAAGAATTCACATGACTTGAGCATATGACAACACCTAAGTTCACACCCTTGGTGGATTTCCTTCTTTCTTGCATATGCCCAAAACATCTTTAGCTGTGGGGAAAATATTTGGTATGGAAAAGCCTTACAGATATGCTAACTCCCTTGAGTGAAAGTTGACAATTCTAAAAGGGTGTTGAGCAGGAGAATTATGAGGTTCCTGCCTATCCTGAATTCTAAGCAGAGAATTATTTTTAACTCCACTATCCATGCACATGACTGTCCTTGTAGGATAAATGAGACAAATCAATGTGATGGTTCTATTATTGAGGTGAAGGATATTGAGGCCCAGCCAGTATTGTCACTTAGGATACTTGGGACTTAGGATAATGTAGGACAAAGGACAGCTTTGAAAAAGGAATCACCGTAGACAAAGTAAGGATTATCATACTAGTAAATTATTCATACATGCCACATTTACCCTGGAGGAATTACAAATTAAAGGTATTATTTATTTAATCTGACCAAATTCTGGATGAATTAATAACTTATACCTAATAATTTCAACTCTTCATGATATAATGATGATGGTATAGAGATTAATTTAAGAGCATAAAATGAATTTAAGAAATTAATAATTTTCAAAGGTTTTTCATTTTAGAAATATTTTTAATCTATCCAACTTTTTTATCTCTATGGAGAGCTTGATTCAATTCACACATCAATTTTCCACAGATCACTCAACAACTGATATCAAACTTCACTTAACTAAACATTTACAGGCAAACAACACATAAATAATGAGAGTTGAACTGGAAGAGACTCAAGATAAATGGCATGTAGCGCCGGGCGGTGGTGGTGCTTGCCTTTAATCCCAGCACTCAGGAGGCAGAGCCAGGCAGATCTCTGTGAGTTCGAGGTCAGCCTGGACTATCAAGTGAGTTCCAGGAAAGGTGCAAAGCTACACAGAAAAACCCTGTCTCTAAAAACCAAAAAAAGCAAAAGAAAAGAAAAAATAGCATGTAGCACCAAACCTCCAGGAACCCACAGTCTATAGAAGGGAGACATACATGCCAGGTAGTACAAAATAAGGGAATTTCTATGAATTTGCATGTTGTGGAAAGAGGGATATGTTTTGACTATCTGGCAGGACATAGAATAACTCCCTTCTGACTTTTGCAGTTTCTTCTGAATTTGTCTTTACTCTTTATGTTAGAAAATGCTATGAAGTAGAATGTTTTCTCTTGCAAGTAAAATGATAATTGCCTAGAATTAGATTACTGGAGAAAAGAAAATCTTTCTTACATATAGGCTACAAATAGGTGATTCTAAAGGCCCTTGCTATCACTAAAGTTCTAGGCCCTTTAAATTTTTTGATTAACACACAATAATCAGATATAATTATGAAGTTCAAAGTGAAATATATGATAGCATATATATTATGATATATAATATATATTTTCTATCTACAAACATACATATACACACACACACACACACATATATATATATACATATATATGGATGTGGATACATATATATGCTGTTTAATGTTATGAAGATCAATTATCAGACCAGGTTAATTGCATATATATATATATATGTTAAATACCTCAAATATTTATTACTTTTTTTTGAGAACATCAATGTCCTGTCTGTTTATTTTTAAATAGCATGTTTTAATTTCCTTTTAAAATGGAACATAAAATGCCATTCTTACCATCTTCCTTTATTTTCTTAAACTTATTTATTTTTTATGTATAAGTGCTCTATCTACATATACACCTGCATGCCAGAATAGATCATCAAATTCCATTATAGATGATTGTGAGCCCCCATGTGGTTGCTGGGAATTGAACTCAGGTCCTCTGGAAGAGCAGTCAGTGCTCTAAACCACTGAGCCATCTCAACAGCCCCTTACTATCCCTCCTATCCAACTATATCCCTATGCTCATTAACTGATTTCTCCCCTCAATACCCTTCTCAGGATCTATTAACCTCTAGTTTACTTGAGCTTTGTTTTCTTTTCCTCAAATTCTTATTTTTACATGTGAGAACATTTTTTATTTCCATGGTTGAAATTTATGTAATGATCTTCAGTTCTATCTGTGCTATCACAAATTACAAGATTGAATTTTTATGGCTTGATAACATTCATAAATATAAACATCACATATTCATTCTTTCATCCATCATGAAACATGGTCTGATTCCATGTCTTCATATTGTGAATAGTGCTGCAAAAATGTGAAAGCACAACTTTCTTGAGTACTGGTTTCTCACTTTTCCATTTTCTACTCTACCACCTGCAGGGTTTGGCCTTTCACCATTTGGCTTGAAACATCCTTGGTGTGAGACTGGTGCCTCAGCCTCAGGTACTAGCTGGCAAATGTGAAACATTCACCTGATATCCCTGAGTGTGCCAATGCATAAACAAAACTTGAGAATCTATAAACCAAAAGTAGCTTTCCAAATACTCATATGACTATAACTCAGATTACATCATCACAGATTAAAATGAAAACACTATCACCGAATTAATAACATAAGCAAGACTGTCATTGCAGGTGAAAATATGGTTGCTCCAACAGAGAGATGGGAGGGACACGAGGGCCTTTGACCAATAACCACCATTTTATTTGTGCCAGCACTGGATCAGTGGATTCACATTCAAAAGCTGAGTGCTGAGCACAGGAGTGCATTGCCTTCTATCCTTTCCTTTGGCTCTCTTTTGCACTTCAGTGCCTTTGTCTCCCCAAATGGTATGAGATATTCTGACTGGGTCACAGTGATGTCATCTATACCACGCTGCCTTCCCTCTATTTTGGGAAAGTCCTTACCACAAGATTATTAAGGGTAAGCAGATATTCATAGCTCATTCAAAGAAGTTTAGAATGTCATGTTGTATAGACAGACATATGTACAGACATGTGTCCTGGCTTCATTTCTTTTGTTAGGATAAAATACCCTGACAACAAGCAACTGAAGCAAGAAAGGGATTGTTTCAGCTAATAATTTCAGGTCATTGTCTATTACTGCAGAGAAGTTACAATGGCATCACCTTGAAGCAGAAAGTCACATCACATCCATGGTCAAAGAAATAAATGCATTAATGACCATTTTTGTGCTTGTGTTCAGCTTGATTTCTACACTTTGATGAAATCCAATCCCCCTATGTAGTGAATGATGCTGCCCCAGTTTGTTGAGTCTTCCCACACCAGCTAATATGATTAAGACAATCCACAGACAAGTTCACAACATGTCATTCATTGAGATTCTCTTCCCAGGTGAGTCTATGTCCTGTCAAGTTGACATTCAAAGCTAACTATTGCAATGCATAATACCCTCATCACATTTCAGTAGAGATGCTTTCAAATCTGTTGGTTTTTGGATCACTAGACTTCAATTTTCATATTTATTTGGTCCAAAGTTTTGTTTTGATTTTCACTTGGGTTGGTGGTTTGCTCTCTGGCAATCCTAAGGTTTAACTGATAAAGACGATCTTAATGCTCTTAGGGATACAGTAAACATTGAGCAGCAGCATCCTGACAGTTGATCCTGGACTCCTTACTTTAGAAAACCTGCATGCATAATTTTTTACCCATCCCTTTGAAACATATGCAAAACTTCCTCCAGCTTCTTACCAGCTTTAAAAACCAGCAAATGTCTTTTACAGGATCTGAGATCCATCTCTCTCAAACAGAAGCATGAAAACAGAGAATCTAATTCATTTTGTAAAAATGTCCTGGTATGCCTCTTTGCCATATACCACATGACCAATCGAGCACTTTTCCTCGCAGTTTATACTATACCTTTTCTTTTCTGTGTTTGAATATATTTTGACTTACATCATTTGATTTGATCTCACACAAACTCTTCAACTATTAAGAATTTGGGCCATAAATAATAGCCAGCTTTTCATTACTGTAATAACAGCCAAGATGCAGTACATATAAAGAAATAAAAAGGTTTACTTAGCTCACAATTTGAGAAATCAAACGTTTACAGTCAAGTGGTCTCATTGGTTGGACTTTTGGCAAGAATAGGAGATAGTGTTGATCATGTGAGGGAATTGTTTATCTTGTATCTAAAGAGGAAATACAGGAAGTGTCAAAGATTTGCCAGACCAGCAGCCCACTCATCAAGCTTTTGTAGATGAAATTCTAAACAGTCTTAGTAAATGAAAAACACAGAGCTAAATACAGTTAAAAGCCCAAGAGATCAGCGCATTAGCAAAGAGCCAAGACTACCTTTATCTTACTGCTTGCTGCCATCCTTCCCCTGAGAGAGCAAGACCTTCTTCTTGTGTGTCTTGTGTTTTATTGTTTGCCGGTTCTGCCTTCTCATTAGCTCTAAGCCCAGCCACATGACTTCCTCGTCACTTCCTGTCAATACAGACCTCCTGGTCTCTATGGTTGGTACTAGGATTAAAGACTCAAGGGTAACCATGCTTGGCTGTGTTTTTGACCACATAGAGACTCTGCCAGGCATGTGATAGGGTTAAGGGCGTGGGCTACCACCACCTGACTTCTATTCCTGGCTCTCTAATGACCTCTGATCTCCAGGCAAACTTTATTTATTAACATACAAATAAAATCACATTTTAGCACTATTAAAATATTACATTTCCCGATAATATTCTAATAATAAGAAAAAAAAGAGAAAAAAGTTATAACTAATATAAGAAAAACTATATACAATAAGTACAATAACTATATACAATATATGCAAGTAATAAATACGTAAACAATGTCTAGTCCATTTGCATTTGATGAACTCAGAGAAAATATTCCATCATCTATACTATTTTGGTAAGTCCAAAATGTACCTGCTTCACTTTCTATCCTAACTTACATTACTAACAGAGATCTTATAATGTCTTTCAAATTTATACACTTTACACCTCTTAGTGAGTTTCTTTTCTAAAATTCTTAACAAGGAAAATTATAAATATAACTACCTAATCTTCAACTCACTATAACTATCTAATCTTGAACTCACTATAACTATAACTATCTAATCTTCAACTCCCTCAGAGACCCGAGAAGGAAATTATATTTCCTAAAAAAAATAAATAAATAAAAAATAAAAAAAAAAACAGGAAGTACACACAAGCATCTTCCAAAAAATGTGAGTTGATAGAAACAGCCAGCTTCCTGGACAGTCACCCGAGCTTTCTCCTCAATGTTGGGGCATCATCTTCAGCCTATAGGCTTAGAGTAGCTGACAGACTCATTTGTGAAGTAAGATATACACAAGGCCTACAGTTCAATCTCATTTTCTATGAGAGTAGTTCTGTATCAGAAACACCTGAATTCCACTAGTGTCCTATCTTGATTCAGGATTTTAAATTCTGGAAATTGTTGGTCCATTCTTCTTGGCTTGTGGGTGGCTTCATCTCTTTTATTAAATGCCAGTCTGCCATTGAAAGGTTAGACTCCATCAGCTTAGTTACTCTTTCAAGAGTAACTGTTTCAGCTACTGTTCCACTGCACATCAGAAACCATTGGTCCCCTGCCTATTCAGCTACCTTCGAAGAAAGAGGCTCTGTGTCTTTTCTGGATTGCAAAGCCACTTCAGCAATGGTGCCATATTGTCCTGGCCTCAGAGATGCCTGTTACTAAAGCCATAACCACACTTGTCTTGACAAGAGTCGGTAGTCCTTTGTTTTGTGTCCTGTCTGTCCATTTTGTCCTGTTTGTCGGCAGTCGAATCGAGGACACTTTGTTGTCCAGTGGCTAACTTTTGACACAATGAAAGTTAACTTCATATGCAGTTTCTTCAATGCCCATATCTTCTCTGAAGTAGATTGGTGCTGCCAGGAGCCAACATTTCTCATAGTCACAAATAAAAGAAAAAAATTCGAAGTTATTAAAACATTTTATCTTGGTTCTTGGCTAATGTTTTGATTTCTTGGGCCTTTAATTCTGTATTTGTCTCTGTGTTACTTATTTACTAAGACTGTTTAGAATTTTGTCTACATGTTTTAACATTCTTACTAATCCCCAAGAATGATTTTACTCCCAGGGGACCAAGCTTTGGGGAAATTCAAACCATATTTAAGCCAGAGCATTATCTAAACCACTTTCTTTGATGAATAAATCTTCTTCAAATCCAGATGAATACTCACTAGAAGAAACCAGACAAAAGTCTCATCATCTATCTTTAGGTTCAGCTTTGTTCCTATATTGCCATTCTAGTATATTTTAGAATATATAATGAATTTACTCTTACACTTCTGGTTTTCATTAAAATGTAAAGTACATATGAACCCTTAAGCCCTGTTTACTTTTCTCCTTCCTCACTGAATTTCTCAGTATCTGCTGTGTTACTTGTTGCCATCAAGAGAATAGCATAGTTACACTCTGTGACTCTCCCTGAAGAAAACTGCTCAACTACAATAAAAGTTATTGAGGACCTTTGTTTGGCACTGAAGCCAACCACTTTCTGAATAGCAAGTGCCCGAGGTTGTGTTTCCCTTCACACCTCTACTTTATGACAGCTGATTCTATACACGGTGTTCTGGTTTTGTTTCTGTGGGTGAAATAATATACCACACCTGTTGCAGGATGTGGCATGAGGGGGGTAGTATTTATTTTATACTTCTAGATAACCAGATCACTGTTCATTATTGAGGGAAGTCAAGGCAGGTACCTGGAGACAAGAACTGAAGCCGAGACTATGGAAGAACACGGCTTGCTTAGCTTGCTGCCTTAACAACTCATGGTAACCTGCTCAGGGGTGGCTCTGCTCATGTTTGGCTGGGCCATCTCATATCAACCATTAATCAAGAAAATTCCCCAAAGCCATGTCCATAGGCCAATGTGATGAAGGTAATTTCTCAGTTGAGGTTCCCTCTTTCCAGCTAATTCTCATTAGTGTTAGGTTGACAAAAAATTAACAAGAACATATGGACATGATAACAGGATAAATACTTACCAGGATTAAATAAACGTAGTTGCCAGATAAATGCTTTTTTAGGTAATGGGAAATATTTTAGGCAGATGAATACAGTGATCATACACTATTCAACATGGTTCAAACCATCATTTTCATAGTAAATCTAATACTGAAAGAGAAAGTTTCTTTTCTGACAGAAGTTGAGGGCTCAGTCAGAGATCTCCTGTAACTACAGCACATGAAGTACTTTTCCTTTATCTGAGGCTAGAATTTACCTTAATACAACAGTCAGCATAAAGGATGTCTAATATTTAACAATAAATATTTTTTCTATTGGAATATTAGAAAAGTTGAAACTGAAAATTATGGTCATATAAGTTGTTAATAAGGATTGACAAAGTTAGCCAAATATTTGCTTCCTTAACTGTTAATTAACATGTGCTTCTCTTTGTTTATACTGGATGGTTCTTACGTTTTCTTAAAAGAATGATTCTAGATTTCAAAATAAACTTTTGTAATCAACTACAAACTACTTCCCTTCTTATGACTCAAATGCTATACAATCAAGGAAAATGATGAGAACCTAGTTCAATGGATAGGATTTTTACCCTCAAACACAATTTCTGACACATTTATCAATCTATTATCTGGCATGTGAGTGCTAGGAATCAAACCTAGGTCATCTGGAAGAGTAGCCAGTGCTCTTAACTTCTGATCTATCTGTCTAGTCTCATAATTATCAACCTGAAATCCATCTGCCTAGTAAATGTTTCCAGTGGAAATATCTCATGGAAATATATATTCTCTGCCACAGTTTACTGCAAATTATTAATATCAGGAAAGGCATCTTTTTTCTTTTTTAAACTAAGACATAGTATAAAAATATCTGACTGGCAGAGTGATGAATAGGGACAATATACAGAGACGGAAATCTGAGAATCTCCTAATTCTCACAAGGGGGAAAGAAGTTGGCAAAGATAAAGCATTAAGTAGATGGAGGGCATCCCTGATAAACTTACTGAGAGGCATTGCCAAGTAGGTATCAATTTTCTAAATCTGGATCCCACTCATTTTTTATTTATATGAAAAAGGAAGGGAGAGGACAGTTGGCAAGGCAGAGACATGTGTAGGGCTGTGTATCTGACACGTGTTGTCCATAGACATGAGTAGGATGAGTAGGATGTTCTGGATATCATGGCATGTCAGAAAGTTGGAGCCAGTAGCTGGAAAATAGTTCCATAGGTTACTGCACTTGGCCTAACTTGGGTTCTGGGGACCCAGCTAAAAGTCCTTTCACTTGTTCTGTAATCACTTTACCCAGTGCTCCTATGGTGAAATGGAAGGTGAAGACTGGAAAATCCTGGCAAAGTCAGAGGCCAACTAACCCTGCTCATACAGTGACAAATTATTAGAGACCCTAACTCAAAGAATATGGAAAGCAAGGACTGACAGATGATGTTGTCTTCTTATTACCATATGTACACAATGGCACACCCTGTTCCTCCCAATCATGCACAAATGTAAATACACACACACACACACACACACACACACACTCACACACACTGCACAAAAAGGTAAAAGAAATGGATTCAAAGTGAACTTTATCCCCACCTCATTTGGAACGCAACACCATTCCAACCCATTTCCCATGGGTACATAGAAAAAGAGAGCGACCACAGCTCAGGACATGCTATTGCATTCCTATGTTGACCATGGCAGTAGGAAAACATCTTTATAAGAAGCAGATGGGATGAAGCCACAGTGATGGGGATACTTGAAGAAACATGTACTAGGGCAGCATCTGGGGATGCATATGAATAACCTAAGAATCCCGACTTTGACCCAAGTTCTGAGTGAGCAGACTTTTAAGACTAAATTAAAATGGAAGTACTCAATTAAATAGGCAAATTCAAAAGAGCTTAAAAGTTTACTTTTTCCTAGGCGCATGATTTCCTAGCAGATTATTTGATCCTCCTGTAGTCCTATGACCTCTCAGATTTCTAGACTGGAGTATCATTGAGCAGTTTGCTATGAAGCTATCAACAGATTATCATCAAAAGAATAATTTGTAGTGTGGGCCTTACACTTGAACAAGGCAATTTCAGTGATCCACGGAGCTGCCTTGTTTGACTAAATATTCAGAGGTAATTGTCAGGCCAGCATTTAGCTATTTCAGTGTATCCTCAGCTAAGTACCTTATAAATGAAGAATTATGTCCTCCAATCAAAATAATGAATTTTATTTGTAATGAAATAGAGGGAAACTCTGGATCAAAACCTGAATGGTGATATACAAAACTGCTAATGCCATTGTCATGTAAACCTTTGTTTCACAAGACCAGCCTGACTGAGTTATTCCTTGGTAAATCAAGGAGACAGTTTATCATCTAACCCAAAGCAAGGGTTTATGAATCAAATGTTTGTTAGATGTCCACTTGGTAGATGCCCACTCAGAACTTAAGACATGGTGGGAATATTTGTGAAACTCACTCTGCATGTGCCTGAAAATAGAGGATAGTATATGTGAGAATATTGATGTAATAACTATAGTAGAAAATGTGAATCACTGGTGAAGAACAGAACTGGAAGGAATAGGCCCAGGCTTGCCAAATGAGGAGTGGGGCGTTCATAGTAAAATTTGACCATGCAAACACAAAGTCCTTATGTGTGAAAGCAGGATAGAGCTATGCCAGCTCACATAACTAACCTGGTTAAAAAAATAATATATTTCAGTTCAAGTGTCTAAATATGCAGCAGACTTCTGCAAACTGAAATCAGAAAACCCATGACAAAGGAAGCAGTCTTGGCCTTTAGTTTCCACAAGAGTTTTATAACTGCATACCACACAAAGATACTAGTTATAAAAATAGGGAGAGATAAAATGGAAAAATAGATGCAATCTTAGGAATATTTCTCACAGTCAAAATTTGTATATTAAACATACGTTTTCCCCTGAGAGCTAAGTATGTCAGATTTCCGGGCTAGGCTGGCTTTCATTGCACAAAGCTCTGACTGAGCTTCTCTCCTTACAGTTCCCTAAGCCCAGCAAGCACTACTATTTATGATTTGCAGTTGTATTACATGTGGAGACAGGTATCACCCTTTACATATTCAGTCAAATTGGCAGTATTAATTGACTTAAATTTTCAGCAGACTTGAATGCACTGCTGTGAAGTAAAAGAAAAGGCTTTAGGAAAATAGAAAAGCTTTAAGAACATGGAGGATGGAACTTAGAAATTTAGCATATGTGTAATGCTTGCCTCTCGCCTGACTAAATCACTCTTAACTCTAAGAAAGTCATTTATTTCTGTCTAAAATAAAACCACCTGCAATGCAGGAATTTATATTTTTTTCCATTCCATGTTTGTTTTTTTCTTTTTGTATTTTTTATTTTGTTTTGGTCTCCATGATGGAGATAAACATTTTCAGTGTCATTCATAGTGATACAAATGACAGGAGTTCATCAACTTAAAGGCTAAACACTACCACATTATCTATTTACTGCACATCTTTATTCCTTCTTCATTTAATGACTATGTAGACTGTCAACTTGACACAAACCTATACATAACTGGGAAGAGGGAAGCTCAACTGAGGAACTCTGGGGGCATCTTAATTGTTGATTGGTATGAGGGACATCCCCACATGGGTAGTGCTATCCTTAGGGAGGAGGGCCTAGTCTGTGTATGAAAAGCAACACTGTCTGCCACGAAAGTAAGCTGGAAAAGGCATGAAGAGTAAGGTAATAAGCAAGCCTCTTCCATGGTCTTCTGCCTTGATTTCTATCTTGGTATTCTGTGACTATGGATTGGCTGTAATCTGTAAGCCAAATCACTCTTTGTTCACCAATGCTGTTTTCAGTCAATATTTTATCACAACAATGGAGACACAAACTAAGACAAGGGTGAATAGTTCTGCAAACATTACAGATTAGAAATAACATACTGATTTTATTTCCTTTGGACATGTGGCTGATAAGATTGCTGGATCCTATGTACTCCCATTGCTACTTTTTTGAGAAACCTCTTTTCCATTTTCCATGACGGATGCACTAATTTATATTCCCGGTCACAATGCACAGAGGCTCTGCTTTCATCGGCTTGCCAGCACTTGTTCTCTTTAGTTATTTTTAAGTGAGGTGATGTTTACACATTTTTATTCATTTACACTTTTTCTGATTAGTGATTTTTTTCAAAACTTTTTTAAAAATAACTGTTGACCACTTTCATATTTATTGAGAAATGTCTATGTAAATTTATTGGACATTTAAAAAGTCGTATAATTTGTTGTTATGCCATTTAAGTTTTGAATTTTTTGTATGCTTTTATTATTAACTCTTTGTCAGAGGTATAGTTTACATGTGCTTTCCCTTATTCTCTGCATTATTTCTTCACTTTCCTAACTGTTTAATTCAATTTCTTCTTTATACCTTTGATTTGCTTCATGTGATTTGGGATCTCTTCCAAAAACTCCTTACTTATTCCCATATCTTGAGTTTTCTTTTAGCACTTTCAACTTATGTCTAAATATTTAACTAATTTTGAGTTGAGTTTTGCAACTGGTGAGAGCCTACATCATTCTTCCTGTAGATATCTAGTTCTCTGAGCAGTCCCAAACATAATTTGGGATGAACATAATTTCATTATATACTATTGGAAGTGCCGGTGCTTACTTACAGGGACAAAGTCACCTAATATGGCTGCAAGGAATGAAACCAGGTTCCAGTTAGAGGGGCCACAGCAAGACTGTGGCTGTGACAAATTTATTGAGAGCAATCAGACCTTTTATACCTTTATTAGAAACAGAATATAATGGCAATTGACAGGATCAATACAATTACAGTTACCAGGATAAAATAAAGTTTGCAAGCCATACAGGGTACTCAAGATTAAGGTCTAAGAACAATTGTCAAGTCTTTGTGCTTCCCTGACTACTAAGGGAACATACAGAGAAACACAAAGTGACCTGAAGGCTTCATTGCCCAAAAGATTGTATTGGTATCCCAGGAACTGGCAGGCACATTGTGCCCCAGGATCCATAGCCAAAAACTTATGATGTGTGCATCTCAAGGCAGCTAGGGCAAGCCATGGTTCTCTGCATGCTATTTCCACCTTGATTGAAAGCAGTAGCTTGTAGATGTGTAAGTTTACTACCAGAATCTCTATTCCACTTCATTGTTTTTTACATTTTCAAAAATAAATGGCGTGTTTTCTTTGTTATCATGAAAACTTACTTTTGAGCCACATAGAAAAACAAAACTACTATTTATTTTGTAGTAACTTTGCAAAAATTGTAGTCTATTGTTATGAGAAAAATTTGTTATTTAAAAATGAATTTAATCATCATTCTTATTATTTTGAGCATTTGTGTTCTAGACTTTGTTATTAAAGACTAAATATAACTATACATATTACCACTTAACCTTCAAAATAATCACCTACAGTAGATACTATTCTAATATATATTATACATTATACATATATATTATATACACATATACATATACATGAAACAACAGGTAAAGAAAAAGAGAGCATGAATTTGAGAGAGAGCAAGGAGGGGCATGAGAGGTGTTGGAGGCAGAAAAGGGAAGAATAAAATGATGTAATTGTAATTTCAAAAACTAAAAAAATATGCAAAAAAAGGACATTACAGTATTTTAAAGACAGGAAGTAACTCCTTAAAGTAGGACATTTAACATGCTAGAATAGAGGTTTTACCCTTGAATCTGTTATCTGATTCCCTTCCTTCCTGTACAAACCTTGCATGCCTCGTAGTAGTTGAATTTTTTAAAAACTAAACTTTCCCCGCTAAATTAGAAAGTATATTCAGAATATACTCTTTCCTTTGATTTATCAACTCAAATAAACCAGAAAGTACAAACCCTGGTTGTGTATCAATTTCCTCCAAATTTCCTTCAACTGTTTCATCTTGCATGGGGAAAGGTTGATAAAACTCAGGAGGTAAATATCTCAGAGGTCTCAAAAAGTATCTTAAAGTGGTAAGATTCCTCCACTAGGTTATATACCAAATATGTGGAGGAGAGGCTTTCCAACTTGACAAGCTGCCTGAATGTTGTGCAAGGTACTGTATGGATTCAGCTCCTATGGATATGTCACTCATACGACTGTCAAGTTTTTGGTGATGTAGCTGCCTCTGAGTTGTCAATAGCTCTGTAGAGTAATCTTTTACCCATTCTCCTGGAGGTAACTCCAGAAAATCACTGATCAGTAAGCTGGGCTTGGGTGGAACCATTTCTTTGGACTTTTGTTGGTGCAATATGTAGGTGAATATATGTTTGTTCACACCTCTCCAGTAAAAGCCATAACATATCAGAATGACTAGAATAATATAATTCAGTCTTTACCTTTCATGAAGTATTTCCGATAATATATCAATGTGACACTTGTTCAGTACACACATACCTCTTTATTGAATAGAATATCCATTTATGTAGTTATTCTTCTCTTAGACTCCAAAATGTTTTTCTTTTTTTCCTACAAAATTTATTCCTGTAGCTTCTGGGGAAAAAAAACAAAGATGAAATATTAATTAGCATTGTCATTCTTCCTGGCACTTCTTTGTATGAAAACCACAGATAATTCCCAGGGAAGAATAAAAATAGAACAAAGTCCACACCCACTTCATGGTCTTTTTAACAAATTTCCTCAAGGGCTTTGGAAACCATAGTTCAGCTTCTATTGAAAATATTCATAAATCTTCCGAGTGTTCTGAAGATTACAATGCATTTTTTTTTGCCTTTTGAATTTCAAACACTGTACACTAAGTTCTTATACAATCTTGGAAACAGCAAAGCTTCATCTTGGAGTCTGAACATATATACTCAAAATTGCTTATAGGACAAAGTATGAGAAAATACTTCAAAATCCCATCAATTCTCTCTGCAGTAACTGAATCCATGAATCCTATAATGACAAAATAAGATTCTGAATACTGTCAAAGGACAAGAATTATAACAATTTATGGATATTCCTTGATTTTTGCCTTTGATTCTATCACCATGCAATACTTTACTCAATAAAATATAGCAGGCACTTCAATGGGCTAAGCAGCACTGATTTAGTTTTATGCACAGAGAATGACTGAAAATAGTACAAACAGAAAACAAAAAAGCTGATTGGTCATTTCAAAGTTAATTTCCTTGTAAGGCAGGAAAAATAAAAACAGAGAAGTTCAAAAATGAAACAAAACAACCAAAAAAAAGTTTCCCCAAGGACTTGCTGCATCCTCCCCAGCATACAGTTACAGTATGGATCCTATATCTAATGTCCCTGCCTAGTCTGGCTATGCCTATCTACACGACAACCATCCTCTAAGATTCTGCCACGACTGGACATAAGATGAAAAGGGATACTTCATTTTAATCAAGGAAAGAGGAGAAGCTAATCAGGAGGATATTACTATCCTAAATATGTATTCATAAAACTCTAGTGCACCCAGTTACACACACACACACACACACACACACACACACACACACACACACACACAAATACACTACTAGATGTAAAGACACAGATTAAAAATCAATCCATTATTAGGCAATTTCAATTTTCAATGCTCTACATTTTGTAATATAGGGATTATCTGGATGAAAAAACAAAGAAAGAAGGAAATAGTGTTAAATGACATTATACATACAAGAGACATCATAACTATCTACAGGATATTCCATCCAAACAGCAAAGAAACACATTCTACTCACTAGCACATGAAAGCTTCTCTAAATAGACCATATCTTAAAACAAAAAATAACTCTTTACAAATTCAAAATGATTAAAATTCTATCTGATCACAATACAATAAAGCTAAAACTTGACAGCAAATAACTTTCTAGTAAATAAAAAGTTTCATTAAGATTAAATAGCTCATTAATGAATAATGAATGAGTCAAGGGAGGCAGTAAGAAAAAAATCTCAAACAAAATGAAAATAAAAATATAACACAACAAAACCTCAAGGGACATCATGAAAGTAGTCCTATGAGGGAAATTATAGCTCTAAGTGCCTACATTAAAAATCAAAGCACAAATAAATGACTAAATGATGGGACTCAAAAATGTGGAAATAAAACCAAACCAAACAGAAACAAATCAAATCCAAACCCAGTCAATGGCAAGAAGTAATGAAAACTAGAGCAGAAATTAGTGAAATAGACGTAAAATGATGCAAAGAATCAAAAACTCTAAGAGCTGTTTCAATGAAAAAAATCAAAACAACATAAAACACACACACACACACACACACACACACACACACACAAAAAAAAAAAAAAAACCCACAAGGTCCACAGACTATTGTACAAACTAACCAAAAGAAAGAGAAGAGGACCCAAATTAACAAACCCAGAAATGATCAGTGAAACATTATCATAGACACAAAAGAAATTCATAATATTACCAAGGAACAGTTAAAAACCTATACTTCATTAAATTAGAAAGTATAAGAGAAATATGGATAATTTTCCAGATTCAGCCAAACCACCAAAATTAAACCAAGAATAAAGCAACAACAAAAACATACCCATAACCAATGAGGAGATTGAAATAATAATAAAAAACCATCCAGCTAAAAAGGTGTTAAAAATTTTAAAAATTACAGGACCAGGTGGATTTACTGCAGAATTCTACCAACTCTTCAAAGAAGATATACAGCAAATCCATCTTAAACTACTAACAATGAGGGGGAGGGGCACTCCCAAGCTATTTCTATGAATCCAACATTACTCTAATACAAAACTAGTTAAAGATACACAGAAAATGAGGGAAAAAAATATTCCTGGTAAACATTGATGCAAAAATGATCAATTAACTACTTGAAAGAAAAATAAAATATACATCAAAAATATTATCCATCATGATCAATCCGCTTCAACATATACAAGTAATGTGCAATAAACTATATAAATAGACTCAATTATCAAAATCACATGATAATCTCAGTAGATACAAGAAAAGACTGACAAAATTCATCATGCCTCAATGATAAAAGTCCTACAGAATGTAGGACTAGGGAAAACATACTTCGACATAGTAAAAGCTAGCTGGGAGAACCCTACAGTCAACATAGAGAATGCCATACTATAGAAAACATAACTCAACATAGTAAATTTTTTTTACCAAAACACCTCCAGAAACAATAAAAAAATTCAGCAATGTAACAGGACACAGAGTCAATATGAACAAGTCAATAGCTTTTCTATATACCAAAAGCAAATAGAAAGTGCATTGACACACTCTCTCATTTACACTAACCCCAAAGAATATAAAATATCTAGGAATCAGGTTAAAAAAGAAATAAAGGGCCACAATAATGAAAACTTTGAATCTCTGAAGAAAGAGATAGAGAACAACTAGAAAATAGAGGAACACCTCATATTCATCAATGAATAGAATTGATATTAACAGATTCCATCCAATTTCAATCAAAATCCCCATCTTATTCTTCATAGAAACAGAAATAAAATATCCTATAATTCCTATGGAACCACAAAAGACCCTGGGTAGCCAAAAAAATCTGACAAAAAGAACAATGCTGGAAGGATTATCATCCCAGATCTCCAAATACAATAAAGAGATATCTTATACATGTGGTTCTGGCTCAAATGTGAATGTGTAGATCAATGGTATAAAAATCAAAATCTAAAACATGAGTAAATGTAACTTCAGATATTAAGTATGTGATAAAGGTGCTAAAAATATTAGCTGAAGAAAAGAAAGCATCTTCAACAAACGGTGCTTGGAAAACTGGATGGCATGTGATCCAATGAATCCAAGAATGGAATTAGATCCATATCTATCATTTCACACAAAAACTAACTTTAAATGGATCAAATACCTAAACCTGAAACCTGAAACATTGATGCAAAGAAAACCCAGGCAGTATCCTTGCAATGGTTTGAATAAAAATGGCCCTTATAGGCCAAAGGGAGTAATACTATTAAGAGATGTGGCCTTTTTGGAGTTAGGTGTGGCATTGTTGGATGAGGTATGTCCCTTGGGGGTACACTTTGAGGTCTCAGAAGTTCTAGCCAGGCCTAGAGGCTCACTGTCTTATTCTGTTTCTTACTGATCCAGAGGTAGAATCTTGCACACTGCCATGCTTCCCACTATGAAATTGTAAACTGGCCCCAATTAAATGTTTTGCTTTATAAGAATTGCTGTGGTCATCGTGTCTCTTCATAGCATAAAAACCTAACTAAGACAGCCCTACATGATATAAATATATGTAAGAAGGACTTTCTGAACAGATCTCCATATGCCCAAGGATTAAGGTCAACAATTGATGAGTGAGACTTCATAAAATAGAAAAGCTTCTGCACAGCTAAAGAAACAATTTATTAAAAAGGAAGCTCACAGAATGGTAGAGAACCATTTTAGCCATTTATCTGATAGAGGATTGATATTCAGAACATATAAAGAACTCAAAAATAAAAGAACAAAAAAATCAGAGAAGTGAATGACCCATTGAAAAAAAATGTGACCAGAACTTGAAGAGAGTTCAAGGTAAAAAAAAAAAAAAATGGCCAGTAAATATCTCAAAAGATACCCATCATCCCTAGCAATTAGTGAAATACAAATGAAAACTGTTTTGAGATTTCATCTTATCCGAGTCAGAATGTCTTTATAATGGGTTTTCTAACTTTTCTCCCAAAGATTATCCACTCTTATTTGTAGTACTTCACTGTCAGTATTGTTCCCAAATTAATGATTCATAACTGGAACAATTTCTATGTTGTTCACCCTTTGAGGATTAATCGGAAGATTCATCCACACTTCCCAAATATTCAGACTTTTATAGTAGAAAAGACTCCGGACAGTGCATCCCAAACTTGGTGTTCTGGAAATTCCTATCATTTGTTAATCTTGTTCTCATTCAATTACAAGTTATATAGAAGATTCTGGTAGGTTTGCAGCAGAGTAAAAAATAAAAATAAAAATTCCCATGACCTTTCATTATTAGTTTAAAGAAACTAGAGAAAGAAGATATTAGAAATGGGGAAGATGTTCCTCTGAGAGCTAAGGCAAGAAAGATGCTCTGCTATGCCTCACCACTTCCCAGAAGAATTTCTCTGAAAATGTAATGCCTTTAGGGGCTGGGGAAATGGCACAGCAGTTTAGTTAGTACAGCTCTTACAGAAGACCTGAGTTTGGTTCAGTTCTGGTCTCCATTCTCAAGTACCTCATGCTTCCCTGTAACTCTAGTTGTATGGGAAACGTCACCCTCCTCCTCTGGCCTCTGCCTATAGTAGCTTTCATATGAACATGCTCCCATATAGATATGCAAGTATACATCTAAGTAAAAATACAAGGAGAGAGAGAGAGAGAGAGAGAGAGAGAGAGAGAGAGAGAGAGAGAGAGAGAGAGAGTTAATATCTTCAAAGGAGTTTGCCTTCCTGCTGCTTACTGCATTCAGTGTTGAAGACAAAAGATCCTCCATATAACAGTCAGCCTAGCTGTGTTGTAACTGAAGTTTTCCCAGCCCTGCCCAGCTCCCATGGTCTTGCAGCTGCTTGGACCCAAGTTAACACACAGAGGCTTATATTAATTAAAACTGCTTGATCATTAGCTTGGGTTAACTATTGACTAGCTCTTACACTTAAATTAATCCATAATTCTTATTTATGTTTAGCCATGTGGCTTGGTACCTTTTCTCAGTTTTGTCTATATATCTTGCCTCCTCTGTGTCTGGCTGGCGACTCCTGACTCAGCCTTCCTGTTCCCAGAATTTTCCTCTCTGCTAATCCTGCCTATACTATATTTCCTGCCTGACTACTGGCCAATCAGCATTTTATTTATCAACCAAATCAGAGCAACACACATTCACAGCATACAGAATGATATCCACAGCACTTGTTTCTTATGAATTTTTCTTCATCACATAGCACGTAAAGACTATCTTATTTTCTTCTTTTGAATCAAGTTACCATCCCTGCTTCACTTCATGGCATAGATGGGATAAAATTCTACTGCATAACTTGTCTCCTTACATCTCTCTTCCTTCTTTGTGTAATTCCAGGTCTAACGTCTGATGCTATTTTTGAGGAACTATGATGAATTTTATTTCAATAATTTCTTAATTGAGGTTTTAATTGCTGTTATAAAACACCACTGTTAAAAGTATTTGGTGAAGAAAGTGTTTACTTCATTTCATAGCTCTAAGTATGATCAGAAACTTAAGTCAAAAACATATAGATAGGAACTGATGCAGAGGCCATGGAGGAATGCCGCTTACTGGCTTGCTCTCCACAGATTGCTCAGGTGGCTTTCTTATATATCCCAGGACACCAGCCTAGGGATAGGTCCACTGACCCTAGATTGGGTTCTCCCATATCAATCATTAATTTAAAAATATATACCATGGACTTGACCACAGGCCAGTCTGGTGGTGGCATTTTCTCAACTGGGAGCCCCACTTCCCAAATTACACTAGCTTGCATTGAGTTGACAAAAACTTAGACAGTATATGTAACAATCAACTTCCACCCCTAAGACAAAAGAACTAAAACTTCTGCAAGTGACAATTATTTCTTAGGTGATATGATAAAATACATCCTGTCTAGGGCTGACATTGTTAATCAAATTGAAATATTGGAAAATAAACTGATTACAACCTTTAGTGACAGAAATGAAATAATTTTCAGATATGGTACAAAAATAGGACCAAGAACACTGTCCTAGAGTCTAGGCTTTGAGCTAAATTTCTAATCCAAACATTTATTACCCATGTAATTTAAAAATTATTTTAAAATTTATATGTTTTTCTTTTATTACTTATGCTAAGTACCTTGGAGAGTTACAAGAATCCATATAATAATACATATACAAAGGGTTATGAAAGCATCTTTCTTCTAAAGCAAGCTGTTATTCATATCTAGTTCCCATTCTCTTAAAACAGATAAATCTCCTGTTCCTAGAAACTTCTCAATTGCATACATGGGCTGAAAATTTACTGAATATTGAGAAAACCATCCAAAGTGGCCCAAATAACCCTGCATTCATCTACGTCATCTGCTAGCATTGCTTTTCATTTGCTGCATTTCCACACAAATAATATTGACTTAAAAACTCAGTTAATAAGAATTGTTGTTCAAATCTTAGATGGGCCGGGCAGTGGTGGCACACACCTTTAGTCCCAGCCCTCGGGAGGCAGAGGCAGGCGGATCTCTGTGAGTTTGAGGCCAGCCTGGTCTCCAAAGCTAGTTCCAGGAAAGGCGCAAAGCTACACAGAGAAACCCTGTCTCGAAAACACCCCCCCAAAAATACAAAAAACAAAAACAAAAACAAAAAACAAATCTTAGATGGTCTTTTAATAAAAACCCCAGAGGCAGATATTGGGGTGAAAGCTGAAAGATCAGAGAAGCAGAACAGCCAGCCACTAGTTTACCTCTATGAAACCCTCAGCCTCAAGAGATCAAGTTCCTGTTTCCTCATACCTTATGTACCTTTCTGTGTCCTGCCATATTACTTCCTGGGATTAAAGGCATGTGTCACCACTGCCTGGTTCTGGTTCTCTCATGTAGCCCAGTGTGGCCTTGAACTCACAGAGATCCAGAATGATCTCTGCCTCCTGAGTGATAGGACTAAAGATGTGTGCCACCACTGCCTGAGCTCTATGTGTAATTTAGTGGCTGGCTCTGTCTTCTGATTCCCCCGGTAAGCTTTATTGGGGTACACAATATATCACCACATTGAAAGAAGAAATGAAAGCCAATGAGGAAAAAGGATGGGTTCTTCACCTGGGTTCAAAGGATGGAAGTTAAGTGTTGTAAGAGCAAGTGGCAATTCATACCTCCCTGACTGGTTTTCTGTCTCAACTGTTCGGGCAAAAGTCTAACTTGAGTTCAAGTGGTAACACTTTGGGCAAATGCTTCATCTATCCAAGGCCTCCTCTGACATCAGTGAGAGATTCATTCCATCACTAGTGTGAGTTATGACTCCCTCAAAGGGAGAAAGATGACACTTTTGGTTAATCTGGGATTTAACTGTCAAGTGAGAAAGTAAGAACATTGCTGAAGAATTGCCTGTGACTCATGCCAACCATCATGTTTCCTACTTCTATCAGCCTTCCTTCTTACGCCTCTGAAGAATGGATTGCTTTGACATGATTTTTACTGAAGTCAAAAGTATTGAGCAAAACTTTTATTTTTGGAAATGGTTGTTGCCTTCCACAGTAAATATGTCCTTTCATTTATAAGCAGTAAATAAACATCACCAACTCACTTTTTCCCAAGTTAAGACAATAATTCTACTTCCATGCTACCTCTAGTTGGTATCAGTTTTTTTTTTTTCTTCTTCAAGACAGGGTTTCTCTGTGTAGCTTTGCGCCTTTCCTGGATCTCACTCTGTAGACCAGGCTAGCCTCGAACTCACAGAGATCCGCCTGCCTCTGCCTCCCGAGTACTGGGATTAAAGGCATGTGCCACCACTGACCGGCTTGGTATCAGTTTTTAATCAAAATAATTGCTGAGTTCAGTAGAATTGATTACTGCTTATGAGGAGTTTTATGTTAAATGTTACTATTAGTGTTTTTTATTATTACCATTCTTATTCTTATTTGATAGAGTCCCAGTTGCTGCCCTAGGATGGCAAGAAGTTCATGGCCACCCTCTTTCCTGAGCTTCCTATGTGATGAGATTGCAGGTGTGAGCCACCACACTCATCTGAAACTGTGGTATCATGGGGGAAAATGAGGCATTCTTTAGGAGTCAATATTTTGTGAATCAATAGTGGTGCTATAGTCAGGCTTTTAAATTGTCTTGGTTTAGTAATTTTTGTAGTAACTGAAAATTCTCTCAGGCAAGAATAAAGTTGAGTTCTTATTCAATATTCAGAAATATTCAATAATACCCCAGGAAGGCTTTAAACAAAATTCAAAAACTTAGGTGCTGGCCATGTTGAACTTTCAGGTGCATTGCTTTCTTGAGAGGAAGTCACTCTGCCAAAAACAAAGACCGTCTTGATAAGGACATGTACATAAAGTCTTTTTGTGTTTCCAGATGTGAATTTTAAAGGAAATGTTTTAGCATTTCCAGGCATCTCATTATTTTCTTATTTTCAAGAAGATTCCAAATGACCTTTAGAAACATCTTTAGAAATATTCCCTGATGCAAACTTTACAGAATGAAATAGTGCCCCAAGCAATCAGACAGGGCATGCTGCTATTTGCCAGCCATTAATATACCCTAAGGATTTGCAGCAGGAGGGCAAAGCCTGGAAGATAAATTTTCCAAACCTGTTGGGGTAAGTTGCCTGCTCTTGTGAAGTATTTGTGCAGTTGTCTTAGAAAATATCTTTTCAAAGACTCCAGTGAAAGGATATTCACTTGTATTTTGTAACATTTTTGCTCTTTATTTAATTTTTATTGTTACATATATATGTACAAATATGTAAATGCAGCCTGCTGATCCCATTTAGTGCTATTTATATGTATATGTTCTTTAGAGCTGACCACTTGGAAATGAATAACCAAGAAGGGGACTCATCCCTGGGGAAGACTGTTTCTACCCTCTCAGCAGTCATTAACTACCTGCAGCTCTTCATCTAATTAAGTAAGCAGGTGACAATTTCTTAACTGCTTAGTCTTTGTCTCTAATTTCTGCTAGTTTAGTTCATTCATTGCCTACCTACAACATGATGCTTTCAGTTGAATTAGACAGTAAACATATTAAACTGCCATGTCTGATGACAAAGGCTTATAATACCAGCTATACCAGAGACTGAGGCAGAAGGATCACATGTTCAATAAGATCCTGAGATATAGGCTACTTGTAGAATCCTACCTTATCTGAAAGTCTGTTTTTCCGTCTGTCTATTTGTATCTCTATGTGTGTGCATGTGTGTGAGTGTGTGTGTGTGTGTGTGTGTGTGTGTGTGTGTGTGTGTGTGTGAGAGAGAGAGAGAGAGAGAGAGAGAGAGAGAGAGAGAGAAAGAGAGAAAGAGAGAAAGAGAGAAAGAGAGAAAGAGAGAGGAAGAGAGAGAAAGTATGTGTGTGTATTAGGGATATCATATAATTATTTCAAGCACAAATGCTTAAGAACTTTTTTTTAATTATTTACTCCATCAAAATTTGAATGTTTTCAAAGAGCTATTAATACCCACCTATGTCACCACCAGTAATTCAGCATTTATTTTTTTCTCAAAATAATAATCATATCTTAAATTTTGTTACAAATTCTAAAACCATTTTTGAATGTATAAACTTTTACTACAGGAATTTGCAAATCCATGTAGAAGTTGTGGGTTAAACAAATAAACTCCATTTGCCTATAACCCCCTTCCAAAGAGATACATTTTCAGCTCTTAGAACTTAGCCATTTCCCAAAGATATTTTGGTTTTCTCAATTATTTTAATATGAACTCCAGATATTAAACAACTTCATCTATTTATAAAGTGTAACACTTAGAAAATAGTAATGCAAAATTTATATTTAATTTTCTTTTCTTTTTTTGAGGGGGTGGTTTCGAGACAGGGTTTCTCTGTGTAGTTTTTTGCCTTTCCTGGAAATCACTCTGTAGCCCAGGCTGGCCTCAAACCCACAGAGATCCACCTATCTCTGCTTCCCAAGCACTGGGACTAAAGGCGTGTGGCACCACCACCTGGCTATATTTAATTTTCTTAAGCAAAGAATTTCTTAAGCAAATTTCCTTAAACATTTGATGCAAAAGAGAGCCACATATTGCCTGTGGCTGAAATGACACATTATTTTGATTGCATTTCTGTAGCCTTGACTGTCCTGGATCTCCTGTTGTAGACCAAACTGACCCCCTGAGGAGGGGTTCTCTGAATCGGCCTCCCAAAAGCTGAGAATAAAGTCCTGTGCCACCACATCCAGCTTAGAGTATCTTTTTCTACTTTTACACTGAGGTAATCTCTACTCCTCATGTTGAGGTATGATTTTTGAGAACAGCTAAAGCATAGGTTATCTAATCCATTTGTTTTCTAATTCATTTGTTAGTCTTTGTCATTTTACTGGGGGATTGAGCCCATCACATTGAGTTATTAATGAGTACTGCTTTTTGATACCTGTTATTTTGTTTTGGTGGTATGGCTGTATACCCCTTCTTTTGATTTACTGTTTTGAGATTATTTATTCCCTGTGTCTTCTTAGATGTGGTTGACCTATTCAGACTGAAAATTTCCTTTTAGAGCTTATTGTAGAGGTGGATTGGTAGAAGGAAAAAAAATAATTTCTTTTTAATTATGTAATGCTTTTCTTTCTCTTACGTTGTGATAATAGTTTTCCTTGGTATAGTACTCTGGACTATACCATCTGTTGTCTTTCAGAGTTTGTAGTACATCTGTCCATGCTATTCTGGCTTTCAGAGTATCCACTGAAAATTCAGATGTTATTCTAAAGGGCCTGTCTTTATATATGACTTAGTTTTATTCTTCTGTAGATTTTAATGTCTTTACTTTGTTGTGAACATATAATGTTTTGATTATTATGTTTCATGGGGAATTTGTTTTCTCACCCTATCTATTGGTGTTCTGTATACTTCTTGTTCCTTGATAGGCAACTCTTTCTTTAGATTGGAGAAATTTTCTCCTTTGGTTTTATTAAAAATATTTCTTGTGCCTTTGGCCTTCTTCTGTACTTATCAATTGTAAGTTCAAACTTTTCGTAGTATCACAGATATCCTGGAGATTTCGTGCCTAGAGTTTTAAAGATTTAACAATTTTTTTGGCCAAGACATTATTTCTCATCCACTTTCTCTAAGATATAATTTTTTTATTCCATGTCTTTTAATCTGTTTGTGAGGCTTACCACTGAGATTTTTAGTTGACATCGTGAGTTTTTCATTTCCAATTTTGATTTTCTTTAGTGATTCTATTTATTTGTTAAACTTTACTTTTATGTCTTGAATGTTTTCATTATTTCATTCGATTGTTTGTGTTTTCATGACTTTTATTAAGGCATTTATTCATAGCCTCTGAGTTTCTTGAACATGTTCGTAATCTATTTTGAGGTCTTTGTCTTGTGCTTCAGTTAAATTGCTTTTCTCGGGGCCTCTTATGATAGGGTTGCTGTTGCTGAAGAGCTAACTTGTCTCAGATGTTCTTTGTGGTTCTGCTTCTTCCTCAGGATCATGAGTTATATCAGTCCCCAAGGGTGGAGGGAGCAGAAGTGGAGAACAGAGTCCAGACAGCTGTGGGTACGATGGAGACAGCCCTATACGAGACAGCTTCAGTGAATTTGCCCAGGTTTATTCCAGAGTACAGGAAACATATAGGATTAGGAAGTCTGGGGAAAAATAGTAATTTTCATTAAGTGACACACTCCTATCATAAGGCTCTGAGTATAAGTCTTAGTTATGGTATGTGCAGGAGGGGCGGCTTCTAGCTGGGATCTGTGCCAAGGGTCATGCTAAAGATAAATCAGGCATCTGACTTAGGGACAGCTTTCAGAGGAGGTCAGTCCTCCAGGCCCAGGTACTTTCTCTAGGTAAGGGCAGGTAGAGAACAGAAAGTTTCACTGGGAAGGGAGGGAGTCCCATGTTGTGGAGCTTTGGAAAAAGCTGGCAGTCCATGATAGACTACAACCTCTGACTAGTCAGCAGGGCCTCCCAACATCTACCGGTTTTATTTTATAATGGAGAGTTATCACTGTAAGCCCAGAGCAACCTATTGTCTGCTGTGTTGGGAGGGTCCAGGGCCTGGTAGTGAACCATGACCTGATTGGTGGTAATTTTAGTAATGGTAGTGATCTGTCACAGGAGGAATTGAATAAGGCAGGGGGCTAGCTGCTGTGGGATGTTCTGTATGCTGTGAAAATGTGTTGCTATGATTGATTGGTAAATAAAATGCTGATTGGTCAGTAGCCAGGCAAGAAGTATAGGATAGGTGGGATAAAGAGAGGAGAATTCTGGGAACAGGAAGGCTGAGGCAGGTGACACTGCCATCACTGTGAGGAGAAGAAACATGTAAGATACCAGTAAGCGGGACTGGAGATAACTTCAGCTACAGCAAGTGCCAAAATAAAATGTAGCATAATCAGTGGATTGCTAAATGATAGGGGCCAAGAAAACAAGGGATTATGGAACCAGCTAATTTGCTCTATAGGCTGGAATTTGTTGTTACTGTTTTTGTTTTTGTTTTATCAAGATAGAGTTTCTCTGTGTAACTTTGGCACCTTTCCTGAAACTCACTCTGTAGCCCAGCCTGGCCTTGAACTCAAGGAGATCTGCCTGTCTCTGCCTCATGAGTGCTGGGATTAAAGGCATGCACCACCACTGTCCCGCTACAGACTGAAATTTCGAGAGCAGGTTTTTGTGTTTGTTTTTTTCTTTTTTTGAGGGTGTTGACATTAGTTTCAACAACATTTCTTTCATTTACATAGAAGTAACATTCTTCTCCCAATACTAAGAAAGCCCCCCCCCATTTTCAGCAGTTTGTGGTGATATTGTGTCCCCCAAAATATTGTATACCCTAATAAACTTATCTGGGGTCAGAGAACAGAACAGCCACTAGATAGACATTGAGTCCAGAAAATGCTGGCATACACACCTTTAATCCTAGCATTCAGGAGGCAGAGATCTGTCTGGATCTCTGTGAGTTCAAAGCCACACTGGAAACAGCCAGGCATGGTGTCACATGCCTTTAATCCCAGGAGGTGATGGTAAGAAGCAGAAAGGTATATAAGGTGTGAGCCTTGTTAAGCTTTTAAGCTTTTAGCAGTAGTTCAGCTGAGATCCATTTGGATGAAGATTCAGAGGCTTTCAGTCTGAGGAAACAAGATCAGCTGAGGAATTGGCAAGGTGAGGTTGGCTGTGGCTTGTTCTGCTTCTCTGGTCATTCAGAGACATAGCTGGGCTAAGATAGTCAATGAAAGGGCAGAACAGCAAGGCAATAAAGTTGCTGGTAAGACAGGAAGTAGCTTACACATTGGAAGCTAAGGCAGGGTGAGGTTAGCTGTGGCTTGCTCTGCTTCTCTGATCTTTCATCATTCACCCCAATACCTGACTCCAGGTTTTAAGATTTAAGACCTTTTAAGATTCATGCTACATCAGTTATTAGATCCCATATTCTTTTGTTTTGGAGCACGACCCAGGCAAAAGAGTTCATCTATTTTTGGAGGGACTCCATGTTCTCAGTTGTGGATGTCATGGCCTCATAAATTCTGTCTCTGAAGTCTCCAGTCATATAATGTGTCTGGATGATGGCAGTTGTTGCAACACTGTAAGATCCAAGGGAGATGACAAGTCCTATTCCTACTAGCAGAGCAAGGAATATCTCTGTCTTTGGTTTGTAGCAGTGGTGCATCTTCCTCCTCATGTAGACCTGTGGAAAAATCACAACAGGGATACAGGGCCCTGGCAGAGGAGTGTCTGTGCAGGAGGTTGTCTTTCCCTTTCACCAAAGGGAAAGTGACACATGTCAGCCTATAAAGAGTGATGTTTGTGAGACATTGATCCTGGAGTAGAGGAGAGTGTTATTGACCAGTACAGCTGTCAGCAGAGGTCTATTCCTGAATGTGCAAAAGAAGCCGTTAGAGGCATTAGGGTGGGTAGTGAAAGGGAAAAAGTCAACATCTTATTGAACATACTGTAGCCAGGGTGGGCTAAGCATTTCTTCTCAGTTGTGTCTCCTTAAGAATATTTTTATAGGTTAACATGGACTGGGAGATCCACACCAGCTATTGAGAAATATGAATATTCACAGAGGGATGTACACCATCATCCACCATCATCAGTGGGATGTAGTTTTCCCATGACTCCTGCTCTTCATCTTCACAGGAACAGCTTCCTTAGTCAGGGGATTCCGTGGACCCAATCTCCTGTTATTTTGCCCTCATAGGTTTCCTGAAGGGAAAAATGCTGGTGGTAGTTATTGGGTTGAGAATTAGGGCGTTAAGCAGTGACAGGACAGGCCTGTAATATAAAAGAGATTGTTATTAAGGTAGCAGAGAGGGAGGTTCCCGAGCGGGGGGGGGGGGGGGGGGGGGGGAGTGTTGGCTGGGATATGGCCACTAGGTCATGGATGCCCTTTCAGGAGATTTTGTTGTTCTGCAAGAGGTGGTGTCTCTTCCATTTTCTCTGTCCCTGACTAGTCAGTGAGAGGCAAGCCATCTTGCTAGTTGGTGGGATGATGTTGGACATTTCTGGCTGGGACAAAAATAGGTCTTGGTTGGTCTTTTCTGTGGAAAAACAAAAGAAAAAAAACCTACTTCCTGTTGTGAGGAGGGGGTCAGGTCCCTTCCATATTCCATCCTTGGGATAACGCCATTATATCAAGATGTGAGAGTGTTTGGAGTTTTTGTAGACATAGAATATTTTAGGGTGGTCAGGGTCATTGTCAAGTGTGTTGTTAGAGATGTTGATGTTCATTTTTTGTTTTAAAGTTGAGCCTTTAGAGTTTGATTGATTTTATTTAATTTTGTTTTTTGGCTTTTGGTTTTTCTTTTTTCCTATGATTCCTTGGCTCTGGGATTGTAAGAAATCCCCATGTGGTAGGTAATCTACCATTGTGAGTAGAAGGCCTTGTTTTGAGAGTTGGTAAAAGTGTGACCATTGTTAGTTTTTGTTTTTTTGTTTGTTTGTTTTGTTTTCAATTTAGGACAGGGTATGTGAGTTATACCCTGTCCCAGGTAGGGACTGAGGGAGAATGGGAGAACCTGGCAACCAGGTCCAGCTTTGTTATGTTAAATAGGCACCTCAGCCTCTTGTCCCCGGTTTGAAACAGACATATATTAGGGATAGAAGGTCAAGTTAAAAATTAGCTTTTATTAAAAATTTAAACATTGACCAAGATGGAATCTTGTCAGAACCAATATCTGGAAACTTTCTAGTTATGTGACTTCAATATACGTGTTGTTGGAGCTTATATGGACAAAACCATATGCCACCATAACTTTTTCATGAGGCTTTGCTATTATACTGTAAGAACTACAGTTCCCAGAATCCTAGGAGGTTACTTGGTCCATGAGCAGGTGTTATCTCTCAAAAACTACAATTCTCAGCATTCCAGAAAGTTACCTGACCTCTAGGCAGGTACTATCTTTTAAGACTATTTTCATTAATGAATCTACCTATTGCCTTGACTGCTGATAGTATGCTGTACAGACTGGACCAGCACAACACAGGAAAAAGACTATTGAACTTTGACAAGACAAGGCAGCACAGTCCTTTGAGACAACTGTTTCACAGAAGAGTCTGCCAGATATTCTGATGGACACAAAGGAAAGTGACTGAAGAATTTTGCCAATGCAAGGCAGGACAGTCCTTCAAATTTCCTGCTTCACTGAAAAGTCTGCCAGGTAATCTAGGCCTGTAATCAGAAGATGGATGCCCCAATATTGCAGAGAAACTTTGGTTTACTGTTAGGTAATATTGCATCCTTCTGGGGTCTTTGATGGAGTTAAAGACTAAATAGAGTTATAGTTTTCTGTAAGATGAATTGCTAAATGGTCTTATTAATTAAAAAAAAAACAGAGCAAGATATTTGGCATAAATTCTGAAAGATCAGAGAGACAGAACAAGCCACAACCAACCTCACCTCACCAACTCCTCAGCTGATCTTAATTCGTCAGAGTGAAAGCCTCTGAGTCCTCAGCCCTGAGTGCCACAGTTGAACTACTTAAAAGCCTCTAGTTCCTGGTCCTCATGCCTTATATACCTTTCTGCTTCCTGCCATCACTTCCTGGGATTAAAGGTGTGTGTCCTCCCCAAGAAAAGATCTTAAATCCTGGGATTAAAGATGTGTGCCAGTACTGCCTGACCTCTATGTCTAATTTGGCAATTGGCTCTCTTCTCTGATGCCCAAATAAGTTTTATTGGGGTGCACAAATAAAATATCACCACGGTTTTCCTTAGTTATGATAGAAAATAAATTAGGTATAGAATTTTGGAATTACTAATATAAGATAAATAATGGAGTATTTTCTCTGAATTTACTAAATATAAATGGACCAAATATTGTAAATGTAATTTTTACTTGTTAACTGTTTTGTTGTATATAGCTTTACTATGTTAAAGTCAAAACCTTTCACTTTTATTTAGATGAAAGGGGGGAAAGGTTGTGGAATATTAGTTTAAGATGTGTTACATTTCTTTATGCTGTGGAATATTTGTTTAATGATGCAAAGAGGTGTGACAATCCTTTATGTTGTATTTGTTCAACACTGTAAAGCTGTGTTACTATGCTTGTCTAAAATACCTGATTCGTCTAATAAAGAACTAAAAAGCCAATAGCTAGGCAAGAGAGGGATGGGTGGGGCTGCCAGGCAGAGAGAATAAGCAGGAAGAGAAATTTAGGCCACAAAGAAGTGAAATGAGCAAGAAAAGGAGAAGGAGAGGAAGACACAAGGGGCCAACCACCCAGCCATATAGCCAACCATGGAGTAAGAAGGAAAGAAAGATATATAGGATAAACAAAGGTAAAAAGCCCAGAAGCAAAACATAGAAGAACAGAAATGGGTTAATTTAAGTTAGAAAAATTGAGGTAAAAAGCCCAGAGACAAAACATAGAAGAAGAGAAACCGGTTGATTTAAATTAGAAAAACTGGCTAGAAAAAAGTCAAGCTAAGGCCAGGCATTCATAAGTAAGAATAAGTCTCTGTGTATTTATTTGGAAGCTGGGTGGGGGCATCCACAAAGAGTGAAAACACCAACTACATCCTGGCTCCACACCAAGAGTTGAATTCCCCAAGGAATGGAGCTGAATGCAAAGAGGGGCTCCCCAAGCTAGCTGCAGCAGGAGGATGAGTGCTTCTGGAAAGAGGACCGTCCTTCTTTCCTGGAGTTCTTGCTTTCAGATATGCCCGAATACTTCATGTTCACTTAACTCATGCCCTGTCCTAGACTCTGAGTCAGTCAAGTCTGTGAAGAGCCATGGAACATTTTATTATAAAGCTGGGTTTAGAGATGTCAGTCTGAGCTTTAGGGATGCTCCTTGCTTCTAGAACATTTCAGGGTACTGAGCTAAAAATATCCATACATTTTATAAATACAATAAGTCATAAATTCATACTGACATTTACACTTGACATTAACAAGTTTTATTTAATGTGTAAAACTTAACTTGATTTTTAAAAATAGATATCTTTTTCTCTTTCTAAAAATTTCAGATTATGAATGAAATTAGCATAATTTTATCTACTTATAATTATATATAAATAGTTCATATATGCCATAGGATTTGGAATTTAAATTATTCACAATTTTATGAAAAAAAGTCTTCCCAGGAAAAAAAGAAAAACAGCCTTATGTTTAATTGTTCTTAAAGTTTAGAATGTATCCATATACACCTTTGGGTCAAAGTATTGCATTTCTTTATTTTTTTTTCTTTTTCTTGGTTTTTCAAGACAGGGTTTCTCTGTGTAGCTTTGTGCCTTTCCTGGAACTCACTTTGGAGACCAGGCTGGCCTTGAACTCACAAAGATCTGCCTGCCTCTGCCTCCCGAGTGCTGGGATTAAAGGCGTGCGCCACTACTGCCCAGCAAAGTATTGCATTTCTTAAAGTCATTTGAATAATTGAATATTTGTTTAGTCCATCAAGTTTAGAAAAATGTTGTGTTATATAAATTATTTATATATGTTTACTTACTATTCTTCCTATAACATACAGTATTATACATATGTATATATTGATAAAATGCATATACAGTCTGTACACACATGTATGTACACAGTCATTTATCTATCTTCAGTTGTATTTATTACTATTCTCAATGCATCATGTCCCCTCTTTGGAATTCTATAACTTAAATACTAAGATATAATTCCTACCATTATTGGCATATGATGGGACTAAGAAGAAAAGATGGCCTACTTGAGTCAAAGATGAAGAAGACTTACACATGACTAAATGTGCATGTGTGCATACATATTCATATCAATATAAGGAATATTTGTGGTGATTGCACTATTTATTTGCCTTAGAGAATGATCATTTCTCATATTTAAAACAATGTCTGTCTTCTCTTATATGTTCCATATCCTCCATGATCATGATGAGCTGCTTATTGAATGATGGTTCTCTGTCTGGTGGAATGACAAATATTTCTGAAGGTTTAGGGTTAGAATTGATGTCCCTACCATATAATGTTAGTTTTCACTAAGTTCCATGATAGGACATGAACATTCTAAGAAGTGACTTAGACTGAACTCACACCTGTTTTTCTTTATTTCAATATGGAGCAGCAAGCTACATTCTGCATGAAGAGGGGATGCTAGACACATTCTTCACATTCATTTGTACTTAGTGGTGCGTTACCGTGTCCTGGCAATAGTATTTTACCTACAATATAAGCTCTTTCCTACAAATGTGTAAAGGGTTACAAATATTGGCAGCAACTACAGATATGTAGAGTTACAGAGAGACTTGTCACTCTTAGTTAGAGACTATAGTTTTCAGAACCAGAAATCCCAACAATGAAAGAAGCTGTACCACACAAGAGGCACTCATTTTCAATATACAGTACTGCATTGAAACTTATGTAAATGGAAACCCTGAAAAGTATCAACCAAAATCTGGATTCTTAGCTGAGTCTTCAAAAGGCCAATCCATGCCTCTAGTAGGCAAGTTACATTAGGATAAGAGAACACGAAAAAAGTGAGTTCTATAGCATAAAAACAATGTGACACTGCTGTCAAGTCAGTGTTTCTTTGTCAGAAGGCCTGCATGTGTGTAATATCACAAAGGAGAATAAAATATATCGCACATCTATAGGTGGGATTCAGAAGACACAGAAAGAAAATCAGTACACAGAATTAGTGTGAATAAAATGGTAAATACTCCATGGCTAATGTATGGTTGAAATGAAAGTATTAAACCTAGGGGCTGGCAGCACCCAAATGACCACTTATAACAGTTCTGCAGTGATATTAGATCAGTAATCTATTTGATGACAGCCACAAAGCCTTCTAAATTTTAAAAGGAAGGGATATATGTGCCATTTATTAAATATTTGGGTTACAGCATTCTGGGGCAACATCACCTGACACTTTCTGTATCTTGACTTTTATGTAGCAGTATGTCCTTGAGGCCATTGGTGTGTGTTTTCTTTCCTGGGGACACATTAGCAAGCATTATTCACTCCAGACAGACCACAGATGATTCTATCCAAGTTGCATCAGTGAACCATTGAGTTTATTAGGGTTATTTCCAGGGAGTAGTCATTTTTAGGAACATGGATGACTGAAAGGCAGATGTATCACCAAAACACACACTTCAGGCTGGGTGATGGCTGTGTCGCTGGATCTCCCTTCAAAATTTGCAGGTAGGTCTACCAGTTGCAAGGTGTCACCCCAGAATTGTTTCTGCCACATAACCTTGCAGACGTCTTGAGAATCTTGTTTGAGCTCTTTAAGTTTTATTTACCTCCCTAGTCTTAGGAGCCTCCTCCTCTCTCATGGAGAAAATGTTACAGCTCAGAGGAAATTACTGTGGATGACCTGACCATAGAATTAAACAGACAGATCATTTTTAGTTTTATAGCTTTATCATATCCTCTCACCCTGCTTCCTAGTGATGCATATTTTAATTATTTCTTACATATATAGTTTTTTCCTCACAAATTTATTTAGAATAGAAATGATGCTGTAATGAATAACATTATTTATGACTTACTTCCTGATATTTTATTCTTTGTATATCTTTAAGTTGTCTGCTTTCATTTTTCTCACACAGATTCTATGTAGAGGAACAATGTATTCTCTTCTTTCTTCCTTTCGAAATAAGCCTTAGTCACAGATTCTTTTAGAGTAATGCATTTATGGAGTATAAATTAACATTATCCAGTGACAATCAAATATCTCAGATATATTTGAAATGATAATGTATACTACACAGCAAAGAAGCAATCAGTGAGTAGAATAACTGTTCATTCTACAGTACTGCATAGTATGTACCCTAATGAGAAATCATGCGAGTCTTAACTACATTCAAAACATCTACAAACAAAGCACAAGTGTTAAAATACTATTAGTTCATTAAAAGGCAATATGAAATTTGTTTGACTACATCAAATGGCATGGAACAATTGTCCACACTTTCCAGATCTATTTAAAGATAGAATAGAATCTTGGCTCAGCAGAGTCTCTGGAGATCTCTTCTGACTCATACTGTAAATACCTCCACGATAAAGAGGTTTTGATTCAAGTGAAAAATTGATATTGAAGCCCCCTTGGACCCATTCTACTGAAATTTCCAATTAAGAAAAAAATTGAACATCAGACTTCCCAAATGTAACATCCATCATTGTATGTTGCATCAGGAATTGATTCTAGTTCCTACTGAAGTTTTCATTACTAATGTATGTTTCATGAGGAACATGAACGATGTCCCAGAAGATTGGCTTTTTGTTGAAGATCTAAGAAGAGGGAAATGCAAAACGCTATCAGTTAGGCAGCCAATGATGCCACTTCCATTTGGAATGTGTAACCTGTTGCTCTTCTTACCTGCCAGCTGTGGTTAATTTATCATTTTCTTCACACTTCAGCAGCTGAACCGTTCAGGAAATTTCCTCAAATTGTACAATTGTCTCTCTGTACTAAAATATGTTTACTATCCCTGCTCTGGGTTTCCTCTACTTCATTCCCATCATGGGTTATGCCCCTCAGTTTTATCTCTAAAGTAATGCAAATCAATTCTAAAGGTTTATCTCTAGCTTTGGATTTAATGCTTTTCAGCCAGAACCATCACAAAACTTTAATGCTTTCAGTTCTCTCTTCCCATATGACTTTTTAAAAAGCATATCCAAAATGCAAACATGGTTACATCAGCAGCCTCATTTTGATCCTTCAGCTCTCCTTTGTGTATATAAAAACAGTCCCAAATCCTTATTTAGGTATTCAAACTTTCCAGAACAGCTCATTTTCAACTTTTTTCTTATTCTTGTTTATCTCGTCATGAACTAATGTTACTGACATGACAAACCTCGTAGAGCTGCTTAATTGTACCTTTATGATTCATAACTATGCGTTGCACATCCTGCTTCCTCTGCTCAGATAGGTCTCCCTTCTGACTTACCAATGCCTTTCCATTGAGAAATCAGAGTTCACTATGTCATGACTTGTTCCTTGATAATAGTGTGTTAAATCTAACTTTGTCTGACTCTTGGTGTACTTTCGGTAAACTCTGTGCATTGTGTTTTATCAGTATAGAGTTAATGAGGTTTGCAGGCAAATGAATGGATCTAGAAAAAATCATCCTGAGTGAGGTAACCCAGACTCAGAAAGACAAATATGGTATGTACTCACTCATAGGAGGATGCTAGATGTGGAACAAGGATGACTGGACTGCTACTCACATCACCAGTGAGGCTACCTAGAAAACGGACCCCAAGAAAGACACGGAGAAATGGATGAGATCTACATGAACAGCCTGGACATGAGTGGGAGCAATGAAGGGTGAGGGTCGAGGGAAAGAAAGTGGGAGATCCTAGCTGGATCAAGAAAAGAGAGGGAGAACAAGGAATAGGAGACCATGGTAATGAAGACCACATGAGAAAAGGAAGAAACAAAGAGCTAAAGAGGCCCACAGAATTCCACAAAGATACCCCCACAAAAGACTGCTGGCAATGGTTGAGAGACAGCCAGGACTGACCTACTCTGGTGATGGGATGGCCAAACACCCTAATAGTTGTGCCATAAACCCCATCTAAGGACTGAGGAATCTGGATGCAGACATCCACGGCTAGGCCCCTGGTGGAGCACTGGGAGTCTAATTAGTGAGAAAGAGGAGGGTTTATATGAGCGAGAATTGTTGAAACCAAGGTTGGATAAAGCACAGGGACAAATAACCAAATGAATGGAAACACATGAACTATGAACCAAAGGCTGAGGGGCCCCCAACTGGATCAGGCCCTCTGAATAGGTGAGACAGTCGATTGGCTTGATCTGTTTGGGAGGTATCTAGGCAGTGGTACCGGTTCCTTTGCTCATTGCATGAGTTGGCTGTTTGAAACCTGGGACTTATGCAGGGATACTTGTCTCAATCTGGGAGGAGGTGACTGGACCTGCCTGGACTGAGTCTATCAGGTTGATCCCAGTCCTCGGGGGAGACCTTGATCTGGAGGAGGTTTGGCATGGGGGGTGTGCTGGGGGGAAGGGGAGGGGGGCAGGAAGGGAGAGAACAAGGGAATCTGTGGCTATTATGTAGAACTGAATAGTATTGTAAAATAAAAAAAAAAAAGAAAAAAAATGCTTCATGGAACACATTCATTACATGGTAAACAAGACTACTGCTTGTAAACCATGCTGAGGAAAATGAGATGCCCCTTGTTGCTAGCAGCAAAGGGATGTCATCTCTCTTTTAAAGACTGAAAAATGTCAATGACTCAGCATAAATTTAATCAAAGGATGAGCTATTGAAGTAGAGGATTTAGAGGAGAGAAGGACAGGGTAATTTTAGACATCTGACCACCAGAGGCCTGACAGAATCTATTTCTGTTGCAAACCAGCTACTTTTATTTATGTATTTATTTGTTCATTTATTTATGTACTCACTTACTTATTTACTTTGGGCTATGGGAGTTATAGGAAACTAATACAGTAAGAGTACCATGAAGGGTGGTGGGGAGAATACTTCTGCATGCAAAACAGCAGACCTAAAGCAACTTAACAGGAAATGTTCATGGCAAGAATTGCCTCACTGCCCAATCCCTCTGCTTCATCCATAGCAAATGACATCTCCTTCAGTCCTTGCCTGCTGGACTGAAGTTAGAGGTTTAAATGGAAGCAGAGTTCAGATTTCCTCACTCTGAGCTCTATGCCTCTCCCATGACACCAAGGTAAATTTACAAGATATCCCAAAAATGTGGTTCCAAGAATGTAAGTAGTCAACTTGTCTTGTTTCTCCTCCCCACACACATTACACTTACTAAATAAACGCACATAATACACACAATGGATGAATGATTTTGGAGTACTTTCCTTTCTTCAAGGAAATTTAAGATTATTTTTACTCATAAGCTAACTTTAGGCCCACCTGTTATATCTAAGTCTCTTGTTTAAATATAGACTAGAAACATCAGCCATGGAAACCTTTGCTCATCGCTTTTCACACCTGTGTTAATATCTTAGATATGTTCTGTTCTTGCTAAGACAGAACTTTTGTTTAATCACTTAGACACTAACTCAGTATCACACCCTTTTCCAAAGTTATTGTAATAAAAACAATGACAAGCCTACAATATTACGTTATATGCCACTAAACCCAGGAAAAATATAAATATTGAAAGGATGATAAACGGCGCTAGTGGCGCCACTGATTATTGAGTGGAAAGGTCATGACAGAACCCAGTGTTAGTTTTCAGAGCTTTATTAGGAGGGAAAAAGGAGGGAGGGGAAAGATTAGAGCCAGGCCTGGAGAGGGAGAAAGATGGTGGGAGGGGGCACCAGAGCAGAGCAGAGAGGGAGGATGGGGTCTGTGTCTGCCTTTTTAAGGTGTGTCCGTCCGTAATTGCCAGTGCACACTAATGATGCAAGACTCAAGAACTGCACATGTGCAGGAGCGAGGGCAGGATCCTAACAAATGTGATGTTTTTTATATGTCATCTGAATCAGAATTAGTGGTAAAAATTTTTATGTTTTCATGATATCATATATGTATTTATATGCAATAATTCATAAACTAAAATAATTCACAAAACATATATTTAATCTATTAATATTTTGTTTAAGGGAAATTTGAATTTTTAAAATGCTCAGTTTTAATTTTAAAACATAGGCACTTTTTCCTTAATTGACCCTGAGAGGAAAATACATTATTTTCCAGTCATTTCATACAGTACAGTTATAGAAAAGAAATCTAATTGGCTTGACATTTACTATTTCCCCTTGGCAATCAATATAGTAGGTTCAGAGGATTTAATGATTGGCTCATTCTATGTTCATCCTACAGGTTGAGATTTACACTTATATCAGGAGAGAGGAAAAATGAAGATGGTTGTTTAAGACTGGGCATGCAAAATTATCTATGTAGTGCTTCTCTGGTGCGGTGCCATGCGGCTCCTAATATGGTCTCTTCAAGGGTGTTCTTTCCAACATATAATGTTATTTGAACAAATTTTCTGTAATTGTGAAGGTTTGGAATTAAACTTGAACCAAGTATAATTTGAAAGACCATCACATGTCTTACCTTCAAGCTTCACCTTAGAGACTTCTTACTTTGGAGTAACTAGTAATAAACACAACAGGCAGGAAGTCGTGACATAAATCATAGTGATTTTTGTAGACTTTCTTGTTCTCTATTCTTCTGATCTCTATCACATAATCCAGTCTCAGAATGACAGTCAGGAATAAGGTTTTCCTACTGCATGTTTGTAAAGGAGTTTTAATGGTAAAAAAAATTCTTGAAATCATACTTTCTAACCCCAATACAGTGTAAGAATCATGCTAATAAATCTTGCTTGGTTCCCATGCATCTTTGGTAGGCTATGAATGTGATTTCAATCATGGCAGTTTTCTTTTTTCATTAAGATTTATTAGCATTTTATTTGTAAAATTCTCTCATTTTCAATTTATTTTCTCTTAAGCCAACTTTCATTGCTTTACCTTTTGCCAAACTTCCACAGAGGAGCAGAAAGGTATTGCCTTTGCAATGGTGTGTTTCAAGTTGGCATATATCATACATGGAGAGAGCAGGTTAGCACAAAGGAGGTAAAATGAGACAGAAACATTAGCTGTGGAGTAAATGTACAATAGAGACATTTTATTCTTCTCTTTCACTGATTCCCTTTTGCTCCTTAAAAATTATGACTTATTAGTCACTCTTCACTGAATTATTAAAAATGAAAATAGATGGCCCATCTTTATCTTTCTCTAATTTTCAAGGTGTTGATATTAGTGTATCACAGGATAATTGATTCTTCCTGCTTAAATGGTAAGTCACATCACAACCCTCACACAGCATATTGTCATCACTACCCTGAATAGAAGGTGAAGTTTCTATTCAGAACCTCTGGAAACATTTCACGGTACTAATGGTTAAGAGTTTACACTTACAGGAAAATGTAACATTTTACTAAAACCCAATAGGAACTTCAGAGGTACAAACTGTACCTAAGATGTACTACAAATACGTTCGCAAATGTTTTTGATTTGGTGATATACTATGTGGATATCCTAAAAATTAAAAATCAATATATGTTATAAGACTTGATAATAAAACATGCTAGGGAAGGAACACAGTTCTTGTTTTAGTCTTGCTAACAAGTTTTGGTAGTTTGAAGTGTGATTCCTGAAACTAAATATTCACAAAATGTAATTGAAAACAATGCAACAAAAGCAATAATATGCTACTTTTCATAAAAGCTGATTTGAAAAGCTTTTTCCTTAAAAAAAAAAAACCCTTTCCTTAAGGGTGTTACAGTTTAAAATGTACATTGTACCTACAGGAACAAAATACAGAAGGCTTAATTTGATTGTGTGGTACAAAACAGAACCTAGTGAAAAGCTGAAGGGAGACAAAAGTCGAAATATATATATATATGATCCCTTGAGAGTGTTCTATGTGTCAGCTATTCTTGTATATGGAGGAACTGCAAAAAGAACATGGCTGAGTCAGGTGAAAATGCCGTGAGATGACAAGTTCTTCTATGAATCGTGGCTAATTCTCTCCAGGGCCTTTGCAGGTCAGCTGGAAGTGGGCTCTGTTGATTAATGGGGTCAAGAGGCTTTAGCTCACTTTAGTTCAACTAGGAAATTGTTCATATAGATGTTCATATAGATGCCAAGCAAACTCATGCAGTTTCATCATCCTTATTCCTCACGCTACATTCTAATTGGAAGACAACTCTGTACATCAGGATCTATTTAAGAGTAAATAAACCTGGCCTGGATGTTTACCTGTGTGGACACGGCTCTTCTGCCGACTGGTTGTTAATGAAAGTGATTCCTGTCAGATGGTAATATCAGTCCTTAAATTTCAGAATCTGTGCCAATAGTTCAGCTAGTAAGAACATGCGCTCTTATATTTGGTCTGAAGGATACAATGAATAGCCCCTCCTGGACCTGCCAACAGTAGATGTAAGACCAAAGAATGTCATAATAAGTAGAGGGTAGGCACCACCTCATCTCTGAAAAACTTAGAGAAGAGGAGCTCCAGTCTGTCCTTCTCCTGAGAGTGTTATACAAAATGAAGTTCCTTAGGGGATAGCAGGAAATACTCACTTTCAGTATTTCAAATTTGGAATACATGCCTTTATACCATATATTGTTAAATGTGTATAATAGAAATTATATGCAGTATATATGCTGTTTTAGAAAGAAGCTTTAAAAACAACAGATTTGCATGGTAGGTTCATCTTTGATTGCAAATACTATTTCATTATTCAGGGGTTGATCACATCTCCAGCTGCGTTGTCATGCTAACATTTCATTATGCTATCACAAAAGACCAGGCTTCTATTAGAGAAAAATGCCCATCTGGGTCATATCAAATTTAATTACTCTAATACTCATATAATTATGGAGTTCTCTCAAGTTCTAAGTATATGCACTCCCTTAAAAAATTAATAGTTTTGCCATGAGGAAAGAATATAATCCTTTTAGTAGGAGCACATTTAAAGAATGAAGAGGAGGTTTAAATGGATCAACACAGAGAACAAAAAAAACCATAAAATTATTTTCTTTCTACCTCCATCCCTTTGCCAACCTCCAATATAGAATACAGTGCACTGACAACACAAGGAGAAAACAAATCCATTTAGAGTCAGCTGGGATGTACCAGTATTACTCTTCTCATTTGTACTACACCACAATGAAATAGTTGTCCCTTTTCTGGGTATCCTACATTCAAGTGATGGCTTCTTGGTAGGAACAGACATTGCCAGGGGTGATAAACAACTAAGCTGGCAAACTCATATATTATTAAATTGGATAATATGTGAGCCAGGGAAAAGCACCGTGAAACATAACTTGCACGAGCAAGATTATGGACTGCAACATCTACAGGAGGGTTGGGAGAAAGGTTACAGAAATACAAAGGACCTTACTATGGTTTAATGCAATAGTAAGAATAGATACAAGAAGAAATATTCTGAATTGAGGCCTTAAAGTAAGAGCATGCCTTGTTTGATCAAAGAAATATTGAGCTGGGAGGTGGATGTGCATGCTTTTAATCCTAGAACTGAGAGGCAGAGGTGGGCATATCTCTGTGAGCTCGAGGCCACCCTACACTACAAAATGAGTTCAAGGATAGCCAGCACTATTATACAAAGAAACACTGTCCTAAAAGAAAAAAAACAGAAGAGAAAAGAATTATTGAGGACAGTTTGACTGAAATGAAGTAAAGATGGAAATATTCATTCTGAGAGATTGGATTTTGCAGGGCCACATTAGGCAAGACCTTCTGAGCACTGTTATTAGCATGACATATTACTTATACAAAACTCAAAAGGAACATCTGTTTGGCTTCACTAATTTCAATGTTTCTCTTAAAGTTCATATCTTGGAAATATCATCCCCATTGCAATGATGGGAACGGCTTTCTAACAAGATGAAGTTGAGGCCATGAGGGCTCTCTTCTGATGAATGGACCGATGTTTTTATCCCAGGTTTAGGTCAATTATTATTCAAATGGATTACTTTAAAAAATACTGTTTTATGTAAACCCTACTTCCTGTTATACTGATCTCATTTACTTGATCTTAACTTTTCTTAGCTTTCTGCCTTCCATCATGGGATGATTCAGTGGGAGGCCCTTGAAAGACACCAGTTTCATGCTCTTCATATCTCCTAACCTCTAGAACTGAGGTATATAGGTTTCCATTCGTTATAAATTGTCCAATCTTGGATGTTCTGTTATATCTGTTGCAAATGGACTAAGTTAAGTTGAACATCTGTGGGGGGAATGTGATAAATTCAGTTTGAGTCTTACTAAAATGTCTATTAGTCATTGAACACCAAAAAGCTCTAAATTGGGAAATGACATTTGTTAGTTACCCAAATGCCAGAAGTTTTAGAATCTATAGTTCTAGCTGAGGTTAACTAGTGAATACAAATAGAGAAGAGCACCAAGTTCTGCATCCTGAAGCTATCCAATATTAAAAGACAGAGTGGTTGGGAGGCCACACCATGGGAACCACTGATGTAGGAGGAAACATAAAGCATGTTCAAGGGAATAGATGATAGTACACTGGATAATGGAAACCAGAGTTCTGAAGAGATAAGTGTATGGCAGAAATTGATCCACTACCCATTTTATTCATATGAATAGATGCTGTTGGGATATTTTTACATATATACACTTGGTCCTATATGTAAATACATGTATTCAATTTCACTATATTATATAGTTTGAAGGCCAAGCTGCTCATGTACATAAAGAAAGCAAGTTTTAGTTCTAGTAGCTAAAAGCACAGGTCTCTTTAATCTCAATAAAGGCTATTAGAATTCCTACCTCTGTGCTTTACACAGTTTGTTCTGAAAGCCTCTACCTCACTTAAGTTACCATGTGGGAGATGAAGAATGATTGCTGTACCAAGTTCAAATGTTATGTTGTATGGAAAAAAAATTAAAACCTATTTCAGATGTTTGCTTGTTTGCCTAGGATTTTATTTTTCAAAACAGGTGTATGGATTTCTGTATAAATCCATCTAGTCTTCTCAATATTAGCCACGCTTCTTGTGGTGATCATGGAAGGAGAGTGGTACAAAAGATTCTAGGAAAGGTAGAAAAGAGAAACATTATTTTAGAAAGTGAACCAGTAATCAGAGAGGCCTCCATCATTTCCTTTGATCAGAAGAGATCACACTGTTTCTTCCATCAGGTTCACAAAAGCACAAGATAAGATATTGATCTGTCAAAACTTTAGGCAAGTAGGGCACCTTCACTGAGTTTAAGTACCCAGTTATGACTGGAAGTGCAAGGCCATGCTCTTTCATAAAAATAACAAAAAAGGGCTGCAGATTTGCATACACAAGCCCCACTTGGCTTATAAAAGTTCAAGAAGTGACATTCCATATGTAAAATGGAAAATCCATGTCATTTAATTTGTTGACAACTATGAAAAAACAATTGAAGTATTAATGATGGCTGCCAGTAAGTGAATTTCTGCATCATGTTAATCTATTGGAACATTTAAAATGGATACTAATAAGGAAGTTAACACTGGAATATTTTCTCCCTTTCTCCATCTGTCCCCTCTTCTTCCCTCCCTCCCACCCTCCCTCCCTCCCTCCCTCCCTCCCTCCTTCCATTCCTTCTTTCCTCTGTTTACTATTTTCCCCTTTCTTCTATCCTTTTGCCTGGATTTGGTTCTGTGTGTCACTATGATGCTGGTGCTAAAGAACCAATGTGCTGCCCAAAGGGCTCTACCTATTATCACACAGACAGGTTTTCCATATTCCAATATCAGAATTAGGGAATTAGGCATAACCTGAAAATAAGCATTCTCATGTATTTGAAGGCATTTTAACTTCTCTGAATAATTTTTTTACAGAGCAGAAAGAAACAGTCTCCAATCATCTCATAATAAAAATTAATGAGATAATATATACTTTAATCATATTTCAGTGCTTCTGTTTTACATATTTTGGGAATAAGATTATACTGGGTTTACAAGACTTTCTTGCTGCTGAGACATGGCTATAGATAATCACTCTTTTATAAAATAGAACATAATTATGGAATACTAAAATTATCTGTTTGAAGTACTAGCAAAATTTATTTTGAAAAAAGACAACATATACCAAAGGAAAACTAAATTGGCATACTTTAATTCTACAAAAATGTATAAATATTTAAATTTACAGCAAAAGAACAATTATACCATTTAGTAATGCTTACAACATTTAAAATGTTTAAATCTTTATGCACAATCTACTTTTATAAATGTTAAAGACTGTGTGGAACATGTCTAAACATTTTTGAGATTACGTTCTCTAGCTGTGACTACACTGATTTTAAAAACAGAAGGTTCCCACCCCTCTCAATGGAAGTTCTGTGACCCTAGATTCCTGTTTCTCCCTTGTGTTATTTTTAGCTGAAGGTATACCAGGAACCAAACAGCAGTGTCTTTAAGTTTTTAGCTTCACCATTAAGCCAGGATGAAAATTTCAGTTTTGAAGCATCTGTTTCAGAAACATTTTAAGTGGAACCTTATCTAATATTTTTTTCCATTCTAATTCACCCAAGTTGGGAGAATGATTCATTCTCTCTCAGTAACAATGGCGGTAAAGCATTACAGCAAATAATGATGACCCTATTATCACAGAGTGGTCCTCATCTTAAATATATTGACAAAAGACTATGTGGAATCACTCCTTTCTCAGGGGGATTTGAAAAGCAAATTAAATGAAAATTTCCTTTATACTTTATTAAATACTATAAAACAAAAATTGGGAAACAAGTCTATACCAACTAGTCAAAGCACATTGCTGGAGTCATCCAACACCTTAGCTTTATACAGTGTTTTATACTTGATAATACTCTGAACATGGTATAGTCAAACCAGACACACCTATGCTGCACAGAAGAAATGCAGAGTGTTTCCACTCCCTATCTGACATAATGGTGGCTAGTGACTGAATCCTGAAACACAAGCTGCCTCGACACATGGAGCTCCTGCTGCCCATCCAAACTGGACATTTAGTCAAGCTTGGAAGTTCTCAATAGTACAAACAACATCTCCAGGATAACGACTCACATTTGATGAGCTCTTTAATTTTTTTTCACATTTGTTCAGATCATTATACCTATAATTTAAGAATTTTTCCCGTTCTGAAACTAGAGCTTAAATTCATAGATGAGATAAAAATGCAATGGCTATGACTATGCCTGTTGATTTCTCAAATGGAGTAACAATATGTATGGGAGCAAGCCAATATTCTGGTTTGTTGAAGCAATTCTACTCTATTCTTAACCTCTCACTAAATTAAAAAAAAATCATTAAAAAGCCAATTATGTTATTTTATCATAGCAGTTTAAGCAGTTTACTTTCCCCTCCTTTATTTTTCTTATTATTTATCAGGTTGTTCCTAAACACTAAAGAGAAATCAAATTTACATATGATGTTTATAAGACACTGGGAAGCCTAGAAATATCTTCTGGTTTCTCCATAGTCTGCAAAGCTGCAAACATAGAACTCACCCAATATTCACAGGAACAGATGGTTTAAGACTCTGTGCAAGCTCTAGGTCAGCCTTACTTTACCTTGAAGGAAATTGCAAGAAAACAGAGGAGACAGAGTTCCATCAGTTACTATTGAAGAGGCTTGATGCTGAGCTCCTGAAACCATTTGGTTACTGATGCTAGGGTGTTCTACAATTCTGTAAACATATTTTCAAAGAAAATCTTCACTGTGCTACAGGTCTTCTCCTATTGCCTGTGGTCTTATTTCATTGGACAAATTTTATGGAAGTATGAAAAATCAGTAAGACTTAAATACTTCTAAAGAATCCAGGTATTAATAAAAGAGTTTTAAATTAAGGTATTTTCATTATTGTGCCCTTATATATATTTTGGCAGTAGTTTTAGGAGTCCTGGAAGCATAGTTTATAACTCTATGATCTTTGGGCAAACTACACTGCATTTCCATGGCTCAGTTCTATTATAAACATAGAAATTAATGGTATAACATCTTTAATGTTTCAAGGTTTCTATAATATCTCTTGTTATTAGATTTTTACATGGAAAATAAACTTTATATAGTCATCATCAAAACATGAAAATAAATGTGATTTTAAAAGAATGTACTTATCTCTTTTCTAAAACTCAAAATCTTAGCCCTTCGGTGATCAACCTAACACAACCAAAACACTGAAACTATAGTTATTCTCATTTAAGTGAAGCAACTTCTATCTTACAGCAGCATTTTAATAAAATGGCAAATTTCATTTCCATAAGGCAGGAGATTTTGACAAAGATGACAACATAAAGTCTTCACTTTAATATGAAGGATATTAGGGAAAAATTAACATTTGGAAACAAAAATTTCTCTGTAAATACATTACTGGACTATAGAGTTTTAAATATGAAAACGTAAGATGCAGTGCTGCTTAACAACTTCAATACACTCTTTATCTCATTAGTTCAAGAAGTGTACTTAGTATATACCTAGAGATAACACAAGAAGCCGAATATAGCCGGTGGATAAAATTAATATAGACCCTGCCTTCAAAAGGACTTACATGACTGGGTATGTAGCTCTGCGAGAAAGTGCTAACCTTACAAAGATGTGGCGCTGGCCAAAACTACCCTAAATAAATGTAATTGTGTTCCCAGGTGTTTGTTGGAGTATGAGATTGGCAGTAATTGACGTAAATAAAAGAGTGGTCTTATTGTTGGTCAGAGGTATAGAAGCTAAAAATTGCAGACAGGACAAGAGTTTGCTGTACTGAATAGGTAATGTTTGAATAGAAACCAAAAGAAATGAAGTGAATGACATCTACAGGACAGATAGAGCCAACACTGATGCAGAAACTTGCTTGGCAGCCCGAAAAGTGTTATGAAATGCAAGATGGTAAGAGATTAAGAAACAGAGATGTCTCTACATGTTCATCTACACACGTGTGGATCCATGTGCAGAGAGTATGTGCACTTATGTTTGTGGAGTACATTTGTCTACTTACAGAGACATGAGAGCTGAGATGAGTTGAAAATTAATCGGAAGATTATGTTCAGAGAAGTATAAAAATTCATACTTAGTAGGGTCTGTGTGAGTTTTGTAATTAAGTTTTGTAATTAACATGTAGCATTGGGTAAGACTTGGCAAAAATGTGGTATCATACTTATATGCATACTGCATATGATTTGAAAGGTCAGAAATAGTAACATATAGTGGATGTGTTAACAAATTACTGGTTTCTGGTTATATAAAGAGAGCATCAAGTTAATTTCTAGATGGTTAGACTCAATTTGTCCAACCTTTGGACAATGCAACACAATGTTTTCATCTACAAAATCAACACTTGATAACAAAGCAGTCAGTTATCAAAAAAGTGTGGCTATCTAAAAATATTTTGAACAAATTTAAATTTTTTGGGGGGCAAGTCCTAGTTAATTTTGGCTGCAGGCAGTATCATGCAGACAGCAAAACAAAGGTAGGATAGGCTTAAAAAGTTTGAAAGAGAAAGAAGTCAAAAGTGACTACATATTTTACATGTGTACTTACATGTGTGCACGCATTTACAAGCATTTGTGTGAATGCACATGTGTGGAGGTCAAAGGTCAATCATAGACATCATAACTTGATTTTAAGGACAATCTCTCATTGGCCTGGAGCTTGTCAATTAAGCTAATCTGGCTGGTCAGGAAACTCAAGGAGTTCACGGGTCTTCATCTCCCCAGTGTTAGGATTAAAAGCACATGTCAACACATATAGTAGTTATTTGCTCTTTTAAATATGGGTGCTTGGAATCAGTCTCAGGTCCTCATGCTGTGGGGCGGGGCAAGCACTTTGCCAATTATGTGAATGATCCCTCAGTTCTCAACTTTCTAGTTTTGACTTGAGTATCTAGAAAGTGAAAATTGCATTTGTTCTTATGAGAAAAACCCAGAGGAATGTGTACACTGAAGTAATTGAGAAAATCTACTAGCCCAGATCAACTATGTGTGCAAGTGTGTGTGTGTGTGTGTGTGTGTGTGTGTGTGTGTGTGTGTGTGTGTGTGACAGACTCACTGTGATTCCAATCAAGGCTTTAATTTTCTTTACTAAGGGTAAACATTTTTGAAGACCTTAAATCTTTCTGGTTTTGATGTGTATGATTCTGTCTCCCCACACATCTATTTTCTTTTTAGGCACTGTGTGGCATATATCCAAATCATGTGATGACTCTTTGAGAATTCTTCTCATGTATTTCACCGTGACCATAAAAATTTTCAAATGCTACTGAAATGCTTCAAATTCAGCTCCCATTAAGTAATTATATTCTTTTAAAATGTCATTGACCACTCTATATGTTTTGATTGCAATAAGTGGAACATAGTACATAACTCTTGAGAGTCTACATTTTTTTTTTTTTTTCAGAAAAACACTATATAGGGAGATTTCAAACTATTTGAGTCAGGACAAGAAGAAAATATAGGACAGAGTAAAAAAATTGAATATGGGCTTGATGTCAGGCTTCAGTTGACTTGAGTGGTCATGATCAGGTTAAGGTTGATTATTCTTTGAGGGCCATGGATTCTTGTTAGATATGATATGAACTATGTCTATCCCAGGAATAAAAGCCCTGACATTCAATATTTTGTCTAAAATTTTGGGAGTCTAATAAATCCCAGAAGTTTTTGGAGTAAAGGATGCTTGAGCTTTAAGCAGCAAACTCAAAACATTTAGTTAGAATTTCTCACAATTCTAACAGGGTGGAGTCAAAGGGGAAGCCAGCTAGGAAAATAAATTAGGAAATTTTAGGTCTTGAGAAAAAGTTATCTTTTTCATTCTAAAATTGTGTGTGTGTGTGTGTGTGTGTGTGTGAGAGAGAGAGAGAGAGAGAGAGAGAGAGAGGGGGGGGGGGGGAGAGAGAGAGAGAGAGAGAGAAAGGTGAGAGACAGAGAGAGACAAAGAGAGAGAGAGACATAGGAGAGAAAGGCAGAGATAAAGATCAGAGATGGAGAGATAAAGGAGGTGTAGTTAGCCAATTAATGCTTTTTCTAGATCATTAAAATAAAAGGTCAAAAGAATAGGCTTTCTGCTTCTGAAGAATCTTCATCTATTTCCACTCCCCATACCTTTTCTCCAGCTGCTAGATACACAGATCAAACATACATGTACAACAACTATATGGCCACTTAAAATGATATTAAATAAAAAAATTTACTAATATCCCATCACTGTTTTTTATCTTGTTTTTTGTAACATTGGTTCATTCACTGTGAACCAAGAGGTTTTAACGTTGAAATAACACATGTAATTGTCCTAATTATGACTGAGCCATACTTGATGCCAAATCATGTCTAGTGGTTTAATTAATATCAATTTAATGAATTTTGTTTACTGGTGATCATTGTTAGATTTTATAGCATAGTAATAATTTATGATAGTGCCATACTTTTTAAAAATAAAATACAAAGTGCCAATGACATCACTGGCTGAACTAAAAGTAATTAATAATTGTTTAAAATTGAAATCTAAAAGCTCATCCTTCACCTACAGTTCTAGAGTGAAGGGCAAAGGTACAGCTGGATAGAGATAGAGATAGGGAAGGCAGCTGGGGATTCAGATCCTGAGACCACCTCTCAGAGCAAGACTGTCCTCAGGTTGAGTTGGAAGTGAAGATTTTCTCCCAGCAATTCTTGGAGTTTGTATTGTTCTTGTCCTCCTCAATGTCTGACTCATTCTTTTCATCATTTAACTTAAATTTATTATTTAAATTGAATTGTTAAGTTTTTATTTGGTATGATGATTTTATAATGTACAAATTTAGTAGCAACCTTATTTTTTTTCCTGGTCTGAACATTTTGTGTGATGAATTCAATGCTTATGAATGATTTCATATTTGTCCCAAGTGTTAGCATAGAAATTCACCATGGTTCCATGAAACTTTTCTAAAAAGAACGTTTTATAAAACAATGAATGATATTTCATAATTAAGATATAGTATAAGGCATTACATGATCTCTCCTTCCATCATTATTACAACACAAAATAAAACAACCCTAAGTAACCCTGTGACAAGAGGGTAATGAAGACATTTTAAAAGCAAATGTAAGGTGTATTTTTTCCAAACAGGTCAAAGTTTTAATAACAGTTTCCTATTATATTTTGTGTGCTTCTTCAATCAGATACAAATTTTAGTAGGGAAATAAACATTCCTAAAAATGAATTATAAACAACTGTGTTTTAGAATACTAAAAGTATTTTTAAAACTTTTAATTCGGCAAAGTTAATACTTTCACCAAATGGGAACAATGGATAAACAAAAGTGTAGAGACTTTCATGTCTTGGGAGAAACGGTCTTCATGCCCCCAAGGTCATGTTCCTCAGCAGCCATTGTTGGGATCTGCTGCCACTGCAGTCCTGCATGGTAGGCACCATTTTATCTTCTTCAGAAGGTTCATCAAGACATTGGTTACTGTTAACATGTCTCAAAGTGAGTCTCTGTAAAAGATAAACAACAATCAGTAACATACTAGCACATTAGATTAAAGCTGCTCTTCAAAAATATTCTACATCATTTTATCGTACAGTAACACAACATGTTTTTAAAAGGAACTATGCACAGGTGTCTCTAAGTTACATATACAAGTTTGATGTAAAAGGTTTGTTATTTCCTATACACCACTATTTGAAGGTGGTTAAAGAATTTGGCTGATATTTATTACAGGTTGCTGAAAATTCAGATATTTGTGTCAAAAGCTTATTTATGACCTTGGAAATTAGTTGATGGTGACAAATATTAGTGTTAGTCAGCAATAATTTGATAAACACAGAAATCAACCATACAACTGTTATCCAGATGAACAAAATGACTAGAGATGATCCTGTTAAGAACTACTAAGCTATCGTACCTTAGATTCTAGTATCTTTGACATTAACTGTATTCCAGCAATTAATATAGCCAGAAATGATCAATTTTACTTCATGGGATGCTTACCATATTTAAGAATCTACAAATTTATCAATATTAAATTGAAACAGAGCAATGATGATGTATTTTATTAACTTCACAGTTCTAATAATTATTGCATAGTGTTTAGTTATCACAAAGCTTTTCTTTCCATTTGCAATAAAATTCACTTTCTGGGACTTCCTATTCCAGCATGTTTTAAAGCAACATGCTTTCAACCTATTAATTATATATTATTTTGTTAATTTCATGGACCATGCCCAGAAACACAGGAAAAGATCTCCAACTTAAAATGCTCTCACATATGTGAGGTGATTTGCAAGTAAGTCTTGAAAATTGTATCCTAAACACATGTTTTTATAAATTGCCAAAATTAAAAGTTAGGAAAGTCGTCTTTTTTTATATTTTCTTACTCTTGATATTATGTTGGGGGCTATGTGTGTTAAACATTTAGAGAAACACCTATAACTCATCCTGTACTTCACTGCTGTAAGAAAAGATAGAATAGAGGACAGGATGCTGGGAAAAATGTCGCTCTGACCACAAGCAGGAAATTAAAAGGCTAGGCGATTAAAAATGAAGGTGATGTCAAGATTGAGGCCTTTGTTGTCATTTTTTAATACAGAGTATCAAGCCATTTTTAGTAAAAAAAATGAAGAAAAAAAGAAATTGCCTAAGATAGCAAGAAGATGGCTGGTTTATTCTTAGGATGACAGGAAATTCAACAATTAGCCAGTTTGAAAATCAGATACAAAACTGAACAGAAACAATATTTTCCTTTAAAAAAAGAAGTTGTAGGTAAGATCAACAGCAACAAAGAAAATCATCTCTGTCTCAAATTTGAGTGAGCTTATGTGTACATTCTCCTTCAAAAAAGCACCTACCATTGCATTCTTCTAATAGCTCCTTTTTTAAAAAATAGAATTTATGCATTTATTGAATAGGTTACCACACATTGACTTATACAATATACTGTCATTACTTTATTGTAGGGTATTCACATTCACCTACAGTGGTTGAATGACTTGATCAATTACCTTTTGTCATATTAGAATAAAGAGTTTTAAAAAAATATATAGAAAAAGTTTTTTAATGATACAAATAATGTCAGTTCAGAACTTTCTAGCTAGTATTGTTCTTTCTAATCAATATGTAAATATTCTCCTTAAAAAACTTATTAGTAGTTAAAACCTACTTCCACAAAGGTAACAAAATGAGCAACCAAAAAAACTCTGCTAATGCAGCACACTAGAAAGTCAAACATTTCAAACTCAAGTATTCCTGAGTATAAATTCATTTCCTTCTTTTATTAGCTAACTGAACTGGGGGAAGTCATTAAAAAGATTCTGAAGACTAATCCTTCATTAGAAAATCCTGAGTTACATTTAACAAATGTTCATACTTCTCCTTCCCCTTCTGATCAAACATTTGAACTACAGTCAATGAACTGTAGAACCTTAGAAACCAAGTGAAAGTAAAACTGTTAACTATGTGTTGAGGCAACATGGCTTATGTTTTTTTTTTTTTTTTTTTTTTTTTAATGACCTGTAAAATGTGCATGCACATGCCTGACAGGAATCATACTGTGGGCTTCCTAAGAACAGAAACTTGTAAGTTGGTTCCTGGGCACTGTCTCCATGGAGCTATCATCTACTTTGAGAATTAGTTTACTCAGCATGGTGGTTTCCTCATTTGCCAGATGGAGGTCTCAAAACCTTATGCCAGAAAGTGACCTTTGGAAAAGCTAGCTAGCTTCCAGAAGCTGTAAGAAGTGATGAGGGAACCGATGCAGGCTCTCCTGCTGAGAGAATGCTTCTCAATGGTAGACTCATAAGATTAAATGTTTACACCCCAAACATTCTGTTGGGCATGCACACAGAACATTTGGAGGCTTAGAAAACAAACTCAGATATTACATATAAATTGTCTTGTGACAATTCCTCTTCATGCAAATGGTCTTGGCTACTCCAAATTTCCTTCTCTTCTCTGAGTTGTCCATCACTCAAATGCACTCTAATTCAAACAATACCTGTTCTGCCCTCTTATCCCCTCGCTTCTGTTCTTAGGTGTGACACAAACAGTGAAGCTCAATTGTGTGCCAGTAGCTTTACTGGTTTACTAGAACCAGAAAACCTCTGGAATCTCCCAGGTGTTCCCACATCCAGCGGCTAACATTGCAAAATCACTTATTTATTGGTTTAAAAAAATATCTCAAATCCAAGAATTCAAAAATGCTCTTATTTGTCCTGTTTGCAAAAAAATATCCCACAGCTACTTATTGACTTCAACTGAATAGAAATTCATTTAATTATTTAATGAGAAAATAGTCACAAATTATGAAAGTGATAAGTAAAATGTATGCTTTTGAAGAGCTTTGATTCTTATAATTAAATCACCTATCTAACCACAGAAGACATGTATATATGGCTTTTCCATGAACTGTTCAAGATAACTTAGCTTTTAGTAAAGGATTTACTTAGTGTCTCAGAATAAAGCAATGGTAATTTATAAAATATTTGAAGAAATGGTGCACACACAGAGTTGAACCATTTGAATAAAATTTAACAAATTTAAACAATTTCCAAGTTCCAAAATAAGTCATTTTTAGCCTATGTTATATTTAGTTATGTTCACCTTTGACACACATCTGTTTCGATATAGATATGGTTATTGTTGAGTTAAAACAAAATAAATACTTTACAATATATTTAACCCATTATATTCACAGACATATAAATATATATACATATCTATATTTGAAATAAAAACTGGAAAATACATTTTTGTTAAAGATAGACTAATTATTACTTAAAATATCCAGACTCCAAATTAATAAGTAGCTAAGAAGTAAAAGACAGAAAAATAACTCCACAGAATGTTTTATTAAAATTTCAGATTTTGATAACTAAAATTACTAAAGCATATTTAAGAAGTCTGAAACAAACCTCTACAAGCCATTAAAGAAAAAAATCATCAGTAAGATTTCCAAAAATATGTCTAAAAACTTCTGCTCTTGTATAGTTTCTTAGTAGCCATTTTTGCGAAGTGCTATCATTACAGGTCTCCATGGTAGGATGTTGGGAGCCATCTGCCACTTTGCTTATTGAGAGGCAGGACTGCGTGGTTATGTGAACAAGAGTGTGGGTCTGTTTGACAAAGAAAATAATGAATAATGACAAATCAAGTACAAAGGTAGTAATAAATCAATCATCCCAGACAACATACAATTTCTCCTGAAAAAGGACGGGAGACACACGTCACAATAATTGCATCCATGAAGCAGTGAGTGGCAGCCTTTCAAATGGCTTTAATATCAGCTTTACTCAGTAGAAATAAAATGGAGTTAAGACAGATTATTAAGGAGGAATTTGACATCAGATGATGAAACATTTCAGGCAAAAGTTATTTTTGATAGAATTTTGTTCTCATAGTCTTATAATAAATACATTTTAATGCCAAGTGAGTTGTTTTGAGAGAGGTTATTCAAAATAATTGATCAACACACAGTTATATTAGTGTCCTCATATGTGTGCCTCCAGCCTGAGAGGATACCAAGGAAGACGCTGAGATTATTTTGTTTTATGTTTTCATGGGCCTAAGCCAGACTTTTGAAGGAATCCACACATGCAATGACATACTCATTAGTTAGCATGGCAGAGAACATGAAGAGTAAGAGCAGGAAAAAATCAAATTCCCTGTGAACATAATAATTTCATCTGACTGTATCTTATTTCCAAATATAAGCTTAAGAAAGGTAGTGTTGTAGAATATAAATCATCCACTCCAGGGCCAGCCCAGAGAAATACTAAATAATGTTGATTGAAACATTCTATAAGGCCAATGCCAAAAATAAATTCTATTGAAGTAAACTCCAATTTGTGGACAGCATAATGGATGCAATCACTGGATTTACCTTTTCAAGGTTTACTTTTAAAGGTTTATCACTATGTACAGAGAAATGGTATGTAATGATTTTCACAGTCAGAAAAGGTAGCATAAAGCATCATATCTTACCTATAAAATGATGCTTTGGGTGACACACTTTGACTAGCTTTCTTGACTAAATATAGATGTATTTACTATCTACACTGTTTAAATTAGGCAACATCATCTACTACTAATTGATTTTTCTTATTGCTCCCAACTTTGCCTAGAAAATGTCATGTTAATACACAAAGTTCTCTTGTTGGGAATGATAAATTTCATGCATCATTACAAGGAACAAAATAAATTAGGACATAATTTTTTACAAAGCTATAAATCAAGAGAAAATTTAAACTCTCAAGCCCATCTACATATTCTTTTATTTTATAAACCACATGTTATTTACTATTCTTTATTTAAAAGCAAAGGAAAATATATTTATTTTTTCAAATCTTCTCTCCACAGGAGACAATGATTATTAATTCTGTCACATGTCTGTCTATGAGATTGAAGTCATCGAATTAAATAACCTCCTTTCATTTACATTGTGGGAATCCTTTCCAAATATTTTTATTAATTCTCTGAGCATTTCACATATGCCTTTTGTCAAATTTGCAATGAACACTTCATTATGAGGCTGTCAGTGCAAATTGCTTTTTGGAGCAATGCGGCTTGCAGGCTCCCATGCAGCTTACTGACAGATGCCTTCTTCAGTGGGATCATTTAAACTGTTGACTACTAAGCAGAGTTATGTGAGTCTAAAGCTAATATTATCTATTGTGTATCATATAGCATCACTTAATCATTCCATTCTAAATTGTAGGGCATTATGATTCACTGCTATGTACAGTATTCAAATCACAATAGCTAAAGATATATTAGACAAGTTTGTAATTTCTGTAATGACATATTTGTATCTGATATGTCATGAAGTACTTAAAAATCTACCCTCCAAACTGCACAGTTCCTACTTACAGCCAACTGAAATCAGGCTAGGAAAACAAATTTGGTGCACAACACTTGTATTAAAAATACTATTTAAAAAAAAAAACCTGATACTTTGATGAACACATAAAGCTGGCTGCATAGCTGATTTCAAAAATGACTATAGATATCTTAGTTGGCATACTAAAAGTTTAAAATAAGAACAATAAATTCACGTTCTTACATAGAAAGATAAATAAGACTGACCTTAGACTATTGAACTACTTTAACTTATTAAGAAGTCATAGATTTCAAAACCTCTTGACCAAATACTAAATAACAGTTTTCTAAAGCTTAATCTCAAAATGTTTCTATTGAAAACACCTAGTGTGGTATCTTAAGAATGCAAACTGCACATCCAGAAGACTGCAAGTGTTCTAAAAATCAAACGGAAACAATCGAGAAGAGATATAAGTGCAAAACTAATCTATTGAAATTTCCATTAGCTGATTCTAGCAAGAAATCAAAGCTATGGGTCACTGGGAACACAGAAAGGTAACGCTAGTCTAATGGGTACCACCTTCAAAAGGTAAATTGAGCTGTCGTTTATTAGAAAATTCTACACAGGAATGTGGGAGGGTTCTAATCTTAGGCCACTTACCTTGAAATTATATTCCCATTTACCTGCTTTCTGATAAGGGCAAATAAAAGAAGTTGGTTAAGAATGATTTAATATAAGCCTCTGTGTTTTCAGTAAGTTCAAGCAATGCGTTTACCTACAGCAATCGTCTCCTATGGACAGAATGTATAACAAGTGTTTCCTCAGCCAACTTGCTCAGTCATGTGAAAAGCAACACTTATTTTTAGCATCATATTTTGCTCCCCCTCCTTTTTTTCTTTGTGGAATAGTGTTTGTTAAGCAGAAGTGCTTTGATCTAAAATTAGATTGTATCACTGTATGTAGCTTCCTGGATGTGCAAAAAAAAATGTGATTAAGTACACATACTGCAGGAAAATGTAAATTTGGAATAGATTGGAGCACACTTGTGATGTTGAAACAGTATAAAAACAAACCCAAATAAAATAAAATGGATGAAATATGCACTTCCATAAAAAAATACTAAACTGTCTAGTGATGTGAAATTTATCGTTTTCTCTTTGTTTGAACTTGCTGGAAACATATCCCATGGCACTGAAACATCTGGATAATTTTATTGGTAATCTATATCAAGTGTATCGTGTGGTGCTAATAAAAAGTCATGTTCTCACCAAATCAAACCAGTGATGCCAGCCTTAAAAGAGTGCCAAGAATGTTGTGTTGTTTAAGAAACATTGACTTATGCATACTCAGAAGTTTGTATTTATGTATGTGTGCATCTGTATCTCTCTATATATAAAAGTAACAATCAATTATCTATTTGAAAGGGAGTGAAGGTGTTGGGATTTGGAGGAAGGAAACATAGACGTGGTTGGAGGGAAGAAAAGGAAGCGAAAAGTGGAGTAATCATACTTTAATTAAATATATTTTACAAACCAACTTAGGAGTGTCAGAAAATACTGCAAATCTTTTAGCTAGAGAGGCACTTTTCATCAATGCATACTTAGCTCCATTCAATTTGAAGAGAAATTTTATATTAATTACATTATGAAGACATTTAACTAAGGTTTCTAAGCCATTATTGTGATAGAGTAATTGTGTGGCCATTTGCCTTTTTAAACAGCTCATATTTATTGCAGATGGGCTTTCTTATCATTAAGGAAAGGAGACATTCATATGTGAATACAATATGATACTGCATGTGACTTAGCATTTGCTTGTATGTAACAGGGTCCCACTGTTTGCCCAGCTTATCAAATCATCACCACTGAAAGCATCTAATTATTTGTAGTATTTCAATTACCTCAGGAGGCAAATTAGTATCGGAGAAACTGCCGGCTTTTAATGCCAGACACCTTGATGCACACACTGACTCGGCTTTATTTCAAACATAGAGACTACAACAATAACAGTTTCATAAGGTTGTGGCAAGAATGGCCTAAGCAAACAGGGAAATCACAGCCTTCCATTAACTTTCTTTCCTTCTCTTCTTTTGTTCACTTAAGCAGATAACAAACCAAACCAGCGAGGGAGACTCCATGCTTCAAGGCGCGCGGTGTTCTGAATGTTCTACATGTTCGTTCCTATTGATGACTCTTTCTTTTCTCAGACTGAAAGGAGCGTGGCCGAGAAGGCGATGGAATATTTCAACACTTCACACTGTGAGATTCACAATTGAACTGGTAACTAGCTTTCTTTGAAAACTTTATTAGGACCTGAATCCTAGCTCTGCTCCTGGCAGGGTAATCTTTGTGCTTCAGGTTTGTCCTGACAAAGCTCAAAATAGAGGAGTTTAAGGTTCGTTTCAGCTCTGTAATTTTGTGAACTCCACCAGTTTTTATTCTGACTCAAAACTGCACCACCTCAGAGGTTTCTCAAAGAAGAAAAATTTTACCCTTACTAGCAAATGACAAAGAACTGAATTACAGAGGTAGCAGGCAGCACTTTCTACCTTCCACTATTGGAACGTGAGAACAGAGCCACTGAACAAGGACTTCTTCACACCTCGGCATCTCTCATCCTTTTTTCTCCCCTCTTCCCTTGGGTTCCCCCGAAAGCCTTGCATTTTCCAAAGTACTTTTCTGTCCTTTCCTAAGTTTGCATTGGTTTGCAGCAATCTATAAAAGAAGGCTCGGGAGATGGCTCAGCAGTTAAGAGGATTGGCTGCTTTTGCATAGATCTATGACTCTCTTCTGGCCTCCATGTGCACTGTATTCAGGTAATCATTCATACACATGAAATCAAATTAAGTAATCCCCCCCAAAATATAGAAGCTATTTATCACTGTCTAGAGACTAGATCAAACTGAAATATGCATATCAAAGACCTAGGAATAAATAAACAAAACAAAATAGAAACTTGGATTTTGTGTGTTAAAACATCATGTCTCAAATTCAAGATTTCAAGTCCCAGGAGAATTTCAAGCTCAAGATTCACTGCTTATAGCAGCTATCAGAATATGTTGTGGGAAGAAAGGTCCTTAAATGTAACACTTAAAGGTAAAGGAAGTCATCAAAAGTATTTCAAGTTCATAAACACATTATACCCTTTTTAGTTACTACAAAACATAATCAAAATTCAAAAATAATTTTAAAAGGGCCGAGCATGGTAATATGCTATTCTTCCCTTCTCACAGGGTTTCTCTGCATTCACATACACACTTATTTTTAATTATTATTCACTATTGTGTGTGGGAAAGTGTAACATGAATCTTAAAAGATCTTATTAACAAAAACAAACCCAGAGCCAGGTATTGGGGTAAACGCTGAAAGGTCAGAGAAACATAATGAGCCACAGCCAACCTCACCTCACCAATTCCTCAGGTGGTCTTGTTTTCTCAGACTGAAAGCCTCTATGTCCTCATCTGAATGGGTCTTAGGTGAACTACTGCTAGAAGCCTAAAATCTTAACATGGCTCTAAAAAGCCTCTAGTTTCAGGTCCTAAGGCTTTATATACATTTCTGCTTCCTGCCATCACTTCCTGGGATAAAAGGCATGTGTCACCATGCCTGGCTGTTTCCAGTGTGGCTTTGAACTCACAGAGATACAGATGGATCTCTGCCTCCAGAACGCTAGGATTAAAGGTGTGTGTGCCACCATTTTCTGGCTTCTATGTCTATCTAGTGGCCGTTCTGTTCTCTGACCCCAGATAAGTTTATTAGGGTGTACAATATATTTGGGGACACAATATCACCACATGAGTGAGAGAGAAATGTGAGAGAGTAAGAGTCAGAGAGAGAGAGAGAAACAGAGAGACAGAGACAAAGACAGAGAGAGACAGAGACAGAGACAGAGAGAGGTGAGCTCTCACACACACACATGTAAGTGCCCATGAAATGTATGTGAGGCATGTGTGCCATGACACATGTGTGGAGTTCTAAGGACAACCTTACAGGGTCAGTATGGACCTTCTCAGTTCAACTTCCTGTCAGTTCCAACATTTAAGTTACAGTCCCCAGGACTGTACATTAACCATCTTTACCTGCTGGACCATCTCTCATTGAGCAGAAGGGTCATTATGTAAGTGGAACTTCAAATTTAGCTTCTAACGCATAAACATAGGAGTAAATGAAATGATGACACATGTTTTTGATATGAAATTATTTATTTTCAATAAAAATTCTTGAAATGGATGGCATATTATAAGTATTTTAGGAGTACCCCAAAAAACCTAATATATCTCAAAATTTATAGTTTCATAAAATATTACAGAAGAAAAATTATAAGAGGAAATATGCAAAAAAATTACCTAGTTGAAAAGCTAGGGTTTTTCATTTTCCTTTAAATATTATTTAGTATTCAATATAAATATTACTGATAGTAAAAAAAAACAAGATATAAATGTAATTATCAACAATATTGTCACCATGGAGGAATTTTACTTGTGACTATGGAAGCTATTGTTTAGCCAAGGGCTTCAGAAAACTTTAAAGATTGGAGTGTTATATTGGACAACACAGCTTTATCTTATAAAATATATAATCTTTCATTCTGAATATGCATGTACTGTATTTTACTTCTTTTAACAAAAACCTAATAAAATTTTATGATTTGGGAAGAATTAAGTAGCAACAACACAATGTTTTACTTAAAAATAAATATTATTCACAGAACTCCTATTTTGTCTGTTTTTTTTTCCTCATAGAAGAGGTAAAATTGCACTAGGGACAGGTCCTGACCCCACTGCCTGGGGGCCCCCTAAACAGTTGGAGCTAAACATCTGTCTTGCTTATCCAGAGGGCCTAGTCCAGTACCATGGGAGCTCCTCACTATTGGCCCACAGTTCATGTATGTCCACTAGTTTGGTTAGTTGTCTCTGCACTTTTTCTAGTCATGGTCTCAATATCCTTTGCTCATAGAATTCCTCCTCTCTCTCACCGATTGGACTCCTGGAGCTCCGCCTGGGACCCGGCTGTGGATCTCTGCATCTGCATCAATCAGTCACTGGATGAGGGTTCTATGATGACAGTTAGTGTATTCAGCCAATTGAGCACCAGAGTAGGCCATCTCAGGCACTCTCTCGACTATTGCCAGTAGTCTATGATGGAGACATCTTTGTGGATTCCTGGGAACCTCCCTAGCACTCTACTTACCCTCTATTTGGCCTCTCTTACCCCCCTTACCCCCAGTTTGCTCATGTAGATCTCATCCATTTCTCCATCACTGGGTGATCCATGAGTCCTTCCTAGGGTCTTCCTTACTAGCTAGCTTCCCTGGAGCTGTGGGTTGCAGTCTGTTTATACTTTGCTTTATATTTAGTATCCACTTTTGAGTGAGTACATAACATGTTTGTCCTTCTGAGTCTGGGCTACCACACTCAGGATGATATTTTCTAGTTCCATCCATTTGCCTGCAAACCTCATGATGTCATCGATTTTCTCTGCTGAGTAGTACTCCATTGTGTATATGTACCATATTTTCTTTATCCATTCTTCAGTTGAAGGGCACCTAGGTTGTTTCCAGGTTCTGGCTATTACAAATAATGCTGCTATGAACATAGTTGAGCAATTGTCCTTGTGGTATGATTGAGCATTCCTTGGGTATATGCCCAAGAGTGGTAGAACTGGGTTTTGAGGAAGATTGATTCCCAATTTTCTAAGAAAGCACCATATTGATCTCCAACGTGGCTGTGCAAATTTGTCTTCCCAACAGTGCATGAGTGTTCCCCTTGTTGTGCATCCTCTCCAACATAAGCTGTCTTCAGTGTTTTTGATCTTAGCAATTCTGACAGGTGTAAAATGGTATCTTGGAGTCATTTTGATTTGCATTTCCCTGATGACTAAGGATGTTGAGTAACTCCTTAAATGTCTTTCAGTCATTTGAGATTCTTCTGTTGAGAATTCCCTAGTGTATGAGCCATCTTTTTGGAGCCTAGTGCCTATGATGAGACACTTTGCACAGCCTTGGTACACAGAGGAGGGGCCTGGACCTGCCTCAACTGAATATACCAGGCTCTGCTGACTCCCTATGGGAGACTTGCCTTGGAGGAGGTGGAAATGGGGATGTGAGTTGGAGAGGAAGGCTGGGGGGTGGGAGGACAGGGGAATCTGTGGTTGGTATATAAAATGAATAGAAAATCTCTTAATAAAATAAAATTAAAAAAAGAAGAGGTAAAATTGGATTCAAGATCCAGATTTCATACTTGTATTTAGTAGAGAGATGGTCGTTCGGGGACTTAAAATAAAGCATGGTGATAACAGACAGTTATCACTATTCTAACAGTTCAAGTTCAGGAAAACAAAATGGTGGCCAAATAAAGAAGGAAAGATGTCAGCAAAGAGCACAATAATGCAATGTAGGAGGAGTCAAGGTGTTTTTCTTTATGTTACAGAAAATATTTGGTGTCCTCAGAGCCTGGCAATATGCAAAATGTAGACCTCAAATTATCCTTGCACACACAGTTCTGATCTTGCAAGAACTGATTTTTTTTTCTATTCAGCATATTGCTCCACAGAGCAGTGGAGTTTAAAATGGTACTCAAAATATTTTTAAAATAAGATCTTGTTACAGTTAAGGTACCAGAGATGCTGAAAAACATTAGGCTTTGGTGAAATGCTGCACCTATAGAATGTATTTACCTCTACTATGTTTTTATCTCCTAAGAATGAAGTTGAGTTTTTCTGGTGAATGCATCCATTGCAATTTACTATTGCCTATCATGCGACCCAATGACCAATTCATCCTCCTAAGCCAAGAGATTCGACAGAAATAAAAGTCTTTTGGAGACTTAGTTTTTGGAAGAGAAGTATTTCTTTTTTATTAGCTCCATCTGATGGCTGAACTAATTTTTGCACCTGGCCTAAATAAATCCTCAGTATGTTTTGTTTGTTTTCATTACCCTGCTCTCCGACATAAGGGGATGACATGCTGTGAAGGGACCACTCGGTAACTCTATTCCTGACTTGTGCACTTGCTTCTACACAAATCCACTACAGAAAACAGAAAGAGATTCATTGTAATATTCTTTCCAAGAAAAAAAATACATCTTGGTACTCTCATCAGATCTTGAAAATGTTAGACTGAGAATTATAAACATCAAATATTATAATGGAACAGATTTTAAATACTAACATATTTCAATATCTTCCTGTATTTACACATACATCTCATGGAAGCACATCTTCCTGGATTTACATTGGAAATATACATGAAGATAATTTTTTTTTTATCACATAATATGATTTTACAGCAATGGACTAGTTTGACAAAATCCAGTTTATATGATGTCACCCTAATGTTATCAAATTTGATTAAGCATGCCAAAAATGCATTTCCTCTTTGGCTTTGTTTTTGGAGAAAGTAACTGAACTTAAGTATTTAGTGATAAGTAAGTCGTAGAAAACATCTTACCTCAGCATCATATTCCCATAGCTGATTTCCTCTCATATGGTGGCATTTTAACATGATTACAGGTCCATTGAGTCTTGAAACATCCAGGCACAAGTCATCAGTTCGAATTTCTTTGTCAGCAGTATAAGAAAACACCTGAAGATAGAGAATTTAGCTAATAAAAAAATATCAGGTTTATAAAACACACTGTTTAGCAAAGCTGTCTGTGGACATTTTCATATCCTATCCACATGGTTCAAAATCCTCTCTATTGATTTTGGGAAAGCTGCATCATCTTGCTGTTACTTTATCTGACAGCAAAATATGAGAATGTCATCTCCCTTAGAAGACTGCAGTGAAGCTTTGATTTAACATATGACATCGGTAAATGCTTATGAGCTGGCCTTGTATTTCCTATGTGATACATGCTTAATGGAGCACACACATGTCAATACTGGTTTGTAGACAGCAGAACTCCACAGAGGACTGTCCTTCCTTTCTCAACAATTCTCTAAATCTAGACAGTCATTTTGTTATATGTTTAAGTACCTTTTATAAATTTTATTAATGTTGTCAGAAGGTTTATAAATATAGGATGATTATCTTTTCAAAGCCTCAACAACCATAGCCTTACATTCTACTATAGTTCTCATTCTATGATTTTGGCTAATTTTGACAACATTAATTCTTTTCAAAATACCCAGGAAATGCCAAGGCAGATCATTGACTCTCTGGGAATTCAAATTGAAACTATAAATTTTATAATTTTTGTATTAGTGTTAATAACTTATTTATAACATTAACTATTAAGGTTTCATGAGGGGTATTATGAGCATAATTATAAAATTAGCTTTCTTCTTTTGGCTGTGATGAGCAAAGGTTAGTATTCTATGGGTTCTTCTTTTTAATTTGAATGTCAGAGGGAGTACAATTAGAAAGGTCATCTCTAAGGTTTGTGTTTTCGAAAGAATTCTAAGAAAAAAGCTGGAGCCCTGAACTCCAGGCTGAACTACAGTCTTACAAACTCCAGGCTGAACTACAGTCTTACAAACTCCAGGCTGAACTACAGTCTTACAAACTCCAGGCTGAACTACAGTCTCACAAACTCCAGGCTGAACTACAGTCTTACAAACTCCAGGCTGAACTACAGTCCTACAAACTCCAGGCTGAACTACAGTCCTACAAACTACAGGCTGAACTACAGTCTGACAAACTACAGGCTGAACTACAGTCTTACATACTACAGGATGAACTACAGTCCTACAAACTACAGGATGAACTACAGTCTTACAAACTACAGGCTGAACTACAGTCTTACAAACTACAGGCTGAACTACAGTCTTACAAACTACAGGCTGAACTACAGTCTTACAAGCTACAGGCTGAACTACAGTCTTAGGAAGACTTCATAGCTGGCAGGTGGAGCTCAGTGGTGGAGCTCTTGACTAACATGTGTGAGACCTAAGCTCAATCCCTAGTACCTACAAAAAAATTGGCAATAATTAAATTTAGACTACATTGTTAATATTTTATATGGGGAGATGAGAGGTTTGGGAAGGCTTAACTAAAACTGAGGACTTATGTGTGATATTTTGTGTTCTGACAAATAAAGCTTGCCTGGAGATCAAAGGTCGGAGCTAGCCATTAGAGGCTAGACAGTGGTGGCACACACTTTTAATCCTAGCACTTGGGAAGAGGATGCAGGAGGATCAGGAATTCAAGGCTACCCTGGGCTACACAAGACTGATCCAGTCTAAAAGAGAAAGAGAGCCAGGTGGGAGTGGTAGAGGACTTTGATCCAGCACATGGGAGTGGAGATGGGAATATAAGGAGGGTGGAGACAGGATCTTGGCCCATTCAGTCTGAGGATTTGTAGAGACAGGCAGATCCATTCCTTCTGAGATTTTGTAAAGAAGTCTCTGCTGGCTGGCTGCTCTGCTGCTCTGATCTTTCAGCTTTCACGCTACCATCTGACATCAGGTTTTTATTGTGAAGACTAATTAGGATTGCATTTTAGACTTACAGAAATCTTTTACAGAAACCCATTACCTTGTAAGTTAATTTTTAAGAATTAAAGTGAAGTAATTAGAATTGCATTGGTAGATAATTCTGCTCCTTGAAACTATGTGCAATTAAACAAGACCAGCAACAGGCATGGTCTACCTACCTCCCTATGAGCTGCCGGTCAGAAAAGCCTCAGAGGAATCCACAACACTGGATATTGTCGTTGCTTTTCATTGCCCATCAGAACTTGATGATAAGACCATATTGCTGATGATGCTCCATAGTTTGGTTTAAAACAGACAAATCAAGCTAGAACCCAGCCAGAAACTTCCCTCCTGTGGGCTAGCATTAATAGTTATGGAGGGTAGGGTAACCTGCAGGATGCTGGCAGAAGAGTCATCAGTGGACTTACTCCGCAATGGAACCTGTACTCTACTATATATTGCTCAACCAGGCAGGATTGCCCATTTGTACAATAGTCTCATGATTGTTGTGGAATAACTAATCCTTTTCTTTTGGGATTTAAGATGCACTTTACAGGGAGAGTCAAATCTGGCCAAAATCTCTCAGAAAGTCATAGGCCTTAAGGAGAAACTCATTACTGGTTTAATAAATGGACATGTTGTAAAACTGTTTTCTAAATATTTATGTTTCTACCTATAGATTATGTTCTCATCCTTAGCCAGAAAAGCGTCTTGCTGCAGTGGGCATGATTTAATAAAGATGCTCATAACAAATAAATGATCAGAGAATACATGGCTAGTCTATGCTCAGACCTAGAAAAAGACATTTATAGCCTGTCCCTTCAACCCGAAGATTCAGGGAACAGCATGGACTAGGAGACAAAAAGAATGTAATGCTCAGGGTATGAGTAGATGATGTGAATATTGTAATACTGATGTGAAATGGTTATTGCACTCATGAAATCAAAGCAGCTATGGTTACCTACACAAATCCTGCACAAAATAAAGCACATCAATTTTGCATAATGATTGGGGTGAGGACAAATGAGACTCCTAGCTATTTGTAGTTAATGGTGACTGAAGGAGGGTTATTTTTCTTCATTGCTATACCTACTGGTAAATTGTCCTTGATGTATTAATAACCTCACAATTATGCATATGCAAATGATTCTTATTTAAACTATTTTAATTTATTAAATCAAATTAAAGTAAATTTTATAATAATAAAAAAACTAAGTAAAATATGGAGATATGTTGGGAAAAACAATGGTTCCAGAGGACTATGAGGTAGATAGGAAAGATGAATATGGGGATAATATGATCAAAATAGTCTTATATACATGTGTAAAATTGTCAAAAGATAATTTAAAATTATTAAAAAGTGAAAACAGCTGCCATGCATAACTGAAAAACTGTCTAGAGTGTGGGAAACATTTCAATGTCGATGATAAATCTAAAACCCTCTTACATCCACCACTTGAAACAAAAATTCTTCATAGAGATTATACATTATACTTAGAAATATAAATACTTGATAAGTATGTCGTGTTAATTTAATTTTATATATCATACATTTTATGTACAAAATTCAGAAATAAATTTCTATCTTTCTTACTTTTTCGTGTTAATGCTGTTTATGAAAGAGCAGTAAGTAGCCAAAACAAGAGGAAAAAAATTAACCTAAAAAAGTTACTAGAAAATTCATTAATGAAGTTATTCAAATAACTAGATCTGGTTGTGAATCTACAGGAAATAAAGTGTTGGAGAAATGTATTTTACTCATCACAGCACTAGGTCAATATTACAAATATTCTGAAATACTGACATTTCTTTGCTTCAATGCTACTGTAAAAGAAGTTCCTAAGACTCAGGGGAGAAGGAGCCATAGAGATCAGTAGGACAAAAGTGCTGTAAAGGGGAAAAAAGAGAAAATGAGAACACTGTAGCTGGAGGAAGGGAGTGTAATACAGAAGAGGTAGGAAGGAAAATTAACTAATACCAAGGACATTTGAAAAATATAAGGAAGTATATTATTTAATAAATATTACTTAGATACACACACACACACACACACACACACACACACACACACACAGAGTTATATCACATATAGTAAAATATGGCTCTGTTCAAGAGCCATAGAATATCTAACAAAAATCCAGGCATTGGAAACTTCCCTTCATGTTGTTGGTCAGATTCCCAAAACAATATAAGCTATGACTATTGCCTTTGGTTGCTTCCCAGAACTTGAAGTAAGAACCTAATATTAGTTAGGGTTCGCTAAAGTAGTGGTTCTCAACCTTCCTAACACTGTGAGCCTTTAATACAGTTCCTCACATTGTAGTGATCCCCAACCATAAAATTATTTTTGTTGCTACTTTACAACTGTAATTTTGCTCCTGTTTTGAATTGTAATGCAAATATGTGTATTTTGCTATAGTCTTAGGTGACCCATGCAAAATGGTCACTTGATGCCAAAGGGGTCATGAACCACAGGTTGGGAATTGCTGTTCTAGAAGAACAGAATTGATAGAACAAATTTATATTTATATAATCTCTATCTATATATATTGGCATAAAAATAGTTCATAGACAGGTCACTGGTTGGTCACTCTGAGGAATGGTGTCATATATGGGGCTCAGTGTTGGTCTATGCTGTTAGCAGATGTGGCACCTAGCAGAAGCTGTACCCAAGTCAGACTTAGTGAGGGGCAGCCCATGTTGTTGAGCCCAAAATAATCTTCATCTCTGCCACCATGATCATTTTGTTTGTGGGCCCATTGGACAATGACAGGAATGGCTGGGGAAAGAGGCTCACTGTCCACAGAATGGGTCACCCTATCTAATTGATTATTGAACTGTTCCTCTTCTGAAGTCACTTTTTAATGAGCATTTGCATGGGACACAAGTATTTTCACAACCTTTTCCCATTTGAAGACACCTATTCATATAGTTTTTCCCCAGATATCTTTCTTGCCAATTTTCCAATCATGCTCTTCCCATGTTCCTGACCATCGATCCATTTTGTTGACTACATTCCATGAATCAATGAACAGTAGCACATCTGGCCATTTTCTTTCCAAACAAAATGTATTATCAAATGTACTACCTAAAGTTCTGCCTAGTGTGAAGATTTCCCTTCAGTGGTGTCTTTCAGAGTTGTCCCAGAAAGAGATGTAATGCTGTAGCTATCCACTTCTGGATGATGCCTGCATAACATGCAGAAACATCAGTAAACCAGGCCCAAGTCTTCTCTTTCTCTGTCAACCAGTCATAGGACACACCCCATCAGGATATTGGTGCATGATTGGGAGTAGATGGCATTGTATTGAGAGACTTTTTTATGTAACTGGTTTGTGACTTCAGGACTTGCTCAGGCCCAGTCATGCATATATCATGTCTAACTGAAAACAGATTGCTACTGTGCACATCCTACTTTATGGCTTGATGAGCAAGATAACATCCAGGCCATGCTGGTCGGCACAGGTCACATGGTAACTTGGTAGCCTATTGTCAAACGTTCAGTTTCTGCTGCAGCCCAGTAGCAGGACAAGAGCTGTCTTTCAAAGGGATAATAGTTGTCTGAAGATGATATTCTACCAAATTTCGAGTGGCCATTCCTAAATATTTGTATATATGAGCAATGTTAAATGAACTCAGTAGGTTTTGAATGTGACTGCACGTTTATGTACCTATATATGTAACAATAACAATTGTAGAAGAGGTCATAAATTTGAGAGATTTCAAGAGCGATACCACAGGAGTTAGAGGAAGGAGACAAAGGGGTAGAAATGAGGAAAATATACGGTATTCTTTTATGAAAATTTCAAAATTAAAGTTAAAGCAATATTAATTTGTTTTATACCTGATAAGTCATTTCATTTTTACCTTCAATTATTTTAGGATTTCTAACTCTTTATAGTAAAAGCATTAGCATATTGGTCTTACATATCTTTAATTTTTTTAATTTGGAGATGATTAGATTCTCCTTCATATCTATCTTCCATTGTTCTATACCTGCTTTTGAAGTTTCCCTGATGTAATAGACCCAGGAAACTTACTTTGAGTGTAAGGAAGCTAAGATGTGAAATAGCTGCCCGTCATACAACACCACAGCATGCATTCAACAGCTAGAATGTAGTCCTGCCCCAGTCTTGGAGCGATTTCTCAGGTTGCAGATTCCTACTTTGATAATCTACTTATAAACTAATGCGAGGTTTTCCATTATTTTTTTCCATGCCTATGCCTTGACTTCTGCTCAAATATCTAAAGGAGAACTGCTCATTTCTGGTAGGAGACTTTCCTGACACCTTTACTTTCTACACTTCAAACACACTTAGGGCTTCTGGGACAACCTCGAGTCTCCTGTTGGATTTCTTAGGAAACCACTGTCCCCTGTGACTGTTGACTGTGGGGTGTCTCAAGATTCCATAGTGGTTTTCAGTTGCTGTTTGGAATTTCCAGTTCTGGGCCTGCACAATTTGTTCCTCCACTATTGTAGCTGAAACCTTCATATGTTGAACCATATTGTAAGAGACATTATCTCCAACCTACATAACAACAAAACTCTTTAACTTTCCCTATCACACGTTAGTGACTGAAATAGATTTCTTTTATTAGTGAAGTTTTATATTACATTTTACACACACATACAAAAAGAAACTTACTCGTTTTCTACTTCTCAATCAAATTTCTTTACCAGTAGTAATTGATACTTACTAGAACTATAATTGAATTACACAAACTACTGGTTTAGCATATCTTCAGTTTTCCATTGCTAAATTAACTTTAATACTGGTAGAACTAGAGTTCATTCATTTTAATTAAGCTAAAGTGACTAGGAGCCAATTATCTGTGTGCTCTTTCTTTTATCAGACAGGATCACATAGGAAGAACTCAACAGCAATGGAACCCCCATCTATGTAAGGCGTTCTATGTACTATGTTTCATATACATATTCCACACTATTAAATGTTTTCTTCATATTTTTATCAGTATATATCAACTTATGGAACTGCAGAAATATAAAAAGTCAAATCTCCAATATCTGTGACATTGAAATTCAATACCCATATGTGGGTAAAATTCAGCCCATAACATCTTTTAATCTTAGCATAAATATGGAAAAAGAATGTATCCTGGTCTACTCTCAAGGGAAAATGATTCTGTGAATAGTAAGTTAACATTCATAATAACAATAGCTTATTTGTTAGGGCTTGATAATCTAAAGTTTAGATTGTGTTATTTGGCTATTTTAATCAAAACTCCGAAAGTGATGTGGTATCAAAATTTATCCTCATTTTTTAAAAAATTGAGTTAGCTTCAGGTTGTCAGGCTGATGTGGGAAATGTAAGTTCCCCTGCAAGCCCCTCAGCTGGCTGTAGCCTCTTGCCTATTGTCACTTCTCATGGAGGACAGTCAGAATTCTTTTCTAAAAATTTATTTTACATTTAACTGCAGTTTCCCCTCCCTCCTCTCCCTACCTCCCCTCTGCCCACCTCCCCCTGTCCACTCTTCTGTTTCTATTCAGAAAAGGGAAAGCATCTCATTGATATCAACAAAACATGGCATATCAAATTGTAAGAAGACTAAGCACCTTGCCTTGTAGTAAGCCTGGGCAAGACAACCCAGTATGAGGAGGAGGGTCCCAAAAGGAAGTAAAAGAGTCAGATACAGCCCCTGCTATCACTGTTAAGAGTTCCATAAGACCAAGCTACACAAATGTCACATATATGCAGAGGGCCTACGTCAGTCAATATTCTTACTTAAATTTTCTCATTGTAACCGTTTCCTCTTTTCCAGTCTGGCAAATTCAAAGCTCCCTGCTCATTTGTGGCTTTTTAGAGCTTCTCATTCCAGATGTCTCTCACCATGTTGTTGACAAGGAAGGCAATACATATTTTAAGGCCTGAGAAGCTCTGGGATCTGCTGACCACAGGCCAGGCAGATGAAACTCCTCATTTCAGTTGATACAGATCAATGTCAGCACATGCGAGGTGAGGCGAGGCAGGTCTTAGCCTGCCACACTTGCCAAGTGACAGAAGCTCACAGCGACTCTCAGAATGATGCTCTATGTCATTTACAGGGCCTTATTTATTTATAATGGAAAGAGTCAAGTCTTTCACAGTCGTGTGGTTCCATGGTGCTGCATGTTGCCCACACCTGCAAAGTTGCCCTAATCATCAGTTCTCTCATTACAGGGACAGCAACTTCCTCCTTTGTAGAAAAATCATATAGGTTTATCCACATTCCTATGTCTCCTTATATGCCCTGGATTGCATCCTCTAAAATAGCATGTGGCTTTACTATCCTGTTCTTTAGAATGTGTTCTGAGAAATGTGCTCATTATACTTGCAATTGGTTGTCATGTATCAGTGTTAGAGGGGCCCTTAATCCCAAATGACTGGTGTCTTCAGAAGAAAAAGAGAAAGGAAGTCTTGGGAAGCTGAAGCAGAGCCTGGAGTGACTGTTCTATTGAACTTTTCCCTGGGTTCATAAAAAGATGCCCTCTCATGCTTTGTTTGTGCAGCCATGACAACTAAAACAGAGCAATGCAGTAGTAAGCATCTATATGCCATTAGCAAGGCAGCTATAGACACTTTCTAGAAAGGGTCTGAAGATGCTTGCCTGGGATTCCAACTCTAATCCCCCTCCCCTACCTGTCAGTAATCTGAGAAATGCTAGAATATATAAGAACTGAAGGGTTGATTCAAAGTGGGACTACAGGGTGCACCTTCTATGAGGTTACCATCCATGATAAAATGGGACTTTATGGTAAAATAGTTGTGGGGGGGGGCACCAGTGCTCCTGTTACAACCCCTTGCCTGTGTTCTGTAAGAAAGTCCTATAAAAGTAATTGGTCTCACCAAGTTGGATTTATTGCAGTCACATTTTGCTCAGTAAATTGGTGCCCTCTGGGGTGACTGGGCATTTGTTTGTATCTCTTAGGAAAAGTTAACAGACGGGTGAAATGTTTTAAAACCACAGAACACCCAGGACTCAATCTAGGCAAATGGCTAAGGGAAGGAATGATTCTCAGGAAGGTTTCTGAGGCAGAGGCATTTTTGACATCTTGATTTCAGCCTCCAGAATAACAATCTTCTGTTGTTTTAAGACAGTGTGTTGTGACAATTTGTTACAGCAGTCCTAAAAAACTAGCAGATCTTATGATCCTGATGTGGGCTAAAGGATCGTAAAGGCCATCAGTTTTCCAAACTGTCCTTCAACAATTTACATAGGAGTCTCAGTTTATCCATCCATCCATCCATCCATCCATCCATCCATCCTTCATTTCTTATGGTACTAAAAATTGAAGCTAAGTCCCTTCACATATTAGGCCAGTGGCTCTCAACCTGTGGATTACAAACACATTGGTAAATCTTTATCTCTAAAAAAAATCTATATTATGATTCATAACAGTAGCAAAATTACAGTTATGAAGTAGTAACAAAAATAATCTTATGGTTGGGGGTCACCACAACATGAGGAATTGTATTAAAGGGTCACAGCATTAGGAAGGTTAAGAACCACTGTACTAGGCAAATACTGTATGGCCAAGCCACATTCCTAGTATGAATCATGAGATTTAGAGTTTAAATGAGTTGAATCAACTAAAAATAGTTAACAGCTGGTAGTTATATTTTCCCAAAGCATCGTGTCACCCAGCGTCATCATCATTTTCTGTTGAGATTCATCTTCAGAAGGTGGTTTGTTTTTGCTGTGACTAGGTACATTACCTGACATTAGGATATTTTTTACTGCGGTCAGATGGCCTCCTGTGCCTGAAGTGATGTCCTTAAAGGAATAAAATACACATAGTATGGCAGTTCATTCAAACCTCCATTCTCTTCATTCTCAAGACATTTATTTCAGAGAAGGTAAGCAATTTTTATTACTTCATATAAATATATCATTTGTTCTAATTTGAGCGGCTTATAAAAATGATCTGTTCTTTATTATCTTAATGCTTTTATTTCACAGTATGAAATACTGAGCTCCTATTTTTGAAATAACTTTTAAAATCCTGATATATACATATACACACATACATGTATGTATGTATTTCACTCTTTTTAATTTATACCCTTTACCATCATTTTTAATCTTAAATCTCTAGCTTAAGCAGCTGAAGTTAAACTTGGTTCTAACATCACAAGCTGCAAAGGAGATTTGTTAATTCCTACACAATGCCTTCAGCAAACAGCTTGGGAGCTGGGCGCCCTCTGCTGGTTTTGAATTGTCAGAGTTGTAGGTTTTTTTTTTTCTCTCTCTCTCTCTCTTATTCTTAGATGAACATTAGATAAACAGATATTGATTTTGTTTTATCCATCGATTTTTATAACTTTGGACTTGACAAATAAATTTTGAATAAACACAAAACATTCAGTATGTATTCAAACAGTCTACAGTATATAGGAATTAGCTTTATTATATAAGTTGTGATTTCCCCGTATTTAGTTTCTATTTTATAAAATGCTTCTTGTTGCAGTCTTTGGAGTGGTGTTTATTATAGAATTTCTCAGCTTGAGGGTTGTTCATGTATTATATGCCGGTTGCTTCACTTTCTAGATGAAAAATACAAATGCACAAATGTGACAGAATTAAAACACAATAAGCCCACCCTTAGCTCTCTGCTACCATTCTTCCCAGTTATCACACTGCCCCCTATATATATCTGAGTTACAGTTTAGTTAGCTAGACTTCACACACTCTGGGGGCTCTCTTTAGATATTTTGAGTGCAGGTAGTATTTGAAATCAGTCGATAAACATCCAGAAAAAATAAGGTATAAGATAAAACACCTATGTAGAAAAAATGTACTAAAATAAAAAAGAGAGAATATTGTGTAGTAAAAAATTAGGCTTTTCAGAAGATACAATTTATTTCTTAAAACATTCTCTCTCTGTGTCTTTCTCTGTGGCTCTGTATGTGTGTCTCTGTCTCTCATTTCTGTCTCTCTGTGTCTCTGTCTGTCTGTCTGTCTCTCTCTCTCTCTCTCTCTCTGTGTGTGTGTGTGTGTGTGTGTGTGTGTGTGTGTGTGATTTTTGACTATCTTGAAGTAAGCATAGATGGACTGTAGCTCCTCGGTGAAGCTGTTCAGGAAAGATTTCCCCAGGTGATGCCTTTTCCTAAGCCCTAATTAATTCAAGCTTCATGTGTAGACTGTTAGCTCAGTGGCTTCAGAGGAGCATAATATCTTTCGCTCCCAATTGTACTCCTTATGGGAGCCTTACATATTTAGATAATACCTACGGTGCATTACAACTTTAATGCTCTGAAATTCTATCACTAAAAACAGGATCGGGGTGGGTAGGTCCATCTGTAAGGTACTTGATGTATCAGCATGTAGGACTGAGTTTGAGCCCCAGTATCTGCATACAAAGCCAAGTGTGGTGATGGATAATTGTAACATCATTGCTAGGGAGAAGACAGGCAGTTCCCTGGGGCTCACTAGCCACCCACTCTAGCTTAAGTGAAGAAGCCCAGGTGTCAGGGAGAGACCCTGTTTCAAAAATCAAGGTGGATGGCTCATCAGGAATAATGATGTCAATGGTTGATCTCTAGCATCCAGAAGCATGGGTCTGCATGCGCACACAGATATGCACATACTTGCATATACATACAGGCCTGTGCACACACAAAAACAGGATGTGGATGTGTGCACTAATGCAATGACCTCATCTTGTCTTCAGCATCACTGGTAAAATCTTAATGCCTGCTCCTTTCTTCTCTGTGTAACTTTATATAACAAGTTGTTCTTTTTTGTACGCCTAGCAAATCATCTTATTCATCCTTCCTGATATACTGTGTATGGAATCTTCCCACTCCATTTTGCCAAGGAAAATGGAGACCAACATTCCTTTATTTTTTTCCCATTGAGTCTATGTGAACACGCTTTATTGGATAGCTTATCTTTAATGTGCCACAGGTAGATAGATATCATCTCTGTATACTTTGGTATTGGAAATGTGGAAATGAAGGGCTTTGGAAAATGGGCTTTGAGATGCATTACTTTCCAGAACTAGATATCAGGACTGAAAAGCCTTGGTTTCTTAACAAGTGATAGGGATGCCTTATGTTTGGCGGCTGTATTCAAGATCAGATAAGGAAATTCACCCATATAAGGTATTAAAACAAGAAGACTTCAAGAAATATCTGAATAGTAGTGATCATCTGTGGTACAGTCAAGCAAAATATTTGGTTGCATCCTATCTTAAAATTTCCATTAAAATGCTACATTTATTATACAAAACCTTACTCTCCCAATGACAGTACCAAGACTGTGCTGATCTCTCTATAGAAACGTCTAAGAAGAAGCTGTTACTAGTCCAATAATTTCTGACTACACTGGGGTGAAAACCATCTGTCTTTGAAATCTCTGACTTCACTTTGTAGAAAACAGAACACGAATATAAGATCGCATAATAGGAAGCACACATTAAATCAATAAAACTATGATTTTTATGTTTCCACTCTAGGTAACTATTAAACTCTCCCATTTAAAATAATGTTGATATAAAATCTATGTATTCTTACTTTTGTATTCCCCCATAAATGGTTTAAAAATATCCATATTTTATTACTGCAGAATTAATGAATGTAAGTAATAAAGTTAAGACCAAATGAGAATCTTTTCCAAACTATTTCCAATGAGGTCTCCTTGTATTTGCAGATGTTGCTTGATTGTGATTGTTGTACAATGTACAGATGGCACAAGGTTCTTATGCTCTGGTGTACTGTCCTACATAAACTCCTTCCCTTGAGTATGAGGTTGTGACTATGACAGAGAAGCCACTCTAGGGTGGTGTTATGTAAGATGTTATAAAAGAGCTCAAACTAGACAGCAGTGTAGATTCTACTGCTTGTGGATGATTTGACTGTTTGAAGAAGCCCATGTGGCAAAGAGCTGAAGGTAGGCTCTCTCTGTGGAGAGACTTACTGGCAGGAAGCTTCAAAACAGAGAAAAGAGATGAGGTCAGTCCTATGCTTACAAGAGAGTGATTTTTGACAATAAATAGAAAGCCTAGAAAGTAATCCACAGCTTCCATAGCTTTCCTCAAAATCCTGACTATAGATATGTGAGACTGAGAGCCTATTCAGGCACCTGAATTTTAAAATTTCAGAATTGTGTCAGATTTTAGACAAACCATTTATGCCTTTGTTAATAGCTGAATTCATCACATAGGCATGTATGAATGAAAACTTTCCCTCTATTTAAGCTGCCTCCAACTGTTTTCTGCGTATTTGTTGTATAAAACTTCTGTAATAAATTAGCATCACTACTACTAAAGTAATTTTTTGAAACATGGTCTTTCTATGCCTCCCTGGCTGCCTGGAATTTGCTACGTAAACCAGGATGGTCAAATTATTTTCTTGATGCTATGTTTTCTAATTTTTTTCAAAATTCTATTATTTCTTAAGTATTATTTGCAGAAGAAGAAGAGTAAACCCATGGGTAGAATAGTGTTTACTCATGGGCAGAAATTCTCTCTCTCTCTCTCTCTCTCTCTCTCTCTCTCTCTCTCTCTCTCTCCTCTTAGGACTCTGTCATTGGTTAGGGCCATGACAAAGCATGTCATAAAAAAAGAAAAGCAGATGCTCCACAAAGGAAGGTGATGCACCTTTCCCTTTAATAATGTTATTAGAATGAATGTGCTTCAAGGCCATGGCTGGGCCTCCATGTGGAGTAAAAACATCATACATCATACAGAAACAATGATATTTATGGAGATTTAATCACAAATGAAAGAAGTAGAAGGATGATATATAGATAGATAGATAGATAGATAGATAGATAGATAGATAGATAGATAGATAGACAGTTAAACAGATATATTAGCCTCTATCAGAAGAATGGAGGTGAGAACAGGAGGCCAGAGGAGTAATTTCAGAGACCAGCCACCCTTCATCTTAAGGATACCCTTTAGCATTCCCTCAGAGGAGTCTTGGACTATTCTCATAAAAAGGTGTGGTGGTTTGAACAGGAATGGTCCTCATAGGCTCAAATATTTGAATACTTGGTCTTTAGGGAGTAGCACTACTTGAGAAACATTAGAAGGTGTGGCCTTGGAGGAAGTGTGTCACTGGTGGGGGCTTTGGAGTTTCAGAAGCCAAAAGACTCTCTCTTCTATTCCTGTTGACTGGGGATCCAGATGTAGAATTTTCAACTACCTCTTCAGCACCGTGTTTGCCTGCATTCAGTCATGCTTCTCACCATGATAATGAACTAAACTTCCAAAACTGTAAGCCAGCCTCAATTAAATGTTTTCCTTTATAAGAGTTTTCATGGTCATGGTGTCTCTTCACAGTAATAGGACACTGACTAAGACAGAAGAAAAGGTCTGTCTTTTTAAAAACTTCTAAGGATAGCAGGAAATTTCCTATCATGTGATTTAGTTCAGAATAGTGTATGTGACAGGGGTGGGGAAAAACCAACTCCATAAAGTTAGAGCTGTAAGTCATATCACAGACTGCTTAACTATGGAGAGAGCACTAGCTAAATGCAGAGAGGTATGACCTCATTCAGGCTATAGGACAAGGCCTAAAGGCACAGGATATGTTCCAGCAGATTAGCAGATATATAACCTTTAAAGTCCATATTGATTATATATATATATATGTGTGTGTGTGTGTGTGTGTGTGTGTGTATATATATATATATATATTCAATTGCTGTGATAAAACACCATGACCAAAAGCAAAGCAACTTGGGAGAAACGGGCTTATTTTAACTTACACTTGCTCATCATGGACTAACACAGGTAAATCAGGGCAGAAGTTCAAGTGTGGCAGGAACCTGGATGTAGGAAATGATTCAGAGGCCATGCAGGAATGCTATTCACATGCTTGCCTTTGTCATAGCTCCCAGGACCACTAGCTCAGGAAAAGCACCGCCCACAGTGAGTCAGGCCCTCCTACATCAACCATCAATCAAGGAAATGTACCACAGACTTGCCCACAGGGCATTTTGACCAGTCATTTTCTCTTTTGAGCTTCCTTCCTTCAAAATGACTTTAGCTAGTATCATATTAAAATAAAAATTCTTGGTATGTATGTGTATCTATGTAAATTATCTGTTTAATGATAACAAATTAATGATAAGCAAATCTATGTTTTATGAAGATTATTTAACTGCTATTTTTGTAACATTTGTCTTTAAAGAATTTCACTCATGATCATAAGATCATTTCCTCGAATGATTATCTGACATATAATTAGATAAATTACTAAATATGGAAAGTCTCAAAAGTCAAATTATAATACTTGTATGATATAAATACATTACTTGCTATTTATTATTTACACCTACCTCACATCTGTAAAGGCAGACTACACTTTAGACACAATTTAAAATGTTAACTTCTTAACTCAACACATTATTTCCTTGGGTAAAAATAATACTAATTTTTTCTTGGTAGTTCCAAGCTTAAAGATTTCTGATTTACTTATGCCATTCAGCATTGTTGGATACAAAGAGAACATTTCTTCACCTCTAGATTCCTCCATATGTAAGCAGTTGATCAGAGAGACGATCCCAAGAAAGATCAGTACTGGATTAGGAAAAGTCAGCAGCCAATAAATGGCATATTATCAAAGCATCAGACTATGTATAGTCCTGCTGGGAGTATCCTCAACTAGTGTAGAAAGGTCACCTCAGGGTGTATAAGCTCAATCCATCTGTCTTAAATTTATTTGGTATATGTGCTTATCTGTGTAGTTGAGGGGAATAGAATTGAATATTTCCCGAGGTGTGCCTAGGTTAGCAAAGTGACCTCTGGTACTAAAAACACTTAGCTAATGGAGCAAAGGAGTTGGCATTCTGATGCTGAGCTGGAATGCAGTGGAATATGAGAAAATAAACAGCATTTGAATGTACATCTGTGTACTAGATTCTAGTCAAGTTTACAGTTGTAATTTAAACTATATTGAATATTGCAACCCCGAGTGTGTCAGTTGGTAGACTACTTGCTTAGCATGTAGGAATCCCTGGAAACAATCTCTAGCATCTACCAACACACAGGGCGTGGTGATGGACACCTGGAACATCAGTTGTCAAGGGATGGAGATAAGATAATCAAAAGTCTGAAGTCAGAGTCATTCTTATATTATAATATAACAAGATCCCTATATTTGAAAATTTCAGTTTCTGATTTAGTGTCTTGACTCACTAAATGAATAGAAAGTTTTTATATCTTTGGTAGTTTGATTAGACCATGACAATTCCTGCCACCCAGAAATGGCAGAGCATCTACTGCTAATAATGTGGAGACAACAGACTGAACTCACTGGCATGGCAACTTCTCAAAATTCTTTTGATAATTCCATGGTTACAATGACTCTATGATGTAGCTCTGATTTTTTATAATAAAATAAAACAAAATCACTTTGGAATGGTACAACTATAAGTACACATTTTATCTTTTCAGATAAAATAAACATCCCAAATCTTCTTAGGGAATTGCAACTGGAAGGTTGCAGTGGATCTGCATCTAACCAGTAGACTTTCATTAGAAGATTAAGAATTTCCATTATAATAGACTCTAAGCAGTTCCCATGGTAACTCACCCAAGCCTTTTTCCTATACTGGAAAGATATCATTTCTGTACATACCACATGTAGTTTCTTGCTTTGTATTGGATCAAACCTTTTGATAACAGAATAAAAGAAATGAACTGAAAAAAATGTTCTGTGTTCTGTCCCTGCTTGCTGTGAAATTGTACTTGGGCACCAAGCACCAAGAATAAAAAGCCTTTTTCATTTGGGCTGTATTCACCGTGTCATTTTTTAATAACAAAAGTGCATGTCCAAGTGTTTGTGTGAAGATTATTACAAATAGTTTGCAAGTTATCGTTCCACCATCTTTCTACTCTAGCCTTTTGCTGTTTTGTTCCTTTAAGTGAAATTTCCCTTCCTGACATTTATATTCCATTACAAATAGTCTCTCTATTTATAAACTCAACTTTCCACTGTCCAGCTCAAGACCTGCAATTCAGTTCATGGCAGTAACTCTGCTGTTGTTTCCTATGCTCTATTCTTTTCTTGTTTGCTACTTTGTGAAATCTCTTAGACAATGAACTTAGTCAAACCTGGTTCTGAATGCCCCTTTTCTTTCTATGTTCTTCCTTACCAAAATATAGGTAGGTTAGACATCACTTATGCTGAGTCTACATATCTCATATTTTATTCATTTAAGAAATGCTTAGATAAAATCTATTTTTAGCTATTTGGCTTATAATAAGATTCAAACTATATTTATACATATTATAGTTTATTATAATTTTATATATATATAACTTAACAACATATTCACACAATTTAATTATATATGATAAAAAGCAATGGGATATAATCACTGATTTGATATATTTATATTTCTAGTTTTTATATTTAAAACAACAAAATGTCTATCAAACATACAATAAAATAGGTGTATAAAATGGGTAGATAATGAAATCACTTAAAATACAAACATTTGTCACTGAGAATGACTGCCAGTATGCAGAAATAATAAAATATCATGAGCAACATTTTTGAAATGATGGATAAATGATGTTTCTACCATTGACAAAGACTTAGTGTCTTAGACCTTTCTTCTAAAGTAATGGGATGTTTATGAAAACTCCCCCCCACACAATGGTTTCTGGTGTTTCCCTTCTTAATTCCTATATTAGTTTCCTAGATCAGCTAAAATAAACTTGGAACTTGACATGTTAAAACCATATCATATATGCTCTCACATTTTAAAAAGGAGACTTCACAGCCTCAAGTGTGTTTACCTAGGTGGAAACTGAGGCCTTTGTAGGAGCACAGCTCTCCTGAGGCTGCAAAGGGAGAATCTTGGTTTGCTTTTCCTAGCTTCTGAAACCCATACACTACTGTCCATATCAAAAAATCCATAAGTGACTTTTAGGGATTTAAACATCAAGCGTAGTTGAACTTTCTTAAAGCTGGTATTTCAACATTAGCAATGTAAGGAATAGAAAGGTGTGTGGTGACCATGGCACAGCAAGGTCTGCCTTCATGGTCACAAAGCCTTGTTCTCCTGTGAACAGGAAAACCACAATCATCTGGTTTTGACCAACCGAATAACCTGGGTAGTGTGTCCACTTTGAGATTCTTGCCACATTCACCCAAGTCTGCAAGGTAGTTTTGGCCATATGACATTCATGGATTTCAGAAAGTATGTGCATGTTTGAGAGTATCCTTTAGCATAACCAAAGAACCCTTGTGTAAGTATTTTCAGAGCATCAGTTTCATCATCTAGAAGGGATGAATTTTTTTTGTTTTTCGAGACAGGGTTTCTCTGTGTAGCTTTGGGCCTTTCCTGGAGCTCACTTGGTAGCCCAGGCTGGCCTCAAACTCACAGAGATCCGCCTGGCTCTGCCTCCCGAGTGCTGGGATTAAAGGCGTGCGCCACCACCGCCCGGCAATGACATCTTTTTTTAAAGTCTATTCCTTGTAAATAGTTGATACTGTGAAGATTGTGTGAATCTGTGCAATAGATAATAACATTATAAAATGAAGGAAGAATAGGTCACACTATACAGAGCTTCAGCGTTCAGAGAATTAATGCCTGGGGAACCTTTGAAGTCATTTTATTACTTATTCTGTATATTTTTTCAAAGTTTTGGTAGTGTTGCAAGCACTCACCATTTCATTACCTGGAGGAACACTGGAATCAGAATGAAAACTATTGTAATAATTTAAAGATGAGATTACCAAGGCCTGGACTTGAAAGTAGAATTATTAATGAGGAAAAGAAAAAAATAAATAGAAAAAGTAGTATGAAGAATTTAAGGGGCTTGCTCTCTAAGTTGGGGTAGTCAGGGACAATGCAAGATGAAAAAGGAAAGATAAGAATAGGGAGATTATAGGACAAAAGACTTGGAATAAAGGGTGAGGCAATTATAGGCACAGTTATTATGAGGTTACTTTTGTTCTTTCCAATAGAAATATCCATTAGTCAGGCTTCATGAACTGGTGGACCCCCAGGAATGGGTAAGATGCTGTAGTCCCCTTAAGAAAATCAAGTTCCTGGAAAAAAATGTGAAGACTTAAAAGTCACCACTGTAACATGATAGTGATAGACTTACTGAGTAAAGACATATCTAAGGCATTGTTGATGCTGTTACAGCTGGTCCTTCTGATGTTTACTAGAGATGAAAAGAATTCTTGCTTTGAAGACTTAAGAATACATGGCTGTATAGAACCCAGAATATCCAGGCCAATGTGAAATGACTTTTCATTATAGATGCCATTTATTATCTAGACTGTATATAATCAGCTTGATGACTATGTATCTCAAGGACAAATGATTGAGACAAGTTAGTATGTTGTGGAATGAATATTTGTGTTTCTACCTCCTTAACTTATATGTTCTGATATAATCCTCAGTGTTATAGTGTTAGAAAATGGCATCCTTAGGAAGTGGTTATGTCATGAGAACTCTGTTATCATTAGTAGAACAAGTACCCTCATATAACAGATCCCGGGGATCTGGCTATTCCCCATCCAACATGTATAAAGATGGGCAAAGTGGTAAACCTGTGAATCAGAGAAAAAGCTGGTGTCTTTACCTTGGGTTTCCCCTCCTGCAGAATAAGTGGCAAATCTCTGCTGATCTTAAGCCACCCAAGCAAGACGAATGTCCTAGAAGCCAAACAAGCTCCATACAGCCAAAACCCCAGCCACAGGTTTTTCTCTTGCCTTCCAAGCACTAGAGAATAAAAGTCTATTGGGTAAGTTTCTCTTTTATAACAATGATAAGTCTGCTTTTCTTTATCTTGTGCACATCCAACTCATTTAAGCTTTTAATTAGTAGGAGATGCTCCGTCCTTGCTCAGAAGCCATTTAATTCACTCGCAAGTTTACTTTGTGAAATCACTTGTAATTTTCATTACACTCTTCGAAGTCTTTCAAAGGAGGCAAGTACTTTTCAAATGCTTCTAGGTAATTATGGTGAGTTCGGAAACAAAAGTTTTACAAGAAAAACATACCTACTGAGTTACTGTATTGATTATGATCTGAAAGTACATTAGAACACATTACTAAAGTATTTAAGCTTTTTCTGAGAGAATTCTGGTCTATAACGAAAGAAAGTGTTTCTTCGCTCTCACAAAATGTAATACACCTGCCCTAAAATCAGGTATTCTGAAACAGAATCAAAATTCAGGGAGGAGAAAATATTTGTATAAGTGTAGATAATATTTGAAAATCTTGTCCTTTACTTGGTGACAAAATGGGGTTTTAAGAGGTGTCTACACTTCCCTGATGGTTCAGAACTATTCACCATAATTAGTAACTCGGAACGCTTACACATGCATTCTAGAGGTCCCTAACAGGGTGGCTCTAGGGAGAAAAAAAAATAAAAATGAATCTTATAAACTATGAGTATTTCCTATCACTCTCCAAGCTTTTCTTTACAAAGAAGAGGTTGGTATGTATGGGGACTGGTTAATTTTTCCATTTTCATTAAATATATCATAATTCAAAGGTAAACGTTCAATATTAAATTATTTTATTAATGCTGTTTTAAAAGTAAAATGGTAATTTTATAAATTCTATATTCATTTTGTTTGTACCTAGCTAAATTATAATTTATGAAAATTTTAAGTAAAATTTAGTTATCAATATTTAAGTGGAGATACATATCCAACATTACCTAAACTCAATTGCCAACTATTATGCTGACTTCTTTAAGATGGTTATATTATAATTTAAAAGCCCATCATTAAAAAAAATAGCAGTACAGTACAACAAGCTGGTTCAGGTGCTTGCTGCCAACGTGAAAAACCTGAATTTGTTTCCTGGAACCCACACAATGGAAGGCAAGAACAAATACCCACTATGGTCATCTGCTAAGCACCTATGAATTTTTCCATGTACACACACACACACACACCACAGTAAATAAATGTTAAAAAAGTGTCTCTAAACCAATAAGAAAGGATAAAGGCAAAACATTTGAATGCATGTTATTTCAAGTCTATACATGAAAATATTAAGTAAATGGCAATCATAAAAATACTTGCTACACTTCTGACACAAGGTAATAACTATGTCCTGCAGTATACTTCCAAATGAGAAGAGAAAATCACCCTTCTCAAACCTCATACACACATAATCAAAACTATGAACTCTCAGGATCAACCACTGTGATCACACCCCCACAACTCTAAGGAGTATGACGAAAATTAGTTCAAGCACAATAAAGGTAAACTTTGGATGGAATCACACTTTCCCATTAAAGTTGTACCATGATGACTTGTCTTGCTCAGCCTTACTCCTATTAAACTCATAAACATTTGAAAATGAGTTTCTCTTTATTCATACTTCTAATGTTGTATAACACTTGATATTAAAATTTATTTTTAAGTCTATATCCAGAGCAGGAAGTATGGATACTAATCAATTTTCAGGTAAAAGGACATAGAGCAGTGGTCTCAACCTAGGAGCTAAAGGACCCTTTCATGGGGATCACATATCAGATACAAGAAATCAGATTCATAACAGTAAGAAAATTAAAGTTATCAAGTAGCAATTAAAATAATTTTATGGTTGGAGGTCACCACAATATGAAAAACTGAATTAAAGAGCTTCAGCATGGTTCAGTTGAGAACCATTGATATAGAGTCTCTTCTAAGACAAGAAAATTGTGCAAATAATGTTAAATGTTAAACCCTGGGAGATCAAATTAAATTACAGTTCATGCATTAATATATATCTAGTGCAGGTTTAGATTATGTTAGTAAAAGGATATCTGATAGAAGACAAACTAAATTATTTGGAAATTTATGATTAGAACAGAGTAGCCAAGTATATAAAAGCAGAACATAGCAAATATACCATGGAAATATTGAAGATAATGTGGCATGTGCAGGGAATTATCATATCGATACCCGAGCAAAAGAAATAACTGGGACATCAGAATATGGCAAGCATAAGAGTTAGCTGAGTGTATCATTCAAAGCAATTTGGACTTTATTCTTGAAGCAGTGAAAGTCTGATGAAGATTTTATTAAGGTTTGAAATCTAATATAGCATGAATGCTGTAGTCAGGGAAACCATGAGGTTTATTTAATATGTGGGTGAAAGAGGATACATAGTCCTGGATGTGAGGGGACTATGAAGTAGGATAAGAGACATTTATATAGACATGAAAATGCAAGGTGTCAATGGCATATACTACTTAAGGAGTTTCTATGTTAGACCTCAATTTTGAATGAGAGTGTGAAAAAAGAGACAAAATGACTCAAGTTTGTAAAAAGATGAAAATTCACAGGAATTAAATGACCATTTATCCCACAGCCTATTGGAGGGTATAGACATGCTAGTATTTCATTGAACTGCTCCCTGGATACTCTGGGATAATTTATAAGTTCTTTCATTTATAAAAATTATATCAAGTTCACAATGTTTTAGTTTTTGGAAAATGTTAGAGTCAAGATATCAAAACACAAAGTAAAAAAAAAAAGACTACAAGAAAAAGACTATCAAAAGTTGTAATAGAAAACATATCAGCTCACCTCAAAGGTAAATCCATCAGAATACTTTGAGATCTATCATCAAGAACATTAAAAGCCAATGATGCATAGAATAGTAAGTTTCAAACCCTGAAACTAAATATTTGACAACTGAGATTGCAATATCTAGAAAAACCATCTTTTAAAACCAACCTACAGATAAGGACATTTTAAGACAATCATAAATTTTGGCAGCTCATGACCACCAAGCCTTCCCTGTAGAAGATACTTAAAGCAATACTATAACTGAGGATTTTAAAATACAATTTCAACCACTGGGGCACAGGAAGAAAATATTTCACAATAGAACTAGATGAACAAAGGAGAACTAGGGAGAAATTCATCACAGTAATTCAGAAAAGCCTTGACTCCAAGAAGTGAGGTTAAAAAATAACAATAATCCAGTCAATCACAAAAGTAATCATAGGAATTAGGAAACATCTCCCAGTAATAACTTTAATATATAATGTCTTCTATCACTCAATAAAAGACAAACAGTAACTGATAGGATTTAAAAACTAGATCCATTGACAATGAGAAGATGGAAGTGCATGTATCAAACAAATGAAAGCCAAAACAAAGCTTAGATAGCTATTCTAGTATTTGATACAGTAGATTGTGAAGGAAAATTAGGCAGAAGAGATGAAGAAGACCACTACATATTAATACAAGTGATAATTTAGGAAGATGTAGCAATTGAAAAAATATATATGCATCAATTTTTAGGGCTTTTAATTTTATAGATCAAATGCTAATGGGCATAAAATTTAGACAGCTCTTGATACAGTAACAGACAGTGATTTCTGTAAACCACTAGGTATATCGTTTAAACTAAATTAAATAAAGAAACTTGAATTTAAAAAATCAATATCATGCATTAAAAGGACTCATAGCCACAGAATATTCTAGCTGAAACACACATAATATACATTCTTCTTACCATGCCATGCAGCCATCTCTAAAATAGATTACCCTGTAGACCACAATACAAATTTCCATAATACAAAAACCATTAAATAATTTCCTATATCTTCCCAGAAAAAGGCAAAATGCAAGTAAAAAAAAATCAATACGAATACAAACTAATGAAATTTCAGAGGCTCCTGGAGAATTAAAAAATATACTCTTGAACTGACGAGAGAAATAAGGAGGATTTAAAATTTTCTAGACAAAGATGTAAATGAAACCATAGCTAACCAGAACTTTGGGATATCACTAAAGCAATTCTAAGAGGACAGTTTCCAGTCATGAGGGCTACTGGCTAGCTTTCACAGTGTCAGAAAGTACAAGGCATGTTACTGGAAAAAACGCAATCAATAGTCTTATGTGGCTTTGAACCGTGAAAACTACAAAGATGACTACCCTGGAATAATTATTCTCATTTGTGTAATAGTAGCAAAACTGTGTTGGGAATAACTAACAACTTTCTTATTAGATTTAAGGCTCAATTTAGAATATAGAGCTCCTGTGTGCTACTGTTGGCTGGGCTGAGAACTTGTGGCTAGGTAGAACAGAAGCCTTAAGGTGGAATCTATCCTGAATAGACATAGTATTGAACTGCCACTAAATACTTACCTTTATAACTAAGCATAGATTAGTGCAGCTCTCAGTCCTCATGAGAGGAACTTGTTTTTGTAGCATATGTTAATTAGAGACTCACAATTGTTCAAAGTATGGAGAATATGAGGCTGTGGAGGGTTCAACCCTAAACTGGACATTCTATATCATACACTGTCTGTCCAGGGTTCAAGTACCATGATAGAAAGGGTAGCAGAAAAAATATAAGGATGATAAGAAAGGGAGGAAGCTGGGAAAATTTATGTTTTAGACACAGCATGCCTGCTGCCCACATGAACTCACAAGACATGCCTGATATCAAGTAGCCAAAAATCTAACATTTGACTAAGAGGGAGGATTGGATCACCCTAGGATGGGAAAATAGAACAGAGAGTTAGTGATGGAACAAAAGGATCAAATAAGAGAAGGAGGGAACAGGGGAAATAGGAGGAGGGACAGCTAAAACCAAAGGCCATTTGATGGGTTATATGGAACCTAATAACAGAAAAATTATTCCATTATCAATAGCTTATACAGTGAAATATTTACATTTTAATAAAGAGATGAAAGATCTCTACAATGGAAAGATCTTCAATGCTCATGGATTGGCATAGTATAGGTTATGATAGCACCTATGCTACCAAAAAAAGTTCTACACACTCAACACACTATTCATCAAAATTCCAGCGACATCCTTCAGAGAATTACTTAAACCCATACTGAAATTCATAGAGAAGCACCAAAGACTGCAGATACACAACAGCAGAAACAGCAACTATAGAAGCATCACAATACCTGTTCTCAAACTGTACTATGGAGCTATAGTAATAAAAATATCATAGCAAAATAATTACCACAGCCAAATAAATTGACAGGCTAAACTAGAGAAATAAACACCCTTACTATAGTGATGGAATATCCGACAAAGTTGTCAAAACCACACATTGGAGAAAAGATAGGCTTTTCAACAAACTGTGTTAGCAAAACTGGATGGGCATATGGGAAACAATGAAAAGGACCATATTTCTCAATCTGCATAAAATCAATTAAAATGGATTAAGGATCTTAATTAAGAGTTAAAACTTAGCTGGGTGGTGGTGGCGCATGCCTTTAATCCCAGCACTCAGGAGGCAGAGGCAAGCAGATCTCTGTGAGTTCGAGGCCAGCGTGGGCTACATAGTGACTTCCAGGAAAGGCACAACGCTATACAGGGAAATACTGTCTCGAAAAACAAAACAAAACAAACAAACAAACAAAAAGACTTAAAATGGGAACTGCTAGGGCAAAGGTCTTAAAGATGTAGATGCCACCAAGACCTTTCTGAAAATGGCTTTAACAGCACAGGGAATAATCCCCCAAAATGACAAGTAGGATTTCATAAAATTAAAAAAAAAATTGAACTGAAGAGTTGTTTCTGTGGGTAATGGCACTTGCTTCCAAGACTGTTAATCTGAGTTTGATCGCAGGACCCACATAGAAGAAGATAACCTATTTCTTTTCCAAAATCACACCTGGCCTCCACATACATGCTGTGGCATATGCCCCTTAAATAAATAAATGTTGTAATTAAAACAAATCTCAGAAGCATGAAAAGAATCTACACAATGAGAGAAAAATCTTTGCCAATTTTCTTATTCTAGACATTAATATATAGAAATACAGAAGAATTAAACACCAACAAACAAATTATACAGTAGAAAAATGAGCTGATGAATACAGAATCCCCAAAGACATAAAAATATCTACTTAAATATTTGAATGTGTTCTGCATTTTATCTGATATAATTATCAGAGAAAAGCAAATTAACCTACATTAAGATTCCATCTAATCCCAATTAGCATGACTGTTATCCAGTGTTATTGAGGGTGTTGAAAAAGAGGAGTCTTTATACATTGATGGTGGGAATAGAAGTATGTGGTGGTTTGAAAGAAAATGGCCTGCAAAGGGAGTTTCACTCTTAGGAAGTATGGCCTTGTTGAAGGAAGTGTATCACTATGGGGATAGGCCTTGAGGTCTCTCTCATATATGCTCAAGCCACATCCAGTGTCTCAGTTCACTTCCTGTTGCCTGCAAGATGCAGGACTCTCAGCTACCTCTCAACACCATGTCTTCTTGCACCCCACCATGTCCCACCATGATGATAATGGACTAAATCTCTGAAATTATAAGCTGTCACCTCAATGAACTGTTTTTGTTTATAAGAGTTGCTGTGGTTATGGTGTCTCTTCACAGCAATAGAAACCCTAAGACAAGAATATGTACAGTCATTATAGAAATATATATGGTGATCCACCAAAATATTTGAAAAAAAGTAGATTCACCCAGGAGTGTTGTAGCTAGACCCTGTGATCTAGCTACAACACTCCTGGGTATAAATTTGAAGGAGTCCAAGTAGCCTTTTCAAAGAGATCTCAGGGTAAGTGTGTTTACTGCTGCATTATTCACAATAGCTAAGATATAGAACCAGTCAGAAGTTTACCAATAGATTAATTGCTAAAGCAAATGTGTACATATGTACAATGGAATTTTTACTTATCTGTAATATGGAATGAAATTATGTTATTTATAGGAATATGGAGGTGAATATCACTATGAGCAGCAGAATAATTCAACTCATATATTCAATACTACAGATTTTATCTCATATATGGTATGTGATTTAAGATATGAATTAGATGTAAGACATGAATTAGAATGGCATCTTCTAATAGTGGAAAGAGTTCTAAAAGGAGAGGGAAGGAAGGAACAAGAAACTCCAGGGGAAGATAAAGGACATGAAACAGCAGGAAGGTTTGGGATGGGAATAGGACTAGTCAGAGTAGGAGAGGGGTGAGAGAACAGCGGGCTTGCAAAAAAGAGCGGAGTATAATGGCTAATGTGAAAATGATTAAAAATGTTATAGCAAATCCCAATACTTTGTGCAATCACTTAAAAATGTAAAGTAAGTTCAAGCATCAACATTCTTGAGAAAAGAGGTGCAGCTAGTTTCAGAAATGCAGCTGAGTGAGGGTGGCTCAAGCCTGTAAAACCAACACATAAGAGATGTAGGCAGGAAGACCAGGATTTCAAGGCCAGCCTTAGCTCCATGGGAAGCTCAAGGCCAACGTGGGCTACATGAGACCTCTTAAAAACAAACCAATAAGCAAATTCTGTAGAAATGCAAATGAAGTAAAAATATTTGGGTTTGTTATGACTTTTGTGTAAAAGCAGGATGGGGAGTATGAATACTTATATTGGCTAGAGGCTACTTGTAAAAATTCATAAGTAGATAACTATAAAAAATTGATGTTTCCATAGCAACGTAAGAGAATAAAACATAAAAACAGAAAAGATAACCCAGAATAACAGCCTAAAATATGTTCCTTTCCTAAAGTAAGGAACTGAAAAATGTAAGCACATCTCTATTAAATAACTTAGAAATACTGAGTTTCATCAAAGCAAAAATCATCATAATAGAGTTTTATACATGGTTTATCTCTCTTATACTATTCAGTTTTTAGAATAAAAGAGAAATTTCTGCTAACCAAATAATGCTAAAGGATGCCCAGCATCTTTTTCTTATTGAGCATAAGCCTCTGATTGATGCTTTGTTTTTCCAGTTCTTTTTATTAATTTTTTCATTTATTTTGCATACCAACCACAGTTTCCTCCCCTCTTCTCCTCCCATTCTCTACCCCCACCTCTTATATATCCCCTCCCGTATCCATTCCTTCTCTGTCTCCTTCAGGAAGGGGCAGGCCTCCAATAGTAGTCAACAACAAAGCATGGCACATCAAATTGAGGCAGGACCAAGCTCCTCCCGCTGCATCTGCATCTAGGCTGGGCAAGGCAACTCAGCATTGGGAATAGGTTCCCAAAAGCCAGCTCAAGTGCCAGGAACAGGTCCTGATCCCACTGCTGGGAGCCCAGTGACCCCAGCTAAGACTCCTAACAACAGTGGAAAGGGTGCCTGAACTGGTCCTATCAGCTGGGTGACTACCCTAATTGTCATTAGACAGCCTTCATCAGGTAACTGATGGGAAGCAGATGCAGATATCTAGAGGCAAGCACTATGCTGGGTCAAGTGTCAGGAATCCTCTTGAAGAGAGGGACTAGAGATAATAAGAGCCAGGGGTGTCAAGGTCCATGATAGAACACACAGAGACAGCTAACCTGAGCTTCTGGGAGCTCACAAACTCTGGACAGAAAGCTAGGAAGCCTGCATGGGACTGACCTAGGCACTCTGCATGAGTGTGACAGTTGTTTTTCAAGTCTCTAAATTATTTTTTGGGATTATTATATAATAACATCATTTCCCCTTTTGTTTTCCTCCCTCCAAGCCCTCTCATATATCTCCCCTTGCTCTCTTTCTTCTTTAATGTTATTACACATATTTTTGTGTGTATGTGTGTTACATATATGTGTGTTTGTATATACACAGACATATAAGTATATCTAAGTTATATATATATATATATATATATATATATATATATATTTCTAAGTATGTGAATACAACCTGCCCACTCTGAATAATAAGACTTGTAAATACATATTTTTAGAGCTGATCTGAATTGGTTATTTGAGAACATACTTAGAAATAATGATCAAGATAATGTCAGCAGGCCAGAATGAACTGCACATTCTATATGCACCATGATATTGAGTTGGATTATGAATCATGTATCTTTGGAAGAAAAAAAATTGAATGAAATAATTTTCCTTATTGTGTAAGTAATAAAACATCAAAACTTAGTTGGTTATTTGTATTGATTGCTTTTTAGATTAAAAGGCTCTGAAATAAGTATATATGTATATTTATAAACATTACTAAATACTTATGTAAGGAGAACTATATTTGTTTGATTTCTAGTTTATTATTAAGTTTATAATGCAGAGATTATAGAATAACAGGAGATTTTGTACAGTTTTTAACAATCATTTTTTCCTAAATTGCTTTTATATTATCTTCAGTAATTCCCTTTTCCCAAATGCAATAAATTATAAACTTGATTTTAAATATCTTCTTACTAGAACTGAAACTTGGAAACACATTAGTTAGGATTTTAATATTTTTGTTTTGTTCTTAATGGAGAAAGCTCCTTTTCACATTTCTTTAGTGTATCACGCAAGCTTTCTGTGAAGCAAGCTCCCACAGTCAACTGGACTCATTTTCTTCTTGATTCATAGTACCAAAGTCAACATGTGTCACTGTAGAGAATGTTGACACATGCTGGACAGGATAGTTGTTGCAACCTCAATTCGCTTTGCCCACAAATGTTCCCACTGGCACAGAACTTTTTGCTGTTGTCCCCATCCATTCCTGTAGTCAGTTTGTTTATTGACTATCTGCTATCTCAGATTCAGCATTGTGATTGCAGTTCCCAGGAAGATTAAATGTGGCTTCCTAACGTGACTACACATCAGAACTGCTGCAATACAGTGACTCACAAACAAGTGGACTTTTGGTGTCTCTCCCAGAGAAACTTTTCCGTGCTCAAGGAAAACAGAAGATTCTTCCTTGTGCTCTGGTAGGAAATTCATACTAGATTTCTATCTGTCACTGTGCTGACTCATCCACTTTAATTTTTTTTTTTTTTTTTTGAAATTCAAAAACTCTTAGGAATTCTTATACACATAGAAATTAACAAACCAATTACAGAAAATCACCACTGGGAAAACACTGCAGTTGTAGAAACATTGTTTTCTTACTCAGTTAATGGCAAAGCACATTTAAACACATCATGATAAAATGAGATGTTTAAGTATACTGACTGTCTTCATTTAATATAGGCTTATTTTAAGTTTTGCTTTTTTCATTCAATCTGCGTTTTGGTCTTAAGATACTTGGAACAATGAGATAGGCATAATTAGTTGTTGGTTGGAATGCCAGTTCATTTATTATTGACATGTAAACCAGAGCATACACTGATTGTTTTAACAGTATCCCTCCTCTCCTACCCCAAGTAAGGAGCCGAAAACAAAAGACTGTGTACCTGGTTACCTCCCATGCCATGGCAGTTGAATATACCCACTTTTTCATTTTCTTTGCGGCCCATGTTGTCTAAGCATTGATTGGTTTCAACATTTCTTATCTAAAGAGAACACACACAAAACAAGAGGGTCAAACAAATTCAAATACTTAAGCCATAAAGTCGTTCTGATAATCATGAATTACAGAGTGTTAGCTAAATAATAAAAGTTTGTAAGAAAATTATTTTAAGAATGTGTTTTAAATATCATTTTATCTTTTTCTACCTATGATTAGGCTTAAACATCTTCCTAAACTTTTCCTAGCTAGAATTGGAACAATGTTGGTTTTGAGATTAGCATCTAATCAAACAATGAAGGAAGCTCTCTATATATGTTATCAAAGTCTTTTAAACATTAGAATATTCTGAAATTCCATCCAAATAACTAATTGATTCTTAAACTCCTATAGAATCACATTTTTTTAAAAAGGAAAATAAATTGGATTTGTACTTGAGTTTATATTTTTAGATTTCTGTATTATATGTTCCATCTTGTTAAATAATAAAAAGATAATTACATTGCTTTTTTTCTGTGACTTAGAAAGATTTGTACATTTTTCTTTATACCTAGTGCTAAACTTAATACAAAGTTTTTAACCCTACAAACCACTGTTACAAGCTAAATGCCATTTCATATTGCAAATTCCTCAAAAGCAAGATTAAGCTGGCAAGTATAAACATATGTTACTGGTTTATAATCAAACATTGCATTAGTCCTGTGATCAACATAATGTTATTACACATTTGAACTGAATGTAAATTAAAGTCATTTCTTAGTATTAAAGATGCTGAGATTTTTAAATCAAGCATAAATTGTTATAAAAGAAGTGGTGGAGGGGGGAAAGAATACCTGTGTTAAATAAATGAAGTATTTAAAAATAATTTTCTTTGGATGGAACTAGAAAATATGATCCTGTGTGAGGTAACCCAGACACAGAAGGACATAGTATGTACTCACTCATAAGTGGATACTAGATGTAAAGCAAAGGATAACCAGACTACAACCCACAGCTCCAGAGAAGCCAGCTAACAAGGAAAACCCTAAGAAGGACACATGGATTGCCCTGGAAAGGGGAAATAGATGAGATCTCCATGAGAAAACTGAGGGTGAGAAGGGGCAATGGAGGGTAGGGGATGGGGGATGAGAATATATGGGAATGGGATGGTTGAGCCGGAACAGGGACAGAGTGGAAGAGTAAGGAAAGAGATACCATGATAGAGGGAGACATCAAGAGAACAGTGAGAAACAGGGTGCTAGGGAAGTTCCCAGGAATCCACAAGGATGACCCCACTTTAGACTTTTAGCAGTAGTGAAGAAGGTGCCTTAACTGGCCTACTCTGGTAATCAGATTGGTGAATACCCTAACTGTTATTATAGAGCCTTCATCCAGTAACTGATGGAAACAATGCAGAGATCCACAGTCAAATAACAGGTCGAGCTCCAGGAGTGCATTCGAAGAGAGAGAAGAGGGATTCTATGAGCAAGAGGTGTCAAGATCATGATGGGAAAATGTACAGAGACAACCAAACCAAACTGGTGGGAACTCATGAACTATGGGCCAAATAGCTGTGGAGCCTCCATGAGACTGGACTAGGCCCTCTGCTTAGGTGAGACAGTTGTGTAGCTTGACCTGCTTAAGGGGCACATGGCAGTGGGATCAGGATCCATTCCTGCTGCATGAACGGGGTTTTTGGAGCCCAGTGCCTATGAATGGACACCTTACACAGTCTTGGTACAGGGGGAGGGGCTTGGACCTGCCTCAACTGAATGTACCAGGTTCTGCAGACTCCCCATGGGAGTCCTTGCCTTGGAGGAGGTGGGAATGAGAGATGGGTTGGAGGGGAGGCTGGGGATCAGGCAGAGGGAGGAGAGGGGCACCTGTGGTTGCTATAAAAATGAACAGAAATTTTCTTAATAATATAAAAAAGAAAAAATTTCTTTATTCACCACCCAAGTGCATATTTATATTTATCTACCCTGATTCTGAGATTTCTGTATCTCTGTGTCATGTAAAGATATACATATCTTTATTGTATACTCTGTAATTACCTAGATATTGTTTTTCTACAAGGTTATTATGCATTGGTTACAATTTTTTTCATTTTTTCCAATTAATAAAATTAGAGATGTTTGATATAATTTTACAGAAAATAGAGGAGATGTATATAATTAAATTTTCCTATTTTGTGAGCATTATTGTTAATGCTTCCTGGGGGTGCAAAAAATCCTTTGATTAGCAGGAAGACCTAAATGATCACATTGGGTAAGATTTGGAAGTGGCTAAGATTCTCAAGCCCTCTTTCAATGGGTGGAAATTTGGTTCAGAATTACAGACACTTCCATCAAGAAATCTGAGCTGCAACCCAAAGGACAGAGAAGAGCACACTGTGATTGTTCTACTGAAAGTACTTCCAAAAGTACACGCAAATAGGTTCGATTGTATTTTCAAGCTGATTTAGGTTTTTTGAAAACTGAGCCCATAAGCAGATCATTTCCAAGATCAGCACATGCACAATAATTAGAAAGGTAATAATTGATAGGTAAATAGGTCTGTGTGCAATTCACATAGTCTAATAAATCATACATTATATGGTTGAGTTCTAATATCATATCTCTGGTAAATTTGTCATAAAAGACATACAAGATTCACGGCACTTGAAGAGATATAAGTTACAGTGTTATATGTAAAGTCACTTGTAAGGTTTTGTATCTCTGTTTGACAATAAAAATTTCAAAGCATATCTTTCCCAATATATAATCTGATGGTAGCATTTTAAAGGAACATTAAATACATTAAATAGGCACATGACACTTGATTCTGATAAATTAAGTACAGAATTTTAAAAAACCTCCAAGTTTGGGACTGAGAAAGTGTTTAATTGTCTACTCTAATTTAGTTATGTTTGTATTTGTGAACTCATTACAATAAAATGACTTTTTTTTAAAAGAAGAATGCCCAAAATATATTGTCCTTAATAACAATTTATTATTGATCTACTATCTATGATATAGAAATTTGATTTCTGTTCTTTGTAATCTTTTATGAATTCAATGATTAAATCAAAATATTAAGAAAATTCACATCTTACATAAAGCACTGCTTGGTGTAGGATAATACAGAAATGAACAAAGGAAACATAATTTCTTTCACTGTGGAGTTTACATTTAAGTATGAAAGAAAGCAATAAAAACATATTCACAATATGTCAGAATATTAATATGTCTCATGGGAGAGGGAGAATTAGCCTTTCCTAAGGATGAATCCCCTAATTAGTTATTCAATACAAAATGATCAGCCCTGAAGTTATATACACATAAGCCACAGTAAACAGATTCACTATGCTGTATGCATATAATTTTGCATATGTGTGTAATAATAATAACCAAAGAAAAAGAGCCCATCAATCCAAGAGGAACTGAGGGAGAGGTGGGTGGAGTTAGAGGAGGGAAGTGGAAGGTGAAAGTAATAAATTATATTTTACTTTAAAACATTAATTTAAAAGGCCTCATAAAAACACAAAGCACAGGAAGAGTAGGCAGTGATATAGGTGTCTGTTTACAAGGGAACTGGGAAAGACCATTTTAGTTTTGTGAGATAGCAATCCTAATCCCATCTATTCAAGAGCAACCCAGACAGGAGAATAGCAGACAGGTGCCCCTGCAGTTACAGAATACCGGAATAACAGATTAGCAGCTGTGGCCATGGGGCAGGGCGCAAGGAGCAGGCTACACAAGGGTCCAAGACTAAATAATGTCAGCAACCCTGTGTTCTCAGTACACCCGTGCACAGTAATCTCTTCCTGTGGTTGCTGAAAGTGGGTTAGAGACAGTTCAGGAAGCCAGAAAACAAGTATGAAGTCTACTGTCATGATGTCGAGCAATGTGACTGGGCTAAAGGGTAACAGGGATCAGGAAGTAAATTTTGGAACACTTTTTCTTTTCAGATGAATCCAGAAGAGATTTCAAGTAGCTTGTATATGAGCTAGGAAACAAAAAACAACAGACATTACAAAATATCTCCAGTTTGGATCCACACAAATGGACAAAAGATGTCCTTAATTACTCAAAACAATATTCTGAGTTCATATATGTGCAAGGCAATCTTGTGGTCTCTGTACTTGAAAATCACTTTGGTGAATCAGAAGTCCTTGCCTGGCAACATATGGTTTTGAGGTTATACAAAATGCTGGTCTACTTACTTCCAGGATAAAGTGTTACTTTTGACAGGTCCAGTGACAATCTGGTTTGCTCCTTATCAATTTTACAAGAATGAATATTCCTAGACATCAAATTGTCTTTACTGCTTGAAAGTCTAATAGATGTTTTTGCCTCAAAATATCTTGGTATTTCATACTATGGAAAATACTGTGTATACTATTCCTTCTCACAATAAAGATTCAATTTTCAGGACTGGCTCCTTGAATTACACTCAATAATGCTCATTTTTCTTCACTAGGGTGATTTTTACATTTACGAAATGTTGCTTTGGGTATTGTTTATTATCTTCTATGTCTAACAAATTTTATCAAAGTTAAATTTTCTTTGTCATTTAAATTGTCCTCCTTATCTACCCTTAAAACTATAATGGATTTTTCTGTTAAGGCTATGGATATTGTGTTCTTAGTTGTTAAGCACTTACTTCTGAGATTATTTGTTCTTTAATTTCTATAATTTCCTATATTTTAGTGATGTATCTTAGAGGTTTGCTGAATTTGGATGTTATTGTTCTTTTCTATATCACAGTTTACAACACTTACTTTATGTTTTAGTTACTTCTGAATAATTAGGTTGCATCTAAAATTTCAACCTGTTTGCAGTATCTATAATGATATATACTGCTGATTATAGAGTTGTTTAGCATTCACTCTTTTGTATAATTTTTTCAAGTTATTTTTTCTTGCTTTGTCTGAATTCTATTTTCCTTAACTTTTAAGTGGGAAGGTTGATCGGGAGTCATTTCATACTTCATCTGGAGATTTGTCTTCTCTGTACTTTTAAAGATTGTCTATTTAAAGCCTCTACTGTTATTTTAATCTCTTAGTTGTTTTTTTTTTTTTTTAACCGTTCATTGATGTGTGATATTTTGTTTGTGTTCTGACAAATAAAGCTTCTCTGGAGATTAGAGGATAGAGCTAGCTACTAGGTAACCATAGAGGTCTGGAGGTCGGTACAGAGAGGAAACAGGAAGTGATAAGGCTTGGCAGAGAGAAGTGATAAAGTGGGGGTGGAAACAGGATCTCAGCACTTTTGGTTTGAGGATTCAGAGAGGTAAGAAGTCGCTAGTTGCTGCTGCTCTGCTTCCCTGATCTTTCAGCTTTTACCCAGATCTCTGACTCCTGGTTTTTATTAATAAGACTAATTAGGATCATGCTTCATTTCATATTTTTAATTTTTTTTGTCTGAACCTCTCGTTTTACTTTCCCTTTTGTCCTTTCCTCCTAGATTTTGGCTTTGTTCTTTGGTTTCTCTTAAAAGGGGGACTGCAGGGAGAGAGTTTCAAGAATCCACAGGTGACACAATGCTGAGACCCTTCAGATTATAAAGTAGAGAGCTCACCTGTATGTGAAAGGCCCTTCCCAGGTTCAGCTACTATTTTTAAATTAGTGGGAAATAATTGCTCCTCAGAAACTGCTGGAGTTTGGAATTATCCTGGCCTAATTTCTGTCTGGCCCCTCATTTCTCCTCCTGGTCTGCAAAGATGACAATGTCATGCCAGTGCTGAATGTGGCGCCTCCTATTTTGGAGTCTGTGAATCTACCTCATTGCTTCATTTTGTTGTCTAATTCACACCATGTTATCTTTTCTTTTTGCTTTTCTTTCGAGTTTTTATTTTTACCCTCTGTCCTGGTGATCTTCTTGTTTAAGTCAGATGATGTCATTTCAAAAGAATTCCAGAAGAGTTCTATTTTTATTAGTAGAAGCCTGTCCTATTTTTGAAGTTACAACCATGCTTTTGGCTTCTTAATTTATGTGCAAGTAGTATCACTTGTCCTTCCAAATGTAGCACAAAGTGGTTATTGTATCTGAAATAGAGTGAAGTCTGTCAAGCTGGGAGAATAGAAATAGATATGGATGGCTGGTTTAGAAAACTTGTCAGAATGAACTTAGATTAATGTTTGCAGGGACAAATCAGTCTGCAATCTGTGCACACTTAGAGAAGCTGAAGCTAAGCCTTTATATTGGTTTGTAAAGCCAACCCATCCCTACCATAATAGAAGTCACTTACATATGTGTGCCTACCTATTACATGCTGTGTTAATTTTTCCCTTCTGCCTTTGTCACTTTGTCAAAAATACCTAAACAAAGTGACACAGAGGAGAAAAGATGGTTTTCACTGAGGGTTTCAGGGATTTTCTTCCATCATGGTGGAGCCAGTGTGGATGAGCAGAGAAGCTCGAACATGGCAGCCAAGAAGCAGAGAGATCACCTACACTGCTCACTTGCCCATTTTTCTCTTTCATTTCATCTTCTATCCCCAGCCTATAGCTGATGCAGTCCACATTTAGGAAGATGTTGCTTTCTACCTTACTCTTTGTAGAAATAAAATGTACAGACAAACCCAACGGTGTGCTTCATTAACCTCCTGGGAGCTTTTAAATCTAATCAAGTTGAAAATCAAAAATTATCTACCATTATGCCAATAAAATGACAAACATTGAACTAGTATTTTCACAAGTAATGAATATAGTAATTATAGTGAAGTTGGCAAGTGCCAGTCTTGACTTTCCAATAAGCAAGTATTATTAAGGAGAACTACACAGACAAGAAAAGAGCTATTATTGATCAGAGGCAATGAAAGACAATAATTATAATTATAATTATAATTATCATAAATCATTTAGAAATAGAGTTTGGAAACCAGTTATGTAGACTAAAAGAACGGCCAGTAAGATGGCTCAGCAGGTAAAGGCATTTGCTTCCAACCCTGAAGACCTAGCTTCTATCACTGGAACTTACTTGGTAGAAGACAATAGACTCTTAGAAGTTTTACTTTAACTTACATAGACATACTGTACTGTATGTGATTGTAAAACCAGAGACCCACAAACAACTTGGTACACAGTCAAGTATGTGCTTCTAAAGGGAATCACTGGGAAAGAATTGGACAAGGTCCTAACCTGTCACTGATGTTAGTCTTAAGAAATGGCAATCAACCAGTAAGGAACTTTATCCATTAAGAATCCCTTATATGTGTGTTATATGCTCTACATCAAAATAACCAAAGTACTGTGGAGTTTGGAGGTGTAGTATTTCTTTGACTTATTTTCTATGCTGTGATATGTCAAACTATACTTTGATGGCATAGCATAAGAGCAAGGCACACCTCATTTTAATTGGTTGTCTGCTTTGTGGTTTCTTTGTTTACACATAATCTTTTATTGCTTGGAAATAATTCCTAAGGATAAAAATGAGAGTATTGTTTTGTCACTTTATTGCTGATGCTGGAAGTCAGCAAGCCATTACACAGTTTCTTGTGCACACCAGAAGCCCTCTTAGCAGTAATTAGCTTTTATTCCCTCAGCTGAATTGCCAAGAGGAGAGTTAATCTAAACATGGAGGAATTGTCCCCATCCCACCAATCAATCTTTACATTTAAAATCTCCATTCTAAAAATAAAGTATAACATCACTTATACTTGAATAAGAACTTTAGAAAATATAAATAACAACACATTTATCCTTTAATTGGGCATAATCTAACTTATCATTACTTAACACATATTAAATACTTATACCGACTCTGTATTGAAATGTTAATCTTATAAGTGCTTTGTTGCATATATATTAATTGTAATATATAACGGTAAATTTATTGGATCAGAAGGATACACAAAGAGTTTATGTATTTTACAAGCCCAAATTTACATTGCTCATATCCCAAACTGTATATAGTTTATTGTAGCTCTAAATTTTCAGAAATATGAAATATTTCACCTACAGATGTATGTACTCATTTATTCTAAATGAAAATTAGCTTCTGGATCCCCAAGATTTTAGAATTAAAGTATGGCTAGAGAATACCCACATTTGTGTGTCTGACCTAGAATGGGATGTTATTTTACTGGGTTATCTTATTAAAGGGTCAAGAACACTGTGAATCTATAAATAAATCTGATTACCAGGGATGGTAAGGCTTTAAGCATTTTAGCTTCCACACTTGTTAGTAACTGAATTTAGCCATAATCCCTGCAGCCTCAGAGCTTTATAGATGTCTATTTTTATCTATTTAGGTTTGCTCTTCAAAAATATTTAAGAAATATAATACCATGCATATAAGGACATTAACTAGCTGATGTGGTTAAAGGACCTAAGAGGAAAAGTGCTGAGGTCAATGGCACAATTCAAAATACACAGACCAATGCCCAAACGTGTCCAGGCAGCATGCAGATGGAAATTTTAAGTACCAAGGGTTAAGTCACTTGGCTCCAGAAATCCTGCTTTTAACTTCAGATAGTCCTTTGTTCCAAATATCTCACAATAGATATAGAATGCCACCCTGTCAAAGCTCAAAAGTTTGGGCCAACATACTGTTTTAGAAGGTTATTTATTTTAATCTTGTATAGGAATTAGTCCTTATATTTAGAATGTCTGAACCTGTCATGTGAAATCTACATAAGCTAAAGAGCTACTTAAGAGAGAATTTAATGCTGCAAAGGGCTCAACCTCCTTATTCCATTATGATCTGCTTACTGAGTCTAAAAGGCACATGCTGCATTAAGTTACTTAAAGGTTGGAGTTCAAAGAAATTGCACAGCTTTTAACATCTGATTGTCAATTGCACATAATTTGTGAGCTGAGTAAAGTAATATTTCAATTATCTGAGTAAGATATAAACATAAGACAGTAAGATAATAATGTCTAACATCAATAAGTTTACTCATGTTGATTCTGGTGTTGACATATGATAATCATCAGAAGAATGAAGAAAGCTATAAAGAAAAATTGATTGATGGGGAAATGTTTGCTTTTATCAACATAGAACAACATTAAACATATGGACCTTTTACAAAACTGAAACTATACAAAATGTTAAATGGTTAAAAGGTCACTAGAAGTTAAGGGAGAAGTACATGATTAGATTAAAAAATAATTTGATAACAAATAGCTTCTACATTGGACACTTTGGAATGCTATTAGAGAGAAAGTCCCTCATGTAGAATGAAAGACATGACGGGGGGTAAGAAAGAAAAAGCCTCAAATCATGACTGTTGCTCATTAGCAGTTTAACACTACCTCATTATCAAGATGCCCATCTTAAATTATATATACATGGTTAAGTGAAATTGAATTGAGGAGAGCTTGCTGAATTAGCCTTTCTGTTTCCATGGATACAGATGCTGTGTTGGATTTCTTTGGAACTTGGTTTTAAAATGGAAAACTACAGTACATTAATATCTCAGGAAGCTCAAAACTTATTACATCTCAAAGAAGTTTTAAACTTATTGGGTGTTTGAGTAAGACCATGGCATGCTATGTAGCTCATGTGGGGCACTTTTGAATCCCACTGATTTCCTTAGTCTGTTTGATTGCCTCTTCCCACCCCTGCATCCTCTCTGTTTCAGTAGAATAGCTCTAAAGTGAAGGGATTTGTCCATTTCTTTTTAATTTAGCTTTGCGTTCTTAGCACAAGAAACAGGACTCAGGCTGGTTGGTGGTAACGCACGCCTTTAATCTCAGCACTTTGGAGGCAGAGGCAGGAAGATCTTTGTGAGCTTAAAGCTAACCTGGTCTACAAAGTGAGATCCAGGACAGCCAGATCTGTTTCACAGAGAAACCCTGTATTGAAAAATTAAAAAAAAAAAGACTCAGATTTTATTTAATAAAAATATTGTAGTGAATCAAGTGCAGTTATTTTCTTTTATGTATGATTATAAGAAAAGTATAAGGTATGGTGCTAGACTAACAGGCACTTGAATCCTGACTTCAATAATTAACTTGCTAAATGACCTTTAGACCAATCACACTAATTTCTATGTAACTATTTCTTCATTAACTAAAAACAACAGCAACAACAACAACAAAATGCCCTACCTAGATTGAGGAAAATATTGTCATTTGAAAACAGTAAAATTAATGGAAGCCACTAGAGTAGTGTTAGAACAGTGACAAATCAGCTTTAAGGGATGTGAGCCTTCCCTTGACTGACTTGAGGTCTTGGGACTTTTCTCAATCCACAATGCTACTTATTCTATGTACATTGCAAAGACCTCAAATCAATCACTGATTTTTTTTGAGAATATTTTTATATCAAGTTTAGGTACTTGATTTACTACAGAAGATAAATAATTCAAACTCACCACACTACTGAGAGGAATTTGCCTATACTGAATTTTACTTTAAAAGGAAGTCAATTAGATTTCCTTGACATGCACAAAGCCTACAACTGAATTTTTAATTTTGATGTAAACATCTGGTTTTGTTTAATCAAATAAACTTCTCATCTTTTCAGGAGTAATTTGGTGGCCCCAGTGAGTTTCCCAAAAGTTCTCCTTGATTGTCTCCACCAACATGACTAAAAGGGAGACAGTGATTTCTTATAATGTGTCATTGAGAAAGTGGGAATAATAGTCTATATCTAGAAAAGAAATACCACTCTTTTTAAAGGGTAGATTGAATTTCATGATTAACTAGATTTTTCAATAAAGAGATGAGAATATTACACATTTTTATAGAGATTATCAGTGGATTATCATAGCTTGTGTGGGAGGAGTGTCCTAGTTTAAAATGTGTTCTCATACATTTTGAGCATAAACCTCTGTGAAATCAATGTTAACTTCCATATATTACACATTAGAAAGGAACAGCTACAATACCCTCCCCTGAAAAACAAAGCAGAACTAATGAGTGACTGAAATCACCCATGTCAAAATTTGTATTACTATACAAAACATTTTCATTTACACAATCCAAGGTAAATACATGGAAACTGGGATTCTGCACAAGACAGGGCACAACAGATGGAGGACAGAAATTTGGCCAACAGAGCAATGGGAAGGCACTTCACATTAGTCATTAAAAACAACTCACCTCCACTCAATTTGAGTAAAATTTTCTTTCATTGCCTTCTTTCTATAAAGTATGACCACCAAATATACTAGATTGAATCTGGTTAGTTATTATATATTTTACTATTATGATCTACAAAATGATAATTAAAAACTAAACTCATTTATTGAATATTTCCTAAATGAATTATTTGTGGTCAAATGATTTTATCATAATCAATATTAAATTAGTTTTGAATCAGAAATGTGTTCAGTAGTAAGCAGGAAACTACAAATAGGGAGCATATATCATAAAGGAAATAAATCATAATTTGAGCAGTTGATTCTTATGTATATATGTGTAATTATGAAGTCAATTATGTACATTGAGTAATTAAGTATTTTATAAATGTGAATGGTACACTCCTATCAATATCAAATCCATTTTATAACACTAAGATCCAACTTGCATGTTTCACTTTTCTGTGCAAAATTTTCCAAGGGTATTGACATTTATTGTGTCTTACTGAAACAGATTGACTATTGAACAGTTGAAGGAATCCATCTATCTCTATTGATCCAGATATTTAAGGTAATTTATAAAAAATCAGAGAGCCTTCATCCAGTAACAGATGGAAATAGACGCAGAGACCCACTGCCAGACACTGGGGCAAGCTTGAGAAATCCTGCTGAAGAGGGGGAGGAAGGTTTGTAGGCGCCAGAGAGGTTAAGGACATCACAAGAAAACCCACAGAAACAACTAATCTGTCTCGTAGGAACTCACAGAGTCTGAACCAACAACCAGCGAGCTTGCATGGGACCAACATAGGCCCTCTACATACATGTGACAGTTGTGTAGCTTGATCTACTCGTGGGACTCCACCAATAGGAACAGAAGCTGTCCTTAATGCTTCACTGGCTCTTGAAAACCTACACTGCAACCGTTTCAAGGCAACTGGCTCAGACGATACACCTTCACAGACTACTCCATAATTCTAAAATTTTCTTTGTGTCCCCATAAGATACAGCGCTCCCTTCCATCAGGAAGTAGTAAGAGAAGCTATGCCCAAATTCCCAAATATACCAAGGTAGCTTTGGAGATGGAATGGAATTGGCTCATTCCCTCTCTAAACCCAGACATATTGCTTAAAAAAAAAATAAGGTTAAGAGATTCTTATGTCTCAAATCAGAAGAGCCCTCTGGGACAGAGAAAAACCAATATTTTTATTTAAGACAGGTTGATTATAAATATAATCTCTTTCTAAAGAAGAAAAGGGGATATGATATAGATATGATAGGATAAAAAGGTAAATTGCTGAACCTATTTTAAAGAGCAACAACTTGTGTAAAATGTTTTACATTTGTATAGATTTTAGTTTATTGATACAAACATAAAGTTAATTTTGTTATACTGGGTGTATATTTCTACTCTTGTTTAAGGTGTTATGTTTGTACAGCTCATTTAAAATTGTAATGGATAATTTAAAAAGAGATTAATAATTAGTCATCTATGATAATCATACTTGTAGCCATATTAGTTAAGTCTTCTAGGTATACATAGATATATTTCAGATAGATAGGTAATCTTCAAACACTTCAAAGATCTACAGAATATGACATTTAAAATATTTTTAAAACTTCAGACTTTCTGAACATTAAGACATGTCTGCTCCTGGCACCACTGATTTACTTCAGAGAGGAGGATGGGCATTGAAGAAACTCCATATGGAGTTTATCTTCACCTTGGCAAAAATAGCCCTTTGGGCAAGAAACTGTTCTTGCCTGGACTGCTTGATTGACTGGACATGCAGGACCCATAAAAAGATGACCACTAAACTTTGCATGACAAAATCGTCCTTCAGGTTCCTGCTTCACAGAGAAAACTGCCAGACATTCTACAGGACACTGAGAAAAATGACCGAGAGACTCTAGCCCTATGGGCTGAAGACAGATGCCCCAACTTTACAAAGGAACATTAGGTGACTGTCCAGGCTGTCATCTGTCTCTGTCTACCCTGCAAGACTCCCGAAAGTTGCTTGCATCCTTCTCCCATTTCTCAGGTAATATTATATCCTTCTGAGGTCTTTGATGTAGTTGAAGCTAGATAGTTACAATTTTCCTTAGTTATGATAAAAGATAAGTTAGATATAAAACCTTGATATCACAAATATAAGATAGATAGGATATCTTCTTTAATATTGTAACTGTAATTCTTGCTCAATAATTGTTTTGTTATATGTAATTTTACTATGTTAAAGTTAAAACCTTCCTTTTTTAAAAAGAAGAAAAGGGGAAGTGCTGTGGATATCGCTCTGTATAAATAAAACACTGATTGGCCAATAACCAGACAGGAAGTATAGGCGGGACTAACAGAGAGAAAAATTGAGGAAACAGGAAGGCAGAGTGAGAGACTCCCTGCAGCCGCTGCCAGGACAAGGAAGATGTAAGGTACCAGTAAGCCACAAGCCACGTGGTAAAGTATAGGTTAATAGAAATGGGCTGAATATAGGAGTCAGAGCTAGACAATGGTAGGCCTGAGCTAATGGCCAAGCAGTTTAAATAATATAAGCGTCTGTATGTTTATTTTATAAGTGGGCTAAGGGACTGCCGGGACTTGGTGGGACCTGGAGAGAAAATTCCAGCTACAAGATAGCCTTGTCCAGCCTTAATACAAGGGGAAGTGCTTAGTCTTACAGCAAATTGATATGCTATATGTTGATATCCATGGGAGGCCTGCCCCTTTCTGGACAGAAACAGGAGTAGTGGATGGGGGAGTTGGGGAGAAGGGAGGTAGGAAGAAAGAATGGAAGGAGAGGAGGGAAGGGAAAGTCCAGTCAAGATGTAAAATAAATATTAATAAATTTTAATTAATTAATTAAAAAATATAACTGATAACAAACTTTTCAATCTCATATCTTGTTTTGGAAATACATTTTATTGTTCAAATATATTATTGTATCAAAATTTGTGGCTACATAGTGGTTTACTCAGTTTTGCTTTCAATCCAGACAATACTAGTGATTCTAACACTCAGAAGCAAAAGCTTTTGGGAGTTCACAGAAAACAATTAAGAGAATAAGTTTAATTGGCCAAATCATGGTATGTTAGTAAAGAAACAAGGAAATACTGTTTGTTCAATCTTTAACTTTCTCTTTCTTTAGAGTTTCCTAAATTGAAGACCTTCATGGTCCTTGAGAAAAGAGGGAGAGAGAGAGAGAGAGAGAGAGAGAGAGAGAGAGAGAGAGAGAAAGTCATTTAAAATAGATCCATTTAAAAACCCTTATAGTATATTATTCATAACATGAAAAAATATTGAGCTCCTTATAAATTGCTCCATTTGCAAAATATATTTATAACTTAAGCAAAATAAATAATTCATACCTCACCAAGTGAGTAATAACGTCTTGGGATCTGGGAGTCCGGATAGATGTTTTCTAGGTACCAAGAAAAAGGCTTACACTTCAGATTTTCCCTTAGTGTTTTTCTGACTGACACATCTCCATAATCCACTTTGACAACACCTGGAATGTTTCAGAAAAATACAAATCAGTTTGTGCTATTTTAGTACTATTTCAATCTGTTTACTAAGCTATCAGTTTTCTTTAGAGTTCCACAAAACTCAAACACATGTGCAGTTGCCACTAGCTGGCTTTCTCACTACCATCCAATTAGTACACCAAATAGATATAGAAAAATGGTTATTTTATTGCTTATGACTTTTGAAATGCAAATGTTTGTTGCAAAGAACTTGAAATTCTTAGATTGAAAAAATCATCAGCTAAATATAAACTGGTGTTAATTTAGTATCTAATAGGCAAAGCTTAACTATATAATGGCTCTGTTTTTACCCAATGAAAACTTCATTGCTTTGTTAATGCTCATATTTTCCCTATAGAGTCATTTATTCTCCATCAGAAGAGTTTATGGGAAATTTATGTAAATATGTTCTTCATAATGGACCATACATATGCTCTATTTTTCTTCTTGTACTTCTATCTAAGCTTACTATAGACTGTGTTTATTATTTATTGATTTTATGAGCCATCAAACATCACCTCAAGACCTTGGAAAAATTACTAAATAAGTAAACATTAAGAAACTAGCATAAACAATGGAAAGGAGTATATTTATCTATTCTGCTCTATTTTTTTAATCATATAACTTTATTTCAAATAACAACATACCATTTGAATTAAAATAACTATCTCACTGGTGGTCATAGAAAGATGTTTTCTTTCAGAAACAAAAACAATAATACTATGAATTTCTATATAGGCCATACGATAGTAACTTGATTTGCTCATTATTTTTCATATTAAAAACAGCATTTTACTGAAATGATTAAATAACTGTGTCAAGATAGCAATTATTTATTACATTATTTTGTAAATATCTCAGTAATTAATTTACTTATTTAAGGTCAGTGACTATCAGATGCTAACACACACACACACACACACACACACACAAATCTAGTATTTAAACTATTGTATCCCAACAAAGAAGCAAAGCCTGTGAGCCACTGTAAAGTAAGCAACAATTGCTTAGACACCCGGTTTCTGTGACAAGCCCCATCATCAGGTCACAGCTTTCAAAAGCAACTCCACTCCAAAGCCCATTATCCACTGGCTGTACATCCTTTATCTCTTGAGAATCTTTCTTATTTCAAAATTAAATGCCAAAGTATTGCTGTAGAGCATTCTGATGACACTTCAGCAGTAAAACCAATTCCTTGTAAAAGAAATATTGATTATTTAAACTGGTCTCTGTAAAGAAAACATCATTGTTTTGCTTCGATTTTTTTAAGAAACAATGTCTGTCTTAAAATCTTTTTATCCATAAATTCTAACATGATTTAGCCTTGAAATAATGAAACTCAAAAAATGTCACATATTGAAAAAAATGATAAGGGAAAGAATGGCATATTGTAGTAAGAGTTACAGTGGTTAAAATTACATAAAACGTAGCCTTCAAGATTATAAAGGGGTGCTATCAAGTCTAGAAAGAAAGCACTGAACCCTCCCTGGCTTTCATTCTGTGGCAACTTTAGTGGTCTGTGTTCATTTGTGTGGTAGATAAAGCTAACTGAAATGATTTATTTAATATCCACACTCTCATTTTTCAGAATTATGATTGAGTAGTACTGACTTCAGGATTTATTTTCCAAAAAAAGAAAAATAAAATAAAGGGTTTCATTAGTGGTTTTCTGAATAAATGTTATATTTGAAGATTTATTTGCATATCAACTTAGAATAGATCAGAAACAGCACAAATGCTCTCACTGGATTGGATAAGGAGTAAAAAAAAAACCAAAAGATTATTTGGAAAAAACACCTGCTTTTGAATTTGGTTTTGTCTTACATAATTACGTTAAAGTAACTTCAGAAATGCATATTACTGTAGCTTATCTCAATAATTTGGTAAGTTATTTCCCCCTCTACAGCATTTCTCAACCTGTGGATCATGACCCCTTTACCAGACCTCTATCTCCAAAACATTTACATTATGATTCATAACAGTAGCAAAATTACAGTTATGAAGTAGCAATGGAAATAAATTTATGGGTGGGGTCACTACAAGCATTAGGAAGGTTGAGAACCACTGTTCTACAGCCTTACTTTTCTACTTAGAAATGAAATATTACATAGAAACCACTAGGATCCAGCAGATGCTACAACTTCACATTCTGAGAGTCTTCCAGTTAGGTTGGGACATTTGACTGGGTCTGATCAATGAACCACTGGAGTTAGGGAAATGCATTCCTCGTGGTCATAAAGACTGAAGAGTGGCGATAAACCTCTCCAGCTCTGCATTCCTCTACTGCAGGGGTAGTAGTGGCCTAGTATTCATTGGTGAAACGACAAGGTAGCAGGACTTTTTCATGTCTTCATGATTGTCTGACTATGTCAGTGACTGTGATATAGAACCTGGATGAGAATATTCTGAGTACTGTGGTTTGAATCATCAACTCACTTTTTCCCCAAACTTGTATCTCTGAACCAAACCTCTCCAAAGTCGTTTACTCAATGGTTTCTCCAGCAATGTCACTGTGATTTCTACTAGGCATTTCAAACTCACAAAGACCAAAGCTGACCTCTCTCATTGCTTCACTGCCTAGGCTCTCAATTTCCTTGATTAGCACAAATATCTACCAATTTCTCATGGCAAACTATTAGAAGTAATTATTTATTGTTTTACATTCACAGCATATTTTCTGCCTTTTATGGCTTCCATCTTAGACCTACCATTACAGTTACCTCTTAACCCATTCCTAACATCTGAGATACTTTTATTGATCATTTGTTCACTACTGCATGCACTCAAGATAATATACTTAACGAACTAATCAAATACCATTTCCCAACTCAAAAGGTTTTAGGGATTTTCCATCATAATAATTGGACATCGCTGATCATCACCTGAAAATTATCATGGAATGTCTCATTAGTGATATACTGCATTGGTTTTTTGTCATTGCTTCTCTTCAGAAGTGTCTAGCTCACTCCCAGCCAAAAACTTTACAATTATCTTTCTTTCTGTCTGGAACATTGATCTGGGACTTTTGAGTTGTCCTCTACCTGGTGTATGTCTTTTCTCAAACTTTGCTTTTCCAGGTTCACCCTCATGTACTTTTCTAAATGGATCACTTCCTCTCATCATTCTTGTCCATGTTCTATATCCCTCACTTGCTCAGCTTTCCTCCATTATACTCATTAGGACTTAATATAATATTGTTTAATTTGATCATTGCCAATAAGAATCTGTGATACACTATTTCATCTCTTGAAGCCTAAAGTGCCTCATTATTAATATGTTACAGGATACTATGAATACTAAATATTTCCTGGAAAATGCCTAATATAGTAACCAACATACAGCAATACTTACTATGTAATACAAAAGGCTAAATATATTAGTGTCTTTTGCATGTTTAACATCCAAGCTGTCCTCTATCATAAACATGAGTTTTCTTTGAGAAACTATTCCTCCTTGATTTTCAATTTGTGTGAGACAAAACTCCTTTCTCTCCATGCCTTTTTAACTTCATATAGAGACACAGACTAAAATTATATCACCAGAGAATATTGTTAAAAATGTTGTTAGTCCAGTTCAGACCTTGGAGTTTGCATTTCTTACAAGCTCCCAGGGCATGTTTTTCAGGCCAGAATTTAAGTGGCACTTAAGGCAATCAAGACATACCATTATTCAAACTTGCATACAACCAATCTTGATTAGCTCAGTAAAGGGCCTCAGAAGCACTCAAACAAAACTAACCACCTAAACAGATGAATAGAAAAGGAAAGAAGCATACTCTGAGAAAAGTTGCTGGCACTACTAGGAAGTTGAAGTTCTATTTTCTCTGTATCAGTAAATGTAAAGAGGAGTTAATCCTGGAGATTCAGAAGCTGTTGTGTAAGTGGGTCTCAGACAATAACATCCATGTAGGAATAAGAAAAATCAACACACACCTCCACAATATATCTATCTAGTCTCCATAAACATACACACACACACACACACACACACACACACACACAGGAAATACAAGGGGGAAGAGAGATAAAGGAAGGGAAGGGAGGGGAGGAGAGGAGAAGGGAAGGTAGTCACATTACCTTTGATTACATTCTGCCAGAAAAGATATGAAGAAAATAGCAAGGGAAGAAAGAAAAACACTGTAGTGAAATTTTGCTAAATAGACTAATACAAGGGTGAGAAATTGGTACTGATTATGTCTTAATGAATTAGTACTTTTCAAAGAAACTTAGAAAACTTTCCAGGTTTTATGGCACATCTTCCAATGAGGTTTTCAGGAACTCTGGGAAGGATTTGACAATGAGGTTAAAATTGAGTTAAAGAGCTATTTAAATTATTGAGATGTTTACATACTTGATTAATAAGTAAATGATACCACATAGGTAGGCATTTAACTTTTTAGTTTTTGGAATTATTTTATAATTATATCCCTTCCTTTATTTCCCCTTCCTTTTCCTTCCTCTAACCCCTGCCATGTACCTTCCTTGCTGTCCCTCAAATTTATGTTCACACACATACTCACACCCAGATATATAAATACAACCTGTTCAGTTCTTATAATGTTACTTGTATATAGATAATTTCAGGTCTGATGATGTGGTATTGGATAACTAATTAGAGGACTTTTTCCAGGGAAAGACGATAATTTCTCCCATTCTCATCATTCCTAATTATCTATAGTTCTTTGTCGCAGGTTGGTGACCCATGAGATTTCCAACTTCCCAGTTAGCATGTCTGTTGGTTGTCCTTATTCAGGTCTTGCTTGGGTGGTGATGTTCTTGAGACTTTATGGGTATACCTTTCCTGACATTTGTATGAGACACTGTCTCACAGCAGACCTCAAACTTCCTGCTCCTCCAACTTTTAAAATATTTCTACCTTCTATTTCATAATGTTTCCTGAGCTTTAGATACAGGAGTTGTGTGGATTGTTTTTATGTGATAAAACTTTACCTAGTGAGATGCTACACATACACCGAATCACTCCAAAATGTGAGCCAGCAACAAACCAACATATGGATACAACTTGGTAAATCAATGATGTTCTGGGGTTACTTACAGGAACATGAATAAGGAGTTCCTTACTGGAACAGAAATTACTCAAAGCCTACCCCAGCAGGGGTAACAGTTCACAAAACTGGGAACCTGGAGCCCACTGCATAGCATGCACTTAGCCCAACAGGTTCCAGGGTGTTATTTCTACATGACTCAGTTTGTCTAAACCTCTTCCAGGGAGCTCAGCTGCTTTCTGCTTCTTCCCGGCACCTGGTCTGCTCTCTGAACCTTCTTTGCAGCTTGACTTGTCTGAGTTGCTTTTGCAGATTTCTTATCTGAGAAGGACTCTCACCATTGTTGTTTACTCTGGCAGGGAGCAGCTTAGTGAATCTGATCAGTTTTAGGAGTTTCCTGAAGCTATTTTGAGTTGTTTTCCTTCATATTTAAGGAACTTCTCTGCAGGAAGGAATGTGTGTATCAGTTGGTGCTGGACCTAGCCCAATTAATTGTTTCCTGAATTTTGATTGGCTGTGGTTTTCTGTAATGGTTTTCCTATGTTGCAAAGAGACATTTCTTGATGAGGGAGGATAGCTACACTAACTTGTGGATACAAAATGCAGTTAAAAATTATGCTACTTTAGTAAAATTGTGGTTGTAGGTTCTCCTCCAGTTCTATAATCTTCTGGCCCCAGTTAGCTAGTTTTCTGGTATGAGGCATGATTTACCTCTTGTTGACTGGCCCCATTATCTAACTAGAGAGCTGGTTACACCACTAGGATATTTATAGCATTAATGCATCCGAGTCAGTCATTGTACTTCACAGACATTATAGATAGCTAGGACTATTGGATGTTTTGGGGTTTTTTTGTTTTGTTTTGTTTTGTTTTGTTTTCCCCTCAGAAATTTCAATGGTACCTCTGGTACCATAAAAGCTAGTCTCTCGGAAGGAGACTTTCAGGTCAGATCCAGCTTGCGCTTCCATTTCATGTGTCTGAAGTCCACTGTTTCTTCAGCAGTAGGGATATACCTTCAACGTCTGTGAAGCAATCGAGGACCACACCATTAGCTTATGTCCTGGGAGTCTCTTGGACTTCCCCTGACCAAGAACACTAAAGGGGGCTTCTCATACCTAACATTAGAATTTTAGCCTGTGGATCTTGGGGCAGCTTTGTTAGAACTGGTTAATAGATTTTATTCATAACCTGCCCTTCATCATTTCTAAATGTGTTGTACAGTAGCATCAAATTCATATACTTTGAGCAATTGTGGTTCAAATTTTTAAACAGGTGTTAGATTGAAAATCATAATTATCTCAGGTAAGTTCTTCCCCAGTGGATAGTTAGTAACTGTTAGAGATTGGGTTCCCTCTTTTGCAGAAGACAGGAGGACAGAATGTCTTAATTCCATGTTAAACCTTGGAATGTTAAACATGTGAATGTATTTTGCAAAATCACTAGAGTAGAGGAAGAAGAAGTTGTTTTTCTTGAGTACAGAATGTTTAAGTAAATCATTAGTGCTCTAATTGGCAAAATACAATTTACAAATTAAAATTATCATGTGAGACTATGAAAATGTTAATAAAGTACAGCCCCACATACACTAGTGTTATTACAATTAATTAAAATAAAATACATGAAATACCAAAAACTGACTTAAAATATATGATACAAGAGCTATATCCCCATTCCTTTCTATGCACAACAGTCAAGACTATGTAGCCAATCAGAGTTGTATGAAGTAATGTCATATTAACTATGTGTTTGCCTATGAAAGGAGTAAAGCAGTTAATGTTTAGGTGAAGAATTTATTTTTGATGTTTGATAACTTTAGAATGAACAGAAAACAACCTTTTATTTTGTTATTTACTTTGAGAAATTACACTCAAAGCATTATGAATAGAGATTTGCACTTTTTTCTTAAGTGAAATAATAACAGTAAAAGATATTTTAAGGCCTATTAATGATTATCCTATTTATATTACTTAGTACTATACATCAGAAGTTTGCTTTGAATTCTGGTTGTTTTAATTCAAAGCTTCTCACTTAATCCACTCTGAATTTATCCTTTCATTATGTATATGAAAATGACTCAGAGTTCTGAACACTCAAGATGTCACAGGATACATCTATAATAACATGTTAATTGTCTCAGCTATAATGCAGTAATTATATGTTTAATTCATATTTCCTGCTATTACCATAATTTTAGTCTAGTGATCATAATAAACTTTACAGTGTCTATAGATAAACAATATCCAACTATCAATGAATGTTTCAATGTATTTAACTCTGGCTCATATTCATACATAAAAATTAGAGAAGGTCTTGAGGGTGAATTTTCTGGGTCATCACCTCAAACATCAGTTCAATTTATTAACAAAGATATCATAGTCAGTAAATTGATGAAAAATTAAAACATGGATGTGTACAGTAGCTTTTTTAACCAAAGATCATTTTGATATCAGTTGAAACAAATGGAATATAAATTATGCTGTCTCTAGATATACTTTCTGTCCTCAGCTTCAAGACAGGATTCCCCAGTCATCACCAAAAACACAGAGTGCATACTGGCATGCTGGTCACGCTATTAATCTACCTGCGAACTCTCTGGGCTTTGTTGTGTTGTTATAATTTGCATGTATATTATGCATTAATTTTCCAAAGTTTTAAAAAATAAGTTATAAGGTTCATATTCATTTCAAATAGTACCTATGGGCTGGAGAGATGGCTCAGCCGTTAAAGGCTAGGCTCACAATCTACCTATGAGTGGGCTATGAGGTCTCAAATGCTCAAGCCAGGCCCAGTCTCTCTTACTGCTGTTTGTTGATCCAGAAGTAGAACTCTTGGCTCCTCCTCCAGCACCATGTCTGCCTGTGTGCCACCATGCTTCCTGCCATTCTGATAATGGACAAAACCTCTGTAGGCAAGCCCCATTAAGTGCTTTCATTTATAAGAGTTTTCGTGGTTGTGGTATGTCTTCACAGCAATAGAACATTGACTAAGACTCTTATAATTGAACATTAAAAATATTTCCAATTTTATACTTTATAATCAAGAAATGTGTACAGTTTTTATAATATCCTTGATTATTTCAGAAGAGTAATTTCTAGAAAGAAAATATGATAGTTCATGTACTGACTTTAGGCTGTAGGATCTGTAGGATCTGACATTTGAAGCTTCAATAAACTATAAAGTAAAGATTATTGGAAAAAACATTCCATGCTGAACATGTACAGTCCTTTTGTGATTCTTCTCTGAAGTACAACCCTAGTTACACTCTATTTATATTAGTATTATGAGTAATCTAGAGATCATTAAAAGGGTATGGAAGAACTTTCAATTATATGATGGCTCTGTGTTGTTTTATGTCAAGAATATGAACATATGTAGTTTGATATCTGTAGAAAACTTCAGAACCTGCCCTCAGAAACACCATGGTAAGACTGCATATACACCTGCACTCCAGAAATATGCAAAAATTGATATATTTTTCAGCACTATAGAAGACAATTTTCCTTCAAAACATAAACTATTTTAATTTTATTCTTTAACTGATCACTTTTATTTGACAGAGTTGGGTTGCATATCATTATTATTTTTAATTCCCATAATTTAAAATAACAACATATATTTGAAATAATGATGGACTTTCATATGGCTAAGAAAGTTCAGATGATTGCTGCCAAGCCCAAGAACCTGAGTTTGATCCGCTGATTCCTCAAATCCGCTTGGTGTAAGAAGAGAACTGACTCCCAGGTAGTTCTCTGTGAGTGGAAGACACGTGCAGTAGTACTTGCATGCACTCTTTCTTTTCGTGTTTTCTGCCCTTTACCTTATGCTTACAAAAACTTGTAATATCTTGAGATATCAAAACTGTCTAAGTGTACCTTTTATCATTTAAAATGTTTCACCTTATATTTTCTTGATATTAATTGATTACCTGAAATTTATTTTCATGTTTTACCAACTATGCTTCTCTTGGCTTTTACTATTTTATTTGTACAGATAATAACATGACTCAGATATGTCAATTAATTTTGATTATGTGGTTTTTAGTTTTAAGTCAGATTTTGCTGTGTTGTATAGGATACCTTCTTGCCTCAGCAATCCTGACCTGGGGTCACAGGTCTGCTCCCCAACACCTGGCTCAGTATGCTTTAGCTGAAAATACTAATGCACATTACAACTTGAACTGTCTGTGTGTGCTCTACAGTTTATCCAGAATCAACCAAGAATGATATAGCTATATATTTAGATGTCACTTCCATGTCTTTGAAATCTAAACAAAGATTTATCACTGTTTTTATTTGATAATGTTTTTATTTGATTTCAACAAAAAGTAGCTCTTCTGGACTGGTCATTGTGTCAGCATTTTGTATTGTTCCAAAATCCTGTTACAGTGAATGCTTTATTTGGTATAATGTTGTGTAACTGAAGAAGTGTCCCTCTATCATCTATTGATTACAGCTTACAGGATAAGAATTTAGAAGACTATTTCAAAGAACTTTCAAATAAAACAATCATTCATACATTCATCCAAGGTGATGTCATTGTTTTTCTCTGCTGAGTAGTATTCTATTGTGTATATGTGCCACAATTTATTTATCCATTCTTCAGTTGAAGGGCATCTGGGTTTCTAGGTTGTTTCCAGGTTTTGGCTATTACAAACAATGCTGACATGAACATAGCTGAGCAAGTGCTCTTGTGGTATGATTGAGCATTTCTTGGGTATATGCCCAAGAGTGGTATAGCTGGATCTTGGGGGAGATTGATTCCCAATTTTCTAAGAAAGTGCCATATTGATTTCCAAAGTGGTTATACAAGCTTGCATTCCCACCAGCAGTGGAGGAAAGTTCCCCTAGTTCCACATCCTCTCCAGCATAAAGTGTCTTCAGTGTTTTTGATCTTACCCATTCTGACAGGTGTAAGGTGGTATCTCAGTGTTGTTTTGATTTGCATTTCCCTGATGATTAGGGATGTTGAGCAATTCCTTAAATGTCTTTCAGCCATTTGCGTTTCCTCTTTTGAGAATTCTCTGTTTAGTTCTATAGCCCATTTCTTAATTGGACTGTTGGTCGTTTTGATGTCTAATTTCTTGAGTTCCTTATATATTCTGGATATCAGTCCTTTGTCAGATGTGGGGTTGGTGAAGACCTTTTTCCATTCTGTAGGCTGTTGCTTTGCCTTGTTGACTGTATCCTTTGCTCTACAAAAGCTTCTCAGTTTCAAGAGGTCCCATTGATTGATTGTTTCTGTCAGTGTCTGTGCTACTGGTGTTATATTTAGGAAGTGATCTCCGATGCCAATGCGTTTAAGACTACTTCCTACTTTCTCTTCTAGCAGGTTCAGAGTAGCTGGATTTATGTTGAGGTCCTTGATCCACTTGGACTTAAGTTTTGTGCACGGTGACAGATATGGATCTATTTGCAGCCTTCTACACGTTGATATCCAGTTATGCCAGCACCATTTGTTGAAGATGCTTTTTTTTTTCCATTGTAACCTTTTGGCTTCTTTGTCAAAAATTACATGTTCATAGGTGTGAGGGTTAATGTCAGGGTCTTCAGTTCGATTCCATTGGTCCACATGTCAGTTTTTTTGCCAATACCAAGCTGTTTTTATTACTGTAGCTCTATAGTAGAGCTTGAAGTCAGGGATCATGTTGCCTCCAGAGCTTGTTTTATTGTACAGGATTCTTTTGGCTATCCCGGGTTTTTTGTTTTTCCATATGAAGTTGAGTATTACTCTTTCCAGGTCTGTGAAGGATTGTGTTGGTATTTTTGATGGGGATTGCATTGAATCTGTAGATTGCTTTTGGTAAAATTGCCATTTTTACTATGTTGGTCCTGCCTATCCATGAGCATGGGAGATCTTTCCATTTTCTGACATCTTCTTCAATTTCTTTTTTCAGCGACTTAAAGTTTTTGACATATAGGTCCTTCACTTGCTTGGTTAGTGTTACCCCAAGGTATTTTATGTCATTTGTGGCTATTGTAATGGGTGATGTATCTCTGATTCCCTTCTCAGCTTCTTTGTCCATTGTATATAGGAGGGCTATTGATTTTTTTTTTTTGAGTTGATCTTGTATCCTGCTATGTTGCTGAAGGTGTTTATAATCTTTATCAGTTCCTTGGTGGAATCTTTGGAGTCACTCAAGTATACTATCATGTCATCTGCAAATAGGGAAAGCTTGACTTCTTCCTTTCCAATTTGTATCCCCTTAATCTCCTTATGTTGTCTTATTGCTCTGGCTAGAACTTCAAGTACTATATTGAATAAGTATGGGGAGAGCAGACAGCCTTGCCTTGAGGAAAACTTTTAATATTTTAATATTTTCAAATTTTTCCATTATCAGGATTCTCCCATTTTAATATCAGAGAATGTCAGAAGAAAACATAGTTATTGACAGTGAGTCTATTTCCATTGAGATCCTTGAACAGTGTTTAATTGAAGTATTTTGACAGTTGTTATTATTTTGTTTTCTTTCTTTTTTATTCTTTTCTCCTACAATACATCCTGACCACAGCCTGTCCTCACTCCTCTCCTCTCAGTAACCCCTACCTTCCTCTCCGCTGCCCCAAGATCCACTGTTCCTCCATTTCCCTTCAGAAAAGAGCTGGCCTCCAGGGATATCAACTGAACACAGCATAACAAGATGCAATAAGACTAGGAACACACCCTTATATCATGGCTGGATGAAGCAACCCAGTAGGAGGAAAAGAGTTCCACAAGCAGGCAAAAGAGTCAGAGACACTCCTACTGTCACTGTTAGGAGTCCACAAAAACCCCAGGCTTAAAAACCATAACATGTATGCACAGAGCCTAGTGCATACCCCTGCAGGCTCCATGACTAATTCTTCAATCTCTGTGAGCCCCTATTAGCCCTGTTTATTGATTCTCCGGGTCTTGTTCTCCTGGAGTCCTGAACCCCTTGGCTTCTATAATCCTTTCTCCCCCTCTTCTGTGGGGTTTCCTGAGCTCCACCTAATGTTTGGTTATGCGTCTTTGTATCTGCTCCCATCAGCAGCTGGAGGAAACTACTCTAATGATAATTGGGCTAGTCACCAATCTATGAGGAAAGCAGAATATCATTAGGAATCATTTCACTGACTTTTTTTTGTTGTTCCTAGGTTCCTGAGCCATCTAGCTTCTGGATCCTGGCCATCCAGGCAGTGTTGGGCATGGGCTCCCTCTCCCGGCTTGGGCTTCAAGTTAGACCAGATATCCCTGCCAAAAGCAACCTACAGATTTGATGAAATTCCCATCAAAATTCTCACACAATTCTTTACAGACCTTGAAAGGACAATACTCAATTTCAAATGGAAAAATGAAAACCCAAAATAACTAAACCAATCCTGAACAATAAAATAACTTCGGGAGGATCAATATTCCTGATTTCATGCTGTACTATAGAGCATGAAATTTATTTATTGTTATAATAATAAAAATCTAAGCATATTCACATAAAACAGACATGTTGATCAATGGAAATGAATCAAAGACCCAAATATAAATCTATAAACTATGGATACCTGATTTTTTTTATAAAGAAACCAGAAATACATGATGGAAAATAGAAAGCATTTTCAACAAATGGTACTGTTCTAACTGGATGTCTGCATGTAGAAGAATGTAAAAAGATCAATATTTATCAACCTGCACAAAACTCAAGTACAAGTAGATCCAAGACCTCAACATAAAACCAGACACAATAAACCTGAGAGAAGAGAAAGTAGGGAATAGCTTTGAATACATTGGCACAGGAGACAACTTCCTGAACAAAACAATTATGCAGGTACTAAGATCTACAATTAATAAATGGGACCTCATGAAACTGAAAAGCTTCCTTAGGGATAAGGACACAATTAATAAAACAAAATATCAGCCTATAGAATGGTTGTCTATTCAATAGCCAACTCCATATTCAAACTCTATATTCAAAAGAGGGCTAATATCCAAACTATATAAAGAACTCAAGAAACAAGAAATCAACAAATGAAATAATTTGATTTAAAAATGGGGTACAGATGTAAACAGTGAATTCTCAATTGAGATATCCCAAATAGCTGAGACACACTTAAAGGAATGTTCAACATCCTTAGCCACCAGGGTAATGTAAATCAAATTTATTTGTGATTCCATCTTGTACCTGTCAGAATGCCTAAAGTCCATAACACAACTTACAGCTCATGCTGACAAGGATGTGGAACAAGGGGAACACTCCTCCGTTGCTGATGGAGTGCAAAGTCATACAGCCACTATGCAAATCAATATGGCAGTTCCTCAGAATATTGGGAATTGATCTACCACAAGATCCAACTATACCACTCTTGAGAATATACTAAAAGACACCCCATCCTACCACAAGGACACTTGCTCAACTATGTTCATAGCAGCTCTATTAATAGTAGCCAGAAACTGGAAACAACCTAAATGTCCCTCAACTGAAGAATGGATAAGGAAAATATGGTACACTTACACAATGGAGTATTGTTTATCCTTTAGAAAAAAAAATGACATCATGAAATTTGTAGGCAAATGGATGGAACTAGAAAAAAATCATTCTATGTGAGGCAATCCAGACCCAGAAAGAAAAACATGGCATGTACTTATGATTGGACATAAGCTGTTAAGTAAAGGACAATCACACTACATTCCATAGTGCCAGGGGATTTAGATAAATAGAAGAGGTCTGGGTGGATGCATGGACCTCCTTAGGAAGGAAAAATAGAATATATTTTGTGTGTGGACTGTGGGTGGGTAGGAATGGGAATAAGAAGGATCAGGTGGGGGAAGAGGCAGAGAGTACAGAGAGAGACAATTGGAATAGGTGGTCATTTAGGGGATGATATAGAGACCTCATGAAGTGGAAATTTCCTGGAACTTATGAGGGTTACCCTAGCAAGGACTCCTAGTAGTGGATCCTGAACCAGCTATCTTCTGTAACCAGGCTAGGCTTCCCATGGTGGGACTGGGACACCAACTCAGTCACAAAATATTCAACCTACAACCTGTCATGCCTACAAGGTTTGCTGGGGCAATGGTGCCTTTTATTCTTGATTTTACTCTTTCTCATTTTCATGCATGCATGTGTGTATGAATCCTGTCTGTCAATAAATATTTTAATTATTGACTTAGAATGCATGCTTAATATTTATGATAGGTAAGAGTAATGGATGTATATATTTATGTTATCTGTAATGTATATGCATATATATAAATGCAAAAGTATTTTAAAAGAAATAAGTTTACATAAATTTGGCTCAAAAGTATTAGTTAATCTTATTAACAAAGGACATAACAGAAATTCCAAATACTTTTTTAAGAATTCCATTAATTCTATATTTAAAAACTATTCATTTCTGCTAAGCCAATAAAGAAGTCTTATTGATTTTGAATTATATGTTATTAGGAAAATATTCAGAAAGACTACAGTAAGTCTGTTGTGCTATTTTTACTAAGGAATAACTGATTTGTGTTATTTGATATATCAATGCAAATCAAATAAAGGAAACTATACATTGTTAATTCTTGACTGTCCTGACAAGATGTAGTAGAGATTTTGCAATAGAAATAATAATATTTAGAAATTTTATGCAACCACATGGAAAAATTTAATAAATAAATATAATTCTGACTAATGAATATAATGGTTTATTTAGAAACTAGTTAATTTGTTTAAGGATTTATCTTGATCTGTCTTTTACTGGGCAAGTCACATAACATCAGAAGTCTTTGATTCCAACTCCATTAAGTCACATGAAACTAGCCTGTTCTTCTGGTTATTGTGATTATTTCTGAAGGAATGATGTAAAACAATGCATGATGCAAATATGCACTAATTCTTACCACTTAGGATTACTATTTTAACATGCATGTGAACGTCAAGAGGCATATCATTTCCAACAGCAAAGTAAACTCATTGCACTGAGTCTGTGTACGGCTGTGGTATATCACATGAATGGTGTGGGAAATCAACCCTTCCTTTGGTCCAGATGCCTTTTCAGTGAGAAGGATATCGTACATCACTTCCAGACCTCTCTGAGTTGTATTCCTGCAGGCATCCATTGAAGTCTCAATACAAGGGTTTTCTCTAACTCCCAAATACTACTAGAAAGTAAGCTGAAGCTCCACTCCTTGTGCTCATGCCTGTTCTCTTGCCCACACTGTACAGTGGAGAGGTTTTGGGCACATGTGCCACTTTTAACAAAGAAGAACACAAATTGCATAATCACAATCTCAATTAAAATACCACACTATGAACAGCAGGAAATTTTTTTTTATCTATAGCTGCTCACAAAGAACATGTTGATTTTGCTCTAAGCAAACAATTGTAAAATTTATTTTTGCCTCTATTGTCAAGCAATTTTCCCCATCTGTCATAAGCTGTTATAAATGAGTGCACTGGAAAAGGCTACAGAAGAATCATTAGTCACCCCCAGGGACCCTGTACACTGCTGCTATAGTATAATCGGTGACAACAATTTCAATAAGCATAAGCTTGACTTATCCTTTCTGTGAAGGGTAGAGTGACATTTTGCTCTTGGGTTTTCCATACAAAGTTTGCCTTTTTCTAACACTGCTAAAAAATTGATGCAGATATCAAAGCAAAGTTTATTTATTGTGTACATCAGATGCAGTTCTCAAATCAGACTCAACACTGCTTGGTAAGACAATATCTCAGCAATTCCTAAATAAAGTCAATATCCAGTCGGGTTGAAAAAAGTCCAATTGTGTCAGGTGCACCACTGTGATGAAAAATTACTCCCCTACATAATAATATAATTCTCTATCCCATGAAATTTCTTTTTCTTAAAAGAGCTAAATAATTTTCTCATAATGTCATTGGTCTAGGACTAGACTTCCATGTAATTTAACAAGCCCTTTGTTTACAAAGAGGGTATTTGGGCAGTTGAAGGGAAAGGCAGGATGCCAACATTTTGAAAGGAAATACATGTTTATAGTGTTGTCTTTGTTCAGGTAAGGCTTGATTTGCCTAGAGGAGATGAAAACATTTAGAATGATAACATAAATATATAGACGCTGTAGAGCACCGAGAGTGTTCTTTAAATTTATGAAATTGAAGTGTTGTTTTTCACCTTCTTTCATGATTTCTCTGTCCTCTGGCATTGCCTGCTGCAAAAGGTTAATATATCAAATCATTGGTCAAAAGATGAAAAGGGCAGGTGCTAGAAAATTTCAGTGCAGTAAAAGTCGATCATTAGAGTCATTATTAAATCACAAATTGCATTGAAATTCTAATTATTTGTGTTATTAGTGACCTTTTACAGATGAAAGATTTAAGGCTCCGGAGATGAAAGTGCATATGAAAGTACCTGTGACTCCTGGTTCTAGGAAAGAATTTTGTGTGTTTCTTCCTTCTCATACATTCTTAGTGCTTCTTATTCTGTTATAAACCATTCTGGATGACAGGGGACTGGATATTGAACAACAACTGTGTATACTTTGTAGCCCCAATCAAGTGAATGTTTACTTGGATAATCAATTTACCAACACTAATGAAAATGAACATGTGTGAAACTATAAAAAGTTTTGGTAAGTGTACAGAGTGCACTGAGCATAGAATCTGTAACTGATTGTTAGGGAGAGGTAGACCAACATTTTTCTAAGAAGGATTATCTGAAGCATATAGAATGAGATGGAGGGAGTGGGGTGAGTTGATACAACCTATTTATAAGAAAAATGTTGATTAAGGAAAGCAGTGTGTCTTTGGCTGTTACCAAGAAAGTTATATTTCTTTATACCTATTTGCCTATTATTTCCACTAGGACAAATATACTTGGCAAGATATTCATCTCATGGCCCTCTGAAACTAAAGACTTCTGTCAGTAATAACGTCTGCAAAGAACAAGATTCAACAATATTTGCATAACACTGTGAGCATAACCCTTCCCTACTATTATAGGCAGTTTCATTTGTCAACTTGCTGAATCTGGAATCAACTAAAACCCAAACATGTGGGCACACCTATGAGGGATTTTCCTTAGTTGGCTCATCTGAGGTGGGAAGACCTACATCTTTGGGTGGCAGCCCTAGTAAAAGTACATGGAAGAAAGATGTGTATGTACTCAGGCTGACTAACCTAACTCTCTGACATATTCCTTCACTGGCATTAGAACCTACTTCTTCAAGATTCCAACATATGCTGAAGACCAGCTGAGACATCCAGCCAGCATCATAGACCAAACAATTACTGGATTCTCAACTTTCTCATGGGAGACAGCCATTGTAATAAATCTCTCTCTCTCTCTCTCTCTCTCTCTCTCTCTCTCTCTCTCTCTCTCTCTCTCTCTCTTAGTTCATTCATTATATATGTATTATATATGTATGTATGTTATGCATTCTATATACACATATTTTTTTTCTACCAGTTCTTTTCCTCTAAGGAACCATGACTAATACACCCAGGTAGCCCAGTTAGACACCCACTAGACCAAGAGCCATGTTCATTACAGACACTGAGAACTCTGTTCTTTGAACCTATATAAGCTATCCCTGTACTCCAGACTCAAAGGAAATGAGATGATAAGCATTCATGCTTTTCAGGTACCAACTTTGTAGCTATTTACTGAACACTAGTAGACAACTAATATGGTACTAAACTGCATCATTTCTGATTGTGAATTACCTCAATTGACATTGATAGCAGTAAGTCTTTCATCATGTTATTCAATTGTAGAGAAAACTAAAGAAATATTATCAGAAGAAAATTACGAAGTTTTTAGATAAAGATTTAATTTTAACATATATTTTAAAGGTTTAAAGTTGCAAATCTGGAAATAATTGACATTAAAAATTTAAAACTAGGTATTCTACAACTTTCTCCCTAAAAGTTATACTAAGATCTGAAAAATTTTAAGCTGAATCAGGAAGAAGCAGAGCAATTTGTTATAAATTACATTCATGCAACACAGATCCATCATATGTCAGTCATATGAATTTTGAAATTATTTTTACACTTAATGTCATGCTTAACTATTTCATGGTATCATAAGGTTACAAATAAAATTACATTTTCAGAATACCTCTATCAGAAAGAAAACAAAAAATCTTAACATGTACCATTGCAAAAATCTGCAATTGCCTCTTTTTAGTTACCCACACAGATTAATAAAACACTAATAAGGGACTTCACTATGGTTTGCACTTAACTGGTATTTTCAGTGCAAATGAAAATCATTTTCAGTTTCATTGCATTCTTTTTACTAGATTAGGAAAAGTTTAAACTGATTTTCAGTGAATTTAGTCATAGATTAAGATGCTTAAAACTTCATTGCAAAGTCATTGTTACAGTTTGAATCTGGGACATCCACCACAGCTCATGCTCACAGTGTTTAGTCCTGTTTGTGGCTCTTCTGTGGGACTGTCAAGCTTTTAGAATCTGGGGCCTCACAAGAGGAAGTAGATGACCAGGTTGGGTATTTTGATATCATGCCAGCCCTGGCATCTGATGAATCCTGCTCTATGACATGTGAGCTGCAGCATCATCTACTAGATTTTTATACCTTGGAATGAGTCATTCTTACTACCATGCCTCCCTCTTAGAATTTTTAAGATTATTTATTGATTTCAAAAAATCATTTTTAAATATTTTGAGAATTTTACACATGAGTAAGTACTGCACTTATGTCATCTCCATCCTTCCTTCTATGCTCTCCAAATCCTTCCATGTACCCCCAACAACTTCTAAAATTCATGACCTCTTCTATTTGTTGTTATCACACACACACACACACACACACACACACACACACACACACACACACACACACTCAAAATTTTAATTTACTGAGCCTGTTTAGTGTTGATACATGTATTTACAAATGACCTCTTGGGATTGGCTAACCTACTAGGGAACTTAGCCTTGGACGAAATGGATTCTCCCTTTCTAAGCATCCATTTATTGCCCATAACTCATCATCAAGTAGTTAGACCTTGTGAAATTTCCTTTATTCATTGCAATTTAGAATACAGTTAAAAATTATATTGGTTGCAGAAAACAGTAGTAGTCGGTTCTTCTATAAGGTCTGTGACCAATCAAAACTATACGTAGTCAGTGACATTTACAGTATCAGGGATAAATTCAGTCCCATTTGAGCAGAACTTATGGTAAACTGGACAGCTTCTGGTTACCTACAGAATAAAAATGCCACCATTGCACCACTGGGGCCATCATGCTGGACTTGCTGGTTATTGTGGTTTGTTGGATTTTAGCTGTGTATGGCTATTTCTTTATGTATTTATATGTTTATTTATTTATTTAGTTTTTATATCACAACCAAAGTTTCCTCTCCCTTCTCTCCTCCCAGTTCCTCCCTTCCACCTCTCCCTACTATCCACTCCTCCTCTTATGTTTCTCTTCAGATACCAGCAGGCCAAAGGAAATTAAGGCAGTTTTATTTTCACTCATCACTGATAGACTCCTAACACCTTACCAAACCACTTCTAAGAATATATTTTGAGCACATAAAGTCCCCTTTGCTTAGATATTAACCTAATTTGATCCTCAGTTGATTCTATTCCCCAATGATAGCTGACAATTACTGCTCTTTATGGGGACCTTTTTGCCACTCCCTTTGACCCAGAAGGAATTGAATCCTGGTGACCTTGCCTTAGCCAGAGCATTGCTATTGCATGGGTATATAACTGTAAACCTCAGAGACCTTAGGACTAGAGTACTAGAAGAACAACATGGAAGATGGGAAAGAACTAGAGGAGGAAGAACCATGTGGAAGAGGTCTAGATGGGAAAGAATAAGATGAGAAGAACTAAGGAGATGGGAAAGAACTAGATGGGGAAGAATGGGAGAGAGGGAGAGAGAGAGAGAGAGAGAGAGAGAGAGAGAGAGAGAGAGAGAGAGAGAGAGAGAGAGAGAGAGAGAGAGCTTAGAAGAATAAAGACAGGAGAGAAATCAGGCAAGAAAGGAGCTAAGTAAGAGAACAGAATAGAATCTGTATATAGAGAGAACTGACTCAAAAGAATAAAGTGAATGGACTAAAGAGTTTCATGTACATATATTCATTTGATATCATTAAGATTAGATTATCAGCTGGATGCAGATTTTTCCACAGACCCTGGGAACAGGCTATCAATGGGCTAGACCCCAATAGCTTTTGTTAGGCTGTGGGTCTCTGTATCTGTTTCTCTGTGTATGGCTATTGATACCTTTTCTCCTTTGGCAGTTTGCATTGCACTTTTATGAGAGCTAGTTCTCAGGAAAAGGCTTGCAGGTCAGTTCCAACTCCACTCACTGATGTCCTGTGTCCAAAGTATATGGTGTCTTTAGCAATAGGTCTCACCCTCAAGCTCTGGAAGGCAATCAAGGGCAATGGCAATAACCTATACTGATTTCAGAGTCTCTTGAACTTCACTGACTAATAACTGGGGAGAGGTTTCACATTCCTGGCACTGGATGTTTTGTCAGATAGTTTATGCTTCTTAAGGGGAACATTATTAACCAATATATCATAAATCCACTTAAACTTTACATTTATACACAGACATACATTATATGCATTTTTACTACACATATAAAACAGTATGTTATGCTGTAATTTTCAAACATCCTTATAGTTTTTAAATTTCTTCTTAATCCTTTCCCTCTGGATTGCCCTCCCTCCCAAATCCCCAGTTATAATACCCACCTCATTTTTCCATTTTTGAGTTCATAGCATCTATGGCTACCTTCTCTGTTCTCTAGAGCTCCTTCTTCCCCAGTCTCCCCGTGGTCCCTTTCTGCTTTCCTTACTTCTGCTCTTTTGTAAGTTACATATTCAAATCTGGAGATTTGGAGCTAGGTTCCACGAATAAGACACAACATGCTCTTTGTCTTCCTGAATCTATCCCTTTACCTGCAAATTTCATGCTATCATTTTACTTTGTAACACTAACATTACATTGTATATATGTACCATATTTTTTGTTATCCATTTATCAGTTTGATGACATTTAGGTGGTTTCCATTTTCAAGCTGTAATGAACAGACAATAAATGTGGCTGAGTATTGCCACAGCACTCTATTGAGTCCTTTGGGCATATGTCAAGTGTTGATATACCTGGGTCATATGGTAGATCTAATTTTAGTATTTTGGGCAAGTCTCCATACTGATTTCTACAGTGGCTACACAAGGTTGTACTCTCCCCAACATGAATGAGTGTTCCTCTTTCCTTGCATTGCTGTCTGCATTTGTGGCCAATTGTTTTCTTCATCTTAGTCACTCTGAATGGGGTATGAAAAAAAAAAAACTCAAAGAACTTTCAACTTGCATTTCACTAATTGTTAAGAATGTTGAACACTTTTAAAGATATTTCTTAGATATTTTTATTTATTTATTAAGAACTCTCTTTTCACATCTATAGCACAGTTTTGAACTGGGTCATTTGTTTAACTAATTCCTCATTTTTTTTCAGTTTTGTATTTTCTGGATATCAATCTTTTATCCAATGTATGGCTGGCAGAGATTAGGCTTCCTCTTCACTTGATTATTTATTTTTGTCTACAGCAGGCTTTCAGTTCATGACATTCCCATTTGTCAATTACTATCCTTAATTCCTGAGCAAGTGAAGTTCTGTTCAGAAAAATCACTTTTTGCACTTATTTCTCATAGTAAACTCCTTATGTTTCTTCTAGCAGTTCTAGCATTTCAGGTTGCACATTGAGGTCTTTGATACATTTGGCGTTGGTTTTTGTTCAGGTTGACAATATGAGTCTAATTTCATTCTTGTGCAGATAGACACAGAATTTTTGCAGCACTATTTGCTGAGGATAGTGTTTTAGTATCTTTGTCAAATATCAGGTGTCTGCCATTACATGTATTGATATCTGAGTCTGTTTTGTTCCATCAATCTACATGCCTTTTTTGTTGTTTTGTTTTGTTGTAGTACTATGTTGTTTTATTATGACAGCATTAGCATATTGCTCGAAGTCTAGCATAGTAGTATTTCCATCACTGCTCTTTTGTTTACAATTGCTTTGTTTATTTAGGGACTTTTTGTGCTTGCAAATTAATTTTGGGAAGGATTTCTAAATAGATCATGACAATTGTGAGTGGAATTGTAGTGAACCTGTGAATTGCTTTTGGTAGGATGGTAATTTTCACAATATTCAATATACCTATAAGCATGTAAAATCTTTCTACTTTCTAGTGTCTTTCTAAATCATTTTTAACAAGATTTAGTAAACTTTCCATTGAAGAAATACTTTGTCTCTTTAGTTAGGTTTATCTTAAACACTTCAATATTTTGGGGGGCTATTGTGAATGGAACTGTTTCCATGATCTCTTTCTTAGCATTGTAGTCATTAATATTTAGAAGAGATACCAATTTTTCGTAAGTTGCTTTTGGATTCTGCCATGTTGCTGAAAGAGTTAATAATTTCTGTACATTTACTAGTGGAGCTCTTGGCAACTTTTATGTATGATATATCATCTATAAATGAGGATAATTTGACTTCTTGTTTTTCAATTTATATCCATTTAGTTGCCTGTTCATACTTTCTGCTCTGGCTAATGTTTCAAGCACTATATTGAAAAGAAGTTGTGATAGTAGACAGTACAGTCTTATTCCTATTTTTGATGGGATTGCCTCATTTTTCTCTGTTAAGTAGGATGTTAGTTGAGGTTTTCAAACACACACACACACACACACACACACACACACACACACACACACACACATATTTTGAGGTATATGCCCTCTAGTCCTATTGTCTCTGGGACATGAAGGCATGTTTGATTTTTGTGAAAGTACTTTTCTGCAACTATTGAGATGGTCATGAAAGTTTTGTCTTCAAGTACTTGTATTATATTTATTGAGTCATCCATGAATATCTGAGGTAAAGCCAACTTGATTTTGGTGGATGCTTTTTTTGATATTTTAAGATAATTATATCATTTCCCCTACTTGTTTCTCCTTCAAAACCTGCCTGTATATTCCTCCCTGCTCTCTTTCAAATTCATGGCCTCTTTTCTCATTCATCGTTGTTACATGGATATATACATGCATATATATGTATATGTACATTATATATGATGTGTGTGTGTGTGTGTGTGTGTGTGTGTGTGTGTGTGTGTGTGTACAGAATCTGCTCAGTCTGTAATATTATTACTTCTATGTATGCTTTCAGGATTGATCATTTTGTACTGGATTATCAACTGGTGTTCTTTCCCAAGGGAACACGATTTTTACTGCTCTCAACATTCCTTATACTTAATCTTTTTTTTTCATATTAGCATGTCTGTTGGTATCACCCTTGTTCACATCAAATTTTGCAATGATCCCTGAGTTTTATGAGCAGGAATTGTGTGGCAGTTATGTCAGCTGGGACTGGGCTTCACAACTCTGTATTTTGATCTGTTGTGGTTTTCTGTAATTTTCTCTCTCTGTTATAAAGAGAAATTTCCTCAGTAAGCAGTGGGAAGTACACTTACCTGTGGGTATGATGATAAATATTAAGAACATAGAAATTATGCTGGTTTAGATAAGTAGCAGTTGTAGGTTTTCCTTACAGAGCCATTATTTTACTAGCCCTGGATAGTTAGCTAGTATAGGCATGATTACCCTCCTACTGAACAGGTCTTAAGTCCAAAGAGTTGTTAGTTACCATAAGGTACATATTGTACCCTTAATATTATTGTGCCATGCTGGCTGTTGTTATCTTTTATAGGCATCATAGTTGGGTGGAACTTTTGGTTGCTTCCATTTTTAAGTAGCTTACATGTTACCTTCTGATACCATGGAAGCTAGTCCTCACAAAGCATATTTTAAGGTCATATCAAGCTTGGGTTCTCTGGGTCTCATATTTGATGTTAATTGTACTTTAGCAATAAAGACATAGCTTTCATTTCTGAGAAGGAAAACTAAGAGCAACAACAAAAGCTTGCAGTGTCCTGGAAGTCTCTTGAACACTTGAGCAACTTGAAAGGGGGTTTCTCAGACTCTGTTTTTGTGTTTATATTAGGTAGTCTAAGACTCTTGGGGGAACAAGGTCAGTCTAGATGGGAAAATTCATTTAAACTATCCACAGATACGTATATACAGAATTACATGCATCATAGATGTCTTTAGGTAGATAGTTAATAGTATAATTCCTTGTATATCTCTGTATCTTTATTATTATTTTGCCCTGTTCCCTCCTTTTTTCCCATTTATGCTTTTTAGATAACATTTACCCTGATATTCCCTTCTCTCTTCCTCCTCCTTCTGGTTCCACAATGATTCATATATCCAATAAGTAATTATCCAATTACTCAGCAATTGAGTAGTGGGACCTCATAACACTAAAATGCTTCTGCACAGTTAAAAAAGAAAAAAAGGAACCAATCCATTGAAGAGGAAACCAAGCCCACAAAAATGGAAAAGAATCATTACTAGTTATTCATCTGTCAGGGACCAATGTCTAGAAACTATAAATAACTCAAAGAAAAAAAAATCAAATGTCTTATGTAAAAATGAGCTTGGAATCTTAACACAGAGTTCTCCAAGTAAAAGTGGCTAAGAAGTAACTAAAAAATAATGTTCACTATCCCTATAAATTAGGAAAATATAAATCAAAATAATTTTGAAGTTTTATTTTGCTCCAGCAATAATGACTAATTTCAACAAAACAGCTGAAAAAAATGAGAGGATTTGGGGGGAAAGGAGACCCCCATTCACTGTATTACTGTGTTACAAATTGGTTCACTGTATTACTGTATTCACTGTATTACAAACTGGTTCAGACACTCTGGAAAAAAAAGTGTAGAACATTCTCAAAGAGCTAAAAATCTACTATATGGGATGTGGCCAAAAGAGTGTGCATTCTACTCCACAGATATTGTCTCTGCCATGTTCATTGCTGCTCTATTCACAATAGCTAGTAAATGGACACAACCTAAATGTCCTTCAACTCAGAAAAGATAATGAAGACATGATACATATACAGTATGGAATACTATTCAGCTGTAAAGGAAAATAAAGTGCATGTTCAGCCTTTGGTAATCACCAAGTCTGAGGCCTGAAGAAGAAGAGCCACAATAAAAATGGCACACACAACAAATGCTATGGCACTGAGAGAATAAGGTACAGAAGCTTGACTTTGGGTTGGGTAGTGAGGCTTTGGGTATGACCCTAAGAGCTGGGCAGCAATTGTAAAAGCTGACACATGAAATGAAGATTCTGTCCAACTCAAATGAGACAGTCACCAAAGTGAAAAGACACCCTGGAGAGGAGGAAAAGGTAAATACATACTATTCATTTCATAAGATGTTAATAACTAAAATATGAAGGCACTAAAACAGCTCAGCAGTAAGAAAAAAATAAACCAGAACAAAAGTCAGCAATAAGTTAGAATAGGCTCTTTTCAAATAAACATATACAACCAGCTAATGAGCAACTGAGAAACATGTCCAGCATCACCAGTTACCATGAAAATTCCAAACAGGACCACAATGAGATGTCATGTCATTCCAGCTAAAATGTCAATTATGAAAAAAATCACATAATGTGTTGGTGGGAGTGCAGAGAAAGAGGACCCTCTTGAACAGCTGAACTATAAATTAGTTCAGCCATTATTAAAGACAGCTTTCTCCAGATTTAAAAATAGTCTACTAAACAAGATAACGGATATTATTGGATAGATAAATAAATTAAATTCATTTCCACTTTTGGTTCACATCAACATTGTACACAATATTCAAGTTAAAGTGTGCATGAGAAGAGGATTAGATTTTTAAAATGTGATATACTCTGGGACTATACCCAACACATCAAAGTCAGCATATAATAGAGATAGCTTCCTATCAGGGTTTGTTACAACACAATGCAGGTTATGGGGTCACTATACGTTCTCTTCAGAGTGAGTGAGTGTGTGTGAGTGTGTGTGTGTGTGTGTGTGTGTGTGTGTGTGTGTGATGTGTGTATGGTCTGGTATGTGTGTCTGTGTGTGTATTTGACCACAAAAAGTCTAAATCAAGGTATTTGCTGGAAAATTGATGGAATTGGCTATCATTATGCTTAGTCAAATAAAACAGACTCCAACAGTGTTTTCTCTCATATATGAAATCTAGTTAAAGACAAATATATATGAGGTAGATGGAGGAAGAGGTGGCCTGGGGAGAGAGGTAAAGGGTCCTAGAGAATGCAGCAGTGAGTAAACATGATCAAAGTAGGTATTGTACACATATGGGAACATCACATTGAAAGTCATTATTTTGAACCACTAATAAACATGCCCAGGAACAGTTGATCAACACAAAATAAATTCAACGTGTGGTTTGTGGTTTTTTTTTTTTTTGGTGGAATTTTTGTTACACTTTGGCATTTTTGTTGTGTTTGTCTTGTATATCTTCATTATGATTTTCATTTTTCTGGGATTTTTATTTTTTCAAGAGAGGGAGAACATAAAATGGGTAGAAAGTAAAAGAGGGGAGTATCTGGGAGGAGTTGGGAGAGGGGAAAATTGTTTTTTAAATGAGTAAGTTTTCATTCCATATTAGTTATTGCTTCATTTCATAGTATTATAATTAGAATAATCAATTTAAGAATGTATAAAAGAGTACATGTACTCTTATAATTCTGTTAAATGGATTTATAATAAAAGCCCGAGTATTACATGTTAAGCATTCAGTTTTGTACACACACACACACACACACACACACACACACACACACACACGAGCATGCACATGCACTCCTGTGCATGCACACTATGCCACATTTTTAAGAAACATTGTGTGTAGTCATAAGGTCTACTTTGCAGGTACCGGGAAGAGGCCCGCTTTAATCTAATCACACAATAGTACATATATATGAGAAGATAATCATTAAGTATCAGCATCTGAAGTCAAATCATGAGAATTACAATGAAGATATTGTTTGCTCAGGAAACACCACTTTAATGTTATAGGTCCATTTATCTTACTAAGGGTTGAAGCTTATGTGAGTATTTAACTGTTTCATATACTTCATGTCATTTTTGCAAGAGAAAAGAAAGGCAAATTATATATTATTTTCTATTAATTTGTGCAATGTAATGTTTGATTTATATTATATTTTGAAAAAATGGTAATGTGTTTGGTAATGAGATCTTTCTAATATAACAAAATTTAGAATTATGAACCCTTTAAATGGACACTAACTCTAATGTCAACTCTTTCTCTCTTTATTACCCAAAGAATCCAGTAGATGGAAACCTTTCCCTTGAAATAGTAAAACTGCTTCAAATGCATGTGGTTTGACGTCCTAGCCTTCAAGATAGCGGAGCTGGAAATAGCTAGGGGGAAAAAATGCCCTCCTAAGAGCACCTCAGAAAGCCCACAATTTACCTGCTTTCTAAGTGGTTTGAAAATTGCATTATCAAAGTCAAGTTGTTGTAACCCCCATGAGGTGAATGAGAAAAGGAAGAATATATTGATTGATTGCTGGAGTCAGGTTCCAGGTGGCTCTGGTTTAGATTGTCTTCCTCCATCAGTGTCTATACTGCTCTTGCCCTTTTATGGTGATATATTCACTAGGTTAATGGCTACACCTGTTTCTGTCCATCATCGCTCATTGAAAGAAAACCATGGATGAGCAGGGAAAGACCTAAATTAGACTCTCCCGAGGTGAACAAAAAAGCAGAATTTAGACTCTCCCAAGGACTGCCCTGCTGCGTGTACTCTCACTGATCCCTCTTTTCCCAGAGTGCAGCTGTTCTCTTGTTCCCAGGCTGGTCTCTATTAGCTTCTCATCAGACTTGCATAGTTCCTCTGAGAACTGGTTCTGACCTTGACTGTCCAGGAAATGAATGACTGTACTCTAAATAACTGATCAGATTTAATCATTACAATGGATTACATCACTATTCATCTATTAGATTAGCTCTTTAGGTCACTGTCTCTTTGAAAGATACTTAAGACAGGGATAGTCAAAATTCTAAGGAGCTCTCCAATGTGAAGAATAAGCTAGTATTTTTGTCATTTTGAACAACAGCGTCAAATCAATATTTTGTTGAGTAAACTACACTTCTCTTTAAAATGGGTAGCTGAAAGGACTCTATGTTTAGAAGTTGACCAAATAAAGCAATTAAATATGAAGGTGCTCTCCATCACTTGTATAGCTAAGTCCCCAAACCAACATTACATAGATTCCACGGAATTACATCATAATTAGGTAATGCATATTCTGTCCCCTTTTCATTAGTTCTCAATTCATAGTTAAGCTTAATTTAGAGCCTTGTCTCTGGTAATGGGTCCTAACTGCTCTAACTGCTCCTCCATTTCCCTTGTACAAAGCAGGAGGAATCAGATCACATTTCACTGAAAATTCTTTTAACCATTTCCCCATATGCTTTTAAGGACACAAAGTCAGTAATAATTAAGATTTGAAAACCAACTGCCACCTGAACTCTCCAAATTAACAGTATTTAACTATCTATGGACAATGACTTGTTAATATTTATTTACTCAGATTTGTACATTTAGATGATATTTAGTGAATATTGGAAATATACCACAATTCTAAATGGTTTTCATAAATGAAGTTAAATCATATGACCAATATTCAAAGTGGAGGGTTTAGTCCCACTCACAGCCTCAATTTCTGTACCACATAAGAGTTAAGAGGAGAGAAAGCTGGTGGTAAAGAGTGTTGTCTCTGCACAGTAGCTCCTTACGCATCTGAGCTGAGAGAGGAAGCTAGAGGAACTCATCTAACCTGTTAGAGCAACTCACAGTACATTCGTAACCAACCTTGGAGAACAAAGGCAACATTCCCAAGGCTAAAGTCTCCCTTGAACAGACAAAATGAAGCAAGATAGCACATCTGAAAAGCTCCAAATAGCTTTTATCAAGACTTAAAGGAAATCTTCAAATATCTTAAGAAAATATACTTGACACACTTATAAGCTATTATACTTCTAAATCCAAGGCAAGTCTTGTGTCTATGTTGCAAAAACAGTTGTTTGCCCTTGCATCAAGGGTGAGTCAAGGCATCTGACCACAAGTCCTGCCTCAACTGAATGTACCAGGCTTTGCTGACTCCCCATGGAGTCTTTTGGAGGAGAGGATAGGGGGTGGGTTGGGGGGGGAGGCTGGGGAAGAGGAATGAGAGGGGAATCTTAAAAAAATAATAAGAAAAGAAAAGAAAGAAAAAGAAACAGTTGCTTGTCAGTATTCTGTGACCAAAATGTGTTTTGTGTCCTTGTGAGAAGCATTTTCTAAATTGAAGGAATTTAAAACATGCATAGTGGAAATTTAGAATGTTCATCTACTCTAAAAGTAGGAAAAAATTTAAAATTTGTATTTTTTTATTCATTCATTTATGTTTTGGGGGATAATATTGGAGAAATTATTTTGGCCACTCCACGTAGTTAAAATGATATTTATTTAGTGGCGTAACTCACAAATTAAGTGAAAGGTAGGTTGCAGGGTCTGGGGAAGGTGTATTGCAGTCCAGCGGTGTTCTCCAGAGCTCTGCACAGTCCACCTTCACCATTCAGCGTCCCGGCACAGAGAGAGCCCACAGAGAGAGCACTGGCCCATCCAGCTCTTGGGTCTCCAGGCACCTCCCCTTGCCCCGCCTCATAGGCGTGACAGTTGCCAGAGTCTCAATGGGGGTTGGAACTTCCAGATCCAAGCTGGAATGGCTACCCACTACATGATAAAATGTACAAAACATAAGGAATTCATTTTGTTTGTTATTAGGTTCTATAACAGTCTCATTTGTTGTGGGATTCTTTGAGGATGACAGAGCCCTTCTTGGGTCTTGATGGTCTTATCTTGAGGAACTAGGATCCCAGAAATTCAAATGGCCACCAAAATCACCTGAGTCAGCAGATCCCAGGTTTGTTTTCTCATACTTGAAAAGAATGGTGAGTGAGGACAGAGGAAGGTGAGCAACCAAGCAAAAAGGAAGAACAGATCCTTGAAGCAGGGAGGAGTCTTGAAAATGAGTTCCCAAACAGCATTTGGAGCCAGGGCTTTTTATTCCCTGGGAACTGGTCAATATGGTTGCATCAGCATGTAGGTTAGGCATTCAGTTTTGCTTAATTTAGTTGGTTAATTTGAATGTAGGTGCAGAATTCTGATTTGTCAATGGGTTAAGTGGAAGTGCACAGAAAATGTCAGGTGCAGGCAGCCCTCCAAGAAAGTTCCAATAAGGTTGGGGGAGAGGGGGTGAGGTTGGTTGACCACAAAGTGAAAGGACCAAGAAGGTTGGTGGTCAACTGATGATAAGGTAAGTCTTTCTGACCAGTTCCTCAACTCATTGAGTAGGTAGAGTTTAAAACCTCCTTGCTCTCACAAATAACTTCCAACTCACTAGGACCCATGAGAATTTTGTTTTCCTGTAACTCGGACTTATGCTTAAAAAGGACCCAACTTCTCCCAACTCCTAACATCCCAAGTGACTTTGGAATTAAAGTACATAGTAAAATGTTAACTTTTTAAAAAATTCAACTTATTGCCTATTAGGAATATTGTTAAAATATATCCTAATGATAATTTTAAACATAATCTTAGACTAATGAGTGGTTAAATGAAATATCAAGCTCACATTTTAATTCATACCTGTTTCAAATTTAGAATGGCTTAAAAATGTAAATGGAAGGAGATATAAGATTTTCATATTTTGAGCTCATCAATTGTAGTGGTTTAAATGAGAATGACCTCCATAGCCTTATATATTTGAAAGCTTGATCCACAAGGATTAGGATACATTGTTGGAGAAGGTATGTCAATAGGAGTGAACTTTGTGGTTTAAAAAGCTCATGCCAGGTCTAGGGAGATTAGACTCTCTCTGTTTCTCTGCCTCCAACTTGTGGATGAGATGTAAGGCCCCAGCTACCACTACAAATGCTATGCCCTGTGTCTGCTGCCAGACATCCCTCTATAATGATCATGGAGTAACCTTCTAAAACTGTAAGGCCCTCTCCAATGAAATGCTTTATTTTATAAGTAGCCTTGGCCACAGTGTTTCTTTATAGAAATAGGACAGTAAGAAAGACATCCATAAAATGCATATATTTTTAATTTTGGAGCAAAACATCTTTACTATGAAAATTCAAGTATGTAAAAAAGGAAGAACAAGGAATAAAATCATGCAGTTCCAGTGTGTAAAGACATAAGCATGGGTGACAATTTTCCACATTCCTTTCAAATCTCATTTTCTATTTACAAATAATGCATTTGCATTTGTTTTAAGTATTTTCTCTTAATTATTTAGCAGTTTATTAATGAACTATGCAAACATTTTAAGGAACACATGATAATATAATACATGGAAATGGTTGAGCTGTTCAGTCTCATGTTGGCAGATTTCAACATATAGAATATGTCAAATGGCACTCAGATGAATCCATATGTGAATAACTATTTTTACAAATTTTGTAATCATGGGTAAACTTTCTCAATAAAGCTTCAGGGATCAATTTGCAAGCACATGGGTAAATCAGCAGAGCAGAAGGAATGCCAGATGCTTGCTCACTTTAGATCTTGGATTCCTTTGTAAAGAATGGAAATCTACCCCTAGGTGGAGACATGCCTCTGTGTCCTCCCTTAAGGGTTAATCCAGTGAGACAGAATCAGGGAACTGAACAGCTTACCACCCATGGGAAGTCAGGTTCACCTTCGTATAACATGTTTTCCCTTCCCATAGACCCCCCCCCCAATACTGCCCCTAGAAGCCCCCATGGAGTTTGCAGAACTTGTCAGCTTTTCTGAGTTATGTCTCAGAAGGCATAACTATTCCTTTTCTTCAGTCTCTTTCTTTCAGATGCTGGGCAGAGCCCAAGTATGGTTTTAAACTCCCTAACACACACACACACACACACACACACACACACACACACACGATGCCCTTACTCTTTCTCTAAAGCTCCTGCCCTGCTATGTGACTGCCTTTCATCATGCAGTCGACCTCCATGCCATTTGGCATTCTCCAATTTCCCACTCCCTGCAGCTTTGAGATTTACAGTTTGCCTACCTTGGGGTTTTCCTTTTCAAGGCCTATAAACTGTCCACAAACTTCCACTTGAGTCCATTCTTTGTCCTGGGCTTCCTTTTGTGTTTATTCTTAATTTTTTTTTTTTATTTTTTATTAATGAGACTAAGAACTCCAAGAGAGGATGCTGATTTCCCTGGTACCAAATGATGGCTGTGATGGGATTTACCAGGATTTCTGGTAATAGTTCTTCCTGCCTTTTGAGAAAATGAACCTGCTCCCACAACCTTAAACAGCATTACTTTTCATCACCATCCTGAGTAAGTTATACTCTGCTCTCAAACTAGATGAATTTCAAGTTACTGTAATGATAAATATCAAGCCAACATTGTGGAATCTTGGAAGCCTTGAATTTCACTTTCTAAGAATTCAAATAACTTCCTTACAATCTAAGGAAGGATTTGCCCTTTCAAATGCTATCAACTTTATAGTCTTCAAAAAAAGTTTTCTGAACTGTTTATTAAAAAAAAAAACCCATGTATATTTTCCAGTGTTGCCAAAAACATCTCTTTTTTTTCCAAGTATAGATAAATGATTTATGATATAAGATTCTAAGCAGTATGTTTCCAGTTTGCTATGTGTTTCCTTGTGTTGTGCACAAACTGGGAAACTGGAGCTCACTGATTTTCATTCACATGCAGGAAAGAAAATAATTGCTGAACTTGTCTGTAGATACTTTGTCCACATGCTGGACTATCATGGCCCAGACATAATGTTTCTAGAGGGAACTGAGACTTGTTTAAAACACAAACAGGTTTGAGGAATTATTTTGTAATTCTTTAGAATATAAAAATTATTTGAAATAGAAAACAATTTTCGAATATTGCTAATAGAAATTTCAGAGCTTTCTTCATACCTTCATTTTTTCCACTTAGAATCACACTGTAAAGCAGTCAAGATAATCCTTCCAGAGAAGGAAAATATCAATTCCCATCCATGGTAACAGAGGACACAAAACCTCACTCATGCAGAAGTTCTTCCCAACCTCAGGGACTTCCTATCCTGCCCTTGTTTCCTCTTCACCCTGAGTCATTGGATCCTCTCTCTTTATGCTGGCTATCTCAGAAATACAGAAACACTTTGTAGTATTTTCTACAAAAATGCAATTAAAGTTAATCAATAGTAAATAAGAACTAATTTTCTTCCAGATGATATTTCTTCAGACTTCTTCACATATATGGAGTTAACTTCTGTAGTGTTGAGTCTTAATGTTTTTAACATACTGGGATCACCTGAAGAACATTTTAAAAAAGACCCAATCTTCAGAAATGTATCCAAGCTCCTCCCCTTACTTCAACATAAGACTAAGATGTGATGTGAGATTAGATTGCTAGGGAATTAGGCACCAGTAGTTTCTTATGCTTCCCCAGGCTATACCAAGATGGGTCAACAGATAAGGAAGCAATCAATAGCCACACTCCAATGAAATTTCATTATACAAAATGTCCAATAAACCCCATTTCTTACTTAGGGTTTCTATTGCTGTGAAGATACACCATGACCAAGTCAACTCTTATAAAGGAAAACATTTAACTGGGGCTGGCTTAGTTTCAGAGGTTTAGGCCATTATCTCCATGGCAGTGTGTACATGGAGAAGAAGCTGAGAGTTCTACATCTTGATCTGCAGGCAGCAGAAGCAACTGTGCCTTGAGTTTAGCTTGAGCATGAGACCTCAAATCATGCCCACACAGTGACACACTTCCTTCAACAAGGCCTCATCTACTCCAACAAGGCCATACCTCCTAGTAGTGCCACTCCCTATGGGCCAAGCTTTCAAACATATGAGTCTATGGGGACCATACCTATTCAAACCACCATATCCCATTCCCTGGCCTCCATAGTCTTGTTGCTATAACATGGTGCAAAATGCCTTCAGTCCAACTTCTAAAGTCCCCATAGTCTATCACAGTCTCAACAATGTTTAAAAGTCCAAAGTTCAAAGTCTCATCTGAGATTCATTCAATCCCCTATAAAATCAAAATGAAAAAAAAAAGGTCACATATTTGCAACATTTAATGGCACAGAATATATATTATTGTTCCAAAATGGATGAAAAGGAGGACAGTGAGGAAATACTGGACCAGAGCAAGACCAAAAACCAGCTAGGCAAATTAAATTTTGCATCTCAATGTCTGATGTCAAGTGCTCTGCAGATTTCCAACACCTTTCAACTTTGTTGACTGCCACACACTTCTTTCTCTTGGGCTAGTTCTACTCCCTGTTAGCAACTGTCCTCAACAGGTATCCAAGGGCTCTGGCATCTCCAACATTTTGGGTCTCAAATGAACTATTACAGTTTCACACAATGGCCTCTCTGGACCTCCATGCAGGGACACTCCTGCCATATGCCTTGCCTCAGTGGCTTTCCTTAGTCACAGAGGGAGATTCTATAACCCTTTTTTTTCTATCCTTGACTCTAAAGCCAGAACCATATGGCCAAAGCTGCCAAGTTCTGCGGCTTGCTAGAGCTGGAATATGGCCTTCTTGTTTAAAATACATCTTTACATCTTTACAAGATTTCTGTTTTCTGTTGGGCCCCATAAGACCTGGGCATGAGGCTCAGTGTAACTTCCCAAGCCTAGCTCAAGTTTGGTGATCTGTCTTCAGACGTGACTCAGCTCTACCTGACCTAGAATGGCCTCTGCCTAGTGACTATTGAGATGGCATCATCTCATTGGCCCGCTATCCTCACCCCATCCCCCCATCACCCCAACCTATATAAGTCCACCCCTGATGCAATAAAGTGAGTTCCTGCTTTGACAAGACTCCCAGCTCAGTGTGCTTCTCTCCTGTGGACAGGGGAGATCTGGGCCTTTGACACTCACCATCCCACTCAGCCCCAGGGAGAGACTGGCTGGACCAGTCCTGCCTCCTCCGTCCTACCTGTCAGTCAGTCTGACAGTTTTCTATGGTTTTCTTCACTATCTAAGCTTGGCTCTCCTAGAAATATACCTGTAGACCAGGAGCTGGCCTTGAACTGAGTGCTGGAATCCTCAGTGCTGGGATTAAAGGTTTGTACTCCCACACCTAGACTTAAACTATTCTTTAATTCTTTTTCACAAGATGGAATCTTAGCTTGGTGTTATCTTGTCCTGAGATCAACACTCCCTTTATTCCATTTAATATCAGGCTTTCCTTTAGTCTGTTTATCTCCTTGAATAGATGGTTTAGCTGCATTCCACTTCCTGGTGTCCTTTTCTCCTTGAACTGCTTTCTAATTTTTCCTTGGTCAGCTTGCTCCTTTTCATTATAGATCTTCATAAGAGTAAACACTAATAACCACACAACAGAGTCAATACTAGGTTGCTTTGAGATTTCCTCTGCCAGTGGAATTATTCCAAACTTCTTCACTTTAGCCACAGGCAGATTTTTCAGACAAGGGCAAAAAGCAGTCAAATTCTTTACCCAAAGTTCACAAGACAGGTCACATACTAACATTTTTCTCTTCTGAAACCTCTTGAGTCAGGCCCCTACAGTTCAAATCATCCTCAGTATCACTATCTTCCATGTTCCTACTAAGATGACCCATTAAGCCCCACTTAAAGTGGTCAACTGCTTTTCTAATCCACAGTCCCAAAGCCCACATTCCTTCAAACAAAAAATATGGTCTGGCCTATCAGAGCAATACCCATGTACCTGGTAACAACTTCTCTCTTAGTGTTTCTATTGATATGAAGAGATACCATGACCAATGCCACTCTTATAAAGGAACATATTTAGTTGGGGCTGGTTTACAGTTTCAAAGATTTAGTCCATTGTCTTCACGACAGTGTGCAAGCAGAAGTAGTGCTGGAGACGGATCTGAGAGTTCTACATCCTATTCCACAGGAAACAACTGTGTACGGGGTGTAGCTTGAGGATATATGAGAACTCAAAGCTTGCCACCAAAGAGGCACACTTCCTCCAACAAGGCCACATCTTCTCCAACAAGGCCACACTTCCTAATAGTGCTACTCCCTTTGGGCCAAGAATTCAAACACATGAGTCTTCAGGGGCTATCCCTATTCAAACTACCACACTCCTTGTAACCAGATCTAGGACATACCTGCTGTTCCTTCCCTCCCCTTTACAGCATCATCTCACATTATTTCCTTCTTGGCAGTTTTTCTCAACTACCATAAAACCACACTCCACTGATTCACTTTTGATGTCCACAACCACCTCTGATTTACTTTGGTAGAGTATCCTCTGAGGCAAGACATCTGAATATTATGCTCAAAGGCCTAATGTTGAAATCCAGTTTTGTTTCAAAATAAATGTAAACCCTTGATAATCACTTTTGGTTCATTGGATCTAAATATTGCTCACATATATAAACATCTCACTCTTGTGTTGTTAACATCAATTTCAACTTGGCTGGAGATTTAAGACTAATTGCCTATTTGATAATTTACTTGAATATCTGTGAAGGCAATGCAATAAATCCATCTCAAAACTCTGGATTTAGCACAACCTAAAATGACTTTCTATTAATCTTTTCCATTTTGGGAAATGATGCTTCCACTCAACCAGTAACTAAAACCGGTGTTTAGTCATGTTTTATGATTCTGTTTTCCTTACAATTCTATTCTAGACACTCTATTATCCAATACCTGCTGGTTCTGTCTTACCACACATCCAACACATGTATGCCATTGTCTCAGTAATATTCATTCAAATTATACTTTTGACTGTGAGGTATTTGTTGTAGAAAATTATTTTAAGATGTGTTACATTTGTTTATGCTGTGGAACATTTGTTTTAATGATACAAAGATGTGTTGCATTCTTTTATGTTGCATGTATTTAACTCTGAAACTGTGTTACTGTTTAAAACAGCTGATTGGTCTAATAAAGAGCTGAACAGCCAATAGCAAGGCAGGAGAAATTATAGGTGGGGCTGGTAGGCAAAGAGAATAAATAGGAGAAATCTGGGAAGAGAGGAAGAAAGAGCAAGAGAACAAAGAGAGGAAGACAACAGGAGCCAGTCACCCAGCCACACAGCCAGCTATGGAGTAAGAGTGAAAGTAAGATATACAGAAGTAAAGGAAAAAGCCCAGAGGCAAAAGGTAGATGGAATAATTTAAGGTTAGGAAAAGCTGGCAAGAAACCAGCCAAACTAAGTTTGTGCATTTATAAGTAATAATAAGACTCCATGTGTGATTTATTTAGGACTTGGGTGGTAGGCCCCCCAAAAGAAAAAAAAAATAAAACCAAACGGGTATTCTTTCAGTTGGATTCTTTACTTCTGTTAAAGTTAAATTTTACATAGTATTCTGAAACATTAAAAAAAAATCCTACAAATCTATAAAATAACTAGTTTGTGTGTGTGTGTGTGTGTGTTTAAGGACATATTTAGGGATGGCTCTCATGCTTATCTAGTGGAGTAGGTGGGATAGACATCCTCGATGAGGGTGGGCACCATCCTATAGGATAGGAACAAGAAAGGCACCAATGCAGAAGGTAAACTACTCTCCTGACCCTTCACCTCCTGTCTTAGACATCTAGAACTCCATCCACAGTCCCTCTGGTTGCTCATTTTCCTGCCTTAACCTAAGAATAGCACCTCAGCTTTTTTTTAGGTCTGAGGCCTGTAAACTTGAGCTGATCCACACAATTTGTGTTCCAGAGTTAGTATCATGTAGTCTGCCATGGGATTTTTCAGATACCATACTTGTATGAGGCAATCCCTAAGAAATCACCTTTCACATGTCTACACATGTATCTTATTGGTTATAACCTTAGATGATAGCTACTTTTTCCTTTTTATAATGAATATTTCAGAGTTACCATAGTGTTTTTAGGGAAATAATTTTGTAATTTTGTTAATATCCTTTAAAAATTCTTCAACCTATTCAGATTACTCAGGGTAAAAAAGCAAACTCCTTAGAATACCTTAGGTGACTTCAGATGAAGAGTCTCTCTCTGGTTTACTATTTTTGTATTAATTCCTCTAGCATAAATTATGCTTTCCTAGCTGCTATGAGATTGATTTGTGCCTCCTTCCCAAATGCATGTATTGAAATTGAAATTACCCACCCCTATATGATTATTTTTGGAAATAGGGCCTTTAGGAGGAAAGTAAAGTAAAATGTAATCATACTAGAAGAACTCTAATGCAGTACTGGGCTGCTGGCTTTACATTTCTCAAAAAGCATCATGCATGTCAGGGCTTCTAAGTCCTGTTAATCAGTTGAATAGTATGAGATATCATCTCAGGAAACAGAGCACAAATTTAAATTGCACACACACATACACACACACACACATTATACATTCTGTAGAAAATCCATGTAAGCACATGGTGAAAAGCCTATAAGCATGAGAAAATGCCTACAAATAAATTCTATATTGATCATTCCAATCTTGAACTTGGAGAATAAATTTCTATTGTTTAGCCTACCAAGTCTATGATACTCTGTTATGATAGCATGAAGAGATTTAATACAGCTTTCCATTTCCTTCTTCAGAAACGTCAAGCATAGCCAAATCTTATGACTTGAAAACTCTAAAAGTCGTACATGCTGCAAATGTCACCTTCTCAAAGAAGCCTTACTGAACTGTTTGGACATAAACAGCCATCTTCTTCCAGTCGTTTTTTTTTTTTTTTTTTTTTTTTAACCCTAGTTTATTTTCCAAAGATCACTTACATGCCTTTTCAATTTTAGTGTTTATTTCTCATTTCTCAGTTATTAATGTACCTCACTACATTTAAACTCTGTGAGAGCTAGACTCCATCCCTCTGATAACTGTGAAGTTTCCAGCAGTGTGTCTGGCATACAGTCATGGCTTTATAAATGTATGTTGACTCAGAAACATCTGGAATGCATAATGAAAATTCAGATATCCTCTATCCTCCTGTTTATGAAAGATCCCTGGGATTTGAAGGATAGACTTGAAGTTGATATGGTGTTAGTCATCAGGCAATAAGGAAAAAAAGGAGGTGTCTATTTGTACTTACTCTATAAAGTGGTGGTACTGATCAGATAGAAGTGTTGCATGGCTGTTGTTCATTTCAGTAGGAAAACTGCAGCTCCTAAGAATAAATGTTATTCAAGCCTACATGTCAGTGAGCAGGACTGCCCCAGTCTTTTCTAAATTCCATGTTCATTCAAAGTTCCATGATGCTCTCTCCACATTTCTTTTGTGATTCACTGAGATATTTAATATCTGCTAAAATAAATCCCATTTCAGGTATTTACAGAAGGAAACTTTATGTCTTGAATATATTAAGTAAAAACCTCAAGAAAATGAACTTAGCTGACTCATAGTTTCTAGCAGGTGCTTTTCAATTCTAGAATACAAGACAATATTAACCAATTATTTGTAGTGTAAGCCAAAAACTGACTGAAGGAAGTTGAAGTTAATGGTGACTTAACAGTATCTTGTTGCTCCTCGAATCTCTTATGCTCCACAGAGAAACTGAAGGGCGTCAAACTGAAGTGGGGATTAAAAGAGGCAACATTTCTTGAGAGTTTCATCTGCTAGAGAGCCTATTCCAATAATAGATGAGGAGGCAGTGTTAAACCCATTTTAGTAAGGAGAAAACTGAGGTACTTCTAAATCAAATAATATATGTAATCAAATAAAAAGACAATGGTTAGAAACAATATTCAAGGTTGATAAATCTATTTCATAAGCTAAGGTTTTCTTAATCTCCATTCCAGCCCAACTCTGCACAACTTCTTTTCTCTGCCTGGTAGTATGTCTGATCGCCAAAAACTTTAGTTTTAATAAAGTGGTGGTTGTAGATTCTCCACCAAGATCCATGAATTCACTACCCTTGGGTAAATGAGTACGTTTCCAGTGCCAGACATGACTTCTTTCTTGTTGAGCAGGCCTTAAGTCCAATTGCACACTACCCTTGGGTAAATGAGTAGGTTTCCAGTGCCAGACATGACTTCTTTCTTGTTGAGCAGGCCTTAAATCCAGGCCTTAAGGCCTTAAGTCCTTAAGTACTAAGGTACTTGTGCCATTATTGCACGGCACCTTAGGATACTTGTGCTATGCTGGTCATTATTTTGGTTCACAGGCATCATAGCTTGGTAGGGTTGCTGGTTGCTTCTCTCTCTTAGGAGTTTGCATGGAACCTTCTGGTACCATGAAAGCTATATATTTGTTCTTTTACCTATTGATAAGTGTACTTCTCACCCCTCATCAAGGTAACTTCTCATTGCAACAGATGAAGGAAATCATTGCAGAAAAACTATAAATTAATCACAATTTATTGTTGAATTGTGAAGCATAGCTATTGGGCATATATTCACAAAATGTCTTTTGTACCCAAAGCTCAGAAAACATGTGGACAAGGTTAGAATGATTATAAGAGCCAGAAGAACCGGAAGCTTGATATGAGTTTCTGTTTTCTAGTAATGAAGGTACATGTAACTTGAATTGCTAAATGGTCTTATTAACAAAAAAAAAAAATCTGGAGCCAGATATTGGGGTGAAAGCTGGAAGATCAGAGAAGCAGAACAAGCCACAGCCAACCTCACCTTACCAACTCTTCAGCCTCCAGAGTGAGACTTCCTATTTACTCATGCCATATATACCTTTCTGTGCCCTGCCATCTTCCTGGGATTAAAGATGTATGTGCTTCCCAAATACTTGGTAGCAAAGGCATGAGATCTCAAGTGCTGGGATAAAAGGCATGTGCCACCATGCCTCTCTCTGTTCCCAGTATGGCCTTGAACTCACAGAGATCCAGGATCTCTGCCTCCCGAGTGGTAGGATTAAAAGTGTGTGCCACCACTGCCTGGCCTCTATGTCTAATTCAGTGGCTGGCCTCTGATCCCCAGATAAGTTTTATTTGTTAAAGCACAAATAAAATGTCACCACATGTACATACATAAAGTCTCATCAATATGACAGCCCAAACATGAGCTGAACAAGGAAATACCAATAGACATTGTGGATGGAAGAAATCATCCTAATGTGGGTGGGGAAAAGATCAGGATGCTCCAACCTTAGACAAAGAACTACAGGCAAATAAGGAATGTTATGAGGGAGAGAACTAGTCATCTGTAGAGAAGAGCACATCAATTGCTATCCAATAACAAATAGTTCTAAAATCAAATACAAAAAAGTGCAAGTAGCATTATACAGACTGAGCAGGTTATTTTTAGGAATGTATATGTTTCTACATATACATAGATACATGCAAAATCAATTAATGATAAAAGAGGCCATGAATTTGAAAGAGCAAGGAAGGGCATATAGGAAAGCCTGGAAAGAGGGAATTATATAATTATATCATAATCTCAAAATAATCAAAAGAATTATAAATATTTTATTTCAATCTACTAATAATGATGGCAGTAATAGGGAGACATCTAATACCATCCATAGTAGCTTTCCTCTGATGACATTTTCCCCTACAGTTCTTCTTTTGGGGGAGGGAGTGTTTCTAGACAAGGTTTCTCTGTGTAGTTTTGGTGCCTGTCCTGGATCTCGCTCTGTAGAACAAGCTGGCCTCGACCTCACAGAGATCCACCTGCCTCTGCCTCCCGAGTGCTGGGATGAAAGCCATGTGCCATCACTGCCTGGCTACACCTACAGCTCTTGAACAGAAAAATTGATCTATATGTGGTTCTCAGCTCTGTCCCAGGCTTCAGTAGTAGAGCTTTTGTGTCATGTTCAACTTTGTCTAAAGAATAATCATCTTTATACCATCTAATTTCCTATGAAAACAAGCTCATAGCTAAACATCAAGGAAAAGGAATATTCATGTACGTTTTTCCTTACATAGAAGTATTAATAATACATGACAGCACACCCCAGACATTGTCTTTTATTTGATCCACAGATATTTCTCATGTTTCACACCTTTTATTATGCACTGGATTTTTCTTGTAATCAAATTGCATTCATTGGAATCATTTAAAGATAAAACTTTTTACTCCAAGAAAAGACACCACTTCTCAAAATTTGTTCTTGGACCAGTCCCAACATTTCTTACCTTCATTTATGAACTATTGAATGGTTTTCTTTTCAATTACTGAAATGTCAGTCATTTTTAATCAAACAAAATTTTGAAAATATTGTGAGAATCAGTATTATCATATATCATCATACTTCACTCCTGAACTAAGCTTTCATCCTGGGTTTTCATTCTCTATAACAGTGGTTCTCAACCTGTAGTTCATGACCCTTTTGGGGCAATGACCCTTTCACAGAGGTCACCTAAGATCATCAGAAAATACAGATATTTACATTACATTTCATAGTAGTAGTAAAACTAAAGTTATGAAGTAGCAACAAAGATATTTTATGACTTGTGGTCATCACAACATAAGGAACTGTACTAAAGGGTCACAGCATTAGCAAAGTTGAAAGCCACTGCATAACCAATGTTTTCATCCTTAACTGATTTTGTTTCATAAATTGTTCTTTAGACAACCTTTAATTCATATATGTAATTTTAAAATATGCCATGGATCATCTTCTCTCCATACTTTTGTTTCAATATAGTAATTGACAAGGTCATAAATATAGTCTCAATTTTTTAAAGTGTAATAGAATCAATTATCTTCCAAGTGGCTTGATTTTTCAGTCCCTGTCAAACTATTCTATTTGTACCTTCACTAGAAAAGTGAGAACATAAAACTTTCCATAATATGTGGATGGGAAAACCAGCTATTTAATTATTTCATACTTTTAAAGCAGAAAGATTAATAAGATTAAAGAAAAATGAAAATTAGGAGATCTGCTATTTTTTTAGAATTAATAACAGGAACTTCATGATGCTTTTTGATTGTATTATGGGAAGATTTATACACATACACACAGACACAGATACGCACACACACACACACACACACACACACACACACGCTCACCCTTATTAACTAGTGATTAACACATTGTATTTAATGCTGTCTGACTCATTTATGTATGATTTGCTGACATATTTTTCCTTAATTCTTTGTATTTGGTCTTATTTATTATCATTTTTACTACCAGTCTCCATAAAAAAGAGGGAAGTGATGGGGCCGTATTCTCCACTCACTCAAAAGTTTCCTGCTAGCTACTTTTAGAATGATCTTGCTTAACTTTGGACCACTTACCTTATATCATTTTGTTCATGGTTTATGGCAAAATTATTGTATAACGTAACACATTGCTTATTTCATACAACAAATTCTATTTCTAACTCATTATTGGAATTTCATTTTTTAAAAAAGAAGTGCACTTCATCATTTTATCTTTAAAAAATGAAGTTTAAAATTAGAAGTAATGAAACTCCATCGTTCCACCTGGCATGAAAGAATTCTCTATTGTACTTCTCTATTTGTATCCCTCAAAATCTGGTCTAATCAGTGTATTCCTATTCTCCTCACATGATTGACCTTCTGTGATATCCAGTGATTGAGTAATTCATAATAATCCTATCTGAAACCTGCTTTTTAAAAAATAAAATTATACTTTCATTCTTCCCCCCCCCAATAGCTTTTCATGTATCAGTTAGTGTTTAATTCCATATTAGCTTTTATGCACTAATTCCTGACATATTCATGGACACATCTTGTTGGTTCAATAGTGATAATTCTCACATGGTTAGCATTGTATAGAAGTCTCAGCATACAACACACACATACACATACACACACACAGCTGGCTTGGAGCTGTTTTTAATTTGCATTAACATTTAACTCATTTCATGAAGTTAGTGTAAAAGAGAGAGGCCAGTTGATTTAATTCTTCTTAGCATTTTCTGGCAATTAACTTCCTTTAGGATGTGAGTAAGACCTGACTTATGCATGAGGCTATGTTGTATATTACTTGAAGTAGTCATATAAAGAAATTAAATGATTACTAACTACATGTAGAGACATTCTCATACTCATACATAAATATACGCATATATGCTAGTTTTTAAATATATACTTTACATAATAATATATTTCCAAAGTTTATTTGAAGAAATGGAGAACCATTAGGTTTTTTAAATACGAGTATCAGACTAGTTCATTCCTGTAATTTAACACTCTTGAATATTACATTTGAAGAGAATAAAGAAATAGTAACCTTGTTTATACTATACCACTAATTTTTGCATAGCAGTTTTGGCATAAATCTATATTAAATGGTATATGTGCCTACCTATTTAAAATATTATTAGTTGAGAATAATTATAAGAACAAAACAACTGACTTTTTCATCAATGATATCTATTTCTTAAGTATTTTATTGCAAGGAATAAAAGTATCAGTGATGAACAGTAGCGATGGATTTAGATCTAGGTCTTTCATTCGGCCGATGTGAGGTAAATTTTCTCTGGAGGGAAATTCTCATTGTTCTTGACATCAAAACTATCCTACAGAAGATGTGGTTGCAAAAGAGGAATATCATCTTATAAAAACAGTTCAGATACTGCACTAGAACTGTCTAGAAAAGAATACAGACAATGTTATCCTGTATCTGTGGATATTTTCACCAGGTCTGTTTAAAACTAACAGTGGATGTTTTTGAACATTTATGTCAAAAATGATATACTAGTTCATCTACAGAATGATTTTATCACAAAGCCATATTTTCCTTTATGAAATAAATATGATTTTTGCAAGTTCAAACTTAATTTTATTGAGAAAACTTTTCTTTTAAATCAACTTGTTATGTATATCTATATTTCAAAATTAATAGTAAAAGTGGATGAGCTTCTGTGATATAAATGGAATATTTTAACATAAGATCAAAGTAAAACATTCTCTCTTAAAAACTTTTGGCATTTATAAATGAAGCACAATATTTTCCCTTTAGTCTTTACTAGTGGTATAACTGCATTCCATAGCTTGCTGAAACTTAAGGTTATGGTTGGGAAGATTCATATAAAAACAAATTATATCTAACAACTGACAATGACTTGATTAAGCAAAATATATGCCTATTATTATATCTAATGAAGCTAATGGAGTAACATATTTGTTAAGAGTGTTTTTGGATTATAATAAATAATAGAGCCTTTAGAAAGTTTGCTCTTTCTTTGTTTCTTTGTCTCTTTTCTTTATTTCTTTTTTAAACACATATCGAATGAATACAGTTGAGAATTAAAGGGAAATCTCACCAGCTAAATTTAGTTGTGTATTGCATATATGAATTAAAGAGTGTGAATTTAAATTATCAAGTGGTTTGTAAAATGGCATTTAGTTGTATTTTTTCATAAATGGAACAGATATTCATTTAAAAAGCAATGTATGAGAAACCAGCATTTTTACACAAATTAGAACTTGTTTGTATGTGATATGCAGAACAAAATTCGTGGTTACAAATCTAGATTTTATATCAAAGAGAGATAGTTGGAAGATGACCAGAAACTACAAAAAGAGTGATAAGACAGCTGAAAAATGCAGGGAATAAGAAAGTAGAATACAAGGAAAAATACAAAGCACATAGTTCCAGCCACAGCTGGATGTAGGACAGGAATCCAAAGTCAATAGCCTTATCTGAAAGGTAAGCCAGATAGCCTTCAACAGTGTACTCAGGACAATCTTGTAGTCTCATAAGTCTAATTGATAACTTATTCAGTGAGATAGTTAATCATCATCCATCATGATGGGTTATCAGTAGAGAATGTCTTCTTATACTCCCCATAGCTCAGAAGCTTATGCTTGGGCACTCTCTTGTGATGGAACTTCCTTTTTAAGAATCAACTACTCTGGAAGACTGATAATGAGGAACAACTGAAAATCACAAAATGTTTTGTTAACTGTTACTCTTTTAGGTTTAGAGCTGCAAAAGGCAACTGTGGAGAAGAAAGGGAAGAGATTTTGGTAGCAGGAAGCTTAGAGCACATGGTAAGGTGAGTGGTATCCCTGCTTTCAGTATCTGGGAGCCTAATCCATTACCTAAGAATAACTGCAGAGCTTAATAACCTCCAAATTGAGGTCAATGGTTGGCTCACCCTCAAAGACACTCCTCTGCCACAAGGCTCACTGGATCAGAAAATGAGAACTCAGGAACTTCAGTAGAGCATCTGACTTCCATGCACTTATTCCTCTAGCCAGAGGTTTAATGAGGATCACATTTTGAAAGTAGGGAGACCTATGTAGATTACAAGAGTATATTTTGCTTCAGCTATTCTCAAAGCACTCAAAGATAGCCTGTCTTAGCATTATATTACTGTGTAGACATACCATGACCAAGACAAGTCACATAAAAGAAAGCAATTAATTGGGTTTTTTTCTGGTAGTTTTAGAGGTTAGTCCATGACCTTCCTGGTGGGAAACAGATGGGCATGGTACTGAGCAGTAGCTGTGAGTTTTATATCCTCATAAGGCAGCAGGAAAAAAGTGGGGGAGGGAGAGACTGGCATGGGCTTTTGAAACTTCAAAGTTCACCCCAGAGAGACACCTACCTCCTCCAACAAGGCCCCTCTTATCATTCCTAGACAGTTCTACTAACTGGGCACCAAACATTCAAATATATGAGCTGATAGAGTTCATTCTTATTCAAATCACCAACTACTACTACTCCCTGAACTCCATAGGCCTGTAGTCATATCATAATGCAAAACACATTCAGTTCAACTTCAAAAGTTCCTATAGTTCTTCAATCTCAATACTATATCAAAGTCCAAAGTCTCTTCTGAGACTCAAGGAAATCGCCTAATTGCCATGCCCTTAAAAATAAAAAGCACATCATATACTTCTACCATACAATGGCACAGAATACGCATTACTATTGCAAAAGGAAGAAAGGGGAGCATAGTGAGGAAATGCTGGACCAAAGCAAGAACAAAACAAAGCAGGACAACCCCCAAATTCTGTATCCCTCTGTCTGATGTCAATGTACTCTTCAGATCTCCCACTCTCTCCAGCTATAATGACTATAACATACTTCTCTTTTACTGCTTCCATACCTATCTGTAGATCTCCTTGGCAAGCATCCCCTGGCCCTGACATCTCCAACACAACCCAGGCACTACCTTCATAGCTTCACACAATGGTCTCTTCAGGCCTCTATTCAAGGACTCCCCTGCCATACACCTAGCCTCAGTGGCTTTCCTTAATTGCAAAGAAAGATTCTAGAACCCCTTTCTTGTATCCTTCTTGACTCTAAGAGCCAGAACCATGTGGATGAAGCTGTCAAGTTCTGCTTGCTGAGGCTGGAAACTGAGCCCCTCCTTGAATTACATTTGCATAACTTTATCACTTTTGTCTATTTCTAGGGAATCTCTAATGCCTTTTCCTTTCATGAGATGTGGGATTAGCTGGGTAGGGTCTCACCCTGAAGCTACAACTCCCTTTATTCCATTCAGCTTCAGGCCTTTCTTAAAGCTTTTCATCTGCTCACAGGACTTGGCTGCAGTGTTAAATTTCTTGGTCCTATTTGATCCTCAAACTGTATATTTTATATTTCTCTTTGCCCTGCTTGCTCCTTTCATTGTAGATCTGCATAAAAGTGATCACTAATAACCATCTGTCATCTGTCATGACAGTCAATTCTAGGTTGTCTTGACATTTCCTTTGCCAATGATGTCAGTCCAAGAGTCTTCAATTTAGCCCCTGGCGGATTTTTAAGAGCAGGTCAAAAACCAGGCACATTCTTTGCCAAACTGTCACAAAAAATGGTCTCTAGGCCAGCTGATAATATCCCTTCCCTCTGAAACCTCTTAAATTAGTCCCTGAGCTCACATTGCTCTCAGCAAAGTAGTCTTCCAGTTCCTACTAGGATGATCCATTAAGCCATACACAGAGCATTCAATCACTTTTCCTTTCCAAAGTCCCCAAATCTTCAACAATATTCCTGCAAACACCAGCAAGGTCAGGCCTGTCACAGCAATACCTGTGTCCCTGTTACCAGTATTTGTCTTAGTTACTGGCAGTTAAAAGATACCATGACCAAGGCAACTCTTGTAAAAGAAAACATTTAATTGGCAGCTTGCTTATAGTTTTGGAGGGTTAGTTCAAGATCTTCAGGGAAGCACACCGGCATGACACCAGAGTAGTAGCTCAGATCTTTACATTCTGATCTGCAGGTAGCAGGTAGGGAGAGGTAGGGAGAGAGGGAGAGAAAAGGAGAGAGGGAGGTGGGGGGCAGATGGGTTTTGAAACCTCAACTCTCATCCCTAGAGACACACTTCCTCCAAAAGGCCACAACTCTAATCCTTCCCAAAGAGTTCTACTAAATAGAGACCAAGCACTCAAACATATAAGTATATGGGGCCATTCGCATTCAATCCACTACATATCCCTGGATTAAAATATTAGCCACCCAAAACTGTACAAACTGGAGAGTCTCAGAAATATGGGAAGCATGCCTCATTCACCGACTGCATAGGTAAGTGTGTCCAGTAAACACTCTTGAAACACAGAAGATAAGAGCTACTAATATGTAGACATTTCTGCCAGACTCTTAGTGCTTGCCAGGTCAGTACTGTGCTAAATGGTATAAAAGACACAGTGACTCACCCCTGGCAATTGGCGGCCCCCAACCTTGGCACCCAGAAGAAGCTGTTCCAGCTCTTCCTTGTTTTACATGTTTTCCATCTTAGTTATTATTTTCCCCGTGGTAGTATTTTTACTATAAAAACCATTATACTGATTTCTATTTCAATATTTACATTTGTCTGATTCTCCTTATTAATTTTTCTTTTTTGTTAAGGGTACCTTTATTTAACAACAGTAATACATTTTAGAATTATAACTAAGCATGGAAAAAAAGGAAGTTTCTCAGTGTTTTCAAATAATGGCAAATTACTCTTTGAAATTAAGGAATAGCCGGACGGTGGTGGCGCATGTCTTTAATCTCAGCACTCGGGAGGCAGAGGCAGGTGGATCTTTGTGAGTTCAAGGCCAGCCTGGTCTACAGAGTGAGATCCAAGAAAGGCACAGAGCTACACAGAGAAACTCTGTCTCAGAAAAAAAGAAAGAAAGAAAAAAAATAAAGAAATAAATTAATGAATAAATAAAATAAATAAATAAATAATGAATCAGTATACCCTGGGAGTCTTAGACATTTCAAATTTATGACTATTTTATGCATTCCTAATAATCTCCATGCTCTATGACATAAAAAGCTATAATTCATGTGTAAAGAATAAAATCCATTAAGTTTAATAATGAGCAATCATGGGTATACACACACACTACACACACGAGTGTATGTGTGTGTGAGAGAGAATACTATATCTATATCTATCTATATATCTGAGGATAAACAACAGAGTCATATGTTCTGTGACTATGCCATCTTTAAAACACTGAATAAATTGAAGAAGAAACTAGAACATGGAGAGGTCATGCACATGTGTGGAACAATCAATGTTGTGACAATGTGGTCCTAATAAGAGAAATGTATAGATGTAATGCCATCTGCATGAAAAGTCCAGCAACTCTTCATAAAACTAGAAGTAATCCTATACCTCATATAAAAGCCACAAGTCCACAGCTAACAAAAACAATCCTAAGCAAAAGAATATTTTTTGATATATAGCAATATCCAAAATTATCCAAACCAGAATGGTCCTGAAACATAAAATCCCTCATAGAAAATAGAAGGAAAACTTTTAAGTTTGGTCTAATTTACAAATATTACTGAATGCAACACTGTTCTTAGGGTTGTTCACTTTCTGTACTTTCTCATTGTCATCGATCTTAATATAATTTTCTGGAAATGAAACTTTCTCCCTTGAATGACTAAAATTAATGTTCCATAATCATTAGATTTTGACAATTTTTTACACAGTGTAACACTGTGTTATATGTTAATGTTTTATAAAGTTTGATTAAATGTGTTCTGGACAACAAGGAATTTGTTCTGTGATACTTCCTAAAATAAGGTTGATTGGATATTAATTTCTATTTTAACTCTATAAGATACAGTTATAAATTCTCTTTCTATAATTATAATTTACTGTTGTTGGTTGTTTTTTACTCTTTTGGGGGGCCTGCGACCCTGCTTCCCAATAACTCACTCATGGGGGCTTATTCTTACTTATGAATGCCCAGCCTTAGCTTGGCTTAGTTTCTAGCCAGCTTTTCTTAACTTTATATTATTCCATCTATCTTTTGCCTCTGGACTTTTCCCATTCTCTTACTTCTGTGTCTTACTCTTACTCATGGCTTGCTGTGTAGCTTGGTGGCTGACCCCTACAGTCCTCCTCTTTCTCTGATTATTAGATCTTTCTTCACTCCTCCATCTTTTCTTTTTTTCTCCCAGATTTCTCCATTTATTCTCTCTGCCTGTCAGCCCCACCTATCCTTTCTCTGACTTGCTATTGGCCAGTTCTTTATTAGACCATCAGGTGTTTTACACAGGCACAGTAACACAGCTTCACAGAGTTAAACAGATGCAACATAAACAAAAGTAACACACCTTAAAATAATATTCTACTACATTTTACGCACCATTTTTTTCTTTCAAGGCAATCTTAATTGCCTACAAATAGATATTATGACATAATTTGAGTTCCACAAAGATACATTATTATATCTTTGCTTGATGTAATGTACTTTTCATTGCATTTCATTTAACAAACAACCACACAATTGTTAGCTTATATAATTTGTAGCTCAAAAATGATAGGTCTTGATATATCAAAAAGAATTATTTAGAGGTAGAAGATTGAGATCATCTCACCTTCATTCCCCTGTCTCTTTGGTTTCTTTTGGTGGTTTTACAGGGATTGAAACATTTATGCCAACCACTGAGCGAAGCTTGACTGTCCTTCCTTTGTAGATGGGATAAAGCACTAGGGTGATATTTTCAGATGAATAAAGACATTGACTTAAAAACACAATTGCATAAACAAGTGGAAGGCACAGGCTAGGGAGTCACTTCAACATTTCTGGTTAAATAACATCTTTATCTATTATATCTGTTTCTAAAGAGCTTCACATAAAAACTCTTCTTAGACAAAGAACTAGCCCATATTTAAATTTCAGGCTATACATATAACATTTCATTTTATCACAGTGTTCTTTGCTATATATTTTGGAGTGTGTTTTAATTTTCTTTCATTACCATAATGGGTCAGAATATGAAATAATGGGTCAGAGTGTGCAGAACAGTGATTACAACAAAATTGCCTTTTTAAAAGAAGAGGACCTGCAGTTAGCTGATGGGTTGATAGAGATAACAATAGCTGGCAGAATATTCCCTAGGTCTTTCATGGAAATCCATAGAATAAATGAACAGGATGTTTACCCTTAAAAATATAACAAGTGTCACAGACATAATTCAGAGTGCCATTACAAAAGGCTGGAGATAAGCCAAAGTTTGGGAACGTCTAAACCCTAATAGGAAGACAGTAATGTCTACAGAGCTATGCTTTAAACAGGGGTGGGATGACGGGACAAGTACACATCTGGCTTAACAAGCTGATTGAGTTTTAATCAAACTGCGGTTATACAGCAGCAGCTAGACTTAGAAAACTGAAGTGGTTTTCTAAAAATTATAGCAAACCCCAGAGAATCATAACACTGAGTGAAACACAATCTAAACAAGGCAAATTAGAAATTAAAATAGTAGAGAACAACAGAACATTGAAAGTTGTATAAGAGAATATGGCCCCTCAAAAAGGAATTGATGTATTTACCCAGGGATTCTGTCTGAATTTTTGAAAACTTATTTTATGAATTCAATATTATAAAGGGATTTAAATGTTGATCCTAATTCCTGAAATGTGTGGTCTCTCCACCAGACAATGGAATGCTAGGAAAGGATAGGTTTTCTTTGTCAATGATAACTAGTTGGCCACTTGAAGACAGTATTTTAAAGATGATTTATTCATTGCTAAATGTAGCAGTCAGTTTTTGCCACAAAGAAACCATCCAAGGCTGTATTGAACTGCTTAAGTATTTCAGCACAGATCTTTAGGGAAGTAATTAGGTGGCATTTTGAAGAACTTCTCCCTGCCTTTTTATTTGTTTTATCAAATTCCAACTGGCATACAAGAAGAGCTTTCAGGCTGATAGGTGCTGGCCAGTATAGAATGGGATAAATGAGGGCTTCTCCACATTGTCATGTGTCAATATGCTAAGGTGGCTCACATGGAAGCAAAAGGAAAGTTACAGTGGGAGGGATAGAGAGAAATGGTAAAAGAAAGAGGAAAAGAGGGAGAGAAAGTGGGGAAGACTGGAAGAGAGAAGGAGGGGAAATGAGGAGAGAATGCAAAGCTATTCAAGTTGAAGACCAAATTTATTCTATATCATGCTATAAAAGCATACTATAAGAATACATCCAGAGTATAATAGTAAGCCTCACCCTAAGAAAACCACCTTCATCGTCATGGTATCTCCCCTGCCAGGTAAGTATTCCCCCTTCAAGATCCAGATCAAAAGATCAGAATTAAAGGTGTGTCTTCCTGCCTCAAGATCCAGATTAGAAGTGGATCTTCCTGCTTCAAATTAAGCACAAATCCCTTACATGTGTGCTCTCCATTTGTAACTTTTAGTTAATTCTAGATGTAGTCAAGTTGACAACCATGAAGAATCTCCTGCATTGAAAATATAAACTTTCTTAGATCCACTGTGGAGAAGCAATCCAATTTCCCCTTGGTTATCTGGATCAGTCACCCCTCCTAGCACTGTTATTTTTTTCTTAGCATATTGGCTTAAGAGCATCTGAAGTCCAAAGTGGCCCGGGGGATGTCTGAGTTGCCACTTCAATGGAATATTTGTTGTTGTTTGTAGCAGGAGCACTCTCTCCTCTGGAACCAAAACTTCTATGCCAGCAGAACTTAAGATAGTGGAAACATGAAGTACAAAAAAATGGGGGGGGGTACTCAAGCTGATAGTGAACTACTCCCTTTCCACCTCTTGATTCCTGGAACCATATATTCTGGCTATGAGAAAAACCATACCATATATTGGACGTTGATTCAAAGCAGACGCCTACTTCTGGAGAACCCTTCCCTGGCCCTCCAGGCTGCTGCCACCTAATTGTCTCTGTAAGTGTGTGTGCAAAAGGCCATTCCATCTTTCTCTCATGGCAGCTGTGTCAAGATGATGGAGAACACGGTAAGAACAGTGGGTTCCATGGTTGTGGGCCCACTGTTGCACTTCTCTGGCTGTGAAATGTGTTCCTTGGTCAGAAGCAGTACTGTGGAATACCATGTCGGTAGATAAGGCTCTTATAAGTCCATGTATGGTGTTTTTGGCAGAAACATTATATACAGGACAGACGAATCCATAATGAGAACCAATATCTACTCTAGTAAGAACAAAACATTGTCTTTTCTGTGGAAGAAGTGGTCCAATGTAGTGAATCTGCTGCCAGGTAACTAGTTGGTTACCTTGGGGTTACCGTGGTGCCACATCTGGAGATCAGTGTTGGTCTCTGCTGTTGGCAGATATGGCACTCAGAAACAGCTGTGGCCAGAACAGCCTTGGTGAGTGGAAGTCCATGTTGTTGAGCCCATATATAACCCCATCTCTGCCACCACGGCAATGCTGGTTCATGGGCCCAAGGACAATGACTGCCCACAGAAAGAGTCATCTGATCTTCTTGATTATTGAACTCCTCCTCAGTTTAAGTCATCTTTTGATGAGCATTTACATGGGACATGATTTTTTCACATCTTTCACTTTTGGAAAGATCTATTCACATACTTCTTTTCCAATTCACCAATACTTCCTTCTCACCAATTTTCCAATAATGTTCTTTACAAATCCTTGACTATCCAGACAATTCATTGACTACAGCCCATGAATCAGTGCACAACTGCATATCTGGCCATTTCTACCTCCAAAGAAAATGAATTTTCATGTGTACTGCCTGAAGTTCTGCCCACTGTGACAATTTCCCTTCGCTGGTGTCTTTCAGGGATGTCTTCAAAAAGGGTTGTAATGCTTGGCAGAAGATGGCAATATAACTGGAGTAAAAATCATAGACATTTGGGCAACTTCTTCATATAATTTGCTTGTGTCTTCAGGACCTGCTCAGGCTGGATCACGTATATACTACCTCCACTTGATAATGAATTGCTGCCATGCACATCCTACTTTAAGACTTGGTGGATCAGATAACACCCAACTCCCATGGGCAGCTCAGGTTGCATGGTAACTTAGTAGCCCATTGTCAAACCACTTTCCACCAAGGCCCATTAACAGGTCAAGAACTGTCTTGCAGATGATGTTAGAACCTTGCTCCAAAATCTCAAGGGTCTCTTTTGTGTTTCACCTACAGGGGCCTGCCAAAAGCTCCAAACAGCATCCCTATCTGCCACTAACACCTCAAGTACCACACAGTCTGCTGGATCATGTGGTCCAAGTGGTAGAGCAGCCTGCACAGTAGCCTGGACCTGTTGAAAACCCTTCTCTTGCTCCAGGCTTCACACAAAACCAGCACCTTTTTGAGTTACTTGGTATATGGGCTGGAGTAACAAACCCAAATGAGGAATGAGCTGTCTCCAGAATCCAAACATTGTGCTTCTTCCTTGGTGATGGGAGGGGCCAGGTGTATTAACATCCTCTGCATTAAAAGGATTATCTCTGCCTTGCTGTGGGATGTTCTGTATGTTCTGTGGGAGCCCGTTCTTGGGTTCCTCGTGGCTTTACCCAGCAGGTCCGCATAGAGGATGATTAGGACCATGGGCCTGAGTGCTGGTGTCTGAGATAGTCTACACTTGGCTGTGCTGTGGGATGGTCTGTATGTCATTGCTCTGATTGGTCAATAAATAAAACAGGAAGGAAGTATAGGCGGGACTAACAGAGAGGAGAAATAAAAGAACAGGAAGGCAAAAGGAGTCACTCCCAGCCGCCACCCTGACAAGCAGCATGAAAAGATGCCGGTAAGCCATGAGCCACGTGGCAAGGTATAGATTTGTGGAAATGGATTAATTTAAGCTATAAGAACAGTTAGCAAGAAGCCTGCCACAGTCATACAGTTTGTAAACAATATAAGTCTCTGTGTTTACTTGGTTGGGTCTGAGCGGCTGTGGGACTGGTGGGTGACAAAGATTTGTCCTGACTGTGGGCAAGGTAGGAAAACTCTAGCTACACTGCATGGTCCACACCACTGAATTCCCAAGAATTCCACTGAGAGAGAAGACCCTTGAGTTGTGTTTGGATTTGTTTCCCATCCTCTGATGTGCATTATGTGTTACCCATGAGTCCAAAGTGGTTACTCCCTCCTGCTCACTTGGCCCAATCAGCATAATGTTCTCAATATAGTTCAACAATGTTATATCTTGTGGAAGAAACAGATGATGAAGATCCACTATAAGTTCTGACATAGGACTGGAGAGTTAATATACTCTTGGAGCAAAACTTTAAAGGTATACTGCTGACCTCAGCAACTGAAAGCAAATAGAGTACTTTTTAAAAAAATAAACTTGTGATATTATCTCAGTATGAATCCATCTGTTTGAGCCTTTAAAGTATGGGAATTATAGACCTAGTCCATCATGCCTAGCTAAAATATTTTAAAATATAGATTAAATAAACAGATGAAAGCAAATAAAGAGAAAACACACCCCACATCTACATATATACATTCATATATATACATATATACATACACACACACATGCACACATGAGTTCAATAAAAGGTTCTTAAATATTCTAATTTATTATGATGGACTTTTGAGAGGCATTGATAGCCATATAGGTACACCATGATAAATCATGATCGATGTACATATGGACATGACATCATAACCATCTGATGGCAATTTTCAGTTGAATGATGAAAACTCACAATCATTTTAGAATGTTTTTCAAATCTTCAATGAAATAATACCTTTTAATGTAAAATCCAAGCTATTGCATCTTTTCTAGAAACATCCTCTGCTGTCTGGTCTTTCCAAACATCCAACTCTGGTTAGCAAGGGTGTTGGGCAAAATACTGCCTATTGCTAAATATCCAGAAACATGAATAGCTAGACTGTTTTCATGTCAAAGTAAAGAAGCCTGAATATAGAACCAATGAACTGTACATGTGCTGCCATTTACTTTACATTGTAAGCAAGAGCAATAAACAAGGACATAAATGTTAATGATCTTCCCTTAACTGAAGTCATCCAGTCACCACCATTGTGTTTAGAGGAGGCAGAATTAAACTACTGTAGCATATACACAAATCTCTGCAAACATGCCATCATGAAAGAAAAGTAGCCACTGTAATAGCAAATAACACAAGATAACACAGTCACCTTTCTTATTACTCATGTTTCCTCAGAGTTTCATTTTAATTAACAGGATTTTTAGAAACAAAATATGGTCCCTATATATGATATTTATATCTACACTCATCAAAATATATTTCCTTCAGAACACTTTTTGTGAGATTTTTTTTTCCAGATTTGTGGCCATGTTTTCATTCAGTCCAACATAACAGATTGCTTTAGACAGCATTCTACCACATTAAGTTAAAGAAAATAGTCATTCTAACTTATAATTCATGTTGTTTGGGAGCAAAAATCTAATTCATATTGATTTTGAGTAGACCTTTACATACCCATCTGCTCTGTTTTAAGCTAGGTTTGTACAGATCAATGCATCTCACAACATGCACTAAGTAATCAATGGGGAAGGAAAATCATTATTTACTGTCCAGTAATTATGTTTACATTCAAATAAAATATTATAAGATGTGCAAGGCCATCCTGCAGGATAAATTCATGACCCATGGATCACAAGAAGATTGCTTTACTTTGTATTTTACTCAAATGAAGCAGATCTGATTAATGTTTTCAGGAAATTAAAGGGATGGCTATGTTTTACCTTTGCCTCCTTGCAGTTGTCAAGACTGAGGTCATTGTCAACAGTTGCATGGCTTTTCAATCCCAGGAAACCTCTAATTGGTGAACTGTAGTTCACAGTAACAGGGCTGCAAGCAGCAGATTTATTCCCTGAATTGTGATCAGCTCTGGTATTAAGCTGACCACCTGCTCAATCATAGCTACAATCTCACTTCATATTTTTCACCCTTGACATTTGAACTTGGAGCACAAACACAGTCTCTCTAATGTTTGAATTTCAAACAGAGTGGAGTATAGTGTAGGCATGCCATTGGCACTGTGCTTCAGAATCACCTAGAAAAGAGGACCTGCTCTGTTCAAACAACATTTTGACTCTCATCTCCAGGTGTCAGTATGGATATAGTCCTCTATGAAGGGAGAAGGAAGAGATGTCCAAAGAACGGTGGTAGAAACAAAAGTAAATGAGATACCATGTTGTTCTCATCATTATGCTTTACACCTAAGCAGCCCTACAAGCATGGGACAAATCAGTCCAGGTTTCTGCTTTCTAGCAAAGATGAACAGATGGGCTGGAATGAAACTGCCCATCAAAATCTGTTTTGTCCTGTTTTATTACAGTTATTCAGATAAGGAATGCAGATTGAAATAAGGAAGAGTTGTAAACAGGTTCTGCTTTCAGTGACTGAACACATTCACAGGACCATAAATAAAAGACAAACATTTCGTTCACTATAGAGCTTGTCAACTAAAGAAGTTAGAGATTAAACATGGCAAACATTTGCACAGTAATGTTAGGTATATAAAAACTAGAATCATGCACAAAAATTGGCCAAAGTCTCATTCAGAAGCCTGAAAACACATGAAACAAATTAGCAAATACAAACTTATTTTGAAAACTCTATTGGTTTGTGAGTGTGTACAGTTGTGCACATGCATGTACATATGTGTGCAAGTACATGGATACTTACATGTCCATGTGTTGGTGCACATATGTGTGTTTATGTGTGTAGGGCAGAGAACAAGCTTATGCTTTGATCAAGGGCTGTGCACCTGGAGCTCTCTAAGTAGGTTAGGCTGACTAATCAGTCAGCCCTCAAATCTGCCTATTTCTCCCAATCTCATTCTCGGACTATTTGCCATTAGATTTGGTTTTTCATGTGATCTGAGGCCTGAACTAAGAACCTTATAATTAAGGTTAATAGGTTTTAAAATTTAATTAAAATATAATATGATCATTTTCTTTTTCCCTTCTTCCCTTTCTATATCTGACACCCACCTCAGTACCAAATTTCTTTTTAACCATTATTGTTATAGGTAAATAAAACAACTTGTAAATACAACCTGCCAAGTCCTTCTAGTTTTTCCTGATCATAAGGTCTTGTTTCTAAAGCTGATCCATTGGTATCATACAACAAAATGTGGGCTCATTCTTGGGGAAGATTTATTCTCACTTTCTCAGCAGTCATTAGTTACCTATAGTTCTTTGTCTATGGGTGAGCCACACGAGATTTCTCAAATCCAATTCTGGAATTGTTCTGATCTTGTTTAGGCAGTCAGGCTATTGAGATTTCATAGGTGTAGGTTCCCTATCATGGACAGAAGGCAAAGAACACTTCCTGTTCCTATGGTTCTTTATATACTGACTGTGATATCTCCCCAGTTTTGTATTCCATAACAGAAAAAAGAAGAAAATAAGCAAGCAAAATGAAAACAGGAACAATAATGATTTTGTTCTGCAGTATTATGTATCTTTCCAACTGTTTGCAGTAATCACTAGATTGAAAGAAATTTTAAGCTATTTTGAACATAGGTGTTAGTTTAAAATATAAAGCATTGTATAATTTTACATTAAAGTAGACATGGTGCTATGAATGCAGACTTTAGAATGACCAAGGATCTCTCTTTATTGATTGTTAGCCAAAGTAAAGTATTACCATGTGGTGAAGAGAAAGACAAAAATAAAATAAGTAAGCAGCAAAGGTATTTATAATCATATGAATAATCATATGAAATAGGGAGCCTTGTTGAAAAATATGGCAATTTTAAAGAAAGATTTACTGTTAATTAAGAAATAAAAGACAAAGAAATATGTCAAAGGCAACTGAATATTTCCATGACAACAAAATTTGCTGTTGGAGTGCATCTTCCTCAACTACAAAGTTCACAAACTGAGCATCAAGTCAATTTGTTGTGATGGTTAGTATCACAGCCTTGATAAATCTTGAATCACCTGGCAGATGGGCTTCATGGCATGCCTGCAGGAGACTGATCATCTTAATTACTTTAATTGATACAAGATGATTTATCTTAATCGTGGGTGACACTGTTTCCTGAGTTTGGGGTCCTGGACTAAATAAACTGGAATAAGTGAGGGTAGCACAAGCATACATGCATCATCCATAGTGCTCTTGTGACTGCAGATGTGATCAGCTCCTTCAAGTTCACACTGCCTTGACTTTTCTTCCATTAAGTTGCTTTGGTCTGAGCATTTTTAACAGCAAAAGGGAAAAATACACCACATTTATGTATGGGCAGAGCAAACTAGAAGAGGGTTTCAAGAAGTTAACTATTCTGCAGATAGCTTAATAATATTTACATTCACACTGAAATATACTTTGATAGGGCACAGTCCACTCTAAACCAGAGACAGTTAAATTTTGTTGACATGAGTAAATTAGAAAAGAAAAAAAACAATTTACTAAATTTAAAGGACAAAAACTCTTTAATTTCACTTTTAATTATTTAGGTAATTAGTGTATTTTATAATTCTTATTTAAAATTGTCAAGCAGCAAACTATCCCTCATCCTCAACAAGGCACTCAATGAAAGGTCAATGATATGCATCTGCTTCTTCCATCATTACAGATGAATGTTAAATGTGACTGATGTTAGGATCTTATTGACTTTCCATGATCATCTGTGGTTTAAAATTATTAAATAAAAATTTCATAAATAACAATGTTTAATAGTCCTTGCATATCCCACTGCATTTGACTGGAGTATGGGTTATAACATTTTTCCCTAATGTATCTACACTGTATATATTATCTACTTGTTATGTTAGTCACTTAGGATATACTTTACTAATTTAAATATATTGTTTATATCAAACAGATATCAATATCAAATAGATATTGCTAATCAATAACAATATCACAATGCTTAGTTAAATTTCCTATGGTCCAATGACTATCTCATTTATCCTGTTTCATGTATATGAATTCAAGGAGGGGTGTGAGTATAGTAGAATTAGATGTTTTAAGAAATAATATATACATATAACTTCCTATTCCATGGTTAAGCTTCAATGTATTTGTGTATGTTTAGGAACAAGTATAGTATAGGAAGGGTTTGGTATTATTTATAGTTTCAAGCACCTATAAGGGTCTTGAAAGACATTCATTTGGTCATCCTGTGAAATAATCAGTTATCCCTTGATCTATAGTATTTGGACACTGGTACTTTTTTTACTAGTGAGGAGCTGAAGGATCAGAGTACTTGGGAAGCTTGCCAATTGTCAGGGGAAATGTACCAGTCAGGTCCTTCTCCAACTGATCTCTAGTAAACTGAATGCTATGGTAACCTCCTATCAGAGACTAAAGACATCTAACATAATCATTTGCATTCTATAAATGACAGTAATACTTTGCTTTGAAGACCTAATGTGTAATCACATTAGGATCCTGGACTTGACTTGAGACTTCACGCCAGACATTGTGTTCTAATTAGATAATCATAACTCAAATGAAATATAAAGCTTGGAGGAAATTAATAAAAGATAAACAAATGATATTGTTATTAATCTTGTAAGATTCAGTACTAAACTAAAGCCTTAAGAGAGCTGGAAAATACTTTTTTTTTCCTCTGCCAGAAAGAAGTATAAGTGACCACAGACTAGTGAAGTATGGATTTAATGAGTATTTGAAGCAACTGACTCAACCTTAAGATTCCCAGAATTACATCATCATCAGAAGCTGTCAAAGCAATGAGAAAATAAATCTTTACCCTATCTACACACTTAATGCAAGGCCCATTTTCAATGTACTGAGTGAGTTGTAAGACTTCTAATTAATTTCAATCAATCCCCAAGTCAATAAAATCAACTACTGTTAAATATACCTTTTAAAATAGATCTTATTAAAGGGAATCAAAAGCTTTTAGTACTCAGAGATATGTATAGCAGCTAATCGGGAAGAGGATATAATAGCTAAATGATAATATATGATTATTAATTTGTTGCTTAACAGCTAATGTGCCTTTAAAAAACTGTGTCAAGACATAAAATCAACTTAATGAAAATAAAATAAATATTGATTATTACATGACTAGAGAAATGAAAAATTAAAAAAATAATGGAAAAGATTTGATATAACTCAAAATATACTTAATATATAAAAATAAGGAGATTTGTCACTTAACAAAAGATATGCCAGTAATAGGACCTCCTGGGCAGTACAGTTATCCTAGCAGTAAAAAAGCATTTTATGTAGAATGTGAAATGAACTAATATACTCCCATAGTTGCCCTGTAAATTAGGTATATCCTTCTATCCTTAATTTGTCAAGGATTTTTATCATGAAGGGGTACTGGATTTTTTCAAAGGACTTCTCTGAATCTAATCAAATGATCATGTGGTTTTTGTCTTTCTGGCTGTTTGTATGGTGGATTACATTTATTGATTTATGTATGTTGAGCCATGCCTACTTCTCTGTGATGAAGCCTGCTTGATCATTGTGAATGATCATTAATGTGTTCTCAGATTCTGTTTGTGTCTTAATGAGAAATTTTGATTCTATGTTCATAAGGGAAATTGGTGTGCAATTCACTTTCTTTGATGGGATTTTACGTAGTTAGGGTATCAGTGTAAGTGTGGTCTTGTAAAATGAACTGGATGGACAATGGTCCTTCTGCTTTATATTCTTTTGTTCTTCCCCCTCCTCCAATAAGCCTCTTTCACACAAAAAAAAATTATTTGTATTCTATTACCTAGATTTCTCACAACTAAAATTCATTATCTGCTAACTGTACACTTGCAATTTGCACACTTTTTTTTTTTTTTTGGTTTTTGAGACAGGGTTTCTCTGCGTAGCTTTGCGCCTTTCCTGGAGCTCAATTTGCACAATTTTAAGTGAAAATCAGAATAATCGACCTACAACTCATTTTATTGACAATTTTTTTAATCTAGAGGACTAAGAAAAATCTACTTTTATAGCTTTAAATTTACTGGACTGATAGAAACGAATTCACAAGAAAATCTACAGGCAACTGTTGAAAACTAAAGTGAGTTTAGGCCAGCTTTGAGAAGTTTATCCCAAAAAGAGAAACAGAATAGCAACACAGAGAATCACTAGAATGATGCCCATCAGTAATGCAGTAGTCATGAGATCCGTATGAAGGCGAACTGAGAAATCTGAAGCCATTTTAAATTCAAGGGAACCTTAATAACAGATGAGAAATTCTATTTCCAATAAGAAATGACAGTAAGTTAAGATACTGGCAGGGAGAAAGAATGTAGCAACCAAGACTTTATCAGCAGCTAGGAAAATTTCAATTCCCACCTTGGTACAATGGTAACAAAAAAAGAATGACCTCGTAGTCCATTACCAAAAATGATTTGCCCTTAGAACATTGTGTCTAACATTCTAGAACATCATTAAGTGGATAAATTTGCCTTAGTAGTTCCTGAAAAAGTGCTGTGTTGTACAATCTCTCAAGCTAAAAGCTATCTGCGAATGCTGTGGAAAGTATTATGATTCTTGTAAGTAAACTAGGGTTCATCAGCTACACAATCAGGTATAATGACAGAGAAATGATTGCTGCTCACTGTTCTACAACCTTTTATCCCCATATGTATGCTTTATACTCTATTGATAAGCTCAATATCAACTCTACTGATATACTCTGTTGATACAAATGAAATGGACACAAGCATATGTGTGTATATGTAGAGAAAAAATGTACATACAAAGATATATACATTTGTGTGAGCATTTAAAGATACATTGCAATGCAATTCATATACATACATTTGAAGTATCATATACCACAACCTAAAATATTTTTTTCTAGTGGAACATTTTAAGCCATGCAAGCACAGTTGTAATCCATTTCTCATGATAAATTGTATTTGTTCAGAGAGAAATAATGATCGACAGTATAATAATAGAACAACATTCACCTTGTCAATATTGGTATGTGTAGTAAATAAAAGTATGAGCATATCCCACATACTAGGACGTTTTGTAGAATTAAATCTGCCTATTGAAAACCTTGGATCCTGGGCAGGGAGAAGCTACCTGCTATGAAGCAAACAACCTGAACTTGATTCTCAGAAACAAAAATAGTAGAAAGAGAGAATCAAGCCCAACCTGTCCCCTGAACTCCAGTAGTAAACTGTGTCATATGTACACACACACACACACACACACACACACACACACACACACACACACACACACACACTTTAATAGAAGAACTATAATGGAAAATTAATGAATTCCCCCATCAGTTTTCCTTGATGACTACACAGAATTTTATTCTAGGTACATTGTAATAGTGAAAATCATCAACAAACTCAAAAAGTATGTTCCTGGTCAACTATGAAGTTGTCCTAGAGATTACCAAGGTACAGAGCTGGTAGAGGATGGTCCTGAAATGTGTTACAATTAAAAGGGTCACAACTGTCAACTAAAAATAGCCCCTTAAGACATTCTTATGTGGAATGGATGAACCTTTGAACCTTTGAGAAGTATCTTGTATTTTATTAATTGATGTTTAGGACAAGTGAGATGTAGCTTCTTCATGAGTCTGATGGTTCTGGTTCAGTCCTGGGAATCCACATGGTGGAAAAGAGAGCTGACTCCAGCTTTCTCTGATTTCTACATGTATTCCATGATGAGCACATAGACCCATACCCATGCATACATGTACACACCTATAGTAAGTAAACAAATGCAAAAGCATGTTTAAAAACTTAGTGTGTACTATTAAAAGTTTTGAGAGAATTCTCTTTCAGAGAAATGTTTGGGGTGTGACATTTTATTTCCTTAGGTAATCTAGGCCACTGTGGCAAATTTAATAAAAACCTGGTAAAAAATGATGGAAATTAAAGTTGAAATAAATAAACAGACTATATTCTTGTGTAATGACATCTTAATTTGCTATTAAAAGATAAGATTCATATTATTTTTCTAAATGATGCATTACTACTTTTTGTGGCAAAATGAAAATGTACAGTTAGGTAGAGCTGACAGTTAAAGGAAAAAGGAACTTCTTTAATGCTGTCATGAATTTTATTATGAATAATGTATTGGTATTATAGTTCTAGGAATTTGTCCAAACTTAGCAAATATGTACTTAAGATGTTTATATTTTACAGTGCACAAATTTCACCTCAAGAAACCTCTATTACAAATATTTTGTCTAGTTGTGCACTGAATGTTTAAGTATTTATGGGAAGTGCACTGATATTTTCAATTTTCCTCCAAATAAATGCACTAAAGCATAATTTAATAATAGATAAAGGACTAGATAAGTGCAAGTGTGATAGAGTAATTGTACAGTTTAACAAAATATGATTGAGCATGCAATTCTCAAAATTACATCTACAAAGTTCCATCAAAATTATAATGCAATTTTGAGGAAGAGTCACTACTTTATGCACTGATTGAAGAGTAGAAAGTTAGTATCACTTGGGAACATTTAAAAAATATGCGATAATGTGTTTTTACAAACATTAAAAGCTTTTTTCCTCTCAACATGGAAAATGTTTTCTCAGTATTACATATTAATTGTTATAGTTCTCTTGATAATGGCACTGATAACAAACTTCTGTTTTCCTTGTTAAATACCACACTTTCCAATCAGGATTCAGGAATCATCTATATTTTGTAATGGCATCTTCAAAAGTTAGCTGGGGGTGTCTGCTAGCTTCTTTTTCTTTTTTTCCCCAAGACAGGGTTTCTCTGTGTAGCTTTGTGCCTTTCCTGGATCTCACTCTGTAGACCAGGCTGGCCTTGAACTCACAAAGATCCGCCTGCCTCTGCCTCCCGAGTGCTGGGATTAAAGGCGTGCACCACCACCACCCAGCTCTGCTAGTTTCTTTAAACACTAATATAGATGTTATTTTTTGTGGTACTTTCCCAAGTATCTTTGACTATATCTTTACTGAAAAGATATTCATAAAACCACACTTTGTATTTAATATTAAATTAAGTGTGGAACTACATTAAAAAATAATCATAGCTCATTTCATTTAAGAAGAAAAATCAAGACCCTTTGGAATTATTTTTTGAGTGTTAATGAAAAGTAGTCATAAAATAAATCAGTAAATATACTGACATTTTAAAAATAAAATTGGGTCCAAATTACAATCTTTCACTGAGATATTTGTCATTTTATCTATTTTCAGAAAACTAATATCCTGGCAATATGTGGGAGCTAATTTTGTGAGAATATATCTCAGAGAAGAAAGCTTAGGTTCAAGTTCCTATACTTAACAATATAAGGCAAGTATCTTCCATAATAAAAGCCACTATGCATGTGGTATCTATTAGCTAGTTCTTGTCGGGGGCGGGGGACTTATTGACTATCTCATGTGTGCTGAGTACTAGCCCTACATTAAGGATATATCATTAAATACTGTATCTTATATATCAGCTTGAACTGTCACCATCCCTTCTCATATTGAACATACAGCTCAATGTAATAAGACTAGATGTGGTGATACAGGCAAGGCTAGGAAAGGCGAGAACTTAGTTTGTAGACTTCTAAAAGAGAATAACAAGCTGAGTTGTTTTCATGCTGTGCCAGATGTTACCATCAGGACATTGCCCTTGGAATCTGTGTTTTCTTAGATGGAGTTTAAAGACAGCTTGCTGCATTTAGCAAATACAGTATAGTTACAATAGTATGTGACCTTTACATGTACCAGTGGTAGTGTAATGGGAAAAATGGTCAAATTAAGAAACAGAATTCAAGTTCTGTGTATTTAATGACATGCTGCACCATAAAAAAAAGTTATGTAAATAGAAATGCTCAACTATCAATCAACTATCAAAAAATCCACATGTTATGAATAAATATTATTTTAAAAAGTCTCCATTTCTTATTTTCATTTAGTGTTCTTCAGATAAGAATGAAGTGCAATGGCAAAATGAAATTATTTTGTAAGCTAAAATATATCTATAAGTAATGGGAGGTGTGCTTGAGATGAGACCACAGATGCTTCCAGTTACAGCTATGAAGCTGGGTTGTATTATTCTAATGACAGATACACAGGGGCAAACACAAAGTTATTTATAAATTCAAAATAAGACCAGGGAAATAAGGAAATAAATTATATGGATTATTATTATATTTCAGATGACTCTAATCTATGGCTGCAAATAAACAGATCCAGTCAGAGACATAGGCCAGTACTCCACTCCTAAGTCACTGTCACATAAACTGAGACTTCAAAGGACCAGAGAAATGAGATGAATGTGGAAATAAAAGGGAAAATACCTAGAAGCTCCTAAGAGAAGATGCTCCCAGCTGCACAGAGCTGGACTTGACAACTTCTCTGAGTACCAGAGTGGGGCTAAAGAGGTCTGAGCAGGTATAGGTGGAGGTGAGCCAGGGAGGGTACTAGTAACAAAAAAGGAGGTACACTGAAAACCCCTGCCTTGTGGAAGGCATTGAAAAACTAAAGTAAGTAGTATTGGAAATAATTGTTTTATACTATTGGCCACAGGAGGCAGCAAATGCCATATTAGTAGGTACATGAGTGGTCTATCCAGGCTGACTGGGATTCAGTTTAAGCTTTCTTCTTCTGCTTCCACTATGGGAAATTGAAAGTGTCAATACATGGACAGCAACTTTAACTTTGTCTAACATGATTAGCAAGAACTCAATAAAATGGGTACTTATTATTAATTATACTATGTGATTCAATTTTGTGATGATGTGGAGAGGTTATCCCTTGTTTCATCTACCTGCAAGGCAAAGGTAAGTTCTTAGGATGCTAATGATTAGCATTAACTATCAATATGACACAACCTGGCGTCAGCTCAGAAGAGAATCTCAACGAGAGACTGACTACACTGGGCTCTCTTGTGGGCAAGTTTATGGGAAATTATCTTAATAAATTAATTGATATGAAGACCCAGCCCAGTGTGGGTGGCAGCATTCCCAAGGCAGGAGTTCCTGAACTGTACGAGTAGAGAAATCAAGTTGAACCCAAGAAAGAAAGTAAACAAGGATGCCTGTATTAATTCTTTATCTGTTTCTGAGTGTAGCTGTTTCTAACTCATGTTCCTGTGTCTACCCTGCACTAATATAAGGAAAGGTCCTATTTGTTCTTTTTACAATCAGACTCCACTATGAGCAGAATGTAACCCAAAAGGCACTCAAAGGAATGAAATCTGGCAGATGGATGTGTTTCACTTTGCAGAATTTGGAAAATTGAAATATGTACACCACACCATTGATACCAATTCAGAATTTCAGTGGGCAATTGCTCTGAGTTCAGAAAAGACTGATTCTGTAATCACACATTTGCTAGAAGTTATGGCTATCATGAGTATACCTGCACAAATTAATACTGACAATGCTCCAGCATATGCCTCTGGTAAAATGAAACAGTTTTTTGCTTATTACAATATAAAGCATATTACAGGTATACCACCTAATCCCACAGGCCAAGCAGTCATAGAAAGATCAAACTGAACTCTAAAAGATATGCTAAATAAACAGAAAGGGTAGCAAAAAACCCCAGAAATAGATTACATAATGCTCTATTAACTTTGAATTTTCTCAATGCTAATGAGAAAGGAACAACAGCTGCAGAGAGACATTGGATAATAATAATAATAAAAGCCTACAGAATTAAATCAGCCTGTATACTGTAAGGATGTGCTGACCTCAGAATGGAAACCAGGATATGGGTAATGTTGGGGATAAGCTTTTGCTTTTGTTTCTACAGGAGAATATAAGCTGTGGATACCATCAAAACTGATAAAGGTTCAATTTGAAAAAGAGAGACCCCTTAATTAGAAGAGGTTATAGTTCATTAATCAGCATGACTATACAATTTAAATTAACTTATACCACTAACAAATGCTTTTCATTTGGTCAGATATAACTTGCCAAGAAGGAACCTCCCCAAAGTGAGGCTTGGGGAAGGGTTTTTGTTTTTGTCTTTCAAGAGAATGAAGGCTAAGGAATCTGAAGAACACTGGACAAATGAGACAACTGAAGAAAAGGATAAGTCATCCAGAAAATAATGTCCTAAGAAAAAGCGTAAATTGGCCTACTGGTATATCACATGTAAAATTTGTAAGTCTTCCTAAATGTCTGTTTCTGCTCTTCTCTACAGACACATAACATAAATGGTCTTTACGTAGACCCAGTTCAATTAAAAATTAAAGCAGTCTTTGGAGTTGGAAAATGGCTCTCTCCGTCTCTAAACCCAAGCATGTTTGTTAAAAGGAAAATGCAAAATCTCTGTATCATGTCATAAGAGCCATCTGATATGGAGCAGAAGAAAACAAAAAATTAAGGGACTGTCCTATTGCCACTAATCTCAATTCTTTGGTTCTATTTTGGCTCTTTAAAATTTTTTTAAGGTATGAATTTTATATCAAAATTTATAAGATTTATATATATATATATATATTTTAAACTTTTGTTATGATATTAATGGTCATATACAATATTAATTAATTCTAGAAAAAAGGCTGCATTTAGCTGCCTGTACATGTTTTTGTGTTTTAGTCTCTATCAGTCTTCTGCAGGGAATGATGACCATGCCTAACAGTAAATTTGAAGTCTCCAAAAAGATGATAGGGCCCCACAATGACAATTCCACATGGACAATAATAACACCACTAAGCTGACACACATCACCCGAAGATCAGCTTTGGAATACAAACTGTTCTGGATATTTTCGAGATGGCTAGCTGAGATAACCTAGCCTGACAGACTACTCAAGCAAGGACTTGAGATAAGCCCTGGACTTTTGCATTATGCAGAGATTGGACAACAAATGATACAGCTACCTCTCCCAGGACTTGACAATTAACTAAAAATTTTCTTTTCAGGATCCCCTAAAGATGTCTTCACCCCCAAACAGCAGGAAGTAATTTTAAGAACACGACACCCACATTCCCAAGAGGTAGGGTGGATGGTTTTGGTCATTCTATGGTTTTTGGATAATTGTCATTGTTCAGGATGGTTGGTTACAAGTTATTTTTAATGATCAGAAAAAAAAGGCTAAACAAAGGAGATTAGATTTAAGGTTCTGGTTTGGAAAAAAAAGAGGATATAAATAAGAAGTAGATTATTGAATTTACTCTGAAAAAAAAAGACACCGAAATGATAGAATAAGGGTAGATTATTGAATCTACTCAGAAAGGAAAAAAAGAGAGGATATAGATATGACACAGATAAAAATGTAGATTATTGAATCTACTTTTAGAAAGCAACTATTAGTTTTAAATATTTTACATTGGATTGAATTTTTGTATGTTGTATACAATTATGTATATTGATACCAATTTGAGATTGATTTTGTTAGAAAATACTGTACATATATTTCTAATCTTGTTCACGATATTGTACCTATACAGTTCATTTAACAATGTAATTCATTTTACTAATCCTTGAAAGTTATTGTTACCTACTATTAGGATATAAAGAAATGAAAGTTAGTAGTTAGTCATTACAATCAAACTTTTAGTCATATTAGGTATGTTTTCAAGATCAAGCAGAGATATATTTTAGATAAACAGGTCATCTTTAAATCCTTTAGAGAGCTGTGTGTTGGTGGCTCACACCTTTAATCCCAGCAATCGGGAGGCAGAGCCAGGTGGATCCTGGTGAGTTCCAGGCCAGCCTGGGCTTGAATGAGTTCCAGGAAAGGCGAAACCCTGTCTCAAAAAAACAAAACAAACAAAACAAAACAAAACAAAAATCCTTCAGAGATTTACAGAATATGGTATTTAATGTTTTAATAACCTAGAATTTTTTCTTTTCTTTTTTTTATGACTATGATGTAGCTGGAGGGCTTCTCTCCAGGTTCCCCAAGCCCCGCAGTCCCACAATCCACTTATAAAATAATCACTCAGACGCTTATATCACTTATAAACTGTATGGCCGTGGCAGGCTTCTTGCTAACTGTTCTTTTATCTTAAATTAACCCATATTTATAAATCTATACCTTGCCACGTGGCTGGTGGCTTACCGGCGTCTCTACATGCTCTTTTCCTGGTGGTGGCTGCAGTCTCTCTCCCAGCCTTCCGCTTCCCAGAATTCTCCTCTCTCCTTGTCCCACCTACCTCCTGCCTGGTCATTGGCCATCAGTGTTTTATTTACATAGAGTGATATCCACAGCACTTCCCCTTTCTTCTTTTTTTAAAAAGGAAGGTTTTAACTTTAACATGGTAAAATTACATATAACAAAACAATTACCGAGCAAGAATTATAGTTACAATATTAAAGAAGATGTCCTATCTATCTTATATTTGTGAGTTTAAGGTTTTATAGCTAACTTATCTTTTATCATAACTGAGGAAATTACGACTATCTAGCCTTCAACCACATCAAAGACCTGAGAAGGAACATAATGGTACCTGAGAAATGGTAGACGGATGCAAGCAACTTCGGGAATCTTGCAAGAGTAGACCAAGACAGCTGGCAGCCTGGACAGTCACCTGATGTTTCTCAGCATTGTTGGTGCATTCAAATTGGCTACAGGCCTAGAGTATCTGACAGACCATTTTTAGAAGCAGGAATTCTGAGAGACCATCTTACCCTGTCTTGGCAGAGTACAGTGGTCGCTTTCCTTGTGTCCCGCTTGTCCAGAAAGGACAGCATTGCATTTGTACTGTCAGCCGTCAAGGCAAGGGCAGTTCTTTGCCCAGTAGGCCATTTTGTGCCAAAAAGACAAACTTCCAAATGGAAATGTCTTAGAAGCCCAACATTCTCTCGGGATCAATTGGTGCAGCCAGGAGCAATTGTGTCTCACATCAACAGAATTCTAAGTTATTTAAATGCCATATTCTCCAGGTCTATGAAGTGTTTGAAGATTACCTATCTATCTGAAATATATCTATGTATACCTAGAAGACTTAACTAACATGGCTACAGATATGATTATCATAGATGACTAATTATTAATCTATTTTTTAATTATCCATTACAATTTTAAATGAGTTATATAAACACAACACCTCAAACAAGAATAGAAATATATACATATATAGAGAGAGTATAACAAAATTAACTTCAAGTTTGTATCAATGAACCAAAATTTATACCAATGTAAAACATTTTAAACATAAACTAAAATCTATACCAATGTAAAACATTTTAAACAAGTTATTCTTTAAAAGTAGGTTCATTAATCTACCCTTTTATCTTATCATCTCCATATCCTCCTATATATCATATCCCCTTTTCTTTTTTAGAAAGAGATCACATTTATAATCAACCTGTTTTAAATAAAAATATTGGTTTTTCTCTGTCCCACACCAGAGGGCTCTTCTGATTTGGGACACAAGAATCCCTTAACCATTTTTTTTTTTTTAAAAGCAATATGTCTGGGTTTAGAGGGGGAGTGAGCCAATTCCACCTCTAAAGCCAGCTTGGTATATTTGGGAATTTGGGCGTAGCATCTCTTACTACTTCCTGCTGGAGGGGGGCGCTGTATCTTATGGGGACGCAAAGAAAATTTTAGACCTATGGGGTAGTCCGTGAGGCTGTATTGTGTGAACCAGTTGCCTTGAAACCGATCTGGATGTTGGATCATCTGGGCCATGGTGTCATCGGAGTCCTTTCAGGGGGTCTTGGCTGGTGAAACCTGATGTATCTTAATCTGGAACAAGTCCACAGCCTCTGGCTTTCTGTGGAAACAAAAGCAGAACCTCTTTTCCAAAGTAACATATCCTTATATCCAAATTTTGAAGTCAAGGTACCTTTAAAATATACATTTTGGCATAACTCAACAGCTTTTGTAATCAAATATTTTTCTTTAGTTATGAATATCAAAGAGAACATAATCCAGATTCTCTGTGTGGTAGCCATCTTTATGTGGCTTATGTTTTATATTACCTTGAGCCTTGAGCCTATTGCTTTAAACTGCACCATTGTAAGCCTGAAACGGCGCTGTGGCTGCTGGCTCCGCCCACTTCAGCTTCCCAACATGGCAGTGGTACGTTTTCCGCCAGCTCTGGGAGTCATCAAGTCTCAGAAATAGTGGGTCTAAGCTTTTATCAAAGCAGCGTGTAGCCCAGAAACCTTTTTTTTTAAAAAAATACTAGTAAAGACTAAATCTACTACACAGCATAATGTGCCTCTGGCAGACCCCTCATTCCCGCCATACTGCCGGTCAAAGGCACTCGCCAGGAACCCGCCAGTGTTCAAACCTGCGTTTTGCGGCGTCTAGCTGCTCATATGAGACAAGAAGCAGGAACCTGGTTTTGGCTGTGTTTAGAATTGGTTATTAAATATTCTCAGGTTTAAGGTGGAAACTCGAGCCGTTGGGCGCCATTTGTAGCTGGAGGGCTTCTCTCCAGGTTCCCCAAACCCCGCAGTCCCACAATCCACTTATAAAATAATCACTCAGACGCTTATATCACTTATAAACTGTATGGCCGTGGCAGGCTTCTTGCTAACTGTTCTTTTATCTTAAATTAACCCATATTTATAAATCTATACCTTGCCACGTGGCTGGTGGCTTACCGGCGTCTCTACATGCTCTTTTCCTGGCGGTGGCTGCAGTCTCTCTCCCAGCCTTCCGCTTCCCAGAATTCTCCTCTCTCCTTGTCCCACCTACCTCCTGCCTGGTCATTGGCCATCAGTGTTTTATTTACATAGAGTGATATCCACAGCACTATGAGACATGTCTGCTTCTGGCAGCAACAATCTACTTCAGAGAAGATGAGCATTGAAGAATCTCCATACGGAGTTTACTTTCACTATGGCAAAAGTTAGCCACTGGGCAAGAAAGTGCCCTTGCAATTACTACCGATAGCATGCTATCCAAAATGGACAAGCAGGACACAAAAGACTGCCTATTCTTGCCACGACAAGGTAGGAAGGCTCTTTAGAAAATCCTGCTTCACAGATGAGTCAGTCAGATATGGAAGCCTATAGGCCGAAGATGATGCCCCAATATTGCAGAGAAATTTTGAGTGACTGTCCAGACAGCCAGCTGTTTTTGTCATTTCTCAAATTTTTTGGAAGTTGCTTGTTTGCACTTCTTCCTTACTTAGTTAATATTATTTCGTTTTTGGGTCTCTGAGGGAGTTAAAGATTAGATAGTTATAGTTCTCTTTGTTAAGAAACGAAGAAAAGAATCTCACTAAGAGGTGTAAAGTGCATAAGTTTGAAAGACATCAAAAGATAGTTTGGGTAATGCAAATTAGGATAGAAAGTAAATTAGATACAATCCTTTGGATTCACAAAAATAGGATAGATAATGGAATATTTTCTCTGAATTTGTCAAATGTTAATAGACTAGAGACATTGTTGAAGTATTTTTTGCTTGTATGTATTATATATAGTTATTGTCCTTATTGTATATAGTTTTCTTATAACATTTTTATTTTTATATTAGACAAAAAAGGGGAAATGTGGTGATATTTCATCTGTGTACCCCAATAAAGCTTATCTGAGGATCAGAGGAAAAAGCCAGCCACTATAGTAAACAGAGATCAGACAATGGTAACACAAGCCTTTAATCCTATCACTCAGAAGGCAGAGATCCATCTGGATCTCTGTGAGTTCAAGGTCACACTGGGAAGATGCCTTTAATCCCAGCACTAACCATAAAGGTCTGAAGGTTTGTATAGACAGACAGGAAGTGACAGAGCTAGGCAGGAAGAGGAAGTGATGTACCTGGGTAGAGAGAGGAAATGAGATGGCAGGGTAGAAAGGCATATAGGTGTGTATATACAGAAAGTAGGTCTCTTTGGCTAAGGATCTCCAAATGGTGAGAACGTGACTGGCTTCTTTCTGCTTTTCTCATCTCTTGGTTTTAACCTCAATATCTGGCTCCGTTTGTTTTTTTTTTTTTTTTTTTTTTTTTTTTTTTTATTAATACCATTTAGCAATTCATCTTACAGTACTATAACCTAGAATTGTGAGCTAAAATAAATATTTACTCCCCCATGCTGGATTTGTCAGTTTCTTTTGTCATAGCAACAGAAATTAAATTGGAACAGATATGAACCTTGACTCTAACCTAGAGAGAAGCTGGCCTAGATGAGGAGCAAACAGTGTAGAAATAGTTGAAGTTGAAACAAAGTACTATGTCATGCCCATTGTTCATTTCATGATTTGTTTGCATGTAGTAAAAGAATGGTGTGTAAGAAATTGGGATTAGGTAGGGACTGAAATACTGGTTGCATCTCTAAACATCTATGAGTCACAATTAATTCATTAAATTAAAAGATCCTAGCCGGGCGGTGGTGGCGCACACCTTTAATCCCAGCACTCAGGAGGCAGAGGCAGGTGGATCTCAGTGAGTTTGAGGCCAGCCTGGGCTACCAAGTGAGTCCCAGGAAAGGCGCAAAGCTACACAGAGAAACCCTGTCTCGAAAAACAAAAAAAAAAAAAAAAAAAAAAAAGATCCTGACTACTTGTTTTCAATATGCTATATGAAAACTGTGTTTTAATACTATGAATATTGTATTGAATTTGTAATATTGTAATGAATATTGCAACTAAATAAAATTATACTCTATAAATTGCAACATTTAACTTATTCATACTATTAGCAAATATCAACAAACAAGCCTTCAAGAAAACTTTCCTTGAGTAACTGAATTATTAAAAATTTTAACATGAAATAAGTACACTTCCTATAAGGTGGTCTAATTAGTCAATAGATGCGTTCCTAGAAAACTAAAAAAAAATGAATTTTCTTATTTTATAATCTGTGGTTGATTAATAGGGTTATTTTATTTCTTCTTTCTGAGCAAAAATATAAAACCACTTATTTTACTGGTCAAAGTGTCTAGAAACTATATTTTCTTTGTGACAGAGACACATGGATCAATATGTTCTTATATAAGATCTATTTGTGTAGAAGTGACTGAGTGATCTTATAAATTATAAGTCCAGTCTTTATTGTATATACTTTTCTAATTCATCTAGAGGCCTCCGACTGTAAACTTCTGTGAAATGACACAAAAAGATATGGAATTTTTCTACTTTTGTAAATCTGAGATCTTTCAAAATAAGAAACTCATTCTTCATAGCACCATGGCATTCTGTAGCTTTATCAACAATAGACTGAATCAGAATTAAGTGCTCTAAGTCAACAACATGATTCAAAGTCCTCCAATGCCATCTATGTTCTTCATGATACAGAACACTGCTTCATTTCTGAACCTTCATTAACTATAAATGTACTGTCTCTCCAGCTTCAAATCTTTATCAAAACTCATCTCCAACAAACATTCACATTTATAACATATATTTCTTGCAACTTTATTAAATCTAGAGGCATCTAAAGTGGGAAGAAAACAGTTTCAGGGACTGGAAAATTAGCTCAGCAATTAAGAGCATTCCTTGCTTTTGTAGAAGACTCAGGTTTGACTTCCAGCACCCATGATACTTTGGTTAGCCAGCATCTGTAACTTAAGTCCCTGGGGACCTGGCAACCTCTTTTGACCTCCATGGGCATCAGGCAAACATGTGGTACACATGCCTACAAGCAGGAAAAACATTCCTACACATAAAATATAAATACAAAAATTAAAAAAAAATGTTAGTTTCCCATTGTCATTCAAGTCTGAAGTTTGTCAAACATATTCCTGGCTCCTTCTCCTGAAACCTACAATAAATTACTGGTTGCCTTCTTTTTATTTACCTGTCTCCTAAAAAAAAAAAAAAAAAAAAAAAAAAAACATGGATATAGGGAACTCTCTTGCTATTCACTTCTTACTTTCTATAAATATTATGTTCATTTGTATAGTAGGAGTTCCAGAAATATTTTTCAGATGAAAAATTAAATCATTCTTACTGCTGCTCTAAATTTTAATGACATATTATTGATATAAGAGGCACCACTTGAATACTTTGATCTGTAACTACATAGAATTCTAGTTAACTACTTGTGATAGCCAGAACCTGGAAACAACCTAGATCCCTGTCAACTGAAGAATGGATGAAGAAAATGTGGTACATATACACAATGGAGTACTACTCAGCAGAGAAAAACAATGAAAGCATGAAACTTGCAGGCAAATGGATGGAACTAGAAAAAATCATCCTGAGTGAGGTAACCCAAACCCAGAAAGACAAACATGGTATGTACTCACTCACAAGTGGATTCTAGATATAAAATAAAGAAAAATCAGACTACAACCCACAGAACCATGGAGTTTATATATATAGCATAGAGGTCCCTAGGATGACTGTGGCTTATAATAAATTTCGGTTTTACTCAATTACTGAGCAAGGCTCAATGAAACATCTCACTATTAAGATAAGAATACATACTGTATCAAGCTGATAATAGAAAAATAAATTAATGAATTTTAAACAATAAAAATAAAAGAAAAAATTGAAATATTAAACAAACAAACATTTTATTAAAGTAAAAAAAGGGAGAACTAGGGACTCATCATTCCTCTCCACATTCTATTCTTTCCCTTGTTTTATATATTTTAAATTTTTTATCGGTGGATTCTGCTGGAGTATCCGATGCAGATAAGCACTGGAGGGCTCCTGTTACAAATCACCCTCTGGAGCGATGGAAGGATCTTTCTACTAGCACGTGGAGGAGACCCGATCTAGTGTTGGTATGGCCCAGGAGTTTGGTTTATGTCTTTCTTCAGGACAATGAGGTTCCTCTTTGGATTTTTGAGCACTGAACATGCCCTGTGACTGCTGCTGAAGCCCAACATGACAGAGACCTAATGGGTCTTCATGAAAAAATCTACCCTTCTGATGCCAATGGAGATTGAGAGCCCAATATTGCCAGATTTGGCAAGCATTAATGTAAGCCTAGGAACTGAAGCCATGAGATTGGATTCTCTAGCAGAGCTGCCAGCTAAAGTCGTGCTGGGATCAAGAAAAATGAGCCTTGGTGGTTAGTGTTACTGGAGTTGTATCCATGCCAGTGGATGTCCACACACTCCAGAAGAGAATTTGACATTGCTGCTGCCACTGTTGCTGTTATAGCAATGGCGGCCACCTCTGCTACTGTTTCTGGGATTACCATTTCATAATTGGTTACTACAGCTAGCACAGTGGAGACCCTGGCAGCAAAAGTAGCTACCACAGTTAGTTAATCTTCCATTCTATTTTTGGCATGATAAATTTAATTCAGTAGTTATACACATCTCGATTGGCTTTGAAAATTATAAATTTATAAACTCAAGTTCCAGTTGCTTTTGGGATACTATCTTACAAGGACTCCAACGTACAGTTTGGCTAGTTAAGGAAGGGAATGGCTCAGTTGTCTTTAGCCTACTGGCTATGGGTAAGATAGGACCTCTGTTGGTCTTTTTTGTGTCAAACACACAGATTGCAAGCCCAGTGCCACTTTGAGATCTTTGGCAGCAGTTAACTCTGCAGCTCACACACGATTGAGCCAGTATGTTGCCTTGCTTGTGGACCTTGACCTTGATAGCCTCCCTATGCTAATTCCCTGCCAAGTTCCACCCTCCTGAATGCTTAAGGGAAGTTCCTTGTCTGTGTATCCTGAATAATGGGTGTTAACACCTTAGATGGGGTTCTCCCATTGTGCTGTAAGCCTGTATTTAAGACCTCCTCCCTCCTTCAATAAATGACATTCGGCATTATATATATATATATATATATATATATATATATATATATATATATATATGAATACTGCGAATGTAATCTGTGAATACCACAAATGTGATTAATATCATGAGTGTAATTAATGAATATCATGGGTGTAATTTAAAAAATAAAAATTTTTATAAAAGAAAAGAAAAAAATTCTAGTTACTGAGACTCTGCCTGGGTTTTAGCAGTGTCTGAGAGAATTATGTCTTTTTCTCAACTGCATGTCTCTATTTCTGAACTAATAAACGATAGTCCTTATTTTTCCAGCAGACTCCACTACTTGTATTCTTACTTTTGCTCTGTATTTAGCATTCCACGGAATGATTTAACCCTAGGCTCTTTTGCATGGCTTGTCAGCCTAGAAGGCCATCTATTAGCAAATCCATAGGGTGAAAATATTACATCTGCTTACTGAACTGGATGTCTTCCCAGCATGCCCCCTCTTCTGGCTTTTGTCTGTGCACCTGTGTAACCCTGGGTCTTAGATTTGCGACCATTTTCAGGGTCTTCTTGATTAGAATGATTTCATTGTAAATTGAACCATGTTCATCAACAACCTAAAAAATGACTCATAGCAGCTTTAATATTGGATCTTCCTGCAATGTTGTGTCTGAAAAAAAAAAAAAGATCTTATGAAACAGAACGTTCTTTCTTCTAATGAAAATATTTATGATTAAAAATGTTCACTGTGCTTATTTAAATTTTGGCAAAAGAAGAAGAAAATGCAAAGATCACTTCTTTTATTTAATATGTTTTCCAATTTTAGACAGTATTTAGAAGATCTTTGTCATTTTCCTATGAGCAATACATAATATACTTGTATTTTATTTACATTTTATGAACAGGAAAACCTAACAGTATATACAATGGCATATATCATCATTTGTGTGTTTAATTACTGGTTATGATGATAATAAAATTCAGGCCTTAATGTTTTACTTTAAAACTCTCATTGGATGTCATAAACTCCATTTGCTAGTAAATGCCATATGGCCAATGTTAGAACATTCTTAGAATTGTCTATATTTATATTTGGCTAATAGAGCTCATTTTAGTGGTATACTACTTTTAAATGGTAACTGTTAGCGAATAGGTATTTGAAACATTTTAATGACTGGAAGAGAATTCATCTTGAAATTCAACATCCACTTCTAAGAAGCTAGTGAAAACATGTAGAGAAAAAGGTTTATCTGAGGGAATCCACCATTCTTTTTATTCCTGTGACCCCCACAGAAACTCCGGAAAAGTTCTATTTGATTTTGACTATGCTCTTTCATCCTTAGCGTACCACTGTGAATAATGTGCCGACTCTGGAGAGCCAGATATTCAAGTGCATTTCCAGGAGCTCCTAGAATAAAAGTGTCAGGCATGCCTTTGTGGAGCCTCTCTAGTGCTACACCATAAAATGGTATTGGGACTTCCTCCAATAGAATCCCCTGCTGTGATGCACAGTGAGGGTGAAATGCATAGGACATAAGAGGCAGAGCAGGCCTAAACATGAAATAGATGCTGTCGTTTTATTTTCAATATTACAGACTTCAGGGTCAGTGCTCCTGAGGGAGGAAATGCACACTAGTTTTCAAAGGAGCCTTGGAACATGCAAAGAAACCTAAGGTTGTGTAAGGATTCCTTGCCTCTTGACTAGGAACTCTGACCAAAACAAGCAGAAAGGTACTTATTAACCCTGTGAAACTACTAAGCACTATTACTGCTCTTCAGCTGGGACTGAATACATTAAAAGTGCCTAATCAAACAAAGGTGTCAAAGAAACATTTCCAGAAGCCATTCATTAGAGCAGGGTTTTCCACTCTCAAATGACTGAGAAGTCATTTAAGGTGTAAAACACCGAACCGTAGTTGTGGCAGAATTTATAGAGTAACTAAGCAACATGAGAAACAGTAGAAGGTTATGGACTTCTTTCTAACATAGTAACTTGATAAACTTGGATCTCTTCTTTAAAAATAAGAGCTAATATGACTCTATAAAACTGTGATCAAATCATTTATGCAAAGCTGGACAGGCCTTAAGGGGAGGGCTTGCTTTTCTGTATGGTGATATTTCAGTCATCATAACCATGAATGTGCTCACCTGATGGTCAGTATTGACAATGACAGGATCTAGAATGCCTAAAGAGACAAGGCTCTGGGCATGTATGTGTGGGGAGTTATCTTGATTATGTTGAGATGGAAAGACCCTAAAAGAAGCACTATTCCCTGGGCTGGGAAATCTGGGCAGTTAGTTGAGCCCCAGCCTTCCTGGCTCTTTCCCTCCTTATTGTAGATGCAATGTGAGCCAGTGATTCAAGTTCCTGCTGTGATGCACAGTACCTTTCAATAATGAGACAAACACTTGCATAAATTACTTTTGTGGGGGTATTTTGTCACAACTGTAGGAAAGGTAACAAAGACAATGCCTTACAAAGTAGTGATCTTGGACACCTCAGGATCTACTTAAATGCAAATTAGCTTTAATTCAGTTGGAACTAGATAGAGAAGACAGGTACACCACTGTCTATGTGGCTGATATTAATATTTAGCCTGTCCTATTCTTAACTTCCTTCCACACAAGTAAGAAATAACAAGTGCTTCTGTTAATGAAATAAGGTTACATATCACAAGTGTCAAGGTTGTAATTGGTTTATCATTTTTGCCTTCACTGGAAATCCATGGTAATAATTTTTGTCTATTATTTAATTTGGACAGAACTGAAAATAACAAGTAATTTTTTTCTTTCATTACTTTTATCTAACAACATGACCTCTTAATCATACTGGTTCTAGTATTTTGAACAATGAGAGTTTATGAAAAGAAAATAAAAACACCAAAATCTGTATTTTTGTAGAGAGACATCTAACAATTAAGTAACAAACAACTGGAAAGGGATCAAACCAATAGGATGTTTTAAAAAGTTGAAAGGTGAAAAAGTTGCAAAGGAAAGTATTGAAGACATGAATATATAAGGTGAAAAACAAGTCCAAATGTCTTAGCTAGGTTTCTGTTGCTGTGATGTAGAAAAAAAAAATGACCAAAAATATCTTGGAGAAGACCCGGTTTATGTCATCTAACAACTCTCAGGTCTGGTCACACTCTGTCACCAAGGAATTTTAGGGCAGGGATATGTAGGTAGGGAGTGAAGCAGAGGCTGCAAAGGATTGCAGCTGACTGGCTTGCTCCCCATGGCTTTTTCAGCTTGATTTCTTCTATCATGGAGAACCACTAACTCAGTGGTAGCACTGCCAACAGTGAGCTTGGCCATCCCATACCAATCACTAAGTAAGAAAATGTACCACAGCCTTGCCCGAAGTTCATTGCGGTGGGATTACTTTCTCAGTTGAAGTTTCTTTTTCACAAATGACTCCAGATGTGTCAAGCTGACACACTGATCATCTAACTGTTTTGCTAGAATTAATAAAGGCATTTGGACAAAAATATTATATTTATAGTAATTAGGAGTATCCAAGAGCCATCTTTTTTCTATAGCATATAATCACACAAACAGGCATGAAATATACTAAGTAAGGTCCTGATAAACAGGTAAAACAAATTTGTTTACATACTTATTTATTTATTTCAAACCAAGCCTCCTTTAGTTTAGAGTTGACTCAAATTTGTTATATAAATTTGGCTGGTCTTAAATGCTTGATACTCTTGTCTTCCCTGATTTCAGGAATTATAGGTGTGTTCATTATGCATGACTCTAAAGATTGAAAGTTGATAACAGAAAAAAACATAAATATTGAACAAATATAAGACAAAGATACCCACATTTTAATTGATTCAAACATATGAAATAGCTAACACATGGTGATACCATCAATCAGTTGTTCATAATCTGACATTTACACTAATGATAATTACAACTGGATGTAGTGCCCAAAGAAACCATGAGTCTGACTGCACATCTTCACTTCTCATTCTGCTCTCCCAGATCAAATCTCCCCAGTCTCATTCCCATCTCTGTAGCACAACACCTGCTGCAGTCTCCCTTGCCTCTCTGACCCCATCTTAAACACATCACAAAGATCACCAACTTTTCTTCTCCCAACTAACCCAGCCTCCAACAACAGCAGGTATTTCCAGAGAACACACCAGATGAACAGGCCAGGGAAATAGGCACACAGAAAATTTCTTACCAGGCAACACACAGCCATCACACTCTCCTAAAATCCAGAGAAGAAACAGAAACCTAGGAACAAAACACCCACTCAAGAAAAACACAATCTGACATCAGCCTCTAGACCTATAATCATCACAAACCCAAATGTCCAGATGCCAGCATAAAAGCACAATCAATAATAGCCAGGACAATATGTTTTCACTAAAGCCCAGCAACCCTACCACAGCAGGCCCTGAATAGTCCACCATAGCTGAAGCACAAGAAAAAGACCTTAAAACAGTCCTTATGAATATGGTAGAGTTTCTTAAAGAAGAAATGAATGAATCCCCTTTTAAAATCCAGGAAAGCACAAACAAACACTGCATGGAAATGAATAAAACTGTTCAAGACATGAAAATGGAAATAGAATCAATAAAAGAAACCACAAACTAAGGGAATGATGGGAAAGAAAAATTTAAGAACTGAAACAGGAACCTCATAGGCAAGCCTCAACAACAGAATACAAGAGATGGAAGAAAATCTCAGAACTTGAAGACACAATAGAAAAAATGGATACATTGTCAAAGAAAATGATAAACCTAAAAATCTTATGATACAAAACATCTAGTAAATCTGGAATATCATGAAAAGATCTAAGAATAATAGAAATAGAGGAAGGAGAAGAAACCAAGATCAAAGGCCAGATTTTTTTTTTAATTTTTGAATTTTATGAATCAAGTTATATAATTTCAACTACAAAATCTACTTAAAATAATTAGATATTGAAGTAGGTGTTATGGAGTATTTGAGAAAGTTTTTCAAAAGAGAATGGAACATATTTTGTATGTATAATAACTATGTGCATCCAGGAGAGATCTTTTCTCTGTAGCAAGTGATCATATAAACTGGCAATCAATATACAAAGTTCCTAATAAATGGGCAAGTGCAAAAACAGAGCTTGTCTGCTTGTTTTCATATTTACATTTATTTTATTTACTGTGTATAACATGTTAGTTACTGTACATAATGCATCAATTCTCTTACAAGGATATTTCTCAAAAATGTAAATGTGACACATATCTGGTTCAAGTCTAGGAAATAATATAGACATCAGGTTTAAATCTTTTTTTTAAACTTTCTTTTTATTTATTCTTTGTGTCTTCCACATCACGCACCTCGATCCCACTCATTTTCAGTGTCTGCGTATCCACCCTCTGCCCTTGTAGCACATACACACCACCCCATAAAATTTAAGGAAAAAAAGGGGGGCAGGTGGGAATTTTGTCATGGAACCTGTAGTGTGACATAATGAGTCACACAGTAAACCTTTTAATCCATCTATCTTTACTTGCAAGTGTTAATTGCAAAGAGTTCTTGTTCTGGTTTGAGGCCTTTGGTTTCTGCTACACTATCAATGCTGGGCCCTCACTGGAACTCCTGTTGGTTAGTTAACCTGTTGTTGCCCTGTGTTGTGGAGATCCTGCAGAGCTACAGGACTGGTCCCTTCACATGCTCCTGCAGATCACAGATGGTGTGAATATTGGGGTGGGCCAACCCATAACCTTGGTTCTGGACCTGGGTAGTTGCAGGGTTGGTCAGCTTGCCACCTTAGTTTGGACTCACCAACAGGGTGAGCTCTATTGCATTGCCTTGGCAAGTTCACCCATTGCAGTGATGAGCAAGGGGTGGGGCTAGTTATCCTGTTTTCGTGTCCTCTGGGTCTGAGCTCCCACATCTATACCTGTGGGCCAAACCTCCTAATAGTGCCACTTCATTGGGGGGCCATTTTCTTTCTAAACCACCACACAAGTGAATATAAGATATTAGTAAGATGAGAAAGCCCCCAACCCCCACCACACAGTTGAGGTGGGCAGAAACCACCCAAACACGGGCCTGGGGGATTCTAAGCCCCTGCTTACCGCAGGACTTCAGAGAAGCCCCGCCTCATGTCATACAGCCAAACACACCAGCCAGGAGCCTTCGGTGTCCCGCGGTTGGGAAAAATAATGATCCCTTTGTGATGAGTAAGCATGGATGAGCATGGTGTCATGGTGACTTGAGTGTGACAAGGTGACCCACACGCAGGCCTGGGGCTATTCACTCGGGGCTCTGAAGAGAAAACACAAGCCCCCCTGGTACCTTAGCACCAGCCAGATGGACATTATTAGAGTGAGCATAGGTATGGTACGGTGTTTTATAGAAGACAGACAGGGACAGAATGTTTCAGGTCCTGTGGACAAAGGCATATTGGAAGTGACAAGAGAGGAAAGGAATGGACTGAGATGGTGAGGGAGCGGACCCCTTGAACAGTGGCAACACATGGGAAAGCTTGCCCTGTACTTTATCTGTGTAGCACAGCAGAGATCACCTTGCTAAAGACAGCTAAGGCGAGCCAACCCTTAGAATTTGACCCTGGGAGACCTAACCCCACCCCTCATCTGCCACATGGAGGCATGGGCTGGGGAGAGATTCCCCAATGCCCACCCATCAGTGTCTAAGGTAGGAGGGAGAGTTGACCCTGAGGTAACAAGAGTGGGAGAGATGTCCCTGCTCCCCACAAGCTGCAACACTTGGGAGAGCAGACCCTGCACTTTGCTAGGGCAGCACGATAGAGCCAGCCCTGTTAGCTAAGGTGGGTGAGCCAGCCCTGAAGTTGTGAACAGGATAGAACTACCCCCATTTCTCATCTGCCCTGTGATGGCATGAGAAGGAGAAAGAAAGATGCCCTCCTATCCATCCACTAACACCTGAGGTAGGTGGGAGAGTTGTCACCAAGGTCATAAGAGCTGGAGAGCAGGCCCTGCACTTTGCCTGGGCAACACAATAAACCCATGGGTGGGGAAGAGTTGCCTTCCTCCCTGCCCCCTCCCATCAATGCCTAAGGTAGGTGGGAGAGCTGTCCCTGTGGTCATAAGTGTAGGAGACCGAGCCCCCACCCCCACCGCCAGCTGCAACACTCAACAGAGCAGGCCTTATACCTCACCAGGGCAGCATGATACTGCCAACCCTGTTAGTGCAGGTGTGGGTGAGCCAGCCCTAAAATTGTGAGCATGGGAGATCTGTCCCCCTTACCCATCTAACTTGTGGATGCCTGAGCAGGGGAGTGTTGCCCTCTTCCCCGCTGCCCATCAACATCTGGGTCAGGTGGCTGAGCTTGCCCTGTGGTCATAAGAGTGGTAGAGCCAATCCTGTTAGTACAGATGTGAGTGAGCCAGCCGTGAAGTTGTAAGCATAGGAGAGCTTTACCCATTTCACATCTGGCTCAGGACCAGACCCAAGGTTATGACTAGGCCCGCCCCATCATTTTCCCCATCTATGATCTGTGTGAAGGGACCTGACCCGCAGACCCAAAGCTGGAGGATCTCTACAACACAGGGCATCAGTGGGATATCCAGGAAGAGTTTTTGTGAGGGCCCAGCTTAGATAGTGTAGTAGAAACCAGAGGCCTCCAAACAGACTGATGACTTTTTGCAATGAACACTTACAAGTAAAGATATATGGATAAGGGTGTGACTCACTCTGTCACACTGTAGCTTCTTCCATAAGGAGATCTTTAAGGTTTGCCTTTTTTTTTTTTTTCCGTTTTCTCTTAACCTTTGTTTTATTGTGGTGGGGGGCATGGAGGAACAAAGGGTGGATGTGAAGGGATAAGAAGATGATACTTGATGTAAAAGTCACATAGAACAAACAAATAAATAAATAAATAAATGTAAAAGATATTACTAAGACTATTGTAGTGGTTTCAATAAGAACAGCCCAATAAGATATTACGTTTAAACAATTGGTCCATAGTTAGTGAAAATGTATTGGGAAGAATTAAGAGGTGTGCCTTTGTTGGGGTTGGGCTTTGAGGTTTCAGAAGCCCCAGGAGGCTCAATCTCTTTCTCCTCTCTGACTCTGTCTCTTTTTCTCACTATTTCTGTCACTCTTTCTCTCTCTTTCCTCTCTCCCCAACTACTGCTTGTGGATTAGATGTCAGCTCTCAGCTACTGCTCTAGCACCATGCCTGTCTGCCTGCTGCCATGCTGCCTGCGGTGATGGTCTTGGACTCAGAGACTGTGATGAAGCTTCCAATAAATGCTTTCTTTCATAAGCTGCCTGAGAGCTGTTATGGAAAGGATAGATGGTTGGAAGAATATTTAAATTTTTGAAATATTTTTCTTTTGATTCTTTAGTTTTAATAATGCAACGATACAATTTTAAACCTTTAGTGATTTTGTAAAACTCATATCATTTACTTTTACAGATAGGATTTCTAGTACTGAAAGAGGTTAAGTGATTTCCTGAAGCTCAGTCTGGATTAATGAAAGTTTTACTCTATATTTACATTTTCCATTATGTTCAAACTGGATTTAAATATAAACAGTAAAGAAAGGTGTGCTACTATAAATGATAAGACAGTTTTGCATAGAGGTCTAGGATAAGTAGGTGAAGTGTGTGGCAAAATTAGAATGTAAATCAGCACAAGTGAAGAGTTTCTTAAGTTTTTCCTGTCTTCAGATGTCTGTGTAAATGTTAAAATGCCCCACAAATTGCTAAAGAAGTAAAAAACTGACATTAAATTCTGACTTGAGAGTCTTAACATTTGCCCAAGACTCAGTGAATACTCATAAGCATCTGAGACTCTCCACTATATGCCAGATGAAATTCCCACCAGACATGAAGTTTCCTAATTATAGGGATGATGTGTTACTCAAGCATTCCTCAGTAGTCCCCAGAAGAATTTTCATTTTAGGATGTGTCAGGTCTACTGTGTGTATCCTCTCTTTATTCTAGAGCTGTATAGATCAAATACATTTAAACTTAACTTAAAAGTTAAAGAAATAAAATTTCAGTTGCTAGATTTTTTCTCAGGACACAATCTAGCAACTGGTAGATAACTAGCTACTAGTTAGATAAAACCAGTTATCTAACTAGTAGCTACCAGACTGAACAGTAACTAAAAGGACAGGTCATCACTACATTATACTCTTTTGGGCAAAAACTTCCCTAGACATGGCTATTTCTTCTTGGAAGAAAACACTCAACTCAAACAACATAGGATGTCTTTAAACCACATGTGATTCTGGATTATTTTTATGTAGTTTATTATTTTTGATAATCACATCAAGATGTGACTTCATGATTCCAAGTTTCCAGATTATTACACATTTTCAAGTTATATCACAGATAACCCAAACCTGGGTCTGCACAATAGGCAAGTGATCTACCACTGAACCAAACTTCCAGACTCTTCTATGGCTTTTAAATTATGTAGTCATAGGTAGTACTCAATTATCTTAAGATGGATTATGCATATGAAATACAAGTTTAGAAATTCCATGACACATTTTTCAGATTAAATTGAACAATTATTTGAATATAAATCTGCTCTGCAATTTTTCCCCATAATATCAAACTAATATTGTCACTGGTTTTACTTTATTCTTTTGTGAACATATTGATGTCAGCTTAGGGCTGTTCCCGAGGTGGGGTGGGAAACAGTTGTCCTTAACACTGCCAGAATATAACTGTTAGTTCAGAGATAAAAGGATGACAGGAACAACAGCATCTTGGCTTGTGAAAAACCTGTCTGGACAATGGGTAAGCAAGAAATCCCTTCATGTATGAGCTATGCAGGAATACAATGAATTCCCTTTCAATTTTATAAAATTGCATGATATTATGTAATTTACAAACAAATCATTTGTACTTTAAAGACAGAACATGTTTTAAATCTGAGGTTAATGACATACAGAAAATTTTGTCAGGTGAGACAGTATATAAAAATTCTTCTTAAAACCATTTTCTGTCAAGTTATGGCATTAGACTAACAAGGAGTTAGAAAAGAGTATACATTCGGAGATTTATTCCTATTTCCGAGTCACTGAGAGGATGCTCACTGAAATACTGTCTATAAATAGACTCAAGTGACAGAATCACATATCTTCTCCAAATGCAGAGTGTCTTTCTCAGGGACTCAATTAGTCGCAGTAAAAACAGTCAGAGCAGCTATCTCCCTTGCCCAAAATACCCATAAAATTTTGTTTTCCAAAATATTTTCATAATCTATTATCTAATTTCCTGCAACTAAGATCCCTGGGAGGACTCCTATCCCTTTCTAATTATTTCAGTAATTAGGAGTGATCTTGATTCACTATGCATTTCACCAAGGGAGCCGTGAAAGATGAGGTAATCAGGGTGGTGTAGGACCTTTAACATTCATCATAGACAAGGTCCATTCAAAGTAGAGGCTGTTTTCTAGGTGCAGCAGAAGCACACTGGGCAAGAACATGGCTGTGAGGTGTTGATTCATTTCATCAAATTTTAAGAGTTTGGTACAAACTATTCCAGCATGTTTATTAATGAGAGTGGTGGCTGCACCATGCCTATGAGGTCACATGTTGTTTTCTACTGCAGGGTAAACTATTTTCAGGCCCCTTGAAACATTACTTGCTGTCATTTGTCATTTATCACTTTATTTTCAGAAACAATATATTAAATTTGAACAACATATTAAAATCAAACACTTATATTACATTTTTGCCTGGAATTTATGAATAAATAAATGTATATTCTTACTTTATAACTTTATTTCTTACCCTCTCCCCAAATATAAATAGTTCTAGTCTTCTGAGGACTATAGCAGTTGTTTAGTACTACATTTGTAAACAGAAATTTAATAGGTTTTGTATACACCGTGATCTTCTCTGAAAAGAATCAGACTATGATCCATATAGTAGTATTTCAGGGGCTAGTTTCCTGTATAATTGTCCTGTGATTGTGTCAGGGCTCATGGTAGAGTAAGAAAGCTTGAGATCTAGAACAGTCTGAACTGGTGTTCCATAAATTTACTCAACTTCCCTGATCCTATCTTCTGGGTCTCTAAATTGGAGACAGTAAACACTAGATGTGATTATACATACAAAGCTCTGGTCATATACTATATGATGGAAAATAAAGCAGGATTAGGTTAATTAAATTATTTCATAAAAATGAAAACAGTATTTTAAATATTTTTTCACATTAACAACTGGAGGACCGATGAATATGGTAGCTCATGCCTGTCCTAGCACTTGACAGTTAGAAGAACAGTTTCTCAAATTTTAGGTCACCTGAGATACAAAGGAATTTGAGGTCAGTCTGGCCTGTATAGCAAAACTCTTTCTCAAACCAAAGGTCACATTATGCTAAGTGAAGGAATCCAGAGCAAGAAACAAATATGTTCTCTGTCACAAGCAAATTCTAGCTTTTAATTGTTTTATTTGTACAAACATGGAAATAAATGAGGATACTGGTTATAAAACTAAAAAGGGGACCATACTCCAGGAAAAGGAGCTTTTCTAAAAGATGGGTAGAGAATGCAATTGAGTCAGTGCAACATTAAACAGGAAAAAGAGACTATGGAGAGGGTGGAAGAGTACAAATGTATGAAACAGTACAATGGAAGAGAGAAGTGGGTTACACACAATGGTAAAAGTATGCATGAAGACATCGGAAGAACTGGGAGTGACCTTTGACCTAAAGTCATGGGTTTCAATATTTTTATGACTTAAATAAAATTAAAACATACATATAAGCATAATAAATAGTGTATTCATATTACATATACACACTCAACACATAGCTTGAACATTACTAGAGAACAGACAGACATAGCAATTCCCAGCATTATATTTTCACGAGTATAAAATCTGTTGAACATTTGGAGGTTATTTTGTGAATTGCCATTAAATATGAGATCACCACAAAGGCTCACTATATATAATTTTACTAATCCTTTTAGATTAGGAAGCAATGTCAGTAGTAGTCACATTTTTTTCTCATAGATTTGAAGTCAATTTAAGTAGGAGCTAGTTTTGATTCTAAACTTGGTTTAATAGAATAATCATTTTTCTTCAACTATTACAGAAGGAAAGACCAACAGTCTTGGAAAAGCGTTCAGGTTTGCTATTACCTTACAGCGAAGTACATTAGGCCACAGAAAGAATCATTAAAAAAAAAAGAAGTGAAGTAAGAAACAATTTTATGAAATTGAGGTCAACAAGAAAACTCATTGTAAAATCACATTAAGAGCTAAACAATTACCATGAAGTGCGTTAGGAGAATAAATATATATTTTACAAATAAGTAGGGATTGCAAGGGGTTAGGGTTAGCAGACATGTCAGTAGAAAGTGAATGTGAGAAAATCAAAGCACTTGAACTAAGTTAGAAAATTGAAGACGTGATGAGCTCAGAGACAGACTACAAGACAATGGAGGGTTGTTAGGGGTTTTGCTTTTTCCTTTAGGCAACAAGACAACAGAGTTATTTTTTTTCTTTCTAGTTTTCCCCAGACTGACACATGTTCAGTGAATATTTTCCAATAATTGAATAAACAAATTCTTTTCATGATTATCATATACAATTCTTACTTGTATTACCAATATGTTTTTATTCTTTGAGGTATACTTAAGGATATAAGGTATTTATAACCCCAGGCTAACTCCATTCTCATGATAAAGCACATACCAAGAAAGTTTATATTTCAAATTTAAATCAGTCAGTAGAGTTCACATCTTCCTCTGTAAAACTCTCAAGTCTTAAGCCAGTACCCATCCTCTAATTCCTCCATGATGATCAGAGAACAAGATCAGCCCATATGTTTTAGACAGCCCTAAACTAGCCCACTCTCCTTTGCCTTTCCTCATCACAGAAACTGTAACCCTAATTTCTATACATTTGGCCTCCACACTCATCTTCTTGTTTTACCTTGTGGTCTCTCATATGGTGAGTGATGTCTCCAGAGTCCTGGGGTCTGTTTATAATGAACTTGTACCTCATTTCCAAGGCCATTTTACTAAAAGTGAGTTAAATGAGCCTCAGGCATTTTTCTCAAATCAAACATGAGAAAATGACTTCAATTTTGGTGAACAAAAGAAGAAAGAAATGTGAGACTTTTCACCTATGCCATTATCCACAATTTTAAATTGGTTATTAGAAGTTTAACTTGATATAAATTTTATATAGGACACTGGTAAAATTTAAAGCACTATAGGAATATTTAATTCAGATTGTGATTAAGAAAACAAAAACCAATAACTAGCTAAGCTTTCTAATACCTATAGAACAGTGTGATATTAAAGATAATAAATAAATATTTTATAAAATATATAAGCTATGTATTATATAATGTTCAAAAATATAAAATTAATAATTCTAAACTTTAACAAAATATGTATTTTAATATTCATACAACAGTTTAAATATTAGCATGCTGAGTGAGGTAGGTTTATAGATGTCCCAAAGTTTTTTTTTTTAATTTAAAAATAATTCAGATTTAGAGAAGATAAATTCTAACCCAATATACATGTATAATAAAGTTAAAAAAATATAATATTGGCTTCACATATTTTTTTCTTAAAACAAGTAAATACAACTACACTTCTCACTTCATCCCACTTCCTTCTCGATTATAATTTATAAGCAAAGCAATATATCTTTCATAAGCATTTTCTCTGCATTTCTACTGTGAACATGTATTACTTTTTAATCAGTAAAAACATTTTAAAGCTATCTTTAAATGTGACACTACTGCATATTTTCATATTGAACTAATATCAATGATCCTCACTACACTGCATTGTAAAATTGTACAAATTCATTTTGGACCTTGTTCTTAACTCAAATTATTTGTTATTTTGGATTGCCAAAGGTTGCGATCACTTAACAATGACAGCATTTTTAATAGACAAATATTTTAACTATATACATTTGTACCCGTTTTGTTAATAATTACATAAGGATATTTAATTTTCCCTTAAATATTATTCAGGATATTAAACTTGAAATGACTTTAATATACTGAGCAAATCTTGATTCTTTTTTTCTGAGACTTAACCAGTTGGGTTACTTCTCTGCAATAACAAAGTCCTGCGGCAGAAGGAGCACCACGCTAATTAGAAGTAATTTCACTACAGCTCTCCTTACTAATAAGTTTAAAAACATTAACATTTAAAAAAACCAAGTGCCTAGTTATAATTCTTCCAGGGACCTCCAATCAGAAAATAAATTGGACAATTTTCAATTTTATTATGTAATTATATACAAAAGACTTGTGTTTCTATTGTTTGCTTAGATAAAGAAAACTGTCTAGAATATCTGATAGAAATTAAATCCTAAAAGCACTCCTTAAACAAACCACATTTGAAAAGAAATTATCTGTCTGTTCTGTAACTTTCAGGGCTTAATGGAAGAGTGTCTGTGAGTGAATTGCCAAAAAAAGGCTGTGATCTGAGGGTGGCATTTAGAACTGCTGTACATGTCCTTCATGGTCTGCATTTTCAAAGCCCCCTGAGCTCCTCAGGCTAACAATGTTAGTTTACTTTAAGTCAAAGTTCAGTACCTTATTCAGGCTGACCTCACCCTCTGGATCTCAAGATATCTTCCTTCACTAATTTCTGAAGCATTGGTATTACATGCATGTGTTACCATGCTGAGCAGAGAGGGATAAACTATGGCTAAAAGAGATATAAGAAATTATTTTATATCTATCAAAATTATATATAATGTACATTTAAATGTATAAACACACAATATATATCCTACACCATCTAACAAAAAAAAAATCCAAAAACTAAGTGTGGGAAACCATTGTTCGTGTTATTGATCAGGGGGAGTCCTGGGGACTCCAAAAACAAATAGGCTGTTGCTATTGTACTTTTTTGCCTCCCAGAAGTTGAAGGAAAGTCCAAATTTCTAAGACACCAAATACTTTGGACAGAGTACTGACTAGATTTGTGCTAGAACTGACCAGAAAGCCTCCTCTCTGTACACCAGACTTCACAGTACTGGAAGGTATTTTACAAGCTGCTAATCAAGGAAAACAAACAACATGCCTACCTATCTATGATGCCAATGAACCACAATGCTCAACAGGATGGCAAAATATTCCTTAAGGTACAATGGTGGCACAGCTGTCTAACTAGACTCAAGGCCTACTTGAATAGGATTGAAATCATGCCTGGTACTATAAAACTGGTCAAATATGTATGACTACTGAGGTCATGGAACTTAAAGGAGACTCTTCTATTGCCATTTTCCTAAACCAGTATGACTCCCAACTCCATTCTAAATATTTGTTATACCTATAGGTAAGTGTAGATCTCATTGTCATCAAAGGAACTTCTTTGGAAGAAGGAAGCCATTGCAGAAAGTCACAACCAGTCAAAATATAGAGAATAATTGATCTTGGGATACCCACTCGCAGTTAATATATCTGCAACATAACTCGGTAGGCTGAAGTTTCTGTCTTGAAAGCCACTCCCAAGTAATCACACAGAGGCTTAGTAACTACAAATGCTTGACAGTAGCTCAAGCTTGTTTCTAGCAAGTTCTTACAACTCAAATTAACCCATATTTCTTACTGTGTTTTGTCACATGACTTGGTACCTTTTCTGAGTATGGCATGCCCATCTTGTGTCTTTCTGCATCTGCTCACTACTCCTCTGACTCCTCCCAGCATTTTCTCTTTGGCATTGCCCCTAACCTTTTCCTGCCCAGCTATTGACCTGTCAGCTTCTTCATTTAACCAATCACAGTGACATATCTTTACATAGTGTAAAGGAATATTCCACACAACTTCTTATTGTAAGACTCAGATACATCATAGAAGATGGAACGCAAAGATTATAACATCTTGAGGACCAGGGACTCTCCTATGAGATTGTGCCTTCTACCTACAACAGGGAAGCTACACCTATGACAATGTGGCTATCTAAACAAGACATTAACAATTCCATAACCAGCTGACATTACTATCAGATTCAACCCCACACTTTATTTTTATTATGTACTATTATAACTTAACTTATGATGATTTATACTAAGAATGTGAAAATTTTTATTTTCAAAGCCTCCATTAGTCCTTAGTACCAATTTCCTAGAATCTCAACAATTAGGATTTAGATAAATATAATAAAAAATATAATAAATATTTATTAATATAATAAAAAATCATTCAGTTATAGTGCATGAAACATCAGAATTTCTCTGGAGAAAAATGCTCATGGCTTATAAATTAAATATTTCTTTTCCCTTTGTTCAGAGATTATAGGAATGTATGCAATTTTTTTAATTTTTTAAAATTTTTATATATTTCTTTAATTTAGGAAATTTTTAAATTCATTTTACATACCAACCACAGATTCCCTTAATTGTTTTCACTGGTATGGGAGTAAAGTTATTTTTCATTGACTATTATAGCTGGAGAGCTTCTCTCCGGCCCGCCAGGCCCCCACAGTCTTGCAGCCCACTTATAAAATGAACACACAGACACTTATATTATTTAATCTGTTTGACCTAATGGCTCAGGCTTCTAGCTAGGTCTTCTTATATCTTAAATTAACCCATTTCTATTAATCTATAATTTGCCATGTGGCTCGTGGCTTACCAGTATCTTAACATTTTCTCATGGTGGCGGTGGGCAGTGTCTCTCTGACTCAGCCTTTCTATTCCCAGGATTCTCTTTTCTCCTTGTCCCACCTATACTTCCTGCCTGGCTACTGGCCAATCAGTGTTGTATTTATTAACCAATCAGAGCAACACATTTAACATACAAAACATCCCACAGCAGACTATCAAACTTTTTTCCTCAATTTTTTTTCACATAGACAAAAATTCCTTTTATGACAAAATTATGAAAGATAAACAAAGCAGCTTTATGTGTACATGAAATGATCCTTTTGCACTAAATATGTACTGTTTTATCTAATCATTTTTTTATCTTTGAAAATAAGAAATTCAAAATTGAATTTAAATAATGGATTAGAAATATTGTTATTTAACATTTTCCACTTGGGGAAAACAGTCACTGATTAATGCAAAGGCTTTGTGATGTTCAGTTATGCAGATGTGTATTTCTCACAGCACTCTCTGATCCTACTGTTATACTATATCAAATCTAGATGTTTTTGTAACATTGAACATTCTATACCTCTTTAACTACAAAAGAAATGTGGAAAATATTTCCAATTGTCCTCATTGGGCAATGACTAATAATAGTTCAAAGTGAGCAGCTCCAGCTATTGTAAAAGCAATTAGCACCTTATTCCTCCTCTTAGACAAATTAAAATGATGAATATTTCTCCCGTCAGAGGAGACAGTGAGCTCCATTACCAAATCTGCAAGAGGCAGCTGATGCTTTATTTCAAAGTTGCCTTTTGTTTTCACAAAGGAAAATAACCTAATGTCTTTGCTTGGATTCTAATCATTGCAGATAATATCAGAGGGGCTATTTCCACGACTGTAGTAACTTGCAAGCCTCACAGGCAGCTGAGTTCATTATACTCAGGCTGTCAATCACACAGCTAGTCATTTGTATTGCTGTTGATCTCCCATTGCTAAGTTTCCTCATGGATATTTCTCTTCTCTTTCATGGGGTGTTTAAGCATTCAGTTCTATCTCCTTACAAATAGCATTGTAGAGGATCATGATTAGATTTCCCTTGCCATAACAGAGAAGGTAAGATGGTTTCTTTGTATCACTGTTAGAAACTGGAGTCTTCAATCTAATCTCAAAAATTTTTGAAACCACTTTTCACTATTATCTTGGTACCTTCTTTTTTCCTGATGTAGAATTTCATGCCCCATAATTTCATTATGTTTGGTATCACTTCTACAAGGATAACTTATTGATGTACACACACACACACACACACACACACACACACACACACACATACACATACACACACAATCAGTCATCAACCTTTAAACATAATTGGATCCAGGACTAATCTCAGTACAAAACAAGTTAACCTTTAAATATCACTCAATAAGCAATGAGGAATAACTGAGGTGATTTTCAAATCCATGTTGCCTAACTAAACCTGTGTGTGTGTGTGTGTGTGTGTGTGTGTGTGTGTGTGTGTGTGTGTGTGTGATCATCACTGCAGAAACAGACATGGTGCATAAGGTTGCACCAGGAACAATTATCTTACACTTCTCCTCTCCCTTAAGTTTTCAAGTAGTAACAACATGTTGTTTTTACTTCCAAAATACCCATAGACTTTGCATATTTCTTCCCATGATCATGAAGGCATGGGTTTAGGGCAACAAAAATATATATCTGGTTAGAGCAACCCATAGTATAGCCTCCAGATTTTCCCCACTTCTTCTTCTTCTGTCCTTTAAGGTCTGGAGTGATTCACTCTCCATTTATGTCTCACTAGCAAGCAATTACCTTTGAGATGAACCCACACTGGTGCTAAACTCTTCCAACTGTATTAACAACTGAAACACAAGGAAGATATATTAAAACCAAATATATGAAGATGGAAGAGATCCTAAAAGTAAAAATTAATAAATTTTTTAAATAAGTTCAGGAAAACACAAACAAAAAACTGGAAGAAATGAATAAATCCCATAAAGAAATCAAGAAAAAAACAAACAGTTGAAAGAAATGAGCAAAACAGTTCAAGACCTGAAAATGGAAATAGAATGAAAAAAGAAAACAATAAAGGGAATTTTTAAAAAACGAATTCTTACAGAATCTACAGATGAAGGTTTCACTAACAAAATAGAAGAGATGGAAGAGAGAATCTCAGGTGTTGAAGATACAATAGACGAAATGGATGCATTGGTCAAAGAAAAAGTTAAATCTAAAAACACCTGGCACAACATATCCAGGGAATCTGTGACAATATAAAAAGATAAAACTTAAGAATACTAGGAATAGAAGGAGGAGAATATCAGTTCAATGGCACTGAAAATATTTTCAACAAAATAGAGGAAATTTTCCTAACCTAAAGAAGGAGATGAGTATAAAGTTGCATATATAAGTATACAGGTATCACAATATATAGCATATATAACAACATATATAACATCAAATAGATTATACCAGAGAAGAAAGTCTCCTTGCCCACATAATAATCAAATGTTAAACATATAAAACAAAGAAAGAATATTAAAATCTGCAAGGAATAAAAAGGCCAATTAATATATGAAGGCAGACCTATTGGAATTATGCCTGATTACTCAATGGAGACTCAAAAAGCCAGAAGTGCCTTGACTGGTGTGCTGCAGACTATAAGAAACCAGAGATGCCAGTCCAGACTACTATACTCAGCAAAACTTTCAATTATCATAGATGACAAGTCATTTTAATTTCTAACAAAATAGACTTCAAACCAAACCTAAGCAAAAGAGACAGAGAAGGACACTAGATGTTCATTAAAGGAAAAATCCACCAAGATGACATTTCAGTTACTAACGTTTATGCCCCAAACACAAGGGCAACCAAGTTTCTAAAAGAAATACTACTCTGGTTTAAAACACATACTGGCCACCAACAAACTAATAATGGGAGACTTCAATACCCCACACTCAGCAATGAAAAGGTCATCCAGACAAATCTAAACAGAGAAATGCTGGAGTTAACAGACGTTATAACCCAATAGACCTAGCAGACATTTACAGAATATTTCACCTGAATGCAAAATAATATACACTTTTCTCAGCACCTTATGGAACATTCGCTAAAATTCATAAAGCAGCTCTCAACATATATTAAAAAATTGAAATAACTTCTGGCATCCTATCAGACCACAATGGATTAAAGCTAGATATCAAAAACAACAGAAACAGAAAGCCTACAGACTTGTGGAAACTTAATGACTATTGGGTCAAAACAGAAATTAATGACTTCTAGAATACAATGAAAATGAATACACATCATACCTAAAGTTATGGAACACAATGAAAATGGTGCTAAGAAAAACGTTTCTAGAACTAAGGGCCTACATTAAAAAAAAAGAAAGGAGAGATCTCATACTATCAACTTAACAACACTCTCAAAAGCTCTAGAACAAAAAGAAGTAATCACAACCAAAAGAAGGAAAAGGCAAGAAATAAACCGAGGGCTCATATCAATAAAATAAAAAAATATATAGAACAATACAAAGACCAATAAAATAAAGAGTTGGTTCATTAAGAAAATCACCAAGAGAGACAAATTCTCATCCAAACTATCTAAAGACCTGAAAGAAAATATCCCCATTAAAAATATACCGGAAATGAAAAGGGGGACATAACAATAGACACCAAGGAAATCCACGAATCATAAGGCTATAATTTAAAAATCTGTACTCCACCATATTGGAATATCTAAAAGATATCATTTTCTTGATCTGTATCACTTATCAATGTTAAATCTAGATCAGATGAAAAATTTAAATAGACCTATTAACCCTAGTAAAATAGAAGCAGGTATTAGAAGATTCTCAATTAAAAAAAAAAAAGTTCAGATCCAGATAGTTTTAGTATAATTCTACCAGACTTTCAAGGAAGTTTTTGTGCCAATACTCTTCAAATTATTCCACAAAATAGAAACAGAAGGTACAATGCTCAATGATTTTTATAAAGTCATAATAATCAAAAAGAATATCCACTATTTGCTCATTTACCCTTCATCTAGGAGATGCAGGGATGGATCAATATATGAAAATCAGCAAATGTAATCCACCACATAAACAAAGTGAAAGAAAGAAAGAAAGGAAGGAAGGAAGGAAGGAAGGAAGGAAGGAAGGAAGGAAGGAAGGAAGGAAGAAAGAAAGAAAGAAAGAAAGAAAGAAAGAAAGAAAGAAAGAAAGAAAGAAAGAAAGAAAGAAAAAACACCTCATGATCATCTCATTAGATGCAGAAAAGGCCTTTGATAAAATGCAACACTCTTCACCATAAAAGTCCTAGTGAGATTAATGATACAAGGGACATACCTAAACATAATAAAGGCAATTTACAACAAGCTTATAGCCAAAATCAAATTAAATAGAGATAAACTCTAGGCAATTCCATTAAAATCGGGAACAAGAAAAGGTTGTCCACTCTCTCCTGAACAATAAAAAGTGGCTGGCAGTCTCACCATTCCTGATTTCAAGTTGTACTAGAGAGCTATAGGAATAAAAACTACATAGTATTGGTATAAAAACAGACAAGTTGATCAATGAAATCAAATTGAAGACCCAAACATAAATCTACATACCTATGGAAACGTGATTTTTTTAATTAAAAAAAAAAAAAACTAAAAATAGACACAGCATCTTCAACAAATGGTGCTGGTCAAAATGGATGTCTGCATGTAGAAAAATGGAAATAAATCCACAGCTATCACTGCTCAAATCCAAGTGGATCAAAGACAACATAAAACCAGTTACACATAACCTGATAGAAGAGAAAGTGAGGAACAGCCTAGAAGGCATTGGCGCAGGAGATGACTTTCTGAACAGAATATTGATAGCATAGGCACTGAGTTCAACAATTAATAAGTGGGGCTTCATGGAACTGAAAAACTTCTATAAGGCAAGAACACTGTCAATTGAATGAAGAAACAGCCTACAGAATGGGAAAAGATTTTTACCAACTCCACATCTGATAGAGAACTAATATCCAAAATATACAAAGAACTCAAGAAACTGGATATCAACAAACCAAATAATCCAATTTGAAAATGGGGTATACTTGAAAAAAATGGGTACAGATCTTGGAGAATTCTAGAATTTCAAATTGCTGAGAAACACTTAAAGTGACAGCTCATAATGGTGAGGGTGTAAAATAAAGGTAACACTCTTCCATTGCTAGTGGGAGTGCAAACTTATACAGCCACTATACAATATTTAGTTCCTCAGAAAGTTGGAACTCTATCTACCCCAAGATCCAAATATACCTCTTTTCAGTATATACTCAAGGACTTCCATTTTACCACAAAGACTCTTGGTTACCAATGTTCATTGTGGATTTACCCATAACAGCTAGAAAATTGAAAAAACCTACATACCCATCAGCAGAACACTGGAAAAAATATGGAAGATGCAGATGGGATGTAAAATAAATGAAAAAAAAAATTCATTAACAATAAAAAACTAAAAAAATACAATTTGGAAATGTGGTACCTCTAGAAAATGCAGTATTACACAGCTGTTAAAAAATGACATCATGAAACTTGTGGTCAAATGGGTGGAGCTACAAGAGATGATTTTGAGTAAGTTAATTTAGAGCTAGAAAGACAAATATGGCATGTATTCACTTATATGTGGATATTAGCTATTGGGTAAATGCTAACCAAGCTACCATCCACAGACTCTGAGAGGTTAGGTATGGTTCTCTTTCTTCCTTGGAATCATCAGGTGCCAGTACGAGAGGAGAGAGAGAGAGAGCAGAAACTGCTGAGCATGGATGTCAACTTGTGGGTCAATTGAGATAGCTCTCCAGAAGAGAGCTTCAGTGTGTCAACTCAGCTTTATTCCAAAGTATATGGAATATATAAGACTGGGGATGGTAGCTGGAAAATCACTTAATTTGCATTAAACAAAAGCGTCATAGCACAATGTCTACCATAAGCTCAGCAGGGGGAGAACTCTAGCAGGGAACTATGCCAAGGCTCACAACTTGAGATAAGTCAGGTACATCCAAGCTTAGGGAAAGGTTTCATATAAGGTCAGGCCTCTAGGCCTAGAAATCTTCAAATAAGGGCAGGTAGAGGGCAGGAAGTCTCAATGGGGAGGAAGTCCTCCATGTTTTCGAGCTAGGAGAAAGCTGTCAGGACATGGTAGACTGTAACCTCTGACCAGCAAAGCCTCCCAACAGTTAGGTAAAAAGAATGGGTCCATGGAGGGACACATGGATCTCCCTGGTAGGAGGAAATAGAATAGACTTTATGGGCAGACTAGGAGCAGCAGGGGTGAGAGTGGGGCAATCAGGTAAGGAAGGAGACGAGAGGTACAGAGAGTGCAGGGAGAGATGACTCGAATTGGGGGTTTGGGGAAAGTGATATGGAAACCTAGGGCAGAGGAAACTACCTAGATTCTATGGAGATTATCCTAATGAGAACTCCTAGTAATGGACTGATATGGCGTCTCAATTGGCCAACTCTTGTTGCCAGGTGAAGCTTTCAGTGTTGGGAATGGGTTACATTCAATTGAGTGGTTGGCTGAGTAGGTTCCATTGAAATCCTCAAACAATCCAGGCTGTTGCTAAGGAAAATGGCTGCTCTCTGCAAACTGACAGTGGGGCCCATTTAACAAGAACACCTTCACCTGGGTTAATTTAAATGTAAGAGGTAGTGAGTAATAAGCCTGCCCTATCAGCCATATATTTAAAATTGATATAAGCCTCTGAATGATTATTTGGAAACAGCTGAGGGATGGGATGGGACGGAGAAAAGCCTCCATTTACATATGGTGCTCCAATGTGATCCATGTGCATCCACATAAAGCCTAAAAAAACTTAAAAGAAAGGATTCTAGATACACATAAATGGAGTAAAAAAAAAAAAAACAGTTTTCTAGTTTTTTCCCTCACACAGGCCACTGTACAGAGATGCTGCTGCCTGTGAGCTTGAGCTACAGTATGGCAGATTCCCAACTCAGTACACAGAGGCATCTCCAAGCCTTACAGCTCACACTGTGGCAGGTTTTGTTTTTGCTCATGCAGACAAAAAAGGATAAAAGACACACAATAAAAGGGGTCCAGACAGGAAAACCTCTAAACAGGTTCCAGTGTGGTTTACAATGTGTGTAGGCTTAAGGAAAAAATAAAAAGGGTACAGAGAGTTATAGAAAGGAATGAATAGTCTGAAAAATAATATAATAAAGTCTTTAAAGAGAGAAATAAATAATAAAACTGAATAATCCACATAGAGATGGGAAATATACAGGGAGTCTGAATCCTGTATGTCATTGTGTTGATTTTGAATTTTTTTGATGGCTGATTGGCAAGAGATAGCTGCTGGGAGACATGAGATTGAAAGAGAGACTGATGAAATATGCCAACCTAAATATTTTAAGAATGCCTTAACTTTAAAACAGAAGTCAAAAAATACATTTGTAATGTGGAACTTAAAAGATACGTTGGAGAAGCAGTTTTGCTTTTGTTTGCACAGGAAACAAGAGGCTGTGGATTCATTCCAGGTTAAGATGGATCAGGTTTGATCAAAGGAACACTGACACGTAATATCTATCAACAAAGGCTATTCTTGTCTCCCCAGGACTTGGTCATTATCTCAAAATTTCTCAGGGCCCCTATAAGATTACCAGCACCCCCAATCAACAGGAAGTAATCTAGAGAACTGCACCCAAATTCCCAAAATTTGGAATGTTTATTTTAACTTAAGGGGGGTTGGTTATAAATTGTTAGTGGTCATAATAAATCTCTTTCTAAGAAGAAAGGGGGATATGATATGGAAATGATGGGGAAAGGGGTAGATTGTTATGATAAATATCAGTAGATTATTGAATCTACTTTAAACCAAAAAATAACTGATAATTTCAAAATATTTTACATTGGTATGGATTTTAGTTTACTGATACAAATTTAAATCCAATTTTGTTATACTGTATGTATATTTCTACTCTTATTTAAGGTATTATGTTTATACAGTTTATTTGAAAATGTAATATAGAATTAAAAAATACAGAATAATAGTCATCTATAATAGTAAAATTTATTGCCAAGTTAGCTAGGTTTTTTAGGTATACAAAGATATATTTCAATTAAATAGGTAATTTTCAAACACTTCAAAGACATGCAGAATATGGCATTTAAAATATTTTAAGAACTTAGACTTCTCTCAACAGTGAGACATGTCTGCTTGTAGAAACACCAATTACTTCAAAAACGATAATGGACATTGAAGAAATTTTCAATATGGCAAGGCTAGCCATTTGGACAAGAAACTGCTCTTGCCTGGACAGTATGCTATATAAACTGTACATGCAGAATCCTCAGGAAAGTTACCACTAAACTTTACCAAAATAAGGCAGAATGATCCTGCTTCACAGAAGAAACTGCCAGACATTCTATAGGACACAGAGGAAAGCAACTGGTGAACTTGACCAACATAGGTAGAAAAAACCTTCAAATTTGCTGCTTCTCTGAAAAGTCTGCCAGATACTCTAGGTCTGTAGGCTGAAGATGGATGCCTCAGCATTACAGAAGAACTTTGGGTGACTGTCCAGAGAGCCAGATGTCTCTGTCATTTCTAGAGTTTTGGAAGTTGCTAGCAATTCACTTTCTGTTTATACAGGATAATATTATATTCTTCTAGGGTCTTTGCTGGAATTAAAGACTAGATAGTTATAGTTTTCCTTAGTTATGATAAAAGGTAAATTATATATGAAACTTTAGACACAAACATAGGATAGATAATAGAGTATTTTCTTTAATTTAGCCAAATACAAATAGACCAGATATTGTAACTATAGTTCTTTCTGGATAACTGTTTTGTTATATTTAATTTTACTATGTTAAAGTGAAACCCTTTTTGATTAGACAGAAAGGAGGAATACTGTGAAATGGTCTTTTTGTATGCTGTGAATATGTGTTGCTCTCATTGGTTGGTAATAAAGCTGCTTTGGCCAATAGCCAGGCAGAGTAAGGTTAGGCAGTACATTCAAACTGAAGACAGAGATGAAGAAGGGTGGAGTCGAGAGATTCAATCCAGCCACCCTAGGAACAATAAGTCAGGTAAGCCACGGGCCACACAGCAATGCATACATTATAGAAATGGGTTGCTTTAAATATAAGAGCCATCAGCCATATATTTATAATAATAATAATAATAATAATAATAATAATAATAATAAAAATAAAACTGATTATTTAGAAACAGCTGAGGGACAGGGTAGGACAGAGAAAAGTCTCCATTTACAGTAGAAGGAGGAGAATAATCAGAACATATTGTGTGACAAAATAATCTATTTTTTAATGAAAGGGGGGAAAGTGAAAGAAAGGAAAGAAGGAAGACAGACAGTGTTATGAAGCTTCTGAGAGGAGTAGCACACACCTTTTGTGGTTTTCATGTAATCACATAAAAAACCATCCAAATGCCTGCAAACATACTAGACATAATTCTTACCTTTATGTTCTTTCGTTGTCACATAAGGAAACTGGTGATTTTTTTAAGTTTCAGAGTTGATTGAATATAGTTTTATATATTTGCCTAATTTCAAGACAGCATATGGCTGACATGGTTCTGGTAAAGGGAAAGCCTATCCAAAGCTACTGGAAGAGAGGACAGAGAAAATAGCCCATATGCCCTTGATATGTCTCTATTGCAAGGGAACCAACTACAGGATGCATTTACATTATGAAGTCCTTTCAACTTATTTCAGCCTCATGTGGTGAAAGTTGGTCCTGATCTGGAATACTATATTTAAACATGATATCCTACTTTTAAGCCATGATAACATATCATGATTCTCTAATATGTCACTTGTTTACATACCTGAAGTGTTTATATGAGTTCCTCTGGAAAAAGTTAAAAAATCCCCACGTTATAGATAATTTGCTAAGCTGATTCACTGAGGTTCAAGGACTTATCAAAACTGGAGAATTATATTTAAAAATTCAAGTTTTGAACATTTTGGCTGCAGTTAGTTTGTCTGTGTCCAACATCTAAGCTCAGTGAAGGAAGAAAAACAGAATCTCAGCCATTGTACAATATTCGTATATATAGCCAATGATAACCTAAATTTGGTTTTTCCTCAGCTTTTCTTCATCAATAACTTTAATTCCCCTCTTCTCTTCTTATTGTTTATGCCATCTAAAACAATCCAAATACTGGAAAATATTTAGTATTGGAAATAATTGAGAAATGTACAGTATTTAACTGTGTTTGAACATATAAATACTATTTAAAGCTTATGTATCTTCATTTAATGTACACAAATGCTATCTACAAATATACAAATATAATATATGTATATGTATATACATATATACATACATACATACATATGCATACAACATGTATGCCTGATGCCCATGGAGGTCAAATGACGATAATGGGTTCCCCTAGAAGTTACAGATGGTTGTGACTCACCATGTGAGTGGGTTCTGAGAATCAAATGCAAATTCTCTCTAAGAAAGTACTTTTAATCACAAAGCCATCTCCAACCCATGAATATTATTTTTCTTTTTTCTTTGTTCACCAGTTCATTTACCTCTTGCTTATTTAATGCTGCTCATATTTTTGTAGCATTTGTAGCAGCAATTCAGCAAAGATATAAGAAGAAATTAGCCCTTCATTTTGAAAACCTTCCAATTGAGTGAAAGATCTATAAAAATATATAGTTATACATGCAAAATGTGTTTAGAGATAAAGTGCCATGAGAAAAGACTACAAAAAGCACAATCATTGAACAGGATCTTTAAGGATATATTTTGAATGAATAAAAAGATAAGGGCATTTGGAGGTTAAAAAAAAGGCCGCACAAAAATAGAAGTGTTAAATATTTCTAGATTGCTATTCAAATGTGAAAAGAAAGATATGTTACATCTTCAATAGTAATTCAAACATTTCCTGTAAAAAATACATTATTTAACCCAGGACACTTGCATTAAAGCCTCAAATAGATCACACAGATAGAGCATGCCTGCTTTCAAAACTGTTCAAATCAGTCAAATGCATTTATTTCCTAATGAAGATTGTCAGGAGCATTTGCCTCCAGAATGCTAGTGTCATTCACAAAAAGCACATTAGCCCTCTCTATTTATTCAGTGAGAAGCAGCTCTCTGCTTATTCCAGTAGTTAGATGTTTGTGGTAGGGGGAAAATAAATGTCATTTCCATTTAGAACTCCCCATTCTGGGATCAATGCCCACATATCCTCATCCCCCAGTGGTTGACAAGATAGCCATCACTGAGAGCTCTTAAACTACATAAATAGTACATTGCCAAAATTACATTTTTAGCTTTACTTTTCTCTGAATTTACTTCTTAAGTATCTATTTTTCATTAAGATTCTTTAAAAGTTTTTTAAGAGGAATATTTCTAAATAATAAAAAAATAAATTTCTAAAGAAAATTTCCAGCGTACATTAATTTATTATGCACTAGAAAATTACTGCCACACACTTTCCCCTACTTTTACAAATGCTTGCCTTAGTTTTGCATTTAAAGTGTAGCTAATGCCTTGATTATATTCCATTTAATAGGAAGAGGAATACTGTTACAATAGGAATGTTATAAGAGGAAATATTTAGAACTTGCAAAATTTTTGTCTTTATAATGTTTATAATGATGATAAACAAAGACTTCTTGCACATTAACCAACGCAAGCCTCCCCTTACCATATTATTTTTTGTTCTTACTATTCTTCTGGCTAAAATTAGAAACATAATTATAACAGAGAAAAAGATACTATCATTTCTCCTCAGGTGTGGAAAAAAGGTACCCTAAGGCTGATTGAGCTCAAATCCAGTCACCGAGTTACTCTAATGCATATGTTTCCTTTGGGATCTGTTCCCTCTGATCCTTATTCTTTCTGCACTCAAAGTGTGTTTCAAAAAATTTTTTTTTCTTCTCACTGAGCTCCTAGGTAGGACTACAATTGCTTGCTTTAAGGACAGGTTTTATAATTATAGTATGATCAATGTTTTACATTTGTGGTATGTTTTACTATGCATACCTGGGAAATCACTGGCTAGAATAGGAGGGATTGCCAAGACTAATCATGTGAACCCCCGCATGGACTTGATCTCCACAAACATATATGGCTAAATGGCCAAATAAAATGAAATGGCAAAGTACATTAAGATATAAAACAAACAAACTGATGAGAACTCCAATTATATTTCTATGGTAATACTTTAAAATTTCAACCTCTGATATTATAGATTAAGGTTATTATGCACTCTCTGAAAAGCAAGGAGAGGAAGAAAACCACCTATTGTTGACATTAGACTTATTTTCATACAACACCATGAAAATAAATGTGCATTTCATGTCCACAAGGTTTTGAGCCTGAGGATGACCAGTAAGAGATGCCTTGTGGAAAACATCGTAGTTCTTGTCCACATTTAACCTGTAATTGACAGCAATTCTTCAACAGAGATACAGCAGGGACAATCTGAATCTAAAGGCACAGGGGAAACTTTCACAGCAGATGCTGCCAGACATTCTTAAGACCAGAAGACTATATATCATCTATCAAATAGATGGGGTATCAAATTTTAAGGCAATAAAACGTCCTTCTAGACAAGCTAGAATTTTAGATGTAAAAATGTGTTCTCAGGCACATGAAGGTTTAATCTACCACAGTAAATTAGTTGATGCCGATTTTTATATGTTAGTGAAATTTTTCCAGTCATGATTTTTCTAATGGTACCTTTCAAGTGCTTCCTTTTATAAGATTTAGATAACAGTGTGTTTTGTATGCTATATTCAGTTCTCATCCAAAGTGACAAAGCTATGCTCTATTTTTTTATGTCTTTAATAAATATAAAATGCCACCCAAATGATGAGTTAGTAGAGAGTGGAGATATACAACTCAGTTTCTCTTTTCCAAAAAGAACTAAAAAGAGTAAAATCATAGTGATATTTTTAAAAACTGTTTATGTTGATTCTGGTAGAGTTTGTTAGGTTTTCCTGGCCAAAAGAAATTGATCTATATACAGCAAATAGAAACAAATGACTCCTACTTAAATTTTAATTTCATTTCAACAAAGATTAATTGGACGTATGTCAGCATTAAATGGGACATACATGTATTTAAATACTTGTTTTTGATCTGACATTCAATGTTAAAGAATCTTTCTTTAGGAATCCACTTCTATATGTAGTTATTGATCATATTATGAAGTTAGTGGGGTTTGTATGTAGTAGATTCAACTATCAATTATATTGTCCATTAATTTATGGGCCATAAGGCAATGACAGGGCCAAAAAGAGTATAAAAAATGAAAATAATCAGTTCTTATTAGTAAGCACATAAAAACATGATACACACGGCCTAGAAACTGTCTGTACATTGAAGAATCAAACTACACTGCCATTGAAATCACCTGGTGGGCTCAAAAACAGATTTATACCATCTGATCTCAGAATTTTTTTTTATAAATTAGCAGTTGATACTTGTTTTGCCAGTTGAGAACACTAGGTGAAAATCATAGGTTTAGAGGACAAGATTCTAAATGCATTTGACATATACATGCCTTACTGAAAAAGAAAAAAGATTAAACAATGAATATGTGCTTAGTTATATTTAATTAAGAGGAAATGCCTACATTTAGAAATGTTCAAAACAATAAAAGAAAAATTTAAATACATACAATTGAAGATACATGAGGATAATGATGTATAATAAATTACAATTCATACAAGGCAAGTAGTCCTAAGTTATACAATTTAAATACCAGTGCTAATAGTAGCAAGATCTGTTTTCCAGTTCTGGACTCATTATATCAATATAGACAGGTGTATTTCAGAAGTTAATCTAATCTAATAACTTGTACAAAATAATAGAGAATTTTTAGCTTATCATGAATTTGAATACTTGCTCACATTGAGGGCTAGATTGGAACCATATTGGGGGATAGCCATGGCCCTCAGATGGGATTTTGTTCTCTTCTAAGTATGGCCTGGCTCATATCTCAGGTTTCAGATTGGCAGTGGATATTCAGGTTCAGACGTGCTATGGACATCTAATGAAAACACTTCTGATTTTCTCAGTAAGCTGTTAATGAGCTAGGATGTTCCAGGGTTTGCCTATATAGAAATAAGATGATATAGATTATGAAGTACAGCAATGCCACTACATGAAGAACTAAAGGAAGAATGGTGGATGGATTCCCCATAAATAGATAAAAATAAAGTTGAGATAACCTTTTTTAACCAGTGGCCCATCTTACAAATTAGATCGAGTTTCTTCATCAGAAAAACACAACTTCTGAAATTTGTACAGCTCATGACCAAATTCCAGAGGTGGGGATAAGATGCTCTAAGATACAGGAATCACTTGCTCAGTGCCTTGTAACTCCTCTAACACAGGGAGCAGCTAGCACTGAGTGCTGAAAATGACAACCAGTGGCCTCACCTTGTGATATGCACTAGAATCACTGTGTCTTCTCTCCCCCTTTCTAGCTCAGAGTTGGATCTGGTTTACCAGTTCTTTCTTCTTTCTACATAATTAATCCATTGTCTGTTTTGTGCCCCCCCCCCTCATTTGATGCTTAGATCTAGAACCCAGGAGATAATTACTTCGTGAGGAAGACAATGAAATCCTCAAGCAAACCAATCTACTTTCTCCCACAGACTAAGGGTGAATACAACTTGCTGCAGTAGCATTTTGTCAGATCATTCACCAAGGATCTCAAAATTAGTCATTTAAGTATATCAACTGCCACACGTCATACTGCACATCCTCTAGAGGACAAATATGGAAATATATCAAGGAAATAATAAAATCAAATTGTTTGTAGATTTCAGAGTTAATAAGAAAAGACTCAGTTGAAAGTAAGGCAAGAAGATATCAATTAATAGTGAGATGAAAGATGTCAAATGAAGAAAGAAATAAAACTTTAAAAGTATAAATTAAAATGCAAAAAAAAACATAACAATTACACCACACACACAAAAAAAAAAAAAAAAAAAAAAAAAAAAAAAACAAGGATTTCACACTGTGAAGAAGGAAAAGTGAAACAAATGTAAGACCTGGGAAAGGGATGGAATAAGCAAGACTTGTCAGGATACGGTAAAAACCTCTAACAAGATTTTATGACCCAGGAATGTTGCTCCAAGTCATACATGCCACTTCCCTAATCTTAAATGAAAATGTGTATGTGAACTTGATTATTATTTTCATTAAAAAATGTTTGCTATTATTTGATGAGGAACTAACATATTAATATCAACAGGAAATTAGTACCTAGCTGGGTAGCCATGTGGTCAAGCTTGTGTAGCTGATAGCACAGTACATTTTAGTTACTGATTACTAAATAGCAATCACAGTAATGTAGCCCACAGATGTGAAACTAAGAGTGAATCTCTTCAACAGAGTGTCTGTACACTATACAAGCACAAGTTGCATAGCCTGTAATTTTAGGTCAGTTTACATGCCCCCACATTTTATTTCAGTAAAATACTGAAACAGAAACAAAATCCAGTGATTTTCTATGATGGCATAAAAAATAAGCAAGCATAGAAACTACTTAAGGAAGACAGATGTGAATGTGCTTTGAGCTACAAAGTAAGTTAAACCCTCTATAACTGAAGTGTGACGGAGAATTAGGGTGTATCAAAGAGTGCCACCAGTCTTTGCTACTGCTCTTTGTGAGACACGAAGTCTAAGATCTGTTTCTTTTAATGTGTTTCATTTTAGGATCCTTGAATCTAGCTGGTCACAATTCTCTCATCTTGTGCTCTAGGGGAGCTACCAATGGTTAGCATGAACAAAGACAACTGTAGTTTAACCCAGCCATCACACACAGATGCCAGACATGATGGAAGCCATCGTGCAATCCCCAAAAGAGGCTATCTGCCAGTTGAGCACCAACAATGGGTGGACTTTGGTGATTTAGAGACAATAGGGAAGACTTAATATACCAATTATGTTTTCAGAGGAATTCATGTGCAAGATCCTGCCTCAACTCCTGATTCATAGAGTCACCACATTATGGCATGTGCTTGGGACAAGTAACTAAACTTGTGGAGAATAGGTGAAACTGTGGCAAAAATCTGGAGCCAGAACAAACAACAAAAGAGATTATTTTAAAGACAATATGTTAGAAATCATGTGGACTAAAAGACAAAAATAGACTCATTAAATTTCAGAAAAGGCTTCCTAAGCTCAGAGTCCTTTACACCAAGTCTGCCACTATGTTCATTTTTTTCTTCTCTGTTCCTTGTTCTTGACCCTCATACCTTGTCCCTAAAGCAAAGGACTAAGTCAGAGGCTAAAGCGTTTCTTTAGGGCTGCTAAATCATCATGTTTGGACCACATAATCAAGGGGGGCAAAAATGGTCTCAGTATTCAAAGGATTTGAAGAAACCAGTAATTTCATAAAAGCATGGAAATTGGGGTTGGAATCAGATACAAACCTTTTCATTACTGGGGAAATTAAATTAATTTCCCAGAATTAGAGATGTGCATGTCTAATCCATAGATTCTAATCCAAATTTTAATTTTAGTTTCCATCCTCTAAAGCTAGAACCTTAGCTCTTGGTTCTTAGATTCCTGAGGATTCTATGAATGGGAATCAAAGCTTCTATGACCTTCATATTTGCGTGAGTAAAGTTGTGTATATGTATCTCAGAATATAAATTTATTCATTTTCCTGATTTTCACTAATATCCTTTAAAAGCTATACAATTTTATAAAATGAACTGTCACATAAAACTTTTTACATGTACCTCTCATTGATAAAAATATTTTAAGTAATAACTGACATAAAAAGAATGAATATAAACATATTTACTTAACAAAATATTTGATGTGTACCAGTGGTATCCATTATTTTTCTCTAGATAACTTTAATATTATAGTTATAAATCACCAAGTCTTTACTGTAACTCAAATATTGTAGCATTGCCTTCAAATCATTTATCTCATCCATGCTCACAGGTGCCTTTTAGGTAAATATTAACAGTCCTCTTTAGTTCATACAGAAACTGATATACAATCTGTCTGTAAAATTTATCTGGGGTTAAACAGCTAGTGCTGCATTAGGACATGTTTGACCACAAAAGTTAAGCTGATCTATTTACTTTGCTTATATCTTTCTTATATAAGAAGAAAAAAGAAAGGGGTAAAAGAAATGGCAGTTGTTGGCTATACTAAATTAAATTAATATATTGTTTAAAGCCAGTAGAAGGAAAAATATTGGGAGTACAAACAAAAAAAATGATATCACTTGGCATGAAGCCTAAAACAGAAAAGAACTAAAGATTTGACAATTGGCAGCATGAGCAGAGCTCTGGTTTAGGAGATGGGCTCTGGTTCTTCACACTTTGTGATCTAGGCTTGTGCATTTACTATGACCTATCCCAGGAGACTCCAGGTTTGTAAACAGCAGTTCTCTTTCTCCTCTACTACATCAGGTATCATTCTACTTTTCTTTTCCATCATTGAACTGCAGATCCTTGCTTTTTCTGATTTTTGCAGTAAGCTGGGTAACTACAGATAAGTATTATCAATGAACATTTATTTTTTTATATATATTTGGGGGTTTACATTTTTGTCATTCATTTTTTATTAAGAATTTTTTATTCATTTTACATACCAATCACAGATCTCCCTCTTCTCTCCTCCTGCTTTTCCAGCCTCCCTGCCCCCTGCGGCCACCCTCCCCATTCCCTCCTACAAGAAGGTAAGGCATCTTGGGGAATCAGCAGAGCCTGGTGTAGTCAGCAGGAATGCACAAGGATGACCCCAGCTTAGATTACTAGCAATTGTGGAAAGGGTGCCTGAACTGGCTTACTCCAGTAATCAGATTGGTGAATCCCCTAACTGTTGTCATAGAGCCTTCATCCAGTAACTGATGGAAGCAGATGCAGAGATTCACAGCCAAACACCAAGCTGAGCTCCAAAGACTAGGCTTTTACATTTCTTAATCATTGTTCTATAGCTGTAAAGGGACACCATGACCAAGGCAACTCTTATAAAATAAAACATTGAATTGGGAGCATTTTTATAGTTTCAGAGGGCTAGTCCATTATCACTTTAGTGGGGAACAGGGAGGCATGGTTTGGGGGCAGTAGCTGAGAGATTTACATCCTGATCCTGAGGGATCAGAGAAAAAGAGACACTGGGCCTAGTGTGAGTTTTTGAGATTTCAAAAACCCAACCCTGGTGACACATCACCTCCAACAAGGCAATACTTCTTAATGCTTCCAAGCAGTTCACCAACTGGGAACCAAGCATTCAAATATACGAACCAATGGGGTCATTCTCATTGAAACCACCACGGTATCTGTGTTCATGTGTAGATGTATGTGCCTGTGACAGGCAGCTGTCAATATTAGATGTATTTCTTAAACATGTTCTACTTTATTTTTTGACACACTCTCCCACAGAAACTGGAGTGAACAGACTTGGTGGGAATTAAGCCCTTTGCATCCAGCACTGGTATATACAGGTGCATGCCACTATGCTCAACTGTTTTCCACACTAAATGCTGTGGACCAAAGTCAGGTTCTTATAGTTAGCTAATGAGCACGTTACTGATTTAACCATTTGCCCAATCCAAGTAGAATACATTTATGTTACCAGTTGCTGGAACATTTTCCTCAAGTGTTTTGTACTTAATTGTCTTTAACATCTATATTGATATTTTCTCCAGAAAATATTTAATATAAAATGATAAATCTGAATTTCATGCAGTAATTTTGTTTTCCTTCTGTTTTTTTTTTGAAACAGGGTTTCTTTTTGTAGGGTTGGCTGTCCTAGAACTAGCTGTGTAGATCAGGCTGGCCTCGAACTCACAGATATCCATAAGTCTCTGCTTTCTGAATGCTGGGATTAATGGCTTGCACCACCACCACCAGGCATCATGTAATTGTTACTACAAAAGCTGCTAACAGGAAAATATACTTTCAATATTACTGTCCCTAGTAGTATGGCCTAGGATGGACTTGTAAGATGTTAGTTTGCTCAGAGAGATTTTTATGTCAATAGTAAGATAGGATATCATCTGAAAGCAACAAATAAAAGACCTTTAGCCTCTGTAGCCAAGGCCTATGGCAGGGTGGAGTGGCCCCTGAAAACTGATTGAGGAAACATTACTGCATAAGTAGAAAAGATTGGACATGGGAGATGGGTTGTTCTTATAAATAAAACACAAATATTATGCTAATTCATGCATTTGCTATTTTTCTCACACAGCCACCCACTTTACTACTGTTTGGCAAGAGCAATAGAGGAAACAGACATGTATGATCACACTGACACAAATGAGCACTGCTGGCTGACATCCCTTCAGAATATACACACAGAATCCTGACAAATAGCCTGGAAACTCACTGCTTTTCCTTCCTTGCTTATTTCACTAAAATAAACAAAACATGGAGAATAAGAATGGGAAAAATCTGTTAAAGTAAATAGAGCAGAATAGATAGGAAGTGTCCCTCGATGGCCAATCAACCATCAGTATCAGCATTGGCTTTTCAGTTTCCTATTTTCTCTTGGGGTTTTTATTTATGACAGACCATAATTAGTTTGAGAGTATAAATACACAAAGATTTTATGTCTTCTTTAGCAGGAAAAAAATCTAACATTGACAAAGAACACCTGCAAATTTCTAATGGAAATTTCTAGTTACTGACCTATGGCATTCACATAAGCAATAGCTTAGTTTGATAAACAAAATCTTTTAAAAATCTTTCTACTTGATCATATTTCATCTAACATATGTGGTTATTTATTTATTTACTTTGATGGAACACATGACCATTTCTATGTCCACTATGTACAACTATTTGGCAGGCATAAATTCAGATGAAAAGAAAATCTGTTTTAAAAATGTGTTGACTGGGTGCCATAGAAACTAATGGCAGGGACAAGTACACAGATGCTGATACACAATGCACCAACAGAAACAGCATTTTAGTGGGAAGGACTGTGATTTGATAGGGATGAGATTATATAATGTATTCAGAGGAGGAGTACTTTTGATTATGAGAAAGAATTACATGGGCAAATATTTTTACAGTGGGACATAGAATTAGAAAATTGTAACAAAATCTGTAATCAAAGTATGACTATAGTATTATAGCCAATAGTGATAACCAATTATCAGTAAAAAGGATAATTTTGTAAGATTTTCTTTTTAATATCATCAAAATAATATAAGTTAAGCATTGCTGAAAAATATTCTAAATATTAAAAAAAATCAGAAGTCAAATTGCAATAGTCCCTGTTTCTCAAAGAAATCATCTTAGAAAATAAGATATGTGTGAAATAGACCTACACATTAGCACTTTACATAATTTTTGATTAATTAGAATACATACAGAGGATAGGGAACTATTAAGTAGCCATGTTGTAGAGGCTTCATGGGAGGGGAGATGAATGCATGTGCTATATATGGAATGGGGGAACAATGGAGGATTAAGTGGGTGAAGGATGGGAGGCAGATCAGATGAGGAAGTATTGGGTGTCAATACTAACTAGAGAAGCTAGGAAACAAGGAGGACCCTAAGAGGGATGCATGGATTGCACTGGGAAGGGAAAATAGATGAGATCTCCATGAATAAACTGGGGGTGAGGTGGGGGAAATAGAGGGTAGGGGATGGAGGATGAGAACATAAATGGATGGGATGGTTGAGTTGGAACAGGGACAGAGTGGGAGAGCAATGAAAGAGATACTTGATAGAGGGAGACATCATGGGGATAAGAAGAAACCTGGTGCTAGGAAAGTTCCCATGAATTCACAAGGGTGACACCAGCTTAGACTACTAGCAATAGTGGAGAGGGCGCCTAAGGTGGCTTAGCCTGGTAATCAGATTAGTGAATACCCTAACTGTCATCATAGAGCCTTTCTCCAGTAACTGATAGAAGCAGATGCAGAGATCCACAGCCAAGCACCAGGCTGAGCTCCAGGAGTGCAGTTGAAGAGGGGGAAGAGGGATTCTGTGAGCAAGGGGCATCAAGATTATGATGGGGAAACCTACAGCGATAACCAAACCAAACTAGTGGGAGCTCATGAACTCTAGACCAACAGCTGTGGAGCCTCCACAGGACTGGACTAGGCCCTCTGCATAAGCAAGACAGTTGTGCAGCTTGATCTGCTTAAGGGGCCCCCAGGCAGTAGAATCAGGATCTGTCCGTGGTGCATGAGTTGGCTTTTTGGAGCCCACGATGTATGGTAGGACACCTTGCACAGCCTTGATGCAGGAGAAGGGGTATGGACCTGCCTCAACTGAATGTACCAGGCTCTACTGACTCCTCATGGGAGACCTTGCCTTTTGGGAGGAGGAAATGGGGGGTGGGTTCCGAGGGGAGAAGTCTGGTGGGGGAGGATGAAAGAGAGGGGGATCTGTGATTGGCATGTAAAATGAATAAAAAATTCCTTAAAAAAAAGACCTGAGAAAAAGTCATAAGTAAATACATTACTGGAGAAGTTTTCTTGTGGAGGACCATCACATCCCCATATTTTCCCGGAGTACTCTTGAGTAGAAGCAGCAGGAAATATTAGTTAGAAGGATAAAGGGGAGAAAAACAGAAAATACAGGATAGCCTCAGGAGGGCCTGGATCCTAATCCATCAGGCCTGACTGTCTCTGCCAAAGGGTTTTTAAAGGAATGTCAAGAGGTGGAGCAAAGACCTCCCCCCAGCACAGCCAAGTGCAGACCATCTCAAACACCTGCACTCAGGCCGGTGGTCCAATCATCCTCTCTATGTGGACCTGCTGGGTAAAGCCACAAGGAAACCCAAATGGGCTCCAACAATTTTTAAAATGCATATAAACATAAATATAAAGAGTTTAAACGGAGTTCACCATAATAGAGAGGAGTAATGCCCTTCCTGAAAACCACTGGCTATCAAATAATAACCCAGTCCTGCATACAGGTTACCTCTTTATGAGCTGTTGGAGAGTGAATCCTATATGCCTCAAACAAGGCAGACTATTTCCATTGCTCTTGGATACCTTCCAGAAGTTAATAGTTAAACCCTGTTGTTAATGAAGCCAGACGAGATCAGGCGCGTTCAGGGTGGTATGGCCATTTTAGTTATAAGCTTTTATAATTTTAGACAAAAGGGGGGGGGATGTGCTTGATATATTGTGCACACCAATAAACCTATCTGGCGGTCAGAGAGCAGAACAGCCATAATATTAAACACAGAGGTTAGGCAGTTGTAGCACATGCCTTTAATCCTAGCATTCCAGAGACAGAGATCCATCTGGATCTCTGTAAGTTTAAAGCCACACTGGAAACAGCCAGGCATGGTGACTTGTGCCTTTAATCACAGGAAGTGAGCCTTTAACCCCAGGAAGTGATGGCAGAGAGCAGAAAAGTATTTAAGGGGTGAGGATTAGGAACTAGAGCTGGTTCAGCTTTCATGCTTTTGAGAATTTCAGCTGAGATCCATTTGGATAAGGACACAGAGGCTTCCAGTCTGAGAAAATAGGATCAGCTGAGGAACTGGTGAGGTGAGGTGGCTGTGGCTTGTTCTGCTTCTCTGATCTTCCAACATTCACCCTAATACCTGGCCATGGGTTTGTTTTATTAAAAAGACCTTTTAAGATTTGTGCTACAGCTGAGCTTAATGGAAAAGAGAAGGGGAGAAAGGAAGAGAGGGAGGAGAGGGAGAATATATATGGAATACAGAATTATGATTGAGGATAGTAAAGGGAATGAAGAGTGGACATAATCAAAACATAGTATATGCAAGTACAAAACTATCAAACAAGAAAAATGAAATACATTTTCATTATTTTATACACCAATTTTAATTATTTTATATAAAAAAGAGCAAAAAGTAACCCTACTTAACTAAAATGAATCAAAGCATGTTATTAAAAAAATAATATCTGTACTCCAATATTATGTTTAATATGGAAATGATCATCAGTTTAATTAATATTTCCAGTAGAAATTATCATCAAGACAAAATTTCATTTAAAATAGAATCATATTATTAAGAATTTACCACAGTTAAAAATGGCAGCCAATTCAGCCACTTTCAGCAATGTGTTATACAGTGATTTAAATAGCCATTTGTATGAATTATGCATCAGTATTCATTTTTCCCATGCTTTCAAAGTGAAACAAGAGCTTCCATTACCAAAATCTGTTTAAATTTTTGATGTCCTCTTAACCTAGGTTCTTCTATTTTCTGTAATTCACCAGAGTTTTCACATTTAATCTCAAATATAAATAATTCAAATGAGATGTGCTATTTCAACCGAGTTGTCACTGTTTTGTATGGAACTTAAAACCTGTATCCATGGTGGAGGAGACAGCTGTGCTTAGTCATCATCATGACCCTTATCAGTATGATAAACATTCGATTAACTTTAACTTGTTATTCCATGGGCTCATAATATTATCAATAAATTGTGATAGAAGACAGATGTGATGCATAAACACACACACACACACACACACACACAAATGGAAAAAGGTAGAGAGACAGAGAGACATAGGCAGTTATAAATGAAAGAAATTGAAAGATCATGTGTAAAGATGAGGTGATTCACCGAGTAGCTGAACCCACTAATCTTGGCCTATTTTTTCAGGTTATTTTTTTCTTTGCAGGTCATTACTTTAGTGATTTCCATTCATCTTTATGCATCCACATTTTGTCATTAAATGGGTAAAGTTACTAGTTCATCAATTCCCATTCGTTCCCAATGTTTGCTATGGATTAAATTGATTTGTAACATTCACTAGGTTTCAAAAGTGTTTGAAAAATTGAAATTCTCATGGAGATGTTTGAAGATATTTTGAGGTGTCACAAATCTTAAACTTAGATCATTATTATCCCAATGACAACTTGGCTTTTATTTTCTTAAAGTCAGGAATTTAGAATTTAACTGTATAAATTAATAAAGAGAAACATGCAAGTATATTTCCTAAAGGACAGTGATATAATTTTAGCATCAAAATATAAAACCTATTTGTGAACTCTTTTAGGCAGCATTTTAATAAAGGGTATTTTAAGGAGGTATCAAGAAAGTCATTAATTCAGCAGAGCTGTATGCACACCAATTACCTAGAATCCTAAAATACTTAACAACTTTTTCCTGAGAATTAGGTGGAATGAAAGACAACATCTACTCCACATAGAATAGCTGCCGCATTTATCAGCCCATTGTTTCCTTACTGAGAATACTCACCTCAGTGGACAGGATACTGAATGTAAGGACAATCATCATATAACTTACTGCTCAAATCTAGACTCTGTTGTTACTGAAGGTAGGTGTAATTAGTGATTATCCCCAGGAAATAGTTGGAAACTCAGGCTGTTTCTAGCAAACACAGATGTACAGTCAGGGCTTCTCTGTTTCCATGGTTGAAAAGTTCATTAAAATATATCATGTTGAGCAGAAATCTATTGCTCTCCTTTTTGATACTGTGGCTATCAGAGTAAGCATGTTTATAACCATTGATGTATGTTTCTATGAAAACAGGATTTTAGAAACAGAAATTGTGATAAGAGTTCATACTCAACCTCTCACTCATTTCTCATTTGATCTCCTTAAGAGGTAAATACTTTATCTCTGGTTTAATGTTTCCAAATAGGAAGTTGATCTAATTGTAACTGCATCCATTATACTTCTAGAAGGCTATCTGTGTGAAATGTAAAAAATGTTTTCTGATAGTTTATTTTCTGAGTCTGTGCAAATACACAAAGTCTTCTATACAATATATTTTTTAGTAAGACCTTTTGTTTTCTTGGGTGTTATTTCCAAATAAAATCCTTACTTCTTTTACTTTGTTTATATGACACTGATCAAAGGCTAGTTATATATGGTTCCATTTAATCTAGCCATCATTTTCTTTAATTGAAATATTATTCAGGCACTTGAGATTTGTGTTTTCTTGGCGTCAATAAGAATTTTAAATAAGACATATACTTATTAAATCTACTATAATGATAAAATTTTCCATTATTAAGTCATACAAAATCCTTAACCAGTTTTAAAAATTACTAATGATTTATTAGTAGAGATGGTACACCAAGAATGCATAGACTAAATAAAATGTTAAAAAAATAAAAAGTTGGCATGATAGACAACTTGATATTGATAATTCTTTCTCTTCATCTACTGCTCTTCCTTTTCCTCCTTTTAGGCAAGGTCTTACTTTGTAGCTCAAACTGGCCTTGAACTCACTATGTAACCCAGACTGTCATCCTAATTCAGATACTGTTTGTGCCACTAAACATGGCTATAGAGAGGGCAGGCCTGAAAAACACTTTTGATCAATGAGGACAGATATCTTTCCTTTTTAAGGTCACATACATAAATTAGAAAGCTTTAAATGTTTGACTCATTTAATTGACATAATTTAGCTTATGTGCATTGACTGGTACCTATGCCATTGACTGTATTAATAAACAAATCATATCTATTCATGTAGGCTAAGGTAGATCTTTCATATCAAGCAAGTTGCAGCTAAGCAATTAATAACATAATGGCCACTAACTCTTCAGGGCTGATGATTGCATAATTACTCTGCTGCTGATGAAAGTAATCCAATGGGTCTATTTTTTTAATCTGGCCTCTATATTTGCAAAATATATTTTTTCTTCCCTTGGCAAAATTCTGACAAATATTTCTGATGTGTTCTTTTCTTCCCAGTTTGTATCCACTGTTCTGCATTCTTTTCCATGGAAGACTTGCATATCTCATTTAATACAGATATGTAAGAAGATATTTTCCAAATAATCTATGTGAATATATAAATGAAGAATGGCTCCCAGGAAATGTGAATTATTAGGACCTGAGATAATCTGTCACTAAGAATTGATATGTGTAGTAGGAAAGTGAATGTTGCCTGTCATGTTTTTTTGTTTGTTTTCTTTTGCTTTTGAATGTGACTGCAATAACCTCAGCTTAGCATATCAGGGGAAGTGTAGTCAACTGTGTTCTATTATTTAATCCAGAGAAGAGAAAATATTCCAGGTCTTTTAAAGTCAACTTTAACTTCTGTTTTCACTTTCTTAAGAGTTCATGTAACTAGGTCATTTCAGATTGGAACTCATATTTTATTTTAAATAGCAAAAAATGAATATAACATAAGAAGGCAAGCAGATGTGACTTGCCAGGATAACTAATATTGAGGACGTAGCCTGGGAGCTTAGAAAAAAGAAGTCTGTACTCTAACTCGCCTGGATACCAATGGCTTCATGACTGCTGCCTCATGTCAGAGTGATTCACTCAATTCTGTTAAGAATTAGAACTGAAAATTTAAAGCAATTAATTATATAACTCATAAGCTGTTCAATTTTAGTTATGACAGAATTAAATAATAAAATGAGGACACTGAAAAAACTGACAAGATGAAAGTAGTTATGATAAAGCTTCTCTGCATGCACTGAAGTCATATTTGATTCATATTTAATCTTCTTACATCAAATAAAACTTTCAGCCATCTCCTGACCAAAAAGAAAAAAAGGACAAAGAAAAAATCATGCATCTTATAAAGTGCTTTGGATCATCTGCACAAACTTGAAAATTACTAATTCTACCTTGACTAGTTCAGCAAGTCTTGGAGACATGAAAATTAACTATAACCTCCTCAAAGCCAATTGAGGTAAAACCCATTGATTAGGAATTTTAAATGACTTCATTCATTGTATACATACAATTATAAGGGTTAGAGTAATATATGTGTTAAGGGTAAAACCCACTTAAATATGTAAGTAATTTTGTTGTCTGAACTCTAGAAGGTAGTTACTATTTTGCAAATCAATTAACACTACAACTTAAGTGATATTCACTTTAGAAATACTTGGAAACTACTTAGATTTGATAATAATAAGATTACTCTGTGAGGCTAATTATCTGAAGTGATTGTTGTATTACTTATCTTCAAAGACAACTCTATGATTTCTAGCAAATATCATTTTCACTATTTGCTGATTACTGTTATAGACCATGAGTGAATTCAAGATGTTTAGAATTAATATAATGGTAAGTGATATAATAATTTTAATATATTTGAAAGTATAACTACTACAGATGATACTTTTATGAATGAAGTCATAAACATGTTCATATGGAGAACTGTGGTGTTCCGAATAGGTATGGTCTCCATAGACTCATGTGTTTAAATGCTTGACCCGTATGCAGTAGCACTTTTGAAGGTGTGGCATTGTTGGAGGAACTCTGGTCTTTTTGGAGAAAGCATGTCATTGTGAAAGTGGGCAATGGGTCTCATATATGCTCAAGTTGCTCCCAGTGTGACACACAGACTCTTTCTGCTGCCTACAATCAAGATGTAGAACTCTCAGGTCTTTTCCCAGCACCATGTCTGCCTGCATGCCACTTGCCATAATAATAATGGACTAAACCTCTGAAACTGAAAGCCTGCCCCAAATAAATGTTTTCCCTTATAAGAGTTACCTTGGCCATGATGTCTCTTAACTAACTAAGACAAGAGCTATCTGATCCTGGTTTTCTGTTATGTTTATTTTATATGAAAGATCACTGTCTTGCTAAAAAAACAAACAAACAAAAAAAACAAAGGGGAGTGTGATCTTTATGAAATTAATAAAGAATATTTTTAGGTATCTAAAATATGTAAGAATTGGGCCATACTATGAAAAATATAAATATAATGACCAAAGAAACAGTAACTTCTAAAATAGAAATATTTTACTTCAACACAAAAATTATTCTAAAACACTGTTTTTCTAACAGCTGCAATGTATGTAAGTATTTAAGAGAAAATATTTCATAACATATAAGATTATTGACAAAATATATAAAGATCTATGAATTCATGAAATGACAAAATATCCAAAAGTAAGTAAATCAAGAATATTAGTTTTAAGCCGGGCGGTGGTGGCGCACGCCTTTAATTCCAGCACTCGGGAGGCAGAGCCAGGTGGATCTCTGTGAGTTCGAGGCCAGCCTGGTCTACAGAGCGAGATCCAGGAAAGGCGCAAAGCTACACAGAGAAACCCTGTCTCGAAAAACCAAAAAAAAAAAAAAAAAAAGAATATTAGTTTTAAAAATTGTAAAAGCTGTCTTCACAGAAGAAATTCAAATGTCAACAATAAAAATTACTGAAGAAGTTGCCGACTCCTTGAGGACAAAGCAAGAGAAATAATGAGACAGCTATGAAGAAAGGCATATATGCAAAATCCAAGGAAGGGAAATTTGGAGGTTGATTTAATAATGAAAGAGCACAAGAGATGGTTACATGAAAAAATATCACTAAATGCAGAATAGTGGGTAAAACGTTAATAAGAGTCAGAGGATCAATGAGTTTGTTGTGCGATTGTATTTCCTAGTCAGAAAATCCTTTTCTATGTCAATGAGTTTAAGTGTGTTTCCTACTTTCTCTTCTATCAAGTTCAGGGTATCAAAAAACTCATAAGGAAAACTAGGTAGCATTGTAGATACTTCCTAATATGTATAGATTTCTGTCTTTGGGACACAGCAGGGCAGTTTCACCTAGGAATTAACAGTGGTTGTACCAGAATGCACAAGACCCATGCAAGCTCAAGCCAGACCAAATCTCAACAGAGAGAGGGGAGTTGCCTATCAAGTCCGATATCTATCTAAAGAGCTACTGGTAATGACTGGCTGGTATGGGAGGGGAAGTTGGTTTTCTTTAAGAGTGTAAGCCCTTGTAAGTTAACCAGGACTCCCTGAAAAGTCACATATTTATGAATGTATGGGCAGCACAAACTTAACTCAATCTGTGAAAAAACAAAAAGAGGACACAAAGATGAGTGAGTAGGGAAAAGGGATTGGTCTTGGAGGAGTTGGGGGAGCAGGTGAATATGATTATAACACAATGCATAAAATTATCAAAGAACTAATAAAAAATATTTTTAAAAATTCAAATATGAATAAATGTCAACAAAAGAACTGAAGATTAAAACCAACCTACTGCCACATATAACATAATAATGCAACACTTTTGATGGAAGCATTCATCAACACAGAATGCAGCTGTCATACACACTTCAAAATTTAGCTTCTTAAGGTACCATAAGGATTAGTAAATATGTGCTATCAAATAAGAATACAATAAAAATGATTTATCATTTCCTCATCATCGTGTCAGATACAATGAGTGGTGGATCAGGATTACTTTGTGGAAAAGTATTTATAAAATAATAAAAGACAAAATTCACCCATTACTTTCCTTTTAGAAATGCTATGGTCTTTACTTAGAAAGTTACGTTAAACCAACCAATAAAGACTATTCTTCCGGGCAGTGGTGGCGTATGCCTTTAATCCCAGCACTCAGGAAGCAGAGCCAGGCAGATCCCTATGAGTTCGAGGCCAGCCTGGGCTACAGAGTGAGTTCCAGGAAAGGCGCAAAGCTACACAGAGAAACCCTCTCTTGAAAACACCAAAAAAAATATTCTAAGACTTCTAAAATTTTTCATACTGTACATTTTGCTGAAAATGTCAAACCTGTGGTTATAAAAACACATTTTCATGACTTCCCAGAGAAAATGGTTTGCATACACAAATGCCTATCACATACTGTATCTCAACAAAAAAAATCACCATGCTGAAATTATTTGTATTTTCTATATGCAGACCCAACAGATAGGAATGAATATAGGTCTGAAAGTTCAGCAGTGGCCTGATGATAAATGCTCAAATAGGCTGCCTTTTATAAGCTGGTAAGCTGATGTTTCTTTTCCTTTTATTTATTTATTTATTTATTTTTTGTTTCTCTTTTCTTGTATGCCTATGTTTGTGTGTTAATTTTCAGAGGGAGTTCCAGGATTTTTTTCTAAATACAGAGCTTGTTTTACCTGGAATACAAATGAGATCACTGCAGCGTTGCTGAAGAAGATATGTTGTTTCCTGAACATAAAAACCTTTGGAGGTATGTTTCTAGGCTCTTCCTATTTAATTTCCCCTTTGTTCCTGTTCAAAGCAAGATCACAAACTGTCAACTGAGAAAAGGAGAACCCTGGGGTAATATTCAGGTAGCTGCCTCTAGCCTGCTGGCATCCAGCTAGAAATTCACCTCCCCAAAGAAAGAAAATCAATATTAATAGAACAGCAACTGTTTCAAATACGTGGTTTTATGAGTACACTCAATTTTCAAGTTCCTAAAATCTCTGCTCGTGACCAAACAGGACGAAAAAGAACACCCACATTTACAAGGCGGGTTCTGTGAAGAGTGATTTCTACTTATATCACTTCATTTAAAAGGATTTGCTGGGGCAATCAGATTGGCTCTATCTGAAACAGCCCAATTACTAGTAAAAACTGCCTCAGGACTTAAGGGCCTCTGGGCTTTAAAATCCGTGATGCTAGACAGAGTATTGGCATCCTTAAGAAGACAGCCAGAAAGCACACTAAACAAGTACCAGAAATCTATTCTTAACAGCACTACCAAGTGACATTGCTCCTCATTTACACTCTAGGTACAGATAGAATTAGAAACACACCCATGCTTTCAAAGTAGCCAAATGGCAGATGGGCAAGAGCCAATTGAATAGGGACATAAAATAAACAGCAACGTAATCAGACAAAAGTAGTTTGAATGTGTAACTCTACACAGATTCCTGTCAAACATGAAACAAATCAGGACTTGGAAAATATAGACATCGACAGGTGCAAAACAACCTTTATTGTGCATATTAAAGAAATTTGTACTATGCTGTTTTATGTCTTTACAATCATTTAGTCCTAGGAGGAGGACTGCATTACAGTATACTTCTATAATTATGTAAAAGCTATAAAGACTGGTCATGCATAAACCAGTGGGACTTTCTTTCCAGGCATATGAACAGTGCCATCACCTTTTATTTAACCTATGGGTGCTTAACCTGGTTCTGGATAAGAAAGGACCTGGTTCTGGATAATAAAGGAGGGAAAGAGCTTGGGATGTGATTCTTTGATATAAGCCACACATCTCTAAGTAATTCAACAGAAAGCAAAACAAGGTGGCTCCCCTCTAAATGCATGCTTTACTTGTTAATTCTTCAAACTACCCAACAAATATTTTTAAGCTCTACAAAGTAAGAGAAAAATTTTTTAGATACTAGGAATATTAATTCCAGAAAGACTTTAGACAGAGATAAGTAATGAAAGCTAACACGACACTGTAAGTGCTAATGGTCATCTTCACTACTGTGACAAAATACCCTGATCAGAAAATACCTTAGGCTAGAACGTTGGCTTATACTTCAGTGTCATAGTTCATCACAGCAGAGAAGTCACAGTGGTAGGAGCTCAAAGAAGCTAGTCACCCCATATTCATTTTCAAGAGCAGAGAGAAATAAATGCATGCAGGCCTGCTTGCTTGCTTTCTCCTCTCTTATACAAGACCCATTGCCTTGGGGATGGTGCTTCCCACAGTGGGCTGTGTCTTCGCTCATCAACCAATGTATAAAAATCTGTGAGTTCATTACAGTGAATGAAATGATTTTAGTCGTGCATATAAAAGCCTGTATTTCCCTTTTACAAATTCACTTACTGAAAAAAAAGACACACAGTCAGAAACTCATCACTCAGAAAATAATAAACACTTTTGTTATTTTGACTTTTGCACTGCAGAATCCACCAGGATTTATAGCAAATTAAATAATGATTAAAATCTTTATTATAAAAATGACATATTCCTTGCTTCCTGAACATTTTTTCCCTATCTGATTCAGGGTGACCTATAACATGACAAAGCTATGTTTTGTTTATAGTCATCTAGATAGAGCTTCTCATTTTACTTAAATTCTGCCTTCCTTGTTGAATTTCTGTCAACTCACAATTTTTTGGAAGTTGCTTGCATGTACTTCCTGTTTTTATTTTTGTTAGCCAATATTATTTCCTTCTTGGGTCTCTGAGGGAGTTGAAGATTAGTTAGTTATAGTTGAAGATTAATTAGGATAGAAAATGAATTAGATACAATAGGATAGATAATGGAATTATTTTCTCTGAATTTGTCAAATACAAATGAACTAGACATTGTTTAGGTATTTATTACTTGTATATATTGTATATAGTTATTGTACTCTTGTATATAGTTTTTCTTATGTTAGTTATAAGCTTTTTCCTTTTTGCTTTTTATTAAAATAGAAAAAGGGAAATATGGTGATATTTTATTTGTATTAAAATGTTATTTGTATGTTAATAAATAAAGTTATCATTTCATATCTTTAATTTTTCCCTTTGTAGGCAGATTGCTCCATTTCCTTAATGTAGAGTGTCAACCTATCAATGGCCCTTATGAAAATCTTAAGTAATTTAAATCCATTCCTGGCATCTCTGTTTTTCCACTTGCAAAGGTACAAGCCTGTGTAGTAGAAACAAGAACATTCCAAGTGCTCATGAATGAGATGGAAAACAGGTACTTCCTGGAGATATAAACAGATCTGCTCTGGCTTCCAAAGTCCCTAGTTCATACAGAGACTGCAACAGCTGAGCTCTGAAACTGATCATTTTTGTGCAGTTTGAAAAATAGTTGTCATTCATCTATTTTTTAAGTCAATTAAAAATTATACAAAATGTCTAATACTGAGGCTTTAAGATCAATGCCCTGCAAAGAAGGCATTTTTGATGCTAAGCAATTTGATATGGCAGAAATTTAAATGCCTTAAAAATGAACTTAAAACTTGTCTCCCAAGTGTCTTCTCCTGCAGTGGGACAGGGACAAACTTTGTCCAAAGTTTCTCTATCTATAGGAGTTCAAAGTTTACCACATGCCAAAACAGTAAGGACAATCTCTGCTTCCTCCCTAAACTTTCATTAACTAAACTCAAACCACAAGAGTAGCATTCACGATGGTAACAGTAACAAGCTCGTAGTTTTGTCATAAGGCATAGGTCATCACTTTCCATCCATAGAGATTAACAACATCGTGTGTGTGTGCGTGCACACCAAACGGACATTTAAGTATGCTGTATGTTGTTCCAGCTCATTGAACTTCTTGAAAAATCATTTACTGTCCTCAGTCCCCAATGCCACACTCTCCTATAGAAAAGGATATGAAGGTTTTCAAATCATATGATCTTACTGCAGGCTCACAATCCTGTAATTATCCCCTGTGACTTTCACCCCTTTGCATATTAATTAATTTGTATGCCTTTTCTTCTTGTCAGTTCATTTCGGTCAACCTTCAGAGACTGGAAAGGAAAGGTTCCTTAGCTCACCTGAACATTACTTTCCACCCACTATTTCCATTGAGGATTAACCCATGGCATGTGTTTCCAGTGATCCCCAATCACTCACATTATTAATGCAACCTTCATGTAACTCCCCATATAAAACATTTCTTTCTTTCATTAGTTCTTTATTTATATTGTAACTTAAATGTCTCTATAAGTAATGATTTTCATTCAAGAAATACCAACAAAATAATATGGAAAGGTTATATAAATGTCACTGCTTTCCTGCAGATTTTACATGTTCTGTTGAACTCTGTGAACATCTGGACAGAATTTCTACTATAAAAGAAAGTACTTCTAGTCACAAAAAAGTGTTCCTTGAAATAGCATTTTGACTTGACACAGAAGGGCCTTGAAAAAAAGTGTGAAAAGGTCCTTCTAATCACATGTTCACATACACAATGCCTCCATTTTTCTTTCTGATATAGAATTCTAGACCATAAGAAGGTCCATACTGACTTTTCTAGTCTTCATACTTGTTTATTATAAATTTAGTTACTAGCATTATATATAGCTTTAGAAATCAGTGCATGCCATTTAGAATGCAAACTGCCCTTTTAAGCTATGTAACAGATTATATTGCAGAAAAGAGTATGAAAATGCGAATTCCTTTTGTTCTTAAGGGTTACATAAGAAGGTCACTGAGTACCTTGAAAAAATATCAAGAAAAGAACACACAATTTGTTTTGTTAATATAGCCAAAATACTTTAAATTTTATTTTGATATTCAGGTCTATATTTTGACACCTTGAAGGGAATCATATTTAACTCGCAGCATTAATTAATTAACTATAAGGCTGGTTAGTCGTGCATTGCTGATCCTTATAGTGCAATTTTCTGTTATTTCATCTGCATTTTAGTGCATCAATATTTGTTCTTTCTCTAGAAATAAGTAATATGACTGTTGGAAAAAATCATAGAAAATTAAAATGAAACAAATAAAAAAAATCCCACAATGTCCTACCATTTCTGGAATTGAATTATTACACAATCCCTTATTACTAAAAATATTCTTTCACATAAGTAATATTTAAATGTTGAGAAATCTTATAAAAATTATAAAAAAAATATGATAATAATCATTCTTACCACCCAGCTGTAGTCTCCATTTACTTTTAGTTTTATACAACTATGTCTGTGTAACTAAAATAGGAAGCCATTTATTCAGTACTGTTTTATTACTTCTTTATTTAAATTTATTGACTGTTTACTAAATCATCCTATTTAAATACAAGTTAAAAGTTTCCTGGTATGTATTACAATAAATGTGAATATCTGTAGGAATTTCATTATTTGGGTAGAGAGTAAAAAAAGATGGAAGAGATTTTTAAAATGTCTGTTAAGATTTTTTTCTCATTTTAAGTGAATATCACTTAGCACAAAACTTTTTCGTACACGATTGTCCATGATATTTTAGTAATTAATAACATTTTATCTTAGCTCTTAGGATAATAAGAACAATGAAACAGACATTCAGCATGTTTAAATTTTTACTTTCTCTTTTAGAGGAAGGAAAATGTCAGCATTGCATACCTGGGGATATGATGTAGAAGAAATCTTTAAATTCGTCCATCCAAACTTCAGCCAGTCTTCTGTTGTTCTTATTAATAACATGGCCAGTGCCACCAGGGAATGTATATGGAGTTGCCTTTCGAAAAACATGACCAACATGAGAGCAAGTCACAATCTCCAAAGAGCCTCCACATTGCCAGATCTAGGGAAAAGAACAATCCCATGTAAGAGCTAATGGGAATTACACAAAGAGAATACATAGGATGACAAAAGCTTAGGCCATACATTACAGATGTTATACATTTCAACAAAATATTATATAGACACAGATTTTTGAGCTAGGATAATTACATTTTACAAAGATCATCTCTTTGAACATTTGTAGTACTGGGATCTTGGCACTAATATGTACCTCTTTTTATGTTATTATAGTAGGTAACCCAATTTATAGTGTCCAGTAGTTACCCAGTTATTATTTAGTAGATAATTTAGTATCAAGATTCTGATATGAGTGAATCTCATTGTGAATTGATATAGATATCAATGCACTGTCAACTAAATTTGATTTGAAGAAAAATCTATCAATTATACTCCTTCCATTTGGGATTGTAAATGCTTACCCAGTCCCAGTCATCAAATTTTTTCCTAAATCTTTTACAGTTGAATGTCATTACTCTTACTAACATTCTGGGTTTCTTTTACTTCTGCTAACCATGTATGTATCCTTCAAAATCAGTTTTATCTAGGACATTCTTTGGAGAGACTGAGTGTTGGTTTACTTTTGCACCATAAACATTATTTTAGTGAAGAACTAAGAGTGTTACATTGTGAATTCTTGTCCATTCAAGAAAAATAATTTTAAAGAAAGATTCTTTGAAACCAGGAACTCTTTGGAATTCTTGATATTCTCAGATCTACTTTGTAGTTGGAGGCAGGTATTATATAAAGTTTTCACAAGTATTTATTTCAATAAAATTTTATTATATAGCTAAAGACTTTACTAGTATGTTAAGCCTCAGTAATGGTGTACAGAGTGGCCCCCATGCCAATCAGTTCTACATGTGTGTATTCAATAAATTAAGGATTAAAAACATTGGGAAATGCTATTTTTATTAAATATACACAGGCTTTTTTGTTGTCAAAGATAACTAATGGGCCAGTACCATAGCTCATAGAGTAAAAGTACTTTCTCTGCAGCCTGACAACATGAATTCAATCCTTGGAACCTGAAAGGTGGAAAGAGAGAACTGATTCTAGTAAGTGGTCTTCTGAGATCCATAAGTACGTGTATCATAAATGTATTCTCACACACAAAATAATGTAGCAAAAGAACAGAAATACAAAATAAGAACTATTGCATAGCCACATTTGCATTGTACTAAAAACATACAATCTTCAGATGTTTTGAAGTACACAGAAATGTATGAAAAGAACATATGCAAGTATATCGACTTTCATATAATGGACTTGAACAGCCACAGATCTTGGTTCACTATGACAGGACTTGGAAGTAATTGCCCCTATCCCCATACATATTGAAGATGGGCTGTGTGAGCAGGATTATTCTAGTGGAAAAGATGAGAAATCCAACATTTAAGTAGAAAGCAGAATAGTGGGCCTCTTTACCCCTCTCAAAAAGCAAGCAGATTTTCCTAAAATATTTATAGGTTCATAACTCCTCTACCCATTGAACATGACCTACACCTCATCTTTTAATTGCAGAAATGTTTACATTCTTCTTTCATTAAAGTGAAGATAGTTGATCTTTCTCCCCACAATGGTAAATCAAGGTTTGCAGATCAATCTACGCACATCTCTTATAAATGTGTCTGACTTAATCATCGTCTGTTGTTCTCTTGATATCATGACTTCACCCTATAAATTGCATGCCATGACTTCAGAGTGGGCATCTTAAATACCCAAGTCAATGAAAAAAATCTCTAAAACATGAATAAATCATAAATTGATTAATATTCACATCCAGTATACTTCATTTACACCTATGTAAAATAGCATACACTATTTTATAGACACATCACATCTTTTTTTTTTCATCTGTTTTTCTACTCATTGTGAAATGATGCTCATTTCTGTTCCTTCTTAAAATGAGCATGATAGAAGCCACAAATGTTTATTTAGATGAGTTATGTAGGAAACTCCATTTTGGAATCTCCCTTCCAATGTGCTACTTCCCAGTTCTCCCTTCTCTTAAATTACCATGTAAAGGTTGGTCTCCATTTCTCTTCATAGCCTCAAAGTCCGTCTCATTTGTTGTATCAACAGAGAACTTATCTAAATGCTGACAAGTTCATCTCTTATATCCCAACCTAGACTTTTCCAACGGGACATGGATTAGTATAGCAAAACATTTACTGAACACTTTTAGTTTTGTTTGCCTCAGAGATAACCAAATATGCCAGTCCATAGCTGAAGTTTTGAATCCACCCTCCTCTACCAGTATGATCTTATTTTGTCACAGGAATTTACAAACTGTTATTAAATGGTTCCACCAATCTCCCAGATGGCTGGTCAATTAAATAAGAAATAAAGTAAAAATTACAGTCATTGTCATAACTGATTTCTCTTTATTTTTAAAACACATTCAACCCATTAACCAAACTTGATAGTATTGTCTGTAAAATAATTTACAGAATATTCATTTGCTCATGATGCTACTACTAAATACCAGATCCTGGCTAGATGGTGACTTCAACAACAGAAAAGCAGTTTTAATGTCTGAGATGTTGGGACATCTACCAACATGCTGCTAGAATGCTAACCTTCTCTTTAATGCTACACATTAAAGGAAAAAAAAAGAAAATATAAACAAAATTCTTTCACAGTTCCTCTAAGATGATACATAATTATTTCCCTCTATAAAAAACCTGCTATTTTCTAGAATCACATTATACATTTTATTACACATCAAAGCCTCCTCACATGCTTACTCTATACCTGTGTAATTCTGTCATGCCTCTTTTCCATTAGATGAGATGCCTCTTCCTTGTTCTTACCCTAGCCAAAGCATCATCCCACAGGATACATTTCTACATGCTGGAGAGATTCCCCAGTCATGCCTGTAGTGTGTTCCCTAACTCATGAATTTAAGTCCCAGAAACCATGTGGATGATGTGCCTGCATGGGTATGTGCACAAAGCCCCACATAGACACTCACACATACACATAAATTAAAAAGAAAATCTTCAAAAGATTTTTAGAATAAAGATTTTCTGTATCCCTATATTTCTTCCTTTCTCACCTAGGATGTAGACTACAAAAAAAGCAAAAATGGCTGGTTGTTTTTACAGCTCTGAGAGCCAAATACCAAGTTATGTACATCTCAAAGCAGCAAGACAATTAATATATTGCCTAAATGAGCAAATGGACAATTTAAACTTTAACTGCCAAAGTTAATATGAAGAAAAAAAATCACTGCTGGAAGAATGAGGAGATAAGCACATTTGGGATGCATATACATTACATATTGTGATATATTTGAAAACTATGGATTAAGACAAATTACCTCATCAAATGTGAGCGGTTTCATAGTTCTTGGAAACTTAGAAAGTTATTTAGAGAGTACCATATAGGACAAAAGCAAAATAAAAAAATAATTCACAGCTCACGGTGAACGAGGCTGTTGAGTGACACTACAGCAACTTTACAAGCACTACTGACAGACTTATATGGATTCTCAGCAATCTCTCATTCCCTCAAAGAAACATGATTTAGCAAAGTTCTCAGCATTTGCACTATAACCACAGTTTTCTTAAAAGTGACAGGAATTCAGAAAAGTAACCTAGTACGCAGTGAGCCAAGGAATTTAAGGTCTTTTCATCATTATAAAGAGGTCTATATTAACAGTAAGAAGGATTTCCCTTCCTTCCCAGTGACTAGACAAAAAAAAAAGAAAAAAAGAAAAAAAAAAAAAACAAGAAAGGAGGTTCAGTGCAAAAAAAAGATAGAATCCTATGAATAGCAAATAGGCTAGCTATTCCAGTACTGCCATTTGAACAGAGAAAAATGTGCTTAAAATGCTCTTGGAAAAATCATCAAGCATGCAATAAAAGCTCATTTCTAGTGTAATATAAATGGTGTCTAATCTAAAGAATCTTGGGAGTGGGCTTGATCTGATGATATAGCAGAACTGACAGGTCAAAAGATGAAATGAATGAAAGCGTGTCTAGCTTCAACTTGTTTCTGGGCCTTACATATAGAATATGGTGCATAGAAAGAGAGCTATGGACTAGCAATATAGCTCACTAGCAAGTGTTTGCACAAATAAGGAAGACAGTTGGTGGCTGTCTGCTGTGAAGAGACTAAGTGAGACCATTTCTCTCTGCAGACTCTTGGAAGTGAGAGAGATTTTTCCAAAGCAAAGCACAGTTTTAAAAAAATGATGACAAATGAGCATTGAAGATGATCACTACCAAGAGCAGGTGGATCTATATGTAGCCAATTACAATCATAAGGTTCCATATTATGCATGATCTGCCATTTCTCCAGCCTGCTCTTTCTCCCAACTTGGATGGAGAGAGAGCAACAATATACACTCAAAGGTCTTCTGTCAGCTTGGGCCTATGAGCAAGAGACACAAGTGTCAGCCATTTTTGTTTACATAGCAAGGCCTTTACAAACAAACAGAGGGATTTTAATAATTGGAATCCATCAGAAAACCATAGAATTTATCCTAAATGATAAGCTTTAGCACTGTAACCTGCTATCTTTCAAAATATAAAAACAAGGTAGGAGGAAAAAAATAAATCATTATAAGTGCATAATAAGTGTACACCACAGCAAATTCAGATTGTACAATGAGTCCTCCATCAAGCAGTGATTGATACCTGTCCTCAGAGTTCTCTCTCTTTATTTTATATTGCAAATGTGCATTAGCACTGGGGTTATGTGCAATGTCCAGGGGGCTCTGTATCCACTCTGTCAATTCCTGGCACTCTCACAGCTTGTGGTCTTATGAGTTCTGTGTTAACAATAGGGCTCAAGACATAGTAACACCAAATATGTGAACTTGACATTTGGGAAAAAGAAACTGTTGAAACCAAAACGTAAGTCTGAGACACTCAACCCCCGCCACTTTTCTCATATGAAACATGGTAATACAAAACGTTCTCTGACGTGCATAACCTGAAAATCAGCCATATGACTCTCATTCTTTCTCAGCCCATGCTCAGGGCCTAGGTAATTCTGAGCAAATAAATCTTGCTATATCTTTTTACCTTCAATTCCTCTCTCTATTAAATTAGATCATTCACTTTAGTCTAGTCTTACTTCATGACTCATTCATTTCATTTTAATTAAAATTAAAGTGTACAGCATTACATGAGTCTTTGGTCCTCATTTCTGAAAATTTCCCTCTCAGATAACAGTTTTATTAGTACTTTTTTATTTCATTTAGCTATCTGTCATGTGCAATAGGTGTATCAGTCACCTGGAACCTAGTAGAGTGAGGAAAAGATACTAATCTCTACCTACTATACTCTGAGCATGTACACACAACAGAGAATGGGATTTATTGAAGTACTGTGATCCCAAAAACTCTGGCCTTTCTGACTTAACAGGTAGGGGAGTGCTGGTTTTATGCTATATTGCTAAATGGTGAAGATGAATTCTATGCGCAAACACAAATGTAAAATTCCCAATAATGATTGATGATTTATAAAGCAGGATAGAATCTTATTTTGATTTTGACTCTTAAATATGCTTATGAGCTTTACTAGTGGTGGTTGCAACTGTTCAGTATCTCAGTAAATACTGAGATCTGGAATATAATTCCTCCTCCATCAGTGCTCATAGAATAGATTATAAATATTCATAGTACATTTCTTTTGGCAAACCTTCTCAAAAATGAAGATATAAAAATAGGACTGCATAGTAATATCAATACTAAACTAATATAAATGTAATATACTTAAATGATCAAATATTTGCAAAGAGTTGCCACACACATAGATACTAGACCAGTGGTTTTCAACATTCCTAATGCTGCAACCCTTTAATATAGTTACTCATGTTGTGGTACCCCCCACCATGAAATTATTTCATTGCTACTTCATATCTGTAATTTTGCCACTTTTATGAATTGTAATGCAAACAATTGATATGGAAGATATCTCATTTGCAATACCCAATGGGGTCATGACGTACAGGTTGAGAACCATCACTCTAGACAAAAAGGAGGAAGTTGAAACATAAATTTTAATTTAAAGTATGTGAGTAACAATCCCAGAATCAGGATTATATGTTGACTCACCCCAACATCCACTCCATCTGTGATCTGCTGAGCAAAGGGGTAAGGGTAGGGGTGTTGGTCCTGTGGACCCAGGGCTGCAGGATCTTCAGGACATAGGACAGCAACAGGATATCCTGGAAGAGTTCTAGTGAGGGCATGCAGTGTTGATGGTGTGGCAGAGACCAGGAACCTCAAACCAGAACAATAATTCTTCGCAATGAACGTTTGCATGTAAAAATGTATGGATAAAGGGGTTTACTGCCTGACTCACTGTTTCACAGTGCAGCTTCCATCATGAGATTTTTCCCTTTTTTCTGCCCCATTTTTCCCCTGTTTTCCTCTCTTGAATTTTATTTTTTGTTTTACTCTTGGGGAGAGAGAGATGGGTGGGATCAGGAGGCATGATGTGAAAGACACAAAGAATAAATAAAAAGAAAGTAAAAATAAGTGTGTGGGCAAATCTTACAAACTGTACAGAGTGTGACTACCTTAATGATTACTCTGCCAGTTTCTTTAGTAAATATTTTGGATGAAAGGCTAAAAAATATTGCTAACAAATAGAGGAATAATAAGACCCTGAGGAAGAATGTGCATGCCAGGTGTGGACACTTGCCTCTGGGAATCACAGCACCCTGGGAATTATGGCAAAGGAACATGAGTCAAAAACCAAAGCATGGACTATGAAACAAACAAATAGAATTTTCTTTTATTGGCAAGTCTCTCTGTAGTCCACCTTTCCCTTAAACTTACTATGTAGCTGAGGAAGACTTTTAAATTTGGATTTTCCTGTATCTACCTCCCAAATGCTAGTATCAGAGGCCTGCAATGCCAGACTTGCATTGCTGGTTTAGGCTAATACTGGGGCTTGAACCAAGAACAACACACACAGTAGGTGATCATGATTGACTGAGCTACAATCATAATACAAACAGGAATATTCTATTGTTGCCTTCACTATCTATGTATGTGTGTAAAACTGTCAATGCTCATGCCCTTAACTTTTCCACTGGAAAGAAATTGTGATCATAGAAACTACTTGAAGATTCTGTTGCTTAATTTAGGAACAAGTAAGTAGTGGCACACACCTTTAATCCCAGCACTCTGGAGGCAAAGCCAGGTGGATCTCTGTGAGTTCGAGGTCAGCCAGGTCTACAAAGCGAGATCCAGGACAGGCACCAAAACTACACAGAGAAACCCAGTCTCAAAAACAAAACAAACAAACAAACAAACAAACAAAAATTAGGAACAAGTAAAATGATTGCTTAACTAGCATTTAATTTTGTTGTTGATATAGGGTTGCTGAATCTTGTCTTTTGAAACAAAACACATTAAAATCTTGAATTTTACATTTCTTTAAAAATTAGAATATCAGTGTCTTAACAGTTTAGGTACACAGTGATGAGTTTAAAAGCATAGTCAATTATTTTTCAACTAGAATACAACATTATATTTTCTGAAGTGATTTTACAAGAGCTGAACAAATAGGATAAACTGAATAAAATATTTGTCTCTTCCACATGAACTGGTAATGCCCAGATTTCTTTGTATCATCAAGCAAATCTGATTGTTGTTTCTGAGGTTTCCAACAGATTAATATTTATGTATTTTATCTCTGTCAACCAAATTTGACTGTGTATAAAATATAGTCTTTTATCCATAGAAAATTAAAGCTAGTAACAGTGTTTGTTTCCAGATTTTTTTTTTATAAACTTCCTTTGATGATTCAGAGTTAATCAAAATGTAAACTTTCCATTGCTCATTTGATTATCTACTTGATTTTCTCCCCATTGCCAAAAGAAAATTAACTAACTTACTTCATGTGTTTTGGCACCTACAGCAGTTGCATTCTAATTAAGGATCATACAGTTCACAAACAGCTGGTTGTGGTGACTCATGAATATAAGTTCGGAGCTCCAGAGATTGAGGCAGGGGAACCCCTACAAGTTCAAGCCTATCCTGGGCTATACACTTAGTCCCAGGCTAGTGTAAGCAAGAGTGAAAGACCTTGTCTCAAGTAAGTAAACAAATAATAAAGATAATTGTCATAAGCTGGTATCTGAAATTGTACTTCAAGAGGAACTGTTTCCGATTTAAAGTTGTGCCAGGCTGATACAGCAGCTACCTGTTTTATTCTGAGTTTCACCTTCTTCCCTGTTTGCAACTGTCTCTGTGCTGAACCATTGTTTATGACCTCCTCAATAATAAAAATAAATGGCATATAATGGAGGCCACTCGGATCAATGGTTATGAGTGTGTCTTCAGATGCTAAGATTGGATTCCTGCTCAGCCCCTTACCAGCTGAGTGACCTCACTTGTTTTCTTTTCTTTTTTTTCTATGCTTTAGGTTGTAGGTCATAAAAAAGATTGGGAAGATGTACCCAAGAGGGCTGTTGTGATGATTAAGGCAAACTAGGACATGTAAAGATATTTGGTCTTTATATGGAAAATGAATTTGAACACAGTAGACTGGAGCGATCTATTAAGGAGTCATTGCAATAATCTAGGGGTGAGATGATAATGTCCTAGGGTGATGATAATGAAACAGAGAGGCGTGTAATAGCCTGACACAATTTGGGGAATTAAAATTATGAATTAATGCATATGTTTCTCGAACCGTTATGTCCTCTATTAGGCCTAGTTCACATGCTTGTTCCTGTAAACAGTCCTTGTCTATCCTGTCTTTCATTGATCGTTTTCAATGAAATATAACATGCATTACCTCTCTCTGTAGCATGCCACTCAGCTCTTTATTCTCAGTTTCTTATATAATTAAATATTTATATTTGATTTTAGATGTTTTATTTATGCATACTTGTATGGGACAATGTGTTATATCTTAGAAACATCATGGTTTTTTTTGTTTTTGGTTTTTTGTTTTCTTTTTTTGTAAACCCGATACAATTTAGGTAGTAAAAAAAAAAACTAAATTTAAAAAGATCAATCAATAGTCTATGCTATAACTAAAATAACATGTAGGTCTAATTTAGGTTCATAGTATATACCGATTGATTAATTTATTAAAAAGAACAAAGGGAAATATGGAGAATTGCATGATATCTTAAAACATGTCTATCATATAACTAAACGAGAAGCAAGAGTTTTTGCTTTCATTGTCCTTGCAAAGGTAAAAATGGTAATACTGAGTGTTTGGCCATCCCATCACCAGAGTAGGTCAGTCCCGGCTGTCTCTCGGCCATTGCCAGCAGTCTCTTGTGGGGGTATCTTTGTGGATTTCTGTGGGTCTCTTTAGCACTTTGTTTCTTCCTTTTCTCATGTGGTCCTCATTTACCATGGTCTCCTATTCCTTGTTCTCCCTCTCTTTTCTTGATCCAGCTGGGATATTCTTTCCCCTACTTGGGTAAGTTAAATTTATCTTACCTATACTAGAAGAACACGATAGAAAAAAAAAAAACATTTTGGGAAAGCTGGGGAGATGGTTTAGTAAATGCCACACTGGTCTGAGAACCTGAGTTCAATGCCTAGAACACACGTGAAAGAATGAAATGGTGGTGTACATTTCTAATCTTACCTCTAGGCATACAGAAACTGGTAAATGTCATAGTCCACCTTGCCACTTGGCAAGTCCCATGGCAGTCACTAACTAACCTTGTCTCAAAAAAAACAAAGTCTGATTCATAGGTGTCATGGCTGGGTACGAATGTTAGTTCTGTCCCTCCCTTAGAAGCTAGCTTGGAAGCTTCTGGTGCCACTTTGGGGAGGGAGGAGGCATTCAAGTCAATTCCTGGTCAGGTGGCTGTGGGCGGGCCCTGTGTCTCAGGTGCATGGTATCTTCAGAACAGGAACTTAACTTCCACCTCTTGGGAGCAACAAAAGGCAACAGTAATATTGTGTGGTATAGTTTTCTTCAATGGTTTTTGGCTTTTGATGAGGGAGCATTAATAGACTTAGATGTAAAATTTCTTTTAAATTATACATTCGCATTTATGCTTATACAGACTTATGTGTATTGTAGGTCTAGGGAAGCTAGTTAATAGTATGATTCCTTATGACTCTTTTCAGACATCCTTGTTGTTATTCTGGCTTCATTTCTCCTTCTGAGTTTATCTCCCTCTCTAAGTACATCCCATTTTTTTTTCATTTCCTTCATCAGATACTTGTACCCTGCCATTTCTTCCTCTACTAATCCCTGACCCAGGTGGTGGTCCCTTTTTACTTTCCTGGTTTCTTCAGTTATTCCAGGATATGCACTCACATTTGAGACCAACAAAGCACTAAAGCCCTAAGGATGATGCTGTGGCTGTAACCCACTGTCTTCTCATTGGACTAAAGTCCCACTCAACAAGAGGAACTCATGCCTGGTACTAGAAACCTAGGCAACGACTTGAGGCTAGTGAAGTTATGGATCTTAGAAGAGAACATACAACCACTATTTTATTTTAACCCAGCATAATCCATTACTACATTCTAAATATTTCTCTTCATTCCTAGAGGAAAGTGCAGTCCTTAACCCTCATTAAGCAAACTTCTCTTTGGAACAGACAAAGATCATTACAGAAAACCACAGTGAATCAAAATGCAGAGTTGTGGAGCCCAGACTCAGTGCATACACCTGCAAAACAAATCCTGCACCTAAGGCTCGGGAGATGTTGCAAAAGAGGGGAGCCAGAATACCAGACAGTTTTATGTGAATGACAGAAGCTGCACCCATAGTCTAACCAACCTGACTGCCATGACATAGGATGAACCAGGTCAACAACAATAGACATGCTAATGTGTGTGGGAGAAGGACAAGGAGACCTCAACTTCACACAAAGAACTACAGGCAACTAAGGAATGCTGAGTGGGAGAAATAGCTTTTCCCCGAGAAGATCACAACACTGGTTAGCAGATAACAACTGATTAACACTGAAAATATGCACATGAGTAACATCATACAGTCTGAGATGTCATATTAAGGAACATACATGTATATATTCATACATGTGTGAATGTAACAAAAATTAATGAGGAAAAAAATGTTAGAAAATCGAAAGAGACTAAGAAGGGTTATATTCGAGGGTTTGAAAGGGGAATGGGGAGTGGAAAACAATGTAATTGTAGTATAATCTCAAAAAATAAAGTAAGAAAACAAAAATGTAGATGGTTTCTGAGCACAGGTGAGGTGGATATCTGGTCTCCACATGCAATCCATACACATGCATGTGCATGCAATGTACATGCACACACACACATTACACACACACACACACACACACACACACACACACACACACATACACACACACACACCCTGGAGAAGTGAAAGTGTAAAAGGATGGTCCTGTAATTCTCATGAAATGATTTCCCCATCCTGTGAATTACTTCTTGTTTTCCAAGGTCTCAAACTACATAAAACTATAAAAACACCAAGTATGGTCATGTATCCTTGTAATATGAGTGCAACCAAGCTGAGGCAAGAAGACAGGGAATTCAAATTCAGCTATGTCATGCCATATTTCCTATAGCTCTTTCTTAAACTGTGGGTCATGACTTCATATGGAGATAACAAAACTGAATGTTGGGCCACAAAAGTTTGGCAAGAGTAAAAGTCTCCTGAATGCACATAGACTGAAAGATTAATTCAAAATCATATATTTACTGTATCCTAAGTGCATCTGACAGTACTCACTCGCACTGCAATGCCCGATTTTATCCCAGCATTGGTACTGTTATACATACTCACTCATTGTACTGTGAATGCTGGCTGTGGCAGTATGTGACACCGAGCTTTCTGAAGTAAACCAGCTTAGGTTTGAAGCTATTGCATACAATGACTAACATTTGTTTATACTCTACATGGAAAGTTTTGTTCAGAAAAGAGGAATGATTTAATTATGGAAATTAAAGATAATATTTTCCTATCACCATTGCTTGTCATATAAATATCAACTAAGCATAGCTTTGGATTGTATTACATTAGAATGCTTGACTTTTAAATTGTTGGCTGAGTTGCTTACTTGAGTCTCATAAAAATACTAAATAAATCTTGGCATGGATAAGGCAAAATTTTCAACACTTACTGAAATGGCCCTACATAAAATTCTGCCATTTTTGTTCTATGTATTTACTCAAAGTAAACAAGTAACACTTATAAAATTAAAACATTGTTCAATTCTGAAAGACACTGAATATATTTGATGTCCTAAAACAATAGTTATCAACCTTCCTAATGTTGTGACCCTTTAATACAGTTTGCCATGTTGTGGTGACCCCAACCATAAAATTATTTTTATTGCTACTTCATAATTATAATTTTGCTACTCTCTGCTGTGGATATCACTCTATCTAAATAAAACATTGATTGGCCAGTGACAAGGCAGGAAGTATAGGCGGGACAAGGAGAGAGGAGAATTGAGGGAACAGGAAGAAGGATGAAGAGACACTGCCAGCCACTGCCAGGCCAAGCAGCATGTAAAGATGCTGGTAAGGCACGAGGCACGTGGCAAGGTATAGATTTATAAAAATGGGTTAATTTAAGATGTAAGAACAGTTAGCAAGAAGCCTGCCATGGCCATACAGTTTATAAGTAATATAAGTGTCAGAGTGATTATTTTATACATGGGTTATGGGACTGTGGGGCTTGGTGGGACCTGGAGAGGAGCCAACAAGCAACAACTTTCATGAATTGTAATATAAATATCTGTTTTCCAATGGTCTTAGAGGACCCCTGTGAAAGAGTCAATGAACCCCAAGGGATTAGAACCCACAGATTGAGAACTACTGTCTTAAAGTATCAAAATTTCATCCAAGGTTTATGTTTTTTATAGAATAAACAGATATATCTATTTCATATATTTGAAAAATTTATCTTTAGTAAGTATTAAAATTAAGTACATAACAGTATAATTTAAATTAAATGATTTATTTTCAGTAAATATTTAATTGGTATATATATTTTGTATATATCTCTGTACTTGTAGTCATATAAAAATATTCTCATGTAAGAATGACTTACTTGTGGTCTAAAAGCCCTGATATAGTACATAGTGAGTTCCAGGACAACAAGGGATTCCTAAAGAAACTCTATCTCAAAATGAAAGAAAGAAAAAGAAAGAAAGAAAGAAAGAAAGAAAGAAAGAAAGAAAGAAAGAAAGAAAGAAAGAAAGAAAGAAACCCTGATATTTTGTTTCTAAAATGTCTAGTCATAAATGTCCATTCACTTTTTCTCTTCCCAAGGATTTCCCATCTTAGCTTAGCAAAGAATTTATTCCTAAAAGCAGTAGATTAGAGTTACCCCTTTACAACATCTACTCACTTTCCAGAGACACAGTCAATTGGATATAAAATAGGTTTCTCATGCAAGTTTGAGCCAGACCAAATCCAAGCAGAGAGAGTGAAAGTAGACATAAAATCACATCCAAAGCCTAGGTGCTGTTGGCATTGTTAGCTGATGGGAATGGGAAAGTCAGCTTCTGGAAAATGTTGCTACAGGTAGGTCTGCCAAGCTCTGGTAAAAGGCCACACAGCCATGAATTTCAGGGCAGCACAAACTGGATTTGATTCACGGGGGTGGGGCTAAAAGAGCTCAGAAGGTTATGTGGTAGGGAAAAGAGAGTGTGTCTAGATGGAGTTGCAAAAAGAGGTGAATCTAGTCAAGACTACTGTACAAAATTTTCAGAGAACTAATTTTTCAGAAAGCTTTAACCTTAGCTGCTCTGTTTGCTTTGCCATTACCCTACTGTTGGGTGGTACTGGAGGAAAGCCTAGGGAGGAAAAGGGAAAGCATAAAGTAGAAAAAGAAAACAAACAGGTATTCTTTTATTGAGCATAGAACTAAGCTAAACTACTGCTTTGAAACTAAATCTCTCACACACACACACACCCTCTGTCTCTGTCTCTGTCTCTGTCTCTCTCTCTCTCTATATATATATATATATACACACACACACACACACACACACACACACACACACACACACACATCAGGTGTTCTATGTGATTGGTAAGTAGTAGTGGCCCTGATGGAATCTTTCATACTGTTTTATATTCTTAAATGAAAAGCTCATCCTCTACAATTTAATTCCCAGTGGAGATACCCCGGTATGTACATGCTAACATTTTATCATGTATACAGTATTGATACTTTTGCCTTTCAACAAATTTTTGTCCTTGCAATTTTCTCACCTTGAGAATTGGTGTATGACAGGACTGCATTTTCTACATCTTATTAGGGCTGCTGCTATTAGAAAAACCCACCTCTCCTTTAGATCTACAGGGCAACCCATGGCCATGACTCTTTAGAGCAAATTTCTATCTTGCTTAATTTAATTGTATGACTAAAGCAGGCTGGTAATGAAGAATACAAACTAGTCTCCAGGATATTGAAAATCCCACAACATAAGGTAGTTCTACTAAAAATAACTAGTGACTAGATTCTCATATTAAAAGTAATAATAATAATAATAATAATAATAATAATAATAATAATAATTTCTTTGTTAATATGTAGGTGTCACTAAGGAGATAACTTTGGGAAAACAGAAATATATTACATAGGAAAATAGTCTTACTCTTCTATCTTCAATAGTTAATAATCTGAAAGCCTAAGAAGTCCTAGAAGTTTGGGGAAATTTAGCAGCATATTTAAGGGGAAAATTTTTTTTAAAAAGTCAAAATATTAGACTATGTGATTCCCTTGTTTTATAATTAGCATCATGAATAAATCTCACCTATGAGCATGTAAATGTTACCAAATACTCAAATACTGGGAAAATGAGCCTGTGGTTTGTCTCAGGTGGGACACTCAGCACTTATATGTTGGTTTCATCCTGAGTCTGATCATAATATTGTCTGAAATCAGGAACATCTGCCTTTTCTGGTCACAGAGCTCGCGACAGCTGCATGAGGCCGCCCAAGATCTCATGCCCAAACAACCCCCTTTAAATATCAGCAGACCACATGGGTACCCAGCTGCAGTGTGTGGCATCTCTTGCTCTTCTACAGATGCCAGAAATATATTCAAAGAACTCAGAAAAGGAAAAATTCCTGATACCCCAGAAAATAGTTGTCCTTCTGTTCCTGGGATTCCCTACCACAAATCCTCACATAACTTTAGTTGTCTCTTGTTAGTTGAAGTGAGGTCTCCTGTGGAACTTCTAAAATGGTCCTCCTGTGGAACTTGTAAAGTGGTCCTCCTGTGTAATTAGTAAACTGGTAAAGTGATTTGCCAGCATGACAATGGATTTGAGTGCTGGGAGTGACCTCTTTCTCCTCTCCAGCATTTTCTCTCAGGATTTGGCTGGCATCTACTCAGCAAATACACATTGGCCATTGACTTTGTGTCAAGCACCCTACTGAGCAGAGAAGGAATAATAAAACATGGTTCTTTTTTCAAGTCACCCACAGGCAAGTAGAATTGTAAATGGTAGAACTGGGCATATCAAAGTCTACTCGTCTACTTGCATTTGACAGTAGAACAGCAGAATTTCATGATGTCAAGAAAGGAACTGACTGAAGAGGGTATCACTCATGCTGAGCCTACTCTGTTTATGGCCATGATTCACAACCCCTTTACTGGAATCTGCTGTACCTTTCTTGTAACAGACATGTGAAAATTTTTTATAATGTTTTATTTCAAATAAGTACATTTTAGGTAAGGAGGCGGGGCACAAATAATTCTAATGCCATCAATGAAAAACTATGGTTCTCTTTCAAAAATTATCTTACAGATAATTTTTTATTAAATAAAACAAGTGTGAAAAAATTAAAAAAAAAAAACTACATTGGTATATGCCAAGTGTTCATGGAAATGACCTCAAACCCCACTGTGAGTGAATGATATGATACTAGTTACAATTTTTGATTAATAAATTAAATTAATAATAGTCAATATCAACAACATTACAGATTAGAAATGAGTTCATAAACAATTATAAGAAAGCTAAGGGTGTAGGTTAGTGGCAATGCACTACCCTAGAATGCACTATGCCCTGTTTACATCATCAACCATGTGGCTGGTGAGTGTGTGTTTGTGTGTGTGTGTGTGTGTGTGTGTGTGTGTGTGTGTGTGTGTGTACAGTACATGAAACAACAACCTTTAACATTTTACTCTGCTCACATAGTCAGTATAAATAGCATTTTCCCACCCAACATAATACTTAAAGCATAGTAAGGATAATTTCCTCTTTTCATTCCCTATCCTTGCAAGATATCATCCTTTGACATTTAAAGTTACTTGCTGTTAAATGTTTTCTGAAGAAGCCATGGTTTGTAGAAAACCTTTGCCTCTTATTGAGCCCCAGTGTCAATTCAATCTTTTCTTCCATGTTTCTTGAACTAATGAAGGCTAGACTAGACCTTCAACTCATTTACAAAGAAAAATGTCTCAATCAGATTTAGCTTCCTCTAGCCTTCTTCAGGAAGACATTTTATTCTTTTCTCTAAGGTTAAACATTACCCTGGATTTCAAGAACTCAGAATACAGAATATAGGTTTTGGACCCAAGAGAGGAAGCTTTGATAGTCAGGACTACCAATTGCCAATCACACAGCTTTTTCTATGGTGCTCAGAATATTCAGTTATATAATAAAAACATAGGAACACACAGTATTCTGATAAAGATGTAGTCAAATAATAAATATGCAGCTTTCTTGCTAACTAAAGTATTGCACACATTACTTTATCACCTTCATAGCAGTTCTCCAATATTTCATGCATTTTTGAACAATTATCCATTCTATTCCCATATCACTTTGTATTTAAATACTTGCTATCAGTCTATATTTTGTTTTATTACTCTATACTAAAAGGGTAGAAAATATAAAATAATTACTTTGATCATATTCACCCCTTAAGTTGTTCTGCAATTTCTTTTCTGTTTGCTGGTAAATGTGTTTTAAAAGTTTTTCTTCCCGTACATATCTTCAAAATCCAATTACCTTATCTTATTTTCCAGAATCCCGAATCCATCATCCAGAACTGCTCATGAAGCCTTTTATGAGCTTTCATTATTCTTACTTTCTTGCTTCTCTGCAGCAGTTGACACTATTGACAATCACCATAACTTTCTAAGTTTTTGTGACATTATTTTAGTTCCTCTCTGACAGCTTTGCCTTCAGTTTCTCTTCCTTCTCCCACCCCTGGATGTAGGTGCTACTTAAGGACGTGCCCTCCTCTGTTACTTTTCCTATTTTCTCTCTTGGCAAACCCATCCATGCTCAGACACTTCTTTAATTATCAATGCTGTTAAGTTAGCTTTCAAAGCTGTCACCGTGCCTATACTTTGCCTCAACTCTACAACACAATTTCTAACTTCATCAAGTACATCTTTAACTTTACATGACCTTAAGGAGTCTAGAGTTTCCATTTAGGGTCCCAAATGTGATGACAAAGTCTTCAGTTCCTGAGGGCTTTCTACAGAGTTACAGAGATAAACAAGGAGTAGTCACTGTCAGCAGAGCTGATTATTAAACTCACACATGCCATCATGGGATTTATGAGATAAATTTTCTAAATAGACTGTTAATTAAGTTTTTCATTTAAAAAGTTCCCAAAATCTTGATGATTTCTCCAAACCTCTTACACTCCAGAGAGCCACTAAGAAATACACTACAAAATAGTTTGGCCAGTTAAAATAGAGAATGCAGAACCATAAATGCAGAATTTATTTGCTCACTTAAAACAAAGAGAAGGTATAAAGGATTATTTGTTGCTTCATTGCAAAATGAATAAATAAATGGAAATGGGGGAAAATTTTTATAAAGGAGTGAGACATCACAGAAATGAATTTAATATCAAGGAACACACTGTTGGTACTAAAAAGGGTTAATAACTTAATGATAAAATTTCTATACACTTTATCATATTTGTAGTAGAAATTAGTGGTTAGTTTGAAAATTAATGAAAGCATTTTTAGAATCTTTGATCTGTCTAGCCAGATTTTTAGAGGTAGTAAATAGTGTGAGGTTGATAATTTTCAAGGATAATTAAAAATCTGTTAAAATCTACAATCATCTTTTCAGTGATCCTTAATTACTGTTGCATTTGTACTTAACACTCAATTTTGAAGTTAGATCAAAGTCTCCCCTTAGTATTATCTCACACCTTAGAGTCACTCCTCATATCTAGGATCTGTTATTGCCGAAACTGTTGAGGCTTATTTAAATGAATTTCATAATTAGTTTCCTTTTTTAACTACATTTCTGCTTGACGAGAACAACAGTGAACTGATTGGTAGTCACGTACTTAAGATAGACATCACTAAGGGTGACAGTATAATCATAGCTTAAGATGTTGCACATTTATTGCAGTAGTTACCATAGAGATTTAAATTTGGCTCTTTAATAAAAAGTACATGGGTTTGACTTTGAATGCATTAATTCTGGCTAGCAGTAGGTTTCCAAGTCAACTGTTTATGCAAGCAGCAGTGTTGGAATTTTGTCCTAGAAATCATTGTGGAACCATGTACTTACAATTATTAAGATCAGTTTCTTGAGATTTTAATGGATATGTTATTTATCGTGTAAATGAAATGTTACTTCCACAAAATAGATATGCACTATTTTTATGATATCGTATTCATTTACATTTCCAGAGGGAAAACAAAAGGTCATATTGAAATCTCTCTCTTCTCTCTCTTCTCTCTCTTCTCCCCCTCTCTCTGGGTCATGCACACACACACACACACACACACACACACACACACACACACACACACGTGTGTGTGTGTGTGTGTGTGTAGGAAAGCCAAAGGAAGAAGTCTTACACAATCCTCTGTTGATTTCTACCTAGCTCCCCTGAAACAGGGTCTTTTACTGAACTTGAGATACCACTTTTGGTTAAATGTATTCCAAATAAACCTCCTATTTAAACCCCTGTGCAGGTGTTACAGGGCATATGGCCACAGGTGGCTTTTTACTTTGGGATCTAAACTCAGATTGTTCTGCTGCGTTCTTACTCCTTCATATTCACAAATTTGGATATCAAATATTCTAATGTTAATTTAGAAATAATAAAAACAACAAACTAACAAACAAAAACAAAGAAGCAACCCACAACTAAAGATTGTAAAATGATACTGTAGACGTTTATGCTCTGGGTTTCTGATGTCACCACTAAAATTTACAAAACATTTTATTTTTATTTTTACGTGTGAGTGTACATGATGTATTGTTCATATCATTTGGTTTAGGCTCAAATATCCTCTTAGAGGTACTCCAGAACACTCTAAATCATAACATTCTTCATCACTCATCATTCAAGTTTGTTACAACACATTATATAGCTTCATTTTCTACCAGGTACATGTTTATCTAAATTATCAGAGTGATTACTATGCTAATTAACTTATTGTCTTTCATTTCCCAGTAGCATAAGCTCCATGAGACAGAAACTGTGCATATATATTCTGTACATCTGAATATATATTTCAGATAAAGTAAATGACCTAATTTAAATTGTTTGTAAACTACAATTTAATCTAAATGCAAGTATCTCATTAGCAAATTATATAGACATGTGCTGATAAAAATATTAAAGATTTGTGTATAATATTTTCTTAAACTTTCCATTTTCATATGAGAAGAGTTAAAGCTCAATTTCTAAAATAGTTCTAAGTCCATTCATCATATTTAGATATAAAAAGAATCAATCATTCCGTATAGGAGTATTTCAGGAACACATCAAATATAAATCATCAGGACAATTGTCTCAATTTTTTTCCTATATTTTTATTAAAACATTTTTCATAGAATATATTTTGATCATATTTCCCCTCCTCCAATTTCTCTTTGATCCTCCTCACCTCCTTACCCATACAACATTATGTTCTCTCTCTCTCTCTCTCTCTTTCTCTCTCTCTCTCTCTCTCTCTCTCTATCTCTCTCTCTATCTATCTCTATCTCTATCTCTATCTCTCTCACAAACTTCCTTCCAAACATCAAAAAACAAAAACAAGAGTCAAACAAGACCCACAAACATCATAAAAACGTAGATCAATACAGGCAAAAGACCAATAAGACAAATAATGTCAAAACAAAGCAAAAGGAAACAAAAATACACAAAATACCATTGACTCATTGACTTCATTTTATGTTGACTAATAACTCCTGTGCATGTTTAAATGTTTTGTCTGATTAAGCATATTTAATGGGAAGCTTTACAAAATTTAGTATGAAGATAATATAACAAACATATTAATTTTTTGCAGATAAACTTACTTTGAGGACCCTATCAAATAACAATAAATGATCAAATAATCGAAGAGCTGCTTCTTTGAGAAGATGAAAATGATTGACAGACCCTTTCTGCAATTAACTAAAATAAAGAAATAGTAATCAAAATTAACAGAATCAGACATAAACAGAGAAAAATTGTAACAAATTCAAAAGAAAATTCAGAATAATATCAGGGAATACAATAAGAAACTTATGCACCATTAAACTTGAAAAACTAAAACAAATGGATGAGTTTCTGGATTCATCCAAATAACCAAATGTAAATCAATCAAAAGCGATAAAGAAGTGCACTTCATTCTCACCAAAGAAACAATGAAGAAGGCATCACAATCCTGAAAATATGTGCACTAAACTCCGGTCCACTCAATATCATAAGCAGCTTACTACAGAACTTAACAACAGAATTAAATTCCAATTCAGCAGAATTATTTTATTTCAATACTTCACTGTCTCCAATGGACAAAATATAAAAATAAAGTCATCAATAGTTTAAAGAGACTCACAAAATAAGGATATTGAAAGATTAATGAAAAACCTTCAGAATAAAAAGCAAACCCAAGCCCACATGGATTCAAAATATAATTATAGCAGATTTTCACAGAAGAATATAGACAATACTTCTTAATTTACTCAACATAAGAAAAATAGAAGGAACACTTCCAAACTAATTTGTGAAGCCAGTATCACTCTAATTCCTAGACCAAGTAAAAACACACACACACAAAAATCTATAGTAAAAGTTCCTATGAAATCATCAATCATACTATCAAAGGGAATACAAATATACATGAAAAATACCACCCTCCATGATAGAGTTGGCTTTTCTTTTCTTTTCTTTTACAATATAATTTAATTCTACACATCAGCCACGGATTCCCTTATTCTCCCCCGTCATGCCCCCCTCACCTTTCCCCCAGCCCACCCCCCATTCCTATCTCCTGGCTTTATATCACAGGTGCAGTTAAATTTCAGTATGAAATAAAGGCAAACAAAAATGTCCTTTAGTGGATGACTGGATGATGAAAATGTGATGCATATATAGAATAGGGACTATTCAGCTGTAAAAAAATGGGGAGATATGATACAACTAGAAAATATCTTACTAAATATTGTACTCAGACAAATGATGCATGTCCTGTCCTTATCTAATGTGCATGCAAGTTATTGTTTGGAATAAAGAGTACATAATAGAAGACTTACTTTTCCTGGTTTAATTTAAGAAATGTAGTCCTCCATGTTATGAAACTTTAAGCTATTATAATTTAATAAGTAATGTCAGTAGTAAGTGCTTGTTAGTATCATTCTAAAGTTTTATTACTGTCTAATCTGCTTGGCCATTTTCTTTATTCTTCCTCTGGACATATAGAGAATCATACAATTATACCCTCATAACTTAAAATAAAATATATTCCAATCATACTTTTCCCCTCCCCCAACACCTTCCAAGTCTTCCCACCCACCAAACCCCTTTTCTTTCTTCTTGTCTTAAAAAAACAAACAAACAACAAAATAAACTGAACAGCAACAACAAAATAAAACAACACACATCATAAAAGTACAAAGTCAGCAGGGTATGACAAAAACAACTAAATTTCTTACATGGCACTTACTCAGTTTCATTTTTAAAATAAAAATTATAGACGTTATAAACTTTAGGAACACGCAAGGGATTTACTCTGTGGTTTAAATCTAAACACAGCGCCCAAAAACGAATAAGAGATATGTTTAACGGACAATCCAGAGGAGCAGACTAAACATTAGAAAACCTAGATATAAAGCCAGACACAATAGATACTAGCTATAATCCTTGCATCACAGGGTGGCTGTTGTGAGTTCTAGACTAGCTTGTGCAACACAGTGAGATCCTGCCTATAGCAATCAACAGCAGCAGCAGCAACAACATAAAGCCACAGAGTGAAGAAGGTAAGAAAAGAGGGATAGAGGAAATCTAACTGAGCATTGAAGCCAAGAAATATGTCTACTAGGGTGTTTTAGACTTAGCATGTGGTCAACAGGTGACTAGAGAGCTGTTTGTCGGATCAACTCACTAATGCTGGTTTATACTCTTTATAAGGTCATGTATACATAGGACCTCAATTTATCACCTCGTAACTTTATTAAAGCTGAATAAATTACTATATAAACAATATTACAGTTTCCTTAAGGAAAAGTGTTCCACAAAAACATATAAATCAAAATAATGAATAATATATTAACATAGTGTGATTAATTTCAATTCAGTGAAAGGCTTCCATCATATTCCAGTTCCTATAATATTTTTGGTAAAAAGAAAAGAAAGTAATGTATTCTACATTGACAGAAAATATCTTTTCCTTGTGCAGAAGAATTAAGCTTATAAAAAGGCAAAGAGTTCTACTAGAACTATTTCAGGAAGACTTTTATTAGAAATGATTTCCAACTAGCATATTATTCTCACTCACTTTCACTTGTTAAAATTTACATTGGATGGACATTTCTGGCAAAATTTCTGGTTTCTTGTAATATTGTACAACAGTTTTTTTTAGCTCCTTTTCACACTGTGTTCTGGGGCCTCTGCTTTTTATTGTGTTCAATAACTTCTTCCCACCCCACTGCCTGTACAGTTTGAAAAAAAGTCAATTTCACATAGTAAGACCTTTTTCTTGCTTAAATAACCAAATAAATGTATTTAACTTTACAATGGAATTTGTCTGAAAGAAAATTGGTACACAGAAAGCAGTCTTCTCTCTAAAGTAATTAATAAAAATATTATTACTAATGTTATAATAATAATAAATAATAATCCCATAATAATAGTCAAACTATATTTTTTCCAAATGAAAATTTTTGTTTTATTTAACTATAGGCCTATATTTAAATCAATTAATCAATAATTTTGAGTTTGGGGCAGGTATTGTTTTGTTTACTACATGCATTTTCAGTTTTACAATCTCATTTATTGAGAATACTGGGTTTTTTTCCTGACTAGCATTTGAATACTTGCTGACAATTTATGCTCATATATTTGTAGGTTTGTTTCCAGATTTTCAGTTTTGTTCCACTGCCTTCTATTTATTCTTATTCTACAGTCTTAATTATTATAACTAGCAATACATTTTAAATCATATCGTTTTTCAACTTTTTGTTTTACCAAAGTGATTTTAAGCATTCTATATCGCTTGTGTTTTTATATGGGTTTTAGAATTAGTTTGTCAAGTTCTGTGAAGAACAGTCCCCTGGAGTCTGTTTAGTGTTAATGCATGGGAGGAGGAAGCTGTTTGTATAATGTGGAAGCTATCAACAAATAAATATGGTACCTTTTAAAATTTACTTAGATCTTTTGCTTCTCACAGTAGGAAATTGCAATTTTATTATTGTCAGATAATCACTAGACCACGTTTTTGGTGCTATAATATAATAATAGTAATTTTTCAGTTGATGGAGTTGGGTTCTATATGGAAATGCAAATGACTATTGTATATTTTAATAGCATTTTAAAAATTCTGTTCATTTTTTGAGATTTTTGTGAGAATACTCAATGACAGTCTGAATATTTTCCTTCTCAAGATGTTTTGCTTTGTTTTTATAACATTGCATTATGTAAAGCTCCACTGTAAATTTAAGTAGAACTAGTAAGAATGCCAACTTCATCTTTTCCTCATCTTCCTGTGGGAGATATTCCATCTCATTTTTCCTTTTTTATTTTTTATGTGTGTATGTGGTCTGCATGTGTACATGTATGTGTGCATACATACACACCTGAATGCGTGTGTGTGTGTGTGTGTGTGTGCGTGTGTGTGTGTGTGTTAGACTCATGGTTGATTTTACTAATCATCCTGTATTCCTCTTCTACTTTACTTATTGAAGTAAGTACTGTTTCCCAGTTAAACCTAGAGTTCAACATATTGGCTAGCCTTGCTAGTTAGCTTGCTCTAGTCCTTATCTATCTCTGCTGGCCAGGACTAGAATTCTGGGTAAACTGTCATGCCCAAAGGGCAATTGTGTGAGTTTATAGAGATCTTGCCCTCCTTTCTGCTCAAATAGAGCTTTAATTACCAAGAACTTTTCCCAGCTCCTGCATTCCATTTTTTATTGCTACAAGTGTGTAAGTTTTATATTCAGTCTTTATTAACTTTTTTTCCACTGCAACCCCTCTATCAAATTTTTAATAATTCATTTGTTCAGAGAAAATTTTCCTTTTCTTTATCCAAAGGTAGGAGAATTGTATGATTTTTGTTAAAACTTTTCTCAAATCCATTCATTTGATCAATTTATTTTTCTTTTTCAGTTTGTTAATATGGAGATTTATATTGACTGGTTTTTAAACACTCAGTGAATAATGCATCTCTGTGATGAATTCCACTTAAATGTATAATATTTATTATTATCTTTTATAAATTTGAGAGATTAACTGTTAAAATCTTATAAGGTAGTTTTTAAATCCATGCTCACAAGGTACATTTGTTTGTAGTGCAGTATTGTAGAGATTTGGTTAAATTCATGTGTCAGAGGAATGCTGATTTTACAAAGTCAACAGAAACATATTACTTCCTTTTTAATTTCTTAAAATATTTGTGTTGAAATCTATGTATTTCGATAGAAATCTTTGATAGAATTCATCAGCAGTGTTATCTGGCTACAGAGTTCCTTCCTGAAAAAAATGTTCCCTATAATTCACATATTTCTTTGCTAGATGGGAGATTAATGTGTTGATTTCCAACGTGCTTTAACACTTTTCATTTTAAGAACATTGCCCATTTTATCAAGTTTCCTACGGTATTGTATAATTCTGTATTATCCACACTATTCTTATACATTTTTTATATAACTCAAATAATCGATCATTATGTCTCCTTTCTCTTTCTCAGCATTGGTAATGTTTGTCATCTCTGTTTTCTACAAGTTCAGAAAGAATTTTTTACTAATTTTCCTAAGGAAACAGACTTTCTGATTTAATCTTTCATTAAAATTTTACTCTTTTATAATTAATTCACCTCAGCTTTCATCCTTTTATTTCTTCTCATGTAGGTAACTTGGGAGACACTTTATATATGTGTTGCATATTCAGGTCTTGAAGGGCTTTTTATGTAAGCATTCTCTCATGACAAGATTTTAAGGATAAGGTTATTATTAAATGATATTCAGCAATGATATGGTTTGCTCAAAGCTATTAAGTTTATTACCATATTTCAAGAGATGACTTCTATGATACAGTTCACATGTGGGAAACAGTAATACTCAAAATCTAGTCCATAATTCATTTTTTCAAACATATAAAGTATTGCTCTGTCTTTCACATTATAAAGATGGACAAACTAAAACTTTGGGAATATACTAACAATTCCAACTTACTTCCAAAGATAGTACTAGAGTTGGGTTTTGGGCCCAGGCTTCTTAACTTTAAATACAAACTTCTACTCATTATTCTCTCATGGCTTGTAGAAAGGCTTTTTCCAGTCTTGCTTTCTTAGACTTTCTTCTCAAATTAACTCAACCGACTCAGCAATTGGCAGATTATTTTCATTGTCACATGAACAAAATGATATGGAATGTCAGGACCACTGTTCTTTGTGTTGTTATTACCATTCCCTGTGCTTTTGTTTATGAAATGTAAGGAATTTTGCTAGCAATATATGTTGGCTAACATGTTGATAAAATTACCATTTGAAGACAGCCAACACTTTTATAGTAATTCGGAATTCATTTTACTTCATCATTTATTCCTCACTTAGTCTTTTTTCTACAAAATCTACAGGTCTATAAACTCTATAAAATCTCAACCGCTTACCACCTTCCAACAATTAACAGTTCATTGTTCTCATCCCTTCTATAATTATTTTCTCAAATACTAATTCCTAATATATTAATAAATTTTATTGATCTGTGTATCATCATTCCCCTGTACTAAAATATAAGTTTCACAAGACCATCAAGTTTGTCTATCACTATCATATACTCAGAATTTATTGAACTCAATAAATATGGATTATTACACTTATCTAACTTGCTAATATCCAGAAGTTCTTACATTTACCTAATCAAAATAAGTGATACCACATTGAAAAATAAAGACAATTGGCAATGCATTCTTTTTTCTTTAAAATTTCCTTAAGCCTTTCCAGTATACTAATATGTTCTATATTCCAAATATTTCTAATGTTTGCTTACAAAGGTAACTAAAAAATCCACAGCTACAAAGCCACACAAACATTATTACGCTAGTCAATTATTCTGCTGAGGTGAACTGGTTTGCTAACATGAACATATTTGACATATATAAGAAAAATATCAGATTTTTTTTTGTCAATAACACTTATACCTTATAGGAATGCTACTCCTTCAGAGTAAGAACACATCATACCTAGTCATCTTTGTATCCTATGTAAAATATAGGTCTGTCATGAATATGTAACCTGGATAGTTGACTCAAGGTTTTAGGAAATATCACAATATATTCTCCTGAGAGCAACCCATAGACAAATGAGGTGTGTGCTTAAAGCAATAATAAGGTTTGAAACCTTCTAAAACAGTCACTAGTGAGTAATTTGTCAATATTCCTAAACAGTTGACCACAGAATCTACTGTCATTTTTCAGGGTTCTGATTATTCTTAGTGCCATCAGTTACTTGACATCTGTATGACCCTTTTAGCATATGTGTAACTTCGTCCTATTTCCTGATCAGACTTTTCTTAATAATCATATTAGTCATGCAGTTATCTTTGAACATATCATCCCGTCTCCCTCCTATGTGGAAGGTATGTAGTCATAGAAAGAGGGGCTATGGATAGATAATCAAGCTCAATATGCAAAGAAAGAGATAATAGAACACTTTAAGAAAGCAGGAAACACAGAGAAGGTAAGCAATTGGGTCAGCAGTGGCAGGACTGTTGCTCTGTTAGTTGTTTTCCACACAATCCCAGCAAGTGCCCAGAAAGTCTCTAGGAATAAGAACTTACAGACCTTTATTATTTCCTCTAAGAATAAAAGCAAATTGTTTTGTGCTTATTAATATTTTCCTTCCTTCCTTTCTTGCTTTTATTTCTTTGCTTGTTTTGATTTTGGGGGGTCAATTCTTATTTCTGTAATTTCCACATCTATACTGACAAGAATTTGTCTACAAATGGCTGCAAATAAATATTATATAGACCCGAGAGTAAGAAGACAGTCCTAATCATGGTTCTGACTGTTGGTTGACAAGTCACACATAGTATAAATATGTACAGTAATAACTAAAAAAATCTATTTATGGTTATGATAATCATCTGGCTTATAGACAAATGTAACACAAACAGGCAGTTCTATTGATTTTAAAGCATCTCAACTACTTCAGACAAACCAAATTCTACATTAGAAAAAAATGAAACTTTGTTCAATAATTTAATAACCATCTTTAATAAATGATTTTGGATATTTTTAATTTTAATTTTATTTTTCTTCATATATATATGTGTGTGTGTGTGTGTGTGTGTGTGTGTATACCATGCGTGCCTGGTGCCTGCATCATTTGGAAGAGGATGATATATGTCCAGAACTAAGGTTATAAATGATTGTGAAGCACCACGAGGGTGCTGGGAATTAAATCTGAACCCTCTTTTAGAGTCTATAAAAACACCAAGTATTTTCATGCATTAAGCCATCTTTCTATTCCCACAATTTTAATAATTTTTTTAGACAGTTTCACATAATTTTGTGTTAGTGGAAAACAGACTTTCAACTTGAAGGTCAAAATTAATTTGCAGCTGATTACATAAATCTACTCAGATTCTACCCATTAAATTTTACAATTGATTCTGTTAAAAATTATATTGTTTTAAATGCTTTGTATTAAATTTTATTAAGGAATAGTTAGTCTCATTAAAATAGCTCATTAAAATAATATGTGCAGTTGAAGGTAAAATACGTGAAACTCTTTTTCTATTTCTTAGAATAGAGATACTTTTGGGGGGCTGCATTTCCAATTTTGCCTATAAAATATTAAAGGACCTTATATAAACTTTGTTCTCAGTTCTCATTTATTTAGTCCTTTTATTAAGTGAATTTGTATTTTTCAAAAATAATTGTTAAGTATTAATGTCCAATGGTTGCTGGAACAGTCATGCTTCTTGCAGAATTATCAGAATCCTTTGGCCACAGCTGATCTTAATGTTCCTTAAGAACAAATTCATGCAGCACTTGCAATTCTGGTCACATGAACACTTCAAAACATGAGTTAAAAACACAAGATTGGTTTAAGGAGAAATGCTTCAATCAGAAAATGAAGCCACTCTATTCCAACAATGGAAAACCCTAATACATTTTGATTATAAATGAAAATGATTTGAAAGTATAAAATTCCAAATTTAACAGTAAAGCTTGCATGCAACAGGACTCTAGTAAAGGTTTTAAAATAAACATATATTGACCATATGATCAGTAAGTTGCATCACTTTGGAAAATTTGACAGTAAATTATTGGGTGTGATGGTGCATGCTACCACATACTATGTTCAGAGTTTAAAAATAAAGAAAAATTCAATTACCCTAAAAGACATTTCAAGATTCTCTCCACCCCAGATATCCATTCCTGCATCGTAAGTTCCTATCTCTTCAAAGTAGTTTCTGTCAATAGAAAATAGGCCACCAGCCATAGTAGGGGTCCTAGTTGAAAACAAAACAAAAAGAAAAGAATATGTTTTGAAAACAATGTGTGGAGTTTAGTGATACTACAGCAAATACTTTTGACATCATAAATACTAAAATATTCCTCAAAACTTCAATGAAAACACAATGTCAAGGTGTGAAAGCGTCTACAATTTTTAAATTGCATTTATATTTCACACGTTTTACAAAACTCCATTAAATCATTTTGTTTTATTAGTAGTTGATAAAACAGAAGCAAAGAAGAAACCCTGCCCATTTAAATCTGAGGCTTTTACATCCTCTGAGGCAGAGCAGAGAGAAGGTGCTGCCTTTCACATGGTCCTTAAAGAGATTCCCTGATCTCAAAGACACCAGTGGTGATCTTGGCCACAGAATTACAAATCATTTTAATGTGAGCTCCAGGAAACTAAGAATGTGCCTTCTCTATGAAAAAAGATCCATTTCTTATATCAATTCAAAAGTATAAACTGTTATGAAAATGTCTGCAGAAAGCATCTAATGTTGGTTATGGAAGCATTTTATACAAAGGAGGTAAAGGAGCTTTTAAATCCAATTGTTTGTTATTCACGAGACATTTTAAAAGATAAAATTATCTGTCTAAATCTAAAGATATACACCAATCCTATACACTATTATTCAGAGGTATTGAAGTGTTTTAACATGGAGTCTAAGATTTTTTATCTACAAATAAACTTTTATTTGCTTCTCATGTTCAAAATTCCTCTATAAGAACTAGAATTTTTGGCCAGTGAAACCTGTAGGTTAACTGTAGATCTTCTATCCCTCATCTCCTCCAAATCCAACCCCCCAATCTCATCCCAAGCTCTGAAGCCGACCACCTGCCACACGTTCTCCTCATTCTCTGCACCCATTTGCAGTGGATCACCTAGATCTTCCCCTTCTAATTATCCTCCCTACACTCGTATCTTTATTTAAGCCACAAATCCAGCAAGCAATCCTTGGGAACCCACAAATCATTCAAGCCAGGGAGTCAGGGAGGCTAGCTGGAGATCTTCACCTCTCTCTCAGCTCTTCCAAGTTCAATCCCTGAGTCTCATTCAAAGAACTTTGTAGCAGACCACCTACTTTGATTCTCTTCACTCTGCTGCCAATCCTGGGAGACTAAGTAGATCCTGATGTAACACCCTGCTTTCCTCCCTTCTAGAGGCCACATATAGCAGGATCCTAGTAGAATTCCTACCAGGCAACACACAACCAGCACACTGCCCTAAGAGCCAGAGAGAGAAAAAAATAAACAAACAAAAACAAAACAAACAAACAAAATCAGGGAACAAAATACCCACCCAAAAAGACAAGACCAGATATTAACACCTAAATTAGAATCTTGCCAAACCCAGATGGCTAGACTCTAGCATAAAACCACCGACAGGACAATGTGCCTCCACCAGAGCCTAGCAACCCTAGCACAGTAGGCCCAGCGATCTGCACCATAGCTTAAACACAAGACAAAGACCTTGAAATAAAACAATCCTGCCAAAAGCATCCAGGAAATCTGAAACAATATGAAAAGACCATTTCTCAGAATAATAGGAATAGAGGAAGGAAAAGAAAGCCAGCTCAAAGGACAGAAAACATTTTCAACAATTCATAAGAGTAAACATCCCTACCCTAAAGAAGGAGATGTCTATCAAAGTATAAGAAACAGACAGAATACCAAATGAAGTGGATAAGAAAAGAAAGTCCCCTCCCACAAAATAAATAAAAATACTAAACATACAGATCAAAGAAATAATATGAAAAGCTGTAATGGAAAGAGATCAGGTAACATATAAAGGGAAGACCTATTAGAATTATAACCAAATTCTCTGTGAAGGCTCTAAAAGCCAGAAGGGCCTGGACAGATGGTTTGCAAACCTTAAATGACAACAGATACTAGCCTAGACTACTCTACCCAACAAAACTTTCAATCACCATAGATTTAGAAAACAAGATATTCCATAACAAAGTCAAATTTAAATATCATCTTTATCTAAATTCAGTACAGAAGGTATTAAAAGGAAAATTCCAACCCAAAGAGGTTAACTGCATACAAGAAAACACAAGGAATAAATATTGCCAGACCTGAAAATCTAAAGCAGTGAAATTAACATGCACTCACTCACTCACTCACTCACTCACTCACTCATACCACCACTACCATCACCACCACCACAACAACAAAATAACAGGAATCCATGTCACTGTTCATTGATGTCTTTTAACATTAGTGGTCTCAATTTTCAAATAAAAGATACAGACTAACTGAATGAATAAAAAAACAGGATTCATCCTTCGGGTACATACAAGAAACAGACATTAACATAAAGGATAGAAATGATCTCAGGGTAAAAGGATGGAAAAATATATTCCTAAGCAAATGGACTTAAAAAGCAACCTGGTGAAGCCATTTTAATATCTGACAAAATAGAATTCAAACCACAACTAATCAGAAGAGATAGGGAAGGTCACTGCATGCTCATCTATGAAAATCCACTAAGAGGACATTTCAATGCTTATCATCTATGTCCCAAACAAAAGGGATTGTTGGTGTGATTGAACGTAAAAGAAAAACTACTGTGGCTTAAAACACATACTGACCCTCAATCACCTACAGAGGAAGTATTCAATAACCAACCCTCAGTACCAGATAGGTCATCCAGACAGAGACTAAACACAGAAATTTGAGAGCTAACTAATGTTAAAAACCAAATGAAGAAACAGATATTTACAGAACATGTCACCCAAACACAAAATAATATATCTTCTCAAAACAACATTAAACTTACTCCAAAATTGACCACATACTCTGACACAAAGAAAGTCTTAGCAGATACAAGACAACTGCAATAACACCCTGCATCCTATCTGATCATCAAAGATTGAAATTGCATATCAACAACAGCAGAAAGATTACAAACTCATGGAAACTAAACAACTAGCTACTGAATAAAAATATAGAAATTAAGAAAGAAATTAGACTTTCTAGAATTGACTAAAAATGAATATACAACAAAGCCAAACTTGTGAGACACAAAGAGGCAAGTTCATAGCACTAAGGACCTATATTTAGAAAGAGAGAAAGAGCTATCATAGTGGCAACTCAGTAGCACACCTGTAAGTTCTAAAACGAAAAGAAGAAATCACACACCAAAAGAAGTAGACAGAAACATATAATTAAAGCCAGGGCTGAAATCATTACAATAGAAACAAAAAAAATCAATAAACAGAATCAGTGAAACAAAGAGTTGGTTGAGAAAATCAACAAGATTATCAAACCCTTATCAGAATAAATAAAAGGCAGGAGAGAAGACCCAAGTTAATAATATTAGAGATGAAAAGGGGGTCATAACAACAGACACCAAGGAAATGGAGAGAATAATAAGGATATAATTTGAAAAACCTGTACTCCACCAAAATATAAAAATCTAAAAAACAAAGTGTAATTTTCTCAATACATAACATTTGCCAAAGTTAAATCAAGATTAAATAAGCAATTTAAACAGATCTATAATTCCTAGCAAAATATAAGTATCCATTAAGTCTCCCATCTGAAAAATTTCCAGTGAAAAATGTTTCTAGTGTAGAATGCCACCAGACTTTCAAAGACATGTGAATGCCAACTCTCCTCAAATTATTCCACAAAATAGAAACAGAAGGAACATTGAACAATTTGTTTTAGGAGGCCACAGTTACCCTGATACACAGTCCACACAAAGACCTCAGACAGAGACAGAATTTTAGACCAATTGCCCCTATGAACATAGATCCAAAATTATCAATAAACTACTAGCAAACTGAATCCACATATAAATCTAGAAGATTATCACCCATATCAAGTAGGCTTCATTCCATAGTTGCAGGGATGGTTCAATATATGTGAATCAAAAAATGTAATCCACAATATAAGTAAACTGAAAGATAAAAATTGCAAGGACATTAAATGCTAGAAATACCTTTGACAAAAATCTAACACCCCTTCACGATAAAGAACCTTGAGAGATAAGGGATACAATAGACATACCACAACATAATAAAGGCTGTTTACAGAAAGCCCATAGCCAACACCAACTTAAATGGAGACAAACTCAATGCAATTCCATTAAAATCAGGAAAAAGGCAATGTTGCCCACTCCATACCTATTTAATATGGTACTTGAAATTGTAACTACTTCAATAAGATAGCTGAAGGAAATTAGGGGGATATAATTGCAAGTGAGCATGTCAAAGTATCTTTATTTCCAGATGATATGATATGATATATAAATAACCCTAAAAATTCCACAAGAAATCTCTACAGTTTATAAACACTTTCAGCAAAGTAGCTCAGTGTGAAATTAACTCACAAGACTCAGTAGCCCTCCTATACACAATTGACAAATGGACTGAGAAATAAATCAGGAAATAGCATTTCCCAATTGGCTGAAATAATATAAGATATTCAGGGGTAACTTTAAGCAAACAAGTGGAAGACATGTACGATAACATTTTAAGACACCAAAGAAAAAAATTAAAGGAGGTATCAGAAGAAAGAAAGATCTCCCATTTTAATATAATAAAAATGGCATTCCTACCAAAAGCAATCTACTGATTCAATAAAATACCCATAATTACAACACAATTCATTAAAGATCTTGAAAGGACAATGATTAGCTTCATATGGAGACACAAAAAACCCAAGATAGCTAAAGCAATCCTGAATAATTAAAGCACTGATGGAGATATCAAAAAATGGATAAGCCAACTGAAAATTGTGATGCAGAGCTAAAGAGAAATCTCAAAAGAGGAAACTCAAACAGGAGAAACACTTAGAGAAATATTCCACATCCTTAGTCATCAGGGAAATGCAAATCAAAACTACTTCAAGATTTTTATCTTGTACCCTTCAAAATGGCTCAGTTTATATGTGGGTATTAGCTGTTAAGTCAATGATAAGCAAGCTACAAAGGTTAGGACTAGAGTAAGGGACTAGGGTGGAAAGATAGATTTCACTAGAAAAGGAAAATAGAATAGTTATTGAGGATGAAGTGGGGAGGAGAATAAGAAATGTACAAAGGAATAAGGGAGGAAATATATGAGGAGAGAAAAACTAAGTGCCATTTGTGGAACAGTATGGAAACCTACCTAGCACAAAAATCTTCCTAAGTGTGTATATACATATACATATATATGTGTGTGTGTCTGTGTTTATATATATATATGTATATATATATACATATATACATATATATATATATGATCTAAATGAAATCACCAAATACTGAGGTATACATGTCCCCAACTAGCCATCTCACATCACCAAGTGAAGCTTCAAATAGCAGGGTTGGGTGACATCTAGTCGAGTCACAAAGGATAACATAAGAACCTCCAAACAACCCATGCAACTGCCAAGACTACAGGTTGCATGCTACCAAAGGAAAAACATAAACACCAACCTAACCACAAATCCTTGGATCAACAATGGTGTCTTGCCTACAAGTTATGGCAGGGCAATGGTGGCACAAAATTTGTGGGAGTAGCTAACTAATATATGATTTGAGTTGAGGCTCATTCCAGGAGATGGAAGTCATATCCTATGCTAGGATGACCAAGGACCAAGACTAGGTATCCCAGGGACCTAGGGTAAAACCAAATACTACTGTTCTTTCTTATTTTCTAAAAAGTCAAAATAAAATACTTCCTAATGATAGTTTGCTCTATTCAGAGATCAATGCTTTTCTCAACTACCATCAGAAAATCTTCCTCCTGCAGTAGAAAGGGGGAAAATTACTGAGACCCACAGCCAAACATTATGCAATGAGGGAGAGATGTTGGAACTCTTAGTCACCACTGGGAAGTCTCCATCAAATCCCTCCCCTCAGGACTCAGGGAACTCAGTTGAAGAAATGCAAAAAGAATATAAGAGCCAGAGGGGATGGATGACACCAAGAATACAAATCCATTACATCAACAGGATCAAAACCCATATAAACTTAGAGAGACTGAGGCAATATGCACAGGGGTTACATGTATCTGCACCAGATAGGCAGTAGAGTTGAAAGGAAAAATGAACACATGCCTCCATCTCTAATCCAGATGCAATTTCCAATTTATATCCACTTACAAGTGAAAACCTAGTTTCCTCCAAAGGAGTCTCACTGGAGAGGAGGCATGTCCAGCAGTAGTTGGCCAAAAAAACAAACAAGAAACCCATGGCATCTTTGGAGATGACTTGTCTCACAATGTCATGTCAGGGATTTCTTTTATTTTTTTTAAATCTTTTTTATTACATATTTATATATTTTTCTTTTTGGCTTTTCTACATGGCTTTTGCATATATATTATGACTTCCAGTTTAGTGTTTTTTATGGGATTCTTGAGTGTGTAAGCAAATAGGGTTCTGTTTCTTGTGCCCTCTCTTTTTCTTTTATTTGTTAGTTTTGTCTAGTTCAGATGGGTTACTTCTTATTTTATCTTATAATTTATGGCACAAAAGAACAAAAATATCATGTTCAGTTTATATAGGTTTAATTAACTTTAATTTATTAAGACAGTGATTCACGTATAAACTGTATCTTTCTTTTAGGGAATGGTAAATGAATATACTGAGACAAATTTTTTTCTAATCCCTAGTAGAAGTACATTGGCAATGAAGTCTGAATGTTACTGGGCACAGTAGATCCAGCCTCCATTGCACACTACCAGCATAGGGTCTTTCTTTTAATGTTTAATTAATTTGAGGGCAGGTCTCAGTTTGTCACTCAGGAATGCCTGGAACTCACAATCTTGTCTTCTAGTGATGGATTGCAGACATGGGCCATTACACTTAGCTATGTGGTATCTTTCAGAAACAACTCTCACCCTTGGTTAATATCCACAATAGGCTGAAACTACCTGGACATGGGTTGGGTACCAAATGGTACTGTGGAGAGTTCCCTGCTCATTCTAATGCTCTGCCAAAGAACAAAAGTAGTGAGCAAGTAATTTAAATTTGGAATGCAAATGCTGATTTTGTGAGATTTTTTTAAGAACAATCCAACAAAACTCATTGCTTTACAAAAATTATATTCCCCTCTGCTAAAAATCACACTGATGTTTTCTAATTAAATAGCACAGTTGGTGGAAAAACTGCCTAGTAATACTGTAGGTGGACCTCATCCATCTTGCAAAATTTTGTCACCAGTGTTTTCACAGCTTTGTATTTAGATAATGATCTGAATACACAGCCCATCAGGTACAGTAGGTTCAGCTTGGTGGTCTCAGAGTTGTTTTGTTTTGTCTACTCCTGCTGGGTTCCTATCATATAGCGTATCATTGACCTTCTGAGTTGTAATGTGGAACTCTAAGAAAGCTAAACAGATGGTAATTATGAAGTGAACATAACTTCACCTGACTGGGCCTTGGGAACTATATGATAATAACTATACAAGGTATTATAGCACTACAGAGTACATTTTACACAATTAGGGACAAAAAAAGCACTGCAATTAACCTATAATAATGCAACCAAATGCTTAAGAATGTTAATTAATGCATTTTTAATAATCAGTTCAGAGATCATCTATTTAGCTTCTTCTTGACAAAGTACTAATACATTTTAAGTATGTGCGTTAAATTTTATCTTGCAGTTGATCATCATTCTTATAAATGTGTGAGAAAAACAGAATAAATAAAAATAAACTATCTGTAACTATAAGGTTGAATCAAATAACTTTTACTTATTTTTGAGTAGTAGGAAACAAAAACAAACTAATGATTCCTTAATATAATCTTATAATTTCTGAAGATAGATGCTTTCAGAGAGACTTGACGTATTTGAATTATTAGTTTGTTTGAGTAGTTCACTTTATAACATTCAATGACTATAAATGTTATCCATGTTGTTTAGCATGTTCTTCCTAAGTTAACTGCTTTATAATATCACAAATAAGCTATGTTTTCAAGTATGTGCACTTTTACGTGTTCAGTGCCTAGAAAATGAAAAATCTGGATCATCATTGAATTAGCTGAAATAATTTACTTTCCAAGGTGTGTCTACATAGTAATGAAACCACCAACCAAAGCCGTCAACATGGTCTGGGTAATAATCATCCAAATGACTATAAATATTACAAGGTGTATGGATAGGTGAGGGAGAATTGATATACTAGGTGCAACACACTCAGTATAATGCCCAGCACTCAATGGACCGTTAATAAGATTAATATATTAGCTAATGTATTCTTGCTCACATTATTATTGATAGTAATTGCCATATTCTGTTCATAGTTAAAGTTCCTGAGCTAACCTATGATCTCACATTAGTAACCTCTTTTGGGGATTTTTGCTTCATCCCCACATCCCCCTATAGTGTTCTGCCACAGCTGAGAAGAAGTACTGATTGTGTGCCCTCATTTTGAGTAAGTCAATTCTTCCTTCAATGCAATGTGCCTGGCTAAATTTGTAATATACTTCCAATTCTGATACAGAGACCCAGAGAAGGCTGTAAAAATGGTGAGAGGAGCCAACTGCTTCTTCAAGACCAACCTATAAATTTTTGTACTTGATACACAACCATCTGTTTGTGCTTATTTGTCCCTATGTTTTATTTTCAAGTGTATTTTTTAAATTTTGGATTCCTTTTAATTATCTAGTGATTAATGCAATGCACACAACCCAAAGTCCATATGCATTAAGCACAAACTCTCTCATGGTTTCCATGGATATATTTATAGATCTTCCCCATACTCTTCTATTCTTTCTTATTTCACAAGAAAATCAATCTGATTTTCTCTTACAGGTTAAAATCTATGTCATGACCTCAGCTAGCTCTTTTGACTACAGTTGGCACCTTGTTCATTTCTTGTTGCATTTATGTTTCAGGCCTTGGACTTCTAGATTGGCCCCTTGAGCTTGCAAACCTGCCCAGTTGCAGTCTATATTGAACCAAAGTAATCTTCACTCCATCTCAGGAATCTTTCATAGGAGAGGCTGACATTTCCTATGGCCTTACTGGAAACCACATTGAAAGCATCCTTTCTGCATATTCCCTTGATTCCCTTTCACCTCCTAAGTGAAGTTGGATCGGTCTCCCTGCACTGCAATAAGTTCTTTCCGAAGGGTCCCCATTGATTCTGAACTCAGGCAGCCTTTCTTTAACTGCTTCCTCTAAAAGCATTTAGCACCATTCATCAGTCGACCTGCTTGAAATTCTTTCCACCGCTGGCTCTCAGTGAATTGTCTATAGAGGTTTTTGCTTCCACTGTTTTTATGATCCTTATTGATAGTCCATCCACTTCCTCATCTGGCTGCTGCTAGATTGTGGACAAGTACTTAGACTAGCATAAGTCACTTATGTAAAATATGGCATTACATGTTTTGTCTGTGTATTTACTTAATAACTATCATACCTTGTTTGATCTGTAGCCTCCCTAGGGTCTCCCTGGGTGCTGTTCTCATTCTCTGTTTTTTAGTTTCATGAGGTCTTTCATCATATGCTTTCAACTATGAGACTGACAACTACTCTGTGTTTTCTCATTTCCTCCCTTGCACTAAATACATCTTTCTAATCACTCACTACATGTTTCTGTTTAAGAAAAAAACACCTACTATAGGATAATACAATGAAAAAATATGTTTCATATTTCAAGTTTAAATCTGCTTTAATAATGTCTCAGTGCTGAACTCTTCAAGTGTTTTCATTTTATTAAATCATCAAATATGATGGCTTTGTTTGATTTAGCACTTCAGAAATCAGAAGGAAACTGAATGTTGTTTCTCTTCCTTTTTTCACACTGTACAATGTATTTGGAAGAGATAAACTAAGCAAAGATTCAGGGCCCTTCTCTTGAGATGACTGATGTTAAATGTGGAATGTAATTTAAAAGTTTTACAGACAAAGCAAGTTCTGTGGGATATTGCATAGCATAGCAATCATCTTTGCATAGGGTTTTGGAGAGTTGCATTTGGCACTGGAGAAGATATTGGTGATTTTAGAAGGGTTTATGCTGGCTTAGACACTGGGTAAGGAAACTTACTCAAATCCTAGAAGGTTGAAAACACAATCCCAGTGCTGTTTTAGAGGCTAAAAGAAATAAGTTCTGGTTATTGTGTGCAAAACCCTCTTTTGTGGGTAAAGAAACAATTTCCTAACAAGGCTAGAACTTGAATATTCCGTCTTGTGCTTAAAGGTCTCACTTCAAATATAGGAAAATCCTGCTTTTTTCCTTTTTCTATTTTTTTCTGTAATACTCATAACCTGATATCCTATCATCTAAAGGATGCTTAATATTTGGTGCAAAAGGTTTTTATTACTGTTGTTGTCATATTTTCATTTCATAATAAAGATGTGTCAAAATAAGCAACAGGGCTAATGGGAACCAGTTGAATTCAAATGCTTTGACTAATATGGCAGTGTTATTCAGTGAATAAATCTCATACAGTTTAATGAATAACACTAAGAATTTTGTATACTACCTTGCTTATTCTCACCTCAACACATTGTAATAAAAATCTTGCAAATATTCCCTAACCATGGGGAAATAAGAAAATACAAACATATTATTTCTAGAAAGAATATAGCTTCAAAGGTTTCTATTTAAGAGGGAATGTTTACAATCTTGGGAAACCACATATATTAGACTTGAAGATAAGGATGGAAGAATGGTAACAGCTCAACCATCAATTTTCAGCCTTTTCTTTCAAAACATTTATTCTGCTCAAATTGTGGACATTCCCTATGCTTTTGTCTTGATACTTTGTTGCATAAGGATATAGTACATGTTTTGTCCCTATGTAGTTCTGTTTTTCTCCATTTTAAAGCATATTTTAGATGGCCTGACAAGTGTCTACTAGAAGATCAAATAGACTGAAAATTATACATTATTATTAAATACAAGAATCTTTTCTCCACAGGTGATTTTATAAAACTTAATATGTACATTTAATCTATCACACTATAGAAACTAGAGTCACTGGTGACTTTGAAGGGTCAGAATGACAAAACTAGTGAGAGGTGAGTGAAAAAAGAAAGAGTTGTAAACAAGTTGTAGGAAAAAAGCAAGGTGTAATAAAAAGCCTGAAGGTGTAACTCAGGGGCATGGCACTTAGAGGCTAGGCATACGGTTCATTCGGTTCAGTGCTTGCTTAATATGCACAAAGCCCTACTTTCCATTCCTGCATAAAATCAGATATAATAGCACATGAAATGTATAATGCTACTGGGTAGGTGGAAGAAGAAAATTCATAATAAACTCAAAACATATTCTGCTACATAGCAAATTAAGAGTTGACCTGAGATAAATGAGAACTAATCTCAAAACCAAATGAAACAGAAAACTAGCAAATAACAATTGAAGTCAAAAAGAATGTTCAATTTTTGTTAGATATATTGGGGTATGAGCTTATAAGTAAAATAGTAGCAGCTACAAATATTTGCTATGCAAACACAAAAAGTAAATCAAACAAACATCAACTTCAATGACATAAAAATACTAATGAATAGTATGACAAATTTTAAATTATGCAAAACTGCATTTGAAGAGAGGCTCTGGGAGGGAACATGACACTGATGGAGGTGGAGCCCATTAGTCTTATGGCTTCTTATGCATTTAGACACTAGTCACACTGACTGTGCAATGCTAACATGTCCCATTATCAGGAATACATTTTCAATACAGCTTACTTCTGTCAAGGGTATTTCTCATTTAATAGTTTGTGTCACTTTAATTCCTTACATGACTTAAGCAAGCATGAAAGAATAATTTTCATTTTAATCATTAAAAAAAGTACCAGATTTCTCCCCAAAGACAGCTTTTACATTGCTCCCCTGGGAGCACACTGGAATATTATAGAGAGAGCACTTGAGAAAATTTTATATGAGGACATGGCAGTTGTAATCAAAGGTATTACTAATCATGTTATCAACTTTATTTACTATACTTTAGACACACTTAATTCTAATTAAATAAAGGGTAATTGTGTATCAGATAAATGCTAATAATAAAGGACATAAAAGTGAGTAAAATATGTCCTGAATAAAAGCCAATAATGAAATATAGGTGTGTGATTCATCATGATAGCAAAAATTAAACAAATATCTAAAGCTATTTATATACTCTCAGGATACACTTAACAGGGTAGTGGATGGAAGAATGAAAGAAATAATATTAAGAATATTAATAGCAACTAAATGGGAGTTAAGATGTGGTGACTGCAAGTTAATAGATGAGAAATAACCAAGAGGTCTCCTATAAAGAAATATATTTTAATCAGTGAGAAATTAAAGTGGAAACAAGTCTCTTTATAACTATTTATTGAGCATCAAATTCAGAGCATAATTAAAATATGAATGTAACCAGTAGGATTTAGTCACATTTTTCCCAGAAATATACACTGCTGTAGCATTAACATAGCTAACTACTGTACACCCACATTCAATCTGCATGTTCTGACCTCTTGCTTCATCTAGAATACATAAAGTATTGAAGAGTAAAATGCTCTACAGCAGAGATTGCTGTGAGTGTTTGTATGTGCAGGATCCAGCATTATGACCAGCAAGGTGCATGAAGTGCATTTCTACACAGAACCATGCTGATCTCACTATCTAAATCAAGTCACCTAAAATTTCATGTGCCAGAAAGAAAGTGACACACATATTCCAGTGACTGTTAGTTTTAATTGTCAACTAGGCACTGAGTGAGAGGCTGTGAAAATCAGTCTGTCCTTGGAGCATGTCTTGGGTGGAATTGTCTGATGTGGGAAGACCAAGCCTCAATTTGTGCAGCAGCACCATCCATGAGTTCAGGACCCTGGACTTCATGATGGCAGAGAAATCTGTCTGGGAACATGTATGCATTCCTTTCTTGCTTCTGTTTCCTGAAAATGTGGTGTGATTAGCTGCTTCATTTTCTGATTCATTTTCTTATCTAATATGATGGACTGTAACTTGGAACTGTGAGATAAAATGAACCCTGCCTATTTTAAGTGGCCTTTGTCAAGCTATTTTATCACCAAAACAAAAATAGAAATAAGGTACCCCAAACTGACAGGGCTATTTTCATTAAGAAGCAATTTTGCTAAGGGTCATCTATTTCATTGGGTATTGTATGACTAACAATAGTCATACAGACTAATGTGTTCAGTGTGTTTCAAACTCAGTCATTTCCCAGGAAGTACATTCCAAATTGAATGCCACCAACTTAAAAGGTCATCACTATAGTTGATTGTGTAAATTGGTGGCATTAAACATATTTCTTCCACCTGTGTTTGAGACAGGGGTGCTAAACTCTATCTCTCCAAGCTCAAGAAAGAAAATAAATGACAACTGACCCTCAGGCTTAGAGTTAGAGACACAAACATAGGAGTTACAAGGGTGGTAGTAGTTTCTTGTGTCTTTTGTGTATTGGTGGTTCTTGGGTGGAGACAAGAAGAAAGGCTGGGATTTTGCATTAAGAGTTTTCAATAACCACAATTTCCAAAATTTGTTTTAGATATCTCATTTCAATGTTGGTGATTTTCTGCAAGTGTGAACCACTAAAACTAAGCAAATAAAACTCATTTAAAGAACAGTCTTTGGCCCACAAAGTTGCTAGATCATGGTCTCTTACTTAAGAATCTGGTTACTGCGTTGTACAGACAACTGACATGCCAAATGCTATCAAAGAACATTTCTGATTAGAGAAAACTAAGTACTCCCAAACTCCCTTTTATATACCCCATTCCTTTTACAACTGAACATACTAGATCCAAAGTATAGCACAGTTAGAATAATAGAGTGTGGTGTAGTATTGTCAGTATACATTTTACTTTAAACATGACTGAGCTTAGGGCACAAGTTCAAGGTGGTGCACTATGATTGCAGTTGTATACTTGTATTTCTGAATGATGACTAGCCAATTACAGTGACTACAAAGTTTTGTCATAAGAGACACTTTAAGTTAAGCATTCTACTAAAACCTCAACTTCACTTTGATCACTTGAGCTATTCAGAGTTCTGTTAATCAAGTGGGGAAAAAAATCTATCTTCCATGCATAGAATGATTTATTTGTTTGCATGAGTGTGAGAAAAATGATCACATCTGTGCATAATAGATTAAAAATACAAAGTTCACACCACAGCTCTGCTGATGAAAATTACCTGCCTGCTGATACAACAGTGCCCATGAATTAATTAACCTTTTGCCAAAAGAATCTTCAAACTTGAGCAGACACTGAGCTTTCGCTCTTCCTCTTTCATTATTTTAGAAAATGAAATCATGTTCAGTCAGGAAGGAAAATAAATAAAAGTAAGAAATTTGAGTAGTTCTCATACTATTTCAGCAAAACCACACAAAGTGTAGCTAAAATGTAGTGTGTTAGATGACTCATCTTTTATTTTCGTGAGCAAAAGATGAGCATACTGGCTGCTTCCTACGACATTTTTCTTTCTTTTATGAAGGAGATCAGTTATTTGTCACTAGGAGTGTTGGCCACCTTAACTTTACCTTTCCAATTGCAACAATCAAGTTAAATAAACTTCGCCTTCACAAATGAATTTTCAGTAAGTTTAATAAAACACATATTTATACAGACTTCGTTTTCAATTGAATAAATTCATTAACAATATTTAAGTGTGTTTATGAAGTGTTTCAATGGTTTTTACCTGGGACAAATCTCAAAAATTATCTAAGTTAAATAAAACTGGAACCGGGGACAAGAGGATTGTTAATAAATCAGAGTTACTGTATTTCTTCAGCAAGGAACAAGAATGGGTAGATGTGAAGATTATAAAGCATTTAAGAATTGCCAGATTATATACTCTAACCACTGACAGGTCTTATGCAAATATCAATGGCCACACTTAATTTTTTCTCACTGTGGTAGTATTTTTCCTAAAAATGTTAACCTTATTTACTTTTTAAATTTTCAGTACCATATAATTAGAGTTGTCTCTTTTACCATCCAGTATTTTATTTTAATGCATTAGATAACCATAAAGTAACCTTATGCCCATCAAACAGGCCATCTATAAATTAGGCCTTTTTGGATGTTGTTTATGAAGATTACAATATTTTCCATTTTTTTTCAAGAGAAAGGTGATTTGCTAAACTCATCTTCAAGGAGATAGTCTAGTAAAATACTTCTCTAAATACTTTTTAGACAATCAATTTTTTGATGCAGGCAAGAGACCTACAAGAGGATAGAGATATTTTAGTGTTATTTAAATGAGTAATTTTGTAGAAAATGATGATGGGTCTCTGCTATGGGAGGTTTTGTATGTTAAATGTGTTGATCTGATTGGTTAATACATAAAACACTGATTGGCCAGTAGCCAGGCAGGAAGTATAGGTGGAACAAGGAGAGAGGAGAATTCTGAGAACAGGAAGACTGAGGCAGAGAGACGTTGACAGCCACCACCATGAGTACCAACATGTAAAGTACTGGTAAGCCACGAGCAGCATGGCAACTTATAGACTAATAGATATGGGTTAATTTAAGAAAAAAGAAGTAGATAACTAGAAGCCTGCTGCAGCCATACAGTTTGTAAGCAATATAAGTCTCTGTGTGTTTATTTGGTTGGGTCTGAGCGGCTGTGGGACTGGCAGGTGAGAGAGATTTGTCCTGACTGTTGGCCAGGCAGGACTGGAGAAAACTCCAGCTACAGATCTCTGTTTCAAAAATAAGAGTGAGGTGTATTTCACTGATAAACATTTCAAATCAAGAAGTCATTTAGTTTTGAACAAAAAAAAGCATTGGTATCTGTTAGTTCACAAAATTTTTTCAAATGACTATTTCTATGATTGCTAAAGGAAGATAACTTTTTAAGAATGGTAAATTTAGAATACTTACCAAAACATTTTGGTTATTCCATGTTTGAGAACAAATCCATTATAATATACGCATTTCATATTTACTTGAAATACCAAGACATTCAGAAATCATAAAGAATTTTATTTTATACACACATGTATGATTCTTTTACTATAGGAAACTAGGGTAGAACATAAAGACAAGAGTTGCTGTCTTTATTTTAACAAAGCACCTTGATTGAGAAAATGGTAGACTCTTTGTTTTCCGGCAATTGATACTATATACACATACACATACATACATACAAATATATATATATATATATATATATATATATATATATGTGTGTGTGTGTGTGTGTGTGTGTGTGTGTGTGTATACATACATACATACACACACATACATATGTACATATATACATATACATATACATATACATACATATAATCAGAATCCTAAGGCATCCAAAGATACCTGGCATTTATATCAACACCCAAGTTTGTTCGTGATAATTTTAACCATATTCAGTATTGTCATTGATTCCTACATGATTGAGTAAAAGGTGAAAAGGTACATAAATAATAAAATGTCTAAGGATCTTTAAAAATTGAGAACAGATTTATAATGTCCTTTGGTTAATGGAAGAATAAACATGTGACTAGTTGGGAAATAATGGTCTACACACCTGACAGGTAGTGTTCTGTCTCCTTTTCTCCTATCCATTTCTCTTTGAGGAACAGGATACCATCGGAAATTCAGCTTCCAGTTAAAACCACCATAAGTCATGTCTGATCCGGCCATGTATTCGAAGGTATCATCGCTAATAACATCAATGATAGGGCACACAACTGTCTTCCTGTAGAAAAACAAAACCCAATTCATATATAAATGATAATTTACATTAACTTCCTCAAGTTCACTATAGATGATATGATAACATTTAATTTTTTATGACTCCACTGTGTCTTTTTTTTATCCTCTTTCTTTGCAGAACTATTTCCTCTGTTATCATCTTTCTTCCTCACCTTTATCTCAATGTTGTGATATGAAATCTAATCAAATATTCTAATTCACCTTCAAGCTGACTTTAAAATGCATTCTAACTACAAATTCAGCCAGATGAACATGGTCTATTTCTCATAAACTTCCACCCACAGCATGATTAGTCAAGTTGCTCTGATATTATGCATCATTTTAGCTATAACCCACTAAAAAGCAATAGCATAGAGAGATGAAAAATATATGAGAGAAAATTAGATCTGGAGGTTTGCATTTCAAATAGATTAAGTTAGTTTAAAGAGTACAGGGAAACTTGCCACAGAGAAAACTCCTTTTAGGAAAAAACAAACAGTATCAATTAAAAGCATGTTCTATAGGTACCAGGAAACAGTTTCTGTGAAGGATTCCAGGGCCCTGATAACTTTATCAGCAAGCTGTCAGGGAACTGAGTCTATTATTGTCTCAATCCAGGTGCTTTGTTAAAATAAAGACAGTAACTCTTGTCTTTTTTGTTCCACCCTAGTTTCCTATAGTAAAGGAATAGTTAAGATGTTTCAGGGGCTTGTGAGTCTATTTAGGGTAAGAATGGTTCACTTAGTTATTTTATTGGGTACATTGTTTTGTCTGTGTGTGGCTTCTTTCATTCTTTGGTTTTTTGTGGCTTTAGTGGTTCGCTATGGGACCAAGAGTCAATCATCTCCACAAGGAAATGTTCAAGTTGACTCAAGGTGGCATTGATTGTGGCTAATTCTAAAGAACAGAGTGATTGTATGCATAAGTCAGCCACAGGTGTAGCAAGCCAAACAAGACTTCAATTATATTTTATTTGGTAACTGCAATATTACTGCCACTCATTGTCATGTGGGTTGTATATGCCACACAATTGGCCATGGCCTGAAGTTCTCTGAAGTCAATAAGCTTCATCTACTCTTAGGAAAGCTTCCTGGTGAATCTGGACAAAACCAAATCATGACATCTCTTTCTTTACTGGATTTAATAAATTAACTTTTAAGGGGAAGAAATCAGATCTAATAATCTCAAGCATATTTTACTATCTTCTTATGGCAATGTAAAAATTTATAACCAGGAAAAAGACCCATTATATACAAATATGATGCAAATGAATTGTTAGAATAAAAATAGATGATTTATGCATGGCTATAATGAAACATTATATTAACAGCTTATTAAGTTGAATATGAAATGCATGTTGAAAAGAACAGCATAATGTACAAAATGTTGCCAGAATTTATATTGAAGGTATTCTAAGTTCATTTTGCTTTGTCAGTCTCACTGTTCTGTGGCCACAGTCCAACACACAAAATGTTAGTAGCTGTGTACTGTACTGTGTTGACTAAGAGTTTCCCACTGCTTTCTTGACCTGCTGAGGTTCATTTTGCTGACAGCCTCCATCTATCTTCATGAAAAGCACCAGCTCCTGCCATTTATGTGATGTGGCTGAACTAGCTTACTTTAAGCAGTCGTTGTCTGGAACATCTAATTAAAAATTTAAATTCTGGGATCTTCTACTGCACATGAAAAGGCTATGCAAGGGATGTGCTCTACAATGATTTATCATAATACATAGCATTCAATGTTTGTTATCTTCATTAGGTACTAAGAATTACACTAATTTATCACCCATGTTTATGAATACCTACAAAATGTCATCCTCATTAGGAAGTACTGCAGGTATGCATGAAGGTTCTTCACTTCTGCCAAGTTTAATTTTTCAAATTTTAAAATTGACAGGTAGGGAAAGAATATTGTTTAAATAATTATATTTTGATCTATTTGTGTTTTTAATAATGGCATTATTTCAGGAAGGAAGGAGAGAGAGAGAGAGAGAGAGAGAGAGAGAGAGAGAGAGAGAGAGAGAGAGAGAGAGAGAGAGAGAGAAGAGAGTTTTCTTCCAGGTGAGGTTGAACTAGACTGTGACCCCTCGGGAGTCGGGATGCACAGGAAGAGTGAAGAGATCAGTGCTGAGGGAGTGAGAAGAACTAGAGTATTCACTGAACTGCCAGTAACATAAGCAAGTTGGTAAGAACATCTGCAGTCCCTGCACAGGGGAGTTGGGAGTACCGAAGGTGCTTTGAAAATTGCCTACAACATATGCTGCCAGATTAGATCTATTTACTTCACCTATAAATGCTCAAAACATTTTCCATTGAATCATTTGATTATTTCTTAATCAATTACCCATGCTCAACATGAATCAGTCCGATTTTCAACTTAAAAATGAGAAAAGCTGCTTTTTTTCAAAGCATGTGAAATAAACCTTCTGAAAATAGAACCTTGGATGAGGCATTGTAATGGACAGCTGGAGCTGCCCTGGAAGGTCCAGGTGTAAGCCTTGCAGACTTAACACGAGGCTCCCTACCTGTCTTCCTTTATTCTCGCCAGCAAGGGCTCCAGCCATCCTAAGGTGCACTCACAGTGTGCATCCAGAAAAGTTATGACCTGTCCTTTTGAAGCAGCTGCTCCACGGAGACGGGCACGTATTAACCCAGAGCGCTCTTCCATCCTGATAATTTTTACTGGCACTTCTAAAGTTTTCACGTAGTTCTCTAATGTCAACTTGAGAAAATCTGTAACATGGAACAAGAATGGATGAGGAAGATTTGGAGCTGTTTTAGAACAAAATTGGGGTAACTAGTAGAGATCTCATCAGTTAATTAATGTTACATATCAAGTCATATATATCCTCAGTATTAACTTGTTAGGAAGCAATAAAGCATTTTAAAAAATCATTTTGGCTGATTCCTAAGAATAGTTAGTGCCAAGTGGGATATAAAAAAACTGAAAGTATTTAATTGTTCTCAGAGTTGAATGTGCATCAACAATATATACCATATATGAAATGCATATGTGACTATATGATATGTATCGATTTTACAGGTGGTTAATCATAAAGCAGAATATAGATCATTGCCCACTACCTTCTGATAATAAAAAGGGTTCCAAATTACAGGCATGGAAGCATAGTCTATACCTCTTTCACTGGCATCATCGACCAAGATGACCTCAGAGAGCAGGTAGTGTGGAGAGCGATTTATGACACTGTAGACAGTTCTAAGTAGAGTGCTCCAAGCTTCATTATGGAACACAATGACTACACTTGTGTTTGGCAGTTCATCAGGGTAGACTTTCGTCTTGCATCTGAGAAAGAGCAAAGAAGAGTGATGGTAATAAATTCATGTTTCGTCCTGATCTTCCTCAGTAGGAATATTCATCACAATACAACTTCAGACTTCAAAGTCCTTTACCAAGGAGCTGATTTATGAATATCTGGAATAATTTTCCTTTTTATAAGTGCTGTGAGTAATCACTTGGCCTTTTGAAAGTTAAATATGCATAATTACCAATATTTTATTTTAACTCCTACAGGGAACAAAGCAGCATGATTTCCATAATTCTAAGAAAACCAAAATAATATTCTTAAACTGTCAAAAAATTAAGAGCACTGAATACAATAGAGGCAGAAAAATTCAATCATTAGAAACAATTTTTATTTTTTGTTTTACCAAAAAAGAACCATAGCTATAAAAGCTGTACAAGTATAAATAGACAATAGTAGGTACAGTTCAAAGCATGTAAGGCTGAGATTATTTTTCTCTTTGGAAATTCTAATACATAAGCTTTTCACTTAGAATGTACTAAATTATTCCTACTTTCAGGGGATGGGCAGTACTATGGCTCCTACAATTTCTTGATTTCTAGGCATAAATGAAAAAAATTTGGTTAACAGTACTTCCTAAACATTACTGTGTACAAACATCTCCAAAGGGTTTGTTAAAACACAAGATCTAATTTCCTAAGTCTAGGATGGAGCCTGAAGTCTTACTTTGCTGTTGGCCTCAGAAGCAGATGGCTCAGTAAGCAGCTGAATGAAAATTATCATTAATTTTCTGACATCTTCTTCAATTTCTTTTTTCATGCTCATGGATAGGCAGGACCAACATAGTAAAAATGGCAATTTTACCAAAAGCAATCTACAGATTCAATGCAATCCCCATCAAAATACCAACACAATTCTTCACAGACCTGGAAAGAATAATACTCAACTTCATATGGAAAAACAAAAAACCCAGGATAGCCAAAAGAATCCTGTACAATAAAACAACCTCTGGAGGCATCACAATCCCTGACTTCAAGCTCTACTATAGAGCTACAGTAATAAAAACAGCTTGGTATTTGCATAAAAACCGACATGTGGACCAATGGAATCGAACTGAAGACCCTGACATTAACCCACACACCTATGAACATATAATTTTTGACAAAGAAGCCAAAAGTGTACAATGGAAAAAAGAAAGCATCCTCAACAAATTGTGCGGCATAACTGGATATCAACATGTAGAAGGCTGCAAATAGATCCATATCTGTCACCGTGCACAAAACTTAAGTCCAAGTGGATCAAGGACCTCAACATAAATCCAGCTACTCTGAACCTGCTAGAAGAGAAAGTAGGAAGTAGTCTTGAACGCATTGGCATAGGAGATCACTTCCTAAATATAACACCAGTAGCACAGGCACTGAGAGAAACAATCAATCAATGGGACCTCTTGAAACTGAGAAGCTTTTGTAGAGCAAAGGATACGGTCAACAAGGCAAAGCGACAGCCTACAGAATGGGAAAAGATCTTCACCAACCCCACATCTGACAGAGGACTGATATCCAGAATATATAAGGAACTCAAGAATTAGACATCAAAACTACCAACAGTCCAATTAAGAAATGGGCTATAGAACTAAACAAAGAATTCTCAACAGAGGAAACTAAATTGGCTGAAAGACATTTAAGGAATTGCTCAACATCCCTAACCATCAGGGAAATGCAAATCAAAACAACTCTGAGATACCACCTTATGCCTGTCAGAATGGTTAAGATCAAAAACACTGAGGACACTTTATGCTGGAGAGGATGTGGAACTAGGGGAACTCTCCTCCACTGCTGGTGGGGAATGCAAGCTTGTACAACCACTTTGGAAATCAATATGGCACTTTCTTAGAAAATTGGGAATCAATCTCCCCCGAAGATCCAGCTATACCACTCTTGGGCATATACCCAATAAATGCTCATTCATACCACAAGAGCACTTGCTCAGCTATGTTCATATCAGCATTGTTTGTAATAGCCAAAACCTGGAAACAACCTAGATGCCCTTCAACTGAAGAATGGATAAATAAATTGTGGCACATATACACAATGGAATACTACTCAGCAGAGAAAAACAATAACATCATGAGGTTTGCAGGCAAATGGATGGATCTAGAAAAAATCATCCTGAGTGAGGTAACCCAGACTCAGAAAGACAAATATGGTATGTACTCACTCATAGGAGTATACTAGATGTGGAACAAGGATGACTGGACTGCTACTCACATCACCAGTGAGGCTACCTGGAAAACAGAACCCCAAAAAAGACACGAGGATTGCCCAATGATGGAGAAATGGCTGAGATCTACATAAACAACCTGGACATGAGTGGGGGCAATGAAGGGCGAGGGTCAAGGGAAAGAGAGTGGGAGATCCCACCTGGATCAAGAACAGAGAGGGAGAACAAGGAATAGGAGAATAGGAGACCATGGTAAATGAAGACCACACGAGAAAAGGAAGAAACAAAGTGCTAAAGAGGCCCACAGAAATCCACAAAGATACCCCCACAAAAGACTGCTGGCAATGGCTGAGAGACAGCAGGGACTGACCTACTCCGGTGATGGGATGGCCAAACACCCTAATAGTTGTGCCAGAAAGAAGTAATGGATTCATTGCTCTTTCCACTATGTGGAAATGTTCAAACAGCACCCTAGTCCTTCAGCATCTTTTCACTGCTATCTCCAGGCAATTCATCACTAAATGAACGTAGAAAGCCATATCAATAAGTGAGAAGGGTTTGTTCCACCATTTTCTTCAACCCTTTATTCTCTGCCTCATCAAAACCTCCCATCACATTTAGCATGCCAGGCACAAAGTATGACAGCATAAACATTATTACAACTAAAGTAAATTTATGCAAACAATGTGAAGAGTCCAACTGCTACTGGCTTAAACCAAGACCCACATTCAATAAATGCTACCCAGTGTTGGTGGGTTTTTTGTTGTTGTTGTTATTTGTTTTTTTTAAAGTGATATGTTTTAAATCAGGATTTTCTGTTTGCAATTTTAAATCCAACTCAGGAAATATGGATTAACACACAGTAAATCTTAATACATAAAATCAGCTGAGAATGATAGACTGTGCCTATTATTATCAAACAGGCTTCATCCCAGAGATGCAGGGATGGTTCAACAAACATGTCAGTGTAATCTACCATATAAACAACCTGAAAGAAAAAAAACATGATTCTCTCATTAGATACTGACAAAACATAACATCCCTTCATGATAAAAGTTTTGGAGAGATTATGGATGCATGGAACATATCTAAAGGTAATAAAAGTAATTTACAGCAAGTCTATAGCCTACATCAAATTAAAAGAAGAGAAACTCAAAGTGATTCCACTAAAATCAGGAGCAAGACTAGGTTGTCCACTTCCTCCATATCTATTCAATATAGTACTTGAGTTTAGTAAATTTACACACATATGGACATCTGTTTTTTTTTTTTTTTTTTTTTTTTTTTTTTTTTTTTTTTTTTTTTTTTTTATAAAGAAGCCAGAAACACACACCAAAAAAAGCATCTTCAACAAAGGGTGCCGGTCAAAATGGATGTCTGCATGTGGAAACACACAAATAAATCTGTATCTATCACACTGCACAAAACTCAAGTCCAAGGGGATGAAAAATCTCAACATAAAACAAGATAGATTGAACCTGATAAAAGAGAAAGTAGGGAATAGCCTTGAATGCATTGGCACAGGAGACAACTTCCTTAACAGAACAGTGATAGTGCAGTCACTAAGACTGACAGTTAATAAATGGGACCTCATGAAAGTTAAAAGCTTTTGTAAGGCAAAGGACACCATTAATCAGACAAAAAGACAACCTATGGAATAGGAAAAGATTTTGATCAAACTATATCCAATAGAGGTCTAATATACAAAATACAAAAAGAACTCAAGAAGTTAGATATTAAAGAAACAAATATACAATATAAAAATGGGTACATATCTAAACGGAGAAATTTTTAGTAGAGGAATCTCAGATGGCTGATAAACACTTAAAGGAATATTCAACCTCCTTAGACATCAGGGAAATACAAGTCAAAATTACTTTGAGATTTCACCTTACACCTGTCAGAATGGCTAAGATCAATAACACAAGTGACAGCTCAGGCTGATGAGCATGTGGAGCAAGGGGAACACTCCTCCACTGCTAGTGGGAGCGAAAATTTTTACAGCTACATTGAAAGTTAATATGGTGGTTCCTCACTAAATTGAAAATCAACCTACCTCAAGACACAGACATACCACCTTTGGATATATACCCAAAGGATACATCATCCTACTACATAGACACTTGCTCAACTATGTTCATTACATCCTTTTTCATAAGAGCCAAATACTGGAAACAACATAGATACCCCTCAATTGAAGAATGGCTAAAAAAATTTATATATATATATATATATATATATATATATATATATATAATATCTCAGTGGTTTAAAAAAAATGACACCATTAAATCTGTAGGCAAATGAATGGAATTAGAAAAAAAATCATCCTGAGTGAAGTCAGCCAGACCCAGAAGTACAAATGTAGTAAGCATTCAGTTATAAGTGTATATTAGCTTTTGATAATCAAGCTACAATCCCCTGACCCAGAGAGGTTAGATGAAGAAGATAGCTATAGGACAGAAGCATGGATCTCCCTGGGAAGGGGAAATATTATAGATTCTGAGGGTGGACTGGGGAAAGTGGGAATGGGAGTAGGAGGGATTAGGTGGGGGGCATGGAGGAAGGGAGTATGGTGAGAAGCAGTGGGAACTGGGGGTCATTTGAGGGGTATGTGTAGAAACAGTGCAGTGTAAACTTCCTGAAATATATGAGGGTGACCCTAGTGAGGACTCCTAGTAATGAAAGTCATGGAGTCTGAACTGGCCATCTTTTGTAGTCACACAAAGCTTCCAAATGTGGAACTCGTTTACTTTCTTTGAGATTTTAGGTGAAAAGGTCCAGTAGAGATCCCAGGCTGATGCTAGGACAGAAGGTTGCCCTCTGAAAACTAACAGCAGGACTCCCCTGCTAATGATAACTTCTACTCAGCTCTTTGAGTGTTCAGCTGCTGTGGACTTAGAGGCTTTACCCCTACACTCTAATCTCTTTGATGTGAAAAGGTACGCTGCAGGCTATGGAAAGGCAAACCTGGACGCCAGCTCAGCCACAAAATCATCCACTTATAATCTTCCCCACTTACACAATATTCTGGATTAACAGTGGCTCAGAACATGTTAGAGTAGCCAACCAATGTTTGATTTAATGTGAGGCCCATGGCAGGAGAAGCCCATGCATTACACTGCCCGGATGGCCAGGAACCAAAGACTGGACAATCCAAGGACCTAAGATTGACTAAAAAACGATTTTTTTAAGGAAAAAAAAAACAGTGAAAAGACGCCTAATGATATTCCTATACTTAGGGATGAGTGCTTTATCCAGTTGTCTTCAGAGAGACCAGCAGCAGATGGGAACAGTGTGGAGACCCACAGCCAGACATGCAGAGATGATCTAAATCGGTCTCCATTGGGACCCTCTCCTCAGAGACTGGGAACCCTGCAGAAGAGGGGAAGGAAAGACTATAAAAATTAGAGGGGATGGAAGACACCAGAGGAGCAAGGCCCACCAAATCAACTAAGCAGGGTTTACTTTGGCTCAAAGAGACTGAAACGGCAAGAACGGGGCCTGGACCCATCTGTCCCAGGTCCCCTGTGTATATGTTATGGCTGTTAGCTTAGTGTTATAGTGGGACTCCTAACAATGGGGAATGGGTGTATTTCTGACTCTTTTGCCTGCTCTTTAAACTCTTCATCCTGTTGGGTTGCCTTGTTCAGCTTTGATAAGAGGGCTTTGTATCTCGTTTTGTCCTGTCTGGCTGTCCCTCTTGGATACTTGATCTTCTCTGAGGAGGAAATAGAGACGGAGTGTGTCTGGGGAAGAGAGTAGATGGCAAGGAGCTAGAAGGAGTAAGTGAATGGATAACTGTGGTTGGGGTGTACTACTGTATGAGAGAATCTATTTTCTTAAGTGTTGTGATTCTCATGTTTTCCATAAGATAATAACACATAGAGATTGTGTTAGCTTTTGCATTTCATACCCATAATATTCAGCTATAATAAAATGCACCATGATTTTTTTTTACTAAAGGGAAGAAAAGTAACATTACCAAATGAACTACAACACAATGCTTTAATTATTATAGTCTATTTAATTGTTCAATAGAACTTAAAGGAAAAGGCTTTTAAATCCACTTAGACATCACTTTCTATGAAAGTATTATTTTTAATTTATGAATCAGTCACAATGATTTTGTATTGTTTTAACATGTCTTTCACTTCTTTTATCATTAATTCCCCAGTTTCAACTTGTGTTATTTAGTGTACTAGAAGCAAACACTGAGTTCATATCACAGAAATAAAATTTTCACCTCTAAGTAGCTTCATTGGTACTTTTTTTTAATACATTTCATATGGAGTGCTTTCTAAATATTAAGGCTCAAATGAATTATGTAGGGATCTTGTTAAAATGCAGCTCCTGCTTTAGTAGAACTGGGCTGAGCCCAAAATTCTGCATTTCTAATGAGATCCTAGGAGATAGCAACACTGTTAGTCCCTGGTTGGTACAAGAAGCAAGGCTACACAAAGTTCTCAATTGATGATTAGCAAAAAAAAAAAAAAAAAACCAGAAATACAGTCATTTCTTAAAAACAATGTTTTGCTTCATCAACTGAAATTTACTTTTTCTGCTTGTTGCTGCCTTTTCATTAGATGATTTTTTTTTTGCTAATATTAAGTACTCTAATAGTTATAAGGAAATGAAGAATTACAATTAAAGTTTGCATCTGTAATACAAAGAATGCATCACATGCAATTTACTTGAAGCAATAACTCTATGAGCAGCTATGGCCATGCTCACAAGATTAAGATATACCCTTGAATATCTATCCACAGCTAGCTACCACACCCTGATATAACAAACAGTAGACTCTAAAACCCAGCTGACTTCAGGATCATAATGCTTTAAAAATATTTACCTAGAAGGAGATAAATACAAAACAATTCATATTTAGCACAGAAGTAGTACTTAAAATGGTATTTTGTCATTTCAGCTGGTAGAGGTTATTTTTGTTTGTTTGTTTTTGGTTGGTTTTTCAAGACAAGGTTTACTCTGTGTAGCTGTGGCTGTCCTGGAACTCACTCTGTAGATCAGACTGGCCTCAAACTCACAGAGATTCACCTGACTCTGCCTCCTGAGTGCTGGGATTAAATGTGTGTGCCCACCACTGCCCAGCTAAACTGGCAGAGTTTTAACTAGTTGATTTTTTTCATTAATAATGCAACACAAGGAACCAATAGGAAGAAAGCTTAGTAAAGTATTCAAATAAAAGAATCAGTAGCTAGGGTGAAGATAATAGTCACTTGTTCCTAATACATAAGAAACAATTTGCTTTTTGTAATAAAATCTGAATAATAATTTTACCATTTCCTTCCTCCACTTTTGTCTTTTACAAAATGGGTTTAAATAAAACCAAAACAATAGATCTTACCAAAATCATGGGGAGCACATTGTTTCATATACCCACAGAATGAAGCTCAGTGTCTCCAAGTAGCTGTACTGGAAAGGTATTCAAAGTTGCCTGAGTCACATACTCAGTTTACACAACACATATTTCAAATCATATATCTACAATGATGCCCTGACTGCAACATATTAGAGCAATGATGGCAGAAAGCTTCTGAGAATAATCAATGAACAACATATTTGAGGCCTACTCCACAAGATGGAACTCATGTACCACACCCCTTGGCTGACTAAGAACCTCAGACCAGATAGCCCTGGGTCTTATGGTAAAACCAGATATTACTGTTTTTAAAAAAAATCGTAATAGAATGACTCCTAATGACATTCTGCTATACTCATAGATCAATTCCTTTCTCAGCAGTCTTCACAGAAGCTCCTTTTCGCAGCTGATGGGAGCAAATGCAGAGACCTACAGACAGACATTATGCAGACAGTAACGGACCTTGTCTCTATCAAGTTCCTCCCCTCGTGATTCAGGGAACCCAGTGGAAATGGAGACAGAAAGAGTTTAAGAGCCAGAGGGGGTGGAGGACACCAAGAAAACAAGACCCTCTACATCAACTTGATCAAAGCTCATGTGAACTTTCAGAGACTGAAGCAGCATTCACAGGGCCTGCATGGTTCTCCATCAGGTGCTCTAGATATATACCATGGTTTCCAGATCAGTAATTTTATGGAATTCCAGAATGTGGGTCTCTGATTCTTGTGTCTTCTTTTGGGCTCCTTTCCTGCTGTTTGTTTGTTTGCCTAACTCTGATATTTTAATTTTTGTCTTATTTTATTATTACTCCTTAGCAGCCTGTTTATTTTCTGAGAGGCAGAAAGGGGTTCAATCAGATGGGAAGGGAGGTGTGGAAGGACTGGGAGGAGTCGAGGGAGGGGAAAATGTAATCAAGATATATTGTTTGAGGAGAAAATGCTATTTTCAATAAAATGAAGAGTAAAATTTATAAAACAAAAAAAATCACCTTGTGTTATAATTGCAATAATAATAATATCTTCCTCATACTATCTTACATGTTTCATCAAGTTTTAAATATTACTAGCTAGAAAAATATTGCTAACTTCTATTTTTAATTAGGAAAAATAATTTAATTAAAATAGGCTGAGTGTGGATGTGTATGCACCTACATACAATGTGGGGAGAAAACGGCGCTGATCTGTGGAGTCATGCCTTCAAGCTGCTTTTGCAGGGAGCCCTAGAGCAGGGGCCCTGGCCTTCTGCTAGCTGTGTTATCCTCTGGGAGCAACCTCGCAGAGTGGGTTGTAACAGGCTGTTCCTGTTTCCAGACTTTAGGCCCCTCCTAGGACAGAACTTCCCAAGTTAGACTGGGACAGGTTGCTGGGTTTCTATAGGCCTGAGTTTGGGAGCATGTCCCAATGCTCCCCACCCCAGTTCCACATGGGGCAGGTGCCTGGATCTAGCAATGAACCAGTCAGTTGTGGTGATTCTTGTGTGCTCTGAAGGAGCCCTGAAGGAGCCCCTGCAATTCTGCCTAATGGTCACTGTATCGTGATTGATTGGGCCTGATGAAATGAGAAAGAGCCATTTACCTAGGACTACTTCATTTGACTAAAACATTTAAAGTTCTTTAGCAAGTGGGGTGCTATTTTCATACTAAGGTCTTCTTTAATAAGGCCTTAGATTCCATACTAGCATAGGGGAAAATAACTCTTGACGAGATTCTTATAAATGGTAGGACAGTTTAAGCAACAATTCATAAATCAACATTGTTTGTTTTTTATAATTGTTCAAATCAAATTGCTAAAAATTGGTATTCTTTTGGAATCAGTGTCTCTATAGTTAACATTAATGACAAAAATGACAGGTTGCCTGCTCACTGACACTGAACTGACAGCTGGGGAGCCTCATTGGGACCGCACTAGGCCCTTTGACTATGGGTGACAGTTTTGTGGTTTGATGTGTTTGTGGGTCCCCTGGCAATGGGACCAAGACTTAACCTAGGTACACAAGTTGGTTTTTTCAAGCCCATTCCCTGTGGTGTGATGCCTTACTCAGCAGCGGTGCAGTGGGGAGGGGCTAGGTCCTGCCCAACTTGGTATGCCAGCCTCAGCTGACTACCCAAGGGAGGCCTTGCCCCCTATGAGGAGGGGATGGACGTGGGGTGAGGGAAAGATGGGCGAGAGCAGGAGAAGAGGAGGGAGGGGAAGCAGGGGTAGGTATGTAAAATGAAAAAATAAATAAATAAAAACAATAAAAAAAAAAACCCAGGCTGCACTAGAAATTGACTGATGTCTTCTTGTTAAAGGAAGTACATGCAATCTGACACTCAAATGCAGTCATAAGCTTGGCCATGGAAACATTTCAAAAGATACTGAATTATCACATGATACGTTGCTATAGCACCGGCCAGGAAGTTAAAATTCACTTCCTTTGAATTTTGTATATGACCCTTATTCATAGTCAGTCAATGTGAGAATTACCTTATTAGGACTTTGAACAAATTGTTGAATTAGTTTCAGTCACAGAGATGCTGATTAAAATATTTGCAGTGTGGTCATGCATGAGTAATGGGATTAAAATACATTCATACTGGAAATTAAAAAGCATAGGCATTTTAATTATAAAAAATGGACCTGTATTTAAAAACATATTGTCTGAAGTAGAAACTGAGAATTGTAACCTTAAATTTTTTGACTCACAAACATACTAAAATGAATGAAGTATAACATTTGCCTAAAACAAATTTGAAAACAAAATATATGTGGTTCATATGTTTTGAAACTAATTTGTATAATTTTCAACCATATGAGTCAGAGGTTCTTAGCCTCTTTGCCTGTAGTATGTGTGTCATCTAGATGTACAGTAATCCTCAATCTCCTGCTTTTTGGTTGAAGATGTATAAATACAGAAGAAAATCCAGCTGCCCTACTTCAGAGGGAATATGAGGGTACTAGGATGTTTCAAACAGCTACAACCTGGAAACATGTGAGGCAGTGTGTACCTATTTGCTATCTTTCCCCTTGGCTATGCACACATTATGAGAACATAAACTGTTGCAATTTAATTTTCTCCTTTTCAAAGGCATATTGATGTTTTCAGATAAGCTACTCAACACAACATGATACATCAAAGGAAGAAAAATTGACTGTAAGATGAGAATGTGAAATCACAAAGGAGCCATAATTACACAGTGTTTTAGTTAGATACAATCCATCTAGGACTCCCACCAAAGGCTGTCAACAAGATGGTGTGCGTGGCTTGCTTGTGGGCTGCTCACTGAGCCAGTGGTTTCCGTTTACTGCCTCAATAAAGAAGATTAATAATAGTAATTAAACTGAAAGCTTGTACCACAAGCCCTGTATATATTTCTTATTTTTAAGAGCTGTGAGAATTACAAAATTACATGTGGCCCCCATTCCCAATAAGAATAATCACAGACAGAACTTACGTCACATCCCAATGCATTCATGGGAACCAAACTCAGGCAATGAGAAAATAGTTCTTTCTTTTAAACTATTTTCAAATTGTGAAGAGTTTGAGGCCCCAAGGAAAAATACAGTATTTAATTTTGCATAAATTTCTACAGATTGCCTTATATGTATAATATGTTAAAGTTGTCCAGAAGCAAATTCTTTTATCTAAATGGAATAACTGAGTACCTTAAATTTTATATAATCAGGTTTTAGTTTTATAAAATCTAGGTACACACTTTATTCATCCTTTGCCTTTTGGCTTTTGGATCCACCCTTGCTCCTTCTGTTTTCTTATATATATTGGTGGTGATGGGAAAGAGTGCCTCTGGCCAGGATGTAACTTCACAATTCTTACATCTTGGTTTCTCTTCTTGGATTCAGTTTTAGAAATTGCCCTCCTGACCTTAGGGGGCATTATCTGGCCATTATGCTGCAGGAAACAGAAATAGGGAGCAGAGAATTTCTTTTCCTTCCCTTTTATAATCCTATTTAGAGTTATTCTACTCCTTCCTTCCCTACATGTAATATACCTCAACATTTTTCTTATAATTCTTTTATAGGAAATCTAACATCAATGAAATAGGAGAGTCTGTTAAAAAGCACAAAAAAAGGAAATTCAACTTAATTCCCTCAGCCACTCTGGAATCAGTCATTCTACATGCCACAGTATGTATATATATATATATATATATATATATATATATATATATATATATATGGAATTGTGTAAATTAAAACTTCATGATTAGGTAGGCTATTATAGGAGTCATGAGATTAACTCACCAGTCACATATCTCCATTATTATAGTCTGAACTAGAAGTATACAAATAAAATTTTTCTACAGTTTCTTGAATCTTTCATTGTTTTTTTTTTCTTTTTTAAGCATGTGACGCCAGACAAATAAATGAACAAATAATAAGGAAAGGAAAAAGCTAAAGGAAAGATTCAAAAGTCATTCTGTTCTAATGAATCCCCCTAAAGCTAAACAACATAATTCCTGTTTGGGCATACTGGAGTAAAGTCTGTGTCTTGAAAGACAGAGTCCTATTTTAATTGGGTACCTTTGTGTACAACCTCTAAATGCCAGCTTTGCTATCACCTCAGTGAAGTAAAACTGCCTTAACACATACACAAGACTTTTGAGGACAACCAGTGGAATCATAAATGGATATTAAGAATGTACTTTATGATCATAAGCATCTAAGATTATAAAGCTCTGCATAAACATTACAAAGTCTCTAAAATAACCTTAATTAGCCTTGTTTCTGGTAGAATTTTGACCATTAACAAGGATTTACCCATTTGTTATTTACTCTTGCTCCTGTGGCCACACTTCCAAATCTCCCTATTTCAAGTACATTTTATTCACAGACCATCTAGGCTTCAGAACACTTTTATTTGTTCAATAAAGTTTCAACTTTCGACAGTGTAGTGGAAGTCATGTCTTGTTCTCCTTCAGTCCTTCTATATCACAAACTTCTCTTCATTCCGAATTTCTCTGGCTTCCTCTGACTTCCGATTATATCTTCTTGCTCATTTCCTTAATTTCAGCTCAATATTTTCTGTTTGAAGAACCAAGGATGTTATGTCTGCTTGTCTGTTAAATGCTTTACTGTGTTTCCTTTTGCATATCCACAGTCTACTGTGTAATAGCTCACACTGCTTCCCTCTAACCAGACCCATGTGAACCACCCTCTCCTCCACTTACTTGTTCTAACTGTCTGCCTGATTATCAATTCTTGAAAGTTTTAGCCAGGATAAAGCTACACTAACCCCAGCCACATCTGATTTACTAAACACGGAATTTCCAAAAAATGATAGTAAGTGGCCTCTTTTTATCCCTTAATTGGGCAACAACCACTATACTATGTGTTTTAGGAGGATCATCTCATTTGATCTTGAGATCTCTGATCCAAAGATCTCTGTGGCTTATGGACTATCAGAAAAACAATAAAAGTTCAGCTTCATTAATACCATATATTACTTACATTCATGTTCCAAGAACTCGAAGAAAATACTTGTTTAAACTATAAACTCAAACCATCTCCTTTACAAGAGGAAGAGATACTCACAGGGGCAGACACCTCTCTTCATAGGACAATATTACTATCTGTGGACAACTGGTTGCTCATCAGTACAGCTCAACACTGTCATTGGATCTAACCATGCTGAACAATTACATCATATAACTTTTTCAACTCTGGTGCTCTATCTGCATTGAGAGATCTGTAATTATGCCACTTAAGCTTAGACACCCTAGTCTCAATAAATCCTCATGGTGACTTCTCTTTGACAATATAGGAAGACTGTCTGCTAAACAGAAGTTCTCTAGTAAATGGAAATGGACTCAGGTTTTCATTAATAGCTTATTCTAGCGGTTTGGGATATGCAGATCTGATAATCCCCATATTGTTCTTGATTCAGAGATCCCATTTTATAAATAAAGAACTTAATGTTAAAATCAGTAAGCAACCTGCTTCTCAATGGTGAAGCTAGGCTTCTAACTCAGGACATCAGACTTAGTTGCTACTATTTATCTTACCTGAACAGATGTGATTTTATTGACTTAATTGTATTTTCCCTTAATACAGGAATTATTTCCTGTAACAATGTTATATTATATGTTAATTAAAATATATGGGTAATAAAATGGTAAATTATTTTCCCTATTTTCTTACAGAAATATGTAGGATTTATATATATTTTTCTTCCATTAATAATGATTAGACTAATGATGGATTTGAAATTTTAGAGCCATTAAATAGTGATCAAAGTTTGGTGCCTAGATGCTCTCAAGGACTGCAGAAACAAAGGGAACATGTCTTTCATACTGAGATGCTATTACAACCCAAGAGCCACTATGGTGCCATGGGGTAGCATAAACACAGACAGACTGTTTATATTTTTTAATTTTCCACACACATCTTAGTTTATACAGCTATAAAACAGGAAAATGACAGCATCTTATTTTCAAAGCTGAAAGAATGAAAAGGGACAATGCATGCAAAGATTTTATGCCAGTACTTAGGATACAATATCCATTTAACATGTACATATATACAGTTCATCATCTTCATGTTTTTAATTGCTTATTGATATAGTTGCCTTACTTTAATTTTAAAAATATAGAAAAGTCAATTGAAATAGAATCCATCTAAAAATACATATTTTTAGTTAAATCACCATTCCACCAGTGGGAAAAAAACTGTCCCCTAGGAGTGTTGACTGAAATCATAAGAAAGTGACTTCATAAGGAAATATTAACACATGAGGAGTTGCTTCATAAAGTATTTTGGTGTTAATGAAAGTTCTTAAATAAGTGTTCTTTGCCAATTTTAATTAATTTAGTATTTCATAAAAGAAATAGCACAACCAATATAAACCAAAAGGAACAAATAAATGAACAAAAACAAAATTTATCCATTGGCAGGACAAGGGTATTGATAGAAACTTGAGGACACTGGGGTGATTATTTGAAGAAGCCTTGTAGTATTTGCACTATGAAGAACAAACAGGGTTCTCCTTTGAGGAAACAAGTGCTTCATTACTATAGCCATAAGTACTGGAATAACTCTAGGGGGAGAAAAAGAAAGTATGCCTTTCAGGGGGGAAATTCCTTCATAATACACTTGATGAAGTAGATACTGCACCATCTTGTCAATACTTGTCATAAAATAGGAATTCACTAAATGATCTGAATGAACAACACAATAGTAACTTTCTCTCCTAACACAGCTTAGATGGTAAAGGAAAAAAAATAAGTAAATAAAGCAGTATCCTTCCAGAGAAGAGTAAGAGGGAAAACATTTTGAAATTTGATGGCCAGGTGGAGAGCTGTGGTAGGAAAGACTAGGGGAGAGGGTAAAGAGATTGGGTGAGAAGAAGAAAACGTCTGTGAGGCAGGTCGGGATGTCTCAAGTGACATGACAGCTGCAGGACACTTCATAAGACTGACAATTAAGTTTCAGGGTTAACTACACTAGTTCAGTGCAACCTCAATCTCCTCCTATTGGGCCCTAAATTAGGGTCATTCAAGGTACATAACATTAGTGGCTTTATGACTATATCTCCAGTTTGAGAGAGCAGTCACAGTTAGTCTCTGGACAACTGAAGAGCATGGAGAACAGTCACAAAAGCTACCAGAGAACTAGTCAGTGTATGAAAAAACTAAATGATTCTGGGAAAGGTTCTGGACTTCTACTGAAAATTGTTTTATGATATAAGTTGATCTTATCTTTATTTAAACAGAGGACATTCAGATACCATTTGAGCTACATTAAAAACAGAACATAAAGTCCTGTGACTGCCTGATAGTGACAGTCCTCTTTTCTCCACCTTTCTCCCTTCTTTAGAGCTTGGCCTGTTTCTTGCACAGCTTGCTACCAGAGACCCTGAAGACACCACACTTGGTATGGACCCAGATGAATACATCTTTAACCTTCATTAGAAAAACTTCTTGCAGTAGATGGTATATAACAAAGATACCCACAGCTAGAAAAGGTATGGAGAATAAGACACTATGGAACTTTCGGTCCTAAATTAGATAGTTATATGTTCATCCCTCATCTCAAGACTCAGGGTCATTATGAAAGAGGGAGAAGAAAGATCGTAAAAGCCATAAACAGTGAATGACTACACGAAAGAGTGTTTTCTGGACATAATTGAACAGTCATACATATGAATTCACAGCTATTGAAACAGTGTGCAGAAGTTCCGATCAGGCCAAAGAAAATTTTTTCATGCAGAGGGTAAGTGGGCATAAGATCCCAGCCCCAGCTAAGGAGAGGAAGCGTCAGTTTTAAGAATGAAGCCCCTGTAGAAGGACCATCCACCAGTAAACACTGATCATCCTTTACTATCTGAGTAGAACAAATTGGAATTGATGTGTTATGAAAAAAATATATAAAGAAGACACAAAGATGTGCGGGTACAGAGGGAGTCATGGAGCTATCAGGACTGGGGGAGGCATGAGTGTGATCAAAATGCAATGTACACAATTCTCCAATAACTAATAAAAAAGAAAAAATAAACTGGCAAAAATATTAAAATGTCTATGAAAATTTGGAGAAAAAATAAGAAATCAACAAAATTAAAGTGGATGATTTGTCACTGCGATGTGTGCTCTGTGTTGGGTTTTTCTCAAGTAAGCAATCAAATGTATCAGAGAGGAGAGTGTACCTACAGTTGACATCTGTCATGGGTTCTGAAACAAATACAAATGCCAGTGCTTAGAGAATCACATTTCTTTGCCAAATAACTATTACATCTTTTTTATAGGATAAATTCAATGTGGATAAAAGAATAAAAGAAAATAAAACTCATCCTTGCTTGTGGCTCGAGAGTTTTCCTGCCTTTTCCCACAGTCAGGACAAACCTCTGCCACCCGCCAGTCCCACAGCCGCTCAAACCCAACCAAGTAAACACAGAGACTTATATTGCTTTCAAACTGTATGGCCGTGGCAGGCTTCTTGCTAACTGTTCCTTTATCTTAAATTAATCCATTTCTACAAATCTATACCTCACCATGTGGCTGGTGGTTTATCAGCGTCTTCACAGGCTGCTGGTCATGGCGGCGGCTGCAGCATCTCTGGTCATTGCAGCGGCTGCAGCCAGTCCTTCTGCCTTCCTGGGCCTTTTATTTCTCCTCTCTGTTAGTCCCGCCTATCCTTCCTGCCTAGCCACGGCCGATCAGGTTTTATTTACTGATCAATCAGAACAACTTGACATACAGACCATCCCCCAGCACAGCCAAGTGCAGACCATCTCAAACACCTGCACTCAGGCCCATGGTCCTAATCATCCTCTATACGGACCTGCTGGGTAACGCCACAAAGAACCCAAAAAGGGCTCCCACAGGACATACAGAACATCCCACAGCACTTGCTCTTATTCTTAGCAAGTAAAATGGCCACTATACATGTTCATTATAATCATTCCTGTGATATCAAGAGTGAAGAAATAATTTTTTTTTTTTACCTCGACATAAAAAGACAAAAATGACCTGGAGTTTCATTCAACTAAGTTTTTTGTTTGTTTGTTTGTTTGTTTTCTTGTGTTTTGTTTTCTGAGACAGGGTTTTTCTGTGTAGTTTTGGTGCCTCTCCTAGATCTTGCCCTGTAAACCAGGCTGGCCTCAAACTAAGAGATCCGCCTGGCTCTGCCTCATGAGTGCTGGGATTAAAGGCAGATGCCACCACCATCCGTCTCAACTTATTTTTATATTCTTCCTATTGGGAGGAGTTTTCCCCAATTTTGGAAGTAAGCTACAATTTAACACTTTCTCAAAGTAAAATAATACTATTCAAGGAAGTGTCATAGCCTTTGTTGTTTTCTAAAATACATTTATGATATTGTTCTTTCTGTGTGACCTCTGAATATACCTATTTCATGCTATAGAAATACTTAACAATTAGGTATGTAAAATAAATATGTTTATTGTATGTTGAAATTATAATTAAATTATTTCAAACAAGTTATTCAAACTGCTTCATAAATTTTAATTCTTATATTTGTTTGTGAAAATAATAATGAACTTTTCATCAAGAGGCTAGACTCTATACCAGGCCTTCTTTTTTTCTTTTATTTACAGAGTTATTCAAATCCTTAGGCTTTGAGTTTCTGTATCTCTCTTAGATAATGAAGCCTCTATCAAACAAGATTCAAGCCAATAACTTTGAATACAACATGGTAATATTAATGCTGACACACATATGAGTAAGGAAACTTTAAATTATCAGTGGAATCAGCATGATGCATCTATAGCATGTTCTTGATTTTCAAAACACTGTCTTCTTTGCAGATCAAAATGAAATGAAATAAAAAAAAAACAACAACAAAATACTTTCTAATTTTTGGTGGTTGCTTTTCATCACCCAAGTATCAATTAGGCCATGTGACCAAGCTGTCCTCTCTTCTATCTCCTCCAACTCTAGTAATACTGATCATCTTGTTTCCTTCAAGAAAGATTTCTCATGCCTTGATCTCTTGTGATCTCTAAAATTCCTTATAATTGTACAATTTTATCAAGAAATTACCCAAAGTCTCCATGGTACAGATCAAAGCAACTTTCCCTTAATTTTTTTTATTTTAATATATTCTACTATATGCTCTATTAATCCCCAAGTATGTTTGAAATACATACTCTAACCATCTTGTATGAATAGGCTGTTGGTAAAACCAAATCATTCACAGTGTGGAGTCATTCTAAGGATAGTGAAAAATTCTCCACAATGTTGCTAGTACTGTCCTCAAAGGAGAAAAAAAAAACTAAAAAACAATCCAACAAACACAAACAACAACAAAAAAACTTTTGGAAGAGCCCCTAAAGGGATTCCTAGTCTCTTGATAATCTTCTTTTAAAAGATATATTAAATATTTATTTTATGTTTATGGGTATTTTGCCTGCATGTATGAATATGAACTACATGGAGCAGAGGCTGCAGTGGCCAGAAAAGGGCATTAGATCCTCTGGAAATGAGTAATGCTTGTGTGTAACCATGTGAATCCTGGGATCCAAACTTGAATGCTTGAATATAGCAGTACATTTTCTCAAATGTTCAGTCATCTTTCCAGCCACTCATTCTGATACTCTAATGAAAACTCTCAGCTATGCATTTTCTTAATTCTTGGGCATCCTGTGTAGAAGCTTCTTGTTTTATGTATTCAAATATGCCAATGTTTTCTCTATTGTTTATGTATAATGACTGCAGAATAAGTATTTCAATTGGTCCACATTCAGGAGAATTTAGTATTGTCATATTTTATATGTACATTGCTGGTTGATATGGAATCTAAATTCCTCTGAAATATGATATAGATCTGAACATATCCTCTTAAAAGGTTGCCACAGCAGTTCTCTGTGTACAGCAATGATTTAAGGTGCCATTATAATCATGAAACAAGCTTCACTTTTGTTCTTATTTTTTTTTAATTTTTTTTAATTCTCCGGCATCTTTTTATTTCAATTTTAACATTTCTTACTATATTTGATGAAGTCTCCTTATCCCTTTTACTGTGGGAATTTTTTTTTCTTGTGAGCTACAGTGGAGGATGAGAATGTATACATAGGAAGTCTCTTTAAACAAAATCTTGGAAAAAATTCCCACCACCTTGGAACCATATAGTATGATAACTATGCCTACTCTCACAAAAGAATCCTCACTGTATCCCCCTTAGTACACCAAGAATAGAGAACTTAATGATTTACTGGGCATACCTAGTTCCAAGGATGAAAGCACACTGGAAGAAAACAATGGGCTCACATCCACAAAGGCATTTAGATACTTGCTGAATTTATCACTTTTGCCTCAAAAAATGCTGTGATGAGGTTGATAGCTGCTTTTATCCTGGAATCATCCAGTCTGTTTTTAACCTTGCTTTAGTCTAAACTGAGATTCAGTTATACAGTATAAAGGGTATAGTACTTTTTCAATAAAGCAGCAGCCATGCTGAATCATGCTAAGATCATGGCAGTCTCCTGCGTTTGCTAATGCCCCATCTCCTCTTAGGGACCTGAACACGTATGGAGCTGGACTCCAGCAAGTGCGTCTTGTAGACATTTAGTTTCCAGCACCCACATGGCAGATCACATCCGAAATTACCACATCGATTACATCCATATATTACTGTCCAGTATGAATTTTTTCATGACTGTGAAGATGATTCTTCTGTGCAAAGGTTTTACCATAATCAATACATTCACAGAGTTTCTTTCCAAGTATGAATTCTTTCATGACTATGAAGACTTCTCTTCTCTGTAAAGGCTTTACCACACTGATTACATTCATAGGGTTTTTCTCCATTATGAATTATTTCATGTCTGTGAAAATTCCTCTTCTCTGCAAAGGCTTTACCACATTCATTACATTTATAGGGTTTCTCTCCATTATGAATTCTTTCATGACTTTGAAGACTACTCTTCCATGCAAAGGCTTTACCACACTGATTACATTCATAGGGTTTCTCTCCAGAATGAAGACTTTCATGTCTATGAAGATGACTCTTCTGTGCAAAGGCTTTACCACATTGATTACATCATAGCGTTTCTCACCATTATGAATTCTTCCATGACTGAGAAGATGACTCTTCTCTGTAAAGGCTTTACCACATTGATTACATTCATAGGGTTTCTCTCCAGTATGAATTCTTTCATGACTGAGAAGATGACTCTTCTGTGCAAAGGGTTTGCCACGTTCATTACATTCATAGGGTTTCTCTCCAGTATGAGTTTTTAAGTGAGTGAGAAGACGACTATTATATGGAAAGGCTTTACCACATTGATTACATGCATAAGGTTTCTCTCCAGTATAAATTCTTTTTTTTTTTTTTTTTTTTTTTTTTTTTTTGGTTTTTCGAGACAGGGTTTCTTTGTGTAGCTTTGCGCCTTTCCTGGAACTCACTTGGTAGTCCAGGCTGGCCTTGACCTCACAGAGATCTGCCTGGCTCTGCCTCCCGAGCGCTGGGATTAAAGGCGTGTGCCACCACCGCCCGGCTCCAGTATGAATTCTTTCATGACTGAGAAGATAACTCTTTCGTGCAAAGGCTTTACCACATTCATGACATTGATAGGGTTTCTCTCCAGTATGAATTCTTTCATGACAGAGAAGACTATTCTTCCCTCTAAAGGCTTTACCACATCAATTACATTTATAGGGTTTCTCTCCAGTGTGAAATCTTTCATGACTCTGAAGACTTCTCTTCTCTGCAAAGGCTTTTCCACATTGATTACATTCATAGGGTTTCTCTCCAGTATGAATTATTTCATGTCTGTGAAGAACATTCTTCTGTACAAAGGCTTGACCACATTGACTACATTCATAGGGTTTCTCTCCCGTATGAATTCTTTCATGTCTGTGAAGATCACTCTTTTGTACAAAGGCTTTACCACATTGATGACATTCATAGGGTTTCTCTCCAGTATGAATAATTTCATGTCTGTGAAATTCACGCTTCTGTGCAAGTGCTTTACCGCATTCATGACATTCATGAGGTTTCTCTCCAGTATGACTTTTTAAGTGACTGAGAAGATGACTGTTATATACAAATGCTTTACCACATTCATGACATTCATAGGGTTTCTCTTCAATATGAATTCTTTCATGACTGAGAAGACTATTCTTCCTTCTAAAGGCTTTACCACATTCATTACATTTATAGGGTTTCTCTTCAGTATGAAATCTTTCATGACTGTGAAGGCTTCTCTTTTCTGCAAAGACTTTACCACATTGATTACATTCATAGGGTTTCTCTCCACTGTAACTTCTATTATGTATTATGGGACATTTAAAGACTTTATCACATTGCTGAGATTCATACCTTTTCTCCCTAGTTTGAATTCTATGTACTTGATGAGGACTATGACATGCAAAGCCTTTATATCTTTGATTATACTCACAGGGTTTTCCTTCCAAATGAGTTCTTTGGTGTTTTAAAGAGCAATCACATCTAAAGACTTTATCACATTGATTATATTCATAGAGATTCTCTTCATTATTGGGTGATTGGTGTGTTTGAAGATTCCTGTAATGGCTAAAGTCTTTAGTAGATGACTCACATATATTATTTTCTCTTAACACATGAGGTTTTTCACATCTTTGAAGAGAACTTGAAGAACTCAGAGTTGGACCACACTGATTGCATTCATAACATTTTCTTATACTGTGAGCCACACTACATGTGCACAGTGAACCAGAAGAGAGAGATGAATTTCCATATTCCTGGTACTCATTTTCTCCAATGAAAGTTTGTTGATGAATTCCCACTGAAGTTGGAAAAACAGTTAATTGTAAACTTGTATCACAGTCATCATGTCTTCTCATAGTGGGGACTATCACATATCTTCCAGTTGTTCTGAAAGAGACAGAAGTACAATGTTTCTTTCCATGTCCCTTATGCTCACATGGATTGTTTCCAGAGTGACAGATGACACACCTGCGATACAAGTGAGGTTCCAGTAGGTTTCTATCATCACATCTCTGTAGAAATGCCTCTGGGAAGGATCCAGCAAAGCCCACTCTTCATGAGTGAAGTTTAAATGCACATCCTCATAGGTCACTGCATCCATGGCGGATTCCCAGCTCACACCGATCCCCACACAGCTCCCGGCTGCCGGCCACAGAGTAACACACGGAACACGAGAGTCTCCCTCCCTCAGTCGCGGAGCCCCCTTGTTCTTATTTTTATACCCATAATTTCTATTTCATTTAAATTACCTATGTGGTTATTCATGCTCCACTGCCACTGTGTTTCAATTACAAAAAATTTATACTATGTTTATATACCAGCTAAGAATAAATCCTTATTTGAGCATTTCTTTGCTTTTCTAACCATTTTGACATGTTTTTACATACTTAAATCCCCTCTGCCCGTTCTGATATATTTTATTTTTTCAATATCATAGTCTTACCACATATCTCCCCTATCTGTCACCATAGTTACTAACTACAGTTTGAGTTTTATTTCAATATTTTTTATTTACTACAAAATGTAAAGACAATGAAATACACACACACACACACACACACACACACACACACACACACACTCACTTATTTTCCAAACTTGTGACCATGTAATCTTTCCTCTTACTGATATATGAAACAGTAGGACAGCAATGGACAACTTTCACAAGATTTGCCTCCTGACTCAAGTATTTAGCTACTTGTTTCTTCATGTAATTATTGTTCTATGATCTATCATCTGCATTTATTTATAAAGGGGATCACTTATACCCTTATCTCTGTCTTCAACATTAACACACACTCAAAATCAAAATACATTCCAGTGTAATAATGTACATCATATTATACTTCAATACAACAATGGTGTAAACTCTTTTTATATAAAAGATTCTGAAAAATGTTGCATTACCGAGCACTTTCTAAATTACATTGATTAAGTGGTCAAAACAATTTCCATATGTCAACCTCTCCCTTCTTATCATTAACATCTCATAAATGAACTCAGTCTCTATTGTTATGCTAAGCATAACATAAAATATCATGCCTCAGTGACTGCAAGCAATATCAAAATGTCAAGTATATCTATTCTTCATTTCAAAGTTAGACTACTTAAGACCAGTCATTACTATTGAAGACTGGGTATTGTTGATGATAAGCATCACAACTTATAATGAGATAATTTCCAAATGATTTATTACAAATGAAATAATAAATTTCAGCAAAGTAGATCAGCTTTGAATACTCAATTACATAGTGAAATAAAACAATTAATATAATCCTTCCCACACATATGTGGTATCTGCTTACCAGCCTTTGTATATTACTAAAAGCTATTATATAGAACTCTCTAAAGCATGGAATATATTTATTTAATTTCATTATTCATTTTTCAGATTTATACTTATACAAAATAAATGAAAAGCAAAGCAAACATGAAAGCAATGGCTTACTTCTTTAAAACATTTATTTGAATGAGTATGTGTGTATATGTCAGAGAGAGAGAGATGAAGAGAGAGTGTATCTGTGTATGTGTACGTGTACCTGTGTGTAGGTATGTGCACATGTGTGTAGGAGTGCCAGTGGAGGCTTCACATCATATCAAATACCCTAGAGTTGGAGTTACACCTGACTGTGGACCTCCTGATTGGTCCACAGAGAGCTAGATTTGGGTCCTCTGGAAGAGTAGTAAATAATCTTAACCATTGTGTGATCTCTCCTGCCTCTAAAATCACTAAGACAAAAGACATTGGATTAAATGATTTTCTTGGATACAGTTATTATTATTATTATTATTATTATTATTATTACTATTAATACTAAGGAAATTCTAGATTCTATCTTGAAATAATTGAAATAAGAACTATAATGTTCACATAATAAATAAATAAAAACCATGTAGTTAAGCAAAAATATTTCTTGTTCTATAATATGAAAGTTCTCAACTAGACTTAGGAAAATATCTTAAGCTTTAAATTTTATTGAACAGACACAGTTTCGCTTTGTCTTTAAATCCATCTTGAATAAAAAGGACTTTAAATTTTCTGTGTGTCTCTCTTCTGCTGACACCCTTAACTCCTGTTGCCATGCAATGTATCCCTTGCTCAGTCAGCCTCTTCCAAGAATAGAGAGCTGCTGAACCAGTTCTTACTTGAAGAAAGAACATATGTTCTCTCAATCTCTTTCCCTACCTGTTTCTCCTGAGTAAGAGGCACGATGAGAAGATTAGCTTCTATTACCTCATTACAACCCCTCCATTACTTTCCAGATGGGTTAAATCCTTGATACTAGAATTGGAATTTGCTCCCAAGGGAGTTAACCCAGTTTCCTTTATGGAAAGCCATGTAAATAAAGACATCACACTGTGTGGTCTAGCAAAGAAAGTTTCAAGATGGCAAAGAGAACAGAAACAGCAAATAGAATCCATGAGTAAGTGCTTGTGAGTGTAGAAGTCCTGATCCATAATTTTGTACTATAATTAAGTATATTCATAAATCAGAAGCCTGAATGGTTCTTTACGATTTACTAATTTTATGGATAAAGAAAGTACATTGTAAGCTGCCAAAATGACCTGAGAAAAGTCTTCTCACTATTATGGAATAAGTAAAGAAAGGGGCCATGTCAGCAAAAACCAAAATATTTAATGCTTTGAACTCTTATTTCTATTGAAGAAATAATCATCATACTCATCCGCTAGTTATTCTTATGATGTCAATAGTTTAAAAATAACAGGTATTTTATATAAGAGCTAAAAATGGTAAGAAATCCTGGAGTACTGTGCAAGTAAGTTTTATATTCTTTCCATTATGACAAGCTCTTGAATTTTGGAAATAAATAATAATTCAACTCTGGTTCTTCTATGACCAAAGGTTGGTAGATTATCTCTCTGCAAATAATCTTTCTTCTGTAGAAATAACCCAGGGGTTAACGGGTCAAATTTTACTCATAAAATCAAATGTTATAGGTAGCTCACTTTCTTTTTTAGTTTTGATAAGTTCTTATTTTATTTTGATTTTTTTAAAGACATTTTTTATTCATTTTTCATATCAATCACAGATCCCCTGCTTCCTTCCTCCTGTCCCTCCAACCTCCCTCAACCCACCCCCTTCCCTCTGACAAGAAGGTAAGGCCTCCCCTGCCTCAAGGCTGTACCAGGTGTCCCACCATAGGTAGTGGGTTCCAAAAAGCTTGCTCATGCTCCAAGGATGGATTTTGATCCTACTGCCAGGAGGTCGCTTAAGCAGATCAAGCTATACAACTGTCTTGCTTATGCAGAGGGCCTAGTCCAGTCCTGTGGGAGCTCCACAGGTATTGATCTAAATTTAATGAGTTCCCATTAATTTAGTTTTGTTGTCTCTGTAGGTTTCCCTATCATAATCTTGGTGCCCTTTGCTCATAGAACCCCCCTTCTCTCTCTTCGACTGGACTTCTGGAGCTCAGCCTGGTGTTTGGCTGTGGATCTCTGCATCTGCTTCCATCAGTTACTGGAGAAAGGCTCTATGATGATAGTTAGGTTACTCACCAACCTAATTACTTGGGTAAGCCACTTTTTAAGAAGCTCTAAGTACAGCATAAAACAAATCGAAAATACCAGTCTAATATCATTTACTATCGAAAATTACACTTTAAGAATTAAAATATACAAGATATTTTGTCTTCACAGAGTCCTATCTTATCTGGTTTTCTTATTATTAAACATTTGGCATCTATTATTGTTAGTTGTTCAGAAAATAGATGAAATGAAACAATTTAGTACTCCTAATAAAAACAGAAATGTTTAAAAAACTTTTTATTAATCAATGGTTTCTAAATTTCATTATAGAGTTTATGACAAACATTCTCTTAGGAATTTAACTTTTGTTTAAATTATTTTACATATAAATATAGACAATTTTGTTAAAGCACCGAGGAAAGAATTTACAGTAAGAGCAGGCAAAATGAGAAGGTGAATGATAGCAAAGTCTCCATATCGGCATCTATAGTCATTAGGGAATTTATCTGAGATTATAAATTGTTACAACATTCTTCCCTTCTCTTTCCTCAGTTCAAACCCTCCCATAATTTATGGTCTCTTCTTTCATTGTTATGGCATTCATATATGTGTGTGTGTGTGTGTGTGTGTGTGTGTGTGTGTGTGTGTGTGTGTCTGTATGCTTCTTTTTCAAATGAAGGCAGAGACTCAGGACCACTCCAGGTGCTGAGGACAAAGGATTATTGAGTGCTCAGTCCTTAACAGAAATTATATTCAACCTGCTCTAAGGCTCTGAGGCCATACCAGAAAAGGGGACTGAAATAATATATGCTGGTTAATTTTAACTGTCAACTTGATACAACTAAGAATCACCTTGGAAGATAGTCTTAGTGGACGAATTATCTCAATCAAGTTGTTTTGTGGGAATGTCCGTGGACAACTGTCTTGAATGTTATCGAGATGGGAAGATTCAACCTGAATGCAGTCAGCACAGTTTAACATCTAGGTCCTATACTGTCAGAGAGTGAAGAAAGTTAGCTAGGCAGCAAGCACATAGCATATATGCACTCATTTCTTTCATTGCTTGACCATGGGTATGACTAGCTGCTTTGAGATCTGGTGACTGTGTCTTCTCTGTTGTTGAGGACTGTAACCTGGAATTCTAACCAAATACATCATCTGATTTGCTCCTGATCAATGTGTTTGATCAAGGAAACAGAAATGAAACTGTAACTGGATACGAGAGCAGGAACAAACAGAGTAAGTCTATGAAATGATATTTTCTGGGCATGATACAGTCATTCCCTTCATGAACTTATAGCAACTGAGCTTGCCTACACTCGATCCATGGGGTCCTACCATTCTGTCTTAGGGTTTCTATTGGTGTGATAAATCACCATGACCAAACAACTTAGGGGTGGGTGTTATTTCAGCTTACACATTTAGGTGATAGTACATCACTGAGAGAAGTCAGAGCAAGAAATCAAGGCAGGAACCTGGAGTCATTAACTAAAGCAGAGGACATAGATGACTAGTACTTAGTACTAGTACATAGAGGACATAGTACTACTTGCTCAAGTCAGGACCACCTCCCCAGAGTAGTCATCTACAGTGGGATGGTGAGATTGATGGTGCCCTCCCACATCAATCATTAATCACAAAAATACGAACAGACTTCCCTATAGGCCAATCTTACAGAGGTGTGTTTCCAAATGAGAGTTCCCCTTTGCAAATAGATATTAGTTTATATCAAGATGACATAAGCAAAGTAATACATCCTCCTTGATATACTGATGGATTCTGGGAGAGGGAGAGTCATTATATTTATATGTGTATCCACTGGTGATCCTATTAAGTTCAACTGGAAAGTTCCATACCCATTGTCACATAGAAGGCCCTGGATAGACCCAGTAGATTAGAAAACAAAGAAAAGAGTTATGGATGTGGGCATGGGACCTCTAAGAAGGAGAGGATGGTTAGAGGCAAGAGAAGAGGGAGATATAAAGGCATGTGGGTGAAAATAATCCTAATGTATTTTGTACATGTGTAAAATTGTCGAAGAGCAATTTTAATTAGCACTTTTTAAAAAAGAATGTTTCCATGTCTTAATGTTGGTCCGGGAACTGTAAGTATAGTTGCTCTCTGACATCTGATTCCTCTTTCTTCATGCTGCAGAAGGGAGTTGTCACTGGAACCTGCCACAAGAAGCCACAAATAGATTGTCCTTTCACTCTCTAAGGAGAAATGACTACAGCTGTGACGGTCACGATACTAAATACTCAAGGTCATTTTTCTTTCAGTTCTCAAATGGTACATTATGCTTTAATTACAGATTCTAGGATTACGGAGCAAAATCAGCTTCAAGCCATCATCTAAGATGAATATCTCCCAGAAAAACAAAACACTTGTTATAGTGGCATAATAACTTGTGATCACAGCAGACACTGGCTTTGCATGGTGCTGAGGGTGATTATTATTTGACTGCTTGTATTTTAACTTGCCTTTCTATTGTCATTAACAGCAAAAAAAGTAGAATTCATAAAAAGAAATTCAGCTGTATGGGATGAACAGCATAGAAATTCCATCACAAGTTCATAATACAAATATTTAAGTTAAAATGGACTCTGGAAATTATCAGGGGGCATGGAAAAAATACACAATTTAAGATTACAGCTGTGTATTAGCTTAGGTTGTAAAAGCTGATTACGTGGGAAAGCTGAGGCAATAAAGAGATGGTTGCATTTCTCTCTTGTAGGAAGGTTTAATCAACAAGTTAACACACAGCAGGATATCAGTTTTAAGCCTTAAATGACTTCAAGGTACATTATTACCTCAGTTGTGAGGTTCAGTAAAAGTCCTAGTCTCTTAGAATTATTTTTATAATTTATTTTAAAACTATAGCATTTGTTTTTCCTCAAGTTGTTGACCTCTAAATACTTTCATTCTTCTGAACACCTGTTCCCAGGTTTTTCATTACACTTTGTAATCCTTGCTGATCATTTAAGTTTCCCTAGTGTAACAAATCCACAAAAAAAAAAAAAAAAAAACAACTAAGACATATATAAAATTTGTGCTTGGAACATATGTGCACATTCCTTCATGGGAGAAGTATTGCATAGACCTGACTCTATGCTCAGGACAGTGGAGAGAGGCAGCAGCAAAACACCAAAGATGCTTACACATTTGCCCATCCAAAAGAAAAGGGTTCAAATGGCCAGCTGTGGTGCCTATTAGCATAGGAAAGCACATGCTGACCTCCAGGCTCACTCAACATCTGTGGCTCTTAGACCTTCTTGTCCAACTCCTACCCTAAACTTCTCCAGCTCATAAGCTTCTCTTCCCCCAGCTTTGCCTTTCTATAAAACCCTGCCATTTCAGCCATATTCTCACCTAGTCCCTCCTCTGCTTCCCACTGTTGCTCCCCTCTTTCTTGTCCTCTCTTCCCCCTCTCTCTTTGGTCCTCCTCTCTTGCTGTTCCCTGATCCCTCTCTACTCATGGCTCAGTTCAGTCTACTGGTCATGTTTAGTTTACTACTTTCTCTCCTTGCTCTGGACTCTTCCAGATGCTCTGGGCTGTACTCTCCATCATATCTACAATAAAAACCTTGCCCTCAACCATACATCGGAGTGATCATATGCTTACTTTATATAACTGGTGCTGGAAATCACACTTTATACACACATCCGGGTTCATGCTTTGCTCACATGATTCAGCCATATAGAAATAGTTTTACACTCAGATTTATTATTTTCCTTCAAATTATCTTAGATGTTAACCTGTAGAAAACTACTCTGCCCCACATTTGTTTGGATAGACGTGAGGTGTGTCTTCATTCTTTACTTATCTGAAAGAGTTTGTATCTTTCTGAGAACATGTCTCTATGTTTCAGACATATGAAGGTCACATAGCCTGCCTGTGACATCACATACATGGAGTATTAGCTGCATGAGAGGCTGACACATGAGTATTCCAGACCAGGAGTTCAACACCAGCCTGAGACTCATAGACAAACTCTATTTCAATACAATTAAGTTTAAGCAAACAAATGAATACATGAGTGTCATATTGGAGTGACTAAGGTAACATCATATTTTCCTGACTCCGTTTTATGTTTGCTTAGGTTATTTTCAGTCCCCTACAACTCCAGGAGTTATGTCTACCTTTGCAACACATTTGAGATTTTCATGACCTTGACCATGGTCCAGATGCATTAACTAAAATAATTTATGTAAATTAAAATAACTGAAGAATGTATATGTAAAAAATAATTGTTGTTATGTCTGACACAGTCGTTATGTTCTGCCAGAAATGAACATCTCAAGATTACTCTGACCCTCATCATAACTTTGATGTGAGTTATGGTCTTTGTGATTTTTTACCTTTAAAAATACTGAACCCCTGACTTTCAACACCAAAAGCCTCCCAGGCATAAGCCTGCTCTTGGTCATTGGCAAATAAAAGACTTATGTGTTTTTGATTGACTTAATCAGCGTGGTTGCCTGTATCTTTTTCATATGGATTACTACAAAATATAACCAAGACTGTAGACCAACAACAAGTTCTCAACAATAAAAAGTTCATTACAATTATCATTTCCTAGGAATAGAGTAACATCACACAGGAGGGAATGGGACTGCTCATGGCACAGGGAAAGGAAAGGAATAGAGAGGTCTTGGGTGCTTTGACGGGTTCAGTTCTCCACCTGCTCTCATGACTAAGGCCACAGGAAAAGAGCTCAGTTAGTAGCATGGCTGGGCTGTTAAGCTGCAACTTCACACTAGGAGAAGCTTGGTGAATTCTTTCTCTGATTTTTAAATTAAGGAAGTGGGACTTGATTATACTGGTGGTGCACAGATTATTGTTAACCAGGATGTTAAATAGTTATTGCCTAAATAATATGGAACAACAACAACAACAAAAAAAAAAACCCTCAGAAGTGGTTTGGGGAAAGATATGAAAAAAGAAATGGAAAGTAATGGCTAATTTTGGCATTAGATATTCTTCACGCATGTCTTTTTTTTTTACTTCTTTTTCTCTTATTTTTGAGATTATAATATAAATACAATATTACTCCCCATCCCTCCCTCCAAACTCTCTCATATTCTCTTCTCTCCTCTCCTTCAAGTTCAAAGCCTCTTTGTTCATTGTTAATGCAATATATATATATATATATATATGTTATGTATATATATATATGTAAACACAAACACACACACACACACACACACACACAGACGCTCCTACACATAACCAGCTCAATCCATATAATGTTGCTGGTATGCATCCTTTCAGGACTGACCATTTGGCATTTAACCAGTGTTTATGCTTTTGCCTGGGAAAGCCACCTTTCTTAGTCCCAGCATTCTTCCGTTGTCTGTAGTTCTTTGTGTAGGACTGAGGCACCATTTGCTTTTCTCTATCCAGTTTGGCATGTCCATATGTAACATACCTGTTCAACTCAAATCTGGATGGCCATAATGGTAAGACTTTATATGTGTAGCTTCTGACATTACTAGGAGACAGAATTTCACAGCACACTCCCTGAAACCCTGGCTCTTAAAATCTTTCTGCCCCTTCTTCCACAGTTTTCCATGCACCTTGGGTGCAGGAGTGTTTTAAAGATGCATTCATTGGAAATGCACTCTACAACTCTGTTTTGATCGGTTGTGGTTTTTTGTAGTGGTCTCCATCTGTCGCAAAAAGAACACCTTAATGACAGGTGAAGACTATAATTATCTCAAAGTATAAGGAAAAATGTTTATAGATGTTTACTAGAGATTATGCTGGTTTACTAAATTAGACGTTGCAGATTCTCCTTCAATAACCATGACTTCACTAGCACTGAGTATTTAGTTAGGTTTCCAATACCAGACATTATTTCACTCTTGAGTGAGTCTTAAGTCCATTTGTTGTTTCTCTCATTTGCTTGGAATGAAACCTAAGTAAGGTGACTAACTTGCTTTTTGCATTAATTTCCTCATATTTAAAATGAAATTATTAGCAATACCTACCTCTTAAAGGCATTCTGGGAATCAAGTAAATTGATATGTATAAAGTACTTGGCACAATGCCTATGTCACAGTGACCTCTCTATCAACATTAGCCATTATTGTTATTATCACACTTTATTATCATTATTCAAATAGTCAAAGAAACACATAAAATCCAAAATAAATTACATTTTTGAGTCTTAGATATTCACTTTTGTATGTGATAAAAGGAACAGAGCACTAAAAATTGCTGCATCTGAAAAGCATCTGAAAATATATATAACAAATACAAGACATATGCCAAATAATTATTATAGAAAAAGTAAGGATTGGGTCCATGCATCATTTAAGGCTATAAGAAAACATGTCCAAATATTGACATATATAGTGGAAAACAATAAAAAAAAATCAAAATTTTCAAAAGTTAATAAAAATGAATATAAATTGAGCAATAATACTCCCTGAAGATAAATGAGACAATAGAGGAACTTATGGAGGACGCTGGAAAAAAATACTGAGAAAAAAATTCTCTGGATGAGATTCAAGGAAAAGAGTTTTTTTTTTTTTTTTTTTTTGTTTTTTTTTTTTGTCAAAGACATGTGTTAAAAGCACACTTGAGAGAAATATTAAATACCCTCTCCTACTTTCAACATAAAGACTTCTCTACAACTAGTGAGAAGACCTTTGGTGACAGTCTTATGTGGCAAGTACATGGGGTGGGGTAATATACTAGAAGTAAACTGAGATAAGAAGCAGAATCTACTTTAAATATTTTTTTAAAATCTTACTGTTATGCAAAAGGGATGAATAAGTAAAATCTAGAGCATGATTCCTAGTTAGGAAATGACATATTTCTTGCTTGCCTATTTGGTTATGTAGAAATTATGGTAGATTATATATAGGCAAGGAAAGTAAAAGGAAGGAAATGAAGAGTAGAAAAGAAAATGTAGTTTCACATATTTACCAGTGGTGGATTCTAGAATATATTTGGTTGTATCTATAAAATATTTCATAATATTCTATCTCAGCACAGGCACCAAGTCGCAGAATCAAGAACTGTTGCCTAACATCTATGAGTCAATAACCTAAAACAAATACTTGCTCCCTTCTGTTGGTTTATGCCTGGGATTTTGTCACAGTAGTGAAAAATTAACTATCAAAATGATCCACAATTATTAAAAAATATTATCAGAAAACTTTCTCCATAAAAAGGACACAGGAAGCCGGGCGTTGGTGGCGCACGCCTTTAATCCCAGCACTTGGGAGGCAGAGCCAGGTGGATCTCTGTGAGTTCGAGGCCAGTCTGGGCTACCAAGTGAGCTCCAGGAAAAAGGCGCAAAGCTACACAGAGAAACCCTGTCTCGAAAAACCAAAAAAAAAAAGGACACAGGATCACAGCCATTAAGCAAGCATATTAATGAAATTCCTATAGAATGTCTATTCCCCAAGCTATCATAAGCATGGACAAAAGAACAAATTCTTCTTTCAATTCCCTGATACATAGTTTTCACATCTGATCCAGATCTAATCTGATAGCCTGACTTCGTAGAAGCTGACATGTCCATATACCTTTGTAGTATGTGCTTACTAGATGAAATTTCTTTCAGTAAACTTTCCTGGTCTTTGCCTGAAATTTAATGTTCTACTATTTAATATACCTACTGCTCAACTAGGATCTCATTCTGGAAATTTTTGTACATTGTTAATGCATTCAATGGGAACTAACCAGGTACCACAGATCCAGGAATTAACGGAAAAGAAATGGTTCCACTCACCATCATCCCTAGTAACCAACTAGAAAATTTTTGATCCTGTTCCCACAACATTAAGTTTTGATAGGCTAGAAGTTTTGGTTCCAGAGGGCCAAGTGTTCCTGCCAAGGGACACAATAAACATTCTGTTCAACTGGAACCTCCAACTAACTCCATGTAGATTTTGGGCTTCTGATCCTCTTAAGCCAAGAGGATAAGAAAGGAATAACAGTGTCAGCAGGGGTGACTGAACCAGATAACCAAGGGAACTGGATTAGTTCTCAAAATGGAAGTACAGGAGATGCTTTAGGGCATTTCTCAGAACTACCATGTCCAGTGATTAAAGCCTATGGGAAACAACAACAACCTTCTAACCCAAACAAGATGACCACGGTGGAGAGACTTCAGGAATGAAGGTATGTGTCACTACTCCAGGAAAAGATCCAAGACCTGTTGAGGTACTTTCTGAGAGTGAAGAAATATAGAACGGACATTAGAGAAAGGTAGTTATAAATATCACCTAAGGCCATGTACTCAGTGGTAGAAACAAGGATTAAAATTGACATTAGTGTTTATGTCACATTTCGTTAAGAATGTGTTTGTTGAGCTGTCTTTCCGGAGCCCATTACCTATGGTCCAACAACTTGCTTAGCCTTGCAGCAGTGGGGAGGGACTTGGTCCTGCCTCAACTGAATGTACCAGGCTTTGCTGACTCCCCATAGGAGGCCTTACCCTTTTGGAGGAGGGGATGGGGTGTGGGTTGGGAGGGAAGGCTGGAGGGAGCAGGAGGAAAGATGAGAGGGGGATCTGTGGTTGGTATGTAAAATGAATAAAAAAAAGAAAAGAATGTGTACAAATATTTGTGTTTTCTTTCATTGATTTCTTTCACATGCAATATAACATCAATTAAGAGAATATCAGTGGTTATCATGTTTAAGTTTGAGATACTAAAAGAATGTCTCTCGAGGTATATTGCTCCCAATTCTAAAATTTACAATGCATTTCAGTTGTAGGGAGGATGGGCATATCATGTATTGTATAATTATGATCTAGTTATTGTTTTCATTTGGAAATTAAGCATGACATGAGAAGATACGATTATCTGTCAGATGACAAGGCATGGACTTTGTGTTGGCTATTTTAGTTGTCAACTTGACTTTATCTGAAAATAACTAAAATTCAGGAGCCTGAGTATCCCTGTGGGGGATTTTTTTCTTAATTATATTGTTTGAAGTGAGAAGACCAACATTTGATCTGGAACTTTTGAGCTTGGGGGAACACAGCTTTAATCCAGATCTTTTGAGGTAGCAAGATCCACCTTTAACCTGAGCCACACCTCCTGATGGCAACTTTTATAAAGGACATGGAAGAAGGAAGCTTGATCTCTTTGTCTGCTTGTTCTTGCCCTTACTAGCTAGTCCTTTCTCTCACTGGAATTAGAGCCTACTGTAACATGGATTTCTAAATGGTCTTTTAATAGAAACACAGATCCAGATAATTGGAGCAAAGATCAGAGAGACAAAGGAACAAGCCACTGCCATGTCTCACCTCACCAACTCCACGAACCATCTGACTGAAATCCTCTGAGTCCTCACCTGAAAAGCTCCAGCTGAAAAAAGCCTTTAGATGAAAGGTATGCTTCTGCTGAAAAGCCTTTAGTTCCTGACTCTTCAGGCCTTATATACCTTTTTCTGCCCAGCTATCACTTCCTGGGATTAAAGGCATGTGTGTTTCCCAGTACTGGGATTAAAGGTGTGTGCCACCACTGCCTGGCTCTGTCTTCTCTCCTAGACTGAGTCAATCTCATGTAGTCCAAGGTGGCTTTGAACTCACAGAGATCCAGACAGATATCTGCCTCCTGAATGCTAGGATTAAATGTAACCACTGCCTGGCCTTTATATTTAATCTAGTGGCTTGTTCTGTCCTCTGATCTTCAGGCAAATATTATTAGGGTACACAATATTTCAACACAACTTACTTCTTCGGGATTCAAATTTATATTGAATACAGCTGAGACATCCAGACTCTTGGACTGAACAACTTCTAGACTCTTGTAGCATCTGTTGATAGACAGCCATTTTTGAACTTGCTGGACCATAGCTTTTAAGCCTTTTGAATAAATCTTTTCTCTCTCTAATGAATATATTCATATATATGAAAACAAACATATATATATACACACATATATGTATATGTGTGTACATATGTGTGTGTATGTATGTATGTATATATATTCTGTGAGTTCTATTCCTCCAGAGAACACTGACTAATACAAGTAAGTATTTGCTTGCTCTGGTTTGCTCAGCTATTGTCATTATATAATTCAAGACCACCTGTAGAAGATAATACCCAGTGTAGGCAGGGCTTTCCAATGTCAATCAGGAATCAAATGAGTGCCCTCCCAGACATGCCTACAAAGTTGTTTAATGGAGGTTATTCTTCAATTGAAATTATCTCTTCTCAAGAATGTCTAGTTTGTGTCAAATTGACAAAAACTAACCAGCACAAATACATTCTGTCTATATTTTGGAAGCACATCTTAGAAATATTTTTCAAAGAAATGATTGATGTCTCTTTTATAACATGAACATACATTGCTATTAAGGAAAAACCACAGAAACAACTAACCTGGGTCATAGGAACTCACAGATTCTGAACCAACAACCAGGGAGCTCACATGTGACCAACCTAAGCCCTCTACATACATGTGACAGTTGTGTACATGTGACTACTTGTGGGACTCCTAACAATGGGAGCAGGGGTTATCCCTAGTGCTTTGGCTTGCTCTTTGGAACCCATTCGTCATACTAGATTACCTTGCCCAGCCTAAATACAAGAGGGAGTGCTTAGTCTTCCAGCAACTTGATATGTCATGTTTTGTTGATACTCAAAGGAGGCTTGCCCCTTTCTGAACAGAAACAGAGGAGGAGTGGATGTAGGGGGATGGGGGATGGCAGGAGAGGAGAAGGGAGGAGAGGAGGGAGGGGAAATTGGGGTAAGGATGTAAAGTAATAAATTTAATTAAAAAAAGAAGTAAAAAACCATTTGCCGGGCAGTGGTGGCGCACGCCTGTAATCCCAGCACTTGGGAGGCAGAGGCAGGCGGATCTCTGTGAGTTCGAGGCCAGCCTGGGCTACCAAGTGAGTTCCAGGAAAGGCACAAAGCTACACAGAGAAACCCTGTCTCGAAAAACCAAAAAAAAAAAAAAAAAAAAAAAAAAAAAAAAAAAAAACCATGCCAATCTTACTGTTGCATAATTCTCATAGTACTAGAGGGCTATTTCCTCATGGGGATGTTTTGAAATTTTTTTGATTGGTATTTCCAAAGCTTTGTGCACATAAGGGAATCATCATAATCAGAATAACCGATAAAATTCACGAAGTTAACAACTGTGAGGACATATGGATAATATTATTTGATGTCATTAAAGCCAACATGTTTAAATTGGAATAGAACATGTGATGCATAAAATTAAAAACATAAACTTAGAAAATACTGTTGTTCACCTTTATTTCTACAAATTTAAACAATTATACTTGCCCATCAAAGACACTGGGTTAGTTTTAAAATATACAGCCAGATGTAATCCCCTCCAGAAATAGTACTTTGTTCATTGTTATGTTTCAAGTAAGAAATTCAAGTGAGCTGTGTTCTCAATACTAAGAATTCTGCTGCCTGAATTTGAGGTCCACATTTTATCTTTTATCTGTCATATCACTTATTGATGGTTGTCATAAAGAATAAGGCAAATGATAACATCATTTCAGTCATGAGCTTGATAAAAGACTCTATTTTGTGAGACAGAAGCAAATGGAGTAGCTTGGTAAAAATGAAAACTATGGAAACAGATGAGAGATACTTGTTCTATCCACCATTATAAAAATGCTGAAGGAAGGATAAAAATGAATGACTTTTGTATATTCTTTTTTGGGGGGTTTTGTACATTCTTTTAAAAAATATCTACAAAGACACAAGTAGATCTATTGTAATGGTTATCCTGAATATTCTCTATGCCCACCTTCCCAGAATAAATAAGAGTAAATTTTGATTAAAATTATGGATTGTCCCATTTTAATTTCATCATATAGCTATCAGATTAATTCTTAGATCATTTCTCAGATTTCAAATTAATATTTTTAAATTATTGTAATGATTTTTATATAGTGTACTAAAAAACTAATGTTTATATAATCTTGTTCTTCAGCTGATGGCTTTATATTAAGAGGTTCTAGAAATGATAAGGTAATTAAGACTTAGCTTTAAGGAGCAGACCATTGGAATAATGTCTTTGGGGGTTGTATTTGATCAAGCCACTCATCGTTTCTTCTTTCTCTCCTTGTCTACAGTGAGCTGAGTAACATCTGCCACATGTTCTCCTCCTCATGGTGAACTTCTGCCTAACCATAGGCATCAAATCAACAGAGACAAATTCTATGGACTGCCATGTCTGTAACAGTGATCTAACATCAATCTTCCAACTCTCAAGTTGACTTATGTAAGATATTTGTCAAAGTGATACAAAATTGGTAAAACAATGATGAACAATGAGGAGATGTTACTAGGAAACATGTTTCTTCACAGAAAATCATTTGGGAACAACTCTATCGGGGGCTAGATAGATAGCTTCATGGTTAAGAGTGTGAACAAGTTCAGTTACCAACACCCATGGTGAGTGGCTCACACCATTAACAAGTATGTATTAAGGCATGCATATTTGCTTCTAAAATTGTAATTAATAAAGTGTGTATATCTAAATTGTAAATGCTTAGAAGGAATTAGTGCAGTTTTAAGTAATCATGGTATTATACTGAAGGCGTTGTTTTCATCAACAACTTCATTGTATGCATTTAATTACTTCTGTGGTTATTCATGTTTTCTCCAATATCTACTGTATAGAAGGGGAAAGGGTGCAAAAAAAGGGGGGGAGAGACCAGAAGGTAAGGATAGAAGAGAAATAAATGGAGAAAGAGAGAGGGACATGAAGAAGGACAGAAATGCACAGAGGAATAGATACACACTGAAAATGGTTGCTGGATAGGTATCTCCAATGTGCTACCCAATTTTCTTCAAAATTGTCTGTATTTGTTACCTCTGCTTCTTTATATTTCATTCTCTTTCTAAATGCCATTCAGTCTACATTTTAGACCTCAGATTATAGAGAAGTTATTTAGAAAGCAGCAGGCAATTTTCTGAATTTGGTGGTGTTTTATGGATCCTTTACAGATTGCTACTTGTTTCTCATCTTGTCACCCTCACTCCATTCTCATTTTTTGAATCATCTTCCTTGTTTTGTGCTCTGAGCACCCTCCATACTAACTAAATCCTCTCCTCCACTTTCTTTTAGGAAACCACATCTAGGAATGTAGATTTGCATATATTTGCATGCTGATGAGGCATTTCTCTATCAAGCCCTAATCTCTCCTCTAGGTTATAAACTTGACATGTCATATTGAATGCTTTAATGGTAGCTCATGTTTAAAATATCCTAAATTGAGCTATCAAGCCTGCCACTCTTCTAATTTTCAGCATCTTTATCAGTGTATCTACATCCATCGGTTTATTTAAATACACATCTAGGATTAATTCCTAACATCACTCCTACTTCAGTCTGTCAAATCAGATGTAAGACCTCAGCTACTGCTCCAGCACCATGTCTGCCTACCTGCCTGCCTCGTCACTTTCCACCATGACAGTCTTGGGCTAACCCTCTAAAACTGTAAGCAAGCTCCCAATTAAATGCTTTCTTTTATAAATGACTTTTGGTCATGGTGTCTCTGCACAGCAATAGAGCAGTAACAGAGACAATTATTACTAGAACAAACAGTTTATATATTCTCATATTTGAAGGAGTTTTAAATGTACTGATTTGTTATTAGAAATATAGGAACACACATGACTAGAATTCAACAAACATGTCATAAAGTTCAGTAAATCCTCATTAGACCAATTAGGCATCAGAGAAATATAAAAGGAATATTAATAAAAATATAAAAAATTTTTAAGCTAGGGCTAGAGATATGATTTAGAGCACTGGCTGCTCTTCCAGATGACCCAGGTTCAATTCCAAACATGGAGACTTGCATCTGTCTATTACACCCGTTCCAGGGAGTCTTATTCCCTCTTCTGGCCTCTATGAGCATTGGGTAGGCACATGGCATATAGACATTCATGTAGGAAAAACACCAAAAAATTTTAAAAGACTGACTCTGCTGACAATGAAGATTCTGTGATATTGGTACAATGAACAAGTTCACTAAAGATGCAGAATGCAAAACAAATATTAACTGCATCTTACTAACTATTAGACTTTAAGAAAAATAAATAAATTTTAGTTTCTTTAAATTAAAACAAAAATACTTAGAAATAAAAATATGCAGAGGATTAAACCTATATATACTGGCAAATATTAAACATTTTTTTTAATCCTGCAAATGTGAAAAGGTGTACAGATTTTTTGCTCATAGATATTGTTAGAATGTCATTCTTTCTGTCTTATCTGTCAAATGTTGCTACAACAATCTCTATGGGTCTGAGTAATTTAAAAGAAAAAGCTCATCAGGACTTACAGACCTAGGGGCCAATGATGCCACCATCAGATAAAGGTCTTTAGATATTTATGTCTGAATGGAAGCACAAGGAAATGCTTGCACATGCCAAAACACAGAAATTACAGGGAGTGTTTAGAAATTTGCCTGCCCTTACAATTAATCCAGTACCATGAGAAAGGCATTTATCTCTCTTAATGATCTAATACCCCAAGTTTCACCTCCCAACATAGATGAGTGGCAATCAAATTTCAAAATGAATTTTGTTTCCAAGAGATTCAAACTCTAACACTACCCAAGAGATTTGCCTGTTTAATGTCATTTATTATTAGAGTTCTCCTGACATTTTTCACTGAAATAAGGATAGGAGGATTCATTAGAACTCTTGTGGAGTCATAAAAGCAAACAAAAACAAAGCAAGTGTGACTTATCCAAAGCACACTTAGACCAAAAATAAAAAAACAAAAACAAAAGAATACAGAGACCAATAATGAGCCAACCTCTGAATTATTGCTTATTAGTTTTCTGTGTAAGTTCTAAGAGTACACCGTAGAGCAAAAACAGTTGTTTTGATAACTGACTTTGGAAAATTATATATGGACATGCATGCAGAAAAATACAATCCATATCTCATATCTTACACAAATATCAACTCAGCATGGACTAAGAAGTTAAATGCACAATAAGAAGTAAAGTTTCTTGTAAAAAACATAAGGGAAGAATTTATATTTTCTATAAGGATATGGCTCTTCTTTGTGTTTAATCTATAATATGGATTTCCAGCATTTGGGAGATGCTTGAGCAGACAGTTGTCATTTAAGGAGGAATAAAAACATTATATTTAGTTAGAAATGGAGATTTTGGAACTTATTGTGCAGTATTTAGTCTATATTTAGCTTTTTTTTAAAAAAAAAGGAATTGCTAGGGGTATAAATTTTAAATGTTTTGACATTAACTAGGTATTTAAAACAACCAAAATTTTAGCTATCTTGACTTTAGTTTTCCATATTATATACATAACATCACACTCCATATAGAAATCCTAAGAATAATTTTTAATTAATAGTTTTAAAGACAGATGAAATGCTTACTCTGACTGAATATCCAAATATACTATATAGCCGGGCATGAGGGACCAGTTTTGAAAGATAGATTTCTTTCTAAAACATTTCACTGGGGGAAGTTTCAATAACTTTGGCATTATATAAGTTATAGGAAGAGACAAGTGTAAATCAGTGAAAATGTATGCTTAGAAGAAAATCGTTAGCAGCGGGTAGTGGAAACAGAGTGCATCGAGTAAAATGGCCCCAGTTTATAGAAGCAGTCAGGAGTTATTAACCTTGGGTTCAGCCTTTGGGTCCTATTCCCTGAAATCTTATTTGAAAGTTTGTATTTATTTGCATACATGCTTTCTGCATGACTAAAAACAACCTCAGCTTTCATTACCTCCTTTACTGAGGTTTATGACCTAGATATAGGTCAACAACCACCATTGACGCTGAACTCTTTTGCACTTTGAGTTTTAATTAAATTGGCTGTTATGAAGAATGTGTGTAGTCTCATTTTATCTAGTCAGAAACACTATTTGATTTCTTACTGACAATACCTTTTTTTTCAAAAGTTCCACACACCCAGTGATTTTTTTTTTATTTTTTATGTTTTTTTTTTTTGGGGGGGGGGAGAAACCATAATTCTTCATATTTTTGTTACTATGTCCCAAACACTGAAGCTCCTTCTTATTCACTAAAGTGGAGTTGGCACACAGTGGAAGGAATCTAATCACTGTCTCTAAAGTAATATTACAGAGCAGAAAAAAATGAAAGAAAAATATGTCTTGTCCACTTTTGTCTCAAAGAAGCATTGCAACGTACACCCTTTGCAACAGGACAGAGAGAAAATTAAGTTAAATAAAAACCATTTCCAGCCCCTTCCTACTTCAAGGCAGGTAATATAGTCATGGGTTTCATGATAAAGTTTATCATCATAGGACGTATCAAGGATACGTAAAAAATTATATGGATAAATCATAATAAGCAATTATTAGAAACTATGATATTGGAGATCATTTCAGGCAAAATAATATATGATCAGCAGTCTTCTGGCATAAATAGTCAGACACACGCAGACACAAAAACTAATGGCAGTGCCACTGATGCAGGGAGTCCAAACACTTCAGATATTAAATTCTACGGCTAAACAGATGTTGACTGAACCTTGATGAGCAAGCACCATGTGTCTCCCTCCAGGAGGTACATGCAACCTTAGATCCAGATTATTAGGAAGCATACATATAGAAAAATAATAAATTTTCAATAAATGCAATTTGTTGTTATGCAATTTAGTGTTATGATATTCATGCAAGGTGATACTAAATTAGGAGAAGTATATAATGAGAAATTTAATATTTTAAAGACACGCAATACAGACTTTTTTTCTGTGTCGAACCCTGTTATCTTCATAATAATGAGTCAAATGCCTGGAAACTAGATTTGGTTTTTAATATATTCTCACTGAATAATCTTAAGAGTCTGGACACAAGAAAATAGGCAGCTGTTAACTCTTAAACAACTCTCTTGTCCTTTCTGGATTTACTTCTGTAGTGACCTTTTAGTTGTTAATTCTGTTTTTATTAGCTACACGGTATATCTCTACTCTGATACAATTGAAAACAGCAAAAATCAATGCTAAAATGCATATTGGTTGCTAAAACAGTACCATGGGTAATTTATATTTAAATGGAAAATAATCTAATCAGTAGTATAGAAGGGAAGAAATAAATTGGTACTCAAACATAGAAGATACAATGAAAAAATTCTTCACAGCTATGTCTGCTCCTGTGGTCCTACACATTGTTATTTAACACTCCCCAGGACTCTGAGGGAACTTATAAGGAGTAAATGGGGAGTGGAACCTGAGGAGTTAGTTATTACATTAGCTACCGAATGACTGAGGTTTCAGCCAGGGAGGAGAAACCACTAGTAAGTTGGAAAAGCTGGCTCAACATTTTAGGTTCCAGTGAGAGATCTTCTACCATCACTTCTTGTTTCTTTGATTTTCATTTGTCTGTTTGTTTGTTGTTTTTGTTTATGTTTTTTCCCAGTGTGTAGCATGTAACTTGATCTTCTCTTGTTTTGCTACATTTACGGAGGCTATCATGAGTTCACAGTGTGATAACAGACTACTGCTATGCCTTATAAATCCTAATAGTAGTCATGAGATGGCAAACGTTTTGATACTTACTTTTTTCCAAGCACATGTATTATCATTCAGTCATGATACATAGTAAATAATACATTATTCAAAGTTTTCTAGTGAAGAAAATAAACCACACAGGGTAGATAGACGCTGTGCTTTGCAGAATCATTTTGTGAGAGACATAACAAGTCAGTTTATGATAGCATTAACTCTGGATTCAATAGTAAAATAAATAAATAAGTAAATAAATAAATAATGCTGAATACCTATGGATTCAGCAAAATCAAATTGGTTGTGAAACAAAGATGAGGTAAAGAAAGATAAGGCTATTGTTGCTGGAATATGTGTCAAGAAATAGGACTAGCAAGCAAGACACAGTTCTGGAGAAGAGACAACTTCAGGTACACTTCAAGGGCAAGCCCGTCTGCTCCAGCTATGTTTTTTCTGCATTGACTTTACAGCTAAGGATTAGATGGGAGTAAGAATTAAGTATGTGATATGTCTGGATGATAAATATTGAATCATTTCTCTAGTAGCATTGTGTAGAATAGACTTGATAGAGACAAGACAGATGACTATTGAAGTTATTCAAATAAAGCCCTTGAATAGTAAATGACTTCAGAGATCAAAACAAACATGCTGTGTCTAGATGGGTGATTCTGTATGGTCAAATGGCTTCTTTGTTCTTGGCCTTAGGCCTCACCTTACATTGCATTTTGAGATAATTACTGCTCCACACTTATGATGCTTAATGGAGAAATCTCAGTAAAGAATAAGCAAACTTAACTAAATTTAATTTCACTTCACTGGGGGAAAACACACACACACACACACACACATATGTAGAATATGTTCAAAACTAAGCTTGTCTTCTAGCAAATTTTTGGGTTGTTGTTGTTGTTGATTCTTTTTTTTTTTTTTGGTTTTTTGAGACAGGGTTTAGAGCCTGTCCTGAAACTCACTCTGTAGCCCAGGCTGGCCTTGAACTCACAGAGATCTACCTGCCTCTGCCTCTGCCTCTGCCTCTGCCTCCTGAGTGCTGGATTAAAGGTATGTGCCACCACCACCCAGCAGCAAATGTTAAACATAAAATAATTAAGTATTTTTAAATTGTCAGAGTAAATTGAAATAATTTAATAAGTAATAAAATATTGATAGTTAAACTGAAATGTAAGCAAACTAAAAAAATTCCATCAATTTAAAAAATGTATTAATTCTAGAATTCTGACAGCAGCATAAGTAAAGGAAAAAAATTAGTCTTGGGAAGATAAAGGATAAGTAAATGACAAAGACAAAAAGCTATCTAACTCCTCTGATCAAACCTTTTATTCCTATAGAAGTCAAAATGTGATGCAAAGAAAGCATCAATGCCATATACATTATGTGAGTTAGAGCAGATACACAGTGAAACAACAAGCTACAACTGTTTTAATATAGATGTAAGATTCAGACCACACGTGTAAATCTAAAAAAATTTTGCTATACCATGAAAGAAACAAAATGAGGAGTTGAATGTATTTTAATTGCATATCCTACATAAATCAACAATGTATATTTAGATTATTGGTTTGTCAATTGGTGGATCATTCATTAACTTAAAATTTTTATATTTTTTCTATTAAGGATATATTTTATATTTACATAATGATTTGTATTAGAGTAGCTATATTTTTCATGCTTACTAGCCTCAAATATTTAATGGATACTATATTCAAAATACACATTTATAAAATAGGAAAATAGAATAACAAAAGCCTTTAGAACTTGCTCAGATGTTGACTTTTTCTTATTGATTGTGGATTACAGAAATCTGAAAATTGACCCCAAAATCTTCAAATTTGAAGAATAATTAAAGATCAAGTCTGTAAGACCAAAACTACAACAGAGAAAATTGTTAGAATATTATAAATTGAAGTTTTAAGATATTTAGTCTCCTAATACAGGAATTTACAGAGCAAAAATACGGTGAAATAAAAAGTGAAAGGTATAACTTTGAAGTGTAATAATTTGTTTCTTCAAGGATTATTTAAGCCTACAATACCCAAGCCTTTTTTTACAGGGCTAACAATATAATAATAATAAGGCAGACAAAGTATTATGTTTTATGGGAGCTAACTCTTATTGTATAAGTATGATTTTAAAAATACATAACTTTAAGTTATATGAGATCATGTAATGTGATAAAGTACCAAAAGGGTGAACTGAATGCCTATAGCACAGTTTGGGTGAATTAGTGAAGCCTCTCAGAGGAGATTGAGTTCTGTACATGTATTCTATTAATCAGGATTCAGGTGTAAAGGGCTTAAGAGGGTATGTTGGCAACAGCTCAGAGAGGATGCTGAAGGTCTATAGAGCATTTCATAGACCAAACTCAAAGATGAAAATGGGATACACTCCAAATAGTTGTAGGAGAATATGGGGAAATTCACAGCATCATGCCCTAGTTGATTAGTCAGGAGTATTGAAATTTGTTTGATAGGGTCACAACATATTGGTAAATGACACAAAAGTGTGAAAGTATTATAACAAAGTCTCTTGGTCATACTTCATGGATACTGCACACTGAACAAACAACAGTGGAAACTCAGGCAGAGAAAGTGACTTGTCAGGGGGAGGGGAATTCATTCGGGACAAATGACACATGAAAAAGCTAGATGAAAGAGAAGATGGGGTACAAAAAAAAGCACAACACAACCAAGATTTCTCCAAGGTACAACATGGAAAAAGTTTGTTTACTCATGCAGAGGAGACTGAGACAGAAGAACAGGATGTCCTGGGAATGATGAGCTAGGAGTAGCTTCCCAGCTTCTCTTGTCAGAATCTGAAATGAGAATCAGAGGTGTGGGGCAGGCTGAACATGATAAATATTTAGGTTCATTCTTCATGGGGCTTGGTGCATCTTCACGGAAGCCTTTCAGCTACAGTGCAGAGGAAAGAGTATGAGGAGGTGCAATTGAAACCATCCAAGAAATAGGTAAAGGGGCTCTTACTGAATTAAATTAAGATTAGGAATGAACGGCTGAGCTGAAGAAATGGTTCAGTGATTAAGAGCATTTGCTGCTCTTCTGGAAGACTGGAGTTCAGTTCCCAGTATCCATGTTGGGTGGCTCACAACCACTGTTACTCCAGCTCCAGGTGCTTTGACTCCCTCTTCTGGCCTTAACACACACACACACAAAATAAAATATACTTTTCTTTAAAAAGAATTAGGAATGACTCAAAGGAGCCATTTGTAGATCTATGTAAAGGGAAGATGTTGATTTGGTGAGAAAATGGAAGAAGTGTGGATAGAAGGACACAAAGATCGCATCGATACAAGTGATAGAACTGAGGCCAGAAGAAAAGGAGGAAAATGACTTTGAGGAAGACACTGAGTTGCATTTAAATATGTGGGACAATACTGTGGAAAATGAAATGGAAGTTGAAAATAAAATTTTGTGTTTCAGGAGATAAGTAATGACAGTAGAAATTCGGTTTCAAGCATCATTAACATGTTGACACAGATGAGATTCCAAGGGTGGACAAGACTGCCTGAGCTACCACTGTCCTCTTAAATCCTTCTTTGCCAAACTGTAGATTTCCTGGAACCTAGGAGGAGATGTCATAATAAAATAATAAAGTAAGTTTCAAATAATATAATGTGACTTGAGTGAGCTCATAAAACAATTATATTCCTACAACTGGGAATGACCATACTGACAGCTGGACAACAAACTTTCAACTTTAGTGAATTGAGAGTGTCCTGATGTTGAATGTTAATAAGTTACTAACTACCCAGATGTTTGACATAAAAACAGAATCTAAAATGAACAAGTAGAAATTTTTAAAAGAATCATTTTCCCCCACATCATTTTCTGCTGGGGCTGCTCCAGGCAAAAATGACTATCTGGTTATGAGTATTCATACTGAATTTCATCCATTCATATCTTACTCTTTCTCCTTCCCAATATTACATTAAAATAAACAGTAAATTCTAGCATACCTTTGGCAAGGGTCATATAACAGGTCCTGACCTAAAATAGGCTGAAAAATGTTAAAAAGAAAAAGTAAATGGAAAAAGAAAAGAAATATAAGTAGACAAGTGAACAGTGTATTTCTAGTGGTAGAAATGTGACCCATAGATGAATTTTTCCACACTCCATTTCATAGACACAAAGAAACAAATTTGCTCAAGTTATACTCTTCAAGTCCTTATTTTATGAAAGTTCTTATTTTAACATTTATGTGTTCTGGTCTATTGAGAGGGATTATAACTAATATTTTAAGATACAATTTAAACCACCTAGAAAGTGTGATATTTAATGTTCCCACGCAAATAAATTACAAATGTTAAAGATATTATAAAACCCCGGTGTCAGGAGCTGATCAATGAACAGAACACCGTACAAACTAACCACATCCTCTCAGCAAAAATAACTGTTAGCACACTGTACTTACCATTCATGGATAAATTATTGTCTGCCAAATAAAAACAAATTCTTGGTTTTGTTGGCCTTTCCCAGACTTACTCAGGACTGTGCATCTATTTTAAATTCTCTGGGGGATGTGCAGTTAGGATGGAAGCAGGGATCATGACATGGACTATTGTTTTACATCCTTATGTACTAAAGAATCTGATCTCTAAGTACCTGAATATGCCAGAGGAAAGTGGAGTATAGTCAGGCACAACCTCAGTAGTACCTTTCAATAGCAAACCATGGTGGTAAAAATAAACAACTACGATTAGATTAATTCGGCATTCAACAAACAAATTCCTTTTAGTTATGAAGGTTGAATATTGGTATTATTTATCAAGCAGATAAAAAAATCCAAAATGCCTTCAACTATTTCTTGTTGCTCCCCCCCCCCAACATAATGTTTTTATTGATTCTTTGGGGATTTCACATCATGTATCCTGGTCACATTTGCTTCCCTGTCCACTACCCCTTATAACTCTCTGCCGCCCCCCTCAAAAAAAGGTCCTATTTGTGTTATCTGAATACTCATTGGAGCATGGTGGAACTCTCAGTGGCCTGCCTTAAGTAGAACTGAGTCCTTCCCTTCCTGCACCCCTGCTGGAAGCCATCTGTAGTGTAGAGCAACAATACATGTGCTTCGGCATCCTCCCACAGTTTTTAAGAGTCCTCTTCAATGGCTTCATGTGTAAGCTGCTACTGTCTGGGTTTGGGGTGCAGTGGAGATAGGGGTTGTCACAGAAGTCATCCACGTTCCTTTTTCTCTATTGTTCATCTGCAGTCATCGATACCACTGCAAAGGTAGCTTATCTGTTCTTTATGATCCGAGGGACCACAGATCACGGGCTTCTATATGGTTTCTGGTGTGGGCACAGATGACAAACAGGGGTCCCGGTTGCTATAGGGCCACAGACCCAGAAAAGGCCCTTCAATGTAGCTGGGGTCATGGACATCAATGTGGCTTCAGCCTGCAGCATAGACCTTAGGTGGATCCTTAGACCTCCCATGGCATCATAGTCCAGACATCACCATGACCCCAGCTGTCTGAAGAGAGGACATTAATGTGGCCCGGCGGGGCAGCATGGTCCATGAACCTCAACATGGCTTCAGGTTGCAGCAGATGGTAACATGGATTATGAACATCAACTCAGACCCTGGCTGTAGCAGAACTTCATGCCCAGACACAGCTCTCAGTACCATTCCAGACCTGGACACCACCACAGTCTCAGGTGACAGCATAGGCCACCCATATCAATATGGTCCCCAGGGTCACCATGACCCACAGACATCAATGTCGATTCAGTCCATAGTAAAGGCCATAAACATCCGAGTGTTGTTAGGTGATAACACAGTCCTCAAATCCCTCATATTAGGGCCAATGACCTACACATGGCCCTCAGCAGCATTTCGGGACACAGTGGTCCTTTGACAATATTCAATATAGAAACTGTTCCTTATCTCGGGCCTCCATCATTGCTCAGAGCTAGGATGATCCAGCAGCCAGGCAACTTGTTCCAGTTCTGAATCTGCATCTGCTTAAGCTCCAGGGTACTGCACAGCATCCTGTTGACCCCACTGGGCAATGACATGATCCACTGTTGACTTCAGTCCTCTCTCATGCCCATGACTGCTGGCACATCACCAGTTCTGCCTCTGTGCACAGATAATGCACCACTCTCCTTTCTATCACCCCCATCTCTCTATCACCCCATCTTTCCATCACCTGTTTGCTCCTCAAAGTGGCACCTGAGCAAGAATGGACAGGGGATGTTTCTTCCCTCAGGCATGTGGTACCTCTCAAGCACTAACTTTTCATTATTTTTTAAAAAGGATTAACAATCTGGGCACTCAGGCAAAAACAGGACTCTCCCTTGACATCATTACTTCCAAGCCAATGGGAAGCTACAGCTTTATCCCCATGGATCACAGGTAGAGTCAGCTGAGAAGAAAAGGATGGTGAATAAATGCTTTCATACAGCATGAAGCAGAATTTTCATCAATTTCCCAGGATGCACTTTTTCTCTACTCCCCAGTCACATTTTCACATGCCTTTTGGAAGTCAAACTTTAAGCAGACCCTAGATATAATGATCTGAAAAAAAGATCTTACTAAGTTGTGTTTGCACTTACAATAATTACTTTATTTCTCTATAGTTATCCTAACAATTATTTTTTCTAAAAGAAAGTTGCATTAATGTTGAATTCATACAGTATTCGATATGGATATTTACTTTTCATTCTGCTTATTTCTGCCAGCAAACATTTCAACTGGTTACTTGAAAGACTGAGTCACAGCAGACTGGACAGCAAAGCAAACCTGCAGGCACAGTTGCAAGAAGCTTGTGTGAAAGACCTACATCTTCTCTGCTGGAAAGGGTCTCCAATCCCTCAGATGTGCACCACGTCAGCTTTTGTGTTGGAGTGCAGCACCTTTGGGTTTTTTAAACTTGTGATTTCTTTAGGGAATGTTTTCAGTTTGTTATGGCTGACTTTAAGTTTCTGAAGATGGTCTAGTTCTCTCACAGCTGGAGGAAGAGAAGGCAGCTGATTATCATGTATATCAAGAACAATGAAAGCAGGTAAGAGCCAGAGGTCATTAAAGAGACAGAAGTTTGTTGCTGGAGATGAGGAATTTGGTTGGTTCCCACCATCCTTCAGTAGAACTGAATGAAAGATTCTGATTAGCATCCTCAGGAATGTCCAGTTATTCTCCAAACACACTGAGGGAATTCCTGAGATTCCTTCCCACCAAGTTGAGCCTGCAGCTGCTCTTCACTGCCTTCAGAAGGCCCTAGGGAACTGAGGTACCACTGTACATGCCCTCAGTGCTGGTGCAACATATTCAAAAGCCTATTTTGTTGCTTTTGTTGAATGGTTTATGGGGTAGTGATAGTCATAACCATAAACGTAAAGGATCCACAATGAACATATTTTTAAAATAACAACAAAACACTATTGATATTAATGTTTGAAGAATTGTGTTGCCAAACATATTAAGAAGAGTCCTGTTTCCTGACAGATTAAACCATCTCACTAAGGAGGGCACCACATTTAATATACACACTTTGACATCTATTTCCTTCAAAATCTAGCTCAAGTGTAATTTTGCTTAGGCCTCCATGACTGTTCCCCCTCAGACCCTTCTGATGAAGGACTCCACATTAAATAATACATATCTGCCTTATTATTGACATATAGTTGTCTGTCAATAATACTACTAGATAGAGCGAAACTTATTGTACAGCCAGACACACAGTAGGTATTTCATAAAAGTGTTTTGGAATGAATAAAATCTAAGAGTAAGCAAGATAAGCAGAATGAAAGCATGAAGGTCACTTTCATCAGTGTAGCTTAGTTGTAAAAATGTGACTGTCAAGAGACACATTTTAAACAGCTGTAATAAAATTAGGTGAACCTCTCAGTCCTGAGATGTCAAGGACGAGACACGGACAACACTGCGATCAAGTCAATATTCTTTCTAAATGAACAAGACTTCAAGAGAATAGGATGGGAATCCCTGGGAGGTAGGAATCAATCTTTCTGTACATATCTGCTAAACTCAATGCCAATTCTGCAAGTGAGAAACAAAGAATTCTCAAATACACACTTTGCAGGGAAGAACTTTCAGAACTGGCTCTTGCATCAGCAGGAAACAAAGATAAAGGAAGACTGTCAAAGAAGAAGACAACCAAAGATGCTTTTTAAAAATAGTGAAGTGAAGAACATTTTATGGCCAATGGTTTGATTTCCTGAGTGGGTTTAAGCTATAAAACTATCTAGACCTATCGGATAAGTTGTCTAAAGGGCACTCTACATAAAGTTGGAGGATGATGCTGTGTGCGTGTGCCATAGTTACGAACATTTTCTCTTCATGATTGCTAATAGATGTGAGCCCGTCACTGAGGCCATGCTTCACAAAGCAGGTAACAGATGCACCAGTCTCAGGGCTTCCTCCCTAAATTGAATTCTGTCAGGAAAGCAGCAACAACAAATCAAACACAGCTTATATGACATGCCAGAATTTCAAAGTGTACCTAGAGAGAATACTTCTCCCAAACTGTTGTCAGTGCTCATTCATGGAAGCTGTCCTATTATCTTTATTAAGAACTGACAGTGTTGGCTTCATTACTGAGCTATTGTTATTGCATTATTAGCACTATGACAGCTTCTATGTTGGCAGACAATGATTCTTGCAAGCTGAGATAAAAAAAAAAGTAGCTCTGAAAAGCTAATGTACAGTTTATGTTATACATATACCACCCGATAGGACTACACAAAGAGACATACTAGCCCCAAAATGTATAAACTGGAATGTTCCATAGGTCTTAAAATTTTGCTTACTTGTGTGTGTGTATGACAGTGTCTCATATGTCACCCAGAATGGTCATGATCTTACAGCCTCTGCATCTCAAGTGTCAGAATTTCAGTGCCTATCATGATCACTCTTGGCACAGAGGTTTTAGAGGAAGGATAGGAAAGGGAAAAAGAGTGCAATTAAATATTTACATATTTAGAGTATGTAAATATGTAATCATTATACTTATGCTAAAAAAGAAATAATTTTAAAGTCATTGCAAAAATATTCTCATACCTTTTAAAAAATAAAATGGCATTTTCATAGTAAAATAAGGTTATGTAGGATACATGATTTATACTAATCTGAAAGTCTTTAACTCAAATTTTTTTGAATTTTGGCAACTTTTAAATGAGCCCAGTTTTTTCATTTTGTTCATTATTTTAGAATTCCATATATATACATATGTGTGTGTGTATGTGTATATACAATGTATTTTGATCATTTCTAAACCTCACTTTCCTTGCAACTTCTTTCTGACCCCCACTACCATACCTCCATCCCAACTTCATGTCCTATTTTTATAACTCATTAAGCTGTCTGGGTGTGCATGGATGCAGGATCTTCTACTGGAGAAACCTATCAGGAGCATTGTCCCTAAAGAAAACTGACTTTTCTCATCAGAACTTTCTACTGTCCAAATTCTTCACAGAGGAAAAGAGTTTCATGAGACCCTCCCAAGTCTATGCTAGAATTATGACTGTTTTCATCTCATGTAGGCCCTGTGTAGACAATCTTATCAAGTTCATGACTGTAATGATTTTTATGTCCAGAAGCCATAGCTTCACAGCAGTCCTTCTCAGCAATTTCTTACAACCTTCCACTTTTCCCACATTGTTCTTTGAATCGTGCCAGTAAACAGTACCATATAGGTCCATTTAGGGCTGAGCACTATACTGCCACTCATTCTTTCCACTTTGTCAGTCACTAGTCTCAGCATTAATTACTGTCCACTGGAGGGGTCATTAATGAAGGTTTACAGCGGCACTAATCTATGGGTATATAAGTGGTGTTTAGAAGGCAGTTTGATATTATATCCATTTAGCAAAATAGCAGTAGGTTTTCCTCTAAGACCACAGGTTGTTGGATGTGCATGAGTTTCATCCTATACCATGAGCCTTAAATACAACCAAAAAGTGGTTGGTTACCACCACAGCATTCATGGCAGCATTGTAATATATTGGAAAATAACGATTTGGATATGGAGGGAATTTATAATAATTTTTAGAACTAGGAAAACACAATAATAAGTACCGTTACTACATAATGATTATAATAATTATTAATAAAGTAATGATTCTTTATATGAAAGATAATGCCACATTTTCAAAAGGCTTATCTTTGTAAGTAAAATTCCTATATAACATTAAGAGAATGGTAAATCAATAAGGTATTTTATGATCTGATACTGAAAAGTAAACAATAATAGTAAGAACTAACCCAAATCCCAGCCCATGATGCTTTAAGCCTTGCTCACACAATAACTTAATGAAGAGAATATCACAAGGAAGACTGGTGCAGAAACATCGTGAAATGATTTGTAAAGACCAACTTTTTACAAGTGAATATAAAAGCATCAAAGAACAGCACATCTGATTCTGAAAGTTCAGCTTCTTACTATAGTATGACAAGCATGGCTTTTAAAAAAATTACCATGAAGTTTATATGGCATAATTAAACATAAACTCACAATGACTGACATCAGCTTCCTATTAAAAGAACCAGAGTTTACATACTAATCATTACATATTGATTAAATCAAAGCCTTAAAACAGGGATTGAGTTTTATCATACCTTGCTTTTTATTTGTTTTCATGCTATCCCTGAATGTATGATTAATTAAGCATCTTATCTCTCTGTCGTCAGTGTGAGTAACATCTGTGGGCTTTTCCTTTTTAAACAAATAAGAAGTGCTGCAAAGGCTTATAATTCAAGCATGAATTTCATTTTCACTTGAAGTACCATTTAGGACCCTTTTTGTTATGTGTAGCCAAAATCCCAGACAGTGTAGCTTGCAGCAGGAAAATGATTGAAATGCTGAGTTCTCTCATTTTACATGTTGTTTGACCTAAGTCTTCATAATATAATTTATAAAAATTGTCCTCCCCCTGGTTATCAAAGTATTTCTCAGACTAGCCTTTGTCTTTCTATCATAAATGACAGTAACTCTTCAAGGTTTTAAGTCTTGCATCCAATGTTGAGAAGAAAGGATCATGTAACAGCCCCCCCCCCCACACACACACATCCTGCAGCTCTCAAGAAAAAAGGAAACTTCTTTAGCACATCCAACATATATATGTGGTGATCCCTGGTTCAAACTGACTCACATGCCCACCAAGGAAGAAATAAATATGGGCAGGATAACACTACAATTTTAGATCCCAGCCTGACTAGGTCCACGGTATCCTAATTATAGATCTATAGACAGAAGAGAGAGATGGTTTCCAGAAGATGTATCTGGAAGGAGAAAGGAGGGAGAGAGAGTTACAAGATCACTTCACTGCAAATGCTGAGCTACACAGAATTGGATGGTTCATACAGATGTCTAACAGGATAAGACAAAAGCCACAAAAATTCATTTAATCCCATTCCTGAGTTTTTTTCAAAACATGAAGAAATTCATCTTGAATGTCCACAAAGAAGCTATTAACTATCTCTATTGCAAAGAAAGAAACTATATCTATTGTACTTTATTGTAAAATTAAGTAATAAAATTATTAGAACAAAGTGTCAAACATCTAAAGAATATCAGGGTTACAGAAAGTAAAATATGAGTATTATGAAATTTGAAATGAAAGTATTTTATCTGTACAATTTGGTTTTAGCTGTTAAAACATGGAAGAAATGTGGTTTCTTGGGGATTCTGTTTTACCTGGTTGATTTCATTTATTGGTATAGATTATTTAATCATGTTGAAAAGAAAATGCCCAGAAGGAGAAAATCCTTCATTTATCCTGTGGTAAGTTTTTTAAAAGAAAATAGAAAAGTGTTCTCCACAGCATTGAAATTTGAAATGCTAAGAATTGCTATGTTAAGCAAGAAGACATGTCAGTGGTCAAAACCAGATGCTGAGGACGAAATTGAGGAGGAAGAACACAATACACATGAGAAGAATATTGCTATTTCTTAGAGACATTCATCTGTAAGTTGATGTATTCATTTTCAAGTATGTCTCTCTAAATAATTGTAGTTGAGGGAAGCTGGAGCCCAGATCAGAGAAAGCATTAAGAATGAGGCTTTGGAATCCAAACTCCTGGGGCTAGAAATCATGAAATTCTGGCTACATCAAATACAAATAGTGTAGCTCATCATACCTTGCTCAGTCTTTCTGACTGTAAGCTAGTGGCTCGTAAAATTGTGATATTAGTATTTCCACGTTCTTTATATTGCTAGGATATATTATATGAAAGCCATGGAACAGTGCTTGACTCCCAGAGCATCTTTGATAAATCATAACCTATACTAATATTTGGGCAAACACAAAGTTTTACCTGAGTCTCATGCAAATGTTCTCTGAAGAAGCTTCAGGAATTTCACAGAACAGACAGGAGGACATTCAAATTCAGTGTGTGATTCAAAGATAAGCCACCAGCCAATTCAAGAAATGAGTGATCACTCTAGGAAGTGGAAATTTCCTTTTGTCTACATTATATTTTTATGGCTAAATTTTAACTCTGTGTGAGCCTCTTCAAAATTAATTTTTTAACTTTAATATTTGAATTTTTTGTTTTTAAATTACCACACAATAAAGCTTTAAGAAGACATATATATATATATAAAAACTTGGTACTGTAGTATCAAGGTTTTTGTTAATCATTCTTACCTTTTAAAATTATGTTATTTCTTCTTTGAAAATTCCATGAATTTATACAGTGTATTTTGATAATATCCAACTACTGTTAAGGATCTCTAGAATCCTCAGCCAGTCTCCCTCAACTTTATGTTGTCTTGTCTTGTTACTATTAATAACCCCCATGTCCCATTAGTGTTTCCCATATACATATGGGCATGGGGTAATACACTGGGACATGGGCTACCTACCAGCTCCCTGGTCTTCAAAGGATAATGATTCTCCCTACAGCCACAAACAGCCAAAAGCTCCGTTTTTACTAGTGGAGCCTCAGTTGGAATTTTAACTAGACATATCTGATACAGATCTTCTTCAGGCAACCACAGTTGCTGTAAGTCGGTATAGTGAATAGCCATGTTGTATCCAGAAGTCAGCATTTTACAGCTCTCATCCTCATCCAGCTCTTACATTCTACCCTCTCCTTCTTCAATTGTTCTCCAAGCCTCTTGGGGAGGATTTGATATAGAAGATCTGTTCACACCTGAACATTAACAGCCCCTTGGTCTCAGTACTTTCACCAAGTATACTTTTGAGATTAGCTACTACTCTCTGCAAAATCAAGCTTCTCTGATCAAAGTTGAGAAGAGCACAAATCTGTGGGTGCCAACTAAATACTAAGATGATGCTTTTCTGTCATGCTTACCTAGCAAACTATACTAAACAGTTCCAGCCTAGGCCCTATGATCTCCCAATCATGGGATTATGATCACGTTGAAAGTACCAGACACTGAATCTTTCATGTGGAGCAGGCTGCAAATCCAATCAGCAAGCAGTTGATATTATGGTGTCTTAGGGTTTCTATGAAGAGACACCATGACCACTGAAACTCTTCTAAAGGAAACATTTAATTGGGTGGCTTACAGTTTCAGATGTTTATTGCATTATTCTCATAGTGGGATATTCCAGCATGCAGGCAGACATGGTGCTGGAGAAGGAGATGAGAATTTTACATTTTCATCTAAAGGCAATAGAAAGTGAACTGAAACACTGGGCATGGTTGAGCATACATGAGACTACAATACAATGACTCACTTCCCCAAAACAAGGCCACACCCACTCCAACAAAGCCACACCTCCTAATAGGAACACTCCCTATGAGCTTATGGGGGCCAATTACATTTAAACTACCACACGTGGAATAAATTTCATGCCACTATTGCACAGTAGGCACAATTCTCTTGTCATATTTTTATTGTAGCATGCTGGGTCTCATGGTAGGTAAAACCATAGATATTCTTTCTTCCACAGAAGCCTGCATAGGACCTTCTTGTACTGTAAAAGCTAACCAGCAAAGACAGAAAGAGAGAAAGAAAGGAAGGAAGGAAGGAAGGAAGGAAGGAAGGAAGGAAGGAAGGAAGGAAGAAAAGAAAGAAAGAAAGAAAGAAAGAAAGAAAGAAAGAAAGAAAGAAAGAAAGAAAGAAAGAAAGAAAGAAGGAAAAGTTAGTTTCCAGGAGAGTTGAAACTTGATTTCTGTGTCCCTACAAACAAAGTGTGTGTTGTTTTTAGGATAAGGTCTTACCTTCTAGTTATGGCATACAACCAGGAGCAATAGATATAGACTCTGTTAATTTGGATACCTCTGGAGACCACTTGACCAATAACTGGTAGGAAAATATCTTGTACCAGGCATTAAGGTTTTCATTTAGTAAACCATGTTTTCTGAAAGTAGTATTGTCCAACCATACACCCACATTTTAATTAGCATGCATATATGTGTGCATGTTAGTAAGCTTAATTAAAGTGTATATATATATATATATATATATTCTTTATTTACTTTATTAATGAATTTCCATATGGCTTCTTCATATATACGTTGTTTTGATTAACCTACTCCTTATCCTCTCCTCTTCCTATTCCAGCTATCCCCACTTAAGCCTTTAACACCAGTATCTTCTACTTTCATGTCAGGTGTGTTCAACTATCCGTTTTAAGGATTTGCGGTGGAGTAGGGGGCACATTGGGAGATTTTAAGTGTCTTCATTTGATTTTTGTTGTAGCACTAAAACACCATGAACTAAAAGAAGTTGAAAAGGTTTATTAGGGTTACATATCCTGGATCACATTCCATTTGGGGAAGCCAAGGGAGGAAGCTAAAGATAGGGACTGAGGCAGAAGCCACAGAGGAACTCCAAGTACTGGCTTGCTCCTAAGGCTTTCTCATCCTACCTCCTTATACAACTCAGGACCACCAGCTAAGGAGAAGAACATGCTCCAGTGGGCTGGGCTTATCCATATGAATCAAGAAATTTTTGGCAATTTGATGAAAGTATTTTCTGAACTGAGCTTCCTTTTCCTAAATAATACTAGTTTGTGTCAACTGAACAAAACAAAACAAAACAATAACAATAACAAAAATATATGATCATATGATCCCTTGTAGCTTTTCATGCACCCTTCATTTTGGTAAAGTCTTATGCAAACAGTTCACTTCTCCATTCTCTACCTGCTATATGTTTGAACCCAGTGGAAATGTTCTTAAATTTAAACAGCATTTGAATGACATGGGAAATGAAAATGGTTATTGACTCCCATTTGAATTTTCCAGATAAAAATGATATTCAGTAAAATATGATTAGTATATTGCTAATTTCTAACTAATCAAACTGTGCATGTGTAAGAAGGAAAATGCTGTCTCACTGTAGCTAGAACAAAACTTTGCTGTATGTCAGAACCACCTGTGTATATGTTTGGTTAAAGGATTTCTTATGTGACTTCCCTATCAGTTTCTAATTCAATAAGACTAGGATGAAATAGGTTTCTTAATACTTTGAAATTCTAATTAGGTAATTTGATGTATACTGCCTAAAATCTGATACATGGGATACACATTGATAATAACCATTGGCATCTCTTGTTTGATTATCCAGTGCCAGGCATTGTTCAGTGTGGTATATGTGAATTAACATATGAAAACCTACAAGGGACGTAATCTTCACTGTGATCCTGAAAAGAGGCTCCTGTTAGAATTCACATTTTGCAGATGAGGAAATCAAGATATAGGGAAATTTAAGTAATATTTCCATATCAGCATGGTTAGTCAGCAAGGAAGATGGGAGGGACCTCGACCCAGCTCCAGAGGCTCATTCAGGAAGGGAGTATCAGAAGCAAAGCAAGCTTTTGACAGTCATTCTCAAGCAATGAGTGGAAGTAAGTCTGATGGGGAAATGTGCCCTCAGGATTGATGTTTGAGGCACAGAGAAGTATTATTACAGCTTCCAGCAGCACGGTGGTAGCCATTGCCAGTCTGTGTCAAGGGAGCTAACAAAAACCAAGGAATCTGAAGGAAAGGGGCCACCAGAAGAAAGTGGGAAGAGGAGACAAGTGACCTTAGTAATGGACATGGTATTCAGGAGAAAAAAAATACCTAAAGACAAGTGAAAAAGGCTCCCTATCTTTCTTCAGGAGAAGCTGACCTAGTTCTGGCTGTCGCTGAAGGACAGAGACTTGGATGCCTGGGACTGAGATCATGTGTTCCACAAAACAATAGTGAGAAACAGTACATAGAGAATCCAGAATGCACTAGCATCTCAGGCAACAGGAGAGAATATTGATAGAATCACATGGACAAAGATAATACTGTGGCCATCTACTTCTTTGATTAAGACAGCTGTAGTTCATTCCCTGATTTTAAGTAAAGGCATTTGCTAGTATTGTTTATTAATGACAAAAGTATCTTGTGATGAAAAGTTAACATAATACATGTTTGTATTCTTTATAAAGAAATACATGTTCATACACATGTAATATTTTGAAGAAAACATTTAAGCTTCTGACATTTAATGTTTAATTATTTTAATAAATGCATGCCATTTGTTCCTTTTTCATAAAAAATACAGATAATTAAGAAAACTCAAAGCATTTAAGATTTCATTATTCTGAATCTGTTATTGAGAATTGTTGATGTGAATTTCTAAGTTCTGTATTTTGTACACAAACTAGATTTTGGCAATAAAAATTTTTCAACATCTTACGTAAGCTGCACCAAAGATAGAAAGGGGGCTTTGTAGCTAGAGTTTTCCTGCCTTGCCCACAGTCAGGACAAATCTTTGTCACCTGCCAGTCCCACAGCCGCTCTGACACAACCAAGTAAAAACAGAGACTTAATATTGCTTACAAACTGTATGGCTGTGGCAGGCTTCTTGCTAACTGTTCTTATATCTTAAATTAACCCATTTCTATAAATCTATACCATGCCACATGGCTCATGGCTTACCGACATCTTCACATGCGGCTTGTCATGGGGGCAGCTGGCAGTATCTCCTTCTGCCTTCCTGTTCTTTCTTTTCTCCTCTCTGTTAGTCCTGCCTATACTTCCTGCCTAGCCATTGGCCAATCAGTATTTTATTTATTGACCAATCAGAGCAACACATTTGCCATACAGAACATCCCATCCCACAGCAGGGCTTAAGCCACAATAAAAAGATTCAGTAGGTTGTATGTGTGTGTGTGTGTGTGTGTGTGTGTGTGTGTGTGTGTGTGTGAACAATAATCAAAGAAATAGAAGCCATCAATCTGAGAGTGAGTGAGGGACATGGGAGGGGTTGGAATGAGGAAAGAGAAAGAGGGAAGTGATGTAATTTCATTAAAATTTTTATAAAAATAATAACCAGAAAAATTTAAAGCTTTGTTGATAAAATGTTGCCTCTCATGTTTTGTCTTCAAACAACTGAACTATTTCTGTCTGGGCTAAGCTTGGAAAAGCTATGTGCAGAGTTGCAGGAGAGGGTGAATATGATAAAAAAACATAGACAAAATTTTCAAAAATCCATTAAAAATGGAAAGAAGGTATTTCTAAAAACTGTGTAATTGATATAAACAAATAGAAAGTATTTATTAAAAACTCCTATGAAAGTGGATCTCCTTAATAAGAGGAAAATGAAAACCCATATTTTATTAAGATAAATATAAAATTTCTACCATGTTCATCCACATAGAAAAGCACAACAGAATTGATTTTGTTTCATAATTCTATCAAGAATAGACAATGCACCCACTGTACAGCTTGTAAAAGCAGAAATAAAGTGACAAAAAAATAAAGCTAATGTTTTGTTTAAGTAACCCTGTGAACGTAGAAGTGACCCAAGCAAATCTGTCAGACTTGGTTGCTAATCTAGAAATCATAACATTTTAATATGACAAATTAAATGTGTCTGTACATTGAAAACCTGGGGAAATGGCTATCCCTGGATATTTACATTTACCTCATTGAGTTGATATTTATTTGTATTTTAAATTTACTTTCTGGTAGCTGCACAATTTTATCCCTCAAATAAACAACCTCTAAATCTGATCTAGTTGTGACACCTTTCTTGCTTCCATTTTGTATGTATATGTGTACATTTTTATGTGTGCAGATACATTACATGTATGCTGGGGTGTGTGAGTATGTGTATATAAAGAGGTCAGAGGAAAATGGTTGTTGTCAGTCTCAGGAATACCACTGACCTCCTTCGACACAGGGTCTCTCGTTGGCCTGGAGCTCGATAGCTAGGTTAGCCTGGCTAGTCAGCAAGCTCTAAGGATCTTCTACTCTCTGCCCCACCCCCAGCACTGGAATTACAAGCTCATAACAACACACCCTGTATTTCCATGTGGGTCCTGGGCATGGAAATCAGGCCTCATGCTTGCTCTTTACTGACTGGGCTCTCTTCCCAGCAACCTTCTCTGCATCTAACTGAAGCATATATAAAACTAGCCTTTAAAGTCTACGTCTAAATTTTCAAATTCAATTACATCAAGAAAGTCCAGTGAACATATAAGAGGAAGTAGGATGAGGACACTATCACTTGCAGTGTGTTTTCAACAGCAATTACTCCCAAAACCATCTTACTGAAGATGACCCCTAAAGTAAACATCTTTGTGTACCCCTACCAAATATTCCATATCTTGATATTTTTCCACTCAAAATTCTGAAAATTTCTGATTCCAGAAAAAGATCTAGCATATTATGGAAAGTGAGCTGAAACTACCTGCTATTACTGGAACTAGTGGTTCTTGACCACTCAAGGTATGTCTTCCCCAAATTGATATGGGCTGTAAGTGTAAAAAAGAATAAAATACTTTTATCAAACATATCTCAAATGTGAAGTTGGAAATATGGGTCACTAAGAGAATGTACAGGTGTTAAAGATCATAAACTTCTGCACTTCTGCATTCTACCTACCTTCAGGGGACCCCAAATCTCTGTTCTCTATCGACACTAACATCTCTCTCTCCCTCTCCCTCTCCCTCTCCCTCTCCCTCTCCCTCTCCCTCTCCCTCTCCCTCTCCCTCTCCCTCTCCCTCTCCCTCTCCCTCTCCCTCTCCCTCTCCCTCTCTCTCTCTCTCTCTCTCTCTCTCTCTCTCTCTCTCTCTCACACACACACACACACACACAAATCACTCCAATAGACATGCTAAAATGGAAGGGGTGAATCTCATGGGACCTTAACCAGAGACAACTCAAGAATGCTGAGTGCAGGAGAAACAGTCTTTCCAGAGAAGAGTTCCTACAAATGACTATCCAATACCATGTGGGCAGCCCTGAAATCATATATATATAAGCAACACTATATCTATATCATCTATATCTATATCTATATCTATCTATATCATATATATATGGCAGTTTGTATTTATGAATACTTATGTATTGTGTGCACATGCATGTATATGCATATAACTATGTATATAGATATATCTACATCTCTCTATACATATATACACACATATGTATATATCACAACAATTATAAAGAATCCATGAATTTGAGATGGAACAAGGGCGTTATCTGCGATAGGTTGGAATGAAAAAGGAAGGGGGAAATGATGCAATTACATTTTATTTTGAAAAATTAAAATTAAAATCTGTACAAATGATATCTTAAGTTTTGAAGTGACCTATACATTATATTCAGTAAAATTATATATACATATATACATATATATACATATATATATATATATATATATATATTAGTTTCACATTTTTCTTTTAAAGTTTTAAAATTGAAAGAAGACAAGAAAAAAGAAAAAAATCATACAACTACCCAACTGGCCTGAAGTGTAGCTCCACTGCATCACTACCATACAGGTCTGCACTACTCTCCTATTCAGACCTCAGAGTCTGCAATGCAAACAACCAGCACCACAGTGTTTGATTAAATTAATGAGAAAAAATTTTCCATTGTTTCTTGAATAGCAGATGGTCACAGACACAATAGAGGTGGTCTGTTTTCTCTGTAATTCTTAAACTCAGTGAATGTTTTATTGAAAGAAACTTGTTTATACTTATGGAAAAGTAATCTAGTCTATTCAAGACATGATATTATCCATTTTACTATAATTTGTTTGTAACCCAGAATGTGAACATATAGAGCTGAGGCTTTATGAAGAGCCACACACCCATTTTCACCTTTGACTGTTTGGAGAGATGGTTCTTCAGTGGATCATAGGGAAAAGCTTAACTCTGATTCCAGCAATGATTGGTTGGGTCAACTGTGGTAATCACAGTAGACATCAAGCTTTTGAGCCTTCACTTGACAGGCAAAGGGGATTGCTCTACATGAAGGAGGCAATTTCATGCTTGAATAGCCCTGCACTATTAAATCAGAAAATTGAGTTACAGTCCTCTCACATCATGGGCCTGTTTGCAGGCAAGCATTCCTCTAAGGAGCATTGGGGGCGGGGGAGATTTCACTGAGAACAAGATGCTGAAAAGAAATGCACATAAGATGGCAATAAAGTGTCTTGTTATGATCTGACATTTCTGCTTTAAAATGTTTCAAATTCATGCTTTTTATGATTTGATAATCACCAGCATTTTATATATTAAAGATCTGATGGAAGAATTCAGGCAGTATTGTTGTTATTGGTAAATAAATGTAAGTCTTATTCTATCTAAGATGTTTTACTATCATAAGAGATCATTTTTACAAATGCTTTTAAGTTTTATTTCTCATTCAGAATTCTTCCCGACTCTACCTTTGTAAGGTAAAGGGCTGAACTAAATGTAGTTGTGCTACAATATTAATCTAGATGATTGGAACTAGTACATTTACTATTTTAATTCAATCCATTTTTTTATGGATAAACCTCTAATTTCATTTATCTTAGCATTAACATCAAAATAGTCATAATGATAGAATAATATTGTCATAGTTGTGCAAACTGGCTGTCCAGCAACAGGACACCAGCAGGATCAGATTCAGGTGAGGATTCTCCCTGAATTAGAGAAGGCGACTTCCTACTGTGTACACAACCTCTGGGGAAGATTGAAAGGGAGTACAGAAGCTCCCTTTATCCTCTAGGGCACTTCTCCCACAACACTAGCTTCATCCTGTCTTAAACCTTAGCTCTGAATACCATGACATATGCATTTGGGGAGACATAACTATTTGGTTAATGCCATTGCCCAATTCTTCAGTTTTAAATATGGTATTTATGATTAAGATAGTATTGTATATGCAATTTTTAGCAATAGGTTAGCTTTCAGGGCAGAAAATAAAGTTGTAGAAATAATAATGACTAGCCAGTTTTCAATTTTTTAAATCAGTACATTAAAAAAATCTAACTGTATGAGATAGGATAATTAGATTTGTTTTTCACAGTAAAAAACTGTTCATATTCAGTTTAAACAATTACACTTAGTAAGAGGCTTAAAATATTTTTCCATGTAGTAAAATGTGGATACAATAAAAGGCTGTATTTTGGAGGATTACAGATTGTTTTTCATTGTAAAACTGAAATTTCACATATTTTTCACCTAGGTTAACTTTTATTTCTAGCATATGATAATAAACAAAATGAGTGGTCAAATCCCACTTCATTTGTTACATAAAATATAAATAGAATATCCATCATCTAGTTTTAAAATAGACTGCTACTTATAAAGTACTATTTGGAGTTCGGAGATTAATATGCTTATCTTTTTGCTTTCATATTAACAAATGCTAACTAATTTGAATGCAACCTTCATCTGGGCTTACAATCATTGTATCTTTTTGTATTTTGCTTTCAGCAGCTGGCAACTGGCCCAGTAATGGATTTTATTTTTATTCAACATGGATACATTGTATGAGTCTAATTTATAAGAACTTCTAATAGACCTAATTAAAATCTTCTTGTAACAATGAGTCTCTGTGGTGCAAACCTTGCTTTCATTGGTCTAGTCAGTACTCTTTTCTTCTCTGAGAATAACAAATGTTGCTTTGGTGATTCTCAGGGGCTCATACTTAGTCTACATAGCTCAAGTGGGACATAGTACAACTTTCTGTGACCGGAGTATTCATTGGATTGCAAAATAAGTCCCTTTCATGTGATTTCTAGATGTCTGACAAGGAGAGTGGTGACTTCTGATAGTAATTTGAGAGGCTATGTTTGACGATTTGGGAAAATGTGTACTACTGCAGACTTAATGATGTCAATGTAGAAAGAACAAAAACGGCACACTGAAGAGAATGTCTGCTTCCCAACTGTCTTACTAGTTTTTTCTGTGAAACTACAAAGGAAATTCTTATCAACACCAACAAGATGAAAACTCTCTATCACTAATTCCTTTCTAGTGAGCCAATATTATCTGCATTCTATAACTTATAGTCAATAAATCTTTTACAAAGTCATAAAAACAGTATTTTAATTTTATCTTAAGTACAGTGTTAAGTTTGGCATTTTGATACCTTTCCTATGTATTGTAAATTACTTACATTTTTTTACTCCATCCAAGAAGAACCTTGTGCATGCCAGGCAAATGCTCTATCACTAAGCTGCAACCAGTCCCAAAAGTTTTCTCTGACTAAGATCACAGGTGGTTGTTCAAGGAAACGATACAGTGCTTACAACTTTTTGTGGATCATGATGTATACAAATGATAGATTTGTTAAATTTATTTGTTTGGAAATGCACGAGTACAGTAATTAATCTCAAAATGCACATTGAAGAGGGAGATGTCCAAATATTCTCTTGAGGTTAGCATGGTTGTTCTTGTGGAGTTGATTCATCTGGGACTTTTAAATACATATGGATCTTGTTCTTTCTACATTTGCCTTACACTTTCACTCATCTATTTAAAAAAATCTGGAGAACGGTTGAACAAATTAGTTACTGAAAAATCTATCTAAATTTTTTTTAAAAATGCATTTGTGTATTTAAACTAATTTGCAAGTTAATTTGAAATAACTTTAAATCAGATATTTGACCTATACTGTTAGTTGTTCACTCTAGAGTTTTATTATGAGAAAAACATATTTATTCCATCTTTGTCAAATAACATGCACCATTGACTCAGTAATAACCATTCTTTATATGCACATGAAGGTATCCAGACCAATGTTGTAAACTACATAAAACTAGAAATATTTTAAGACAACTTATGTATCACTACATTGACATCATAAACTAATTTTTGTCATCTTATTTTTTAACGTTTATTGATTCTTTGTGGCTTTCACATCATGCATTACCATCCCACTTATCTCCCCATACCCTCCCATCTGCCCTCTGCCCTTGCCACTGCCTAAACCAAAACCAAACCAATTTAAAAGAAAAACCAAAAATCAAACAAAACAAATACAAAAGCAACAAAAATAAATAATAAATAAAAGGAGAAAAATCTTGTTGTAGAAACTGAAATGTGGCCCCTAGAGTCCCATGCTGTATCCTTTAGTCTATTCATCTTCACTTGTAAGTGTTCATTGCCATGAGTCATTTGTCAGGTTGGAGGCCTCTGGCTTCTGCTATGCTATCAATAATGGGCTCTTCCTGGGGCTCTACTGGGATATCCTGTTGTCCTCTGTCATGGGGATCCTGCTGTTTTGGATCTGTAGGTCACCCCCAGTCACATGCTCTAACAGTTCATAGAGTTCATAGATGGGGTAGATGTTGGAATTGGCCAACTCATAGGCCTGGTACTAGGCCTGGGTGGAAGCTGGGTTGGTCAGCCTGCCAGCTTTCCCTCATGGTCACTCCCAGGAGAGCTCCCCAGCACTGCCTCCTCTAGCTCACCCAATGCAAACTAGAGCAAGGAGCTGGGCCAGTTCTCCTGCTTTCCAGTCCTCAGATCTGAGTCACCCACACTCATACCACCAGGGCCAGCTCTACTGTTTTGCCCATGTGAGGTGCAGGGCCCTCTCTCTTGATTGATGTAGGGGGTGTAGGAGGCAGCGGGTGGGGGGCACAGAGGACAAGGCAACCATCAGTTCTGCTTCTATCATGCCCTCAAGGCTGGCTAACCTGCATCGACACAGCAGGGTTAGTTCTAGTGTGCTCCCCAGGCGGGGCACAGGGCCTGATCTCCTGTGTGCCGAAGCTGGTGAGAGGCAAACCTGTTCTCTCTTTCATGACCCTGGGGCCAGCTCTCTTGCCTGCTACAGGTAACAAGGGGTGGAGGGGGGAGGGCATCTTTCCCTTTACTACATGGCAGGTGAGGAAGGCTAGGTCAACTCTGTTGCTCTCACATCCTCAGGGTCACCGCTAGTGTGCTGCCTAGATTCTTCTATTCAAGCCTAAAGGTAACTAATGGGAAGGGAACTGTCCTAGTCCACACTGCTTGAAAAATTAACCCTTCTAATCTTAAATAATGTAGAGAAGATGCCACAGTATTTCACTGAAATCCAGCTTCCTCTAATATAATTTCAGTGTTAACATAATAAGCAGCATGGGTAAAGGCTGTGGACCTCAAAAAGCCAAGCATATAAGAGCATTAGGATAGTGTCTATCTTTCCCCAAGAGTTCTCTAATTATCAGTCAGTATTTCAATTATGTGACTATTAGTATCATTACTATTACTACTATAGTATAATTATTATTATATTCCCAGATTTAAAAAGACTCATAAACAGATAGTTGATGACTAGTAATATAGGAATAAAAAATAAATAAAAAGATTCTTTGTGACTATTATTATGATTAAATTACAAGACCAAAAGTGACTGTAGAAGTGATAGCTAATGTTAATGATAGCCATATAGAAATAAAAAGTAAAAAGTATTTGAAAATATATAAATTAATGGAAAATGTTTGACATTAATATTATACTTGAATATAATATTATTTTTGGGTATGGAGAAAGTAAGTAAAGTGTGAAATACTAGTATAAGTATTTATATGTAATTAATTTTCTAAAGTAGACAAAAATAAATATCACTAAGAAATATGAAACTATAACTTATAAATATCCTAGACCAAATAAAAAATAGTTTATTTCTATTTTTCACTTCTGAAACCTATTAAGTATTTAAGGACTGTTGTGTTAAATCTTAAAAGGCTATATTTCATGATATGGAAGCCTATTTTTGAAAAATAAAATGATATTGATTCTTCTTCAAATTTTAATTACAAGTTGGAGAAAAGCATATATTAAATGTAAACTGAGTAATAAAAAGGCAGGGATTATTATTTTACTAAAGAACTCTCTAGGAGTTTATTATGTAACTAGGAGAAGCCCTGTAGACATGATGTCTACATGAATGTCAAAGCTCAGGAATAGTTTTCTTAAGGACAGTATATTTAATTTAAGGGTTACTTTCATAGGTTGTTAATTTTCTTTTAATTTGGATTCTAGTCTTAAAATCTAATGCCCGAAGCAGTGTTGACAATAAACTATTTTACCAGTATGGTCAACACTATCAGAAAATATAATAATTAAAGAATTATAATTATAAAATAAATAAACATAAAGCTTTTGATCATTAACATATAGATGAAAATGTACAGAAAATAACACTGATATCATGATGAAAATAGTATGGAGAGTTTAAAAAAACAACCAAACATTTGAATATATGTTTGTAACATATAGATATTTTTTCTCTCATTTAGGTATGCAATTAGAGAGGTATTGATATGTGGGCACTTGTTCAGAAATAGAGGTTTACAATTATGAAAAGAAAAATATTAACTAAGCTTAGTTGGGGAAGTGAATTTTTAGCATATGTACATGTAGTTGTGGGTTTTAAATTGCCTTTCAAGTAGATTGTTTGCATTTATAAAGAGGCTGGGGTTGAGGTCAGAAGCTGTAATTAGATTTCTAAAACAATGTGATAATCTAGCAAGATGGCTCAGTAGAAGATATTTCCCATCTAGTTTTAAGACCTGAATTCAACCCATAGAAACTGCATAGCAAGAGGAGAGAATGGGCATCTGCAAGTAATCTTCTGACTTCTTCACACATGCCATGGTACATGTGTACATGAACACACACAAAGTAATTAAATAATCATACAAAAGCAATATGATAATTAAGAGTGCTTTCTTGACTCTCCCCCTCAAAAAAAAAAACAAACAAAAAACAAAATTTAAGTAAAGAAAATGACTATCAAAATATATTTAACATACTAGTTATGTTAAAGTAATAGAAATTTAAAGAACAATATTATGTACAGTTTTTATTTTTATTGTTCATGAAACCCATTTCACTATTGCTATGAGTCTGCATCCATTTTGAAACAGCTTAAGAATCACTGAACAAAAGGCACAAAACTCAAAATGATTATGAGAAAGCCACAGATGTCACGAATTATTTTTCAGGCAGTAATGTCTTCAGCGCCATCTGTATAATGTGGTGTTTGGGTTGGTTTAAACAACTTGATGACACCTTCATAAACTTGTATTCACTCTGAGTATGTGAATCGCATTATAAACTCAACAACACATTTCTGTAAATTTTGTAGTGGAATCTGCTTTCAAATTAACCACATAGTAAAACACACTTGATGTCAGCTACGGCAAAATGTCTGTCCAAAACATCTGCCTCTTAAACCACCCAAGTGGATATGTATTCCAGTAACAAATAGAATTACATTTTAGAGTTAGCTGAAAGCATACTTTCCTAGATATTTAGTGGGGAAGCTGATATTCAAACCAGTAATTCTGACACTTAAATATCTTTTCATCAAAAGCTACTTTGCCTGGGTTGGACATTGTAGCTGAAATCTCTTAGTTCTACGTGTCCTATGAGAGGAAAAGCTCTTCAAAGCTACTATCTAGGGATGGGGTGTGGCTCAACAGTTCAAAGCACTTGCTTCTGTTCTCAAGGACCTGAATTTACTTTTCACCCAAGTAAGGTGTAAACAACTGCCTATAACTGGCTCTAGAGTACCTGAGGCCTTCTTATTGGTTCTCTGGACACCTGCACAGATGTGGATATACACATAAACACACATATACATATAAGTAATAAGTAAATAAAATCTAAGAAATGTTAGTGCCTAGATTTTATTTATGGGTTGTTTTATAATGGAGTAGGCAAACACTAGACACACCATTTTACAATGAATATTCATCAACATTCAACCTCATAACTGCAAAAAAATGACTCTGCTGTAAAGCGGTTAGTGCCTGCCTGACTTTGTCACTTTATTGTTGATTTCCCTTTTCTGCTTTTCTTTCCACTTCCTTTCCCTTCTTTCTTTCCTCCTTCCTTTCTTCCTCCTTCCTCCCTCCCTTACTTCCTTCCTCCTGTCCTTCCTTCCCCCCATTCTTCCTTCCTCCTTCCTCCCTTCCTTTATTCCTTCCTTCCTCCTTACTTCCCTCCCTCCTTCCCTCCTTTCTTTCTTTCCTTTCTTTTTCATTCTTTTTTTTGGGGGGGGCAGTGTATTGTTGTTCATTCCAGGGTGGCTTTGTGCTCACTTTATAGTGTTGCTTGGCTTGAATTCATTATCATTCTCTTTCCTCAGTCTTCCCACTGTGAGATAACAGGCAAAAATGTCTGTATCCAACTTTCTCACTTGGAAAATACTTCCTGTTCACTTTGAAGTTTAATTTCAGCACCATCAAGAAGCTAAGTCACAAAGCTAATTTCTAATTTTTCTTTCATAATTTCTTATAAAATCATATTATAGGAAAATAGAATTATATATCTCAAATGAAGTTTCATTTGCTCATTTATTTCCAATCTACCTGTTCACTAAAACCATTGAGTATTTACTATCTGCTAAGAAAGAAGAGACAAAGAACTTAGTCTCCAATGTACACTCTCAAGCAAGGAAATTCATAAATGAAATGAATTCTATTAAGTTGCTTAATGTCTGCTTTCATAAGCATGAGCAGTGTGTTGGCCTGCTACTGCCCATGCTTAAGCTAGAGTTAAAATGTGGGGTTTCTAACTGTGACAAAGTCTCAGCAATAAACAACTCTAAGTTAAGGAAACAGAATTTACTTGTTGTCTTAGAGTTCAGAAGTTTTAGGCAGTGATCATTTGATTATTTCTGGGCTTATTGTGAGCCAGGAAATCAGAGTTAGAGTGAGCAGGATGGAGAATAGCTGCTCACCTCATGGTAACCAGCAAGGTGAGAAATGGGAATTAGAAAGGGAATGCATTTATCTTCAAAGGCATACCAGATGACACTTGCTTCCAAACAGATTCCACACCCTAAAGTTCCCAGCACCTCCCTTAGAGTGTCCAGAGCTATGGACCACACCTTCAGTTATAAAACTTGGGGAATATTAAAGATCCAAATTATATCAAACAATTAAAAAATATTCCAGAAGACCAGCAAGATAGTTGAGCAGGGAAAGGTGATGGCTGTCAGGCCTGAGGAGTTGTGTTGGTTCCTAAGCAGGGAAAATGGTAGAAGAGAACTGAACATACTGCTAGTTGTTCTTTGACCTATACACACAAATGTAAAAAATTATTAAAAATAAATAAAATGAAACCCCATCCAAGGACTGAGGAATCTGAAAGCAGACATCCACGGCTGGGCCCCTGGTGGGGCACTGAGAGTCTAATTAGTGAGAAAGAAGAGGGTTTATATGAGCGAGAATTGTTGAAGCCAAGGTTGGATAAAGCACCGGGACAAATAACCAAATGAATGGAAGCACAGGATCTATGAACCAAAGGCTGAGGGGCCCCCAACTGGATCAGGCCCCCTGAATGCGTGAGACAGTCATTTGGCTTGATCTGTTTGGGAGGCAGCTGTGCATTGGTGCCGGGTCCTGGGCTCGTTGCATGAGTTGGCTGTTTGAATCCGGGGACTTATGCAGGGACACTTGGCTCGGTCTGGGAGGGGGGGAATGTACCTGCCTGGACTGAGTCTACCAGGTCGATCCCGGTCCTCGGGGGAGACCTTGATCTGGAGGAGGTGGGAATGGGGGGTGGGTTGGGGGGAGGGGGGGCGAGAGGGGGAGAACAGGGGAATCTGTGGCTATTATGTTGAACTGAATGGTGTTGTAAAATAATAATAAAAAAAAGGAATTGAAAAAAAAAGAAAGAAAAATAAATAAATAAATAAAATGTTCCAGTATGGTGATATATTGTGTACCCTAATAAAGTTTGCCTGAGGATCAGAGAAGCAAGCCACAGCCAACCTCACCTCACCAGTTCCTTAGCCTATCCTGTTTCCATAAATCCTCAGATTGAAAGTCTATGAGTCCCCACCCAAAAGAGTTTCAGCTTAATTGCTTTATTTCCTGTTTCCTCACATCTTATACACCTTTCTCTACCATGTGGTCACTTCCTGTGATTAAAGGCGTGTGTGCTTCCCAGTACTGGGATTAAGGGTGTGTGCCACCACTGCCTGACCTCCAAGTCTAAATCTAGTGGCTGGGTCTGTCCTCTGATCCTCAGACAAGTTTATTAAGGTACATAATATATCACCACAGTCCAGAATAAGAGACAGTTTTGGGGTGACATGAAGGTTATCTGGAGTTGTACCATGTGGATTTTGTAAGTACGGTAATTCTTGCAAAGGAAACAGAATGGTCAAGAGGTTATATAAATCTGAGTTAATTAAGTGTGATTTCTAAATAAATTGAGCAGGTTTTGTGTGACTTCATCATGACACTTTTGACATAGAAGTTGTAGATAGACTGCCTAAGCCTGATGACTTCTAAAGAATGTTTCCATGCATCCTTTAGAAAGATGTGAAAGGGTCCTGAGATCAAATTGACAATGAGAACAAACTTCAAACTTCTCATAGACTCGTGAGCAGCATGTAATTTATGGACTTGAAAGGATTTGGCAACTAACTAGAAATGAAGTTGAAGAGAGAAAAGTCATGTACATTGTTCAATGTTTGCTTGCTGAACAGCTTTTTGTGTTTTAGATATTCTTTCAGCATTCTATTCTTACTCAAATAGGAAATCCCTGGATAATCTGTCAAATGCTAAGGTTGTCAGAACCATGTTGATATAGGTTGGTGATTTGGGCTACTAGCATTCAGGCTGGCAGGTCAGGAGACAAGAGCCACCTCCCTTTTCCATTTAGTACTAATATGCCTGCAGCAAGCTGCTGCCTGATCTTTGCAGCTGCTCATGCAAAGAATATGAATGAGGAGAAAAGGAATAGAATATAATAGTACTTTCACAGTACTCTGCAGAAACAACCAAGGAAATAGATGAGAAAGACCTGAAGATATGGAAGATATGGTAGCACTGCTATCTTCTCTTACCAATTGTTAAATGAATTAATGACAATTCTGTCTTCAATCTTGATTTCTGTATTACTTGAGGCATTAAAAATCATTTTTGCATGTTCTTTTTTAAAATAGAGTCTTACCATGTAGCCCTGACTGGCCTACAACTCAATATACAGAGCTGAATGGTTTGAAACACATAGAGATCTACCTGCTTCTGCTTCCTGAGTGCTGGAATTAAAGGCATGCCATAATTTATGTGTGCTACATAGCCAGAAGTCAAATTTTCACCAGAGTAATCTTGACATTAAGCCAAAAGAGGATCCTCTCAGTTCTCAGAAAGACAGTGACTTGCTCTCTGGAGTGCTATTGCACCAAACATCTGTCTTAGTGTTTCTACATCTTCCTTTATATAAGAAATATTTAAAAATTGAGAGAGCTGAAGAATATCCTGCTTCAATTTGCCTTCTTTCCAGTACATAATATCTCTATTAATAATAATGAAGTTTATTTGTTACCACTAATTGAAGGGGATGTTGTTCTGTGTGCTGTGGATATGTGTTGCTCTGATTGGTTGATAAATACAGCGGTTTGGCCAGTGGTGAGGCAGAATAAGGTGAGATGGGACATTCTAACTAGAGAGAGAGGAAGGAAAAAGACAGAGCAGAGGAGACACTGCCAGCCACCACCATGGGAAGCAAGATGTAAAAGTACCTGTAAGCCACAAGCCACGTGGCAAAATATAGATTTATAGAAAAGGTTTAATTGAAGATGTAAGAGCTAGCTAGCAAGAAGCTTGCCATGGCCATAGTTTAAAAATAATATAAGCCTCTGTGTGTTTACTTGGGTCTGAATGACTGTGAGACTGCAGGCCCATGGTAGCCAGGCAGGACCAGGAGAAAAACTTCAGCTACAACCAATGAGCTAATCTTGAGGGGAAACAAAAGAGGCAAACAAACAAACAAGCTAGAATGAAGAAAAACAAACAAGCAAACAGAAAAAATAAAAAGAGAACACATGAGAAACACACCCAGATACTCACACTTACATACAAAAACACCATAAAAACAAAAACTCAGAAACTGTAACATGTAAGACCAGTAAGGTTTTTAAAAATCTCCAATCAATGCATTATAAGCTAAAATAAAACACTATAAAACAAAACAAAACCTCCTAAAATAGTTGTATTGGCCCTCTGAAGCCTTTCCTTAATCATGGTTTGAATACTCAGTGAGAGTCCATTAGAGAAAATTATTCGTGTGTGTGTGTGTGTGTGTGTGTGTGTGTGTGTGTGTGTGTGTGTGTGTGTCAACTGGAGATAAATTCCAGATTAAACATGAGGACTTGTTTCTACTTCTTCACTCAACATTGACACCCATCTGGCTTTGACCTCTGAAGGCCCTGAGAGGATGGATTTGATTAACACATCTCATTTAGGATTGAGTGTTCCAAGGTCTTTCACTCACTGCACATTGCCCAAATTTGGGTCTCTATATTTCATACCAATCACTGCAGGAGTAAGCTTCTATGATGAGGGCCAAAAAAGATACTGATGTGTAAGTGTAGCAGAATGTCATTAGGGGTTATTTTACTGCTATATTCTGCTGTGGGATGCCTTTCTGTATGCTGTGAATATGTATTGCTCAATTGGTTGATAAAGTTGCATTGGCCTATGGCAAGGCAGCTCAGAGGCATGTGAGAAATCCAAGCAGATTTATGGAGAGAAAAAAGGAGAGGAGAGAGAGAGATGCCAGCTGCCACCGAAGGAGAAGCAAGATGCCACCAGACTAGTAATGCCACAGCCATGTGGCAAAGTATAGATTAATAGAAATGGGTCAATTTAAGATGAAAGAACTAGCCAGCAAGAAGCCTGCCATAGGCCATATAGTTTGTAAATAATATTAAGCCTCTAAGTAATTATTTTACAAGTGGCTGTAGGACTACGGGGCTGGACAGGACATGGGGCTGGCTGCACTGAGGGGCTGGGCAGGATGGAGAAACCTTCGGCTACAATATTCCTTTAGCAAAACATTAATATCTGGTTTTCCCCTAGGTCCATAGCTTATCTAGTATCAGGATCTTGGCTACCCAAACAGTTGACAGACAGGGGTTCCATTTCACAGAGTGGGTCCTATATCCAGTCAGAGAGAGAGATTGGTTGGTTACTCCCACAACATTTTTGGCACCATTACACCACTGTATCATGAAAGCAGGCCACCATTACAGGTATATAACTAGATTATGTTTACCCTTTTCTTCTGGTGTTGCTGGAGGGCTTCTCTCCAGGTTCCCCAAGCCCCGCAGTCCCACAATCCATTTATAAAATAATCACTCAGACGCTTATATCACTTATAAACTGTATGGCCGTGGCAGGCTTCTTGCTAACTGTTCTTTTATCTTATATTAACCCATTTTTATAAATCTATACCTTGCCACGTGGCTGGTGGCTTACCGGCGTCTCTACATGCTCTTCTCCTGGCGGTGGCTGCAGTCTCTCTCCTCCTTCTTCCTGTTTCCCCAATTCTCCTCTCTCTTTGTCCCGCCTATACTTCCTGCCTGGTCACTGGCCATCAGTGTTTTATTTACATAGAGTGATATCCACAGCACTTCCCCTTTCTTCTTTTTTTTAAAAAGGAAGGTTTTAACTTTAACATGGTAAAATTACATATAACAAAACAATTACCGAGCAAGAATTATAGTTACAATACTAAAGAAGATGTCCTATCTATCTTATATTTGTGAGTTTAAGGTTTTATAGCTAACTTATCTTTTATCATAACTGAGGAAATTACGACTATCTAGCCTTCAACCACATCAAAGACCTGAGAAGGAACATAATGGTACCTGAGAAATGGTAGATGGATGCAAGCAACTTTCGGGAATCTTGCAAGAGTAGACCAAGACAGCTGGCAGCCTGGACAGTCACCTAATGTTTCTCAGCATTGTTGGTGCATTCAAATTGGCTACAGGCCTAGAGTATCTGACAGACCATTTTTAGAAGCAGGAATTTTAAGAGACCATCTTACCCTGTCTTGGCAGAGTACAGTGGTCGCTTTCCTTGTGTCCCACTTGTCCAGAAAGGAGAGCATTGCATTTGTACTGTCAGCCATCAAGGCAAGGGCAGTTCTTTGCCCAGTAGGCCATTTTGTGCCAAAAGACAAACTTCCAAATGGAAATGTCTTAGAAGCCCAACATTCTCTCGGGATCAATTGGTGCAGCCAGGAGCAATCGTGTCTCACGTCAACAGAATTCTAAGTTATTTAAATGCCATATTCTCTAGGTCTATGAAGTGTTTGAAGATTACCTATCTATCTGAAATATATCTATGTATACCTAGAAGACTTAACTAACATGGCTACAAATATGATTATCATAGATGACTAATTATTAATCTATTTTTAATTATCCATTACAATTTTAAATGAGTTACATAAACATAATATCTCAAACAAGAATAGAAATATATATATATACAGTATAACAAAATTAACTTCAAGTTTGTATCAATAAACTAAAATTTATACCAATGTAAAACATTTTAAACATAAACTAAAATCTATACCAATGTAAAACATTTTAAACAAGTTGTTCTTTAAAAGTAGGTTCATTAATCTACCCTTTTATCTTATCATCTCCATATCCTATATATCCATATCATATCCCCTTTTCTTTTTTAGAAAGAGATCACATTTATAATCAACCTGTTTTAAATAAAAATATTGGTTTTTCTCTGTCCCACACCAGAGGGCTCTTCTGATTTGGGACACAAGAATCCCTTAACCATTTTTTTTTTTTTAAAGCAATATGTCTGGGTTTAGAGGGGAGTGAGCCAATTCCACCTCTAAAGCCAGCTTGGTATATTTGGGAATTTGGGCGTAGCATCTCTTACTACTTCCTGCTGGAGGGGGGCGCTGTATCTTACGGGGACGCAAAGAAAATTTTAGACCTATGGGGTAGTCCGTGAGGCTGTATTGTGTGAACCAGTTGCCTTGAAACCGATCTGGATGTTGGATCATCTGGGCCATGGTGTCATCGGAGTCCTTTCAGGGGGTCTTGGGTGGTGAAACCTGATGTATCTTAATCTGGAACAAGTCCACAGCCTCTGGCTTTCTGTGGAAACAAAAGCAGAACCTCTTTTCCAAAGTAACATATCCTTATATCCAAATTTTGAAGTCAAGGTACCTTTAAAATATACATTTTGGCATAACTCAACAGCTTTTGTAATCAAATGTTTTTCTTTAATTATGGATATCAAAGAGAACATAATCCAAATTCTCTGTGTGGTAGCCATCTTTATGTTTTATATTACCTTGAGCCTTGAGCCTATTGCTTTAAACTGTACCATTGTAAGCCTGAAACGGCGCTGTGGCTGCTGGCTCCGCCCACTTCAGCTTCCCAACATGGCAGTGGTACGTTTTCTGCCAGCTCTGGGAGTCATCAAGTCTCAGAAATAGTGGGTCTAAGCTTTTATCAAAGCAGCGTGTAGCCCAGAAACCTCTTTTTTTTTTTTTTTAAATACTAGTAAAGACTAAATCTACCACACAGCTTAATTTGCCGCTGGTAGATGCCTCATTTTCGCCATACTGCCGGTCAAATGCACCCGCCAGGAACCCGCCAGTGTTCAAACCTGCGTTTTGCCACATCTAGCTGCCCGTATGAGACAAGAAGCAGGAACCTGGTTTTGGCTCTGTTTAGAATTGGTTATTAAATATTCTCAGGTTTAAGGTGGAAACTCGAGCCGTTGGGCGCCATTTGTTGCTGGAGGGCTTCTCTCCAGGTTCCCCAAGCCCCGCAGTCCCACAATCCATTTATAAAATAATCACTCAGACGCTTATATCACTTATAAACTGTATGGCCATGGCAGGCTTCTTGCTAACTGTTCTTTTATCTTATATTAACCCATTTTTATAAATCTATACCTTGCCACGTGGCTGGTGGCTTACCGGTGTCTCTACATGCTCTTCTCCTGGCGGTGGCTGCAGTCTCTCTCCTCCTTCTTCCTGTTTCCCCAATTCTCCTCTCTCTTTGTCCCGCCTATACTTCCTGCCTGGTCACTGGCCATCAGTGTTTTATTTACATAGAGTGATATCCACAACATTCTGGTAACATGCAAAGTACCTTACAGTACCGTGAGCACTAGTCAGTAGGGGTGAAGGCTCTAGTTAGGCAAAAGCATGACTTCTCTGTGTTCAATGACATTTGTATGTGTTATTTTCTGAAATACGGCTTAACATCAGGTGATGGAGATCAGCCAATAGCCCTGGTTACATCTCAATAGCTTGAAATGTTTGAGGATTCTCCTGGGGCCTCTTTGACCAACAACGCAGTTAGATGTAACCCATTTCTGGCACTGGAGGTTTCTCTTTGTGGTCAGATATGTCTTATTGGGACTTTACTTCCCCTGTTTTTGATGATTCCAACTTAGATTTATTTTATATGTGTATACATTTTAAGAAGCTTTTGTGTAGTTGGTTTCTGTGTGATTCCTCAAATTGCCTTTAGTGCTAGTTATCCCTCCCTTTATCCCTTCCTTTACCTTCTTCTTCTCTATCCCCTTCCATTAATCCTTCCTTTCCTGTCTTTCCTCATTCTCTCCATAACTATATATTCTATTTTCCTTCCTTGAGATAGCCTTCCATGCCATCAATCCCTTACTTCATACCTATTCTCTGTGTTATATTGATTGTTGTATGTCTATTGAAGACTTAAAATCTAACATCCACATATAAGAGAATGCATTCCATATTTTTTCTTTTGATTTGGGTCATCTCACTCAGGATGATTTTCTTTCTAGTTTCATTCATTTACCTATAAATTTTATGACTTTATTTTGTCTAATATCTAAGTAATATTTGGTTGTGTAAATGTATCACATTTTCTTGATCCATTCATCTGTTGATAGATATTTAGGTCTTTTTCAATTTCTAGATACTATGAATAGAGTAACAGTGGACATTGATGAACAAATGTCGCTGTAGTAGGAGATAGAGTCCTTTGGGAATATTCCCAAGCCTGGTATAGTTAAATCTTGTATGGATCTATTCCCTGCCTCCTGAGAAACTGCCACACTGATTCCCATAGTGGACATACAAGTTTGCACAATGAATAAGTGTTTCTCTTTTCCCACATCCTTCTTAGCATGAGCTGTCATTTCTATCATTGATCTTGGCTACTATGACAGGTGTGATGAAATCTCAAAGTAGTTTTGATTTGCATTTCCCTGATGACCAAAGATGTTGATCATTTCTTAATGTTCTCAGCCATTTGTGTTTCACTTTTTGAGGTCTCCCTGTTTATTTCTGTACCTCATTTTTAATAAGGTTATTTGTTATCTTGGTGACTCTGCTCTCTGTGGCCTGTTCTGAATGTCTTTTTCTGTGCCAATGAATTCAAGAATATTTTCCCTTCCTCTTCTATCAGATTCATTTTTCCTGGCCTTATGTTTAGGCCCTTGATCCATTTGGAGTTGTAATTTGTACAAGGTGATAAGCATGGTCAAAAGTCAATTGTCCATACATGTGTCAACTTATGTCTCAGTGTTCAGTTCAGTTCCATTCATCCACAAGTCTGATTCTTATGTCAATGCCATGCTGTTTTGTAACTATAGCTCTGTAGCAAAGTTTGAGATTGGGGATGATGATACCTCTAGCAGTTCCTTAATCATTTAGGATTGTTTCCATGTGAAGATGAATATTGTCCTTTCAATTTCTGTGAACATTGGATAGAAATTTTTTTCAGGGAGGTGTCATTGAATTATTAGATTGCTTTTGTAAGGTGGTCATTTTCACTATATTAACCATACTGATCAATGAGCATAAGAGACCTTTTCATATTCTGATATTTTCTTCAACTGCTTTCCCAAATATTTTGAAGTTTTAACTATATAAGCCTTGCAATTGCTTGGTTAGCATTATCCTGAGGTGTTTTGTTTGTTTGTTTGGAGGCTATTGTGAAAGGCTTTTTATCCATAATTTCTTTCTTAGTCCATTTGTCATTTGTATGTATAAAAGCTGCTGATTTTTGTATGTTTATTTTGTAGCCTGCTATTTTAATGAAAGTGTTTAACAGCTACAGAAGTTTTTAGAAAGAGTTTAAGGGATATTTATGTATAAAATCATATCATCTTCAAATAAAGGTAGTTTGACTTCTTCCTTTCCTATTTATACCCTCTTGAACCCCTCCACTTGTCTTATTGCTCTGGCAATGACTTCAGGTACTGTATTGGATAGGTATAGAGTGTGGATAATGAGAGAACTGGGGTTCAAACCAGGGCCATGACAGGCTCCACATAGCAGCCCTGATACAGACTAGGCCTCAGTTTTTGTTCACTAGATGGAGCCAGAGCTGAGCAAGCAATTCTCAGGAAAACTACAACTTGGGGGCAACCAATCAGCAGGCACCCCACAGCCCCATCTGCTGGTTCAGCAGATGCCCCCATCCAAGCTTTCTGCTAGCTAAAGATAGCTTTCTTTACCCTCCCACCAATAAGCACCTAACCACTAGAGCCTCCCACCAATCAGCCCCAAGACTAATTTTTCCTCCACCAATCAGCCCCAGATTAATACCCACCCCCTGGAATTTCCCTAACTCTGCTTAAAAGGAGTTTGTGACCTTCTTTGGGGGTTGCTATTTGCCACCCCAACCTGTTAGAAACAATAAATGCTCTTGCTAAACTGCATACATAACTGTTGGTCTTTCTTGGGGGTGTCTCTCAGACCCTAAAATTTGGTGCATTGGCTGGGAAGAACCCCTCAAGACACCTGACACATGGGTTTGAAAACCTGGCTAGCCGGTAAGTGAAGTGAGAGCTCCTTGTCTTAGTCTGTCACTGTTCTCTGACTGTTGGTCTTTTGGGGAGGCTTCTCTAGGACCCTAAAAGACAGCTTGTCTTGTTCCTGATTTTAGTGGAATTCCTTTGAGTTTCTCTTCAGTTAGATTGATGTGGGCATTGGACTTGATATAAATCACCTTTTTTTGTTTACATATGTCCCATATATCCCTAGATGCAATTTTAATTCAAAACATTATTGAAAGGGATCAAAAGAAAACACATGAAATATTGCCCTCACATAATAAGAGTTTAAGTTTAGATTTTGTTATAGACTAGATGGTTGAATTGTACTATATATAGACATAGAGAATATATTTAAATTTAAAATTCAGAAAATCAAAATATTTGAAGAAACATATCACCATTTATGAAAACTGAAAAGGACTAGTTTTTTGTTTGTTTGCAGCTTTGAGCTGAAAGTAAGCTTAAGTGGCCAGATGTTAGACCTGATGATTTCCATTCCTACAGTTCTAACATCTAGCAAAGTACCTGACCAATTATGTCCCATCACTAAACTTAATCAAATTAATAAGTATAGTTTGAAACCTTAAACATGAAGTGAAAAATCCCCAATTAGGAGTCAGTATGCTTGTTGGCACAGAGAGTTTTAAATGAGAATTCAAAAGAGGAAAACACATGAAGAAAAATATCCAGTGTAGAATTTATTTTCTCACTTTAAAGTTAACACTGGTGGGAAAGAGATATAAAAGGATTACTGTTGAAGGAACAGAGGAAAGTCATGTCAATGAGAAGTTTTACATTTTTATTTGGAGATTAGTGCCTCCTTCCATGGTTGCTAAAACCCAATTGATAAATGGAAGTTATCCTACCTGTTTTTGTCTTATTTCACATTTTGGATTTCTTCCTTACTATTTCTTTTGGTTTTTCATACATTACCTAGTTTTATGATTTTCAAAGCTTGGCAATTAACTGTAATATACTATTTACAATTCAAACATATTGTTAATATGTAACATGTAAAATAAGCTTTATAATGAAATAAAGGAAACACTGAGTTAAATTTTGTTTTAAAAGGTGATTGAATTTTTACTTAAATTTTGTTTCCCCTGTTGGTTTTGCATTGCAATTGTTGGAATTCAATTTACTAGTACAAAACACCCATTTAGGCTCCTGATTTGTTTTAGTGAACTATTTAAAGATTATTCTGGGTCTTTTGGTAGGATGTAGAGAGAATCCAACAGAAGGGTTACCACATGGCAATAAAGAGCTAAAAGAGGTAAAATTAAACCTGGCTATGGTCTCCAGGATAAGATGAAATTCACACAAAGAGAGAGGCTATTATTGGATGCATTATGAAGGACACTTCTGGGTCACACTCCACAGGAGGAAGGTTTCCAATTGATTGCAAAATCCAGAGAGTACCAGTCAGAGGCAGTTTCTGCTGGGAATCTTTGGGTGCATAAGAAGTCATTGGCTCAGACTATGTGAAAAGCTGAGAAGTCATCATGTCCGTCTGCTACACTGGTCAGTTTCTCCTTAAATCTCCTGAGTCTATATAAATCAGCTTTGTATTTGTCCTGGAGGACTGGACTGGGGGAACACATCTCATTCACTGGATAAATACTGTTAAGATCTACCAGGTTCCAGGAACTGTGCCAAACCCTGTGATTGCAAATATGAATGAGATGTGTTCTCTGACATCCTGAGATTTACAGCCTTGTTGAAAGAGGTAAGTATACAAGAAATAGCTTACATAGTAGAAACTTACCATATTAGAAACTTATCGATTGAAGTGTTGCTGGAATAAACAAACACTATTTCAAAAGCTTGTGGTTTTTGTTTGTTCTTTGTTTCTGTTGTGAAATGCAGCCTTTTCTTCAAATGAGTGTTTTGAGATTATCAGATAACATAATTCAATGGCTTTCCCTCTTCCTCCCTTTACAGTTCCTCCTTTCTTTATATACCCTTTAGCCCAAAGTGAGGAGGTAGTGATGGTCATGAGATCTATGGTCAGTCAAAGAAGGCAGAGTCAGAATCCTTGCAGGCAGTCCCATTTGGAGACATGTGCTATAGCATGTAAATTATAAGTAGGGCAGCAACAGTAGCATGATTGTCAGAGCAGCATGAGAAATGCTTGGTAGTATGCAGACAGCTTGTTTGCTATGAGGTTCTTTGCAGATTAGACGGTTCATTCGAGGGTTCATCCTCTAATGAGAAGTAGCCTGTTGTGGCATGTCAGTCCTTGACCAAGATAAAAAGGACATCTTTGTAGGAGTTCTTCCCAGAATGTGTATCTGATCAATAGTGGGTCCAAGGCAGGATGTTAGAGCTAGGGCCACAGTAGGAGCTGCTGTTTTGTTAGTTTATGTAGGATAATATGTCATGAAAACTTACTTTAAGGTTTGGCTCATGGGACTATTTAGGTTTTGCAGAATAGGCTGGTAACCGGAAACTGTAGGGAGAGGTGATGCTGCACTTCCCATCTTAATGGAGTCTTCTAGAAGAAGCCACTTGTCTAGAAGAGCCCATTCTTTTCTTTTGTATTTTAACTGACTGAAAATGACCCACCCACATTATGAAAGGTCTGTTTCATTCAAATCTCACTTTTAAAGTATCTTAAGGGAAATATAAAAATAATGTTTGATCCAGTGTATATGATTGATGCAAGAAGACACACAAAATTAATCATTGCACTTAGGAAGTAGGCTCTAAACGTAAGTATACTTAATACCATATATATACATGTACGCACACATATACACACACACACATATATGCACACAGACACACATACACACACACACACACACACACACTTTTTTCTCTTGTGGATGGCTTTTTCCATTTTTATTCCCATAAGTGAATATGCTAACCAACTATGCCCTTATCAACACACTGGGAGTTGAATATGGATTTAATACACCCAAAATACCAAATGTATAGCTTAGATTTTCCTTCCCAAATGTGCTTAAAATATTCACACAGCAGTAGGTTGCTGCACATAATTACATAACCTCTAGCTTATTTTATAGTGAAGTATTGAAAGTTTTATGTTATTTATTAAATACCTCCGTCCAAGGAAAAATGACGAGGTGACAAACTGTATATTGCACACATACATTGTTTTATGTGCTTCACTTTTGCAGTTTCATACACTGTGTTCCCTTTCATTGAGGATTGTATCAGTCTATATCTACCAAGTCCATCACTACTAATTTTTCCCAAAACATGTACTCATTTCATGTGTTTGCTTTACATTTTGGTAGTTCTACATGTATTTTAAACTTTTCTAATGTAATGAATTATGCTGATATGTGATCTTGATTTTTGATGCTATCTCTTGTTTCTTTGGGGATTTCACAAACAATCCCCACGTAAGACAGTAAGGTACAGGTGTCAGGTGTGCTCTGCCTACTCCATTGACCATTTGCCTTATCTTTCCCTCCCCTCCTGGTCTCACTTTTTTTGAGACAGAAAAATATTAAAATTAAGTGAATTAATAATTATTCAATAATTCTTAAGTGTTCAAATGAAAGAGAGAGCAACTTCCTTTGAGTCAAGCAGTCAAAAGTTAAACTTATTAAGGAAGGGCTATAGAAGCTGAAAGAGGGTGGCCTCTGCCAGGAAGCCAAGTTGTGAATCCAAAGAAAAGATATTTGAAGGAAATTAAAGTTATTCTTCAGTGAACACACAAGGGTTGAAAGGTAAATCAACTTATTGAAGACACAGAGAAAGTTCTTGTGGTCTGGAAGAATCAAACCAACCACAATATACATAATCCAAGATATAACTGGAGCCTGTTCTAACTCTACAGGCATGAAGGCTTCAGAAGAGCAATTTGAAGCCAGCAGAGTTTGATTCATGAGCTTTGAGGGCAGACATCTTCACACATAAAAGTGCATGTTGGTGCTGCAGGAACTGATGGACAAGCAGCAGCCAGTCGCCCAGAGACTGCTAAAGATCCACCCAAATGGTACTGCCGCCCAGACAGGATTGCTTAAAGCATGGCCTCCAGCTAGTGGTGCTATGGGCAGGTGGTAGAAATTTTAGAAGGAACCTTATTGGAAAAAGTTAGTCCCAGAGGTCATGAGAAACTGACATGAGAACTTCGGCTTCTAGCCTTATGCAAAAGAATAAATGCATATTGTTTATTCCACTAATTTCTTAGTTGTTGAGTTTTTAATTATATACATATATATATATTAATTTCTTAAGGATGATATTTTTCTTTCACTGAAAATAGGTTTTATTTTTCTCATGTAATATATCTTGGTTATGTTTTACCCTCCCTCTCCTCCTCCCAGATCCTCCCTTCTCATCTGGATATACTCCTTTTCTGTCCCACATTAGCAACAATAAAGCTTCTAAGGGATAATAATATAATAGAATACAATAAGATTCAATGAAACTAACACATCAGAATTGAACACAATAAAGAAACAGAATTTTAAAAAGCCAAGGAAAAGGCACAAGAATCAGAGATCTACTTGTTCATTCAATCGGGAATCCCATAAAACACTAAACTAGAAGCCATGATATATGCATAGAGGACCTGGTACAGACCAAAAGGGTTATTTTTAATTTAAAAGTGTCTGCCTGACTTTATTAACATTCTCTAATATTAATTTTCTCTTTCTTGCTGAAGGAAAAGTGACTGAGCTTTGAAATACTTGAGACTAAACAACTTATTGGAGGATTTGACAGGATTCTTCTGAACAAATGTAGCAAAGGCTAAACACTTTTCCTCTTACATGCTCTCCCACATGTAGTCAAGCTCTCCCAGGGAGGGAGGCAGGGGCACATTCCACAGGCAGGTACGGGATTCGCCCTCTGTGTCCCACCTACAGCACAGGCAGCACTTTCGTTTAACCTCACACATATCTAAAACAGGGCTGAGCATTTTTCTGTGTGTGCGTTCAGTTTATGAAGGGGCTGTCCACACTAAATCTCAGCTGAGCATCGAAACCACTCAAGAGTTTAGCAATATCAATTGACCTCATTTTACAGATGGTAAATAAGAAATTCTAAGAGGTTATCTGACTTCCCTAGATAATACAGTTGAGAATGAGAAGAGACAGCCGGGATCCTACCCTAGCTTCATTAGCTCCAACGCGACTGCCTTGTCTGCTTTGATCATACCCAGGTCCTGACCTTTGCAATAGAAACTCCTGGATATCTGATTGAGGCAGACAGCAGTGAAGTACAGACACAGAAGAGCTAAACTATTTCTCCGCTTCACAGCATGATTTACCAGCTATTTCAAGGCAGTTCCACTTGAGAGGTTTGTACTGCTGGCCTGCTGTGAGTCACTAATGATAACAATCCATTTTGGAAGGTGATGGTAAATGGTAGGTTGTGATAACTCTGTTATGAGTTTCTTATTATGAATTAATTGCTATCACTTTCTATCCCAATGTTTTCTGTTAAGAAGACATAATATCTACGGTGAGTATCAAAATGAGATAACTCACACTGAAACAGACTTATGCATATACATATTTTAGGCTAAATAATAGTGTCATAGTTTTTCTGGAGCTTTAACGCCAAAAGAAGGACCCTAAATTTCTGATAAACTGAGATTTAAATAACAGTGCCAAACAAAAACAGAAGCTTTTGTTGGGGCGAGGGGGGGGGTGTCATTTTTCATGTCTGTTTTTTTGTTCAGTCAAAGTAGCCGTTGAACATCAAAATGCATAATTCAATTATTATAATGAGCTTACAATTTATATTTTCCTTGATTTGTTGTCTTTCAAAATATGGTTTAAGTTGCATTGAGAATGTGTAGTCATAACCCCTTAACTGACAGTCTGGAGGATTTAAACATAGTCAGCTAGTCAGTACCTCATGGAATTTTTAGGTTTACATTGAATAGCACTCTTGCCTTCATCATATAAAGCACATGGATACATTCATTCTGAGCTGGTTAAACAGTGCTGGAGGATATTGTTCCTGTGCCCACATACCAAACTGAAAGTGGTCTACAGGTCAATCCCCTGGAAAACAGATGAAATCTCAGTTGTTGGGGTTATGTTAACGAGTGAGTCAGGATGAGAAATCTGAGGGGTCTCCAAGCTTGTATACAGTTACATGAACATACTGGAAAGCTTTTCATGAAAAAGACACATGTGAACTTTGAAAAGTGGGTATTAGCTTGTCTGGAATAAGCTTTGTTAGTTAAAGAAATTTTCCCAGGTAACTGAGTTTACAAATCTTTGATTTTACTTAAAAGTGTACTCTTCATTTTTTTCCTCAATGTAAGAGTATAGGAGAAGCTTAATATTTGATTCTCTGACTTTTTAGAATTGTCAGAGGAAAAGAACACTGAAGGCCTTTGAAAATTCAAAGCAATTCCAAGAGAGCAGCAACATAAGAAGACAAGGCATAGGCACCATAATTTGTTAAAGCTGGTTTCCAAGAGAATACTGTGTTCTATGACATCAATCCTCTCTTAAGCACTTCTAATAATAATGATTTCCAGAACCATGGTGTATTTAGGTGACAAACACAATATACCCACAATACACTTTTGAGAATGTCTAGGCTATCTCTTATTGATAAGTAGCAGGTATGGAAATATGCCATTGTTTGCTGCCTACCTTCATGGTTAAATTAAATCTTGCATCTAACTTAGAAATTAATGACATATGGTTCTTATTCCTCTAACTATGTTCATAGACTCTAGAAACTTATCTTTGACCCAGAATAAGTAAACCCTTCCTGTATTAATGAATGATTTGTCTGCATAGTAGAGACTGTCACAAGAATCCCAGACCTGTCTACCTAAATTATATAAGCACATACATAAACACAAAGCATAAGTAGGCTATCAGTTCTTTTGTAGTAGAGTTTCTAGATGTGTGTTATGGAAAGCTGTGCCTCAAGCAAGTCATTGTGACCCAGACTATAGTCACATTTTTTAAAAGGTGGATAATTTAATTAACTAATCAGTCTAAGAAATGTTACAAAGTGAAAAGGCAGATGCAAGTTATTATGGCCACTGGTGAAATGCTGGATATAAACAGACCACTCACTGAGTTCTTCCCTTTGTTTATAGTGTTCTTGTTATAGCTACTGTGCTATTTGTGTGCCTCTAAAAATTCTTGTTTTAAACTATACATTACATATCACTAATATATGTGAAGAAAAAAATCTTTAACAAAAATGCTACCTGTAATTTAAATTTACCTTAAAAAACTTCTCAGGTCAAATTTATGATTTTGACTGTTTTATTAGCATTCCATAAGTCTTGGGGCTGGCAGGTAAGCGTCTCCAGCAGACAGGGACAGAGTTCTAGATCCAAGATTACATCTCTTTCATACTTTGAACTGCAGAGCCATAAATCGAGGATATTATAGGTAACATGATCATTCTTTATAAAATATACACAATCTTTTTATTATCATTATATTATCATTATATATGCATGTGTGTGGTATATGTGCACATATGGTATGCAGTTGAGAACATCTGTATGGATACCTAGGGTGGCCAGAGGAGAATGTCAGGTATTCTGCTTTATCCTCCACCTTATTTCTCTTCAGACAGTGCCTCTCACTGAACCTAGAGCTAGTCTGGCTGACAACAAACACTATGATCTTCCTGTCTCCACCCTCCTCCACAGTACAGGCATTATATGTGTTCTTGGGACTACATTTTTCCTTGTTATTGGTGTTGGTGAACTGAACAAAGTTCTCATGTTTGAGCTGTAAGTATTCTTCCCACTGATCTATCTCTTCGGACCCAGATACAGATTATCGTATATAGCAATAAATGTTTGAATTATTTTCAGGAAAAAATAGGGTTGAATGGAAAGAAAATTTGGGAATACAAAGCACAAGATAAGATGAGGTAGGGAAAACAGTGACCAGAATATATTAAATGAAAAAATAATCATTTTAAATTAAAAATTTCAACTATTGCATAGATATAACTCAAACAAAACTTTTGCAAAGCATAACAGTATTTCTGTTCAGTCATTAGATGTTAGAAAGGAAAATAGATACCCAGATACCCAAATAGAGTTCCTGTATAACAAATTTAGGTTGTTATGTGTGTATTTTCTCCTCACATGGTATTTTTATCTTTGTTAAAAATATGAATAGTTGTTGATATCATACACATATTATTAATATTTATGCTGTCACTCTAACTTCCACATTTAGTTCATACAACATATAAATGTAATGACCTATCATAAGTATATATAAATATATTTCAATTACTATTGAGCCATAATTATCCTTATATGTTGTCTATATGCTATTTTTCTCTTGTTATGACAAAAACAACATCCATTACTTGCTTCATTGGTGTTTTTCCATATTACAAATTCTAAGAATTTTTATTCCTTAGATATAGATATGTTAAAATGAGTCTATAACTGGGTGGTGGTGGCGGCGGCGGCGGCGGCGGCGGCGGCGGCGCACACCTTTAATCCCAGCACTCGGGAGACAGAGGCTGGCAGATCTCTGTGAGTTCAAGGCCAGCCTGGGCTATCATGTGAGTTCCAGGAAAGGCACAGAGCTACACAGAGAAACCCTGTCTCTAAAAACAAAAAACAAAAAACAAACAAAAAAAATGAGTCTATATAATTCCTACAGTATCATCAATGATAGCTACAAGAAAATTTCAAATCTATTCACACCTTTGTAATTTAATAATGACACAAAGGGCTTGCATAATTTGGCAGCAATGTGACACAGCAATCTTCACAAGAAATTATTCACAACTGAATAAATCCATAATTTTAAATAGAATAACTCGTGAATAATATAAGCTCAAAACTATTACAAATAATACAGCATTAACTATGGAATATCAGTGCTGTACACTAAAAGACCTACTTGGCTTATAATGGACAACATTTTAAAAAATGCTATCCTGAGTTCATTCTCATTGCTATTCGAAAACAAATGTTTATAACAGCTATTTCTATGTGCCAATATTTAACTTGGGTATTTCTTTTAATTTTTTCATGTTTTCCCTTATTCTTCATGACAGTCATGTATATTTAATTCCTGCCCTTATGACTCTCAGTTAGTTATTATTTAATGGATACAATTATGGTTGAACTATAAACATGAAGGGGCACACAGCTAGCCTAGTTAGGATGTGTTGGGTGTCAAACTGCCAGGAGGATCACAGAGACATGACAGCATTGACGGATAATCTGCTAAGATGAATAGATGAAAACTAACATAGTCAAAGAATTAAACAGATACAGAATTTGCCTTTTTTATAAATGCCTTTGAAAAATTAAGCTAAATACTCCATCCTTCCATTAGCTCATCTGTAAGTATAAATCAGGACAGATTGAAATACCTGACATGAAGAATGGAGAAGGCAAATAGTATTTAAGCATGTATATATATATATATATATATATATATATATATATATATATATATATATAATATGTGTGTGCACAGATTACTAAAATGTATTAATTATTGTATTTAAGACTCCTATGAATATACAGAAGTATGAAATAAAAGATATCATATTATACAACAATTTTCCAATAAATATATTGAGGTGTCATTTTTTAATAACAGTATGGGAAGCATGGTATTTATTATTGGACTGTGTCTCTTTAACAACATTTTTATACAGCACAAATAACATGTGCAGTTAAATCAATTAATATATTTTGTTAGAAATACCCTGTGCTTATGTCCTATATTATCAATAATAGATATGGAGCATAGTAAGCTTACTTGATAGACTTTTTCCTACTACAGCCATGTCTGAATCATGTGTATCTCATATACACCAAGCCTCCAGCCTCTTCTCCAGACTTGAGTTTTGTGAAAGAGTCCATCCAGGTTGCAGTTGAAATTGTTTGCTTTTGTGGAAATTCTCACAGTTGAATTGATCCTCAAGTGGCAAAAATTCTTATGGAAAGCATTGAATATATTTTTAAAACATGATACTTTGAAAATCTATACAACACAAGAGGCTTAATAAGCTAACATTTCTACATATAGATGATAACAATTCATGTACTACTAATAATTTCTTAACAATAAAAGTATATATTTATGGTAATATTATATCACAACTATTTTTGTTGTTATTTGCTAGCTCTGATATGGAGTAATAAGAAAAAATTTCTAGAATAAAAATACAGTTGTTTCCCTCATGTTGATCAGCCCTTTAACTTTATGTGTAACCTACTCCTCTGTGTTATAGTAAAAAGGTATGACAAAAACACTAAACATTGTTTTTAAGGATATCTTGTTCCATCCTTTTCAAGCTTAGCAGGCATGCAAAGGAATTCTAGTCTTTGAATACTTGTAAGGGATATCCGATTTTCCTTAACATCCACGGCATTGCAGTTACTAACCCTATCTCACACTCATTCTTTTCCAGCTACTAACCCATGCCCTTTCAGTTACTATCCCTATTTTTTAATGATTTTTTATTAAGAGATTTTCTATTCATTTTACATACCAACCACAAATTCCCCTGTTCTCCCTCCTCCTGCCGCCCAGTCTACTATCCCTACCTTAACACCCATGCCCTTCTAGTTACTATTCTTATGAAATTCATACTATCTGTGTCCCATACTCATCTGATTTTTCTTGTTGCTCTGTCCTGTCCCAGTCTCTCCAAGCTGTATTTTGATTCTGGACTCCTCTAAGTGAGGAGTCCCATTTACTATCCTTTCCAAACAGTCTTCCGTCTAGTGACATTTACCAAATACTTTTACATTCATTACATTTAGAAACCCCAGTGGGGTTGAATACTGGCTAAAATAGAATATATATATTCCTTAGATATTGGATAGACACTCACTGATCTAAGTAGATTTACCAGTATTTAAACTTATGAGATTTTATGATCTCATAGTTCTTAAAATGTCTTCTTCATTCCACAAGATTTCACTATCTTATATTATTTCAATAAATGAAGGGTATAAGAAGCTATTAAACTTTATAATCAGAATCAAATACAAACACTGCCTCTGTGGGTTCTACAATATATAAAAAGAAACATGGATTAAATAAAATGGTAAAGGAAAGTTATTTTTTTCTAGAATTCTATCAAGCTCAAAACGGAAGTTAGCTTTTGATAAATAACCAAAGTTCTAACCAAGTGGCTGGAAAGACAAGCTGACATTGCCACTGCCGTGCTCATCTACTCCAGCCCCTATGACTGAAAGTAAGACCCTGGAGGAAAGAAACTTCAAATATTGAGTACATGATAGTATTTCCTACTTTAATAAATGTCCTTTTCATTCTTTAAATAAGTACTGAAGATCATCAATTACCTATTTTTCAACAGGAAAGCTAAAATATCTACATCCTTGAATAAACATAAATGACTTTGATATTATAACCTGAAATAATATCTTAGGCATAAAACAATAGAGTTGGAAGGTATCAGAATTCATTATATCTTTTTAAGTTTTGTTGTTGTTTTTTGTTTGTTTGTTTGTTTTGAAATAGGGTATCTCCGTGTAGCCCTGGCTGTCCTGGAATTCACTCTGTAAACCAGGCTGGCCATGAACTCAGAGATTCTCCTGCTTTTGCCTCACAAGGGCTGGGATTTGTTAGTTTTAATGTTTTAAGATGGAGAGACAGACAGCCCTTAACATAAATTTAAATTTTATGTGGAGAAAAAAGTCAGCAGACAGAGAAACACACTTCCAAATTCACTTTGGGCAAGGAAGCATGAGTTTCTAAAGCCACATGGGCATGAACTGGGTAGCTGTCCTCCAGCTCTCTCCAGAGGTCTTAATTCTACAGTGCTGTTGCCTGAAGCAGAAACTGAACAGGGGGAACTCAGAAGAACTGAAAGAACTTAGTTGGGAATTGATACACATTGTCAGAAACTATACAGCAAAGAATCTCTAAATGCTTCTCTCTAAAAATAAAAAAAAATGGAGTAATGCCACACTGGAGAATATTATGGCCAATTCTTACTGATCAAAACCCACACTGTCCCATTTATAATCTAAAAATGAGATATTTGAATGACTGGAGATAGTACAGCTAATAAAATATAATAGTTGCTAGTAAGACAACTTAGAAAATTAAGGAAAGAAAGCCATCTTCAATTGTTCATCAGAAAAAAGAAAACAAAACAACAACAAAATAAACAAAAAACCATTTTCCCTCAAGTTTCTTCACTGTAAAGTTGGAATTGTGCCACATAGTGTTTTAAGAAATACTTGAGACTTGGAGTGGACTAAAGCTTATAATTATCTAACAGTGCCCTGTAGTTGACCAAAATTTAAAGTAAAATGAAGGACTCCTGATGGTAATTTTAATTATTTGTTAGTTAGGGCTCAAAAATGGCTAAATTCCAACTATTCCAGTTGCTCTTTTATGCATACTTTGTTTTAATCTCTGTATCAGACTATTTCTAATTTCTGTTTTTATTTATTCTGGTTCTGACTAAAATGACCTCTTTCTTATTTTATGTGTGAGTGTTTTGCCTGAATGTATTTATGTGTAACATGTGCATGCCTGGTGCCCCTAAATGCCAGAAGCAGGCTTCAGATCCTCTGAAGGTGGAGTGGCAGACCATTATAAGCTATCATGTGGGTGTTGCATGTCAAACCTGGGTCCTCTGCAAGAGAAGTAAGTGATCCTAACCACTAAGCCAACTCTCCACCTGCTGTAAGATCTCTTTTGATTACAAAAACTGAAGTCTAGATATATTGTCCACCATGTCCTCCACATAGTGAATACCATCAATTAGTAATTTATAACTACTTTAAAATATTTTTCTAGGACCATCCTGAAGGAAGGCTTTTTTTTTTCTTTTTGAGACAGGGTTTCTCTGTGTAGCTTTGCGCCTTTCCTGGAACTCACTTGGTAGCCCAGGCTGGCCTCGAACTCACAGAGATCCGCCTGGCTCTGCCTCCAGAGTGCTGGGATTAAAGGCGTGTACCACGACCACCCAGCCTAAAGGAAGGCTTTTAAAACGTGCAACACACTAGGGAATAGCACAGGGAAAGATATCTTTATTCAGTGAACTTACATTCTGATAGAGAAGGCAGACAATAAAAAAGTACAAAATATATAAAAATGGACACCAAGTTTGGTAGACAGTAGTAGAAAGGAAGAAAATTCAGCAGAGAAAAGATATAGAATATGTCATGGGATGGTATAATCTTATGCAATAGGCAAGTTAAAACTTTGGAGAAGGAGTGACTATGAGCAATAATCAGGTATAACAGAGATAATCATGTAGAGTTAAGAAATAAATGCCCTAGGTGAAGGTAATGGAAAGTACAAAGCCCTGAGGCAGAAATGTCCTTGGTGTGTTCCATTGTGTACATGTGTCTAGAACAAAAGAAGCAAGCAAAGTTGTAATACAATTTACAGGAATATATATTTAAAGGGATAATTCTATTATATTCTTCAAGGATGCAGGTGTCTGTAGCTGGAGTTTTCACCAGTCTTGCCTCAGGCCGCAGCTTCTCAGACCCAAATAAACACACAGAGACTTATATTACTTATAAACTGTATGTCCATGGCAGGCTTCTAGCTATCTAGTTCATATATTTTAAATTAACCCATTTCTATTCATCTATAAGTTGCCACATGGCTTGTGGCTTACCAGTATTTTACATCTTGTTTCTCATGGTGGTGGAAGCTGGCCGTGTCTCCTGATTCAGCCTTTCACTTCCCAGAATTCTCCTATCTGCTTATCCTGCGTATACTATACTTCCTGCCTGGCTACTGGACAATCAGTGCTTTATTATCAATCAGTCAGAGCAACACATTCACAGCATACAGAAAGACATCTGCAGTCCTTCCTCTTTTCTTTTATTTTTCAAAAAGGAAGGCTTTAACATTGACAACAAAACAATTATCAAGCAAGAATTATAGTTATAATATCTAGTTTATTTGTATTTGGCAAAATTAAAGAAGATATACTATCTATCCTATATTTGTGCATCTAAGGTTTCATATCCAACTTCTATTTTACCATAACTAAGGAAATTATAACTATCTAGTCTTCAGTTACATCAAAGAACCTCAGAAGGATAAAATATTACCTGAGAAATGGGAGAAGGATGCAAGCAACTTTTGGGAGTCTTGAGAAAGTAGACAGAGACAGCTGGCAGCCTGGACAGTCATCTAAAGTTCCTTTGTAAAGTTGGGGCATCTGTCTTCAGTCCACAAGCCTAGAGTCTCTCAGTCACTTTGTGTGTGTGTGTGTGTGTGTGTGTGTGTGTGTGTGTGTGTGTGTGTGTGTGTGTGTGTCCTGTAAAATGTCTGGCAGTTTCCTCTGTGAAGCAGGAACTTGAACGACCATTTTGCCAAGCCAAGTTTAGTGGTCACCTTCCTATGGGTCCTGCCTGTCCAGTCAATCAAGCAGTACAGGCAAGAACAGTTTCTTGACCAAATGGCTATTTTGCAAGGAAGAAGATAAACTCCACATAGAGTGTCTTGGATGTCCATCCTCCTCTCTGAAGTAAATTGGTGCTGCCAGGAGCAGATGTGTCTCACTGTCCAGAAAGTCTAAATTTTTAAAACATTTTAATGCCATATTATGTAGATCTTTGAAGTATTTGAAGATTACCTACCTAATTGAATTATATCTATGTATATCTAGAAAACAACATGACTATAATTTTGACTATCATAGAAGACTAATTATTAATCTGTATTTTTAATTATCTATTACAATCTAAATGAGTTACATAAACATAATACCTCAAGCAAGAATAGAAATATAAATACAGTATAACAAAATTAAGTTTAATCTTGTATCAATAAACTAAAATCCATTTCTAAACAAGTTGTTGCTCTTTAAAAGTAGGTCATTAATCGACCCATTCATTTTATCATTATCTATACTATCCCCTTTTCTTCTTTAGAAAGAGATTGCATTTATAATCAACCTGCTTTAAAAAAAAATACTGTATTTTTTTTTCTGTCTCACACCAGACGTATCTTCTGATATGGGACAAAAGAATCTCTCAATGTTTTTCTTTAGTAATATGTTTGGGTTTAGAGAAGGAGTGAGCCCATTCCAACTCCAAAGCCAGTTTGGTATATTTGGGAATTTGGGCATAACTTCTCATACTACTTCCTGCTGGATGAGGGCACTGTATTCTTATGGGGACATAAAGAAAATTTTAGGATTATGGAGTAGCCCATGAGGCTATATTGTCTGAGAAAGTTGCCTTGAAACCTTTCTGGATGTTGGATCATCTGGGCCATGGTGTCATTGGAGACATTTCCGGGGGTCTTGGCTGGTCCAACCTGATGTGTCTTAATCTGGAACAAATTCATAGCCTCTTGCTTCCTATGGAAACAAAAGCAGAGCCTCCTTTCCAAAGCAACATATCCTTAGATCCAAATTTTGAAGTCAAGATACCTTAAAATATACACATTGATTTAACTGATTAGCCTTTACAATCAAATGTCTCTCTATAGTTAAAAATATCAAAAACAACACAATCCAGATTCTTTGTGTAATATCTATTTTACATGGCCTATTTTTTATACTACCTTTACTATCTCTTTAAAAACTTTATTTTCTAGCCGGGCGGTTATGGCACATGCCTTTAATCCCAGCACTCAGGAGGCAGAGGCAGGCAGATCTCTGTGAGTTCGAGGCCAGTCTGGTCTCCAAAGTGAGTTCCAGGAAAGGCACAAAGCTACACAGAGAAACCCTGTCTCGAAAAACAAAACAAAAGAAACAAACAAAAAAACCTTTATTTTCTAAAACTATTTCTTTATATTACTGTCTATATTCATTGTTCTCTCTTCCAAGTCTATGTACATTTTTACATATAATGTAAACAATTTGAAGTCTTTTTCCATCTGAATCTGCCTTATTGTGAATCTATTGCTTTAACCTGAAGCATTTTCACCCACCTCGGCTTCCTATCATGGTGGTGGTACATTTACTGCCAGCTCTGTGTCTAGAAGCCATGTGTACCATCAACTATCAGAAGGATTGGGTCTGTGCTTCTTCAAAGTAGCGTGTAACCCAGAAACCTGTTTTTTTTTTTTGTACTAGCAAAGTCTAAATCCACCATGCAGTGTAATGTGTGGCTTGCAGATGCCTAATTCCCGCCTTGTTGCAGGTCAAACCCACCTGCCACAACCTGCCATAGAGTAGCTCAAGCCCTTATGTTGCAGTGTCTTGCTGCCCACATGAGACATAAGAATTGTTTATTAAATATTCTCAGGTTGTAGGTGGAAACTCAAGCCATTGGGCAACATTTGTAGCTGGACTTATATTACTTATAAACTGTATGGCCATGGCAGGCTTCTAGCTATCTAGCTCTTATATCTTAAATTAACCCATTTCTATTAATCTATAAGTTGCCACATGGATTGTGGCTTACCAGTACTTTACATCTTGTTTCTCATGGTGGCAGCAGCTGGCAGCATCTCCCGACTCAGCCTTCCACTTCCCAGAATTCTCCTCTCTGCTTATTCCACCTATACTATGCCTCCTGCCTGGCTATTGGCCATTCAGCATTTTATCTATCAATCAATCAATCAGAGCAACACATTCACAGCATACAGAAAGACATCCCCAGCAGCTGCCAAATAAAAATAAAAAGCAAAACACAACAGAGCAAAACAAACAAAAAAATCCCCAGAAAATAAAACAAAATTAAAAAGCAGTAATGTTATACAGTTACTCAGGTAAAGAATAGTGGTAGCTAGGGTTAAAATGGTAGCAGAAGGAACTGTTGAATTATCTGATCAATGAGATGTGAACAGTAAAGCAGAACAATGAAGTTATACTCATAGTTGGCTTAGACAACTAAAGGGACAAATATTCTCTTTCTCAGATGAGAACTTTCATGAGAAAAGGAGCTATATAAAGAACTTGATACTGACTATTAGATATAATTTGAATGAATATTATTTGTCCAAGTGAAGATAAAAAGTACAATTAGAAGTCAATTTCTGGAGTCAGAGTAAAGGCTTGTATTGATCAAACTCATAATATAAATTTTTAAAGGACATTATGAAATAACAGGATACTAAGCAATTGCACAACACTGACCACTATAACAGCTTTTCTCCTTGGGTCAAACCTAAGTACAGGTATTTGAAGTTTTTTAAAAAAGGGCACTGTGCCCCACAAGATGCAACTCATGCTTTATGCTATTAACTAACTCAAAAATCTATGGCTAACTATAGGAGGAAACTTCCAAGTCTGCTGACAGTAATAGCGTACAGCATCATCAGCCTCCACAGAATAGAAGGTGGGTGTAAAGTCTGTCCCAGACCCACTGCCACTGAACCTGGCAGGGACCCCAGATTCTAGGTTGGATGCTCCATAGATGAGGAGTTTGTGGGGCTCTCCTGGTTTCTGTTAGTACCAAATAAACTGACACTTTCACTGGCCTTGCAAGAGTTGGCAGCTCTCTGCCCTAGAGACACAGTCAATGAAGCTGGAGACTGGGTTAGCACAATGTCCCCAGCAGAACCGGGAATGATAAGCACACACTGCTGTCACAGATGTACTGAAAGCACCCCAGTGTGAAACCATGATGTATGTGCAATCTGTGTTAGTCATGAGCTACACTCTGAGAATCGATAAAATAAAAGGGAAACTTTGAACCAATTAAAGGTCATCATTTCAATGATCAGGACACCAAAGCATAGAGAACCACAGGGCTACAAGGGATGCTCCCAACACTGTAACCTCACACCTGAAACCCAGAGTAACAGTACCCATAGCAGGAGAGAAGCTGACCCCATCTCGGAGAGCTGGAGTAGAGGCTGCCTCATGGGAACTGGTAAGCTGCCTCTTCTCAATATGCAAATCAGCTCAGAAAAGCTTGACTTCGTACTCAAAGGACACCTGCTCTTGTGTCCTCCTATGGCAGTTAGGAGTAGCAAAGAATTCCCTAGAGTATTTTAAGTATATCCCTAGTGATTTTGTGGCTAGCCCTGTAGAATCACATTCTGTTATTTTGAGGTTCCATCTGGGGAGTGCACTGTCACTGTTCTGCTTTCTGTGAAGGATTTGAGTTGTAGGAGCACCATGATTCCTCAAAATTAAACTTTTCATAAGCATGTTTTTATTTGTATTTTATGAGAATGTGTGTTTTGTCTCCATGTATATCTGGGCACCACATATATAGCTATTGCTCTTGTTTTCCAGAACAGGAAATTAGATCCCCTGGAAAGAGTGTGGCAGATGGTTGCTAAGAACTGAACCCATGTCCTCTTCAAGACTAGGAAGGGCTTTTAACCACTCAGCCATCTCTCTAGCCCCAAATTAAATTTTGTATGTCATAACAAAAAAAAATCATGGCTAAGTAGGTTATAGGCCATTGAAGAGAACCTATTATTATTACTCATAGTGTTTTACTGTCCCCATGTCAGTGCATCTCATCAAAAGGGGTAAAATTTGCATTGCCTGATGATTAATAAGGGGACTCACAATAGGTTAACTTGTGGAGAACAAAGACTGTGGAGTGCTGAACTTTAAGTGGGACATCTAAATCACAGTCCTCAGGTCCATCTCCCTAAAACTCAGGGATCATTGCAGAAAATGACATAGGACTATTGTAACAGCCAGAGGTAGTATGTAACTTCAGCAAAATGGTGTTCTTTGGATATGACAGAGCCACTCTACACATGAGCTCACAAACTCAGAGCAGTTACAACTGCACGCACAAGGCATACATAAGATCAACCAAGATGTGTGGTAGACAAGTTCTTGAAATTCCACCCCTATCTGAGGAAATGCAACTGATGCCAACTGGAGTAGGGAGAGTCTGTCTGTTTTCTTCAGGGCCAAGGTCACTGAGAGGCTACACACACTCCAATAGATGACCTTACAATATGCACAGGGTGGCAGCACTGAGGGAGCTCAGTAGAATTTATATAAGAACATATGAATATGGAAGGAAAAAGTAGTGAGGAATAGTAAAGGAATTGGAGGGGAGAGACTTAAGAATGGATTTGATAGAACACATTATATGTATGTATGAAGTTCTCAATAATAAATCAGCCTTTTGCAAAGGACAAAGGAGTGGCCAGAGATGTCAGGGGAAAAAGGGTAGTACAGTATAAGGTCTTAGAATCAAAGAGAATTTTTTTGTTTCAAAATTGAGATAGCAATTGACAGGAAAATTATGCTGTGACCATAAATATGAGGACTGGTAACTGACTGTTACATACAGTAGCATAAGTGTCAACCATTCCCACATATTCATATTTATGTTCATGTAGGAATCAGTGACCTTCGACCAAAAGATTTTTGACTGATCTTGTAATTTCAAAGCTCAACTAAAGTGCCATTAAAATGAAATGGTAAAGAGGAATTTAGCCATCTCTTTCAAGAACAGTTCTAAAGAAAATAAACTTGAAACATCCATGAAAAGTGTCAAGAGACATATTTTGTGAGTGATTTCCACTTAAACCAGAATAAGCACCAGGTGCACACACTGGGATAACCAGAAGAGACAAAAAAAATTGACACTTGCAAGAAGTAGGTAAGAGTGGTAGAAGGATGAGCTCAGGTAGCTAAGAGGAGATGGTGTCTGGGAGGGGGGCTGTGATTAGAAACATGGACAAGTATTTGTAGCAATAAAGTAGATGGCATACAATAGGAACATGAATTCAAGTGATTGGTAGATGCTGTGGTGAGCTCAATATGAGTTTTCTTCTATTTGCTTAAATTTTTAACGCGAATGAAAATTGATAGAGATAACACAGGCTGAGGTACCCTGAAATGATGAGCTAGTGATGTACATAGTAGAAAAGAGAATAGAAAAGGGAAATACAAAGTGATTGGTCACAGAATTAAGATCTCCATTACATAGACCAGTGGTGAAGAATTCCAGGTAAGTCACTACAACATCACCAATCTGAGTGGGGCCCAAATAATCAACCCTCAGTGTTTTCAGTCTCTTCCACACTGTACAAAATCATTCTATTTTGTTCATATCATTTTTTTTCCTCCCAGGAAGGAAGGGTGTAAGAAAGTCAGTAATGTGCTGTAGACATCCCATATTATTCAAGAGAAAATCCATGATTGATACTTTTTAAAAATGAAACCCTTACTAATTAAAAAAAAAAATCACAAATTTATCCTTCATTGTTTGCATTATTTGGTGTTCTATGGTGCTCAAAGTTTCATACTTGAAACTGACCTTGAGGAAGTCTTTTATTCTCGAGTGTATTTCCTAATTTATAAACTAACCGCAATGAAACATAAGATATACTTCATGAGGTTTAAACTGAAAGTTTCATGAGACAATGTGTCTAAGCTGCAGAATGAAAACATACAGTATATGCATATGCATGTGTACATAATAAAAATTTAGTAAATAATGATTCCTAACTACATTCGGCATGTTGAAATGACGTAATTCATGTTTTTGTTTGTTTGTTTGTTTGTTTTTTGCAGGAGACAGGGATTTTTCCCAGCATTAACTATTTAGTGCACACATTATTGAGGAAACAACAATGTACTACTTGCTTTTAAATTTTTATAAAATGTAGGTGGGGAGGGCATTGTATGTGCATTTACAAATCTAAATTTTATTTATACATTTTGTTAGTATGTTTCTTTTATAAACTGCATGTTATCTTACATGGAAGAATGATTAAAGAATTATATTGTACTGGATCTTTGTTATTGTGATTTGAAGGTAAACACCATCGTAGAAAATTAATAATCTGAGGTGCTTCTTGTGCAATCTTAGTGAAGTTGTCTCCACCAATACCCACAGGCATCATTCCACACAAAAGAAAAACAAACTGAAGGGATAGAAAGGATGTTCTTCTTTTAGGGGAAAAATGAAACAAAACACCCACTCACTGTACCACATTAATAAATGATAAACATATTTGTGTTAGTACAATTTACTCTAAAATTGTGACCATTTCATATTTTGCTGATGTAAAATTGGACTTAAATATGCAAATATAACTTAAAAAAATATTTACCATGTGCTGTATTGCATCAAATTCACAAAGCAATAATAAAATACTAGAAGTTGACATTCAAAACCCAAGTACAAATTTTCTCATATACACATCAATTACCAGTCAGAATTTTATGGGTTTCTACAGGAGATACTTTATACTTCTGGGAAAAACTAATTAGGATATACAATGAGAATTTCTAGACATATGCCAATGTCTCCCAGGTCAATAAAACTACATCTCACTATCACAAGTTAAATTATTTAACTGTGAAATAAAATCTTTCCATGGTGGAATAGCATTGTAAGTTGGCATTAGAACAGCTCAGTCTTCCCTGAAGACACTGACACAGACACAGAAAACATCTGTCAACAGCATAATAGAAAATGTAAAAGAGAAATTTTTAAAGTAAAATATGCCTTCCAGGAGATTTTTCAAATATCAGACCTACTTACATATCTGTTTTCTCACGTTAAATGAATCTACAAATGGTAATTATGAAGCCATCATTAGTGTTAAATTATATATATATAATTATATTAAATTATATATATAGCTAGTAAAAACTTACTATAGAGTTTAACTTAAAAGAGCAACTTAAGGACCAACTAGAAGTATAAGAATCTCAAAATGACTTAAAAAGGCAGTAATGCTGAGACAACATTCATAAATGTAGCATTGGTTTCACAAAAGAGAAATAGAAGATGAGATTATTAATTGTATTTCTGATCTATTTTACATATCTTTTCTATTTAATTTGGAAAGTTCTATAATTTTCACACTACTGAAAAAAAGGCCTATGAAGATAACAAAAATAGTTTCTAAAGTATTCATCTATTTCATGTCCTTATGTGCAGAATTATTGTATCACCACACTAAATGTGATTTATACTTACAGGTTTCCCTCAGTATTCATGTTTTTGCTTATAAAACTCCACAGACATAAAACACCACACATCTCTACCCCTTCAGACTTGAAGCATTAAGAGTTATGTTGTGCAGCCAGGTGGCACACGCCTTTAATTCCAGCACTTGGGAGGCATAGGCTCTACCTTGAGGAAGACTAATTCTCCCTCTCTCAGCATCCATTAATTGTATATAGCTCTCCATAGAGGGATGGGGCACTGTGAGATTTTCTTTGTACCATCCACATTGGCATGTTAAGTGATATTGCCACTGTTCAAGTTTTGTTTGAGCAGCCATACTTGATATGGCTATAGCTTTCTTGACATATCTAGAAGACACATAATTGCAGTGGATTTCTTGGTCCTCTGGCTCATCAACATTTGCCCCCTCTTTCATGATATTCCCTGAGCCTTGTGTATAGTGTTGTGTTGTAGATATACAAACTGAGACTGTGCACCCCAAGATCAATTGTTCTTTGCATTTTAACTAGCTGTGTATTTCTGTAATGGTCTCAGTCTACTGTTTAAAGAATTTTCTTAGGTAAAGGCTGAAAATTACACTTATTTGTGCTTATAATGATAAGTATTGATAATGCAGTTAGACATTATACTGGTTTAGGAAATCAGCAGTAGTAGTTTCTCCTTTAAGGTCCATGTTATCACTGGTCTTAGGTAGTTGGTTAGGTTTATATTATCAGGAATGATTATCACACTGGTCAGGGGGCTGTAAGTTCACTTAGACCGTTGTTGGCTAATACCAAGATTTTAGAGCTACTACTGCACCTTTAGAGATGACGGTGATCATTGTGGTTTTAGGCATCACAGCTGTGGCTTTCCTTTCTTTGCGTAGAACCTTCTGGTACTATAAAATCTAATACTCAGGAATGAGGCTGTAGGTTAGATCCAGCTCAAATACCCCAGGCCTGTATCTGAAGTATATATTGTCTTCAGAAACAGGAACTTGCCTTCAGTTTCTAGGAAACAACCAAGGGAATAATGGTAGCCTACTTAGTTTGGGGAATTTCTTGAACTTCCCTGACCAACAACCCCTGAGAGTGGGGCTTTTGTTAGATAGCTTATGGCTCTTAGGGAGAGCATTATCATCTCAAGTGGCATAACTTCCATATATATGAAAAGAGAGATACATTGATCTGTATTACATGCAATTTTAGGTGAATATAAAATAATACCATTCCATATTGTTGAAAGTCATCTAAAATAAAAATTTTAAGTCTCTGAAGAAACAGTTCAAGAAAGACACTAGAAAATGTAAAGGCAGCCCATATTTATGGATTGGTAGAATTCATATTAAGAAAATGATCATTCTACTGAAAGCAATTTACAGATTCTATAAAATCCTAATAAAAGTCTTCACAACATTCTTCACAGAAAAGGAAAAAAAATCCTAAAATTCATGTAGAACCACAAAAGAGTCAAGTTATCCAAAATAATGATGAGCAAAAAACAATGCTGGAAAGATTTCATAACATATTAATATATATATATATATTTCAGATATATTAAAAAGAACAATAGTAATAAGAAAAGTGTGGTAGCAAAAAAAAGCAAAATAAAACAAAGAAAAACACATGTGTAGTCTTTGGAACAAAACAAAAGACCCTAACATGAGTACACATAATTACAATCATCTGATATTTTACAAAGATTCTGAAAACATATACTGGAGAAAAGATAGCATCTTCAATAATGATGTCATGAAACTTGATGTCTATATGTAGAAGAATGAAAGATTTGCATCTATCACTCTGCAAAAAAAAAAAAAAATTAACCCCAAATGTATCAGAGACATCAATGTGAAACATGAAATACTCAAACTGCTGCCAAAACAAAACATACACAGGACCTTATAAAAATACAGGTAGGAAGGTCTTTCTAAATAGGATTTTATTTGCCCAGGAATAAATGCCAAAAGTTGATAATTGGGACCTCTTGTAGAGTTAAGGAAACAATCCAATAAAGAGGACACCTAGAGAGTAGGAGAGAATCTTTGACAGCTATATATGTGACAGAAGGTTAATATCCAGAATATATTAACAACTTAATAAAAGAATTACAAAAAAAAGAGCCAATTAATGAAATGAGCTATGATCTGAACAGAGCATTCTCAAAAGATGAAATTTAAAAGAATAAGACATGTCTCAACAACTGTACATCTTGTTCTATTGTGGTTTTCTGTAATGGTCTCTTTCTGTTGCAAAGACAAGTTTCCTAGATAAAAGTGAAAACTATACTCACCCACAAGTATAAGGGCAAATATTTACAATTTGTTAGGGATTATACTGGTTTAATAAAGTGATAGTTATAGATTCTCCTGCAAAATCCATGACTTCACTAACCCTAGGCATTTGGCTAGGTTTTCAATAACAGACATGATGTAGATCACAGTCCCGACTGATGCCTCTACAACACAACTCCTGTGTGCTGCCTAAGGCTCAGAGACCATCGTAGAAGAGAAGGCAGAAAGACTGCAAGTGTCGGAGGAATAGAAAGTTTACAATGAGAGTATATGTCCTAGGAATGTCAGATGCTAAATCCACCAAATCTCACTAACACCAATGTGCCTGCCTAAACGTGACCTAAAGAAAGAAAACAACAGACAACATCAATTGGCCAGCCCTGAAAACATGCCTACATACATACAAATACAGAGAGAGAGAGAGAGAGAGAGAGAGAGAGAGAGAGAGAGAGAGAGAGAGAGAGAGAAGTGAGAAGCCTTGGGAAAAATCATTTGTATCAATTAGGGAAATTGAAATTAAAATAACTTGAATATTACCCTAATCAAAAAGGTGAAGACCCAGGAAAATAACCCACAAGTGTTGACTGATGGGGTTGGGAGAAAAAAGAAACCCCCATTCATTGTAGCCACTTTGGAAATCCAGTACCAAGAATTCTTAAAAAACTAAAAATAAATCCAGCTGTCTCACTCATTAGCATATATCCAAAGTGTGCATACATCTATACATCATACCCACGGATACTAGCTCAGCCATATTCATTTCCAATAGCCAGAAAATAGAAAGAACTGAAATGCCTACAACTGATGAATGATAATGAAAATGTGGTATAAATCTAAGATTTAATACTATTCATCTATAGAGAAAAGTGAAATCTGTAGGTAAATGAATGGAATTGCAAAATATTTTATTGAGTATGCCAACTCAGTCCCTGAATGACAAACATCATATCCTCTCTCATTTGTGGTTCCTAGCTATAGATCTTCAGATGTAAGTATATAACCCAAGTTATGCAGAAACCAGGAAAGTAAATGGGACCACGGAGCCAAGAAGCTCTATAGAGTGGAATAGGAGGCTATAGGTGAGAGGTGATATAATTCAGGGGATGGGGAAGAGGGAGGCCTTCAACTGGGGAAGGGAAAGGTGGTCAACGCAGAAGAAAAGGGAGTGAGAAAGTATAAATCTGGTGGGAATGTGACACAATCCTCACTACGTAAATACTATGCCCAATAAAGAAACTTACTACATCCAGGATTGGCCTATCTATGGTAAGTTTTCTATAATGCTAGAAAAAAACCTTTTTTAAATGGGATTTTCATTTTGAGAAATATCCTTTGCTATTATTCCTGATTCTCTATCATTATATATCTACAAACAACAACAAAAAAATCTACTGTCCATTTTAACTACACTTGATCATGCTCTATAATTCTCTAGTTATACAAATATTAAAAATATCCCTCCAAAAAATTTAAAAATACATCCAATTGTATCACTCTTGGTGAAGGAAATGATGCCTGCATACAAAAGTGACCCTCACATACTATTTTTGTCTTATTCTGGCATATTCACAAAAGCCAAGATATGAAATTTTTCTAGTGGTTTATAGACAGATTACTGGATTAAAAGTGACATATACATACAATGGAGTTTCACCTAGAAATGAAGAAGTTAACATCATGCCATTTTCAGGAAAATCTATAGAAATAGAGATTATCATGTTAAATAAAAATCAGCCAAACAGAAAGAAAAAAGTTTTGTGTGCTTATGTCATAAGTGGAATCTATGGGAATGAAAAGTAAGAGATAGACTGAAAAGAAAGGGGAACGAATTTTAGAGGAGCTGGGGCAAAGAGATAGAACAAGGGTGGAAATTGGGAGGGAATGTAATTAGGGCAGGGTAAAACCATGCATGTGAACAACTACAATGTGAACCATTAATTTGTCATGATTAATGTCATCAAACAGTTTTACTAAAAAACAAACACATTTTAGACCAAAATAATAAAGTATGAAGAATATAAATAAAAATGATTCACATAATATGTGGCAACTATGTGTACACAAATGACAACAGCCAGGGGAGCATACCTAAGTTTATTTGCAACCAGTATTCTTAACTTCTAGCTTCACCGGTTCTGTTATATCCTGCATTGGTTTTCTTCATTATTTTTTCCTTATAACTCAGAAAGTTATCTGCAGTTTATCTTTCCTGGGTTCATATATATCTGTCTTATAAAGCCTAGTTCCAAATAAAACTCCCATAAAGCTGTCCTTCACCTCATCTCTGTATAATGTTTCTTTTTAAATTCACACTGATAGGTTGTAGATATTAGACAATCCATTGTACAATAGAGAGTTATCTATTTCTTAGTGTTCATATGTTTGCCATTGAATATTAATAAATGTTAAATGATATATAAAAGATTTTAAATATAAACAGGAGACAGCAAACAAAACCTGAATGCTAAGTTTCAAACTGGAGGAAGAAAATGTCATAATTTAAAAAGGTTAAAACACAATGTTGGATGCTTGACATTTCCTGATTTCAAAATTAACCACAATTCTACAGTCATCAAAACATGTGATGTGGGCATAAAGGTAGTCTGATTTATCAAATAGAGTAGGACATAGTTCTCTTATATGACCTCTACACAAAGTCAAGTGTTAATGGAGAATTTCTCTCCAGCTTACGCTGCCAAGTTCCGCCAGTCCCAGAGCCCACTTATAAAATAAACACACAGACTCTTACATTATTTAAACTGCTTGGCCATTAGCTCAGGCCTATCATTGTCAAGCTCTTACTCTTATATTTAGCCCATTTCTATTAATCTATACTTTGCAACGTGGCTCGTGGCGTACCAGTACTTTACATCTTCCTTGTCCTGGCGGCAGCTCCAGGCAGTACCTCCTCTGCTTTCCTGTTTCCTCTTTTCTCCTCTCTGTTAGTCCTGCCTATACTTCCTGCCTGGCCACTGGCCAATCAGTGTTTATTTATACAGAGTGATATCCACAGAAGTCAATTGATTTTCACAAGGAAGAGGCAAAGACCAAGTAATGGGAGAAGACACATAGGTTTTTCACAAACACTATGCATAAAACCAAATAACTGCATGTAAAAGAATGAGTTACCTGCCCTCCCCCCCCCACCCCTGCTGCCCAGGTTACAGTACTCAGAAAGTAGATCATTACTCATATTAGATTAATGCTCCAAATATGCAAGCTAGAGTGAGGACAATGTGTATATGCCAATAATATAGCACTCAAAAGGCCGAGGAAGGAGAATCTGAGATCCATGACCATCCTGTCCCAGAGTGTCTTTGTTTCAAGATAAGTATATAAATAATAAAACTAATCCAAAATACAACTATATAATAATAATAATAAATATCATAAAAGTATAAAGTTATGAAAAGGAAGTGAACAAAACAAACAAAAATGTGGTTACGTTGGGATCAGAAATAACTTAAATATGTTAAAAATAATAACAGATAAGATTTAAAGTGTAGTTAGGAAATCTGCTGGTCTAGCAAAATGGTGGAAGTAGATTATTGGCTGAGGAATAAGAACTTGATAGCCTCAGGAAAGTGGCTAGTTTTCCGGCAGCAGGTATGATTTCCCTCCTGGTAAATGTTCAATTAGACAGCTGTTGAGTACAACACATGAGTACCACTTCTGCACTTTTATGCAAATTTTACCATGCTGGTAATTGCTGTGGTCCATAGGTGTTGCAGCTGTGTAGAACTGTTTAACTGCTTTCCTCTCTTGGCAGTTTGCATAGTATTTTTTGGAACCATGGAAGCTAGACCACAAGAAATAGGCTTTCATTCCATATAAAATTCTTGAAGTCCTGTGTCCTAATAAACACATGGTGTCTGCAGCAACAGGGTCCCATCCTTAAGCCCGTATAGGCAACAAAGGGAAATTTAGGAATAGTTACCACCCGTAATCAAAGTGACTATCAAAGAAGACTGAAGTTGGACACCATGCAGAGATGAAAGGATCATGGAGCCCACCACCCAGCAGATACATATAAAGCTCCTGCATTTAAGGCTCAGGGAATACCACTAAAGAGGGGAAAAAGATTGCAAGAGCCAGAAACTTTGCTGTGTAAAGATCTCTCCAAGAAACAGCTGCATGAACAAGACCAGAACAATGGACATGTTAACCTGGGAGGGGAAAACCTGTATGGGGTCACAACCATTCACAAAGAACTACAGGCAAGTAATGTCTGTTGGGAGAAAGAGAATTAGCCTATTCCAGGAATGAGTCCCCTTATTGGTTGTCCAATTTAGAATGGTCAGCCCTGAGTCCACATACATACAAACAAGAAAAATAGGCCCAGAAAGTTTATATATATACATCTATATATGTGTGTTTGTGTACCATTAATAAAAGAAGGCTATCAACTTGAAGTTCATAAAAGGAGCTTGAAAAGTGGTAGCTGAAAGGGGTTGGAGGGAGAAAAGGGAGAAGAGAAAATAATATAATTGTGCTTCAATTAAAACCACATTCCCTTGGGAAAAGAACACCAATTGTTTATATATATATATATATATATATATATATATATATATATATATAAAACAATTAATGAAACAAGAGAGTATGTATTTGAAAGAGAGAAAGGGGAATATGAGCAGGCTTGGAGGGAAATCATATAATCTCAGAAAATAAAAATGTTATAAAATATTTAAAAAATAAAATACAAAAAGAAAAATATAGTAAACTATGACAACATTTAAAATTCTGTGGTGTATAATATGAAATCATCAGAGTAAAAGGCGAATCTATACATGAGAATAGTTTTTAAATTTTATGACTGATAAAATTAATAAATAGAATGTATAATGAGCACATATATCTAAGAGACAAATAAAAATACTCAGTTTTAAAATGGACAAAGTTCAATATGTACTTCAGAGAAAACTTACCAGTGGTTGAAAAGTATGAAAAGTCATTTCATATCATCTATTTAGAATGAAAATTAAAACAAAAACCATAGGATGACTACAACCAAGAAAAAGCCAGTTATGGTGATGCATGTGCATCATCCCATTACTTGGAAGGTTAAGGCAGGAGGATTTAGGAGGTCATAACCAATATTGGCTACATCATGAGTGGTTTGGGGTCAACTTAGGGTGCATGAGATCCTGTGTCAAAAAAGGGAAACTATATTAAAGACTTAAAGTTAAAATTAGAATTAAAATTAAAGTGAAATAGTAGTGAGAATTTAAGGAAAGAGGTACCCATGTGGACTGAAATGTAAATAGTGCAGCATTGTAAAGTTAGGGTGCTGCTTCAGAAAACAGGAAATTGGAGAGTATTGATCATGCAAGCAGTCCTCTCAGTTTATGACTAAACAATTTGAACATGGCTCTCAAAGAGTGATACCCACCCCCCATGTTTAGATTAGCAATACTGGAAAGAGCAAAAGACAGAAATAATGTAAGTGTCCACTTACTGATGTATGAAAAAACAAAACGTCATATTTAAATCTCATCTATTTTTTTATTCACCCATCTATCTGTCTATCTATCTATCTAACTATCTATCTATCTATCTATCTATCTATCATCTATCTATGAAATATTATTCTGACTTAAACACTTAGGAAATTCTGACATATGGTACAACATGGATGCAATTTGAAGACATTATGAACTTAAATGTCAGTCACAAAAAGACAAACACCTTATGGTTTCAAATATTTGTGGTACATACAGTAACAAAGTACACATAGAGAGAGAAAAGAATGGTGGTGGCCAAGAAATGGGACAGTGTAATTTAATCATTATTATTTTATTTTATTTAGAGATAGTTTTCTACTGTCCACATTGGAATTCATTTGGTAGCTGAAGGCTATCTTAAACTGCTGATCAGTCCTCCTCAAGTTCCCAAGTCCTGAAATCGTAGATGGGTGCCACCATGCACAGTGTTGTTATTTTCTTATTGTAGATTCAATTCCCCAAGATTACAAGAATTCTGAATATGGGTTGCTCCACAAGGTTAACTGTAGAGAGGCAAAATCTCCTTTCCCCTTAAGTTCATAGCAGAGGCCTTTAAACTAAACTGACAAAAGGCATATTAGGAAATTTTTCACAGAAAAAAAGGCATGTCAGTGTTGTTGTTAATAACTTAATCTTCGCAGGCATCTAGGTTTTTGTAGAAAGGAATGAAGTTGCAATGAAGTAAATAAATGCAGTGGCTTTATAGACCTTTTAGAGATGTTTGACATGACTGTAGTCATCTTGGCTGTAGCTGTCACTTTGCATACCTAGTCACTTTCTCACATACCTCGAAGCCAGTAGAACAAGTGAGCTGATTCAGAAGATGAGTGAATCACTAGCCATCCAAGCCCAGAATGCTTATCTGATACTGAGTGCTTTTTTCACCTTTTTAAGAAAATCCATCTGACCACAGCCCACCTTTGTCTAATGATGGTATGGGACCCATCTCTCTCTGCTCTCGAACACACTCTAAATTCCCCCAAAAGTGAGCTTTGTGTAATGCTAGATCTGTGTTACTGTTTCTGTTCTCATAACACTTTGTATCTTTGCAATTTGATGCTTATATACCAACTAGCACTGCGGTTTTCATGAATATCATTCTAACAATAAGTGATAAATTGTGAAATGATAAAACAAAGAAAAAAGGGGATTGGGTATTACAGAAGTGGGAAATTGCAATTAAAAATTTTTAAGTGGGAGGATTTAATGTAAGACAAAAAATTATTCAGTAATATTCAATTGAGACAAGTTATCTTGAAACTATCTCCGTCTCTGCTGGCCAAATTGTTTTCCTCCTTGCATGAGAGGTACACTATACCAATACAAGTGAAATGTATGCACCTTGTTTAGGTGAATGGAAAGCAGCAATTAACATTACCTGAGCCTATTTTTCATCTCAGTTATGCTCAGGTAAAACTGATCTTAGTCATGAAGTTGAATGTTTGGAGATAGCACATTCTGACATTCCTTTAAACTCACTACTACTGAACTGTGATTGAAGAACACATAAGATGCTTTTGTGTTTCATATGTTTTATAATAGTCATTAAAAATTAACAGCAAGTCAAAAACTGGCTTATACAATGGGGGCAGAGGAAAGCTAGTCGATTGTATATGAGGTGACGCGGCATGCTCTGTGACTATAGAGGTACTAAAATGTGTTCCAAACCATGAATAAAAAGGTTTATACTAGTTTTTCATTTGAAAGAACATTTATAAGATAATAGAATTCCCATCACCAAGGTAATACACAGAGAGAGGTGGGACAGGGAGAAGGAGAGGGTGAGCTTAAGATGAGTAATGAAATTAATTCCACACATGAGCACATATGCCACAGTGTTATACTAGTCATTATTATCTTTACAGGAAAAAAATTCACCAGCATATGAGAGTTACAGTAATTCTCAAATTAAAAAGAAAAGATATGGAAGAGAGATCAGAAATCCAATTAATATTCTCATTTTCTAGTTCTCCTTTGTGCAACCACTGCTACATTTATCATATTTTAATTGAAGAGAAAGGCAACCTATATGAATAGACAGGCACTCTTGAGACTGAAAACAGAAAAATATATACTATGTCTTATTCACACTTTAGGGAGTAAACTCTTCATCCTTTATGAACAACTTACTCAATATTTGTATGCAACAAGTCTTCTTTGGCTAATGCCAGTCTGCCAGTCTCTTTTCTCCTTATCAGCTTGCAAGTGTGCATACATAAGAAGTTATTTAGTCTAGGATATAAATGCTTGAAATGAATTCTCTATTTCCTGATTTTACCCATGAACTATTATAGAAATGCCAGCTACATTATAATCTTCAAGTAGCTCAATACCAGTCCTTCAGAGTGCTGTTAATGTCTGCATTCTAGTAAATGAAAAGAGCTTTGCCAGTTTGTTTCTACTGCTTAGAAATTTTTAATAAATTTTCACTCAATAATAATTGTTAAATTCTTACTCCAAAATAATGGCAGAGTAGAAAGAGAAGTTGGAAGCTTAAAAGTTTTCTTGAATCCAAAAGAGTAGCTAGAGGGCATGAAAAATTCCACAGATAACAATATAATACAGAGAACTGAAAACATTTTACATATGCATTAAGAAATTAAGGCAACTGTACTCATCAGTTTTTCCAATTATAAATGTGCTTATAAATATCATAATTAGTTTTTAAACAAATAATTGTTTTCATTGCTCATCAGGCCCAGTCTTATTATTTAGTTGTTTTAAAGACTACCTACATTAGTTTAACAACAGGGATTTGCTGGTTGGCTGAGTGACTGATTAGTGGGTCTAAGCAGTGAAAAGAATCTGTGGCTTAGAAAAATAATGAGTTGCAAAGAAGCAGAAAAGAGGCATGGAGTCAGGTCTTAAAATTGCACAACTGGGGTCCATGATTAAAGACCAATTTCCTCTCTGCCCCTCCCCACCCCATTTTGTGCATTGTAGAAAGGAATCATGTTCCCAGCACACCTATTACCATCAGATTCATATTGTATCTGCTACTTCCAGAAAAGCTAGTGACATATGGTATCATTGGATTTTGAATTGTCTTAGTGAGAAAAAAAGTTGATTTTTTTTCTGGTCCTTATGCAAAAATAACTTCAAAAGTTTGTTTCAAAAATAATGAAATACATGTATTTATTTTCATTGTGTTTAATGTATGTAAAGTATTTAATCACTCTGTGGATTATTATTTTTTGTTTGCTTGTATTTGTTTCAAGACAGAGTTTCTCTGTATAGCCGTGGCTGTCCTGGAACTTGCTCTGTAGACCAGGCTGACCTTGAATTTACAGAGACCCACCTGCCTCTGCCTCCCCAGTGCTGTGATTAAAGCCATGCTCCACCACCACTTGGCTATTCTACAGATGATTAAGAAAAAAAGAGATGGCATGTATGTGTTTAAAGGTATATGCAACTTGCCCAAACCACATTTATTAAAGAGGCTCCCCTCTCTGATTCCTACACTTATTTCTCTCATTGGTTGTAATTCCAGGGAACAGGTGATCCACACAACATACTTAGTACCACTCAAGAGCTTTCTTTATTCATCCCACTTCTCCAAATATTAACAGAAAAAAATATATTAAAAGTGGACAAAATGACCTGTATTTATTTATTTTCTTGATACAGAAGCATTTAATTACTAAACATATGAAATATGAATAGTATTCATCATGCCAGTTTAACCATTTCCAACATTCTAAGTCAGAATTTTAGGATTTCTCTCTCAAGTGTGTATGTATGCTGGGAATGTCTTTTTGTATGCTGTGAATGTGTTGCTTTGATTGATTGATAAATAAAACACTGATTGGCCAGTAGCCAGGCAGGAAGTATAGTATAGGCAGGATAAGCAGAGAGAAGACGCTGCCAGGCGCTGCCACCATGAGAAGTAAGATGTAAAGCACTGGGAACCCATAAGCCACATGGCAACTTATAGATTAATAGAAATGGGTTAATTTAAGATATAAGAACTAGATAGCAAGAAGCCTGTCATGGCCATAAAGTTTATAAGTAATATAAGTCTCTGTGTGTTTACTGGGTCTGAGTGGCTGTGTGTGTGTTTGTGTGTGTGTGTGTTTGTGTGTGTGTGTGTGTGTGTGTGTGTGTGTGTGTGCGCATACAGTGTAGTTAAAGGAAAAAGAACAGACTGGGTGTAACTGTTGACATAATTTACTGTAATATAAAAATATAGGTTATTTATTTACAAATTAAATATATTAGTTACTACAATGAATATGTAAAACCCCTTGAATGAGAATTTGGTTCTAATGTGTCAATTTTATAAAGTTTGCCTCCACATGAATAATTTTACTTATCCTTTCTTCACTGAAAGCTGAATATTTTTGAAATTACATCTATGAACACATCTTCTAAAGTGTATGTTTGTGGTGCTCATTAAGTTGCTCTTGTGTGTGCATGTGATACATGGATCCCATCTTTCTGGAGACTGATGTCTGTCTCAGATGTTATTTCTTCCCTGGCTGCCACCTTGCTTTTTTTAAAAATAATTTTATTTGTTTATTTTGCATTCCAGCTGTAGTTTCCTCTCCCTTCTCTCCTCTAAGTCCCTCCCCATGGCTCCTTATATTCTCATCCCCAATCCACTTGCCCTCTGTTCCTGTTCAGGAAAAGGCAGATCTCTAATGAGTATCAACAGAAAGGGTCTCCCACAAGGACTTTGGGTCTCTATAATTAAGAGAGGCTGATGAGCCTAATGAGTCCCAAGAATCCACCTTCCTCTTCCCTAGGGAATTTGTCTATCTTGCCTACCATGTATTGGGATTGAAGACACATGCTGCCATTCCTGTTCATTTTAGGCAGATCCTGGGGATGGAACTCTAGTTGCTGTGCTGTTAAAGCAAGCACTTTGTTGACTGAGATATTTCCACAATCTTCATCTGTAGATCTGTAGACTGACATTCTAGGTAAACATTTGTTAGTTTTTTGGTGTTTTTTTTTTTAGATAATGTTGACAATTTATTCTAAACAGTTTTTTGTAATAGAATAGATATGTGAATGAATTATTGGGCTTTTCATTTCTAAGTAGTAACTCAAGTTCTTCGCAAACACAAGTGAAGATCTTTCAGCATACTATTTAATATATAAATTTTATGCACGTACATAACTAATTATTTAACATCCATGTGGGTAATTATTAATTTATTATTAGTGTGGGTAATCTAATATCCATATTCATTCCTTAAGTCCTACATTCTTTACTTTTGAAGAGCTAAATAGTGAATCTATAGCTTCAAGCATGCCAAGAAAACATTCTACTGCTGAAATATATCCCAGCCCCTATATCACCATTATTATTCAATTAAATAAGTATTGGATTTTGTCCATCCCATGCAATCTCCCTGGTTGGCTGTTCAGTCTCAGTAAGCTCCTATGAGCCTGAGTTGATTGTTTCTGAGGATTTTATTGTGATGTTCTTCACCCCTCTGGCTCCTACAATCCTTTATGCCTCTCTTCAGCAGGATTCCCTGAGCTTGGCCTAATGTTTGGCTGTGGTTCTGTGCATCTGTTATCATTAGTTGCTGTGTGAAGCATCTCTGATGACAACCAGGCTAGGCATCAATCTAGGAGTATAGCAGAATATCATTATACATCATTATATTAACAATTTCTTACCACTCTGGTCATGTTTGGTTCTATACTAGGTCTCTGAGCCATCCAGCCTCTGGGTCCCAGTACTCCAGGCAGTGTCTTAGGTGGACTCACTCTCATGGCATGGGTCTCAGGATGGACCAATCTCACAATTTCTGTGGCACCCTTGCCCCAGTACATCCCATAGGCAGGACATACTGTAGGTCAAAGGTGATGTGGCTATGTTGATGTCTTAATTCTTCCACTGGAAGTCTTGCCTGGTCACAGGATATCAACAGTTCAGGCTAATGGGACTCTGAGCAGTCGGAGCAGGAGCTGTCTTTGATTCCTTTGCTGGTTTTTGGAAGCTTACTCCTTATATTGGTTGCCTAGCCCAACCTTAATAAAAGTGGAGGTGCTTAGTCTTACTGCAACTTGATATGCCATGTTTTGTTGCTATCCATAGGAAGCCTGCCCTTTTCTAAAGAGAAAGGGAGGAGGAGTGGATGGGGGTACAGGGTGGGTGAGGTTAGGGGGAGGGATTGAGAGAAGAGGAGGGAGGAGAATCTGTGGCTGGGATTTAAATTAAATAAATAAATATTTACAAAATAATAAAATGAAAAATATTGGACTTTGCCTAATGAAATCTAAAATAAATATTCTAGATCAAATGAATATATAGTTATTTCCCAACTTTTAGATAGAAGTTTGGATACTAGACTTGTGGTAAGAATTCAAATTTAATTGTTCCCCGATAGTGGTACATTAATTAATGCAAGAATCCATTCAGCCATCCCCAAGAAATTTCACAGACAATGGTTTGTCTAGGACCTTCTGAGGCTAGCTCATCGCTGTTACTGATGAAACACAGTGTGAGATAAGCAAACATTAAAATTGAACTTTATGTGTTTCACTATTATTTCCTGAAATATTTTTTAACTGTCAGAATTCCATGTAAATATGGTGCTTTATGTGCTTTTCTGATAAATAATGTAAACTTTCTATTTAAACATGCTGAATTGTCCCACAGTTTAGATATTAAGTATTTATTGCTTAAAAATATCTTAAATGTAGACTTTGCTGCTGTTGTTTGTGTTGTGGCTTTTCCTTTTCACCAACAAACATGTCTCTCTTATCTCATTATTTATAGATCTGTCATAAAATTTATGACACCTAGAAGTAACTATTTTAAAAGTTGGAAACAATTTCATAGCTTTCTGAAATCCAGAAGCATGACATTTACATATATATATATATATATATATATATATATATATATATATAAAATAAATGCACCCAATACTGTGACCCAATAATAAATGGCATCTAAAATGAACAAAACCATTTTGAAAATAATTCACTTATGTCTTTAAAATGTGAAATCTAAATACACATAAGCAAATGTAAGCACATAGAAATAAATATAATCTGTTTAGAAATTTATTATGCATATATATAATAACCAAAATCTATTTCCTGAGCCACAAAAGTGTACATGCCACATGACTCTTTGTGCTTTTCTCCCTGCTCCATAGAGGTTTGGAAACACTGTATGCTCATGGTGTCCTTGTCTGCCTGGAAATTTCTAGCTAGATGCAGGCTGTTTTCAAACCTGATATCTTCTTGGTTTGTCTTCCCAAATGATGGACGTCTAGGATATGGTACCATGCCAAAGTTGTTCCTTTCTTGAATGAGACATTTTAGAACAATATAGTGATATGAGGAATCATTCACTTATTCACCAAATAAATCTTGTGCTAATCACCAACCTCAGAATTTTAATAAGGTTTAAGTTTTTTCAAATCAAAATCAAAAAAGAAAAAAAATACAAATAGTAAAAATACTGTTATTAACACAATATATAGATCAAATAGTCTACTATTAGTGACAAATATTACATTAAAATGTTTTACATAAAGAATTTCATTGTGTAGCTAAAAATACTGTCTATTGAAATGGAAATGTGATCTGCATTGTATTTAGAAAATTCACAACTTTCGAAAATCTCAGAACATATCATTTTTGATTGCTGAGAGCATTTTACAAAGACTATGGGGTGATACAACTACCACTAAACATTCTAATTTTTATAACCTATATTTAAAATATGTTTAGCTATCTAGACCACCTTATAGTCAATCACATTAGTGTTGCATCTTTCAACATAATTTTTCAAGGAGTAAGTGAATATATCTTCCATTGATGATAACTGAACAATCAATTAAAAATAGCAGTATAAATTGCTAACCCCCATAATAAATATTTTGGTATGGGGAATTAAATGAAGGGACTCGATAATACTAGGCAAGTGCTTTACGACCAGGTAGAACCATGCTCAACAGTAAATCAGTTTAAAGGGTCAAAGAAGTATGCAATAAATTGGCTAATTTTGTGCTGGCATATAATTTTTCTAAATGAAGTTTATGGTGCATTCTCAGAAAGTTTAATGCAAATAATTTATGAAATATCCTGTTTGCTATTGGGCATGATAGAGTAAAACAAAGATGACTTTATAGATAAATACTTATTAGTCTTTGGAATCTTCAATGCCTTTTTAAGTAATGTATTTGACTTTATCTGAGAAGAAAACATTTCATATTTCTCAACTAAAGGCAGTTATTCATTTCATAAGCAAGAAGAACCAAGTTAGTATAAAATCCATATAGTCAGAGCAGAAATTGTGAAATATGGAGTTTAAAAACACAAGATTTTCTAGCACATGCAAACTTACCCTTCTAATCTCACATCTGGCAGACTTCGGTTAAGGGCAATCAAGTCACTGGCCATCAGGTTAAATTGATTGATTTTAAACAACTCTTTCATTTTCTCTTGGTCATCTTTTGGAATAAGCACAGCTTTTCCCATTTCTCCTGGACCTTCATGGTTTCTTGAAATAACAGCTGTAAGACAGACATGGGTATAAACCTATAGATAATGAACAGAGTAAGCTCACATCTTAAATAAAATTCTGTTGTGTATTATTAGCATTTAATTATATAATATTCTAAACTACCTTTTACAAAATATGTTACACACAGAAACTCTCTATGTAATGTTCCAAGTATAAACAGGATATAATCCAATCAGTTATTATATTTAATAATGAAGCAACATAAAGAAATGACACTTAAAATGTTTTTGTCAAATTTGTAACATATTTGCCTGAGACAGATGAAGTTGAGGGATAAGTAAACAAAAAGGCCTTTTGAAAATATGCCAAGATTAAATTATCTACAAATCTTATTATAACTTGGTATTTCAACACATCTTTTATAATTACATATTTACAAAAGCAAGAAAGATTGTTAATCCCTTGTCAAAGCATTTTGAAATGGCTTAAAAGAAGCTTCACAACGGTGTAATACAATTTCAAATGCCACAGCAACTAGGTGCTTCATACTTGAAAACTCGTGAAATACCAGGGCTTGGCAATTCATTAGCAGAACTTGAGATTTGATATGCACACAAATGTTCTTGTCATTTCTTCCAAGTAATCAATACACTAAACTGCCTTCCTGTTCTAAAATATATGTTTCAATGCATATATACCTACATGTATCTAGACTGATAAATGATGGATGATAGGTAGGTAGATAGATAGATAGATGATAGATAGATAGATAGATAGATAGATAGATAGATAGACAGATAATGTTTAATCCACAATAAATCATGATTCCAGTTGATGTGAATGCACATTTAACACACTACTCACCATTGATATCATTATACTAAATTAAAATAAGGTGAACTTTGTCCAGAGAATCAAGGAGCCTAAATGAAGATCTTCATCTCTCTCCTCTCCTCCAAATCCAATCTGTCAATCTCATTTCCCTCTTTGTAGCAGAGGACCCACTCCAATCCCCCACTTACAGTGAATCACTCAGATATTCCCCCCAAAAGTATTTCTCACCACTCATTATTGTATCCCTGACACTAACTCCAACAGGCATTCCCTATGCACGTATAAGCCACTCCAATCAGGGGGGCAGGCAGCCTAACTGCCACACTTCTACCTCTTCTTCCTATAAATCCCATCCCCAAGTATCACCCCAAACCCTGTAGAAGACCACTTGTGCTCCCCCTCCTCTCCATCACCATATCCACTGGGTCAGGTAGATCTTTTCCACCAACCATCCTCCCCATTCACACTGTTATCCCACCCACAACTCCAACAGTCATTCCCTATGATCTCACCAGATGACTCTTCCAGAGAAGCAACATCTTCAATCTCCCTCTATCCAAATCCAAGCACCCAAGCTCACACTCAGTTCTGTAGCAGACTGCTTGGCATGGCCTCTCCTGAGTCTGTACACACTCAGTTCTGTAGCAGACTACCTGGCATGGCCTCTCCTGACTCTGTACCCCTATTCCTAGGGGAATAAGCAGAGCCCAGTGGAAACCCTGCTTTCCTCCCACCTGTTGACTGCTTGCCCAACTCCCTCCCCCCAGCCCATCTGTATTCCTAAATGTCAGCCCTCAATAGCTAGAAACTTATTTTATCCAGGAACCTTAGTAGCCAACCAGAAAACACATAGCCACCACACACTCCTAGGAATCAGAGAGTGCAACAGAAACCAAGTAATAAAACACTCACCCAACAAAGACAGGACCAGATAGTAGCACCGAGAATTACAATCTACCCAAACCCAAATGCCTAGATAATAGCATATTAACACACTTAACAATAGCCAGGACCACATGTCCCATGAGAGTCCAGCAAATCTACTGTGTTATAGGCTCTGAGAATTGAAACACAGCAGAAACACAGGACAAAGTCCTTAAAATAACCTCTGTGAATATGACAGAGGTCCTTAAGAGAAAATGAATGAATCTCTTAAAGAGAAATCTATGAAAACACAACCAATGGAATGAAATGAATAAAACAGTTCAAGATCTGAAAGGAGAAGTTGAATCAATAAAGAAAATCCAAACTGAGAAATCTGGAAATGAAAAATTTAGGCACACAAACATGAAATTCAAAGCAACCCACACCATCAGAATGCAAAAGATGGAATAGAGAATCTCAAGCAGTGGAGACACAATAGAAGAAATGGATATATGAATAAAAAAACAAAGTTAAATCTAAAAACATCCTGCCACAAAACATCCAGGAAATTTGGGACACTGTGAAAAGACCAACTCTGAGAATAATAGAAATCGAGGAAAAAGAAACCCAGGCCCAAGACACTGGAAATGTTTTTTAATTACACACACACACACAAAAAATGTTCCTAGCCTAAAGAAGGAGATACCTGTAAAGGTACAAGAAGTGGACAGAACACCAAATACACTTGACCAGTAGAGAAAGTCCCTTGGCACATAGTAATCAGAACACTAACGGTACAGAACAAAGAAAGAATATTAAAAGCTGCAAGGGGGGAAATCAAAGTAACATGAAAGCAGACCTATTAGAATCACACCTGATTTCTCAATGGAAACTCCCAAAAGCAGAAGGGACTGAACAGTTGTCCTGAAGACTCTAAGATATCACAAGATGCAAGCCCAGACTACTATACCCAGCAAAACTTTCAATCACCATAGATGGAAAAAATAAGACATTCTGTGATAAAGCCAAATTTAAGCAATATCTAGCTACTAATCCAGCCATACAGAAAGTGATAGAGGGAAAACATGATCCTACAAATGTTAACCACATCCAAGAAAAAAATAAGGAATAAATAATCCCAAAATGCACATACACACACATACACACCACACACACACACACACACACACACACACACACCACCGCCGCAACCGCCACCGCCACCGCCGCCACCACCACCACCAACAACAAAAACAAAAACAAGAGTCAACAAACAATGCTCACTGAAATCTCTCAGAATAATGGTTTCAATTCTTCAATTAAATGACACAGACTAACAGAATGGATGGGAAAACAGGATCCATCTTTCTGCTGCATCAAAGAAACATACCTCAACATCAAAGATTGACATTACCTGAGGAAAAAAAGGATGGAAAAAGATATTCCAAACAAGTTGACCATTTGTTCAGCCATTTTAATATCTGACAAAATAGACTACAAACCAAAACTAATCAGAAAAATAGGAGAGGACACTACATACTCATCAAAGGAAATATTCTCCAAGAGGACATTACAGTTCTTAACATCTACACACCAGACACCAGCACCAAAGTTCATAAAAGAAACACTATTGTAGCTTAAATCAAATATTGACTCTCACACACTAACAGTGGGAGACTTCAAAACCTCACTCACTCCAATACCAAAAGACAGGTCATTGATACAAAACTAAACAAAGAAATGCCAGTGCTAATCGACATTATAAACCACAGATATTTAGAAAAGAGCAGAACACAACAAAATATACCTTCTTCTCATCACCTCATTAAACTTTCTCTGAAACTGACAACATACTTGGATATAAAGCAAGTCACCATAGAATTAATAAAATTGAAATAATACCATTCATCTGATCATCACAAAGTAGAGCTGGATTTCAAAAACAGAAAACTTACAAATTCATGGAAACTGAACAACTCACTAATGAATGAAAAATGGATGAAGAAAGAAATTGAGATGAAAGACTTTCTAAAGTAGAATGAAAATATATACACAATGTACCCAAAGATATGTAACACAGTGAAGACAGTTGTAAGAGGGAAGTTCACAGCTAAGAGCCTACGTCAAAAAACAAACAAACAAACAAACAAACAAAAAAAAACAGAAGAGATCTCATACTAGTATCTTAGCAGCACAAATGAAAGCTCTAGTACAAAAGAAGAAATCATACCCCAAAGGAGCAGACAGTAACAATTTATCTCAAGGCTGAAATCAATGTGTTACAAACAAACAAAGATACAAAAAAATCAATGAAACAGAGAGTAGATTCTTTGAGAAAACTAATATAATTGACCTACCTTTATCCAAATAAACTAAAATGTACAAAAGAATATCAAAATTAACTAAGTTACAAATGAAATGGAAACATAGCAACAGACACTGTGGAAATCCAAAGAATCATAAGGATATCCTTGAAGATCCTGGACTCCAACACATTGGAAAATCTAAAAGAAATGAGTAATTTTCTTGACACATACCACTTACCAAAGTTAAGTCAAGATCAATAAGCAATTTAAACTGTCCTATAACGCCTAGTGAAATAGAAGCACAGTCATTAAAAGTCTCCTAACCAAAAAGAAAAAAAAAGAAAAAAAGCCAAGATGGCTTTAGCATAAAACTCTATCTCAATTTCAGAGTTAATGCCAACACAGTTCAATTTGTTTCACAAAATAGAAACAGAAGGAACATTGCCTGATTCATTTTACAAGGCCACAGCTATCATGATACCCAAAATACATAAAGACTCTACAAAGAAAGATAATTGCAGACAAATTTTCCTTATGAATATAGATGCAAAAATACTAATAAAACTTTTAGAAACTAAGTCTAAGACCATATCAGACAGATCTTTCTCTCTGATCAAATAGGTTTCATTCAAGAAAAGCAGGGATGGTTCAACGTACATTAATTGGTAAATGGAATCAAACATAAAAATGAAATGAAAGACAAAAACACATTATCATTTCATTAGATGAAGAAAATATTTTGGCAAAATCCAACATCCCTTCATGATAAATCTCCTGGAGAGATTAGAGATAAAAGGGACATGCCTCAACAAAATGAAGGCAGTTTACAGCAATCCCATAGCTAACATCAGTTTAAATTGACTCAAAGAAATTCCACTAAAATCATGAACAAGAAGACAAGGCTCTCCACTCTCTCCATGCCTATTTAGTAAACTATTTGAAGCCTTAGCTAGAGAATAAGAGAACTGAAGGAGATCAAGAGTATACAAATTGGAAAAGAAGTCAAAACATCTTTATTTGCAGATGTCATGATAGTATATGTAAGTGTCCCTAAAAATTCCACCAGGGAACACCTACAGCTGAAAGACAATTTCAACAGAGTCGCTGGATACAAAATTAACTTTCAAAAACCAGTGGTGTTCCTATATAAATGGCAGACAGACTGAGAAAAAAATCATGGGACAACAGCTTTCACAGTAGCCTCAAATAACACAAAGTATCTTGGTGTAACTCTAACCAAGCAAGTGAAAGGCTTATGACAAAACCTTTAAGATATTGAAAAAAGAAATTGAAGACGATATCAGAAGATGGAATTATCTCCCATGTTCATGGATCAGTAGGATCAACAGAGTAAAAATGGCCATGCTATCTAAAGCAATATATTTATTCAAGCCATCTCCATCAAAATTCCAACACAGATATTCAAAGATCTTACTTATAAGGACAATTTTCAGCTTCATATAGAAACACCTAAAATATAATGTTACTTATAAGTTTTTTCAGAGCACACTGTGTGGCACAAAATAACCAATTAGTGTGTTCTTCCCAGGAGAAGACTACCTCTCTCAAAATATTGGCAAAATAAGGACTAACAATAAATGTGAAATGCATTGTAAGCTATAATATTTGTTATGAAAACAAAACAAAGGGCATAGTACAAACCTTGTTAAAACATAACTGGTGATGAACTTTGTACTTAGACACTAGCAATGCCTTTATTGATGTTAAATAAAAATTATTGCCCTATTAGGTATTCCGTTTGAAAGATTATGCTGTCATTCAGTGTCATGAGAACGGATTTAGATTAAGATCGCCATGGAATTTTGAATATAAGTACCAGGAATGAGATTAGTCTAGAAATTCTCTCACACGTAGCAAAGCCAATAAGAAACAAGAATTTTTTTTAAAAAAATAAATAGTACATGTACCTTATAACAAAACACATAAACAGATATTGTTTAATATGATTGGGAACTTAACTATTCTCACAGGTCTATAAGGTTAAGTCTTGCTCTTTGGGACTGGGTTGCTCACAGGTCATGGAAACTTTAAGAAGGGAGTCACTGGAGGTTGTGTGTTCAGAAGGGATCATGGGCACCAGTCTCTTCTTTTCACTCCTTAGCCACTGAGTAAACAGTTGCTCTGACAGCCTCCCAAAGTGTTGTGCACCTAGCTCAAATAAACAAGCAGAGCTAATCATAGTCCCTAATTAGCAAAATGTGAAGCCAAACTTTCCTCTTTATGAACTGATTGCCTCATATTGTGTTGCAATGATGAAAAGCTGACTTTCCTAACAAGTAAGAGATGTTGGCTTCAGTTATTACCGATTTTAAGAAGTAAAATTAGAAGAGATGACTAAGGGTTTGAGGGGGCAACATGGATCAACCTGTGAGGGTGCCTGTCAACAAGCCTAATATCCTGAGGATGCTTCCCTGAGACCTACACCAGGGAGCAAGAGTACCAGCTCCTTCAGTCAACATACACACATGACATTGCCTAAACACACACACACACCAAAGAATAATAAATACATTAATTTAAAAGAAATGATTACAGGATTTTCATCATAAAATACATTTTGTTCAATTTAAGAAGTTATATTTATATTTATGGATTTTTGTCACAGATTTTTAACTGTAACCTCAATGATACGAAAATAAACAGCTTTTTATCAGATGATAAAATGATTTCTCTTTGAAACAATATATTGTAGCTAAAAATTTCACATAAAATATTAGTAGACTATTAAGTTGATAAGGCAAGTCTGGATTCACGTTTTATTGTGATGTTTTAGTAGGGGGAAAAAAACCCTCCTTTTATCCTCTTGGGTCATGTATATAGCCAAAGAATTTAGCATACATACAACATACTAGCATGAGAAAAGGATGCATGGTACTTTATACGAATGCTATGAAATATGTAGAAGCAAAATGAAGACACAGAGACAGGCTTATACACCTTCCTATAGGTGCTGTGGGCACACAGCAGGCCAAAGCAACTTGGGTGAAGGAGTAAATTGCATGGTGGTGACTAGGAAACACATGGAGAATTTCAGCAAAGCTAAGCTTGTCTGCATAGATTTGCTACTTTGGACTCTGGGTTTCTAATTTGTGATGGATATGCTCTTTTCTTAGTATAGTAGGGAGGCGACATTTCTGACAGGCCATTTTATGACCTCTTTTATTATGTAAAATTTAGGATTAGCATTCAGAGAATGCCCCCTTCAAGTGCTGTTTCTGAAGTGCCTACAGGTCAAAATAATCAATAGGCTAAAGGGATATATCTTGAGGAGACATATACTGAACCTTAGCACTCCTTATAACTGTGACAAAAATCTAATATATTACAAAAAAAGAATTATAATTAACACACATTTTTATGATTAAATAATGGATGAGTTTAAAATTTGCATCTGTAGGGAAAACAAGGGATCAACTATCACTTTGTATACTGTGATCATTAGGTTAAAGCATGTAGTTGTCTATTTTTTTAATGTTCAAGGAAATGATTTCCTTTTAGCATTGTATTTATATTATATTTATATTGTCATCTGTGGTAGTAGGTGGTGCTCAGCTGGAACTTCCAGCTTGCCACTGCAAAATCCCCATCTCTCTCTCCAAACCCGCCAACTCAGAGAATCTTCAACAGAGAAAAATCACCAAAAAGTAGAGTTCCACATTCTTGGAGGCTGCCCAAGTCTCCACCCAAAGCATACCATACTTGGACATAAAACCAATTTGTGATAGACAGTCATCACCCCTCAACTACAGGGCACATAAGCACGCCCCACTTTAGTTTGGCCATGGGATTTTCTCCTGCCTCTTCTCCCTCCTTAGTCCCTGAGGGCTGGAAGAGTCACCTGGGAATGACTTTGCTCAAAATAATCCTGGTCTTTTACCTTTTAATTCGTCTTGATCTGCCTTACTGCATTGGCGAAGAAACCTATTATCTGGGTACAGAAAACCTATTAAGTGGATCATGTTATAATGTTTGAAGAAATAAAATTAAAATCATCATAAACAGTATCCATAGTCCTGGAACACTAAGCACATGTGATCATTCTCCTTAGTCATCTCAATGTCTTTAGTGAAGAAACTAATAGCATATTGTTTACAGAGGGTGTGTCTCCTCTACGAAGGTAAATGTATTTTTCTTAATGAAAGCTAATGAATGTATTTGACATTTAAAGAATGTTTAGTAGTATGTGTCTCAGCAGACCTACTGGTGTTTCACATTTTTCTGGAAAAAAAAATGTAAGTAATTATAGTGTGGATTCAGCCTTATTTCTTTTTCTGGATTGTTCCTGGAACAATGCATCTTGTTATGGAAAAAACAAAAATAAACATGTAACTTGTTACTTTAAATAGCATAAATAGGATGTGGAAAAGAATAAGCTATTTGGCTATTTGGCATGTCTCTGACATGCTATACTTTGAAATAGTAACTGTTATTTTTCTTACCTATTGATCCTTTTCCTCTACATAGCATATGACTACCCACATACCACAAAATACATTTCTACAGAGCCAAATGAAAAAGTAAAAATGAATTGTCATAAAATATTTATCCTTCACATCTCCACTAACAGGCATTTCAATTGGCAGGCCAGTGCATAAGAAGGCAGCTAAATCACTAGTTTCTCTTACCATTAATGTAGATGTGGATAGAAATGCCCTGACTGCAAGACTGGTTAGATTACAAAAAGTAATTAATATTTGTATTATATGTTATTTTCTGCTCATTACATGGAAAATCATTCAAAGCAATTAACACTTGAACATTAAATAATATTATAAATGTGAAATTATTATGAATGTAGAATAATTTTATGAGCAATGTCATTTTCTGTAACCTAAAATCTACTTTTAAGATATAAAGAATATTGATTTTAATCTTCAAATTCTCATAAATGAGCAACAAAATATAAACAAAGTAATTCAACAGTGTATCAAAGTAATCACTGAACATCAATGGCATTATTTGCTCTTGTACCTTGTATTATGGACATCTTTTTATTTTGTTCAGAATTACATATGAAGGATGACTGTTTGAAAAAAGAGAGATGGACCATATTCCCAGGACAAAGTATATAGCAAAATGTATTAAATTTGTTTTAAGGTAGTAGTTTTCTTCTGTGAAAGAACTCATCAATTATGTGATAGATATTGATAAAAGAAAAATATTAAAAATCAAAACACTATCCCATATGTTATACTTTCCAAAACATGATATTTCAAATCAGAATTTCAAAAATGCCATTGTCAAATCTCCTGCTGCTGATTTCTGTGCTTTGGAAATATTCGTCCTTTTTAACAGTGCAACCCTTCATTCACATCCGTCACTTCCAATGTGAGAGATAATAAATCAGAAACTTTCACTTTAGTCATCCTCATAGGTATGCATTCACAGGCTGTCACTAATATGTCAATGTTCCAAAGACAGTACTTTTTGTCTTATACCTCATAAATCTGTGTTCTCTAGAATCAGAACATGAGGATATCAAGTGAGTCCTTGGCTTACCACTGACCAGGCCTATCATTCTAAAGGATCCTAATGTATCAGAGGTAAATTGAGGTCAGTTATACTTGCTTTGGCCTATATATTTTAGAAGCAATAATTGGCCATATTTTCTTATTATACCTGATATGTATATTGAAGATCTGAGAATGACATCCCAGAGTATGATGAAGGCTTTCCTATGAAGTATAACCAAGATATTGCTGACCTTCTGCTCATCCTGACTCCACTATTTCACTTCTCATTGTCTCCCAAATCACAAAAATATGTTTTTTCTGAGATTCTATCATTAATTTAAAGGCAAGACCCCACACAAGATTAAGTAAGGACAAAATATACTAGAGGTGGCATTGCAAACAAGAGTTTTCAGATCAACTCAGTAGAAAACCACTGTCTATTCTTTGGGAATGGTCATATCTCACAAAAAGTTGCTGCTCTTTTTGTAACAGTACCTGTAGTCCCTTCACAGGACACAGGATGACTTAGGAATCCATTTCAAATGCATATTATTTTGAGAAAGTAGACAGATTTTCTCACAGACTTATCTGCACAGGCTATTAAAACATACATACACATGAGGTTATCTGTACACACAAATAAAAAATCTCATCTCACAATCTATTTACATGCCAAAAATAATATATTGTGTTGTATCTATAAATGAAAACTGTACCATTTTTAAAATTTTACTGCAGAAAATATGTGTCACGATATGGACAAGATTCATATCATATTAAATAGCATCAGAAACAATGTTCTAATATAAGCTCATTCTTTAAAACACTAAAAGATTTAAGTAACATATATGTAACAAGGAAGATTACCGGGGCCCTTGAAATTAGAGACTCTCTAATTTTATACTGTATTATGTTCATTTTTTTAAATCGGTTCAAAATTACTTAATAATGTACTATCAGCTATCTACTAACCAAAAATGGGCTACAGAAAAAATGAGTATCATTTGTACTTTACAGTGACAAGTATAGAGTAATATCAGGACATATTTACACATTATGGAGAAGGTTAATGAAATGATAGGCTTGTAAAAAAAACATAAGTCTTAAAGTATGTACTATAACAAGTAGAAGATAGTGTTATAGAATTAGAGTTTGTTCTTTTTTAGTTATTTTATTTTGGGGATTATAATATAATTACATTTCTTCACTCCAATCCCTCCCATATATACCTTCCTACTCTCCTTCAAATTCATGGTGTTTGAATCCACTAATTGTTATTGCACACATGTGCACGCGCACATGCACACACATGTGTATATATATATATATATATATATATATATATATATATGTGTGTGTGTGTGTGTGTGTGTGTGTGTGTGTGTGTGTGTATCTACATACATACTCTTAAATATAATCTAGTCAATTCATATAATGTTATTTGTCTATTTGCAGACTGAGCCTTTGGATCAGACAACCAATTGATGTGTTCTTCTTACAGGAAGAACATTTCTCTTGCACCCAGCCTTCCTTAGGTTTCTATAGTTCTTTGCGTAGGCTTGAGTCCTGTGGGCTTTTCCCTGTCAACCTTGGCATGTCCAGTGGTGTCATCCTTGTCCAGCTCACTTTTGGGTGTGCTGGTGGTGAGACTCTATGGGTGTAGCTTCTTACAGGAAACTTCTTCACAGGAAATCATTTACAAATCATAAATCAAACAGTCAGAAGATGGACACAAACAAGCAGCAAGATTATTGCATTATTTTTAGGAAAAAACAAATTCTTATATGAGCATAAAACTCTTATTTTTCCAGTCACAATCTACCTTACAAAGCATTCCACACATCCATTAATGTCACACCACTTGCACAATAAGAGGCTGTTTGGCACATGTTACCATCACAAATGTTTCCTGGAAACATTTGGCCCAACTTTCAAGTGTTCACTAACGTAATAAAATAATGATGAAATATGAAATCATTTCCTTCTACATTAAGAATGAACTTCCTCATTCAAAAGCCCTAATCTTGTAATGGACCTAGTAAGTGGTTTAATTTCAGTTTAAGTAGGAAATCTTCTCATAACTCTACTTCTTTATACATAGATTCAAAATCAGAGAAAAAACATAAATCATTTGTAAGAGAAAACATCAATTTTGACTGCACATGTTTTGAGGACCCTCTTTGATAAGGATATTTCAAGCAGAACAATGGCCAATCTAATAGATGTCTCTGTATAATAACTATTTTAATTATGAACTATTTCTAAGATAGGCTATGAGCAGCTCTTGTATTAAATATATCACCACAGTTATGACTTACCTACTTAGAAAAAAACACTCCATTAAATCAGAATAGACCACTTCATTCATGGGCCACATCTAGTTGTGGATGCAGATATATTTATTTAAATAAATTCTCAATGGGACATTTCATTATATAGCTAGATAAATATCAGACCTGACTCACATTATCTAATACTTGTCAAAGGTAAGTGAAGGCAAGTAATATTTAATTGCTTCTTATGATTTCATGTTAGAAATAAAATGTTTGACAAAAATTCCATTAAAAGATGATATTGAATCAAATGTGAGAATAAGAAGGATTATATCAGTTGTGTAATCTATTTTATATAGTAAAATTAATAGACTTAGTTGAGGACAGTTGTATTGGATGTTTATGTTTGGCCCTGGTGCCTGACTCTTATTGCATCCAGACTGCTCAGTGTTTTGTATCGATGATGCCTCTATTCACACCAGTGCACACTCCTCCTTGCCCTTTGACTTCTGGATGACAAGATACTGGCAGGGTATTGAGAGCAAATTACGGCTGAGTGTCAAGGGCTATGATTTCTTATCTGTGTGGTACCCAAGGCTGAATCTGTGCCCCAAACTTTTTAATCTTTGACTTTGTACTGGAGAACAGTGTTGGAATTATAAAAGATTATGGAGAACTGAATTTATTTGTATTATAAGATGGTCATTTACCTTTGGAGAAAAGGAACAGAAATTTCTCTCTCAATGCTGATGAGTTAGGGACCAACTAGACAAGTTTCAATAGTTAACGTTGGCTTTCATTTTAATGGGCTAAAGAGTCCCATAGATGGTAAGCTTCTGAGACAGTCCTTGAGATATCATCTAAATGAAGTTAACTGAGGTGGGTTAAGATCCACATTACCTGCAGGCAGTGGAGTGCTGGGATCTTGGGCTGGCATCTTGGGCTGAATCAAAGCAGGAGAATAAGAGCTAAACACAAGCATTTATTGGCTTTCATTCCCCGATTGCAGGTACAATGTGACCAGGTACCCCAACCTCCTCTTCATGATTGCCGTGCTATTATGGACTGAATTCTGGGTTTGTTCACCCGGAAAAAAAAAAAAAAAAAAAAAAAAAAAAAAAAAAACTTGCTTGACTGGCTTGTGTCCAATTTTTTTTCACATGGAGATAACTAATTATGCCCCTAATGTGAAACCACCCATCTGTCCTCTCTGAATCGTCTACACCTGTGTAAACAGTCACTGCATTATACTGTAGATACTAGTTTCTTGAACTATATGGTATTTTCCAAATGACAGTTTTTTTTTAAAGGCATTTTAGGGAACTGTAATGAATTCCCCACTTATATGACAAAGGCTATGGTTAAATCACTGTGGCAATAAGCAAGTCATTTCTTTCTGGATTGGATACCACCCTAAGTGTATATATAGTTTCCTAATATTCACAAAAATTTCATTTTGGTCCTGTTATTTGATCAATTAAATTACATGTGTGTAGATCTGCAAGGAACTATGCTTATGCCTCAAAAAAGGATATAGAGATATTTCTAAACCCAAGACAGAAAAATTAAAAGAAAGTTTAAAATTTTTAATATTTACTTTTTCTACTTTGTAAGCCAGTATATGCTTTCCTGGGGCACTAGCTTCACTTTTGAGAAACCAATGAAAATAAAATGATGATACTGTGTATTGCTCCTGCTTTTAAACTATGTTTTATTGCCATATTTCATTGGCTGTTGTATGTACCCTTCCACTTTAACTATCATTTATTGATGTTAGTATGGAATTGGCCTTCTTCATTATCCTTAATAGCTCAATATGAAGAAAAGGGACACATAAGAATAGGATTTCTACGTTCTACACTATAGATACAGTGTAAAGGTTAGATAAACCCTAGCTATCTTTCCTAGCAATCTCACTGCCCCGCCCTGTGGATTGTGTTATTTAAGCTATTGTCTGTATGTGCATGAAGAAGTGTGTAGTCATGAGTGGAATTTGAACAAAATAAAAATACAAGAGATAACTTGGGAAGATAGGATGCACAGAAAAGAATCATGAAAAATCCATTTCATAGTTTTATTATAAATATCCACCAGAACTGATACTTGAAGAATATGTGAAATCTTGTAGAAATAATATATTAAGGTTAATCAGTGTTTGGAAGATTTGTAGTACATGATTACAAAAAGTAACTGTAAGAAGGTATTTCCACATCTCGTTAGTAAATTCAGAAATAAAGTTTTATATAATTCTTCAATTCAGAAGTCAAATAAAAAAATATCTGCATTTCCTCCTGTCTTGGTTTCCCTTTTTCCTTCTTTAATTTTCAAAGATAATTTTTTTTTTCAAAATTTCTTGCAGTGATTTCAGATCTTCAAAATAAACTGCGGGAGATCTGTTACAGAGACACTGTGACAAGAATATTACTTACTAATACACATTTTCCATGGGAAAAATATTTCTGGTGAAAGAAAAAAAAGAACAACATTATACTCTAAGTTCAGAAATAAGATATCAAATCACTACCTGTCTCCCACCACTCACCCTTACTTGTACATTTCAAGTATTTTGGTTGTTAATTGGTCCTCTGTATAAACCAGTTGTTTATCTGGTAGGTACTCATTGTTATAAATCTTACTACTCACCATGAATTTATATGGAGCTTTCTGTTTTCCAGGCCTCTGGACACTTTCTATTAGATAATATACTAATAAAAAGAACTAGGATAAAATCAATGTTCTGTAATAAAGCATAACTTTATTTAATGGTCAAAATAAATAAATAGAATGTGGTAAACTGAATAATGCAGGCTTATCATTAATATTTCAGTCGTGAGTCATGTATCACCCCTACATTTAGGAAAGACCTGAATCTAAGAGCTCAACCATTCAGAACACACAGGATCTAAGTCAACATTCATTTCATATGCATTTACTGAAAGATCCAAGAATATAAGCTAATATGAACATCAAAATGTGATTGTAAAAGTTGGACTCTCACCAGAGAATTAGGTAGGCTAGCAGCAGATTTCACCTTTGCCTTGCTCCTCCAAATCCAAGCCCCCGGGATCACCCTCTTCTGTGTAGGAGACCACTTGCAGCTGCCTCCCCTTCCTCTCTGTCGCCATGGCCAATGGATCATTTGGACCTTCTCCTACCACCTTCCTTTCTTCCACTTATCACTTTCTAACAACCCCCAAATTCAACAGGCATTCCCTGGGAACCCTCAGGCCACTCCCGCCAGGGAAGGAGGGAGGCTAACCAGATCTTTACCACCCATTCCTCTCCTAATCCTTTCTGCCAGTCTCACCCACACCTCTATAGCAAACCACTTACTGTGGCCTCCCCTTTCTCTCTGATGCCAATCTATCACACAGATCTTCCCTTCCAAACTTCCTTCCCCTAATTCATAACTTTATTCCAGGCCACAACTCCAGCAGCCATTCTCCAAGAAAACAAAGGCTACTCTGAGGGAAGCAGGTAGGCTACCTCCAGATTTTCTCTTCTCCTATCTCTCTTTTTCAAATCTAATCCCCCAGTCTCATCCCATACAGACTGCCTTCTGTGGCTTCGCCTTCCTCTCTGACCCCCATCTCCAAAGGAGAGCATAGAACTTCACCTCCAAACTTCATTCCACCCACTCTTCCCAGTGTCTTACCCTCCCAGCATTCCCTGGGAACCCATAAGCCAGCCGGCCAGTGAAGCAGGGAGGCCACATAGAGACTCGCTCCCTCTCAGCCCTAGCTCCACTCCTCCAAATCCAGTCCTCCAGTTTCACTCACAACTCTCTAGCAGACCACCTGCTGCGGGCCCCGCTTCCTCTCTGTCCTATCTCTAGAGGATCAGGATCATGTACATCTCTTTCTCCAACGTTTTCCCCACTCATCCCTTAGGCTCAGCACAGCAGGCCTTCCCTGGGAACCCACCAGTCAAGCCTACCAGAAAAGCTAGTAGGCCAGCCAAGCAGGTAGGTGAGCTTCAGATCTTCACACTCCCTCAATCTCCTCCATATCTGATCCACCAGTTTTATCCTCAGATTTGAAGCAGACTACTTATTTCCTACCTGCTGTGAACCTCTTCAGCCCCTGTTCTCCCCCAAGCCCCATCCCTCAGGCTATTCCCCTCCCAAAGTGACAGCTCCCAATACCTAAAAACATGTTTTACCAAGAACCTGCAGACCTCACTCACCTAGCAGGATCTCAGACAACACACTGCCACCACACCCTTCTAAGAAACAGGGAATGAAACACTCACCCAACAAAGATGAGACCAGATATCAGCACCTAGAATTTTAATCTTACCAAAACCAGATGCCTAGTCACCAGCATAAGAACACGGTAACAGCCAGGAAAATATGTCTCCACTAGAGCCCACCAATCCTACTATAGTATACCCTGAGAACTGCCACATAGCTGATTCACAATACAAAGATCGTAAAGTAGCCTTTGTAAAAATGATAGAGGTCATTAAAGAGGAAATGAATAGATCCCTTAAAGGAATCTATGAAAACACGAACAGACAGTGGTGGAAAAGGAATAAAACAGTTAAAGAAGTAAAAGTGTAAATAGAATCTATATTTCTTGTGGCTTCTCTCATTTCTTCTGTTTATTTGTTTCCTATTCAATGTGCTAGGCTTTTAAAATCTTATTATATTTTATTATCCCTTAGAAGCAAGTTTGTTTTCAAAGGAGAGATAGAAAGGGGGTGGATTTGGATTGGAGGGGTGGTGGGGAGGAACTAAGAGGAGTAGAGGGCTGGGAAGCCATAATCAGGATATATTCTGTAAGAAAGAAAAAATCTATTTTCAATAAAAGGAAAAATATGTGATTGTAAAAATTAACATAATAAGCAATAATGGGTAAAATTTAACATCTAATGCATGAGTATGTTTTAATGCCTCCCATCAACATGAAATACTGTTAAAGTCACTGTGGCTTCTACCATCTAAAACTTATTTTTATGCTTAAGTCTTGCATATCTCAAAACATTAACAGAATATTGTGGGCAGTTACACACATAAAAAGCTATATATTGAAGTAGTAATACCCTAATTTCTGTATTGTTTGCTCTTACAACTTTTTTTTTTTTTTTTTTTTTTTTGGTTTTTGAGACAGGGTTTCTCTGTGTAGCTTTGCGCCTTTCCTGAAGCTCACTTGGTAGCCCAGGCTGGCCTCGAACTCACAGAGATCCGCCTGCCTCTGCCTCCCGAGTGCTGGGATTAAAGGCGTGCGCCACCAACGCCCGGCAACTCTTACAACTTTTAACATGTCTTTTCATACATAATAAATGTATTACATATGTGATTTTATATTTCTTCAAATATATATATATACATGTACTCAAACTTAATTTTTAGTAATAATGTCTAAATTAGTTTTATTAATACTGCTTTTTAGTAATATTTCATGACTCAGCTTTGTTTTCTCACAGCAATTTATAGAAGTACTTGATTTTCATTACATGTATTGCTAGTTTAAATCGTATACTAGTTAATATAAAATCAATGTAAATTTTTTATTAGAGATTCTGCAACTGAAGTAAATAATCAAGGTAACTGTAAAGCTTTTAGAGAATGGTTCCCAGAAAATTATTTTTACGAGAATGAAACATCAGATTCATCTGGCATTCTTGACTTCAATATTTAGTAATAGAATCAGATTTCTACAGGAACAATACCAGCAGTAACTTTTGGAAATAGCTTTATACTTCTTTTATATTGCAGGTTAATGTCACTCAACAGGTAATTTTAGTGCAGTTCAAAGTAATAGCTCTTTATTTTGCTTTTGTGGAGTAGCAAATATAATACATATAATTATATTGTTATATTTCTAGTTATTTTGTGGTTTCTCTTATGTAAAACTTGAATTTTTCATTTTTTTAATGTTTTAAAAACTTAAAAAAATAATGATTTCAAATTTAACTTTATATGAAGAAATGAACATTCTATTTGAAGTGACCTTTGATATTATTTATTGACCAAATGTTAGTCCATGTCCAGATGCAGCAGACCAAAACATTTAGCTCTACCATAGACACAGGTTTCCTGCCTTCCTACATTGCTCACCCAGGTCTCTTTTCTTTTGTGTACTGTGCAATTCCCTGCATGCTCATATGGGAAACCAGATGACTTAAAAGAGTCAATCTGGTTAGCAACATGAGTCATATGTTAAAGATTACATTGCATTCTTCAAAACCAAAAAAAAAACTTCATAGTTTATAGAAATACACAATCACAGTATCTCCATTCTAGATATTTTGGATTTATTAATTATTTCAATAACACACAAACTTTTTAATAGGAATTATCTTGGAGTGTATATTTCTAATTATCTTGCATATATTGTGCTACAAATTAGAGTTTGGTAGAAATTTGTATCTCAAATTAAGGGTCACAATATTAACAATCATTTATGATAGCTTAAACACTAAGAAGTTTTGTTGCTAGGGGAAACAGATTGAGTAAAGACCAAGGGGTTTAGGAAAGTTACATTGTATTGAGAATCACATTCAGTGAGAATCACAAGATTATAGCAACATCCTTCCTATTTTGGTAACTGACTCTTCAAATAAGTTACCTCACTGGTATGGAATAATGCTTTTGTACACTGGTTAAATAAAATGCTGATTGGTCAGTAGCCAAGCAGGAAGTATAGGCAGGATAAGCAGATAAGGAGAATTATGGAAAGAGAAAGGCTGAGTCAGGAGATGCCAGCCGCTGTCCAGAGAGCAGTATGTAATGTAAAATTATAGAACACGTGGTGACATATAGATTAACAGAAATGGGCTGAGTATAAATGTAAGAGCTAGGCAGTAGTGAGCCTGAGCTAATGACCAAGCAGTTTTAATTTATATAAGCCTTTGTGTATTTACTTGGGTCGGAGCTGCTACAGAATGGGCAGTACATAGAAAAAATTCACCTACAAATGGTGCCCAATGTTGGGTCTAAAACCTGAGAAAGCTTAAAAAAATCTAAAGTGGAGCTAAAAATAGCTTCCTAATTGTGTCTCTCAGGCCAGCCGTGAGCTACAGTGTGTCGGGTTTGCAGTCACATGTGGCCTTAAATGCAACATGGTGGATTTATGCCCTGGTACACAGTGGCCTCTCCAAGCCACACAGTGTACTACATTGTGATAGATTTAGCTTTTGATAGTACAGAAAAAAAAAAAAAAGAAGTTTCTGGGCTACACACTGATGGATGGAAGCACAGAGGTGAGCCTGGTTTCCAGAGCATAGTTCTGCCATATTGAGAAGCTGAGGTGGGCAGAGCCAGCAGTCAAAGCAGCTATTTCAGTCCTAGTTATGCTGCAGTTTAAAGCAACAGATTCCCAATAAGGCAGATTCAGATGGAACAAGACTTTCAATGGTTTACAGTGTGTATAAAAATGTACATAGGCTTGGAAGAGAGAAGAAAATATTGAGAGTTATATAAAGAAATAGTTTGAAAAAATGAAGTCTTTAAAGTGATAGTAAAGGAAGTATAAAAAATAAGCCACATAAAGATGGATATTACACAGAGTATCTGGACTGTGTTGTCTTTGATATTTTTAACTGCAGAAAGATATTGGATTGTAAAGGGTGCTAAATTAAGCCTATATATATTTTAAAGATATCTTGATTTCAAAATTTGTACTTAAGGATATGTTGCTTTGGAAAGAAGGGTCTGCTTTTGTTTCCACAGGAAGCAAAAGGCTAAGGATTTGTTACAGATTAAGATACATCAGTTTTGACCAGCCAAGACCCCTGAAAGTTCTCCAATAATACCACGGCCCAGATCATCCACCATCCAAAATCAACTTCAAGGCAACTGGCTCAGAGAATACAGCCTCACAGACTACTCCCGTCAGGACTTGACCATAATCCTAAAATTTTCTTTATGTCCCCATAAGATTACAAATACCCTCTATCAGCAGGAAGTAGCCTAAAAAACCATGCCAACAGTCCTAATAAAATGAATTAAGGATGTTTGTCTTTATTTAGGTTGTTGGTAAAAAACTGTTATTGGTCATAGTCAATATCTTTCTAAAGAAGAAAGGGTGATATGATATAGAACTATAGGATACAGATAGGATAAAAGGGTGGATTGTTGAACCTACTTTTTTTCTTTCCTTTTTTTACTTTTTATTTCTTTTCCTTTTATTTTTTCCTTTTATTTTATTTTACAATACCATTCAGTTCTACATAACAGCCACAGATTCCCTTGTTCTCCCCCTTCCTTCCCCCTCCCCTTCCCCCCAGCTCACTCCCCATTCCTGCCTCCTCCAGGGCAAAGCCTCCCCCGAGGACTGAGATCAACCTGGTAGACTCAGTCCAGGCAGGTCCAGTCCTCTTCTCCCAGATTGAGCCAAGCGTCCCTGCATAAGTCCCAGGTTTCAAACAGCTAACTCATGCAATGAGCACAGGACCTGGTACCACTGCCTAGATGCCTCCCAAACAGATCAAGGCAATCAACTGTCTCACCTATTCAGAGGGCCTGATCCAGTTGGGGGCCCCTCAGCCTTTGGTTCATAGTTCATGTGTTTCCATTCGTTCAGCTGTTTGTCCCTGTGCTTTATCCAACCTTGGTGTGTTGAACCTACTTTTAAAGAGCAACTTATTTAAAATGATTTACATTGGTATAGATTTTAGTTTATTGATACAAATTTCAAGTCAATTTTGTTATATTGTATGTATACTTCTACCTTTAAGGTATTATGCTTATGTAACTCATTTAAACTACAATGGGTAATTAAGAGATGCAGATTAATAATTAGTTTTCTATGATAGTAAAACTAATAGTCACGTTAGTTAAGTTTTCTAGGTATACATAGATATATTTCAGATATATAGGTAATCTTCAAACACTTCAAAGGCCTACAGAATATGGCATTTAAAATGTTTTAAAAACTTGAACTTTCTGGACAGTAAGACACATCTGCTTCTGGCATAACTGATTTACTTCAGAGAGAAAGATGGGCATCGAGGATACTCTCTGTGGAGTTTATCTTCTTCTTGGCAAAAATAGTCATTTTGGCAAGAAATTCTTCTTGCTTAGACTTCTTGACACAATGTTGTATTGATTGGACATGCAGGACCCATGGCAAGGTGACCACTAAATTTTGCAAGGCGAGAGAGATGGTCCTTCAGCTTCCTACTTTGCAGAGAAGAGTACCAGACATTCTACAGGACACTGAGAAAAAAATGACTGAGAGACTAGAGCTATGGGCTGAAGATGGATGCCCCAACGTTACAGAGGAATTTTGGATGACTGTCCAGGCAGGCAGCTGTCTCTTTCTTTCTAGATTTTTGAATGTTGCTTATAATGCCCTTCTTGTTTACTTATATAATATTGTATCCTTCTGAGGTCTTTGATATAGATGAAGACTAGATAGTTATGGTTTTCCTTGGTTATGATAAGAGAAAAGATAGATATAAAAACTTTAGACTCATAAAAATAGGATAGATAGAATATTTTAATTTTGCCAAATACAAATAGACTCGATATTATAACTGTAATTCTTACTTGATAACTGTTATATGTAATTTTACTACGTTAATGTTAAATCTTCCTTTTTAATTAGACAGAAATGGTGGAATGCTGTGGAATAATGCTTTTGTACACTGGTTTAATAAAATGTTGATTGGCCAGTAGCCAAGCAGTAAGTATAGGCAAGATAAGCAGAAAAGGAGAATTCTGGGAAGAAGGCTAAATCAGGAGACACCAGCATACTGTCTAGGGAGCAACATGTAATGGCACACAGGTAAAGCCACAGAACAAGTGGCAATATATAGATTAATAGAAATGAGCTGAGTTTAAGTGTAAGAGCTAGTCAGTAGAAAGCTTGAGCTAATGGCTGAGCAGCTTTAATTAATATAAGCCTCTTTTTTTTTACTTTTGTCTGAGTGGCTGCAAACCAGTCAGGACATAGAAAAATGTCCAGCTATACCTCACCAAAGAATAGTCATAGATTTATCAGGCTGAAATATTGCAGAAGGTAAACATCTCCCTTGTGAGAGGAAGTCACAAGGTACATTCTGCATTTATGAATAAGACATTCTGTGACATCAAGTCCAACTGGCCTCTCTAATTGGACTGAAGACCCATTCAACAAAAAGGAAATCACTCCTGGCTCTGGAAACCAAGGCAACTATTCAGGGATAGTGAAGTCATGGATCTTGGAGGAGAATCTATATCTACCACTTTCTAAATCAGTACAATCCCTAACTACCTTCTAAATATGTGTCCTTATACCCTTACCAGGGAAACATCTCTTTGCAACAAAATGGGGAGCCAATTACAGAAAATATAGAGTTGTCAATCCCAGTGGATACATATACAAAACAACTCGCCCATCTTAGACTCAGGAAACATTGCAATAGGTGGGAGTAGTAAGATTGTAAGAATCAGAGGATCAAGAAATTTGCTATGATATTATGCATCTTGCATATATCAGAAGCTAAACCCATTAAAATCTTACTAACATGACTGCCTAACCATGAGCTGAACAAGGATTAAAACAATAGACAGGCTGAAGTGGATGGGAAAGACTATGAAGCCTCAACCCCACACACACACAAAACTTCGGGTAAATATGTAATGCTGGGAGCGAGAGAAATAATCTTTCTCAGTGAATACCATACCAATACCCAATCATCAGCTCTTCAAACATTCATGAAAGTATCAGTATACTGACAGAATGAGTTATAATTAATAATATACATGCATACATTTATATGAATGTAATAGTAATTAATGAAAAAGCAGTCATGAATTTGAAAGAGAACATGGAGGGATATATGGTAAGGTTTGTAAGGAGGAAATGGAAAAGAAAAATGACATAATGATAATAAATCTCAAAAATAAAATTAAAATGAATGAGCTGTCAATGAAGGAGCAAAAATTTGCACTGTAATTGTTTCTTGACCTTCTTTCTTATTGGTCATATTTAAATACTGAGACAAGAAAAATGGAAATAGGAAAGATAGAACCATTGATAAGCTTAACTATACAAGGCTCAAAATTATATATTTCCTCACAGAGTCCAAATTAAAAAGATTAGTTGATGAAATTTTCCTTACATTTTTCCATATTTTCCTATTTGTTTCAAATCTAATATGAATACCACCTTCTCTCATTCTGTAGAAATTCAAGGCATATTTTTGTTTTGTTCTTTTTGTATCAGGACAGTACATAATTCAAGTATTTCCTTTCTGACATTTGTAGTAATCTTTCACAAACCTGTTCTAAGTCCTTACTTTATGTGTATTACACAATTATAACTCTTTAGTTTTAAAAATAGGCATTTATTTCTATCTTTGTGGTATGAAAAACTGTCTCAGTTCAGTTCAACAAGTAGTCACTGAAGCTGGCTAGCTCCTAAGAAGATTCTGGAGGTGGTAGTGAACACACAGTTAAAAAAAAACTTTTGAATAGACTAGAGAATATTTATTCTTTGATTCATGCTTCTTAGAATACTGCGAATTCTGTAGTTCTAAACTATCAGCTATGTTTAAGCTTTCATTTGCTCCTATGACATTCTTTCTTCCTAGCAGCACTAGGTAATATTCAGGGTCAATTGTGTTCTTGTCCAGCAAAAACGCATGTGAAAAGCTAACATATTATGCTGTGCTCATTATGCAGGTACTGTTCTAAGCCTGTTTAAAAATATTAACTCATTGAAGCTTTATGACTACCCAAGAGTTGGGTACATTTTTATAATGTCCTTGTCCCAGCATACTGGAAGATGAAGCACAGGAATAGAGTACATAAAACACTTCCAAGCTTGCTTTGATCAATGCCTGAGAGTTTATGTTATTTACTGTTATCTGTCTAGAAGCTCTTTACTAAGAATTAGGAGCAGTGACTTTAATATGACTACCCAATTATCAGTTCAGTAGCTGCCCAAAACTCAATTCAGAATATTGTGTCTAATTCAAACCGTGTCATATACTTAAAAATCAATTAAAAGTCATCAAATCCAATTATGTAATTCTCAGAGAATGGCATTTCTCATTTTCTTCAATAATTTAACTTAATCCCATTGTCTTTGACTTAAAATATTTCCCTTTAATTCAGGACGAGTAATTCTTCATGTTACATTGGAAAAAAAATCACATCAGTTAAAAAATAATTAAATAATACCTTCCAGTGGAAGACATAAAGTATTAACAAAATCCAGTACATACTTATTATTCTATAATTCCATGACTCTTCTGAGTTGTGATAAATCACAGGGTCTGTATTCAAATATTTCAATGGGAAAAATGACTTTTCATGATAATACAATTACTCCTTAGGAACCACAAAATTCTATTCAGCATTTGGAATTGTCTGCATATCATTGCTTACACAGAGACCTATACAAGAATCAAAGAATGACCTTTACTGCATGAGAATATATAAATCAAGTTAAGACATAATGGAAGAAGTAATGACTCTTATTTTTCAATTATTGTTTTAGTCTATGAATACATTCCTCCCACAAGACATTAGAAGGCCCTGTGGTTTCTCCTTTACCAATAAGAAAACCATGCTTATAAATGGGATATAGAGGTACCTGATCTATCATTTATTTTATCATAATTTCATAAATCATCTTAGTCTCCACTTTATGATTTTCCTATTCCTAGGAGTGTGAAGTAGATTGTAATTATACTTCGTTTGGGGAGTGAAAGAAAAAAAGTAAAATCTGATATATTTCTCATTTTAATGTATTCTATTTTTTGTGGTGTTGGGAGTTCAAACCAAGATGTTTACTCATGTTATGAAAGAATTTTACACTACTATTATTTCAAATTTGTAGACCTATTACTAAATAACCATTGATTGCCTAGAGCTACCTCGTTAGTGGCATTACTTACTACAATAAGATAACAACTTAATGTATCCAGTTCAGTAGTTTTCATAGCTAGATACACTTTATATAACCACAAGAACAAACGTAGGGATATCTGTCATTCTCCAGAAGTGTCATTGTACTTCTTCCTACAGTAAGCCCACACCCACAAGCACCCCGTTGATATGCCTTCTGTCACCACAGTGCAAACTTGTTTCTCCCAAATAAATAGAATTACATCCAGTTGTTTGTGCTGACTTTTTCTATCTGCATATTGCTTCATGTTAATTTCCCTTTGGAGAAATTTATACATGTTTTAATAAAATTCATTGCCCTCTCCCTGAAAAATCTTCTTAGATTCATGCCCCATTCCTAGCTATCAAATCTGTGTCTATTTTTTCTTCTCATAAATCCTTCAAGACCAATTTGATCTTCTCAAATATATAAATATCCTTGGTTGTTTTGTCATCCAGTAAAGCATGATCGGCACTCCAGGGGCTACACTCTCAGAGAAAACTTGTTCTTCCTCTCCAAGCAACTAATATTTGTCAATAGCTCCTTCGATAGGAGTGGAATTATGTGCCTAAGTCATTTTTACGTGCTGAGATTTAGTCTGGCCTGGACTCACACAGTCACAGTCATAAAGAGTTTATATGGACAAGTGCCCTGTTTTGTCCAGAATATATTCGGCCAGTACCTGTGGCTCTTACATTCTTTCAGCCCACTCTCAGGCAATGATCTCTGATTCTTGGGAAGGGGAGTGAAGTATATATGGTCCTTTTGGGTCTGAAAATTCTGAAATATCTTATTCTCTGTGCATTGCTTTTTAATATTTTTATTAATTCATTGAGAATTTCATATAATGTATTTTGATCATATTCACTGTCTTTCCCCAGTTCCCTCACATATACTTTCTCCCTACTCCTCTCTATCTGTCCAATTTTGATGGTTTTTTTCCTTCTCTCCCTCATCAAATCCAGTTTGTGTTGGGATTGGCGACTGACCTGGAGTGTGGTTAACCTCTGGTGCACATATTGTTAAAACTGACTCTCCCTCCCAAACAGCTATCAAAAGCCAATAAATTTCATGGCCACATCTCCCCACTCCATTCTCAGAGAATGGAGGTATGAATTTGAGAGGGTTTTGGATGGACACAGAAGGAGTTGGAGCAGGTACAGGGTTAGGATTAGGGATAGGGTACAGGGTTAGGATTACCATAAGAACAAATTTGTTTGTATATAGCTTTATGTATCTGTATATGTATATGCATGTGAATATGATTGTGGGTATATGTGGAGGCCGTAAGAGGGTGTTATTTTGAGCTGCCCAACATGTGGCCTGGTAATCATTTCAACCTCCACAAGAGCAACAAGTACTCTTAATTTCTGAGACATCTCTCCAGCACCAGTTGCAATATATAAAAAGTGAACTGCTTATTTGTTATACATTTCTATCTTTTCTATAAATGACTATTTCATTAACTGGACCTGCTTCAAACCTAGACTGAGGAAGGGCAGTGAGTATGTACCTACCAGGAATGGTGTTATGGATGGAGATAAAAAACATTTCACAGGAATTATGATTCTACTTTTTCAGAATATGCTACATAAGCTAGACAAGAAAACTTCTATTTCTATTCCAACCTACTTTCATAAAAATATTTTAAGGCCATCAAGATTATTCTGTGAGTAAAAGCACTTGATTGATGACTTCAGTGGATCATCAAGATCCACATGATGATAGGAGATAACCGGCTCCTGAAAGTTGTCCTCAAATCTCCATGTGCTCCACATATGCCATGACAATCACGCAGACACATAAACACACACACACACACACACACACAAATAATTTAAGGTTTTTTTAAAAAGAAAAATCCATAGTGCAGTGACAAAATAATAATAAACATCAGATTATTTTGAACATAAAATTAGCTATTTTTATTTCTCCCTGAACACAATGTAAGATTTTAAATTGAAAATGGAAGCACTTAAGAGGGTTCTGTATTTTATAATGCATAACTTAAGTTGAAAGTTGGTCTTCTAAAAATACTGTACACAACCACTAAGTATTAAATTAAATACTGGGATTTGCTTGAGAAAGGAATGATAAAGATGAATTGATTATAATGTGAAAATTCATCAACCAAATGGAAATTTTTAATCTTTATTTGGTAGGACACTTTTTCTCAACCAAACACTACTATGGAGTATGTCTGATATTTTAGTTTTACAGTAAATAATATTACTGCTCAGAAATAGTTTTTACTCACTTGCTATACTAATGTGTTATTGCATTAGTGCCCGTTTTAGTCAAGAGAATCTAGCATTATAACAGACATGTAATATATTTTGAAGCCATACAGCTTCAAAGCAAGATTGTGAGCCAAAGAACAGTGGGTAGTGACCAGACACTACCCAAAAATCTCCTTTCCCCTTGAACATTCCATCTCTTGTTTAAGAAGGTGTGCTTCATTGCCTTGGAAACTGCCTGGTGGCCTAGATTTATTAAAGGACCTTATCCGGTTGGCTTTAACAGACTGATTAACAGCACAGATTTTAAACAGAAGCATCTAGCTGAAGAAAACCAATAATAATGATTTTTCTACACAGATCACATCCTCAGGTTTAAAGGTTCTTTGTGGTTATAAACTACAAGGTAATTCCTTACAGAACATCTTTTAAAAATCAAATGTCAAACTCTGAACATTGGAGGCTTGATGGACAGATATAGACACAAATTTGTATGACAGGGGATCTCTCTTGTCCTACAGATCAAGTCAGTTTGCTCATTGTATCATAAAGCTACGGCTTTAAACAACTTTTACTCAATTTAATAGCAATATTAATGGTAAAGAGACTGAATCAATATTATCTGTGAGTGGTGTACTATGTTATACTAGTTGAATACTGACATATGTGTCCATCAGATAAGACTGTAAACACCTCATCAATGAGAAAACTATCCCAATATACATCTATAATGTCCATTAAAGTCATATGAAATGCTTTCAACATTTTTACATCTCACGAATGACTTCAGCTATTTTGTATATTATCTTGTATATAATTTTTCCAAGAATTCTCCCTCATAAAATAAGTATGAATTCTTTTCCCTCTAGGTGGTCTCATGGTATCCTCAACTATCAATTGAAAATACACAATCTGTACTGTTGTTTTTCCTCATGGAAGATACATTATTGTAATGGTGCTTAGTAAATATTTCAGTATTATGCTAAATTGAAAATTTTAAAATATAATCATTAATATTTTAGGTTTCTGCTTCTAATTGGCAATCATTTTGCTTGAAATAGTAAAAATAAGCATAAAAGAAAAATAAAAGCAATAGAATAGCATTGCAATAATAGCAAAAAAAAAACCCGTATACAGATACAATCTAAAAGAAAATATTTAGACTTCCCTACAAATTTTACATCTCATTTTTATACACTGATATTTCTTCTACAAATACAAATTTATTGAGACATAATTGGACTATATTATTTTCTTATAATGGCATATATAATGTGTTGTGTCTTTAAATTTAAGGACTTAATTTATAATTTTAAATATATAACTTTAAAATTTATGTTTTACAATTTCTACACTAACTTTTCTATTGAAAAAAGCTTTTTTAATACAATAGATTCTGATCATACTTTTCCATTCCCCCAGCTCATATAAGATCCTCCTCTCCTTCCTATTCATTTAACCCTTTCTGCATCATTCTTTGTAAAAACAAACACACAAACAAACAAAATATACAATTAAAACACAAGAAACACACACACACACACACACACACACACATACACACACACACACACACAGCCTAACACATGAAATCACAGAACCAGGTATCAGAAAATACAAGCAAAAGACCATTAAGTCAAAAAATTCCCCCCAAAACAATATAAGACAAAATGTCTACAAAAATGTCAATAAGTTCATTTTGTGTTGGTCATCTGCTGTTGAGAATGGAGCTTACCCTGAAGTATGGTTTGCATACTCAATGAGACTCCGCTGAAGAAAACTGATTTTTACTTTGCAAGTAGATGTCAACTAGGGATAGGTCTTGGTTATGGATCAAAACCCATGTCCACTTCTCCCTCTTAGTTCTGGCACACTGTCTAGCTTGAACTTCCCTGTGCATGCTGCCACAGACTTTGGGAGTTCAAATGTACATCAGTCCTGCTGTGTCTGGAGGATACACCTCTGACTGTTGGAATCTTCATGTCTCCTCTTTCACATAGCTAACTGAGTCCTCAGGGAAGACAGCTGATGAAGACCTGCCATTTAGGACTGGGTGCCTCAAAGCATCTAAATCTCTTCACATTGTCCAGTTGTTGGTCTCTGTGGTAAATATTATCTACTGAAATTGGAAGCTGTAGCTAGAGTTTTCCTGCCTTGCCCATAGTCAGGACAAATCTTTGTCACCCGCCAGTCCCACAGCCGCTCATACCCAACCAAGTAAACACAGAGACTTATATTGCTTACAAACTGTATGGCTGTGGCAGGTTTCTTGCTAACTGTTCTTATAGCTTAAATTAATCCATTTCCATGAATCTATATCTTGCCATGTGGCTTGTGGCTTACCGGCATCTTCACATGCTGCTTGTTATGGTAGCGACTGGTAGTGACTCCTTCCTCCTTCCTGTTCTTTCTTTTCTCCTCTCTGTTAGTGCCACCTATACTTCCTGCCTAGCCACTGGCCAATCAGTGTCTTATTTATTGACCAATCAGAGTAATTTGACATACAGACCATCCCACAGCAGGAAGCCTCTCTGATGATGGCTGAATGAGGAACTGATATATAGGTATAGCAAAATGTCATTAGGAGTCATTTTATTATTAAGTTCCTTTAGCAGCAAGTAATATGTGATTCTTCCCTAGATGCACAGCATACACAGTCCCAGGTTCTTGGCTACCCAAGCAATGTCAGGCATGAGCACTATCTCACAGACTTGACCTTAAACTCAATTAGAAAGCAGTTGGTTATTCCCATTATGTTTGTGCTGTGATATGTACTGGCATATCTTGCATGTAGGTAGCCATTGTAGGTCAAAGGGTTTGTAGCTGGGTTGATGGTTATCTTTCTCCTCAGGTAGCATGCAGGGTACCTTCTAGTATCATGTCTAGTTGGTAGGGGTGAAGGCATTAGGTAAGCACTAATTCAACTTCTCCATGTTCAATGAGGTATGTAAGTGTTGTCTTTAATAGGAAATTATCATCAGTTTGTGGAGAGGCATCAATAGCCTTGGCAATAGCTTGGGATTCTTAGGGAATTCTATGGAACCCCTATGGCCAATGATTCAACTAGATGTACTCTACTTGTAGCAATGGAGGTTTCACTTGATGGCAAAAGATGTCTACTTAGGGCATTGTCTTACCCCTTACTTGATGACTCCATTTATATTTTATGTATATACTCTAGGAAGAATCTATAGGTTACTATATGGCCCTTTAATTATCCCTAGCATTAGTTCTCCATCACCAATTCCTACTCCCTTATGCCTATCTTCCATTCCTGTTTATTTAATCCTCCTACTCAAGTTTCCTCTGTCTCTCCATAAATATATGTTCTATTTCCCCTTCCTTGGGAGATCCTCCCCTTCCCTGTAGTCCCTTACTTGATACCTAAAGATTTCAGCACACATATCAAAAGATTAATATCTAGCATACAATATTTGTCCTTTGGAGTCTGAATTATCTCCCTCAGGATGATATTTTTCTAGCTCCAGCCATTTAAGTGCATGGTTTTTAACATATGAATAATATTACATTAGAATAATTGCACTATATTTTCATTATCCATTCATCAGCTGATATATATCTAGGCTGTTTCCAATTTCTGGATATCATAAAAGGAGCAGCAATGAAAATGGGTGAGTAAGTACCTCCAATGTATGATGTAGGGTCCTTAGGGTATATCCTCAAGAGTAGTATAGCTGGATCTTGATGTGGATCTATCCCCACCTTCCTGAGGAAACAAAACTGATTTCCATAGTGGCTGTACAAATTTACCCTCCCACTAGCAATGAATAAGTATTTCCAATTCCCCACATCCTCACCACCATGAGCAATCATTTGTTTTATTGATCTTTGTCATTCTGAGTTGGGTGAAATGAAATCTCAAAGTAGTTTTAATTTGCATTCCCTTGATGATGCAAGATCTTGAACATTTCTTTAAGTGTTTGTTTCATCTTTTGAGAATTCTCTGCTTAGTCAGGTACCCATTTTTTTAATTGGGTTATTTTCTTCCTTGATGTCCAGGTTTTGTGAGAGATAGATATAGATATATATAGATAGATGCAAAACCTCTATCAGATAAATAATTGACTAAGAATTTTTTTTTTCTATTCTGTAGCATTCTGCTTTGCCAGAATGATGATGTCTTTTGCAATACAGAATCTTTTGGGTGTCATGAGGTACTATTTATTAATTTTTGATGTTATTTTGGCCTATGTTTTCAGTGTCTAATTCATAAAGTCTTTGCTTATGCCTGTGAGCTCAAGCCTATTCCCCTCTTTCTCTTCTACCTGACTCAGTGGAAATAGTCTTGTATTGATGTCTACAATACATTTGGAGTTGAGTTTTTGTGCAGGGTAATAGATATATTTGGATCTTCTACATATTTCATTCTATTCTTCTACATGCAGCCATCCAGTTTGACCAGCACAATTTGTTGCAAGTGATGTCTCTTCTCGAGTGTATATTTTTCTTTTGCTTCTCTGTCAAAAATCAGGTGTCCAAAGCTACGTAGAATTATGTCTGTGTCTTCTATTAGATTCCATCAATCAACACGGCTTTATTAATATAACTCTCTAGTATTTCTTGACATCTGGGATTTTTATACATACAGAAGTTCTTTTTAGTCAGGATTATTTTATTTATCTTGGGGGTTTTTGTTTTTCCATAAAGCTCAAAATTGTTTTTCCTATTTCTATGATGATTTGTGCTGTAATTTAGATGGGGATTACTTTCTCCATCTAATGTGATTGATAATTTTGTTGGGCAAAGTAATCTGGTCTGGCATCTGACTTTTCTCAGACATTGGAAAACAACCTTCCAGGTCCTTCTGGCTTTCAAGTTCTCCATTGAGAAGTCAGGTATTATTCTAATGGACCTACCTTTATATGTTACTTGGGCCTTTCCCCTTGCAGCACTTAATGTCCTTGTTTTCTTCTGTACATTTCATTATTATTATTACGTGTCATTAGAAATTTCTTTTGTGATCCTCTCTATTTTGTGGTCTACACATTTCTTGTATCTTGATAGGCACCTTCTTCTTTAGGTTAGGGAAATTTTCTTCAATGATTTTGTTAATATTCTCTGTGTCTTGTTAATTTGTTCTTCTTTCATTTCTATTATTCATAGATTTGGCCTTTTTGTATTGTCCCATATTTCCTGAAGGTTTTGTACCTGGAATTTTAAATTTGACATTTTTTTTATAACAGAGTTATCCATTTTTTATGTTGTCTTCAATTTGAGATTCCCTCCTCCATGTCTTACAGCCTGTTTGTAAAGTTTACTCCTGAAGTTTTTGTTTGACATTCTAAAATGTTCATTTCCTGTTATATTTTAATTTGGCTTTTCTTTAGTGATTGTCTTTATTGTCAAATTCTAATTTCATGTCTTGAATTGTTTTCATTATTTCATTCAGCTGTTTGTGCTTGCAAAGGCTTCATTAGGAAATGTATTCATAACCCCTTTTAGGTTCTTGAACATATTCATAATTGTTGTTCGAAGTCCTTGGCTATATCACATTTCTCAAGGTTTATAGCAATAGGGCTACTGGGTTCTGCTGGAGGAATATTGTCTTCGATGTTTGTGTTGATGCTTTTGTGCTAGGATCTAAGTATGTGGAGTTATAATGGTGGAGGTAATTCTATGTGTTGGTATCTGGTCTTGTCTTTGTTGGCTGGTTCTTGCATTCTTTGGTTGCTGTTGCCCACTCTGAATCCTATGCAAGTGTGGTGGCTGTGGGTTTCCTGTCAGAGAGTGCTTTGATGGATGGTCAGCTGACACAAAGGACTGGAGATGGGCTATAAAGGAAGGCTGAGATTGTTGTCAGAAAGTGCTAAGGGGATGCTGGGTAAAGGAAGGCTGAGATGATTGTTGTCAGAAAGTGCTAAGGGGATGCTGGGTAAAGGAAGGCTGAGATGATTGTTATCAGAAAGTGCTAAGGGAATGTTGGGTCCACATCAAAAGGTGGGGTCCAGTGTGAGTGGAAGGAGGTGGGAGGAAGAGCTCCTGCAAGCAGGCTGCTATAGGATTAACAGTTAAGTCTGAGAGCTTAGAATGGAGGATGAAAAGGATATGGATATCACCTAACTACTTGCACCCCAGTGTGATTATTGGGTAGAAAGTGTGACTTGGCAGATTCAACCAGAATCTGACCTAAAAGGCTCCTTCCTACAGCATTGGTTTCATAATTTCAAAAAGTACTATGCCTATGAATGACAACAATGACCAGCATGGCAAGATGGGGCAACAGTGGCACTCAATATCATGGTGGTAGCCAATAGCTTTCTGGTTGTACTTAAAGCCTACTCAACAGGAAGGAAACAATGCCTAGGACCAGAAGCCTAGGCAATTACTTGTACCTAGTGAGGCCATGGATCTTTGAAGAGAACCTATTACTGTCAACTTACAAGACCAGCATAATTACCACGTACAGTTTAAATGTAGTCTCATATCCTCAGATAAGTATTACTTACCCCTCATCAAAAAGCTTTGTATTTCTTATATCAAAAGCAATCTCAATAACTTTCTCATTGAAAAGGTGGTGCTCATTCATGATCTCACCTCAGAATTGCTCATGTTGACTTTGGGGTGAAAGGTGTTTATTTACAATTATAAATTTATGTTAAGAATTGATATTGTTAACTACCCCTTAAATATAAAACTATATAGATTTAAAGGCCTTCTTTGAATTCAGAAAGAATAATTGAGTATTTTTTTCTAGTATTTGGGCATTCTAGTACAACATCAGCTGTGACAGTTTTCAGTAATTAAGTAAATTGGAAAGATCTACTCACAATTAAAGATAGTCCTAAACTGAACATGTGTTTCAAATTGGATAGTTGATTTTAAACTCCAAAAAGATCCAAATTATTTATAATAGGTGTTTTGTGTATATCATATAGTCTAGAAATTCAAGAATTCACGGGGCTTTCTAATACATGCAAAATGTCAGACATTTCCACCAGATTCTCTTCTTAATAATTTAATTAGTTTTTCTTTTTAAAGCTCAATTTTATGTACTAGGAACAATGTACAATAATTCCTGCCAATAAAAATGAGATCTTGCAACAATGATTGCAGTTAACAAACTCAGACTGTAGCTTTTTTCACAGTAGGATTCATGGGCATGAAGTGCTAGAACTTGCCCTGTGTAAAGCACTAGCTAAAAACCATGTGAAAAACTGTATACATGTAAAATGTAAAATGTGTCAAAACACATGAAATTCATCTATGGACACCCAGCGTCTCCATATTTAGCTTGTATTACAAGGTCAGCAGACAGAGTTTCTGTTTTTCTACATTTACATTATATGTTCTTCACCTCTACAATTAAATATCCAATCACCAAAAGCAGCTCTGCAATCAAATTAAGCCATTTAGTTATTGACTGTACAATCTTATACTGCTCACTGGTTTGTCTAATCAGTCCTTTATTCATAAACTTACTTCACAATGAATCTTCAAATTCCATTACTTCAGTAAAAACAAAAACACAATAGGTTCACTGTGATATGCAATTTTTTCTAGCAAAAATTTGAAAATGTGAATCACTTTTACAGATTGATAATAATTTAAAGGTGATTTTTGCAGAAACCATGTGCCCATGTATATATTTGTACTTGTATGTAAATGTGTGGGTGTGCATGTGTGTATAGAGGTCAGGAATTATTATCTTGTGTCTTTGATCACTCTCCACCTCAGTTTTAAGGCAGGGTCCCTTATACAACTTTAAGCTCTTAGATTTGAGAAGACTAGCTAGCTGGTCAGTGGGTTTTAGAGAGTTCTCCTGTTTTACCTTCCACAGCTTGATTATAAGTAAGTGTCTGTCACCCTGTTTGTTTTTTACTTCTGTACTGAAGATCCAAGCTCATGCCTGTATTACAAACACTGCATTGACTGAGTCATTACTACACCCAAATCATTGAGATTAAACACAGTAAGCTTGCAGCTTCAATATACTGTAAACAAACATTTTGCTATGCCTCAACTCTACCTCAAATTGCCAAAAATATTTAGTTTTATGATAAAAAATATGCATGATACATAAAATAGAATGATAAGGTATACTAACTCATTTATTTTTCAGTATATTTTTTGATGCTTAATACAGACTATGCTACCATGATTGCTTAAATGGGGTTGTAATTTTTTTCTTGAAAGTGTTGCATTTGAGCCACATAGGAAACATTATTTTTAATTGGGTATATTATGTTCATAAAATATTTCATGTATATAAAAAGCATTCATGTCCTTTGTCTTCATATGAATTAGTGTCTGGTGTTGGGGTTCATGTTAAATGGTCTTTGACTGTTAGAGGGAACATTTCCACTTCACATGAAAATTTTTTATTTAAAATATATAAGTCTATTTATACACTGACTTACATATATTACAAGATTTTTTTAAGTAGCAATAGTATGATTCCATATGACTTTTTCAGACTTCTTAACCAGAGCTAAAGTTAAGGGTTCTATTGCTAAAGACAATGTACCTCAGACACAGTGCCCAGAGGCCTTTGAGATAGAACTGGACTGAAAGCCTTCTCCCTGGTACATAGTGTTCATTGTTCTAGAAGGTGACATACAAGCTTCCAAAGAAGGGAAAGCAACCAACACTCCCACATAGCTATGATACCTATGAACCAAACAATGATCGATTTGGCACGTTAACTCTAAGCATCTAGCAGTAACCTGCATACCTTGGAGGCTAGGTACTACAAACCTAGCAAACTACCCCAGGCTAATGGCATATTGGGTCTCATATAAGAATCTGCAACCACCACTTTAGGAAACTAGCATACTCCTGAACAACATTCTAAATATCTGTCCTTTTACCGACAGGTAAGTACTTGGTAGTACTCAGCCCTCATTAAGGAAACCTCCCTTTACAACAGGAATCATTACAGAAAACCACAACCAATCAAAATACAGTGTTGTGGAGACAAGTCCTGAAGGCTATATCTACCATACCACTCCTGCACCTGAGACTCTGAGACCATGGCAGAAGGATGAGGTCAAAAATATAAGAGCAAGAGGAGTGAGGAGATTTCTGTGAGGTTGTATCTCCTAGAAATATAAGAAGCTATGCCCATAAAGTATCACCAACACTACTGCTTAAACTTGAGCTGTAAAACTGCTAAACATTACTGTAACAGAACAATATTAATATGCGGGCCTTACTTTGGGAATTCCAGAACCATGGCTCACATATAACAGAACTATAACAATACTAGAACTAGAACAATAGACATGTCAGTATGAATGGGGAAAGAGCCCAAGAGTTCTCAAATCCACACAAAAAAACTTGGAACTTAAGCATACCAACAGGTTATTAAAAATTAAATGATCAGCCCCGAAAACATACATTCAAGTATTATCATATATGCCTAGCAGGTTGTATTTATGTTTATGAGTAAATATGTACATACATACATACATATATCTATAGAACAGCAATTAATGAAAAAGAGGCTATGAATTTTAACAAGAGCAAGGAGGGATATATGGGAGGGTTTATAAAAAAGGGAAGGGAGAAATGATGTAATAATTTATAAATGATATAATTTTATTAATTTGAAAAATAAAAGAAAAATGAATTAATAGGTTTAGGGACAAAAAAGAATCACTTTATTGTAAAGACTTTACAAAAAACAACCACATAGCTATATAAACACAGTCACTCAAACAAGCACTCACCCAGACCCAAAGTCTATACATCTCAATGAACTTCTACACAGGAAAGTCATTCTGAAGCCAGGGAGCTTCACTTTTGATTTTTATACTTTTACTTTTACTGGAATAAGTAAATACTTAATGGACTGTGATTGAAAAATCACAGTGTTATTAAATTAAAATGACTTTGAGGTAATCACAAAATGGATTTTGAATGTTAGGGCATAAACACTCCTGAGTAAACGGCTAAAATGTGCTATGAATGTTACAAAGTTTGTGACTTCAGATAATAAGAACATAGTTAAAGAATCAAGAGGTTTGACTGTTATAAAATGAAACTTCTTGTTTACCTTAATTCTGTTAATATTGTCCACAAATTCTAGAGAAAGCTAATAATTTAACTATCAGCCCATACTTTTTGCTCTCCTAAAAGGAAAAACAGCACAAAGTCTTAGAAAAGCTTGAACATATTCTATTCAACCCTGTAAGGATTTTTTTTAAAGAAATTAATCTCTTTGTATAAAACCAAAAGTCCCATTACACCTTCATAAGATATTTCATGTCTTTCTTTCCTTCTCTACAATCTGAATTCATAATTGAAAACATTTTTTTGTAAATGCCTGTCCTTTCATGAACATTGAAGGGAACCAAACCTTTTTCTTCCTAAAATATTGAGGACTGTTCAATTAGAAACAGAGCAGAGAATGGCTCTGTGTCTTTGGCTTGTCTGCCTGACACAGACCATAAATGGCACATCTCTGGAAAGAGCTGTCTATAAACCTGGAGACAGTACCAGCTAACATGGAAAATGCATCCCCCTGAACAAAACCTTCTCTCTTGTTATCTCACTGCAGACTTCCTCCTTGAAGACATGAAAAAGGCTCTTTTTACTTTTGATTTTTTTTTGTTAATCATTAAACAAGCAAGGCCCCTTCCATAATTTGGTTCAGGAATGTCCTAAGTAAGGGCCACATATTAAAAGTGTGACCACAAATATGGTGTTGCTTGGAGGTTCAGGGTTGAGTGCAATAGAAGGCTGAGGGAAGCAGGACCCAGAAGAGGATGGAAGCATCCTGTGTGTAGCACATGTTCCATTTCACTTCCTAGTCATCATGAAGAAACCACATCACTACCCTGGGCTACCATTATGACATATGCCAGAGGCCCTAAAAGCAATAGTTTCAGTCAATCACAATGTGCGTACTCTCAACCTGAATCAAAGTAATCATTTCCTCCTTTATAAAATGAACATCTCATGTATTCATTATAGTAGAGAAAAGCTAACATATACCTTCTGGTAATCTTTATCAGGGTAAATATGCACAAGTCTATTTTTCTCTTGTCTTCTGCTTCAATGGGGGTTGAGAAAAATTTGTATTTTTCCCCCATTCAAAATCAAATGATATTTAATTGAATTTTATCACAAACTATGCTTGCAGGTTTTACCAAGAATTATTAATATAATTATTCATATATTCATTCATAACATAAATTATATTATCTATTATTTTAAAATGTGAATTAGTTTCTGAGACCATTTACCTCTTGGGACCTGTATATTCTGCTTATAAATTTTAAATACAAAGTGATATACTTTCTTTAGTAAATACTAGTTAGTTGCAAACTCATAATTTAATCATTGTTCCTTCTTTTAAAGGTTAACCAAACTTGAGTCAAATTTAATTCAAATTACATGTTATTGTCGAGTAAAATAAAGAAAATAAAAATAGTGTTCAGAATAAACAGGCATACAAAATCATCATTACCCATGGGGATAACTAAATGAAACCTATCTATAGCGCACACACACCCCACTAAAGACAACAGGTGGTGTCAATTTCATTTTGATGCTCAGTCAAATGGCTACTGAAAATAGGCAATGGCCAGAGTGTAATTATTTTCCAGTGCATATTGCAGTTATAACATTACCCATAAAACTATAGAGTTGTCACAAAAATATCATATCCATGAATAAATAATTCAATAAAAGAAATTCAGAAAGTGGGTTGTAGATCCCACTTATGCTTGAAATGTGTTTTCCCATACAGTGTCACAGCAATTCTACTGCAGAAACAATGAGTAAAATGGATAAAAAGTAGACACCCTTCCTCAACCTATTTCAATAACTAAGAGCAGCAAATCCAAAATCTAAGACTTTGGAGTCTGAAGTAATTTGCTGCTTCCTTTTTTAAAACAATATCCATTTTGACGCCTTCCTAACCCACAATGTCAATAAATCTTGAATGAATCTTTACCTGTATTTTCCCAGTTGTTGCATGGGAAGCTAATTATGTCTTTGTGAGGTTTTGTGATCCAGTGCTTTGCCTGAAGAAAGCAAAGGCCCACATAGCCAAAAAAGAGTATTCAAACACTACAATTACCGCTTCCATTAAAATTATATTTCCACTCTGCTTGAATAAGAAATGAAATTAGTTCCAATTCACAGTTTTCAATTGCTACAATTTCAAACTTTTGCATGAATTTAAGGAACTTTTTTTCATATAATTGGTTCAAATTGATATTTTTATTTTATATAAAATGTTTTTTATCAGTGAAGAAGGAGCCCTGACAAATATTTGAATTTCCTAGACAGACAAAAGGTGGAAAGAGGAACTAACACAACTCAGTGGGACAATTAAGATTCATTGGACGGAACTGTACTATCCAGCATTTTCATTGTAGAAACGTCTCTTTGGAAACGCACAGGACCAATATAACTAAGGATGATCTTGAAGCTACTGGAAAGTCATACTTGTCTTACAGAGCATGAAAAAGTAAACAGAGAAGGGAAATACACAAATTTCAGTCTTGACCTAAAAATTGGAGTAATGTCTATAATTGCTGATGATGACAAATTACCCAATTAATAAAAATATTTCTCAGTGACCTGAATTGGACTATTACTCAGGAAGGGTCAATGCTGAAGAGTTCCAAAGAAAGAGAATGAAGAAGGGAATCTTCGTAAGATATGAATTGTTTGTTCAGCAGTACATTCACTAAGAAATCTTATATGAGCATTAACAATCAGTTTTCCTATTAGTCTTGCCAAAACAAATAAAGTTATAGCTAACATAAAATGAATTTAATACAGTTACTCAGCATCTGTGAGACAAGCAAGTGAAAGCATTGGTATTATACTAAGCACTTCCAGAATTTAAAATACCTCCTGAAGTACAATTGAATAATTTAGAGATTTAAAGATTATATTATGTTCAACTTAAAAATAATGTCATGAAATTTAGTGACTAATTTTGGAGTAATAACATTGTTTTATAGCACACACGTTACTTTTAAAAAGTCTTTTTCATAGTCAAGGTATATCAACTTTTATAACTCAGGTAAAACTGGTGACTTTACATAAGACAAGAACTTTGTTAACCAGCTCAAGAACAAAAATTTTAAATAAATGAAAAGCACGTTGCAAACAGATGATCATAAAATAAATTTAAAAACAATAAAATTATTATTTTTTATTGTCAACTTTTTTTTTATTTTACAATACAATTCAGTTCTACATATCAGCCACGGATTCTCTTGTTCTCCCCCCTCCTGCTCCCTCCCCTTCCCCCCAGCCCACCCCCCATTCCCACCTCCTCCATGGCAAAGCCTCCCCTGAGGACTGAGATCAACCTAGTAGACTCGGTCCAGGCAGGTCCAATCCCTTCCTCCCAGGCAGAGCCAAGCGACCCTGCATAAGCCCCAGGTTTCAAACAGCCAACTCATGCACTGAGCACAGGAGCCAGTTCCACTGCCTGGATGCCTCCCAAACAGATCAAGCCAATCAACTGTCTCACCCATTCAGAGGGTCTGATCCAGTTGGGGGCCCCTCAGCCATTGGTTCATAGTTCATGGGTTTTCATTCGTTTGGCTATTTGTCCCTGTGCTTTATCCAACCTTGGTCTCAACAATTCTTGCTCATATAAACCCTCCTCTTTCTCGCTAATTGGACTCCTGGAGCTTATTTTGCATGGTTTTATAATAATTTACAGTAAGCTTGACCAATAGCTAAAACGCCATGTTTTAATCATTACTACTTTGGGCTAAAAAATGGCAATGAATAGGTGGCATTGAAGCTCAAACTAAATCATATGCATTAGTATTCCAGATAGTATTTTAGCATTCTGGTCTTATCTATATAGACTTTCAACCTTATCCTCACTCCCACTAGACAGATAGTTAGAAAATAGTAATCCCTTTAAACCTTGGGTTCAAAAGATAATCATTTCCACCTTGTTGTTGATTGTTTCTGCTCTTTTGGGGGACCTGCCACCTAGCTCCCAAATAAATCACACACGGAGGCTTATTCCTAATTATAAATGCCAGGCCTTAGCTTGGCTTGTTGCTAGCCAGCTTTCCTTAACTTTAAATTATCCCATCTACCTTTTGCTTCTGGGCTTTTCCCTTTTCTTCTGTAATCTTTCATTCTTACTCCATGACTGGCTAGGTGGCTGGATGGCTGGTCCCTTGCATCCCGCTTTCCTCATTCTTGCTCCTTCTTCTTTACCTCCCAGATTTCTCCTTTATTTCTGTGTGCCAGTCCCACCTATCCTTTCTCCTTCCTCACTACTGGCTGCTCAGCTCTTTTGCAGGTGTTCTAGACAGGCAAAGTAACACAGCTTCACAGAGTTAAACAAATACAGCATAAAGAATTGCAACACATCTTTGCATCAGTAAACAAATGTTTCACAGCATTAGAAATGTACAACATCTTAAAATAATATTCTACAATACCACCTTGATATTTTCTATGGAAAATCATGTTTGAATCATCTTTGATAACATGCCAAACTCAGTTTCCTTTGGTTACCAACATTCTACTGCATTCTTCACTTAAGCAGTGACCGTTTCAAGAAGAAATGTGGTCATCTTGTGAGGACGAAAATTTCTGCTTAAATGTCCATCGACAAAGCCATTCTAAAAAGCTTAGTTTTAAAGAGAGGTAGCCACGGAAGATAACTTTCTCAGAATATATGTTCTCATCCAAGGTCTCTTCTTTCTCTGTCTTGGAGAAATGAACAATAGTCCTTCATGCCTAACCCAGCATTTGATATTCATCATTTGTTTTCTGAGGGGTGGAATCACCAGTTATACTGCATGACACTCAACAAGAGAGTGGTACATCTAGATATCCTTCCTCTTCTGATAACACTCAAAAATTTTAGTCACTTTTATGCTCAACATCCTCAGTTAAATTGGGGAAGATAGATAAAAAGACATGAATAAAATCAACAAATTTATGTTCAGATTTTATGAAATGAATAGGAGTTTTTTGTCATTAGGGTATGTCTAGTGCTCTGATAAAATTAATTTGATTGCTGGCAATATGACAGCATATAGCACCACACCAAACTTCATCCCATTTGTGTCTTTGTTTAGTGATCTAAGTAAGTTATATCACCTTGGTTTCTTTGACTTTTTAAAAGCATACTATGGGTCATACTATTTTAAAAATGAGAATTCTTTTAAAAAGTAAAGCATAAAATAATAAGCAAGTTTCATGATTTTTAGTAGTTGGATCAGTAGATATAGAGATAAGCTGAAAATTATGGCTCTCTAGAGAATATATCCTATTGGCACAGTAAACGAGAACCTAAGTATTAGTGCACTGTGCTATTTTAGAGAAAATTTGTCATATTCCTGTGATGTTTGAAGTATCTATGGTTGTATGAAAGGAAATTGCTCAAATTATAGCCTAGAGACTAAAGAAAACCAAGACTCCAGCACAGTTTCACTGTGGTTCAACCACAAGTGTCCATTAAAGATTAAGGCAACTTCATACTGTTAAACACCATAGATAATGTCAAAGCATTAGTAAGATAAATCAATGGTCATTTGAAATTGTCCACTTTCAAAGCAAGCTATATTTCGTTTGGATCCCTGAGAGCATTTATACCTACAGCATGCTCTTCTAATGTATGAGAATAAAACACAGTATGCATTAAAAGAGAATAATTTTAGTGTGAAAGTCAGAAGGCATAGCTCACAGTGTATTCAGGGTTTGTGACCTAAGTGTTGGGTAAGAGTCACTTAAGAATTGGTAATGCCTATCATAGCTCATTTTTCTTATGTCGTTCACTAGACTAAAAGATTAAACTTGGATTTCTATTCTTGTCACATTGAAGGAGATGATAGGTAATTATGTTGATATCTGGTAGGAGGAGATAAGACAGATATGAATATTCTATTAGGAAGGTAGATAAATAGATGTATCCCTTTAATAGAGAGCTTAGGTACTAGGCTAAAGGAATAATAGCTTCTACCTCAGGGAAATAGGCTCACTTGCTAATAATGCAGTGGCTTTAATTAAGGGAAAAGTAACAAAGATAAATAAAATTAAAGAAATCAAGTTTGATGATTAGCGTGAAAAAAATGAGGCCATTTCTTCACCTGGATTACAGGGATACCTCTAGTAAATTTTATTTGAGAAGCCTGTGGATCATGGATTCACAGCAACCTGTAATACAATACCAGATGCTGAAATGTGACTACATAGCACAGAAATACTATGATAGTGTCCACTACATACATGACAAACTTCTTACTTCAAAGAATTTCCCTTGCTACCCACATTACAGTTTATAGGTCATTAACATGAATCTCTTAGTTTATCAAGGCACTACTGAGAATCTTAACTCTGATATGACAAGAGAGAGGTACTTTAGCTAACATAAAGTCAGAATTCTTGTGTCATAAGCTGCCCCCACAAAGTCTCAACAACATGACTACTTAAACATGAACTGAGCAAGAATAACATCAATGGACATGCTAACATAGATGGGGAAAAGATCACAGGGGATCAACTCCGTAGAAAGGACTAAAGGCAACTAAGGAATTCTGAAAGACGGAGAAACAGCCTTACTTAAGGAAGAGCACACCAATTGATTATCGAATACAAAATGGTCAGTTATGTTACACATACAAGTAAGATAATAGACTGAGAGGTTGTTTTGATGCATTTAAAATATGTGCATGTGTGCACAAGCTCACCCCACCCACACTACACACACACACACACACACACACACACACACACACACACACCTTTTTTTTCACTCCTGGTTTGTGCAGCTATTACAGGTCATATACACACTTATGAAGACAAAAAATTCTACAAATCATAACAGATGGAGAGAACACATGACTGCACTCAATTAAGTTAAAAAATTAAAAAAGATATGGATAGATTTGTAGATTCATCCAAACCACCAAAGTTAAACAAAGAAGAGAGCAATAGACTAAAAAGACCTCCAAGAAATACAGATATTGAAATAGCATTAAAAATCATCCTGTCATAAACAAAAACAAAAAACAAACAACAAAAAACAAACAAGCAAAAACAAAAAACAGCCCCATAGAGATCCACAGCAGTTTTCTACTAGATTCTCAAAAAACAACAGCTAATACATCTTACATTATTCAAAAAATAAATAAAAAACAAAATTAGAGAAAACATTTCCAAACTACATCTATGAAGCCAGTATAACTCTAATACCAAAGTCAGGCAAAGACACAACAAAAATGTAAAGCTATTTACCAGTACCTGTGATGAGCATAGGTGAAAAAGTCTTCAATAAAATGCTTTCAAATACAACAAAAGAACACATATAGAAAATTATCCTCTATGACCTGTTGCCTTTATTCTACAGAAATAAGAATAATTCGACATATATGCTAGTAAATATAATAAATGATATAAGTGGACTTGAAGATAAATATCACATCTTTGTGTGGTAAAAATTTGTAAAATGAATAAAAGATCCAACTAAGGCTGCCAGGTTCCTTAACAAAGGTTCCTTCTCAACAGCGTGAACTGACATAATGAACCAGAAAATCATCAACTACGTTAACCGAGAGGCCGTTCAGACAGCAAAGGGAAGGGGTGAGTGCAAAGTATTTTAGTATCCAAATATATTCATCTCCAAACTCCTGATTACTGGAATTGAATAGAAGCAAGGAGCTGAAGAGATGGCTTGACAATTAAGAGGACTTGTTGCTCTTGCAGAGGACCCAGGTTCCCTACTCAGCATTACCATGGTAGATCACAGACTTCTATCACTTAAATTCTAGGGGTTCCAATGTCCTCTTCTGGCCTCTTAGGGCTGCAGACATGAATGTGGTACCCATATATACAAACAGGTAAAACAATCATTTACATAAAATAAAAAGATTGTTTAAGTTGAAGAGTAAATTGAAATGTTTATTTAGCCAGTCTTTCACAAATTAAGGCTCAAAATAATCTAATTTCACATTGTTTACATTTTTCTGTTTGATGATTATTATCAATAAGAAGTAGTATTCATGAAAATGTCTTGTAGTTTTAAACAAAAATGTTATTTTTAACTATTTCAAAATCTATTTTTTATTATTTATGATCATGGGAAAAAAGAAAATTTTCAATGGAAAAGTACTTGTATGTTATTTATAAGAATTCAAAGATTTACTCTCATTTGTATCTAAAACTGTTTATCAATACAGTGCTTTGCCAACTCTGTGAGAGCTTCTTTTTGAAAGTTCTTAATATCGATATTCCATAACACTCATAAATTTTATATCACTACTTGTACATTCATCAGGAAACATTGTATTCATCACCCATTTCTCTTTTACCAGAACCTTTGATGATGAATCTGCACATGTTGATTATCATCTGCTTCCCATAGCAGCAAAGCTGGCACAGAATTATACCATGTTATCATGTACTTCTCTATCCCTCAAATCACCAGGGTAAAAAAATTCTCTTGAAAAAAAAAATGAGTAAATATGCCATGTGACAGGCACCATTCTGTATTTTAAGCATGAATTCAGGTAATTATCATAATTCCAAAAACAGTATAATTGTCCTGTTATAATTACCCTGGAAATTACTGGAGCAAAATGTAGTTAAGTAATGTACCTTACATCACAGAGCATTACTGGTATTCTAACATGAACACATGGTTACAGGGTTTGTTCTTTCGACCTCTATATCTACTGTCATTATAAAATGCAAATGTAAGTACATGCTAAATTCTCTATCAGTTTGGAATGGTATCTATGCCCTATATTTGGCAGTTTACAAATTGTAGCAGAAAGAGCTTTATGATTCTATATCCTCCAAACTTCAAATGTACTATGTATAAAAAACAGGTAAATATAAGTACATATAAAATGACTATGAGATAAAATTATATTTTCACTGGAGTAGTCAACAAACATAATCAGAGAAAAGCATGTCAAATTTAACAAATGTTGAATTGTCTCACTTAATAAAAAAATTATAGAATATTATAAACCTATCACTGTTTTGAAAAGCAAACAAGATTCTCCAATTTTTTTCAGTTTACTACTGCTATTAAAAATGTAATATGTATTTATATTCATATTCATTTCACTTTTAAAAATTGTGATTGTCTCTTTTTAATAAATATGTAAACCGCACAGTAAGTAATTAAAATTTCCCAAGGAAATTGTTATGTATTTAATCTGCAATGCCACACTCAGGATCATGTTCTGATGTCTGTTGCCAGCTCACAGCACTAGTTAAACATATGACACCTTTCAGAAATGGGATGAGAACTGGAGTGAGCTAATTCAGTAAAGTGCTGCTCAATCATAGGGACCAGAACTCAATCCATAGAACTCATTCATGGACATAATGGCAGCACTAGTGACCCCAGTACTTCGACTCCAGAGGCAGCTGATCTTTGGAGCTCTCTGGCCATCTAGCTGAGTGTAGTCAGTGTGCTTCAAGCCAATGCACGTCTCAAAACAAAGGTATACAGCTTCGGCAGAATGGCACTCAAGGTTGATCTGTGACCTACACACACACACACACACACACACACACACACACACACACACACACACACATGAAATCTTGCTGGCATACACAGCACACTGTAAGAGACCTTTGGAGTGAGTCTTGCCTTCCTTCTTGGCTGGCTCTCTGTTTCCTGCCACAATTACTGCCACCATGAGGACAGCCATCATGCCTTCCTCACTATAGTAGACTAGGATCCTCTGGAACTAGATTCAGAAATAAATCTCTTCTACTCTTAAGTTACTCTGTGAAGTGTTCTGTAAAAATAAAGCAAATGTTATAATTACAGATAAAATTAGAAAATGAGTCTACTTTATTGGCTATGTAAGTTCCTTCCACATAGAAATAACAGGAATCAACTTTTCATTAGTGTTTCTAGCTATTCAATATTAGAAATAATACTAGTTGAAAATTTAAAAACTATTTGTATAGAAAAAAAAAGAAATTCTTTGATGCTAATGTCTAAGAACATTTGTAAATTCCTATCCGTTATTATAACTTACTTTCCTCAAAATTTGTGTAATTTAAATTCTATCTACAAATATGTAATATGATACTAATTACAAATACATTATAATATGTATTAGACCACATGTTGATAAACAGTGAAAATTTTATTTGTATCTATTGCACATTTAATTGATGGAAGTTGAATGGTCTAATACAAAATAACAGCACCAAAAAACAGAATATGTTTTATGTGTTTATAATTATTTTGCATTTCTCTGGGGACTCCCTCACTTTTATTCAGATTCTATGTCTGGTTCTTTGGAGGAAATTTATGTTTCCTTTGTAAGTTTTCTGTGTTCAAACCTTAGGTTGAAACCAATGAAACTTACAAACAGAAGCTGTGCCAAGGCCATTAAAGAATCTAAAAAAACTAGAAAAGTTTACAATAAAAACTTCCCTAAATGTTCCTAATACATGAATGAATAATATTAAAATTAATGAAGTTTTATAGTTTATACACTCTGCTGAAGTTAGAAGTCAATTCACTAAGCATATATGACTATAGAAATATAATCACATGTCTAGAAATCACAATGCCTTTCATTTTCAAACTAATAAATTTCTAGTGTAAAATTTATTACTTACTTTATTCTAGTGAAATTTTGTACCTGTTTTAAAGCCTTCCATAGAATATTAATTATTCAAAGTAGTAGTTAACATGTACAAAAGTATAAAAGATTTTATGTACAATATTTGGAAACACTACAAACATTAATATGTTTCATTTACAGTATCTGCCAAAGAAAACACCCAGTTCTGGATTTATTATATTTCAGAGTATTATTTTAATATTTTGTTGTTGAAGCCTCTATTCATTACCCAATTTCAAAAGCCTTTAGTAGGTGTCTACTTATACAATGGTGTTAAATTTTGCCTCTAGCCTTACCACATATCGTAGTTCACCTGGAACTGTCCCAAATTAAAACAACTCATGCCTCACAAACAGTTTAGCATTTAATAAATGGAGAAAATAAAACATGGGCTTGAGAAAATGTACTTACAAAATGCTAAGCAAATTTTCTGGAAATAATTTTGGATCAAAGTAAGATTTGGGCATTATCTTAGTTAGGGCTTCTATTGCTGCAACTAACAAGTTGGTGAGGAAAGGGTTATCGGGCCTTACACTTCCACATTGCAGTCTGTCACTGAAGGAAGCCAGGATAGGAACTCAAATAGGGCAGGAACTTGGAGGTAGGAGCTGATGCTACATACTGGCTTGCTCCTCATGTCTTGCAAAGCCTGCTTTCTTACAGAATTCAGGACCATCAACCCATGGGTCATCCCTCCCAGAACAGGCTGGGCTTTCCTCCATCATTCTCTAAGAAAATGATCTACAGGATTGCCAACAGCCCAGTCTTATGGAGGCATTTTCTCAGTTGAGGTTTCCTCCTTGCAGATGACTATAGTTAGTGTTGAGTTGACATAAATCTAGCAGGAAAGTATTGCATTCCAGTACCATCAATTAATTTTTATACACTAGTAAATTATCTAAAATATTTACCTCTGTCTTTAAAGTTATAAAATGTAAAAAAATAATAATGTCTGACAAGTTAGACTATTTTCATCTTCTGAAAAATGTGTCATTCCCCTTTGTGTGTTGGGGGAGAGGAGTTAATGCCCACTATTTGATAGTGAAAGAATATATGTAGTCAATGGTCTTCTTCTGCATGGATAGAATATGTTATCATCCCATTAAGTAACGGTCAACTATTTGAATGATTTTTGTAGAAAATGCAACGGAGATCACTTATAGAAATAGTTTTAGGAGTACTCCATGGAATTTCATATTGTTGATTTATTTTCAATATGCCATGCAGCAACTCTCAGTTTGTAGGCTTTTATCTCTCTGATTGTTTGCTTTGGCTTTTTCTATCCACATTTATTATATTAAATTGACAATGCAAAATTTTAAAGTATATTATTTAAAAGTAAGCATAATAAGTAATGAATATTTATTATACTTAAGGCCAAATAACTATCTTATATAGCAAGTACATAAAATATTCTAAAATACCTGTCAAAATGTGAGACATATATATTCTCAAGGTTGTCCTTGCTTTATCTGTTCCAGTGTTTTGTACTCTACTGGATACCAGCTATTGGCTAAACTAGAACTTTCATATTTTCTAATTCCTTGAGAATTTTGTACAGTGTGTTTCAATCATATTCATGCCTATCCCTCCTCCAAGTCTCCCAAGTTCCATCACTAGTTCCCTACTCACCCAACTATGTGTTCTCTTTCTTTTCTTTTTGAAAAAAAAGTTAAATATAATTTATAGTGCCCATATATTCTTGAATATGTTTCTTTGAACTGAAGCATGGTCTTCTTATGTGGGACTGCACCCTCAATAAAAACTGATGCCTGCTCCCAAATGCTACCATTTACCAACAATTCATCAGCAAGGGATTGGACCTTGTGTCCACCTCCCCCATGCATGCTAAGATTTTTGTCCAGTTTGGGCTTGCACAGGTTTTGTACGTGACATATACTGTGACAACTGCTGCAGGTTCATATGTACAACTACCCTTCTGTGTCTACAAAACACCATTCATTCATAGTCACTTACCACCTTTGGCTTGTAGAATCTTTCTGCCCCCTCTTCTGCAATGAACCCAGAGCCATGGGAGAAGGGGACATAAATGCCATTCAGGACTGGGCATTCATAAGTCTCTTTTTTTTTCTTTCTAAACCTTGGCCAGTTGTATCTTTGCTAATAGATACTTTTCAATTACGAAAAAAAAAATGGAAGTGTTATTTTTTACTTTGTATTGATTTTGAAAACACTGATGCATTCCATGTTAAATATGAAAAGCATCATATTATTACTTATCTCAGAAATGTCTTTAAGACTAGGGGAGCTATCAAATTACAGTGAAGAACGTAAGTTCTCTAATGTTCTCATTTCACCTTAAAGTCTAAATGTTACAGCGACAAGCACTGTTAGGATCTGGCTTGAGCGAAATAACTTATGCCTTATGGTTTTCAATTATCAATATCTGCCCCCAAACTAAATACCCATGGCTTATGTGTCAATCATTCTAAAAAGTGGCTAGGTTGACTTGTAACTTAAGTAATTGGAAAAGTACTTTTATTCTAGACAACCCTGACATTTTAAAAGCATCAGCAGCTGGACCATGTACTTTTGTTGTCTTAATCAGTAGAAATACTGAAAGGACCAAGCCATAACAGTCTGCTCAGTCTTGTCTCAGAGATGAGGCCTCAGTTTCAGTTTCCTGAGACTTGAGCATGAACAAAAGATATAGTCTTTGCAGTATCTCCCTTTTTGCATGTACTCTGACTGCTCAACGTTCAGACAGTTCTTTACTGTCTGAGACCCCTCACCAACTTAGAGCTATGTGCATGGGTCAATGTGAATGTGCAAGGCCAGCCAGCCCCCATGGTAGCTCAAAGACAAAGCCTGTGACTTACCCAAGCCTGCCCAAAAATGATAATTGTAACCTCCAAGCAATAAATTCAAAGATACACACCCTCACCCAATCATATGACACCAAGGCTTGTACCACCCCATTTGTGGTTTTTCCCTTTAAAACCCCCCCACCCTGAGAGCTCAGGGCTATCATCCTCCACCTGCTGTGTTGGATGTTGGACATGGGCCAAGTCTGGGCTAGCTTGTTATCAATAGGCCCCTTTGTGTTTTGCATCAGATATTGGCTCTGTAGTAGTCTTTCTCGGGGGTCTTTTGACATAGGCACAACAATACTAAGAGGGTGGACCAGGTATAGACCATCTTATAAATAATACTCTCAATGGTCCTTTGGAACTCTCTGAAATAATTTAAATGTCCCACAGAGATCCAAGGACCACAGTTTGAGAATCACTACCATAGTACATTTATTTTTAGTCCTGATGTCATGCTGATGTCTGCATTTTCATAGCTCCATAAGGTAAGTAGAGAAATGTTACACTTTATTTTAATTCTAAAAGAAAATTTCCCCATCTTTGTTTAACCACAGCACTGTTTTCAAAAGGGGAAAGATGGTAGCAGTTTGCAGTCTCATCATTTACCATGATACAATGCTGAGGCTGCAGTCACACCTGTAGATGCGGTAAGGTTTCCTAGGAGTAGACATATGGGCATTTTTAGTGTTCTTTTATTTATGAGCAGGGGACGATGCGCTGTACCTTTTCTAAAGTATTGAGGGACATACGACAAATAAGGAAGAATTAAAGGACTAAACATATACATGGACTATGGAAAACCAGCAGCAATTATGAGCAATATGACTATATTGATGAGATTTGAATGAGGTCTTGAATACATGGTGAGTAAAACAGAAGATATTGAAAACTCGGGGCTGAATAGATAGCTCGGTGGTGAAGAGCATTGGCTGATCCTCCAATGGAACCAGGTTTGAATCACAGCATCCTCATGGCAGCTTGAAACCCTCTGTAAAACCAGTGTGTCAGGGAATCTGATGACCTGGTCCAGCTTTCACTGTGAGTAGAAACACATACAGCACATAGATGACAGCAAAACACCTATACACATAAAATAATATTGTTTTTTAAAATAATAAAGAGGGAAAACAGCTACAGTCTTTTCAGTTACAAAACAGATAGTAAGCAAAGCATTATTTTTATTATAGATAAGAACAGCAACATCATATAGAATTCTTACATTCAAACATGAGGCTAACAAATATGTAAAGTGTGTATTTATTTACATCCTCACATTTTGCATAGTTGCACTCTATAAAGTCTCTGAGAATTCTAAAATGGTGAAGATTCAATCAATTTCATATAGGGATATAAGCATGGAATAATCTGAGATACTCTGATTACATCACTTTCATTACTGAAATTACAATGTAAAATAATAAGGTTTTAGAAAAATAAGCATTAGACCAGCATTCACAATCCATTCTTCTACTTATCCACATTTCTACAAAACACAATTGGTATTTTGAAATGAAATGCTTGTGCTGCCTTCAAAATGCAAACTCTATATTAATTTAAAGTTTAACATTTTCATACTATGTTTACACTTTAAAATGTATGGGCTACTGCAGAAGGTTGTGACATTTTCCCAGCTCTGGAAAACATGAGCATAAATTGTTTTTTCTTAGTCTTACAACATTCTCTACTATGAATTATATTATTCATCTCATGAATCTAACAAATCTGGCCACCTGGTCATCTTGGCCATAGCTTTAGAATGTGCCACAAACAATAGTTTAGCAGTTTCCAGAGTACACTCACGTGAAAGTCAGTGGTGACTCTTTCCTCTCTTTTGTTGATTTTGCATATTAATGCTTCGTGAATATTAAACTCAAAGTCCAATCTATGGCTATGGTGAAGAAGCTGGTCTAGCATGTTTACTGTTTGGAAGGCACAGCACAGTCTTCCTGTGCTTTTTGTCATAGTATAAACAGCATTTCAACACTATGCTTAGGTTGCAAAGTTATGAAGAATGAGGTATTAAATAACCTACAAAAATAACATGTACTTTTATTATAACTTCTAAAATAACGGGCATAATTTTGCCTGAATTTGTTGACATTCAACTACACATGTTTTGGACAGTAGAGGTTTTTTTTTTTTTTTGTTTTGTTTTTTTTTCTCAGCTTTAAGAACATCACTGAATGACAGCAAAAGGCATGTGAGTGCTGATTTGCTGCTCACCAACTTTCATGATAAAGAAAGAGGTTGAATTCACAAACATGGCATCCACAATATGGGGACTTACAAGGCTAACAAAATGGAAAATTCAAAGGTACATAGTATTGTAAAAGTGATAAAGTACACCAAATTAAGATGAAACCAAATGTGATGGTATTGTGTTCCCCAAAATATTGTGTACTCTAATAAAATTATCTGGGGTCAGAGAACAGACAGCCACTAGATACAAAGGCTAGAAAATGGTGGCACTCACACCTTTAATCCTAGCATTCCAGAGATAGAAATCCCTCTGGATCTCTGTGAGTTCAAGGCCACATTGGAAATAGCCAAGCATGGTGACCAGCCTTTAATCCCAGGGAGTGGTGGTAGAACGAAGAAAGATATATAAGGCGTGAGAACCAGAAACTAGAGGCATTTGGCTGGTTAAGCATTTTGGCCTGGTTAAGCATTTGACTGGTTAAGCATGTGGCTGGTTAAGCTTCAGGCTTTTGAGCAGCACAGTTCAGCTGAGACCCATTCTGGATGAGGACTCAGAAGCCTCCAGTCTGAGGAGACAAGACCAGCTGAGGATCCGGCGAGGTGAGATAGCTGTGGCTTGTTCTGTCTCTCTGATCTACCAGCATGGACCCCAATAACTGACCTCGGGTTTGATTTTATTAATAAGAACTTTTAAGATTCCTGCTACAACCAAAGGTTTATTTTACCTGTGAAATAAACATGCTACTCCCTAAGAATGTAACAATACAAGAGGATTCAAGAGTCAAGGCTCAAGGGTCTCCATCCCGGTGCATGAGCGGGGTTTTTGGAGCCTACCACCTAAGATGGATACCTTGTGCAGCCTTGAGACAGGGGAAAGGACTTGGACCTGCCTCTACTGGCTATGCCTCCCCATGGAAGGGGGAGGCTGGATCGGTGATAGGAGGGAAGAAGGGGTTCTTTGATTGCTGTATAAAATGAATGAAAAAATTTTCTTAATTAAAAAAAAAAGCAAAAAAAGATTCAAGGATTCTATGTGCATTTGCTTGCACATAAGGTAACATAAACTTTTAGGCAGTTTAGATACTTTTAATGCTGAGTTCTCAACTCAACTGCCCACAGGGTTCTGATGAAAAGACAGATGTCAATCATTGTGCCAAGGTTTAGTTTTGAAATGAATATTGGCATTGAGTCTAGACATTTCAACTAATGAAGAAACACACCAAGTTCCAACAAAAAATATCATAAATCATAAAACATCACTCTAGATATTAATTACATTTTGAAAATAATTTTTGCAATAGTATTATCTTGATTCAAATAGATTCAAGAAGTGTTCAAAGGGTATGAAATATAGAAATATAAATAAAGAAAAGGTCACTTCTATCCATTTAGAGGGACACATAAGCATATTGAATCTTTCTATCTTATAAAGAGCTAATTTCTCCACTTTTCCAAGTCACAAACTTGAATCTATATTTATCACTACATAAAAAGCAGATAGTAATAAAATATTGCTTTTGTTTTCACTATTGTAATTGACTCTTTGTCTTTTTTTTTTATTTTCAAAATCCAGGTATTACTGATTAAAAGAACCAAGTGCTCTATGAATGATTTATTTAAATCAAACTATATTGTTTTTATATGTCCATATTTATTTAAGCATACCTTGTTAACTATTTTAAATGCTATTATGTAACATTTCTAACAGTATCAATGCTGATCCTGTGATTCATGTCGTAACATGAAATCAGTGAAATGTGGTGCTGCAGACATTTCAGAAATCAGTGTACACAATGATCTTCCCCTTATTCAGTAACAGAAGCGACTAAAAGAGCATCTTCAGTGTTTTATCCTTACTTTGTCACTTTAATGCTAAGTAACATTGAGTTATAAATCTCTGTCATGGAGCTCAGTTGAGAATCTCCACATGCAAGTCCATGGTCAACTATCAAATACTGTGGGTCCATCCATTTTCTCTTTCAGTCCTTAGGAGGAAAACATCTAGTATCCTAGAATCTGGCTCAGGCTCGTTCTGTTATTAACACTGAATCTAATACAACTCTTTAAGATATACAGCTGAGAAAACTGCCTCCTTAAAAAACTGGACTAAAAGAAATGACAGATCATTTAAGTTGAATTAAACATTCTAAAACATATGCACTTGATGCCATGACATAAACACTTTGAAGGAATAAAGCAAAATCTAATGTCAAAACTGGACAGAGAGGAAGAAAAGGAAGGAGAATTTAATGGACTTTGTGGGGAGGGGGAACTGAATGAAAAGAATATCAGATATGAAGTCTAAAGGAATGAATTTTCAAGAAACAGATTCAAATGAAAAATTAATAAAGGGCATCACATAAAGAAGTAAAATCATCAAATGAATAAAAATTATGTTTAACAAGAAAAGGGAGAGGATGAAAATGTTCACATAGAAAAATAGGCAAAGGAAGACTAAAATAATTATAATTGGAGTGTAAAAAAGATTTAAATATTATAAAGTATGTAGCTGTGAGAAAATATCCCCTCCCAAATAAAATAAGACTTGATCCTATATAGCAAAATGTAAGTATTTTCAATAACAGCATTTCAATAACTCTGACATGTATCTCACAACATTATTTTAAAAATAGGGTTTAAAAATAAATTCTTTAGGGACTTCAAACAATGATAAGAACTACATTCTTAAAGCAAGAAAATTAGAATTTTCTTTCTAATTTCAAAAATAACTTAAAACCATAGCAAAATAGAACACTGAAATAAAGAAGAGAAATGTCAGACAAAGATGTGATATTCAATAAAACCTTTTCCAAGTGCCTAGGATATAGAAAAACAGAGTTGATTTTGCACAGCCTCGGGAGCATTCCATTTCTACTTTTAGCATGGGATATAACAATCAGAATTAGCAAAACAAAATTAAAATTGCTCAGAAAATATTGAAGCATATGTATCATGAGTAATGTTCTACATGAGGATTTCAAGCTTTACATTGAGCAATTATGGCTTTATTTGGTAGGTCAAGTGAGTATCCATCACCACACCAGACTCTGTACAGAGACCATGCATTGCACATGGCATTTTTTGAATGGAGCAATTTCTTCAGTCAAGAGCCAGCTAAGGCCATACTTTGTTTAAAAACTTATATAGTATAATGCATATTTGAAAGATACAGATATGAGCCTATATTAAGCTAAATATAGTAAAGCCTTAAAAATATAAAGATCTGGGGGGAAGGATATATTAGTGTTCTTTGTAGTATTATTTTTGTAATTTTTCTGTAAATTTGAAAATATTTTTTATTAAAAATTTCCTTGCTATGCAGTGGTGGAACATGCCTTTAATCCCAGCATTTGGGAGGCAGATGCACATGTATTTCTGTGAGTTCAAGACCAGCCTGGTCAACAGAGCAAGTTCCAGGACACCTAGGGCTACACAGAGAAACCTCATCTCAGAAAACCAAAAGAAAAAAAATTGATATTGCATATAACCTAAAAGAAATTATCTGCATAATGCATTTACTCAGGACCACAGGAGGTTTGGCTTTTAAGCTTTAATAATTTTATCAATCCCAATATAGATTAATACTTCCAATTCAAACTACAATTACATTTTGCTGTGTATTTCTGTGTGTTCCTCCAAATCTTGTCTCTGTGTCTCAGCAGTTACTGTACCCTCCTAGAGAATAACCACAGGGACGTTAGTAATGATATCCTCTTTTTCCCTAAGATACTTTCTTGTGTTTAGCCTTGGAAGATGAGAGCAAGACCAGTATGGCAAACTTCTTTTAGTCTCCTCTTTGTTCTCCTCTATAAGCTTGTAGTTTATTTTGAAACAACTTCTCCTACAAAATTAATCACACTTAAAATATTTCTCTCTGCAGGTTCTTACAAAAACACTTTCCCTCTTATCTAGGAAGCATGTGGTAGCAGCCATGATCTTAGGAGACTTCCTGCTGCCTTAATCAACTCAGGCTACTACTTATAAAATACCACCGACAATGTGGCTTTAAACCTCAGACATTTATTTTTTAAAGATATGGATGCTGGAAAACCCATAATCAAGAGGCCTAACCTTGATTCCTAACAATGGTCTACACCCTAGCTTGCAGGCATATACTTCACATACTTACATGGGTGGATATGAAAGGAAAGCTCTGTGCTTTCTTCCTCCTCTTACAATTATTTCAGCATGGGGTCTAGCTTTATGACTTCATCAGAAACAATTAACCACATGTCAAAAACAAATACTATCGGAGCACAGAGTAGTTCTTCAATATACAAATTTAAGATTCCACAAATATTCTTTCCCATCAGTTCCCCAAACTTTCCTTTCCTTTTAAGGTTTCCTTGGACCTTCACCCCTCTTATAAATAACACCTTTAAGAAAGTTTCTTTCTTTGTATGCTATTACATTTCTGCAGAAATATTATCTGATCTGTAATACTAGTAGGAGGAAAAGTAGATGAATGAAATGAAGTATTTAAATACTGGAAACAGTTTGAAATTGTGGATGGTAAAAATGTAACTAGTAATGTGCACAGTACCTTTCAGAACTATGAATGCTAGCCAATAGTTCTGAAGCTTCAGACCCATACCAGCTTGATTTCATCATTTTCTATGACACAAGTATGTTGCCCACTCATCAGTAAGATTTTACTATCATGTTCTGTAGCATAACCAAGAGCAATGACAAGAGCTTGTAATGTTTGAATGTTCAAAAACACAGAGGTTTCTTAATGAGATCTGAGCTTGCTTTACCCAGCAGGACTGCATAAGGGGATAGACTGACCATGTGCATGGTTACCAAATGTTTGGAATGGTCTGTACTTGGCTGTGCTAGGGGGAGGTCTTTTGCTACACCTCTTGGCATTCCTTTAAAAAGCCCTTCAGAAGAGACAGAAAGGGCCAGTGGATAAGAATCCAGGCCTTCCTGAGCTATTCTGTGTTTCTGTCTCTCTCCTCTCTATCCTTCTATCTAACTATTTCTCACTTCCCCCTCCTCAAGAGTACCCTGGAGTAAAAGTGGAAGCGGGTCTCCCACATTTGGGTATATCTATAGGAACTTGCTGGCCAACACCTCCAAAAGAAGTAAGTTATTCTTAACATCAGGTTTTTATGTATGTTGAGAAGGGACATTGATATAAATCATAAGTCATACACAGCTCTGAACCCTGTGAACTTGCTGGTTTGTCAAGATGCACCTACTGGTGAAAGAGTGACAATAACACCATAGGAACAGTCAACTGATTTCTGGTTGGATTTGAGGATTGCTCCTCAAAACGAAACCCTCCTATTACAATTATTGCTCCAAGAACCCATGATGACACAGATTATAGGCTCTAATACTATTACTCTGCTAAAGAAGCACAGTACTAAACCAAATCCTACATTTAACATTAAAGCCATAAATCAATGCATCTCTCAGCCATCATCTGAGAACACACTATTTGCAGTAGATGGTGACTAGCACAGAGGCCAAAGTAAAGAGAGAATAAGAGAATGCAGAATGCTTGTGTGTGTGTGTGTGTGTGTGTGTGTGTGTGTGTGTGTGTGTGTGTGTGTGTGTTATAGCTTCTCCACAGTCTCTGAGGTCATTGTGGAAGAGAGGTTGGAAATAGTGTAAGAGCCACAAGCAGTCTTCTGGATTCAGCAGGACAGCTGTACAAATAAACTTACAGGGTTGCCATAGCATGCTCAAAAGCTGTGAAAGTCCAAGCCTGACCAAATCCTAATGTGGAGAGGACCATTGAGTACATAGTTAAATCCCTAGCCGTGGGGAGATTACAAATGGATAGTTGTTGTGATGGGCAGAGACAGTTTTCTATAATACTGTAGACCCTGGCAGAGTTGACCATCCTCCAGTAGAAAAATCACACATCTAAAAATATTTATGTAGCACAAAATGACATTAAAGGGTTTAAAAAGAACACAAGGATAAAGTTGGATAAGTAGATAAAGGAAGTGGATATGGGAAATATTTGGGGGGGATATATGATCAAAACATGTTTATGAAATGCTGAAAGAACTAATATTTTTAAAAACAACTTTTAATACAAGTGCTTTGTGACTAAGTAGGAAAAAATCCATCATTTGGAAAGATCTGCATGAGCTGTTTCACAGTGAACAATGGATGAAACCAATGTAACTGTGGTAAGATACAATTACATATTTTTCAATGAATTTCTATAGAGTAGCTGAACATAATAGTGAGTGAGTAATGTGATGATAATTACATATGCACATGCAAGTACAGACACACATATATAGAAATACGAAGCAATAGCTCAAAAACAGAGCAAAGTCCATGCTATTTTGCATCAAGTCTTTATATGGTAAATTATTTTGTCATTTTTATCACTCTGCTTGCAACCTTAGTCAAGACAGGAAAGATCCTTCAAGAAAAATAACTTAAATACTAGAACATGACTGTGTGCCTCAAACTTACTCTTTTTTACTTTACTCAAAGTTGTTTATATTCTCAAAACAACTTCCCTAAATTCCACCAGTGGTTAAATTTCAGCTAATTAAGTGAAAGGTGAAAAATGTTTTATTGTATTCAATTTGTTGTAACTTGATTTTTCAACTTAAAATCAAAATTATTTTTTAAAAATCTGTATCGTCAAATTCCATTCATTGAATGAAAAATCTCTGACACCAAACTACATAACTCTACTCTTTGATAGGATTTAAGACACACTCCATAAGATGGAACCCCAGAACCTCAGACTAGATAGGTCATGGGGCCTAAGGGGAAAAAAAAACTACTATTATTCTCTTAAAGGAGCAGAACAATAAAACGACTACCAATGGCATGCTGCTATACTCACAGATCAATGTGCCAATCTGTCTTCACCAGAGAAGTTTCTTCTTCAGTAGATGGCAGCTGACACTGGGACCCACAACTGGACAATGTACAGAGTAAGAAACTTTGGAGCTAAGTAGCCTAAAATTGAATTCTTCTGTCAAATATTTAGTCTCTTAACTAGCAAAATTCTAAATGCTATGTGATAAAAATAACTTCTAATGTCTTAAAATTCCTAAAAATTCACACAAATAATTCACACGTGCAAGCGTGTAGAATGACTGTATGTTATTGCCCTCTCTTTTCTGACTCGCCCACACACTTCAAACTCAAAGCTGGATTTTGTAACTTTACTTCTCTGCTTCACCGTAGCACTCAATCCCTTCAATCAGGACTATTAAAGTGTCTTTATCCCACAGTTAAGCATGAAATCTGCAATAGCAACCCCCTTCACATTAGCTTCCTCAGCATTTATAGAAAGTATTAAATAAATATTAAATAAGTAAAAGAAACAAATTGGGTAGAAGAAAGTGTATAAAGATGCCCTGTACATTTTTTCTCAAGCTGCAAATTTAATATTGTTCAAACAAAAGGTTAAGAGAAGTACCAGTTTTCTTTCCTTCACTTTTTAAAAATGTTTTATTTAGTTGTCATGATATAAAAGAAAGCCATTCTTGTACAGAAACTCAACACCAAAAAAAGAGCAAATTATATTATTTCTCATTTGTTATTTTTTCCAGAATGATTTCATCTGACAAGTTTTTTAACATATATATAATGTGTCATTTTTATTCTAATATTTCTATTAATTCTTTGAGAATTTTATATAAGATATCTTGATAATTTTCATTTTCCATTCCTCTCTCCTATTTCTACCCAACTCCATGATACTCACACTTCATTTCACTCTGTGCTCTTTTTTGTTTGTTTTGTTTTAGAAAAGACTGTGTTATTTCAGATGTGTTCATCCTCTGGCGCTTAAAATCTTTCTCCCTCCCTCTTCTGCAATGTTTTCTATGCTGTAAATGTTAAGACTATGTTGTAAATGAATTAATTGTAACATTAAATGGCAACTAACTCTTCAGTGTATGAAATATCAATCTATTTTTAAATTTTTATTTAATATATATGAGTATTTTCTCTATACGTATATATGTATGCCATGGACATTTCTAATGCACAAAGAGTCCAGTGAAAAGAATGTTGAATCCTCTGGAACCATGTGGGTTCTAGAACCAAAAGCAGGTCTTCTGCAAGTGAAGCAAATCCTTTTAACTACTGAGCCATCACTCAAGCCCCTATATGTATAATGTTTTGTTTGACAGTCTTTATTAGCTCAAAATACCATAGGGAAAATGTATTATAGTCAATAATAACTCAGGGACCTAAGTCATAATGTTTTAAGAAAAGACACATTAGATTAGCTAAACATAAGTAAATGTCACCAGTTTTGTTTACTTATGAGCTCACAATCAATATATTTAGTTATATGAGAAATACTGAAAATGAGTTCAAATACAATATTAAAAATACCAAGGACCTATTAAGCAATCTGCCACTTTAATTTATGAAACTTAATGTATCAGGACACTTGAACTGATAATAGTAACTATGTTCTAGAATGGACCAATTAATATTTTCACTTACAATAAAAAGAAAAATATATTATTAATATGCTTCTATGGTAAATAAGACAAACAGCTCTCTCATGTGGAAATTGTATCAATCAAGCAAAACACATGAAATTTTAAACAAAATGAGAAGTATATTTATAAAATGTCAAACTCAATAATATATTTACTATTTTCTGGTATACATATCATTGATAAAAATATAATATTTTATTCTACCACAATGGGCAACATAAAAATGCATATCTCAAATAATAGGATAAATATCACTTTAACTCACTTTTTAGCTAAGCTTTTATCTTTATGGAGATCAATAACAATAGCATTTTAAAAAGCCTATCACAGAATCACAATTACAAAGATCAACCATGGTGCTGGTTTGCTTAAAAGTGACATTTAGATTTCTGTTGTCCTTTGCCCTAAGTATAGTCAACCCTTGACTCAAAAATAAGTGCATTACTCTGTAAACTCAAAGAGTAACCATTAGCTCTTATCTCATTGTCTTTGCTTTGATTAGGTCACAATCCTCTAAAAGTGCTACTTGAAAACTTAATAACCCTGATGAAAATGGATCTTAAACTGTGTTTTAAAAGCTTATAATTTAACCAGAAAATGTTTGTGAATTTAGACATACATAGCTTTTAAGCTGTCTCAATCGCTAATTTATTGCTAAAGAGAACTTTCTTGACTTCGTACATGCTATCCTTTCTTTTCTGGCCTTCTTTTATGGAAGGTAGATTTTTCATATAATATATTCTGATTATTGTTTTCCCTCCCACAATTCCTTCAAGATCCTCCCCACCTCCCTTTGAATATGATGAAACCATACCCTTTCTCCTTCTGAACCTCCTTCCTTCCTTCTCTCCTTATCTTTCCCTCTCCCCTCGCTCTCTTCCCTCTCATTAGAAAAACAAACAGGCATCTAAACAATAATAATAAAATAATATGATAAAACAAACAGAATAGGACCAACAAGTAAAAAAAAAAAGTCAAAGAAGAAGCACAAGAAATACACAGATGCAGAGACACATAACCACATACATAGGAATCCATGAAAAACACAAAACTGGAAGTCATGAAATGTATTCAAAGACTTGTACAGTTTTTTGGTTTGTTTTTTGTTTTAAAAAGTTCTTACAAAGCATTATGAGACGAAGAACATCTAAAATGTCATAGGTTCATCTTGTATAGGCATCTACTGCTGGCTATGGGATCTACCCATAAGTGGTTTGTATACCCAAAGCCTCTCCATTGAAAAACACTAATTTTTCAGCTGCAGGTGGGTATCAATTGGTGATAGCTTCTGGGTTAGGGATGGGGATATGTGTCTACTTCTCCTCTCCGTACTGGTAATACCCATGCAGGTGTTATACATGCTGCCACAGTCTCTGTGAGTTCATATGTGCATTGGTCCTGTTGTGTTTAGAAGGCCTTATTCCCTTGGTCTCCTCCATGCCCTCTGGTTCTTATACTCTTTCTGCCTCCTTTATCACAGGGTTACCAGAGTCCTGAAGAGAGAGATTACGTGGAGACATCCATATAGGACTGAGTGTTCCAAGATCTCCCACTCTATGAACATTGTCCAGCTTTGAGTCTCTGTATTATTCCCATCTACTGTAAGAGGAAGCTTCTCTGATGATGGCTGAGCAAGACACTGATCTATAAAGATAGCAGAATGTCATTGAGAGTCATTTTATATTTTATTACTACATTAACAGTATTTAATTTTCCTCTACATCTCTGGCCTATTTAGTCTTATGTTTTTGGTCACCCAAGCCTTCTCAGGAAGGAGTTTCTTCTCATGGAGTGGGCCTTAAATCCAATCAAATATTGGTTGGTTTCTCCCACAAGCTTTGTGCCACTATTGATCTTGCCATCACTGTAGGTCAAAACATTTATAGCTGGGTTGGTGTTTGCCTTTCTCCTTTGGTAACATACACAGTACCTTCCAGTACCATGACCTTGTTCAGTAGTGATGATGGCTCTTATTAAGCAGCAGCTCAACTTCTATGAGTTCAATTTGGTGTGTAGGTATTATCATTACATGCAACAGTTCTGAACCTCACTCAATAGGGCTTCCTTCTCCACTGCATGTAATTCTAAGACACTTCCAGTAGTCAATCACTCTCATTCTTTTGGCTACAACTCAATGAAGTCATTTATCTGCTGCCTCTAACATTTTTAATGTTTATATACTTTTTGTATCTTACAGAGAACATACATGGTAGTAGAAGGCATATGTTCAAAATGTTGTTAATTCCGGGTCTCACAATAAATTTTAGATAATGAGTGGACTAATAACACTCATTTTAAAATATATATTAGAATGTATTACAATCCAGGGACAATTCTACAGCAACATTTGATCAATAAAAAAAATACAGGAATCATATTAGAAAACATAGTATAAGAGAAAAGACCTCTGTGATAAATAAGCCTATAACAGATGTGGTACAGCCTTCTCATAAAGACCACTGCCATTTCACAGTGATGGTTGTCCCCAAAAGCATAGCAATGAAATACATGACTAAAATTCCTGTGGATTATGGAAATCATTAAATACATATTATTATTAGGATTTAATGAACAAGAACACTGAGAATTTTGATTAAACTTCCACTTAACATTGCTTAAGGATTGTAAGTTTTCACATATATGCAACAAATTGTACCAGAAAAAGTTTTATTTCTAACAAAAGTATGTGTCATATTTCACCAATAATATTAGACACTGAAGAATTCTTATAACCCACTACTCATGCAAAATATTTAAAGGCCACTTATGTGAGTTGACAAGTATTAATTTCTTAGATATTTTATTGTGGATATAGTTTTCATTTCATCAAGTTTTCTGTGAAGAACATCTATCAATACTTTTGTTGTCAATTTTTTTCTCTTCTAGACAAACACTGCTTTTTTGGCTACTAACATGCACTCCACAAAGGATGTTATAAAGGAAAGGAGAAGCTACCCATGCTCTGTCTACACAGAGGAAGTCATATAAAGGGATGCTGAACTGGAAGTATTCATATAGAAAATATTAAAACTTTTGATGGATTATACATGTGTATAAGTAAAATTTATACTTGAATTTGAGTAAATAGGCATTCTTATTTTAATTTATTTAATGTAAAAATTTTACATTTCATATATAGTAAAGTACATGTAAAACTCTCAGTTAAATCTCTCAATTACTAGAGTGACATTCAATTGGCAGTCATTTATATTGTAGAGTTTATAATCCTTTGATCATTCTTTTTTTTTTTTTTTTTTTTTTTTTTTTTGGTTTTTCGAGACAGGGTTTCTCTGTGTAGCTTTGCGCCTTTCCTGGAGCTCACTTGGTAGCCCAGGCTGGCCTCGAACTCACAGAGATCCACCTGGCTCTGCCTCCCGATTGCTGGGATTAAAGGCGTGCGCCACAACCGCCCGGCCCCTTTGATCATTCTTATGTCTTTGTTCTTCAAAAGAATAATAGCAAAAGCAAGGAATGTTACTGTATAACATGATAGTGAAAAAGAATTATTTGAAATTCATAACACATTTTTGCAGAAAGCATTCTGGAAAAAAATAGTAGCATAGGAAACATTCAAGGAAACCATGAAAAGACTTAAACCACAAAAAAATATAAGCATTTCCATTGGCTTGTAGTGGTCTCCACATATTAATTTGGAGAAATAAAGAGATCCTTAGAAAAACAATGTGCCATACTTACATGTAGAGATGGAAATGAGAGGAGAAGAATACTGACACTATAAAAGAAGATGAACTAAGTAAGTCCAAGTTCCTCATGGGAAAAAAATAAAACAAACAAAAAAGATGATAAAAAGAGAAAGAAAAGTATCAAGAACAGTAATAAGAAATCTATCCATTTTGTTATTGTGTTTGTCACTAGCCAAATCTGGAAGGACAGATACACTATACTGTTTTAAAAGGAAAAAGAAAAGAAACAGTGAAAACAGCAAGAAAAGAGGTGTTGGTCCTGCAAGTAACTATTAGTGCTGTTTGTCCACAGAATGTCAGCCCACTAACATTAAATGGCTTTCAAATATGTATTTTAACCTGCAAACAAACAAAAGAAAATCTAAAACGATTACCAGTGTATCAATAAGCAATGATCTCAAAAAAAATATTTTGTTTATATGTGTTAATGATAATTGCTGAAAAGGCCTTATTTTTACCGTGTCTAATTGGGCTAATTGATTAAAACTTTAAGGACTATGGAGAGCACTGAATGCTGCAGATAAGGGTCTAATTATAATTTATCTTGAGTGATCTTTGGCCCCTACATTAGAGCCATTTATTGCACAAATCTGTATCAGATGAAAACCCTGATAAGCAGATAAAACCTTTGGAATGCATTCCCTTAATAAAACCTGTTTCCCAACAATCAAAGGGCTAAGGATGCTATCAGATAGGATCTGAGGCATATCCAGTCTGACTAACCCATCTCTTTGATGTTTCTACCAATGTGTTTTTTAAATACCTTGATTAATAACTTTCTTTGTTCTGTTACCATAAGAACTCCATGAGAACTGCTTCCACATCTTACAAACAATAATTTAGAGACACCTAAATCTGTGTGTCCCATCCATGGTCACATAAATTTGGCTCCAGAAGAACTAGCTCTTTTTCCCATTTTTGAGTTAAAAAGCTATGTTTTTATATCAATATATACTTCATCTCTGGGGCTTATGGTAGTATTATTTAGTCTTCTGTTTTTTAATATAGAGCAAATTGATTTTCTTCTCATTTTCTAAATAGGAATCAGAGCCACTAAAGCAAAAAGGTAGAACATAAAGTCAATGTCTTAAAGTTTTAGGTTAAGAAAGGCTTAAAATGCATTTAATAAAATCACGATGACTGAAGAGAAGGCTGAGAGAGGAAAGTGAGGAGCTGGTGTCAGTAGTAACAGGGAGATTTGGTGGACACGTGCGGAAGCAGCATATAGATGGATTCTGTAAGGCTTTATTAACAGTCCTAGATCATGGATTCTCATGTTATGTTCACTCATGGAAAAGCCAGTCTTAAATTTAAGGATCCTCCTACCATTTCCAAAGCCCTTTCTTATTACACATTCCCAGCCAAACTTTTGTCTCAAAAATTGTTAAGCATCACATTCTTTTGAATTCTTAACAAATCATATCAGTTGAGGGGGGGAGTCTAAGTTATTCAGGAAAGAAAAGTGACAACTAAAACTAATAGTCACCTGAATGAAATGAGGACATGGCCGCTCTGAGGTATGGTTGAGAAGGTTTTATTGTAGCTGTGAGAGACAGCACAGCTGAAGGAATCTGAAAGGCTTCAGACTGAACATGGCCAACAGAATAGACCATCTGACCAGGCCATAAGAGGAGAGGGGCTGTGTGAGGGCAGGGAGACAAAAGAGGAGGAGAAGAGAGAGGAGAGAGGGGGCCAAGAGGACCAAGGGAGCACATGGTCAAAATGTCTGAGTTATGTATGGATCAGAGGCTGGGGGAAGGGAAGGGAAGCGGGACACTGGGCTGGAGAGGTGTAGGGAGGGATCTGGTGAGAAGTGCTGGGAGGAGCCACAGGTACAGAATGAGACTTGTCCCTGGTTTCTTTGGGATCTGACATCATCTAGCATGTTAATTTCAAATGAAACCATGTTTTTTACTACACTGAATTACTGTGCTGAGCCCTACTTTTTCAGAGCTGCAACTCTCTAAATCTCCTACCCCCACATATATCAAGCTGGTGAAAGAAGGGAATTAAGGGCTGTGATTCCAAAAGGGGGAAAAACAGAAACAACTAATGCCAAGAGAATCCTATGAAAATTTGAAGACGCATAACTAAGTACATACATGCATACATCATACATACATACATACATACATGCATACATAAGACATTAGAAATACCACAAGAGTACAAGAGTAGCTGTAGTCCTTTTTTTTTTTTTTTTTTTTCCGAGACAGGGTTTCTCTGTGTAGCTTTGCGCCTTTCCTGGGACTCACTTGGTAGCCCAGGCTGGCCTCGAAGTAGCTGTAGTCTTAACACTGGGGAGACAGAGATAGGATTGTAAGGAGTTTTACTGCAAAATGGGTTCTCTCTCTCTCTCTCTCTCTCTCTCTCTCTCTCTCTCTCTCTCTCTCTCTCTCTGTGTGTGTGTGTCTCTCTCTGTGTCTCTGTGTCTCTGTCTCTGTCTCTCTGTCTCTGTCTCTCTCTCTCTTTCTCTCTCTCTCTCTCTCTCCTCTTTCTCTCCTCTCTTGTTCAGCTGTACCTCATTGCAATATAGGATTATCTCAGCTCAGTTTGTTGACTTGATGAAAAAGCACAGCTTTTGCTTTAAAGGGAATAAATTCCTGCACCACAACTAAGAGTGGCCATGGTCTCTTCTGGGGATGGTGCTTAGAGGCACTCAGAATGGTCCTGCATTTGACATACCATCGTAGGCTTTCCTATAATGCAGCCTCTAACAAAACTAGGCTGTCTCAAACCTCTGGCAACAGGATTGTTTACCTTTATACCAGGGAAGGTTGAGAAAGCACCTAGATACGAATGTGCTGTGTGCCCAGGCAGGCTTTGAGGGGTTACTGCTGTGAGATTGAAAGTCCTTATGAGATTATCTAAGACGAAGAAGCATGTCAGCAGAGCCTATGGGTCCATGTGTGCCAAGTGTGTCTGTGACATGACAGGATCAAGTGGGTTTTCCTTATTAAGGAGCAGAAAATTGTTGTGTAAGTGTTGAAGGCACAAGCACAGAGTCAGAAAGCAAAATAAATACGCACCTTTTTTTAGATAATAAAGGTCAAGGCTTGGTCTATGAAAAAAAATAGGAACCCATGGCCCAGGGACCCAGATTTAGTTTCCTCCAAATTCCACATGCCAGTGTGGAAGCAGTTTGATAGTTTTGCAGAACCAAGAGTCATAAATCAAGGCTATTTAAAAAAAAAAAAAACATTTTAAACTGTGGGTACATGAGTTAGACAGTTACAGCAAGACAGGAGAATCTTTCCTATAAGCCCCATGTGCTCTCTGATATATTCTTTTGGGTTGGTCAGAGCTAGTATTTTGTTAAGGTACTATATTCAAAGGCCTTTTATCTATTAGTTAGAGGATGTTAGCTCCAAAACAGAGATGGGCAAGGAATGGCTATTGAGGGGGCTAAAGCTGGCCTTTGATAAGGAAATTATAGCCTTTGGACTGTAGGCGAATTTCCAAACGGTCCTATTAAATGAGAAACACAGAGTCAAATACACAGTTAAAGCCTAAGAGATCAGAGCAAGAGCCATGACTCCCTTTAGCTTACCACTCGCTGTCGTCCTTCCCCCGAGAGAGAGAAAGACCTTCTTCCTGTGTGTCTTGTGTTGTATTGCTTTCCTGTTCTGCCTTCTCATTGGCTCTAAGTCCAGCCACATGACTTCCTCATCACTGCCTGTCTATACAGACCTCCTGGTCTCTATGGTTGGTACTGGGATTAATGACTCAAGGGTCACCACGCTTGGCTATGTCCTTGACCACACAGAGACTCTGCCTGCCATGTGATCGGATTAAGGGCATGGGCTACCACCACCTGAATTCTGTTCCTGGTTAGCTAATGACCTCTGATCTCCAGGCAAACTTTATTTATTAACATACAAATACAATCACATTTCAGCACAATTAAAATATCACCATATCGGACAGGCAACACTCCAGCCTATCCACATCAATGCAGTTTTTTTTTTTTCTTTTTTCAAGACAGGGTTTCTCTATGTAGCTTTGCGCCTTTCCTGGAACTCACTTTGGAGACCAGGCTGGCCTCGAACTCACAGAGATCCGCCTGCCTCTGCTTCCCAAGTGCTGGGATTAAAGGCGTGCGCCACCAACGCCCGGCATCAATGCAGTTTTAATCAATAAATCAGTCTTGCAGACACAGTTTCTTACCAGGAATTCTCATTCAGAGTCACACACACACACACACACACACACACACACACACACCATGAAAGGTGGGAGGTCACAATACCCGCACCTGAGCTCTACATTATTAGATACAATCTGCCTTCATTATAGGTGATCTAAGGGAGGGACTATACTATATAGGCCAGGGGAGAATAGAAGGGGGATGCTGCATTTATGTGGCTACTGGGAAGACCTCATCTCTGCTGGGTAATGGTCTTCCAAAGCCATGCTTTTTGGTGAAGGATCACCCATACACTTGTAAGGAAGGAAGCCCACAGTGAACCCCAGTGAAATTGTGGGACCTTAAGAGAAGGGGTATATGTTGCTTATGCCCCCTGGAAAGGAATTTTAGCAATATATTCATTTTTAGAATATTAGGCAACACTCAATATGTAGCTATAAAGAGAAGCTATTTTGCATGAAATCCTTTGAGAAAGTGACGTGCATGCAGGAGGTCAGAGAAAAGCTTTCATGTATTAAAATTTGAGAGTATGGCAGACATAAGCTACAGAAAGCAACCTAGGAAAGCAGACTAAGTCCCATAATGCAATGCATCGTCTATATACTTTTCTCTTTCCTAATATTTTCTGTCTTCCTGGTATAATAAATGCAAAGTGGCAAGTGGGGATAATATTAACCACCAATATGACACAGAAGGAAATTCCTGCATAGAGATTAAAGCCTAGAGCCTCAGAAATATATTTACTTAAAAGATAAAGGATATGGCTGATGATTTTCTAGCAGTCAGGCTAGATTTGAGATGGGAGCACACATATATAAGCAGATGTGTTAGTATAGCCATAGGCTCCAGGTAAAATAGCTCAAGCTACTTTCTCTCACAGCATATGTTTAACTTTGCTGACAAATATAAGCAATTAAAAATATGAACTATTTTATTTCTTTAAAAGCATTCATTAAAAGATACTGGAAATTTTAGAATTAGGACACAAAATTGCACTGATTAAAATGTTCTGAAAGAGAAGTCAGATCTTTAATTAAGAAAAGTACATAGTTGATACACTGTTACATAACAGTTTCCTCGAGATTGAAACACTAGATCCTGCAGTGCAGATCCTTAACCAGGAAGCTAAACAGCTCAAAACAGTCTCAGGGTTCACTGAAACTGACAAGATTTGCTCTGCCCCACCTCCTCAGAGAAAACAGTAAGAGCTGCACAGAAGACTCTCAGAAAAGCAAAACTGCAAGGACTCTGAGGTGAGACCCACCGCCTGGAAGAAGCAGAAGCCAGCAAAGCTGCCTGCAAGATGGTTAGAACAACTGAGCCACCTGGAAAGCCAACCTGTTGAGCTGTCTGCAGGCTGTGCAGTGTGTGCCAGGTTCCAGCTTTGTGAGTTGTTACCCATGCGTCAGGCTTTGGTGAGCTGCCTTTGGGTTATTTTTGCATCTGTAAATAACCTTTTCGACCATATTTCTGTAAGTAACACTAATAAAATTCATTGGTTTATCAAGTTGGATTTTGGTGGTATCTGTACTTTGGTCTGTCATGGGTTCCCCATTTGGTATGAATAGAAGTCTGTGTTGCATCTCCTCAGAAAAAAAATTTTGTCACACAACATATGCAGGATGAAATATATTATATGACTATGCAGAAAAGAATGAAGCTATATATTTTAATTACAGTCCTCCACTCAAGAACAGCGGACCTGAATACAAACGCTCTGTTCAGAAGTAAAAATGCTAAGTGAAATAGATCCTTTAACTGGACTTGAACACTCATTAATAATTAATTGTTACAGACTTAGACTTTAAAAAGTAGTGGAAGCAACTTTTTGCCTCCTACATCTTGCAGTAAGTGAGATTTGAATACAAGTGAAATCTAATAAGTTACACTCCACAGAAAAGGACATTCTGCACTTTTGAAGTCTCCTTGGCATTATCTTCTGATTTCCACAAAGGCAACCACTGACACAGGAAATGATAGGACAGATAATGTTATTGAGAACTGAACTATTTCTGACTCTTCTCTGTTCACCAATCCCCAGTGGACAGGATTCTCTCAAAGAAGCTGAGAAGAAAGTCTATATTTGGAGTTTAGAGTATGTCACACTGTGGTCTATAAGCCAAAGTCAAGAACTCTAGCCTTGCAAAAAAACATTAAATACTCACCTTTGGGTCTTGAAAAATATAAATTGTGACTTATTTTATTATTCTCAGCAATTTATCCGTATACTTTGCAGGATAATATTACAGATGGATACAGTACATCCAAAGTGCAGAGTTATGGTACTGAACACACTACAAAGGGCAAAGGAAAGTTAACTATATAACATTTTCAGTATTCCTGTTTCTTTTAAAAAGACATTCTAATTTTCATTTTAAATTCTTTATATGTGTCTGGACTTAAAGGCAGTTGTAAGACACCCAATGTGGGTCCTAAGAAATGAACTTGCAACCATGGAAAGACTAATATGTACTTATGAATGCTGAGCCCTCTACCTCCTCAACATTCTTGTTTCTATAAAAAAGTTGAAGTATATCTGTATATCTTCACACATGATATATATATATATATACATATATGTATATAAATATATATGATTTGAAACAAAAAGTACAACTTTCTTTGAATCTCTTATGAAATTTGCTAATTAACTACTAAGATATGGATTTATTTTTCAATATTATTTCCTTATCTAAATAGCTACTATTTTTAATATCAACTAAAAATATCCTCAAACCATTTATAAAACAAATGAACACAAAATAAAAATAACAGAAAGGAACGGGGATCAATATTTAATCATTAAGTAATCCTTTTCCATCTATCAAAGATTCCAAATGGAAATCTTCAAGTTCTTCAAGTTCATCTTCTTAGTAATAAAATATGAAGAAATCATGTCTAGAAGAAAGTGTGATGTAGCTTTAGAGCTTAGGATTCAGAGAAAATATCACTGTCTGCTCCACTTATGACTCAAACTCACCCATAGATACACCTTTTCACCACTAAAACAGTTATGTTAATATTTGCATTCATATATTCCTACTGTGATGAAGTTGTGGAAAGTCATGTGGGAGAAAATTATTGAAAATATTTATTGCTATTGTGGAGAAAAAAGAGAAAGATATTGAACCTAATTTTAAATAGTATGCTTGAACATATCAACACAAAAATTAACCAATTAGTATAATAAGCGTTTGCTTACATAGAAATACTTGCTCATTTTGGTAAGACTTGCTAGTATTTACAAGCAGAAAATAGACTCACTAAAATCACAATAAAAATGTCCAGACTGAGAAAAACATGCAACAAGACCATGCCTTCTTATCAAGGGAAAATCAGTGAAAGACAACCTATGCTTTTCCTCTTGTCACCCTGCCAGTAAAGGTTTCTGTGCATGCCATTTAAATTAACTTATTAGGACAAATTCTGCACATCCACAGATGCAGTTTTCAACCCAAAACAACATATCAACCTATCACTGATGACACACTGCAATTTCTCATCACCAAAAACAAGACATAACACCTGACACTACCTGACCAGTGTCAACCATTTTGACCAAGCACAAGACATGTGATAGATAAGAAGCAATATACCATTATGCCATGAGATTTTTTGTATATACAGACTTTTAAACTCTGTACACATTCCTTTGACCATAATAAATTCACACTAATGTTCTAATTTAGAAGGATGGTATACACAAGCATATTATATGTACTTGCTTCTATTTACTCTATTTGTTTCTGGCAAAATAACACACACAATACACATTTTCCCCCATACATCTACCTTCTCTACATTCTAGACTTGCTGATGAATAACTAAATTACTCTTTGCTGCCTCCAGTTCTACCTAAGACAAACTTCACAGCATTTGAGAAATAGCAGAAAGAAACTGTCCTGTTGCTGATTATATCTGAGTCACCTCTGATAAACTAAGGTGTAACTTGTTTTATGAAAAAGATGCTTTCATGAATTTCTAAGTCAACTCTTTCTGATTTTTATGTATTATTGTATTGTAAAATTAGACTTGTCGATATATTTTGTCCTTATTTTACAATGAAATAAATTACAAGCTACATTTCTGCTGACCATTTTAAATCATATTTTAACCATATGACAAAATCCTTAATAGATCAAGGATAAGGTCCAGCTAATTTACATAATACCCATATAATATTTTCCCAGGCAAGTAGTTACTATAAGCCAAATATTGTTTTTCAGTAATCTCCAGTGAAGGCAGGATTTTAATCCTATGGCCTTATCATGAGTTACTTTTGGTTGTCATAACTTAGGTTGGGATGGAATGTGTTGTTCCACATTATGGGTATTGCTAAATGTCACCTGTGCACAAAACATTCTCAAAGTAAATAATTACCCAGCACAAAATGATGGCAGTGTTTAGGGTCATAAACCCTATCCTAAATGGGTAACACAATAATTACCATTAAAAAAATCAGATTACTAGGCAATAGGATTCAGGAAAATGATAGCCTAGTTGTAGAGGAGTATCTACCATTGATTCAGGTACTGTCTTCTAAAGAGGCTTTCTCAGTCTTCATAAGGAACTATGAATTTCTGGTGAAAAGAGGGTTCAGCAGTTAAGAGCACTGGCTGCTCTTCCAAAAACCTGGAGTGTATTCACAGCACACACATGTTAGCTCATAACCATTTTAACACCAATTCCAGGAAGTCTGATGCTACTTCTAACTCCCACAAGCATGGTACACATGTGGTGCACAGACATACATGCAGGGGAAACACCCATATTCATAAGATAACAATAAAATATTTTTAAATAATGGTGTACAAATATCATTTGCTCCTTAAATGAGGAGGTTAAGGCTTTAAATTAATTATTGTATTGTCATCCAGCTTCCAAAGGTGGATCCAGGATTTCAATAACAGCACATGAAACTTAAGATTAAATCCTCTTGCTCACCCCCCAAGTGTCTTTGTGATGACCCAAAAGAGACTTTATACTTTAATTGATTGTGACTCTTGCTACATAGCTCATGTTGGCTTTGAACTCATAACTCTAGGAGGACTAGGACTATAGAAGTGACCCACCATAAATAACTAGATGCTTTCTGAAAGAAATACTTCAAAGAAGAGGAAAGCATATTTCCTAAGATATACAGAAACCCTCAGTGATTAGTATCCACTTGAAATTTTTATTTCAGAAAATCAACAAAAGTTCAAGCACATAGCAGATGTCATTAAATCATTATTTATTCATTTATTGAGATTCTCAATCTCATTTTGTCAAATGTACTCAAAATGTCTAAAAAATGAAAAATTCAACTATGTGAAAACATAGCAGTAACAAGAAAATGAGAATAGAAGGCACATGGCTTTGGGTTACCATCAAAAGAATATAGGTAAGTAGTGGTGGGGGAAGCTCCTCAATCAACCCTGGACACCATACATGCTCACAAAAACCCCTTCTGAGAAAGTTACAACTTATCAACTAAAAGACATATTAGTTTTCTCCAACTGTCATAACAAAATAGCAAAGACTGCTGTTGTATAATGTTATTTCAAGGTGTGCTACTTTTGTTTATATTGCATTTGTTTAACTCTGTGAAGCTAAGTTACTGTGCCTGTTTAAAACACCTGATGGTCTAATATAAGAGCTGAACAGCCAATAGCAAGGCAGGAGAAAGAATAGGCAGGGCTGGCAGTCAGAGAGAAATCTGGGAGGAGAAAGAAGCAGCAGCCAAAGAAGGTGGAGGATTCCAGGGACCAGCCTGGGCTACCAAATGAGTCCAGGAAAGGCTCCAAAGCTACACAGAGAAACCCTATCTCAAAAAAAAAAAGCTAAGTAAAAATATGCAAGCTTTGGCATTCTAGAACTCTAGGAAGGTTCAATGCAGTTCCTGGTCAGACAAACCTCTGACTGGCCTCGAGTTTCACACTTGGTTTTTATGACCTGAGAAGCAGGCAAAGCCAGCTGAGAGCCATGTCAGGAGGATCCCGGTATACGTTAGCAGTTTAAAGGTTTGCTCATATAGTCAAAAAAGGCTGAATATATGCAATAAGAGGTCCAGACTGAAAAACCTTTGAACGTGTTACAATGTGTTTAATAATGTGCATAGGCTTAAGAAAAGAAAAAGAGTATATTCATAGAAAGAAATGAATAGTTTAAAAATAATAAGTCTTTAAAGAGAGAAGTAAAGTAATATAAAAAAGAAAAAGCCACGTAAGATGGGAAATACACAGGGAGTCTGAATCTTGTATGTTATTGTGATAATTTTTACTTTTTTTTTTTTGATTGTTGAAAAACAAAAGACAGCTGCAAAGGGACCTGGAATTGAAAGAGGGACTGTTGAAATAAATCAGCCTATATACTTTAGGAATGCCTTAACTTTAAAAAAATTAAAAAAAAAAAAACAGTAGATGTCAGGCTGTGGATTCCTTCATAGTTAATGTGGATCCGCTTTGATCAGAAAAGACCACCTGAAGCTTGATAGGTGATATCTATCAGCAAAGGTTATTGCTGGTATTCCCAGCACTTGGTCATTATCAAAAAATTTTTCTCTCTGGGACCCTAAAGATACTTTGTCCATAGACAGCAAGAAGCAGTTTGGAGAACACAACATCCACATTTCCAAAAGGGGTGTGGGAGGCTTTTGGTTATTTGGTGGGTTATGGATGTGTATTATCATTTAGGGGAATATAGTATATTGATACAAATTTAAAGTTATTTTTGTTACACTGTATATATGTTTCTACTCTTGTTTAAAGGATTTTTATATACTGATAAAAATTTAAGGTTATTTTTGTTACAACATATTGTATATATGTTTCTATTCTTGTTTAAGGTGTTGTATCTATGCAGTTTATTCAAATATGTAAGATAAAATTCTAGTTTTTGAGAGCTGTTATTATAAACTATGTAGGATAATCAGGAAACATAGGTTAGTGGTTAGTCATTTATAACAATCAAGTTTGTAGATATGTTAGGTATGTTTCCCATATCATATAGAGATATATTTTAAATAGATAGATGGTCTATAATCCTTTCAAAGACCTACAGAATTTGGCATTTAAAATGTTTTGTTAACATAAAGTTTTTTCATAACATCTGCTCCTGACAGCACCAATTTACTTCAGAGAAGATGATGAGCATTGTAGAAACTCCTCATGGAGTGTGTTTTCATTGTGGCAAAGTTAGCCACTAGACAAAGAAACTGTTCTTGCCTTTGACTGCTGACCATGTTCTGTGAAGACTGGACATGCAGGACACACAGGAAAAAGAACTGTTGACCTTTGCCAAAACAAGGCAGGACAGTCCTTCAAATTTCCTGCTTCACTGAAAAGTCTGCCAGATACTCTAGGCCTGTAGGCTGAAAATGAATGCCCCAACATTGCAGAGAAAATCTGGGTGATATCCAGGTAGCCAAATGTCTCTGTTGTTAGGTAATATTGCATTCTTCTGGTCTTTGATGGAGTTGAATACTAGATAGTTATAGTTGCAGTTTTTCTTAGTTATGATAGAAAACAAATTATATATAAAACTTTGAGTCACTAAGATGAATAGATATTGCAGTACTTTCTCTGATTTTGCTAAATGTAAATGGATTAAATATTGGAAAATAATTCTTGCTTGATAACTGTTTTTGTTGTATGTAGTTTTACTAAGTTAAATTTAAAACCTTTTATTTTTGTTTAGACAAAAAGGGGTAAATGTTATAGAATATTATTTTAAGGTGGGCTATTTTTGTTTATGTTGCACTTGTTTAACTCTGTGAAGCTGCGTTACTGTGTCTGTCTAAAACATATAATGGTCTAATAAAGAGCTGAACAGCCAATAGTGAAGCAGGAGAAAGGATAGGTGAGGCTGGCAGGACGAGAGAATATATAGAAGGAGAAATATGAGAGGAGAAAGAAGAAGCAGGCATAGAAGGTGGAGGACTTCAGGGGCCATCCACCCAGCTACACAGTCAGACATGTAGTAAGAAGGAAAGAAAAGGTATATGGGAATGGAGAAAGATTAAAAACCCTGATGCCAAGGATAAAAGGGATAATTTAAAATTAAGAAAAGCTGGCTAGAAACAAGCCAAGCTAAGGCTGGGCAATTACACTTAAGAATAACCCTCTGTGTGTGATTTATTTGGGATATGGGTGGCTGGTACCCCACAAAAAAAGAGCAAAACCAAGCAATAACAGACTGTGTAGCTTAAAAAATGGAAAATTATTCCTCACAGATTTAGAGACCATAAATCTAACATCACAGACTCGTTAAATGTGATTTCTAAGACATTGGCACTAAAACATCAATATCTGAGTTTGGATGAAAACATAATTTTATCCAAAATATGCACATTAATGAATTCTAAAAAGGGGCATACTTTACCTAGAATATTTTCGTGGGGGACTAAACTCTGCATGACAGCTGTAGAATGAATGACAATTTGAGATCCCATAATGCTACTGCAGGGAACAAGCCTAAAGGCAACTGCATGTAAGACCTAACATGAAATCTACTTGCAACAACCTTAGAGGGCCTTGTAGAACATCAATTACAATCCTACCGTGTTATCTGTTATTAGACAGGAAAACAAGACCATTAAACACAGAAATTCATCTTCAGTGGTGCAATGTTCTAACAACAAGTGCACAATGAATCCTCAAATCAATCAGAGGACAGAGAAAGTGCTCCTTGCTTTCAAGATTCTTTTTTTTTTTTCTAGTTTCTACTTTTTTGGTTGTTATTGCCTGTTATTTTTTGTTGGATTTTTGTTTAGTTTTCAATTTTTCTTAAACTCACAGGAACAACAGGATGCCAATGCTGACTCAAAGGCACTTTTTCCCCCATAGAATTGAAAGACAGCTTTTCTGTGCCCAACAGGAGAGCAGCATTGTAGCTTCAGAACTTAAGAATTTCCCTCTTTTCCATGAGGAACAGCATTTGCCTCCATCGCTGTTGGAACACCCAGCAGGTCAGCAAAAACAGATGCAAAAATAAGCACTGGGCAGCACAGAGGGGAATAATGAATGAAAGGATGACTGACAGGAGTTTCACAAATGATTTCTTAGAAAGCTCAGGTAACTGGGACATAAGATGGACCAGGAAAGCAACAGAAACACTTTGTAGATTCAGTGAATTACAAATAGCATAATTGTTCTGTAAATTTCTGTTTCATTATTCTTTATGCGATACCATGGCTGTTATGTTCTTCCGTCTCATCTGGACACAAGCAGAACTCCCTACAATTAGAAAGCAGAAGACTCTAGTTTGATGCCCATCTGTTTAACACTGAATAATATCATTATGACTCCATTCTCTTTCCATAAATGTTGTTCCAGTTAAAAAGCACGTAAGGCCAGAGAGATGATGACACCCATCAGCGCAAACCTGGCAATCTAAGTTCTATGCCTGGACCCAAAATAAAGGAAGAAGTGGAGAATTGACTCCACAAACTTGTGCTTTTATGTCCAAAAGTATGCCATGACACACATGCTCATACCCTAAAACATCACACACACATGGGCACATACAAACATACTATGATCATAAAAATCACATTATTTCTTAGTTATGCTATTACTTACATATTCTATTACTTACAACCACAATGGGATCTCACTCTACTGACCCCTGGACTATCACTATACATGTTGAGTATAGTCAAACCCACACTTAATTACTGTGAAAATATGGCACTTAATATTCTAGAATGTGCTCTTTTCCCTTGCATGGACTGTAACACACCTCATTTTTCCAAGGACCAGGTACAACCCAGCATATTCTCAAGTTATAATATCCAAGCATGTAAAACAAGGGATAGACCTAACTGACAATGTACACACTAGATGTTTTACTGTTTATCCTCTAGCTACTTCAGATTATACATGTGTCTTTTGTAATTATCCTGCAATAAATACATGAATAAATACATAAATAAGCTACACTTCCCCCTAGTTTCCATTTTGAGTTGTTAGACATAAGTCAGATTCATTGTTTGTTCTTCTTCCCCGTCACACTGCCTCCATACACTCACTCAGAAGTCCTATGAATTCAGTGCCTGCATAACCCTAGTTCTGTTCCTCATCTCCCTTCTTTGTACCCTATTGTAGGTATATCCCATGGAGCTCACCGCATCTAGGTCCTAAGTTCCTTCAGTAGTATCTGTCTTTTCTCCTTTGTAAAACTATACCTCTATTGCTTGAAAGGTGGCCATAATCCATTTTGACCTAGCCCATGGCATAGTAGGTCCCCCTCAACTATAACCATGTTCTCAGGACAGCAGCAGAAAGTTCTTCATGGTGGATAGTAAATATCAGAAGCTTCCTCACAGAGAAAGCGCCTCTTTTCTTTGAGTACATTTCTGTACAATTTCAAAGCCAATTCAGATGCTGATTATTTGCTAGCACTTGCTATGAAGTCTCATTCCTCACAAGCCTGGTACATTTTACAAACTTTGACATTGTGTCATCAGGTAGCCCTCAAACAAGATCCTTTCTGGTAATCCTAGTTATGTGAATTTAGGTAATTATTTTTGTATCAAGGTGTTACGTGTGAGTTTATATGCACAGTTTGTGTAAGTGCAGATGTTCCATTCTCTTCACTGTGGGTTCAGTAGACCAAATTCAGAAGGTCATGTTTCTACAGCAACTGCTTTTACCTGCTCAGCCATTTCTCTGACCCTTAGTCATGCATGTTTATATATAAATATTAACAAGAACTACTAGTATAATTACTCTAGAAAATGTTTAATTAATATTGTTTAAAAGGCCCACAAACAAGTATTGACTCAACACTATATAAATATAACTATTATCATATTTGTGAGAAATATTAAATAATATAATCCAATATTTTTTCATAGATGTAAGAATAATATATATGTTTTACTTAAAAACCTGAGCATTAATATATGAGTCTTAAAGTCCTCAAGCCTCGTGTTGGAGAGATGGCTCTGTGGTCGAAAGCACTGGCTATATTCCTCAAGAGGACCCAGGATCAGTTCTTGGCACCCATGTGGTGGCTCACAAATATTTGTAAATCCAGTAACAGGAAATTGGAAATTGTCTACTGGCCTTCATGAGCAGCAGGCAGTCACATGATGCACATGCATACATGCAGGCAAAAGCTCATATAAAAAATAAGAAGCAAACCTTAATCTTACAATTTTATGTTCAAATAAGTAGTATATTAATAACACTATTAACAGTAACATTATTAACACAATAACTTAGTTACTATTATACACGTGATATATATCTTATTAAATAACCTCCACAAATAACAGAGTACAATAAAACATAAAAGTATTAAATAGTATGGACAATTGATACTTAGCAAAACATTATCCACTAAATCAGTGAATAAATAGTTGTAACCAATTCAGTGAAAGAGAAAAAAAATCAATATTTTGCTATTTCTGAGGCCTTTGTAACTTTAAAGACTTTAGAGTCTTTATACACATACTACCATCAATTGTTACTTTGGTTCAGTATTATTTGAAAATTAAAATACAAGATATTAAAATAAATTTGATTAAACAGAAAATGCTTACTTTGATAACAGAGGAACAACAACAAATAAATAACATTTTTGTACCTGGAATGTGACTCAGTGTGTTGGGTGCTTTCTATGCAAGCCTGAGAACCTGAATTTCAAACTCAGTGTCCCAAGTAAAAAGCCTGATGTGGTTGTGTTCAAACCTGCAACAATGTTTCAGGGACAGAGACAGCGAGATCACTGAGGCTTGCTGGCTGCTATCTTGTTCCACGTTCAATGAGAGACACCAGTTAAAAGGAATAAGGTAAAAAGTGGTAGAGCAGGATAGCCAACATCATCTTCTGACCACTGTTGCATCTCTATGGGTGCATGTATCTAAACACAGATAGATAGAAAGATAGATAGATAGATAGATAGATAGATAGATAGATAGATAGATAGATAGATAGATTAGATAGATAGATAGATAGATAGATAGATAGATAGATAGATAGATAGATAGATAGATAGATAGAGACAGATAGATACAGATGGACGGACAGACGGACAGACAGACAGATAGATAGATTTAGATATAACTATATACCACATATGCCCATGCAACATAGAGATTGTGGTGGTATTGTGTTCCCCAAAATATTGTGCACCCTAATAAACTTACCTGGGGTCAGAGACAGAATAGCCACAATATTAAACATAAAGGATAGGCAGTGGTAGCACACGCCTTTAATCCTAGCATTCCAGAGGCAGAAATCCCTCTGTTCAAGGACACAGCCAAGCATGGTGACTCACACCTGTAATCCCAGAAAGTGGGCCTTTAATTCCAGGGAGTGAGGCAGAAAGCAGAAAGATATATAAGGCATGAGGAACAGAAACTAAAAGCATTTGGCTGGTTAAGCAATTGGCCTGGTTAAGCATTTGGCTGGTTAAGCATTTGGCTGGTTAAGCTTTTAGGTTTTGAGCAGCACAGTTCAGCTGAGACCCATTCTGGATGAGGACTCAGAGGCCTCTAGTCTGAGGAAACAAGACCAGCTGAGGAACTGGCGAGGTGAGGTAGCTGTGACTTGTTCTGATTCTCTGACCTTCCAGCATTCACACCAATAACTGGCTCAGTTTTGATTTTATTAATAAGAACTTTTTAAGATTCCTGCTACATCTGGTGCCCAACGTTTGTGGTACAAATTCATGAAAAAACTGTTTGCCTGTGGCCTTGTGGGCCCCAGCCTCATACCGAGCTACACTCAGCCGGTTGTGGTGGCACATTGGTTGGATTTACTGAAGGAGGCAGAGGCAGGGAGGATCCTAAGTTTGAGGCCAACCTAGGAGAACCTTCGGCCAGGGCCGAACCACAAACAGTGGTGGGATTATGGAGGCAGCGCCTGCTGCTCTGAGTTGCTGGCTTCTTCTCATCATGTTGATGACTGCAATGATGTTGCTACCTGGGAAGAAAGGTTTACTGCTACTTGTTCAAAGAAGAATTGACAGGACCATCGTGTTACAAGCAAGCATCGACAGAGGTCAGTTTGGAGAAGTTTGGCAAGATAAATGGTGGGGAGAAATTGCTATGAAGCTTTTCTCTTCTAGGGAAGAATGTTCATGGTTCCGAGAAACAGACATTTATCAGACTGTGATTACTCCAAACCACAGAGGAGGCACAAAAAAAAAAAAAAAAAAAAAAAGTCTGCAGTGAACCATGACCACACCTAACAGTCACTTTGAAATCTTCAAAAAGAGGACAGGACTCCACAATGATGATTCCACAAGGACTATGGTAAAGCCATTAAGCTGACAAACACCACCAAATGATCAACTTTGGACTACAAACTGCTTAGAACAATTTTGAGATGGCTAGCAGAGATGATCCAGCCTGACAGACTACTTGAACAAGGATGTGAAATAAGCCCTACACTTTCTCATTATGCAGCGGCTGGACAAATGATATAGGACTTGACAATTAACCCAGAAATTTTCTTTTCAGGATCCCCTAAAGATGGAAGTAATTTTAAGAAAATGATGCTCACATTCCTAAAAGGTGGGATGGGAAGTTTTTGGTCATTTAATGACTTATGGATATTGTCATTGTTTATGATGGTTGGTTACAAGTTGTTAATTGTTAATGGTCAGAAAAAAAAGCTGAACATGGAGATTAGATTCAGAGGTTTTGTTTAAAAAAGAAAGAAGAAAGAGAAAATAATATAGATATGAGATAGATCACTGAATCTATTCTGAGAAAAAAGATAAAGAATAATAGGATAAATGGGTAGATCACTGAATCTACACAAAAGAAAAAGAGGAAGATAAATAAATGACAGAAGGTAGATTACTGAATCTATTATGAAAATAAAAAATACCTTAAAAAAGTAATTACTTGTTTTAAATAAGATAAGTAATGAAATATTTTTGTCTGAATTGGTCAAATGTTACTAGACTGGACATTGTTAATATATATAATGGAATTTTTTGTCTGACTCTGTCAAATGTTAATGGACTAGACATCGTTAATGTAATCTTGACTGTGTATATTGTATATACTTATTGGACATAATTTTTCTTGTATTAGTTATAAGCTTTATTAAATTTTAGACAAAAAAAGGGGAAATGTGGTGGTACTGTGTTTCCCAAAATATTGTGTACCCTAATAAACTTATCTGGGGTCAGAGACAGAACAGCCACTAGATACAAAGACTAGAAAATGGTGGCACTCACACCTTTAGTCCTAGCACTCCAGAGGTAGAAATCCCTCTGGATCTCTGTGAGCTCAAGGCCACATTGGAAATAGCCAGGCATGGTGACACACACCTTTAATCCCAGGGAGTGGTGGTAGAAAGCAGAAAGTTATATAAGGCATGAGGACCAGAAACTAGAAGCATTTGGCTGGTTAAGCTTTTAGGCTTCTAGCAGCACAGTTTAGCTGAGAGCCATTCAGATATGAGAACACAGAGGCTTCCAGTCTGAGGAAACAAGACCAGCTGAGAAGTTGGCCAGGTGAGGTTAGCTGTGGCTTGTTCTGTCTCTCTGATCTTCCAGTTCACCTCAATACTTGGCTCTGGGTTTGATTTTATTAATAAGAACTTTTAAGATTCCTGCTACAAGAGATGACACACACATTCACACAAGTACACAAAGCATGCATTAAGAATTAAATTTCTGTTTATATAAATTTATATTACACCTGACCTTCAAAGTTTCAGTTTTCATATAAATAATAGCACTGTGTTTTAGGAAGGTTAATTTCAGCCAGTTTCTGGGGAATACTGTCAGTGAATTATTTGCCTTATTGTAATTCATAATTCATGACACTGTGTTTACATATTTTGCCAAGGTCACTTTCAATCAAGATTTCAGTTTTCATACTCTTGAACTTGGTCTCTGTATAAATTTAATGACTATGTTATTTTCTCACATTTTTCCAATTCTTCGGTATCTTGGGACTTAGACATTTCTAATGAATATTTCTCCTGTTCTTCACACTAGAATATTAATAAACAACTTCTTTTACTAAATTAATTCAAATCTGTCTCCTATATAACTTTTTAAACTAATCAAGCTTAGATCTTTCTCATTATTTCCTTTAATAGATCTAGAGGTCATGTGTTTGCTACAATGCTTTTCATGTAAGCAAATTTCACTTCCTAGTGAACCTTTTGAAAGTAAACTAAATGTTTTATCTCTCTGAATGCAGAAGAGATATTCAACAAATTCTTTTACTTAATCACACATTTATTATTTCATCTGAAGCATTCTCTATTGTTTAGCCACTAACGGAATTTTAATTCAGTTTGACAACTTTCTATTTTTACTCTCACAAATTCTTGAAGTGTAAAACAAAGACTGGTGAAAGATTGTTGATTTAACTGTTTTGTGGAGACCGTATTTCTGCATGGAGTACATATATATATATATATGGAAAATCCTCACAGAAAAGCTGAGGAACAAGATTTTCAGAATGCTTATGTTTCCAAGTTCCTTATCAACATCCCAGGATAAAGGATGTAGCATCACAGAATGAAGAATATAATAAAAGTCCTTGTCATTATTTCCTAAGTCTTTTAATTTGCTTACACTATTTTCTCAATACACATTTTGCTTTCTGAGACCAGCTATAAACAAAAAGCATAAAGCTTTGTAGTTCTAAGTCCAGCAACTTACCCACTTCTCTCTCTCTCTCTACAAGAAGCATAATAAAATTTATAAACATGAGGTATTTACTTTCTTAGAAGACCCTGCCTACCCCACCACAGAGCTACTGCACATTACATGACTGATAATCTGACTTGGTTAATTCATTCATAACTGAGTTAAACCATCTGAAACTGAGCTCAAATGGAACTTCGTCAGAAAGTTTCTGATTTATACTTCAGGAAGATGACTTAATGTGTTATAAATCTAAACTCAAATATGCTATCCTGACTATTTCCTTCTAGCACTTAAAGTTCCTTGGAATTATATAGTTACACAATGTCTTTTTACCGGATTGATCAACTTAGTATTCCCAGGAACAAATATGATAGGCCTCAAACACAATAGACCCACACAAACAGGAGTTAAAGTGTTGCCTTGCATAAATGCCATAGGATAAGTATTAGGATTCTGTGTAGACATTTCCTCAAAGATAAAGCAGTGTATTTTAGAAGGAAGCTACATAAAACATGTTCAAAAGTGAGGGGAAACATCTCCTTCTGCAGGGAAGTTTGTTAAACTTAGGAAGTAAACACTCAAAACCTTTAAGAAATCCCTGAAGCTGGCCATATTCACCATGCATGGTGATTCTCAAACTTTTATAAGCAGTTATGATTGCTGAGACACAGTCTTAGACAAGCCAAACTGCCTGGCAGTGAATCAGACAAGCCAAGTTGCCTGAAGAGGCTTATACCATCTAACTTTATTGAAGGACACATTCTCCAACATACTTAGCTGCTTCCAAGTTGTGTAGTGAGCTCCAGATTTCCACCATTTATAACCATCACCCATGTTGGGTACACTTTGGGTGACATTTTGAGTTTTTTCTGCTCCCATAAATAACCCCTCATCCATATTCCTGTAAGCAACCCCAATTAAATTAATTGATTATCCAAGTTGGACTTTGGTAGTATCCTGATTTTGGGCTTTTCATTGTCTAATCATTGTGAGTAGATTTCTTTTCATGCTGCTCCTGTCCCAAAACAGTGTCAGACAAAACAGAGTCACACTAAATTGTTTGGGCTGGTATAGAACCTGCTCGTTAACACAGGAAGCCCTTGGAATTATCCTCTTGCCTTAGCCTTCTAAGTAACTGGGATAACAGATCTACACAACTATTCCAGCCCACAGAAATCTTGATCTTGAACTACCCTATAAAGTGAAAAAATATATATAAGTAATGCAGTGGTACTTTTAATGAAAACAAAATGTGAAGTGTAAGTGAAATTTTTTAAATCTATGATAAATTATTCCAATTCTAAGTATTATGCTTGATTCCAATAAATTTACTAAAGCCTAGTTTATATGAGATGCAAATAAAATCATGGGGAAAAGCAAATAACAAACCCATAGTGCTTTGCATCGTGAAGTGTTAAGACATGAAAAAAAGCTTAAAAGTCATACCGTGAGGCATAAGGTTGGTCAAGACACCAAGGAGGCAAGTCAGGTATTTAAAACGTCATTCAAGGTATAGAATCTGAACTCAGTACAGACCTCTGCTATCCAGGGGTTTTATAGGAGTTTTCATTTCAACAGCAAAACATTTGTATACAGTTAACTCAATAGATAAGGCGTGTCATAATATGTAGCTAGACAAAAGATTTCCATACTCAGAACTTTTCTTTCTTTATCTTGCTATATATCTAGAAAATAAAAAAGTGCCAGTCATTTTGTGACCCAAAATGAATTCTGAAAATATGAAGTTAAAGCCACATCCTGATTATGAGGGGAAAGATCCTAATACAGGATCATTTCTTACTTTGATGTTAAAGATTGTAAAAAAAAGTGAAGAAAAAATTAAAATTGATATTGGAAAAAGATATTTATTTTAAACCTATCTCCTACAGCATGGTGATTTTCAAAAATATAATGTGTCACCCACAGTCATATGACTTTTCAGAAAGAGAATAACAATAAACATTAGAGGAAATGCAACATTTCAACAAGTGATTCTCGTCAAACTGTGTAGTCACATGTAGAAGAATGACTGGATCCTCATAATAAATATATATACATACATATATGTCTCTCTCTAGCTATCTCTCTAGCTATCTCTCTCTCTCACTGTGTGTGTGTGTGTGTGTGTGTGTGTGTGTGTGTGTGTGTGTGTGTGTGTGTGTGATGTTGAGATAATATCTCGCTATGTAGCTCTAGATGTCCTGTAGCTAGCTCACTATGTAGACTGGCCTTGAACTCAAAGCGATCTGCCCTTCTCTGTCTTTCAAGCATTGAAAATAAAGACACACACCCTCACACTCAGCTAAAAATATTGTATTTTATCATAAAAGAACACTTATAAAGTAATTCCAAATTCTTATAGCTGCTTAAAATTCACATTCTCAACAAAAGAAATTAGCCTGAAAGAATCCTGAATTCATTTTTCAGTAGATTTTAAGGCTGTCTAGATAACATCTATCAATTAATTATTGGAACATTCTCCCTCATTTGTAAATTTAGCACAATGTTCATAATGGTCTGTATTGATCCTGTTGTAAAATTTTCCCAGAAATTCACAGAATATTTTCTAAGATAAACATACACACAATACAGCAGTGAAAATGGCAATTTCTAAATTGGTTGAGAGATTGCTCTCTCAGAGAGGAGGTAGGTATGGGAGAGACAGTGAAAGGATAGGGAAGGGGGCACAGACAGAGATATTAATGACCAGATTTCTCAGAAACAAGGCATGAAAGTAATAATGTACTTATTGTTAAAAAAAAAAACAAGCACAACATATTCTGAAAATGTCAAAAGAATTCTCCATTTAAGATTGCTTGGATAAATTCTATTCAGTTACAGAAGAAGCCATATTCTGTGTGACCTTTCAGAGGCCCTGAAATCTATAAAATAAAGATTTTTATACCAAAGAACAAGATAACCACTGAATTTACAATATCAGCCTATCTGAAGTGCTTGGTTTAGCTCATAATTGTGTCCTATTCTTCACAGCCAGTCAAAGCAAACCAATATAACCCCAGGCCTTGGCCACAGTTCTAAACTTTTATATGACTTTACATTTTTTCTGCTGATAGAGTTTCATAGCAGAACTTTCTATAAAGCAGAGGTTCTCTTTAAAATTAATACATGGTATTAGATAGAGGATTTTATTACTGTCTGAATTATAACAAACAGCTTTGAGTCAAAAAACAGAGAATAAATATATTAATACATCAATTTAAATTAAAACTGTTTTCGCTTTGCAGATTTATTCCTATACCTTGCTGATGAAATCATGGATTTCTTCAATTCATTAATTTCCTTAGAAGTGAAATATTTACAGCTAACCATTCTGATATCTAAAAAGATGAAATTTTATTTTCACAGAATAAATTATACCATGAAAAGTAATTTTAAAACAATGAAAAATATTGGCCACTCCCTATATAAAAAAATGCATCATTCAATGACTTATGCATATCATCTCATTAATTTTCCCTCTAAGAGATTTTATATTATTATCAATATTTAGAGGTGAGAACAATGAGCAGAAGTTAAAAAAAAATCTACCTATGCTTACATGTATATCTGAAATCAAGAAAATAAATCAGAACCTGTACTTCTATTCATTAATTTATACTGCATCTCAATAAAAATATTGGTTATTCTGTGCAACAGAATGTCAATGCTAATGAGGCATCTGAAAGATACTTAGATATTTGCTTTAGTCTCTAGTGGCTATAAAATAGCTTTGTTGATTGGACATTTGGTATTTTACATATGCATATCTTGTACTTAAACCTTCTCCTGTATCATCAACTTCCAAATACTATCTGACAGACAGTAAATAAATCATTAGTCAGTAAACAAATACATGAATGAGTTAACAGTAGATTTCTTTCATCTACGTGGCCTCAAAAACATGATTAACACATATGAAATGCCAGAAGTAGGTTACAAAAAACACTAAGTAATCATCCCCGAAATATAGCACTCAACAATTTAAAATTTTTCTTCATGAACATTCATGCACACCATCTAATCTTTAAAATGCCTTGAGGAATATGTTACCATCTGCAATAAAAAAAGTTTCATAAAGTTTCATCTTTCGCAATGTATTTAGGAAGGGGCAGGACCTCCACTCAAACCCACGTTTCCTGACTGTTAATTTGGTCACTCTCTACTGCATATACTCTACAAGAAACACACATTATAACTTAATTTGGACTCATTATCTTGAAAACTGTAACCAAAAGAAACATATGGTACAAAAAAAAATCACCTTAAATTGCTTATAAAAATAACTCATATATGCTTTAAATGGAAAAAAAGGTGTCTTTTTCCATTGATGTGAAATACACTCTGTGTGTGTGTGTGTGTGTGTGTGTGTGTGTGTGTGTGTGTGTGTACATGCAAAAGAATTGGGCTTACAGTTTCATAACATTACAGTCCATGACAACAGAGAAGAGGTATGGAAGAGCTAAGAGTTCACATCTTGATCCACAAGCAAGAGGTGGAGAGACCCTAGGAATGATGCCAGTCTTTGGAAACCTTAAAGCTAGACCCCAGTGACACATTTTCTCCAACAAGGGCATGCCCCTAATCCTTCCCAAACAGTTCCATCAAAGGTGGACCAAGAATTTAAACATATGAGCTTATGGGGACCATTCTCTTTCAAGCCATCACAAAAATTATTTTAAAAAAGCACAATTGTTCTTTATGTCAAAATACATGAGAATATCCTGCTTATTACATACTAACACCAACTATGAGTAAGAAAGCTCTGGTAATCAAACTTTGATACATCATAGGATAATTTTGAGATGATCCTAATTTTAGAACCAAGAGAGTGGAAAAATTATCACAATATATTGCATAATTTTTTTAATAAAAGAGATATTTTTAATTTAATTTAATTTTACAATATAATTTAATTATACATATCAGCCATGGATTCCCTTGTTCTCCCCCCTCCTGCCCCCCTCCCCTTCCCCCAAGCCCAGCCCCCCATTCCCCTCTCCTCCAGGACAGACTCCCCGAGGATTGAGATCAACCTGGTTGACTCAGTCCAGGCAGGCCCAGTCCCTTCCTCCCAGGCTGAGATATTCTTAAAAGTATTACTTAGACAAATGTATAATACTGAAATTAATCTTATCAATTGCTTCTGATTTATTGAATTTTGTCAGTATACATTAGTGTATAATAATAATATAATAATATTAAATATTTCAATAAAATCAGTTAGATTAAAACCCATTTTCTTAAATCATTAATCCATGTAATTCTTTACAAAAACAGCTCTGGTATAAAATCTACTACATTCATCTGGGGTGGAACGAAAGTAGTCAAAGTAGTGAAAGTAGTGAACAGAAAACGACGCATGTTACTAGTCAGAACAAAGCCTATAAACTCTTAGGATGAGTTTTCCTAAATGCTAACACTCTTTTGTTTCCTAAGCATGTCGAATTAGAGTACACACATTTTTGGGGTTTAGAGATCAAAGAAGCTACATGTGATACTGCATCTGAAAAAAAAAATAACAATAGAGTCAAATGGAAATTGTGTGTAAAACATGTGTGTGCACACCTCCACTCATTTCCATACAAATTTATAGACATAAAGTTCACTAAAGCCATATGAAAGGAGAGAAAATGATATATATTTTTATTTATGTAAACTCTTTTTAAAAAAGAAGTATCAGATACCCAGGTTCCAAGAATTTGGCCAGGAATCATTAATGAGGCAATAGCCAAAACACTATGGATTTTATATATCTCACAAAACTGCTTAATTTACTATGCAATCAATTATAGTTTCAAGCACTGTATTTCAAAATAGGTTGCTAATTTCAAAACACTAATTCATACATTTTCATAATAAATACATGAAATGTTAGACACATGTGAACTTTAGTGTACCAGTATTCATAGTCTAGCAATGACGAAACAATTTTCATGGATATTAACAAATTTGGGCGAAAGAATACTTGTGGAGTCATTTTAAAGTTCTAAATATACTAAATTCTATTAATATTCTAATAATAATTTGACTTTCAAAAAGCATTGTCATATGAAACATATTGATTTGGAGGGCATCTATTCATTTGAGATAAAGAATATGCTTTCTAAAGCTTATTTTCTAAAGTATTCCTTAGTCTGAGCTAACATGCTTTCCAATAAAATGTATCACACACATGCAAACACACACACACACACACACACACACACACACACACACACACACACACACACAAATAGGAGAGACAATTCACATTAACATGAAACTTCCTCCCTGATTATGATTCTGTTATCAAAACTTATTTAATCTCTTCCAAATATCATATGCATGGAATAATATCCTGTATATTTCTTGTAATTTGTGTTATATTTCTTTCAAGAAGTAAGTGTATGGTGTGATTTTAAAAATAAATTGCATTTCTGTGGGATGTTCAGCTTGTGATACTATTCATTTTTGTTTAGTCATTTCTACCATCTTTTTATTTTAGTTAGTCTTCCTTCAGGCTAGAAGTGTTTTTGATCAAATATTAGCTTTTTATTTCATCAGTTTGCTCCTTGAGTCTGTTTGCATTTCCAGTGTCTGTCATCATATATTTACTACTTTCTCCTTTCTGTTGACCTAGTTATAACTCACTCCTATTCCATACTGAGTTGAAAAGTAAGAATGATTCACTGGACTTCTGTTTTTGTTTGTTTGTTGGCTTGTTTGTTTCAAGTTGAACCAGCTATTGGTTGGGCACTCCCATGACCTCTGAGAGACCATTGACCCAGCATATATTGCAGGCAGAACAGGTCATGGGTCAAAGGCTCTGTGACTGGGTTGGTGTCCCAGTCCCACTACTGGATGCTTTTCATGGCTACAGAAGTGGCCAGTTCCAGATCTATATCCACCATTGCTATGAGTCCTTGCAGGGGTCACACTCATAGGTTCCAGGAAATTTCCACTTAGCCAGGTTTCCACATACCCCCTCTAAATGATCCCCAATTCCATTCGTCTCTCCATGTTCTCTCCTCCTAAATCTCTCCCTCCCCAACTAGATCCTTTCCATTCCCATCCACACCTGCCCCCAATCCACCCTCCAGATTTGTTCCATGAGTCTACCCTCGAGCCCTCCTTGTTACTTATCACATCTGGGTCTGTGGATTATAGCATGACTACCCTTTACTTAGCAGCTAATATCAACTTATAAGTGAATATATATCATGTTTGTCTTGCTAGGTCTGGGATTTTTTTTTTTTTTTTGCTCAGAACGATTGTTCTTCTAGTTCCATCCATTTGCCTGCAAATGTCCTCATGTCATTTTTCACAGCTAAGTAGTACTTCACTGTGTAAATGTATCATTGTGTAAATGTACCGCATTTATTTATCCATACTTCAGTTGAGGTACATCTAGGTTGTTTCCAGTTTCTGGCTACTATGAATGAAGCAAGGATAATAATTTTCCCATTCTGTAGGCTGCTGTTTTGTTGTATTGATGGTTTTCTTTGCCCTGTAGAAGTTTTTCAGTTTTATGAGGTCCCATTTGTTAATTGTTGATCTAAGTATCTGTGATATCACTGTTTTGTATACAAAGTTGTCTCCTGTGTCTTTACATTTAAGGATATTCCCCACTTTCTCTTCTATCAGGTTCAGGGTGTCTGGTTTTATGTTGAGGTCTTTGATCCATATGGACTTAAGATTTTGCAGGGTGATAAGTATGGATCTATTTGCAATATTCTACATGCAGACATCAACTTAGGCCAGCACCATTCATTGAAGATGCCTTCTTTTTTTCATTGTGTCCTTTGAATTGTTTATAAAAAAGCAGGTGTCCATAGTTATATGGACTTATGCCTGGGTCTTTTGATTGATGCCATTGATCAATCTGTTTGTTTTTATGCCAATATCACACAGCTTTTATTACTTTAGCTCTGTAGTACAGCTTGAAATCAGAAATGGTGATACCTGGAGAGGTTCTTTTATTGTCCATGATTGTTTTAGCTATCTTGGGGTTTTGTATTGTCCTCTAGAGGTCTGTAAGAATTACATTGGACTTTTGATGTGAATCTGTAGATTCTTTTTAGTAGGATGAGCATTTTTACTACGTTAATCCTACTGATCCATGAGCATGGGAGATCTTTCCCTCTTCTGCTCTCTTCTTCAATGTGTGTCTTCAAAGGCTTGAAGTTCTTGTCATACAAGATTTCACTTGCTTGGTCAGGGTTACCCAAGATATGTTATTTTGTTTGTGACTATTGTCAAGTGTGTTGTTTCCCAGATTTCTTTCTCAGTCTGTTTCTCCTTTGTATATAAGATGGATATTATTTCTTTTTGAGTTAATCTTGTGTCCAGCCACTTCTCTGAAGGTGTTTATCAGCTGCAGGAATTTCCCGATAGAATTGTTGGATTTGTTTATGTGTGGTCATATCATCTGCAAATATTGATAATTTGACTTCAGCCCTTCCAACTTTATCCCCTGATCTCTTTCAGTTGTCTTATTGTTGTATCTATGACTTTTAGTACTATATTGAATAGACAGGCATAGAGTGGACATCCTTGTCCTATTCCTGATTTTAGTGAAATTGCTTTGAGTTTCTCTCCATTTACAGTGATGTTGGCTATAGCTTTGATGTAAATAGCCTTTATAATGTTTACACATGTCTCTTGTATCTTTAATCTTTCCAAGACTTTTATCATGAAGGGGTGTTGGATTTTGTCAAAGGCTTTTTCAGCATCTAATGAGATGATCATGTATTTTTTTTCTTTCAGTTTGTTTATATGATGGATTATATTGACAGATGTTCATTTATTGAACCATCCCTACATCTCTGGTGCTAGATGCTAGATGTTCTTTTGGTTGAGAACTTGGATTATGTTTGCCAGTATTTATTGAGTATATTTGAGTATATAATCTATGTTCATAAGGGAAATTGGTCTGTAATTCTTTTTTGTTGACTTTTGGTGTTTTGGGTATCAGGATGTCTGTGGCCTCATAAAATGAATTCGGAAATGTTCATTTTGTTTCTATTTTATGGAATAATTTGAGGAGTATTGGTGTTAGCTCTTCTTTGAAAGTCTGGTAGAATTCTGAGTTAAAACTGCCTGGCCCTGGGCTTTATTTGTTTGGAGATTTTAGTGACTGATTGTTTCTATTTCCTTCAGAGTTATAGGTCTATTTAAGTTGTTTATCTGTTCTTGATTTAACTTTGAAAAATAATATCTATTAAGGAATTATTAATTTCTTTTGGATTTTCGAACTTTGTGAAAAATAGATTGTTAAAGTATGACGTGGTGATTCTTTCAATTTCCTCAGTGTCTATTGTTATGTCCTCCTCCCCCATTCATTTCTGATTTTGTTAATTTGGCATTCTCTCTCTGTCTTTTTGTCACTTTGGATAACTGTGTGGCCTCTGATCTAGAGGAGAGTCTCTACACATGTAGGAGGCCGGGCTTCTGGCAGAAGTGGCCTGGCCTGTTGTTAGGCAGAGGGTGTCTGCCCAAGGGAACACAGAGATAGATTAATTCTTTGAGCTGTTAGTTTCTTTCTAACAAAATCCAATACTATGAATTTCCCATTAAGGGATAGTTTACCTGCATACTTGTTAACATTTCACATTTCCAAAATTCAATTACTTCCAACTCTTGAGATTTCTATAGATTACATAGACATAGTTCAGTACCCAAATATCTGAGGCTATTCCGGAAGTATTTCAGATTTATTTCTGTTTAGTTGTCTAGAGAACATATTTTCTTTGATCTTTATCCTTTTGAATATATTAAAGCTCATTTATGTGATAAAAGTGAAATTGATAATGACTATTCCATATACCATAAAGAGTGTGTATTCTATTGTTGTTTAGGTGGTATTTCAATAGACTGATTTCTGTGGTACTATGTTCTCTTTTCTCCTTTAGTCATTTCTACCATCTTGATTTTTTTCCTTGGCCAGTCCCCCTACAAGTTTATTAACTTGAATGTTTTTAATCAAACATTAACTTTAATTTATATTAACCTAATGTCATTTATGTCAATTGGTTGATTGCTTTGCTTACAACTTATTTATCCTTAGTGATTTTTTCATCTACTTGTTTTGTTAATCGGTGAGTCAGGAATATTTCATTATTTAATTATAACCATATGTATTCTATTTATTTACTTTTGTATTGTTTCAATTTTGTTTTATATATTTTAAATATATGTTGATAGGTACATGTTTATTAACATTCTTCTTGGATCACGGACATCTTTCAAAATGGAGTCTTGTATAATTATTTAATTATTCTCCTTAACCCAGTTTTTATACATTATTGGAAGTTAACAATATGAATATAGCTAATATTGTTTTCCTTGTGGTTGATACTTCAAACTTTACCATTCCTTTTTTATTTTACTTTCAGTTTATCTACATTCACACACTCACATGTGCGCGCACACACTTATTTCTTTTTTTCCCTTCCTTCCTTTCTTTCTTTCTTTCTTTCTTTCTTTCTTTCTTTCTTTCTTTCTTTCTTTCTTTCTTTCTTTCTTTCTTTCTTTGTTTTGAGACAGTGTTTCTCTGTGTAGCCCTGGTGGCAATCCTGGAACTCCATTTGTAGACCAGGCTGGCCTTGAACTCACAGAAATCTGCCTTCCTCTACCATCTGAGCTCTGGGATAAAAGGTGTGTACCACCACCACCTGGCACACAAGTATTTCTTACAGGAGGTATCTCCTCCAGATGTTGATTTTAGTACTTGTTTGGTCATTCATTCTTTAAATTCATTATACTTAGGATACTTTAATTTAATGTGATTGTTGACAGTATGAAGTTAAAAATCTACCATCTTGATGCTTTTTACTGCTTGCTCCATCTTTGTTTCTTTATCCTTCTTTTCTGCTTTTTTATCCTTAGTTGAAAACTTTTCCTGATTCTTTAGCTTGGATTTTTAATTAGGGGTTAAGTTATATACATTTACTTCATTATTTTTCAGACCATATCATGATACTTTGTAGGCACTGTGAGAATGTGTTAATGCTGTGTTGACTCCTTTTGTTGTCAATTTGAGATAAGCTAGTATTATCTGGGGAAAAAAAGAACCTCAAAAGAATCTCTCCATCAGATGACCGGTAGGCAAGACTGTATGTTTCTTGATTATGTAGAAGGGCTCACTCCACTGGGAATAGTACCATCCACAGTCCAGTGGTCATGAGGTAATTAGAAAGCAAACTGAAGGAGCCAGAAGAAGCAAGCCAATAAGGAGCATTCCTCCATGCCTTCTGCTTCAGGTTCTGTCTCAAGGTTTCTGCCTTGAAGTCTTCCCATGACTTCCCTCTATAAAGAGCTTTAATGTGGAAGTATAAACCAAATAAACCCTTTCCTCCCAATTTTCTTTTCATCATAGTGTCTTTATTGCTGCAATATAAGACAAATAAATATAATGCTATACTACAACTCTTTCATCCACCAACCAACCACTTTTGCTATTTTCATGATACTTTTACATATTTGGTAAACAAATATTACTACTGAAACATTTTTGCTTTTTTATATAATTGTTCATCTATTTGTTTTACATCTGAAAAGCAGCCTCCCTCCCCATCCTCCCCTTCCAGTCCCTCTCTCCCATTCCCCCCACATGCTTCCATCCCCCAATCCCCTCCTCTTCCATCTGCATCCAGAAAAGGACAGGTCTCTCATGAGTATCAATAAAGCATGACTTATCAAATTGCAATAAGACAGCTCAGCCGTTAGAGGCTAGGGTCACAACCAAAACATTTTGCTTTTCAATTTTTAAAAACATATTGCCTGTGTATGTCAAAGTGGTGTGAGTGTGTGTGTGTGTGTGTGTGTGTGTGTGTGTGTGTGTGTGTGTGTGTTAAGCAAATGCATGCAATTGAAAGTCAGAAGACAATTGCCAGGATGGCAATTTTCTTCTACCACGTGCATCCTGGTGTTGGAATTCAGGTAGTCAGGCTTGGTGTCAAGTACCATTTCCAGGCCCTACACTTTGTTTAGATCATTGGTTGTTAAATTACAAAGAAAAGAAAAGGAATTTCTTTTTTACTTTTATTCATTCATTTTCAGTACCATTAATTTCTTTCTGTGTATGCATTTTTTTCAGGTATCACATTCACTATCTTTAAAAATCTTCATTGAACATTTGTTATAAATAATTTTACTAATATATGAATTTTTCCATGTTTAGCAGAAATAAAACACTCATTTCTGCTTTGCTGTGTTCTGTCTTGACAAGTATGCAATTTGGATTAGAACATTTTATTTCAGCACTTTAAGAATATCACACTTCTGACTTGAATCATTTCTTCTTCATGTAGTTGCATCTGTTTTTCCAAATATCTCAAAACTTTTCTTTGTGTCTTTGGTTTGTAGCAGATTAAATATTATATACCTTTATAGTCCTATAAATGGATTTACTTATTCTTTGAGCTATTTTAACCTGTGCTTTGGGCTTTTGTTGAGGTTTTTCTCATTAAATACTCATTAATTTTTCCATATTTACTTTGTCCAGTTCTTTGCTTTCTATTTCTTCAAATAGTGCTTTGGCTCTTTTCTCTGTTGCACCCTATTTCAGATTAGAATCACAGATATGAAACAAAAGGTGCCCTGGGACAACAAACATGCAAATTTATGTTGTGCCAGTATTTGGTGTGCTGTAATTTGTGTGCGTTTTAAGCTCCCCTTTCTCCTTTGGTCTTAAATTCCTGTTAATTTACATCCAAGCCGACTTTTTTTTTCCTTCACCCATGCGATGCATAGTGAAGTTATTCTGGCTTCTGCTACCATGGTCTTCACTGCTAGCTTTGCCATTTGATCTCTTCTTATGGATTCTGGCTCCCTACTGCAATTACCTATGGATACATGTATTGTCCACATTTTCATTTGTTTTAACCATTTTAATAATAGTTATTTTAAATGTTCTGCCTGATAGTGCTATTATGTAGGTCATATCTTGAGCTTGGTTGGATTCTTTTTATCCTGGCAATATTTCCATTTTCCTTTATTGCCATTTTCTACAGCTCATAAATTTTCTTTGAAGTTGAATGTCTTGTGCAGAACATTAGAGACTGAGTAAATAGTTTTTATGCCTTTAGATGAGAGTGGTTGCCCTTTGGCTAGTGCTGGGGCTTGAATCCATCTCCTCAGCAATCGAGCAAGGTTTGGGATTTGTTCTTACCAAGGTTTCTCTTACTATCCAGGCTTCAAGTACCTCTTCTATAGTCTTGTCTATGGAGTGAACAGTAGAAGGACAGAGGTTTTCCCCAATATCTATTCTATTCTCAAATTCAAGAGTTCCTTTTGACTGTATTTCAAAGGTCTCCCTGCATGCTCTTTATCTCTCCATGCTTCTTGCTTATTTTTTGAAGTTTGTTAGTCTGGTTGCTCGAGGATTCCTCTGATATGTATACCTTGTTGTTCTCATTAACCCTAAATCTTCAATGAGATCCTAAGTCTAGAATTGCTGGAATTCAGAGAATTCTAATACTTCCTCCAATCTGCTTCTAGAGCTAAGCGATATTCTTGCCCTTTCCTTACACAGGTGATGTGTTCAGTCACTCTCCTTGTTAGTTTTCAATTTTGATATCATACCATGGCTCACTTCCTTATTGCTGGCATTGGTAAGTTATCTCTGAAGAAGACCATTGGTTGTGTTTTCTTCCTTTCTCTAATGCTGTGCCTATTCTATACCCAGGGAGGACTGCAGAGAAAAGCCAGAAATTAGTGAAAATTCCATATCTATGTGCAGCAAACATGGAAGGAAAATGTTTTTGATAGTCCATAACTGGCTTCATCACCTAGAGTAACAATTAATTCAATTTTTAGTATCATCTATTGGCATCTACCCCATGCATACAAGCATAAACTAAGTCATCTTTCATGATAGCCTATCAAGAGTTCAGATTTCTAAGGAAACTGAGGAGACTGAATCTGCAAAACACTGTGATTGTTGAATTATTTTTCAAAAATTGGGAATTAAGATACTTATAATTTCTGTATCCAAAAGGATGCTCTAGGTTTCTTGTTAGGTATAGCAATAGTATATAGCATCCTATTCCTTTAAATGAAAACATGATGAGATCCTTCCTGTTAAGTTCAACAGAAATAAAAGCAATGACTAAAACAAATAAAAATAAAACTTATAATAAGGGTTTGAGTCTGGCTAAATAATAATAAACACTTTTATGCTCACTAGTTTGCCTACCCTAGGTAATTGGCAAAATAACCACAGAAATTTTACATACTATTTATCATAGGTCATGGAATATATTTGAGACATTACAAGATTAAAAAACAAATACACTGACTTTTAAGAAAGTGCATTTTATGTGGAAATAGAAGTGACATAAATATTTTATTTAGTGTTTTAATATTCATACATGCACATAATGTGTTTGGATCCAGTGTATCTACGCATTCCCTCCCATTCAGTCCTCCTCAATCCTCCCCAACAATGCTCTTCTAACTTGATGTGTTCTGTCTTTTAATATAATACCAAATGAAGCCACTTACTGCTGCCTGTATGTGCATGGCTGGGGGACCACCTACTGGAGCATGGGTAGTCTTTCAGGGCCCTCAACCCTGAAAAAAATGGGACTCTTCTTCTCCCAGTAACCACCAGCTGTCACTGGCTCTTGAAACAAAAGAGATGTCATGAGATCTTTCTCCAGAAATCCTGAGATTTTTGGCTGTCTTGATTTTGTGCTGTCATGTGCATACAGTTCCAACTACTGTGATGTCAGGTGTTAGACTGTAGTAACATGACAGAAGCAGTTATCTAGAATTTTATGCTTTAGAAAATGCTGGAGCATATCATAAAACATGAATTAGAAAGCTATCATAAAATATGAATAATTGGGCTACAAATATATTATCACAATTATTAGAAAAATAATTTATCAAACTAAGCAGATTGATTTCCCTAACAAAGTTTCAAAAAAACAAAAATGGGCAATAATAATACATCATCCCCTAAATTGATTTTGGTGACAGTATTTTAACAGAGCGATAGATATGAAAGTAAAGCTGAGATATTTCTAACAGTTCTACAGGGGAGAGTTTATTTCATAACTCTTCCTGACACTATTTTCTTAGCTTTAGCTATAACTGTGTCGTATCATGCCATGTGAAAAGAATCCATTTTTATTTATTTGATTTCTCCCAGGCAAATTTGTGCTTGACTACTTCTACATAAGGAACCCTCACCACACTCAACCCCACCCCACCCCACCCCACCCTACCCCCCAAAAAACCACGGCTTTAAACTAAGATGTTACCTCTCTGGAGACAGTTGAAGAAAAGCAAATGACCCTAACCTCAGACCACCCTGTGGTAACAGAAATAGACACCAGACTCTGCAGCTTTATGGTATACATACCTCGATGGTAGCCAAAGCTCTATAACTGGATTTAAGACCTGCTCAACAAGATGCACCTCACCTGCAGTACTGGAAATCTAGCTAACTACCCAGAACTAGTGAAGCCATGGATGGTGGAAGAGAACCCACAACTACCACTTTAGTAAAGTAACATAATCTGTAACTATGTTCTAAATATTTGTACTAAGTTTAAACCTCACACCTCAGCAAGGAAACTTTTCTTTAACCAGTGAAGAACAGTACAAAAAAGCACAGCAAATCAAACTGCAGAGTTGTGGAGTCCAGTCACAAAGTATACATCTACAATACAACTCCTAAACCTATGGCTCAGGGATCATTGCAGAAGAGGGAGCAGAAAGATTGTAAGAGCCAGAGGAACAGGGAGTTTGACATGGGATTGTGTGTCCCACCCACAAGTTTCACCAACATGAATGCCTACCCATGAGTTGAACAAGGACAATAACAATAGACTTATTCACATAAATATGGAAAGCCAAAGAGGTGCCAACACTATACAAAGAACTACAGGTAACTAATGCTGAGAGCAGGAAAAAAAATAGTATTCTTTTGAGGAGCACACAACCTGATTATCCAACAACAAAGTATCAGCCCTGAAAACATACATACAAGTAACATACAGCATGAGCAGATTATATTGACATATTTAGGAGTGTGTGTGTGTAGGGATGTATTTAAAAGTGAGTGAGTGTGTGTGTGTGTGTGTGTGTGTGTGTGTGCGCATGTGTGTGTAAAAAGAGGTAATAAAGAGGCCATAATTTGAAGAGAATAAGGAGGAGTATGTGGGAGGGTTTAGAGGAAAGAAAAAGAAGCAGAAAATGATATAATTATATCAAATCTCAAAAATCTAAAAGCAATTATTAAATATTGCTAAAAATTAAAAAAAAACTCATATCTAAGAAAAGCAGCAAACCTTCCCATTCTTCCAGTAACAAAAACCCTTTCATTTTCCCTTATCCTTAGCTACAGAATCCCAGCTTTATACCAGTGTTCTCTGGCCATTTCATTGCTGAGTCTTATCTTCTGATCATGGTATAGCCAAATCTTGAGACAGCTCTCAAGTTAAGTAAAGTTAGCTGTTGAGGTAGTCTGAATTCTCATCTTTTATTACTTGTACAGATTTAACTTTTGTACTAAGTGTTTGTGTTTTGGGTTATGTAAGTCATACATCATTCAAAAAACTTTACATAGAGACCCAGTATTAGCTGACATTTGAAGTGTTACTCACTTGTGAAATATTTTCCTAATTAAATATACTCAATCTATTAAATAAGGGTTTCTGTGAATGCCATGCAGTTTCTATTTGGAAACCATTTTTAATATTCAAGTATTTCAAAAATTGATATAGGTTTAAGAAACCACTTTAAGACATCATTATTGGCAAAGTGTTTTAGATAAGAGTTCAAAAGCACAAATACTTAAATTCACCTCTCTCCCTGCAAGACCATATGTTTATTTTTTTAGAGTCACCTAGTCTATGTTAATTTTATAGCATTAAAAAATAACCTATTCCTTATCTGATTACTGGCCATCTCTACCTGAATGTCCAACATGTAATTTAGGCCAAACACTTCTACATAAATACATTGTCTTTCCAGAAACCTTTGTTCTGTTAGAGGATTCTAAAGCTAAAGGAACATCAACAGGCCAGAAAACAGAAAGGAATTGGAGATTATCCTTATCCTTCATCTTCTGTCTGGCAACTAGGTATCGAATACATAAATTATCTGAGCAATATAGCCATAACTTAATTTCTGTCCAATAGTAATATGGTAATATTGTCTCCCATTTCTGACATGCACTATTTCAGTAGACTCCCCACTTCAACTAAGTTCTTCAAATTTTATGTAAACAATCCATCTTCCACTGGCACATAACCAATTTAAAATGTAAATCTCCCAAGCCATCCCAAGCACTCAACTGATGGCTTTAGAGAAATCCACTGTTTATGAAACAGTGCTATGTACTAAATGTGGAATGTCCCGCCCCCCCCCCCAATTTATCTGTTTAAACATTTATGTTCTAGCTGGTAGTTCTCTTTTGAGAGAGTTTGAAACCTTCAGATATTGAACTCTAACTGGAGGAAGTTGGTCACCAAAGGTAGATCCTTGGATGTACATTACCATTGCCTCTTCCCTGTTACACTCTCTCTGCTTCCAAGCTGGCTTAGATGTGACCAAGTGGTTGTCATGCACTCCCTTATAACGCAGCCTGCTGCTACCTTGCTCCCTTTGCCCTGGACAGCACAGCCTGCTGCCCTTTTGACTCCTTTGCCCTGGGGAATTATATCTCTTAAAATTAGAGCAAATACTACAATTAATAAATAGAATTCATAATATAGTATTTCAGTTACCTTTAGCCTACTGGCTATGGGTACGTTAGGACTTCTGTTGGTCTTTTCTGTGTCAAACACACAGGTTGCAAGCCCAGCGCCACTTTGAGATCTTTGGCAGCAGTTAACTCTGCAGCTTACACAATTGAGCCTGTATGATAATGAGTATTCAGAGATGGGTAATGCCTAGGGGGCACTCACCAACCTAAGACAGAGCACCTGTGTGACCTAGGCAGGAGTCTCCATGATGGGTAAGGTGACCTGCTGATGTCCCACACAACATAAGTCAGAAGCTCATTTTTTTTAGTAAAAGGGGGACCTGTAGGGCTCTGGCCCCTGTTTTGGGTAACTGTTGCCTTGCTTGCTGACCTTGACCTTGATATCCTCCCTATGCTAATTCCCTGCCGGGTTCCACCCTCCTGAATGCTTAAGGGAAGTTCCTTGTCTGTGTATCCTGCATAATGGGCATTAACAGCTTAGATCCAAGATTGTAAAACATCAGTAGCAAACTTCTGCCATCCGGGGTTCTCCCATTGTGCTGTAAGACTGTATTTAAGACCTCCTCCCTCCTTCAATAAAAGGCATTCAACATTAAAAAGAATAATTTAGGATTTTCAAGTTTAGAAATGAAAAAGATTATGCAGATTATCCAATGAAAACCTTTCATTCTTTTTATTTCAAGATCTTGTTTTCTAGAGGCCAGAAGGCTAGACATAGTCTTAAAGCTTAAGACTCAGCTCCAGAATTCTTGTTATCCTTTTATTTCTTTGGTCTCACTATATAGGCAAAGTTGGCCTCAAACTCAAATCCTTGCCTCTGCTGCCTACTGCAAGGACAGTTTGGGGACATTCAAACAAAACTCAAGATGTAAGTCAGGCCATATTTCTTACTGTACTTAAGGATTCTCAAAAGCTAACATGCGTTTTAAATTCTACCCTTTGAGTTGTAAGAGTGAGGTCCCTATTTTCTTTCATGATGTGAATTGTTCTCAGTGTTGAAGCCATTCACAGACCCTTGCCTCAGGGTCATCTCACAAAATGACATCTTTCTACTTCAGAGCAAGGAGAACACTACTTTTTATGAAGGGTCTTCTCATGCGTTTGAGGGCCTGTCTGAGTAGGATAACCTCAAACAAGGTAAACTCCACTATTATTAATTCAAAATCAGATGGGCTTGGTAGCTCATGCCTCTAAGCCTAGTACTGAGAGGCAGAGGTAAGAAGTTTGGTACCAGTTTCAGAGCAGCTTGGGCTACAAACCAGGCTAGCTAAGGTTACAGGTGAGACCTCATCTCAACAACAAAAAAGTTAATGCCAAAGCATTAGTTGCCAAATAACTCTTCTTTCAACCACATACTCCAACCTAATCACAAGTAACAACCACAGTATGTCTTCACAGTCACCAGTCTGCTCATATTCAATGGATAACTTCAGGCATGGGACATTTGGGACTAGCTTAGAAATTCATGTATCACTGTTGGTTAGTGGGTGATCCTTTGGTTATATAAACTGAAAGCTTGGGTGCCTACTGTAGCAGCAGTGTAGTGCACTCTGAGTTCTAAAGCACTGGAAGTCTATCAGAGGCACTGCCTTCTTTTCAGACTTAGGACTGTCACTTGCAAATTGGCAATTGCCAAGAATGTAAAATTATTGAATGTCAAGGTCTCCTGCTTGTCCCCCTCCTTGCAAGATCCTGGCCTCATGTGCTTCTTACCTTGATAACTATTTGATTTACAAACATAGGTTGAGGTATTTTTAAATTATTTTCATTTAATTTGTAGCACTTTAACTTACTGTTTTAAATGTCATATAGCTTTTCTAGTGGTCATCTCAAGGAATGAGTTCTGCAACAAGGTGACCCACTATTACAGAAACACAAAGGCTTCTGGCATTTGATGAGGTTTCATTCACAAATGGTAACACCAATTCACAAGCTCTAGAAAACCAACAATAGCACAGCTAACGACACAACTCAAAAGACAGTTATTTTATTTTAATGAGTGAAATCTGTAAGATAAAAAATTAGATTTTAAAATGACCATTTGTTAATAAGCAGACATAAATTTGATTGATAATATCACACAACACCAAGGACATTAACTAAATTTGCATGGATTGTATGTTTTTATGTATCAAAAAGAGATGGTCAGCCTGGTTAATATGATGTTCACATCACTAAACCTATGTTAAGCTTACATGTATGTTACAACAATTAAGGAGAAAAGAGGCCTTGAATTTGAAAGAGAGCAAGGTATGAGCATTAAGGGAAGGTTTGGAGGGAGGAAATGATGTAACTATAATATAATCTCAAAAAATCTTAAAAACTGTGTTAATCATTAGCATAGAAACCAAAAATATGTTTTTGTTCATCTGCCTGGTGAACATATTGTTCATCCTCATATTTTAAGCATTTAGCTGATACTACTGTCTGAGCATTATTAGCCAGTTTTGACTCAAACTATGGACTTTGAAGAGGCAGCATTGGCAGCATTTGGGAACTTTCCTGAAATTAACATTTCAAAGCACTGCACACATAGAACTGATGAATAAGAATCTTGAAGGGGTGACAGTGAAGAATCTATTGGCCCATCTTTTGGGGTGTTTCTTATGCATTCTAAAGTTGGGAACTATCTAACTTGCTTTTCCTTGACTGCAGCAGGCATTTCAGTTTTAATCATAAAGACATATTAAAACATATTTGTGAGTTTTGCCCTTATTTATATTTCTGTCCATGTACGAATTCATCAAAACACTATCTCATAAGTTTGCTTCACACTTGAACAACCATCTAAGACATAGAGAAGCAAAGGGCCCAGGACTTAATATACACTCAAGTGTTATTTCTCATTTCCACACTGTTGTTGAAGGCCATAAATCCCAAGAGCATGCCAACAAGTAAACGATAATCAAAAATAGTAGGACTTCAATGGGGCAGTCAAGAATTTTAAAGGGGAATTTTAAAACACAGTAATAGGCACAGGTTTCAGTCATAAATGAATAACACAGAATAGGACCATAAGCCCTAAATGATATTCATAACAAATAAAAAAAAAATAGTCAAACTTTCAAAACTCTAAGTGCAGAAGTAGAATGCTTAAAGTTCCTCTAAAAGAAATATAACTGTGGATTTATTAATACTAATACAACTTGGCCATTTAATATGTTTAAATCACTTTATTAAATCAATATAAAAAGTTAAAGTTTAACACAAAATTCAAAATATTTATAAAATTGCAAATATAAAAGACAGAAAACCTCAATGGTATGGTGGCACATTCCTGTGATAGCCACATTGAGATGAGACAGGAGGGCCAGGAAATTCTGTTTACTCTTTAGACATATAGATATTTTGTCTAAATTTAAATGCGCTCTTAGCTCATGTTCTTGGTCCCTTAAGCAGTGTCAGGTATGGTTTCCATCTCATGAAATAGGCCTCAATAAAACTAATAACAGAAGAAGGGGAGCTGGTTACTGCCAAAACATTGTGCCACTATTTCATCAGTATATCTTACAGGCAGGTCACTGTTGTAGGTGGTAAGGTATGTAGTGGGTCATACTGATGATTACCTAAGTCAAGAAGGGTGAAACTTCTAGTTGGGCACCTACCCAACTTCTCTGTGTTCAATAACTTAATTAAGTGATGTCTTCAGCCATATGGCCTTACCATCAGTTTGTGGAGATCAACCAAGAGCCTTGGAAGCAGAGTGTGCTATTTGGAGGGTCCCCAGGGATCTCTTTGGACAATGACTCAAGAAGGTGTAAGCCATTTCTGACACTGGAGGTTTTATTTGGTGGCATAAGATGTTTAGCTGGGGCATTGGTTCCATGATTATATGGTGACTCCATCAAGTCATTTCATATATGAACATATTTTAAGATGCTTCTACAGTAATAGATACAAGAAATGGAGTAAATGGTGTAATTATAGTATAAGCTCAAAAAATAAAACAAACATATATTTGCTTTATTATTACATATGAAAAATATTTTAATAAGAAAAATAAATGCACTTTTTGTCTGCTGATAGAGCTTTGAGGTAGAGTGATTCCCAATTGTTTATAGAACCCTGAATTCATGTCCCAGCACTGAAAATAAATGATAAACCAATAATTGCAAATTTTCAATGAGTCAGTATTCTAAAAGTATGAGTCATAAGTACTGTGTAAAATGCTGATAGCACCAAGCCATTACCCAGATAATAGAGTTCTTTCCTTAGTACTGTGTAAAAATTCACTCTCTGTAATAAGGGACATATTTTGGAAGGACAAATATGTAAAATTATTCTTTTTGCTAATAACAAAATTTAATATTTCTATCTCTTTTTGTGATAGTGACACCATTAGAGGGAAATACTGTTTTATACTACTGTGACAGAAGTTGCCAAGAAAACTACTAAGACATGCACGAATTACACTAAGGACAAATGAATCAAAATAGATAGAAGACTTTGTATTCAACAATATTAAAAGGAAACTTAAAAAATGACTACAAAATAACTGAAAATATGAGCTAGGCAACCCTGCCTCCACAATGAACAAATATGAGATGAAAGATGTGAAAGACAGAAAAACAAAGCAGTATATGCACTGTGGAGAGAGGAGGAACTGGAGACTCAAAATATAAAGACCATGAAATGAGAGAGGGCTGAGGTCAACAGTGGAACATGTTTGTTTCCCAGTAGGATTGGTGGGGTCGTGTGTGAACCAGAGTCCATGTTGGAGTCTGTGGTCCATGTTGCTGCCCCAGGCTGTGGTGAAGCCTGAGATCCATGTGAATGCTTGCATTCTGTGCCAAGGACTGAAGCCATATTGATATCCATGGGTCTTACTGCCATATTGATATCCATGGGTCTTACTGTCATATTGATGTGAATGGCCTATGCTGACCCATGAGGCCATAATGATGTCCTGGTCCATGCAGTCATTGAGGGCCATCTCTAGGTCTGTGGTCCTACTACAGCCAGAGTCTGTGTTGATATCAGTGTCCAGTGTTACTGCTTAAGGCCATGTGGACTTCTGTGGTCTCTGCTGCAGCCTGAAGCCATGTTGATGACCAAGGGCTGTGCCCCTGTCTGGGTTCATGGTCATACTGCATCTGGGAGCCATGTTCATGGTCTGAGCTATTGCTAGAAACCATATGGAATCCAACCATCCATGCTCCCACTGACTGTAAAGAGCAAGGAGGCTCCTTTTGCAGTGCTATTGATGACTGCAGATGTACAGGTGACAGGGAAGGATAGGAAAAACTTCTATGACAACCCCAACCCAACCCCCCAAAAGATAACAGCCTTAACAGAAGTCATCAAAGAGAACTCTAGAAAAGTGTGATAGGGATGCTGAAGTGTAACTCTTCACAGTTGATGGCTTCTGACCAGAGTGCAGGAGGGAAAGGACTCTGTCCTATTTAGGGGACAGGCCACTGACAACTGACCATGCTCCAGTGAGTATATAGATAACACAAATTGGACTTGCTTTTTTTTCTTTATTTTTCTATTAATTTTTTTTTAATTTTTATTTTGAGGGACACAGAGGGGTGGACATAGAGGGACTGGAAGGTGAGTATGATCAAGGTGCATAATGTGAAATTTCCAAAGAATCAATAAAAATATTATGTTAATGAAAAAATAAATATTTTAGACTCAGCATGAATATTCAACTAGTAAATGACATTTAAATGATGGATTGGTCTCCATTCCTTATAGAATTGAACTGAAGAATGGATATAATGGTCTCTACCCCTGGGATTGAAGAGAAATATATCAGGGACCAAATCAAATTTAGACATCCATATTTTAATCAAGTTATCAAAAATAGCTTTAAAAGTTTGCAGAATTTTAAATAAAAATGTGTTAAAAATAAAAAAAGGAAAGGAAGAACTGAAAATATTTGCATGCATCTTATTTCTATTAATTTATATATAATCTTTCTTTGGTTCACAATGAATATGCAGCAGTGTGTAGTTTTATATATATATGCCCCAGGACTGAATAAGATTAGCAAAAATAAAATAATAAAATAAATTATAATTAAAATGACCTAAGTTTATATTATTTAACTATATAGTCAAATCAAATTTAGACATCTACATTTTAATTGTTACCCAAAACAGCTTTAAAATGTATGAAAAAACTGTAAGATATTAAAAATCGATAATAAATATTTACAGCCAATTTATAAAATAATGCAAAAGAATAGACCTAATATAATCATGGTCTGTTTTTTAAATATTCTATAGATGTATGCAAGCTTACTCCTGTAAAGACTTTAACTTTCTTGGCTTACAATATTCTATAATAGCACCAAGAAAATGCAAATTCAAATGCTGTCATATTTTTTAATTCTGATTAAATATGATCATTCCTATATAAGGAGCTTACACATTTTTTAGAAAGTAAAAATTTTGCATCCCACAAAGCATATCATCAAATATGCCAGAAGAATGTTATCATATTGAAACAGCACTTTACAATAAATTTTGGAAGATATTATTTTAATTTCACTAATGCAGTAGTATAATCAGCCCACACATTCAATATAATTTTTCAAACCCAAAATTCACTCATCTCATCAGAGTGAAATAAATGTTTATTTGTAGGACATATAGAATAGCTAAATATCTTGAAGTACCTGGTAGTTGTAACAGTTTGATGTTAGAATTAACTACAAAATTAATCAGTGCTTTATAAATTGCCTCCACATATTTGGTAAGAATATACAGTATATTAGAATTATATATGAACTCCTGGGTTTCTTATTACTTGCTTCAAACAAATGCTTACACTAAACTTTGCTAATTAAATAAATGCTTCTGCAGACTATAACCTGTCACACTTCACAGTATGTTTTCTAATCAAGGAGACACTTTCAAGACTTTAAGGTTTTAACAGTGGAAGAAAACTGAGTATTAAGGAAAGATGGGCAATGTGCAAGACAGATACTCATGAGCATTAGTTTATGTCTGTGGCTTTGAGGGGGATAAGCAAAATGAGCCTGCTCTTAGATCTCATCAGCTTTCTCAGAGAGTGTTGCCATGAATTTTTATGCCTAATGTTCTAATTCCTTTCTTAAAAATTGCAAATATCTGTTGAGTGCGATATTTGTTTAAACCAACCACTGATAACACACCAAAATGCATTTTATTTTTTGAAAGCTTAGTAAAGGAGTCTATGACATCATGGTAGACCCATGAGCCAGCACACAGGGTAGATGTCTAGAAGCCTGAAGCAAGCAGCCTAATCAGATGCTGCAGTGCTCATCTTGACCTCAATTTTATCCATACAAATATCTTTCCATCAATATGTGAAAACAGATGCTTCATTAATATCTGCTCCAATTGCATTTTACTTTTAGATACATTTCCACAAACCAAAGCAATTCTAACATGCTATTTAGATGGGATTAAGCATTTTCTTTCTTTTTCTTTTTTTTTTTTTTTTTGGTAATTTGTTTTATTCATTTTACAAACCAAGCACAGATTCCCCTCTCATCCCTCCTCCTGCTTCCCTCCAGCCTCTCCCCACCCTAAGATCCACTCCCCATCTCCTCCTCCAAAAGGATAATGCATCCCATTGGGGAGTCAACAAAGCCAGGTTCCTTCAGTCGAGGCAGGACCAAACCCCCTCCCCTCTGCATCAAGGCTGAGCAAGGCAGGTATCCTAACATTAAAAAATTATAGTTCATAACTGAGCATTTCCAGAGAGATTAGTAAGATGAACAAGTGTATGTTATCTTAACACACAATTATTCACATACATATAAGATTTTCAAATGTAGAGTGATTACTACCATTTAATTTCTAGTACTTTAGGGACTTGATGGTCAAATATGTACATAAACACAGTAGCAACTGCTGTGTCTAGGTTACTTAGAACTTACAAGTTAATAGTACAGCATAAATATATAGTGATGATCAAAACAAAGTAAGTTATTATCTTAGAAAATATTAGTTCCTCCAAATAATAGCAGTTCTCAGATGAGTGTTTCCTCTGTTTTCATATTCCCACAATTTCTAACACACTATGGATAATACATTGTTTCTTTCTTAGTCATTACAAGTCTGCCCTTGGTAAAAGAGGAGTGTTTAAGGAGCTTCAAAATTCCAAAATGATATACTCAGACCATTGACAAAATAGTTCCACCCTTTGCATACAGGAGACAGTTGTGTAGCTGGGTTTGTCTGAGGGCCCCTTGGCAGTGGGATCAAGATCTATACCTGGTGCATGAGCTGGCTTTCTGGATCCTATTACCTATAGTTGGACACCTTGCTCACCCTTGATGCAAGAGGGAGGGGCTTGATGCTGCCTCAACTGAATGTACCAGGCTTTGCTGACTCCCCATGGGAGGACTTACCCTTTTGGAGGAAGGGATGGGCAGTGGGCCAGAGAGGAAGCAGGGAGTGAGGGGAGCAGGAGGAGGGATGAGACAGGGATCTGTGGTATGTAAAATGAATAAAAAAATTAAAAACAAAAACAAAACAGTTCCACCATTTTAATTTTTTAGATGTTTTATTTTCTGTTCATATATGCATATAGTATGTTTATATCCATTGCATTCTCTATATGTGTGCGATGTTGAACCATCTACTAGAGAATGGGCAGCTTCTCAGTTATTTGTCACTGAAGAAAATAAACTCTTTTTCTCCCAGTAGCCATTAACTTGCAATAGTTCCTAAGACGTGGTGGTGGTGGTGGGGGGGGATTTATGAGTGTTTCCCATACCCATGCTGGGATTTTGATTGGCTTAATCTTGCACAAACTTAGTGCATACAGAATTAGCCATTGTGAGTTCATGTGTACAACTGTACCTGTCATATCTGCCAAATATATTTCACTACAGACATCCACTCCCTATGACTCTTATATTTCCACTCTTCCTTGATTGTCTCTCAGTCATGATGGGAGAGGGTATGTTATAGGTGTCCCATGTAGTACTGAATCTTCTATATTCTCTTAACCCCAACACCTTGACTGGTCGTTGGTCTCTACATAAATTGCTATCTGCTACAAAGAGAAGTTTCCTAATACAGGATAAGAGATTACTAATATATGGCCCAAAATATAAGAACTTAGGGGGCAGTTTATTTCTATGTCCATTTAACAGACAATTAGTACATTGTTCTTTACAAATAAAAGCATATTGATGTTAAGGTCCATAGTTTTAGAAGCTTCTATGCGAGTGTTTTTTAATTTTTTTTTCATGTTTTGACTTGTCCTTTTCCCTCTCCTTCCTTCAGCTGTGCATTCACTGGGTGGTGGTAAATTTTCAGGTGCACTTTAAGCTGACAGAACACTATTGCATATATAGTTCATTATTAATCAACATGTCACTGTAGGGAAGTTAGATCTGTATCCTAACCATTAACGTATAAGCCTTAAAACTGTATTAAAAACATCAGGTTCATCCTTTGCTTGTAAAATAGCAAAACTTTAATGATAACTTATTCCTTTAAGGATCAATGCCTGATCCTGGAGAAAGAAATGTTCTCTTTTTTTTTTTTTTTTTGGTTTTTCGAGACAGGGTGTAGCTTTGCGCCTTTTCCTGGAACTCACTTGGTAGCCCAGGCTGGCCTCGAACTCACAGAGATCCGCCTGGCTCTGCCTCCCGAGTGCTGGGATTAAAGGCATGCACCACCACCACCCGGCGAAATGTTCTCTTTATCTCTCAACCATATGTTCTTCCTTGACATTGGAATAGGTGTTTTGTTGTTTTCTGTAAATTGTCCTTACTTTCTCCAAGGCAGTATCCTAGCTCCTCACAGATCTAAAGGAGGCAATCCCTCCTCCACTCCTCTGCCTGTTCAGGCTCAGTCAGTCCTACAGGCAATATCAGACTCTTCTTATTTTCTATCTTTACTCCCTGAATAGTCATGGTATATTAGGGGGAATCTATGTGATATTTACAATAATATTCTGATCATCTTAGTATTGCATCAGTTTCTATGAAACTTTGCTAAGATTTGTTCTTGTTGAGTGTTTTAGAAGTTGTGCTGAGTAAATCTCTGAGGGTGGTTTTTGTTTCAAGCTGTCCTGCTTCTTTTTGCTCTATTTACCAAAGGTCAGGGGGAACATATGGCCCCAGTGATTCGGAAGTTACCACAAGCAAGTGTATTCAGAGCATTGGGCACCCATCCCAAATGGAAGTCAATTTTCTCGCTTCAGTTGTTTTCCTACTGAGTACTTAAACTTTGGGATAATAGCCAACTTTGTGCTTCAATCTGCTCATCAAATGTTGAAACAATAGTTATCTCCACTTGCACAACAATTTCCCAACATATTAGTTTGCTGTCATTTAAAGCTGCAGAAAATAGAGCTATGCTTTATCAGCTGCAAGTCTAGGACAGGACACATTAGATCCTCCACTTACTCTAATTTCTATCACTGCTTTGGAGACTTATTCAAATGCTATGGTCCAGCTTTTTTTGTTTCACCTCTTAAAGCAATAGAGTCCCATGGTATGCAACAAATGTCATATGAAAAATAAAGTGCATATTTATCATGTGAAAAAATAATCCTACTTCCCTTGTAACAAGGCTTGCTAAAGCTCATCATTCTCCAGTGGCTCATTTCTTTTTCACAATACAGGTAGAAAGATTTTTTTGCTTAGAAAGTGAAACTATATTTCAATTCCTCATTTATTTATTAAAACTCTCCCTTGTACTATAATAATTTATTATATTGTTTATTATTTATTATTATGTTGTGTGTGTGGTGTACATGTGTCACACACGTGAATGCATGAGTGTAGGTATGTACGTATGTACAGGTCAGAGGTTAATATCTGGGGTGCATTCATCAACTACTCTGTAATTTACTTTTTCAGACAGGGTCTCTCAATGAATTTGGAACTTATCCATTTAGCAAGATGAGCTGGCAGCAAATTCCAGGGATGATATTGTGTCTGCCTCCCAACACCAGGATGACAGGTGAGAGCCATCATGCCTTACTTTTTACATTGGTGCTGGGAATCGAACTCCAGTCTTCAGACTTGCCCTGCAAGCACTTTGCTGGCAGCCATGTCTCCAGCTCCAAATTTTGGGATTCTAAACATTGGCAACTCATATATTCAAGTATAAAACAAACTTAAATACAAATAATAATATTTATAATAATAAAAAATATAGTTGGTCTTTATACACAAATACACACACACTATATCCAAAATATATCCAAAGATTATTGATTCATTGTTTTACCTCTGCAGGCAAATATCATCTTACTCAAACTGGAGGTGACATTATCGTCTTCGGCAAATTAATTTATTTCTAGCCCTTTCTTTGTCTGAAACAGCATGCATTCTGCGAGCCTATTAACATGCCTGCAGGTATTATTTCCATCATTATACTTCATTTCCTGTACTTATAACAGAGCTTTTAAAGATACATGAAGATGAAAAATGAATGTGTGACTTTGTTGTGTCTTTATTGTGCATTGTGCACAAAATCACCAAGTGCTGCCCCAGATTCTATCTGATATTAACTCCTTCCTAAAAGTATCCCAGCCTTTGCCATGCTCTGACACATTTGCTAACATAATCCACCTTACAAGAATATCCATAAATTTAAATATATCTAAAATCTACTCTAGTTAGCTTCAGAGGGAAAAATGTCTTCACTTCATAACTGTACCTGTATACTGCCCAAAGGAAGAAAATTAAATTAGTTGTCTACTTGCAAAATAATTTGAACATACATAGTTGCTGATCAGTCCTTTGTGGAGCAATATAAACATTCAAGCAAATATTAAGGACTTCGCACTCTCCCTTTCTTTCTGTCCCTAAATGATGGAACATTTTCAGGGAATAGAGGAGTGGGATTTGAGAGTTAGGTTTCTACTTAGTTTGAAACCCAGAATGCAAACCAATCACTGCATTTTGATTCTAGACTCTTAAAATCCAAATTCAGTTAACTAATTCAACCCAATGTAGGTTCATAAAGTATTACTTAACTTCATTTTGTAGCATTATGGATCAATACTTTAAGATTCCTTCTCTCCTTAGTCAGAATGGCTATCATCAAGAAACAAGTGTCACAAAATGTTGGCAAAGAAATGTGGAAGTGGGGGTGGGCAGGAACTCTTTTTCACTGTTGGTGGAACTGCATGCTTGTACAGCCTCTTTGAAAATCGCCATGACAAATAATAAAAAGCTAAAAGTAGATCTACCTATGACTCCATGATACCACTCTTTGGCATACACCCAAAGGGCTCAGTATGCCACAACAGAGAACATGTGCAGCCATGTTCAGGGCCACTCTCTTCACAACAGCAAGGAACTGGAAACAACCTAAATGCACTTCAACCAACAAATAGATAATGATAATGTGATATGTGTACGTAATGGAGTTCTACTGAGCTGTAAAACAAATTAAAAGTAATCATGAAATCTGCAGATAAATTGAAATAGAAAGTATTATGCTAACATATTCTCTCCTATTTGTAGATCCAAGCTCTGAATTTTTAAGTTTGGGTCTACAAGCTAAAAAAGCAACATCAGAAGTTTAAAAAGCAAAAGGAGACTGTGGCCCAGGACAGACTGAGCCCTATAAAGGAGGATAGTAGGACACAGGTACTATGAAGGGGAAATGGAAAAACTGAAAGGGAGGGGACATTAATGGGAAGGGGAAAGGCAAAGATATACAAGTAAAAGGGATGAAAAGGGAAATAAGAGTCAAAATGTCTGAAAAAATCAGCAGGAAACATTATTTTATAAGCTTCCATAAAATACACACACATAACACATTTAAAAACATGTATTTTAATGGATTATGTAACATGGGATGGTAATGCTTGCCATAAAAGCCATTAACTATCAAGCAAAAAATCCATGTTAGACATGGGAAGCCCCTCTTTGAATTATTCATAATGGGAGTCCCAGAGACTCCAAAACCAACATACAGTATTTCCAGTTGGTTGCCTCTAAGAACTTGAAGTTGAGACTCTATTTATGAAGCCAATGCATATGTCAGACATTGGACTTGGAGAAACTGACCTAAATTTCACCAGGAAGCCTCCTCTCTGAGGACTAGCTCTCATAGTGTTAGAATATTCTATGTATGTTGCCAACAGAGAAAAGCTACCAACAGTCCTACCCAGCTGTTCTACCTGTGAACTAGACTAATGATGGATTACTAAGATATCCACAAGCATGCAATAGTGGAACTTTTATTGTGAGGGTAGCAAAATTTCTAATTGGAGTGAAAGTTCACTAGGCAGGGAGGAATTCACACTTAGACTGTAATTCCTGCCAATCATCCATGGCTGGTGAGGTTGTAGACACTAGAGGAGAAAATATTCCTGCCATTTTCATTAACCAATATAATTTCTAGCTATATTCTAAACACATATACTCAAAGATAAGTCGACGTCCTGCCCTTCATCATAGAAGCTTCTTTTTTACCCAGATCAACAATTGAACAAAATGCAGAGAATGAGTAACCATGGGATTCACAACCACAATGAATGTATTTACAGTGCAACCATATTTCTAAGGCACAGTAAAAGTCATAGCAGAGGGGTGGAAAGATTGTAGGAACCAGAAGACCAGGATGCCTGGTGCTTGATAGTGTCTTCTAGACATGACAGGAAAGTGAAACCAATGAAATCTCAACAATGTGGTTTTCTTAGCAAGATCCAAATAATAATATCACCAGCTGACATGCCAACACAGACAGGGGAAATTGCACAAGAACCCATATGTAGATACAAGCAACCAATGGATACCAAAAGGGAAAATGCAAGACTAGGCTCTGCTAATTTAGGTTTAAATATATTTAAACAGATATCATCTATCTACTGGAGGTGTTAGATATTTCAATACAAGGATTAAGTTTTCTGTGTTTAAGTAAAGAAAAAAAAAGCATCATTAAATATTCACCTGTGGTCATTTGAATGAGAATGTTCCACCCCCAGGCTCATAAATAGTGGCATTATTAGGAAGGGTGGTCTTATTGGAGTAGGTGTGGCCTTGGTGGGGGAAGTATGCCACTGGGGGTGGGATTTGAGTTTTCAAGTGTTCAAGCCAAACCCAGTGTCACTTTCTCTTCTTGTAGTTTCCTGATAGATAGGGAGAACTCTCAGCTCCTTCTCCAGCACTATGTCTGCCTGTGCACTACCATACATCCTGCCAGAGGACAATGGAATAAACCTCTGAACTGTAAGCCCCAATTAAATGTTTTCCTTTATAAGAGTGGCCATGGTCATGACATCTCTTCACAGCAATAAAAACCTAACTAGAATATCACCTTATTCCAAGAGAGAGACTAAATGTTGTTCTAACAATATTCCAGGCTAATTTTTCTTTTTTTTTTTAAAGACACTTGCATGTAGATAGGTTATGAGCCTCTCCAATCTAGGCCAATAACTCTCTCCTATTTCAAATATATTGATTGCTTCCTTTTTACTTCCATCTAATTGCTCTGCAAAGAGTTTCTCAAATTTATTTAAATTAACCATCATTTATACATTTACTTAGTCAAGAAAACTCTTTCTTACCATGCTCCTCCTATTCAATCACTCTTCAGGTCTGATCTATGCCTGGGTCTGCTCAAAGTGTGTATAAATGGATCTGAAGTCCTTGCATCCTTCATCATTTATTCCTCCTAAATTCAAACTGTCCTGAAAAACTTCTTTATTAGTTTTCATACTTTACAGTAAACTTACTTCCAAATAATATCTAGAGTGATTTTTAAATATGAAGATGTCAGTGTCACTTATTGTTGTCTTGTTCCTCCACTGCTAATATTTCTTAGTGTTTTTCCACAGTACTTCAGATGAAATCCAAAGTTATACCATGAACAGAGTGATCCTGCACATGTTGATTTTAACCCAACTTTTCATATTATCTCATACTACTATTCTTCCGTTTAGGCACTTTGCTGCTCAACTCCTTGGGCACTGTAGGTGAGCTCTCTAGTGGCTTTCTACAGAGGTACACTAGCATCATCCCCCAGGAACCCACAGTCCACAAAGGCCAGGAAAGCAGTAGGTTAAATGCAGATCTTTACCTTTCATTTCTCTCCTCCAGATCCAATCCCCCACACTCACCTCCAGCTCTGTAGCAGACCACCTGATGTAACATACCCTTATCTCTGCTCCCATTACCAATAAACTAAGCAGATCTTTTCCTCCAACCTTCTTTCCCCACTCATCTCCTTATCCTAGCCCCCATTTGCAGCAGGCATTCCCTGGGGACACAGCAGCCAGCAGTCCAGGGACATAGGGAAGCTACTTAGAGACTACCTACTTTCATATCTCACCTCCTGCTGCTCTCTTCCATATCCAATCCTCCATTTTCACCCACAGTCCTGTAGCAGACCACATGCAGATGCTTTCTCCCTTCCCTCTCTCCTCCCCTCTCCAAAGGATCATGCATATCTCCTCCTCCAACATTCCTCCCAATTCATCCTTATGTCTCAGCCTCCAACTCCAGCAGGCATTCCCTGGGAAGCCTCCAGCCAAACTGCCAAAGAAGCAAGTAGACTAGCAAAACAGGTAGGCAAGATACTTACCTCCCTTTCCTCAAAATCCAGTCCCCAGTCTTGTGCCCAGAGTTAGCAGAGTGCCTTTGCCTTGCCTTGCTCTCCCACATTCCCAGGAGACTAAGCAGATCCTGGTGGGAGACCTTGCTTTTATCCCTTCAGGAGATCACCTCATCACATTACCTCTAGCTCACCTAAATTCCTAAGTATCAACTCCCTATACTTAGAAACACATTGTATCTGGAACCCCTAGTGGCCACACCTTGCAGGATCCCAGAAGAATTTCCTTCCAGGATACATGTGGCCAGTAACTCTCCAAAGAACCTGAGGGGGCAACAGACACCAAGGAATAAACTCCCAAAAACAAAGACAAATCCTGATATCAGCATCTGGATTACAATCATCCCAAATCCAGATGCCTAGACACAAGTGTTAAAAAACAATAACAGCCGGGCGGTAGTGGTGCACACCTTTAATCCCAGCACTTGAGAGGCAGAGCTAGGTAGATCTCTGAGTTCGAGGCCAGCCTGATCTACAAAGTGAGTTCCAGGAAAGGCACAAAGCTACACATAGAAACCCTGTCTCAAAGAAACAACAACAACAACAAAAAAAAAAATCCAGTAACAGTTTTTGGAGGACATCAGCCTTCACCCCATAGTGTTCATCACTATCCACACTAACTGACATGCTCCCTTTCCACTCTATCAACAAACAAACTAATTTTATTTGGCATCAGTAATTAATAAAGTGTTTTAAACTATATTAAATGCTTTTTAAAAGCTGAATAGGAGAGATGATTTAGCAAAGTCAGGTTAGTTTTTTTTTTTTTTTTTTTTTTTTTTTTTTTTTTTTTTTTTCCAAAGCACTGCTGTCCTGGGATTCATACAAGATAATAGTGTTGCAACTGCTTTCTGACTCTACTTTGTTTAGCTAATAGACAATGTAGGTCACAACATAATTAAAATTTTCTACTAGATATATTTTTAAATTTAAAAAGCTGTGAATTTGACATATTGTGTGTATTTATTATGCTTAATATATTTAGATCTACATAAAATGATATGTTTAGTGTACTTTCATCTTTACCTATATATTTTAAAATAGTGTCTTTTCTCATAGTGGGTCTTCAAAATCTATATTAACTGACCCCAATATGTACCAGAATCTAAATCCTGACTCTAGTTTAGGATATGAATTTCAAATCAAAGAAGAACAGATAGATCTGCTTTCTCACCTACCCTAGTAAATCTCCAGGTAGATTGAAGTAGTATTGAAAGGTAGGAATGGAAAACAAATGCTACATCTGCCTAATGTATCATTCATTTATGGTGACAGGAACCAATGAGATGTCACTGTTATCTGTCAAAGGCTAGCTAGTTCATGAGTGAAATTTTATGGTTAGGCAAAGTTGAAGAGTCTGCTTAGTGTGTGAAAACCCCAATTCTTCCTTTACAAATGGTTGGAAGGGAGGGCTATTAAAATGTACTGAGTTGATATGTACTCACAATTTTTTTTTTATATAGACAGCAGTTCTATGAGTGAGCCATCCAGATTTCCATGGAATGTACCAGCTTGGTCTCTGCAAAGCTTCAAGGTCTGACATGATATATAAATGTCTGTTATATTTAAAAGCATTAGGTGTATTCTGCTTGGTGTCTCTGTGCTTTTGATCCTATCTGCACTTTTATTTGAAAAGAAACATGTCTTCACAATAAATATTTCAATTCACAAAAAAATACAATAACAGCCAGAGTTTTATTTCCCCACCAGAGCACAACAACCCGTAGTCCCTGAGAAATGAAACATAGCAGAAGCATAAGACAAGGACTATAAGAGAGGCTTCAAGAATATGACAAACTTCCCTAAAGGGGAAATAAATGAATTCATTGAAGAATTCTATGAAAACATGAACTGTGGAAGAAAATGAATAAAATAGTTCAAGACTTAAAGTGGAAATAGAATCAATAAAGAAAACCCAAACCAAAAAAGAAGAAAGAAAAAAAAAGAAAGAAAACCCAAACTGAGGGAAATCTGGAGATGAAAAATTTAGGAACTCAAACAGGAACCTAAGAGTCAAGGCTCACCAACAGAATATAAGAGATGGAAAAATCTCGGGCACTGAAGATGACATAGAAATATGGGTACTTCAGTCAAACAAAATGTTAAATCTAACATCTAGGAAGTCTGGAACACTTTTAAAGCCAAATATACAAATAATACCAATAGAGGAAGGTAAGAAACCCAGATCAAAGATACAGAAAATATTTTTTTAAAAACCATAGAAGAGGCCGGGCTGTGGTGGCACACACCTTTAATCCCAGCACTTGGGTGACAGAGACAGGTGGATCTCTGTGAGTTTGAGGCCAGCCTGGTCTCCAAAGTGAATTCCAGGGGGAAAAAAACATAGAAGAAAATGTCCCTAACCTAAAGAAGTAGATGCCCCTATCAAGGTACAAAAAGCATAAAGAACATCAAATAGAGTGGATCAAAAATCGAATGCTCCTTGGCACAAAAATTCAAAACACTGAACATCCAGAAGAAACAGAATATTAAAAGTGACAAGGTAAAAAGACCAAGTAACATATTACATCAAACATACTAGAATAACACTTGCCTTGTAAATGGGAAATGTAAAATCCAGAAGAGACTGGACAGATGTTCTACAGACTCTAAGAGAGCATAGATGCCAGCTCACACTACTAAGGCCAGAAAAACACTCAATCATAGTATCTAGAGAAGAGAAGGAAAGCCATTACATGACAAAGTATAAGCAGTATCTTTCTAAAAATCCAGCCTTAAAAAATTAGTAGTTGGAAAAGTTCAACCTAAAGAGGTTAACTACACTGAAGAAAACACAAGAAATAAATTATTCAAGACCAACAAATTGTAAACACACACACACACACACACACACACACACACACACACACACCACAATAAAATAACTGGAATAAAGAAACTATGCTCATGGATGACTCTTAGCATCAATGATATCAATTCCCCAATAAAAAACACAGACTAATATAATGGATACTGAAAGAGGATCTCTCCTCTGCTGTATCCAAGAAACACACCTCAGCATCAAAAATAGATGCCATCTTAGGGTAAACTCATGGAAAAAAAATATACCAAGCAAATGAACTTAAGAATCAAGCCAGTGTAGCCATTTCAATATCTGACAAAATAGAATTCCAACCAAAACTAATCAGAAGATAAGGAAGAGTACTATATACTCATCAAAGAAAAAATGTACCAGGAGGAAATTGCAATTCTTAGTATCTATTCACCAAACACAAAGACACCTAAGTTCATAAAAGAAACACTACTAAAACTTAAATTGTATGTTGACCTTCACACATTGATACATGGGAGACTTTATTATCATATTCCTGCTAATAGACAGGTCATCCAAAAATAAATAAAGAAAGAAAAATACTGGATCTAACTGACAGTATTTAAAAAATGACTTACAAGTTGTTTAGAGAACATTTCACTCAAACACAAAAGAATGTATCTTCTTCTCAACAGTCCTTGGAAATTTCAACAAAATTACCTCATACATGGACACAAAGCAAGTCTCAACAAAATCATGAAAACTGAATAACACCCCGCATCATATCTGATCACCACAGATTAAACCTGGATATCTATAACAACAGAAACAAGAGAGAGCTTACACACTCATGGAAACAGAACAACTCACTACTGAATGAAAAACTGATCAAGACAGAAATTAAAAACCATCATCAAAGAGACCAATAAGACTTTATCCAGGAACTTATGGGAGTAGATGCAGAGTTCCACAGACAAACATTGGGCAGAGCTCAGGGAATCCTGCAGAGAAAGGAAAGAAAGGGTCAGAGGAACCAGAGGGGACAGGGACACATGGTCCACAGAATCAACTGATCAGGACTCATTCATGCTCCCACAGATCAGAGAGCCTGGAGGGCTCTGACCTAGATGCTCTACATATATGTTATAGCTGACTAGCTTGGTGTTCTTGTAAGATTCCTAACATTGGAAGCAGGGGCTGTCTCTGACTCTTTTTTTCTGCTTGTGGGACCCTTTTCCTCATACTGGATTGCTTAGTCCAGCCTTGATGTGATGGTATGTGTGTGGTCTTATTGTAGCATATTCCGCCATGTTTGGTTGATGTCCCTGGGAGACCTCCTCTTTTCTGAAGGGAAATGTAGAAGGAGAGGATCTAGGGGAGAGGGGAGGTGTGAGGAGAGAAACTGGAGGAGGGGAGGGAGGGGAATCTGTGGTTGAGATATAACATATGAGAGAAGAAGAAAAATAAATAAATAAAAAAACAAACAAACACATAAAGAAGCAAATAAAGAAGGAAAACAAATTACACTTTCCAGAATTGAAGAAAAGTGAAAACACAACACACTCAAACATATGGGGCAGAGTGAAAGCAGTTCTAAGAAACAAGTTCATAGCACTAAGGGCATACATAAAGAAATGGGAGAGATTAATTATTAGGAACTTAATATCATACCTGAAAGATCTAGAACAAAAAGAATCAATCATGCCCCAAAAAATTAGGTAGAAAGAAATAATCAAAATTGAAGATGAAATTAAAAAGAGAGAAAAAAGAAAGAAAAATGAATAAATGAAGCAAAAAGTTGATTTTTTGATAAAAATCAGTAAGATTGACAAACCCTTATCCAAATTAACTAAAACACATAGAGAAAATATCCAAATTAATAAAACTAGAAATGAGAAAAAGAACATAACATCAGACACCAAGAAAATTTAGAGAATAATACAGACATATTTTAAAAACCTGCACTACAACTAATTGGAAAATCTAAAAGAAATGAATAATTTTCTGGATATATATCACCTACCAAGGTTAAATATAGATCAGATGAGCAATTTAAACACACCTATAACCTATAGTGAAATAGAGGTAGTGACTAAACATCTCCTAATAAATAAATAAAAAAGCCCAGGGCAAGATCGTTTTAACAGAGAATTCTAGCAGACATTCAAAGAAGAGTTAATACAAGTTAATATTCCTCAAATTCTTTCATGAATTAGAAACAGATTGAATATTGCCCAATTTATTTTATAAAGATAGAGTTACCCTGATACCTAAACTATGTAAAGACCCATCAAAGAAAGAGAATTACAGACCAATTGCCCTCATAAACATAGATGCAAAAATCCTCTATAAAATATGTAAAAACTGAATTGAAGAACATATCAAAAAGAACATCTACCATGATCAATTTGGCTTCATCTCAGAGAGGCAGAGATGTTTTAACATACATAGATAGATAAATGCAATCTACCATATAAACAAACTGAAAGACAAAAAAACACATGATCATATCATTGGATGCAAAAAAATAAAGCCTTTGACAAAATCCAACAACCCTTTATGATAAAAGTCTTGGAGAGATTGGGGGTACAAGGACATACCTCAACATAATAAAGGCAGTTTACAGCAAGCCCACAGACAACATCAACATAAATGGAGGGAAACTCAAAGAAATTCCACTAAAATCAGAAAAAAAGGCAAGGCTGTCCACTCTATGCCTATCTATAAAGTCATAGCTACAGCAATAGGACAACTGAAGATCAAGGGGATACAAACTGGAAGGGCAGAAGTCAAAGTATCATTATTTGCAGATAATATGATATCATACATAAATGACACTAAAAAAGGGAAATTCTTACAGCTGATATTTTCAGCAAAGTAGCTTGATAAAGAATTAACTCACAAAAATCAGTAGTCTTCCCATATACAAATGACAGACTGAAAGAAATCAGGGAAACAACACCTTTTGCAATAGCCTCAAATAATATAAAATAGCTGGGAGTAACTCTAACCAAGCAAGTGAAAGACCTGTATGATAAAAAAAACAAAAACAAACAAAAAAAAATCCTTTAGGGGGACTGATTAAAGAAACTGAAGAAGATATCAGAAGATAGAAGGATCTGAAGATTCATGGATTGGAAAGATTAACATAGTAAATATGGCCATCCTGCCAAACATAATCCACAGATTCAGTGCAATGCCCATCAAAATTCCAAAACAATCCTTCACAGATCTTGAAAAGACAATTTTTGCCTCCATATGGAAATAAACAAACAAAAACAGAACAAGTACCAACAGTCCTGCATAATAAAATAACTGCTTAAGGTATCACCATCTGCAAACTCAAGTTGTATAGTATTGAGACACAAACAGACAGATTAATCAATAGAATCGAATTAAAGACACACACATAAAACCACACATCAGTAGCCTGATCTTTGATAAAGAAGCCAGAAAAACACACTGGAAAAAAAGACACCATCTTCAACAAATAGTACAAGTCAAACGAGATGTCTGCATGTAGAATACAAATAGATCCATATTTATCATCCTGCAGAAACTCAATGACAAATGAATCAAATATCACAATATAAAACCACTGAATCTGACAAACAAGAAAGTGGAGAAAAGCTTTGAACTCATTGAGACAGGAAAAGACTTTCTGAACAGACTTTCTGTACCATTAGTGCAGGCACTAAAATCAACAATTAACAATTTGGATCTCATGAAACTGAAAGACTTCTCTGCGAAGCAAAGGATACTGTCATTTGAACAAAGCAACAGCCTACAGAATGGTAAAGATTTTTACCAGCTACAAATCCAATAGAGGGTTAATAAGAAAAATACATAAAGAACACAAAACACTGGATATCATGAAAACAAATAGCCCAATTTTTAAATGGCGTATCTAAGCAGAGAATTCTCCAAAGAACAAACTTAAATGAATGAGAATCACTTTAAAGCAGTGTTCAACATCCTTAGTCAGAGAAATGCCAAACAAAATTACTTTGAGATTTCATCTTACACCAGTAAGAATAACCAAGATCAACAAAAGAAATAACAGCTCATGCTGGTGAGGTAACAGCATTCACTGAACATTGAGAAGTGAAGCTGGTACCTACTTAGAGCCTTTATCCACATGGCAAGTGGTCTTGGTAACAGAAGGTACTCTTCATGCTACCAAAGGAGAAATGTGAACACCAGCCCATCTACAAACCCTTCCATGTAAAATGGTGTCTTGCCTGTAAGATATGCTACTATAATAGTGGCACCAACTTCTTGGAGCAACCAACCAATGTATGTTTTGAGTTAAAGCCTACTCCATGAGATGGAACCCATACTCAACTGTTGCTTGGGTGACCAACAACCTAAGATTAACCCAGGAATCTAGGATAAAAACAAATACTGTTCTAAGAAAAAAAATAAGTAGCAATAAAATGACTCCTACAGATGTTCTGCCATAGTCAGAGATCTGTGCTTTGCTCAGCTCAGCCATCATCAGATCTGTGTCTTCCAGAAGCTGATGAAAAGAAATACAGAGTTCCACAACCAGAAAATATGCAGACTGAGACACCTCAGATCACTCATCTCTAAACTGGATATCCCCATCAAATACCTCCCGTCAAGGCTCAGGGAACTCTGCAGAAAGAGAGGGAGAAATTATAAGGGGCAGGGGGAATGGAGGATACCAAAGACACAAGACCTTCTAAACACAGTAGGACTGATGCACATATAAACTCAAGAGACTGAGACAGTGTGCACAGGGACTGCAGGGGACTGAAGCAGATAGGGCCAGGGAACAAAAAGGAGAAATTGATACCTTCACCCATCTCTAAGCCAGAAGCTATGTCCAATTGATAACCACTTGCAAATGAAAGATTAGTATTCTCCAAGAGAGTCTCACCAGGGAAACAAACTCCTCTTAATGGTAGACTGCATTTTCATCAGTAGATGGCCAACAGAAAATGAACTCAATGGCATCGTTAGAGGTTCCTTGTCTCATCAGTTCCATATCAGACCTTTTTTTTTGCTTCTGGTTTTTGTATTCTTCATGGGATTCCTGACTATGAATATGGGTGGGACTCTTCTTCTATACCTCTTTCTTGTGTATTTTCTTGGGCTCTTTTCCTTCTGTTTTTTGTTTTATATTGTTTGTTTGTATGTTGTCCTATTCTAATTTGGTTTTTTATCTTATTATATTTTATTATTATCCCTAAGAATCCTGTTTGTTTTCTAATGATAGACAGAAAGGGGATAGATCCAGATAAGAGGGGAAGTGGGGAAAAACTAGGTGGAGTCAAGGGAGGGAAATTAAAATTACAATATGGTGTATGGGAAAAAATCTATTCTCAATAAAAGAAAAAAATCATAGACCTAAGTCTTGTACTTAGATATTAAAAAAAAAACTAGCATCAATTGTACCATTAATGCTATTCATTATAATTCACTTCTAGAATGTAAATATTCATTTCCCATAAAAATTATGGTGCTTTGTTAAAAAATATTTTTAAAAAAATTAATGTCGTCTTGGTAATAGAGTTGAATATGGGCTCAAAGAGTTTAAGGATTGAAAATAAGTGTCCAAAGCAACTTAACAGATGATAATATGTGCAATTCAAGTAAGAAAACTGCTGCCAAGGGTAGGTCTGTGGGTTAGCAATATTCAAATGGGTACCTACTGAGTCCAGCATTTATATTGATGGCAATTACTATAGAATCAATGTAGTGCTGAATATTAATAATTGCAGATACTCTAAACAACTTCCAGTTTACAGGGGATATTTCGTTGGTAAGCATACCAGTCATTCTCTATTCCTGTACTCTCTTTTCATCTTGTTTTTGGTATTGAGGACTGAATCTATAGCTTAACATTGGTTAGACAAATGTCCTATCACTAAGCTGGCCCATTCTTCTGCTTTAAATTAATCTTTTCATAATTTTGAATATGATATACCTCCCCTCTGTTTTGTAAATCCAAAGTAAAAATATGAAACTAATATAACCTCTAAAAAAGCCCAGTGTAATGCACTTACTTGCTACTACATGAAGCCTTTTTTTTTTTTTAATTTCAAAACTTACTCTTTACTATATAAAATGATTTGGAAAATAGGCAAAATCACAAGAGTATAATTATTGCACTGACACATCAAATAGGCTCCTTGCTAGAGGATTTTATTAATAAAAACACTCAGGAGCCAGATATTGGGGTGAATGCTAGAAGATCAGAGAAACAGAACCAGGCACAGCTAATCTCACTTTCCCAATTTCTCAGCTGATCTTGTTTCCTCAAACTGGAAGCCTCTGTGTCCTCATCCTAATGGTTCTCAGCTGAACTGCTGCTAAATCCTAAAAGCTTAACAGGCTCTAGTTCCTAGTCCTCACACCTTATATACCTTTCTGCTTCCTGCCATCACTTCCTGGGATTAAAGGTTTGTGTCACCATGCTGGGCTGTTCCCAGTGTGACTTTGAACTCACAGAGAGACAGACAGATCTCTACCTTGTAATGCTAGGATTAAAGGTGTGAGTGCCACCATTTTCTAGCCTTTGTATCTAGTGGCTGTTCTGTTCTCTGACCCCAGATAAGTTTATTAGGGTGCACAATATATTGGGGAACACAATATCACCACAGCTCCTGCCCAGTATTTCTGTACCTGGGCACTGGAGACACCATCTAGAAATTCCACATTGCTTTATATATAGACAATGCTTATGCATTTGGCTAAGGACCAGCTTCAGAACTAGCACACAGATGCAACAGTGCTTTGATCCGGACGAGCATTCCAAGCTCACATAACCACTTACACTTGGGAAACTAAATGCAGCAAAAAATTTCAAATAAAACACAGAATGGCAAGGCGCCTCCACATTCAGATTCCTATGGAATAGCATTTTAATAAATAATGGAACAGGAAAAAGCATCAGGCAAATAATGCCTGGTTTTTCTTTGATGTGATATCAGCTGGTAACTAAGGTAAGAGCCGCATGTTCCATGGTTTCACTATTAATGTGTAAAGCTTCTGTAATATATTAAAAGTGCTCAAATGAAAATGGCAGTTTTTTTTAATTTATTCCACAACTTACTTAATTTTTTTGTGTGGTCTCATACATTATTAAATAACTACAGGCTAGGAGCTGTGCTTGATGGTAAAAATTCAACAAAAGTGGTAGAAAGCTACTTTTTACAGGATCTCAGTGGAAAAATTCAAAGTACAACATAAAAAGTGATGGAAAAAAAGAGGAATACCATGAAGTATCAAGGGGGCTCTTACAAAGCTCACATATTCATAAAGTGGGTTTCCACTCTTGCTGGGGTGAGCAGGACAACACCGGACAGAACACTAACAAAACATGATGACATTTGAGCTATTTATGTAAAGAAAGAGACTAAAGCTGAAAAGGGCCATTCCTTTGGAAAATTACAAATAATTAAATAAGTCCAATTTATCCAAAAGTGAGAATTCAATAGCCATGGGCTACAAGCAACAACCAAAACATTAGCTAGTTTTCAGATAAGCTCACTCAGTAGCTTATCCTTTGCTTTTACATGCCATTCAAAAAAATTATATTTAATCTTGTAAAGTAGATGCAGTTATTTTACCATTTTATTAGATAAAAGAGTCCAGAGCACTGAAGAATTAAGTACCCTCCTCAAGGTAAAGTAACTGAATTTGATACTGAATAATTTTTTGACAAAATATGCATATTTCATAAGTCCCTGCAGGAATGAAAATACAATAAAAGAAAAGAAAGATGAACTTGGTAGAATTAACAGGAGTTGATACTTCAAAAGCGAAGATCACTGAACCTGATAGTCATAAAAACTATTTAAAATAAAATAGGAAAAAAATCAAGATAGTGAATGATTACCAATGCCACATAGGACAATAAAATGCCATTACCAATGGCTTTGTTATTTCCAGAGACTGGGTGAAAGTTGGGGTCATGTAGATTACTCAGCTCTCTAGTGTGTCTAAGCAGACTATAATGCATAAATTACTGAACTTTGTTTATGAATTATATGTATTAAAACCTTATTACGTGACAAAACTATTTAAACAATGGGCAACTATCCATTTAGCTTAAAATGGAAATTCAAGGCTGGATTTGCACGATGCTAATAATTTTCACATAATACTAAAAATAGGCTTCTTGTTTTACTAAATTTCACTGTTTTGGGTATGTTGAATATTAATTTCTCCTAGCATTGGTATACAAAAGTCTTGTAGAGCTGATACTGCATGCATTTTTACATAACATCTAAATATGCTTCAAAATATATAGGGCAAGATGAATACACATGATTAATTATACATGATAAGTAGTGTGGATAGTTGTAGTGGGATATTTTGATTGCACTCTGACACTTGTGAGACTTGCAAGAAAGTTAAATCTTGAATCAGGGGGCACAGTCAGGGACTAGCTGACTGGAATTGACCATAAAGAAGCCAGTAATTCGGATAGAGAAGATGCACAGGAAGGAAAGGTTAGGGACTAGAGTTTGAGCTTCCTTTTTCAGGTCTAGGATGAGCATGTCTCTGGCCAAAAAGCAAGATCAACTAGTTGCAACTCAACCTCTTTAAGCTAGCAGGGTTTCAACGCAGCCTTTGACTCCCACATCTCATGGGTAATAGAACAATAGAGACTTAATTTAAACCTACATATAGTGGCTGCATGTGAGCCTGGGCCATGGGAATGGAAACCTGGCCCCGTGGCTGCTGACTGTTGGGCTGTGGCACTGCAGATGATAATTAAAATATCAGTAGATTCATGTGCAGCCACTAAGCTGACATAAAAACATCAGATAGTCTATTTGATTACAAAAATAATTTATGATTTCCATTAATCCAGACTCTATTTTTTTTCCCATTCAGATTTCATATCAATCTTGAGACACTAGGACTCAAAGAGAGCATAATAGTCTTTAAACCATCTCTGGCCACAGGATAGTTAAAGAATAAAATAGGCCATTCAAACTCTAAAGTTGTATCCCTCATAAATAAAGAGCCAGCACTCAGTGGATTTCCTGTAAGAAATATTTTCTTTTTAAAGGTAAAACTTTAAAACTAAAGCTGACATGTATAATCAAATATGACAGCATTTTCCTTAAGCTAAGCAATAGAATGCACAGCAATTCTCTGACAGTATGAAACATTTACCTGTCCTATTCTCACATTATCTATCCTTTTCTTTGGGAACAAGGATAACATTTCCTCTCAATGGAACAAGGAAAGTGGCACCTTTCCTGAAAATGCCACCATAGCACAATACAAAGGGCACAGAATGAAATATGTTAATTCATTTAGACCAATGCATGGTGGCACATGTTAAGCGGGTGTTACAAATTAAAATAGAATGCCAAGGACATAAAGGGTTGCAATGAAATAAATTACACTGAAATTCTTTCCTTATTACTTTATTATGCAAATGAAATTTCATTTGAGTTTGTTCTACTTGGAAATCGGGTCTGGAGAGAGTCTTTAAAGCTTAAATCTTTCATTACTGTGAACATAAGCATCCATGTGACACTTCAGTGTATAGGTACAGGCTAATTCTATCAGGTACTGCCAACCAACCCAAAAACTAAATTTAAGGTGAAAAGGGAAGGGGAGGGAATTAAGTTACCTTACTGTAAAAGCATAACTTTATATGTGATTGCCAGTGGATAATGATTTTGTAAATAAATATTACAGTATTAACATGAATTAACATTTATTTTAACTTTTTGGGAGAAATTATCATGCATCCTTTTTAAGGGAAAAAAAGAAATGTGGAAATGATAACATTTCAGGAACACACATAATTATATATTCTCAAGGTACTAAAACAGTGTGCAAAAGAATTCTTTGGAAATTCTATCTCAGCCTGAAATTGATAAAGATTATAATGACACTTGCATTCACCAGAAAATGTGTTTCTTTAAATGCTTAAAACTACAGAATTTTTTTTTATTCATAACTGATACCACATTTCACTCTGGGTAAACAGAAAATCCATTTATAAACAAAACTGACTTATTTCAAGCTTCTTTTTTTAAATATTTCATTCAGTTTAACTTTATACAAGGCGTCTTGCTTATTTTGGATTACTTCCAGATAAAATAGTTCTTTCAGCAAAAATTAAGAAATTTAACTCTCATTAGCTTTGTTTTTCCAATGATAACAAAATTCTCAGCACTTCAAATATTCACAGCAAATTAAATATTCTCGGCAATCTGAACAGAAATTTCCAGAGCTTCTTACTTAAAAATTCTTGCTCACCCTAGATAGATTAAGAGCTACATCTCTTGCATCCAAAAATTGACATACATGAGGGAGGGACTTTCCAGGCCATAAGTTAATGAGGCGCTATTGGCAATGGGCAGCTGCTAAGGAATGAAGTATCATTCTTTTTAAAGAGTGTTTCCAATGTTACATTTCCCATGATTCAGTGGATAGCCCCAAACCCATGAACATATGGGCAGCACTAATTGGACTTAGTAGGTTATCAAAAAATTTTAAAAAACAAGATAATGATGTTGGAAAGGGGACATGTTGTAGGGAATATGCATAAAACTGGAGAAAGGAAATAAGAGATGGATATGATCGTATTTTATTTTTAAAATGTATGAAATTATCAAGAATAAAGAAAAATAATAAAAAATGGTCATTTGTCATGGGAATGTATAAAGTTACTTGTGATATTTTATTTGTGCTGAAATGTGGTATTTTATTTGTGCTTTATAAATAAAGCTTGCCTGGAGATCAAGGGGAAATGGCCAGTCGGTTTAAGTAAACGAAGTCAGGCAGCACATGCCCTTATTCCTAACACTTAGCAGTCAGGGTCTCAGTGTGTTCAAGGCCATACTAGGGAACAGAGCCAAGCGTGGTGATACATGCCTTTAATCCCCATACCAACCATAGATACCTGGAGATCTGTATGGACAGACAGTGACAAGGAAGTGAGGTAGCTGGACTGAGATAGCCAATGAGAGGGCAGAAAAGCAAGGCATATAAAGGCGTGGGTAGACAGGAAGTGGCCCACATTTGGAAGCTGCAGAGTTGGTGAGGTAAGGTTGGCTGATGCTCGCATTTCCCTGATCTCTGAGGCTTTCACTCTTTTTTTTTTTTTAATTTAATAAGACCATTTAGAAATTCGTCTACAGCTACTTATTATACAAACCTTCACGAAAATGTAAAGTAATCACATTTTGTGGGGTTAATTGAACATAGCTCTGAAAGTAAGTTCAAAATTCCAGCTCTACAATGCCACTTGTTCAAGGAGATAGAGGGTAAACTTTAGACAGGCCCCATACGATCATTATGACATTTAAGCTTCTCACCTATAAAATAAAGTAGTTATCTTCACTGACAGATGCTATGAAACCTGATCTGTTCCTGTCATTTTTTCTTTTTTTCTGGGTTTCACTGATTGCGACACGAGAACTTGCTGATAGAGGACTGCTCAGCTGAAACTTACATCAGAATTTGCAGTTATCAGCAACCTACTTAAAGACTTGTAAAACAGCACTGTGCAGTTGCATCACAGTCAAAAAATGCTGTGGATACATTTATGACTTTGACGTTTTGAAATTCATTCCACTGAAAACAGATCAATATTTAAATAAATTTAGCAGTGTTTACTTACTAAGATGAGCCAAGGGCATTTCCATCGCAGCAAATGGATCATAAAGTTTTATTCCACCATATAACTTCCCTCTGAGCCTGTCGCTTTCATTCCTAATGTTTCACTTGCCTGAAATTATACATTTTAGGATAGTGTTCTTTCTTTTGCATTGTAGTGAAATACGAGAGAAAAGAAATGTTAATATCTCCCAGCACAAATTTGTTAGTGTTGAGTGTCAGGCTGCAAGAATACAAGAATGCTGAAATTGCCCTCTAGGATGATACAGGAAAGCAGTCATTCTCTGTGTGAATGTCTTCGCCCTTGAGATCAAGACAAAGGATGCAATTCCACACCAGTCTCACAAAAGATATTATCATACATGGCACAGATATGATAAGAAACATGTAGTATATATCCATGTTAAAATCAAAGTATGGACAACTGGAAAGAAACAACATGTATGTAACATCATCTCAGGTAGAATGCTACTGAATATGGACCAGCAGCCCCATACCAGTCACCCTGAAACATTCTGAAAGCTGAAATGAGAATCTGATTCATTAAATTGCAAAACTTGGTGGACAAGGAACAAATTACAGTACTAAGCCATACCTTATTCTTTCTGATAACTGAATTTCGAGAAATACATCTTTACATGAGATTAAATGAATATTCAGTTATTATACAGTGTTCAATTCACTACTTAATCACTGTAGAAATAATCTGAGACATAACTGTGGTATTTGCCCATCAAGGTTTCATCTTCATATATCAAACTATAAACTAAGAACTCTTAATAATATATCAGAGTATCTTCTCTTTAATGTACATGTTTTTTAAATATTTTAACACAAGGTGTCATGGGAAATCACAGCACATGTTACAGATAAGAATAAAGCTCCTTTAGTTGTCAAATAAGCTAATGGATTGGCAACTCTATCCTGTCCTTTTCTATTTTTTTTCCTTTATTTACATACCAAGCACAGTTTCCCCTCCCTCCTCTCTTCCTGTTCCTTCCCTTTGCCACCCATCTATCCACCCCCCCCCATCACTCCTCCTCCATTCAGAAAGGGGCAGGCCTCCCATGGGAATCAAAAAGGCCTGGCATATCAAGTTGAGGCAGGACCAATCTCCTCCCCCTACATCAAGGATGAGAAAGGCATCCCAGCATGGGGAATCAGTTCCAAAGAGCCAGCTCGAGTGCCAGGGACAGGTCCTGATCCCCTTGCTAGAGGCCCCACAAACAGACCAAGCTACACAGCCATCACCTATATGCAGAGACCCTAGGTGGATCCCATGAAGACTCCCTAGCTATTGGTCCAGGGTCCATGAGCTCCTACAAGCTTAGGTCAGCTATCTCTGTGGGTTTCTTGAACCCCCCTTGCTTGTACAGTCCCTCCTCCCTCTCTTCAACTGGACTCCCAGTGCTTGCCTGTGGATCTCTGCATCTGCTTCCATCAGTTACTGGATGAAGGCTCTCTGATGATAAGATAATTAAGGTAGTCACCAATCTGACTAAAGGGGAAGGCCAGTTCTGGCACCATCTCCACTATTGCTAGGAGTCTTAGTTGGGTCATCCTTGTGGATTCCTGGGAGTTTCCCTGGCACCAGCTTGCTCCCTAACCCCAAAATGGCCCTATCAAGATTCTCTTTCATTACTCTCTCCCTCCATGTCACCTCCAACTTGAGCAGCCCAATTCCTCATTTTCCCATCCTTCATTCCCTCCCTTCCACCCCCAACCCCAGTTAACCCAGATGATCTCATCTATCCTGTCATATTCTCAATACACAAGATGTTCTAAACACTATCATGAGTTCTCAGAGCCCTGAGAAAGAAAACTTGCAAAACCTGCTTAACTCTTCCCACTTGGAAAGCCTACTTCTTTTTCTATTCACATTTCAAGACATACCAATATGTTATTAATTCTCTTAGGTTTCTCTATGAACAGCATTTCTCTGTGCTTTTTTAAATATATTCTTTGGGTTTATTATGCAAATATATGGTATATGCATATGTACTTGTTTGTATATGGCACACATGTTTGTGTGCTTTGAAGTCCCGAGACAGGGTCTGTGGTTGAGCTTAAGGCTCACCAAGTTGATAAGACAAGTTGGCCAGTGAGTTCCAGGAACCCATGAATGCAACCACACATGGCTTTGTATATGGGTACTAAGGATCTGAGTCTGAATTCAGGTCTTCATGTTTGTGCAGCAAGTACTTTAGCAACTGAAGCATCTCCCCAGACAAAGGAAATTCTTACTCCGTTTACCTAATAACTACAGCTTTCAGTGTTCTAAGTTTAATCCATAATTCTCTGAGCTTCATAAGAAGTTGGGACCATATACTCAACATCTTTACATGTATCTCTTCATGGGAAAGCAGTTGCACTACGTATAAGACTTAGTTCAATCCCTCAGCAAAGACCATTAATTTCCATGCAACAACTCAGTAAGTGAGATAAGGGGTATCCTAGACCAAGTCCCCTGGCTTACCCCAAACTATTTCCACTGTCTCTAAACTACACCCTACAATTATCCTAAATCTTTTATTTCCACATCTATCAATATTCCCTATCATCTGACTGAAATGCTACTAACCTGGTAAGTATACCGTTATATCTAATTATAAGTTATCATAATAACTTCCTAACAGTTGCCTTTCCACACACTTGTCAGATTTAAAGTCTTCCTATTTTAAATATTTCATGTCATTCCACTGATTTTAGAATTACAAGCAAAACTCAGTATCTCATAGAATGATTTGATCATACCACCAGCAGACTTGATCTTGGAATTCCAGTAGTTTTCTCTACTCTCAAACACTTTCAGGTCATGAGGTTTCCTAGGCCTCAGCACAGATAAGATTGGATCATGTACCTGCTACCACAAAAAATGTACCACAATTATAATTCAGTATGTAGTTCATAAAGTTTATGTTCTACATTGCCTAGAACATCTACTTCTCCCTCGGTTATCAGAACATACCATCATATCCTGTACAGAATTAAGTTCCATGATCTTCCATTAAGTTCAGTTATAAAATGAAAACCTGAGAGGAGAATATAGTCTTTCTTCCACTCACTTTTCACAGAACTGTGACCAGTTCTGAAAACCTTTAGAATTTTTTCCTAGAAAACAAATATGACTCAAGTAAAAGATGACATTGTATGTTTCTATATTTACCAGCTTCATTTTGTCTCTACTCAGATTAAAAAATGTCCAGAATCATAAATACAAATGTTTTATTTGTACTTATAATATTATGTACAAAGATTCTACCAAAGAATGATTATAATTTGCGTTTGTATTTTCAAAGCTGCTGTTGAATAAATAGCACAGCTCTTCAATGTCCTTTTAAGCATTCAGGCATGTCAATATCTATTAAAATTGATGAGTACTACAGAAAGGTATTAGAAAGAGGATATGCATTCAGCTACTAGCTTAGACAGAGAACATAATCTGAGGTCCCTAATATCATCCAGTTGTGAATCTATTGCAATTCTGTCCTGAATAATTGGTCGTTAGTGTCTCCGGTTCACTTACACATATTGATCTGTTCAAAAGTAAGGAAGCTTTTATTGCCACATCAATTTTTGATCTTCTGCCCTTCAGCAACCTTAGACATTACTTAAACACATATGGCTAACTGAATGCCAAGCTCTACAAAACTAACCATAATTAAAATTCAAAGATATTAATTTGGAAATTTATCAAAAGTAATTATAAATTAGTTTTAATAAATTACATGCAAGCTTTCTTTAGATGACTATAGTAAAATTTAGAATGTAAAGTTACAATAAAATAATAGATTAGCTCAAATTGTGTTTGATAAATATATACAATTACTATTTTTCACCCAAATTGCAAATAAATAAAAATAAGCTATAAGACCAGCAGTTTCCTAGTGGTCATCATATACTAAAGTACAAAATGTTCTGCAGATGCAACAAAACTTAATCATAAAAATTAGTGCATGAAAAAAGTACTCTTTATTATTTAAGATGAGGAAACGGGGGCATACAAGGTTAAGATGCATGCCAAAGGCCTCACAAAGCAAGGTGGCAAACCACATATCCATAACCTGTTGACTTCCCATAGAAAGGATAATGTTATGGAATATTAATTTAACTATGTAAAGATGTGTTCCATTTGTTTATGCTGTGAAATATTACTTTAACTGTGTAAAGGTATGTTACATTGGTTTCTGCTGCATTTATTTAATGATGTAAAAATGTGTTACATTTGTTTATGCTATATTTATGAAAATATGTCATGCTGTTTCACCTTCCCTGCCTAAGGCACATGATTGGTCTAATAAAGAGCTGAACAGTCAATAGCTAGGCAAGAAAAGAACAGATGAGGCTGACTGGTGAAGAGAATAAATAGGAGGAAAAATGTAGGCTCAGAAGAATGAGAGGAGAGAAGAATGAGGGAGAAAGAGAGATACACCTGGGCCAGGAAGGCAGGCAGCCACCAACCAGACAGACATGGAAGAAGCAAGAAAAGTAGGACATAGAGGAAGAAAAGATAAAAAGCCCTGAGGCAAAAGGTAGATAAAGAGAAACCGATTTTAAGTTAAAAGAGCTAACCAGAAATGAGCCTAAACTATGCCAAGCATTCATAACTAATAAGAAGTCTCCATGTCATGATTTGGGAGCTGGTTGATGGCCCAAAATAAGAAAGCCTGGTATAAGATAATTCAAGCAAATTCTTTAAGGTTGCAGCCAGAATGGAAAAAGAAGAAATTATTCCACCTTTCTATTCCTACACTACATGTCATTGAGTATGAAGATGGAAAGTTCTGACTAATATCAAAGAGTTCAATACCTGAAGTATTTTAAGGATCATGCAGACTATGATCTATCTTTTTGCGGCTGACAAACTTAGGTTGAATTACATTTAACACTCCATTTGTAATTTTATGGGAAACTTGGCTATAATTATTTAAAGAAACTTTTTTTGAAGATCTATAAAATATATTTTGCTAGATGATGATAAGCATATGTAGTATCATTAAAGATAAAGGCACTCCACAAATAACTGTGACTAGAGGCAAAATTGCTCATGATGTGGTAATTCTCAGTACTTATCTTTCTAGAGGTTCCAGGGGAGAGCTCATTTGGTAGTAACTGTGAGTGTGTTCTAGAGAAACATTATAATTTCAAAAATTGGAAAGGGCTTAATCTAAAATGTGAATGTTCCTAAAATATACTGAGGACTTTGTTATCATACAGATTCCAATCTAGTTTCTTTGGGTAAACCTGAGACTCTGTGGTATTAATAAATGTTCTCAGAAAGTATTGATACTATTATTTTAAGACCTATGCTTTGGATCTCTGTACTTATAGCCCTCTACTATAAGAAGCTTCTTTGTTGAGGGTTAAGAACAGATCTATGGGTATAGCAATATGTCATCAGGAGTTGTTTTATTACTGTGTTCATTTAGCAGTATAATAATAATAGGTTTTTCCCCTGGGAACCATGATCTATCTAAATCTCAGATCTTTGCCCTTGTTAATAATATCAGTTGTGGGGTTTATCTCATGAACAGACCTTGAATCCCAACCAAAAGTGATTGGTTGCTTCCATAACATTTGTTTCTCTATTGGACAGTAGGAATATTTTGCTCACAGGGTTCTTAACTGAATGAGATTGATTACTTCTCTCCTCTTATGTATGTTATTGTGTCAGACTTCCTCGGAAGACACAACACACAAACATCTACTCACCCCAGATAAGGAGCCTATAACAGGCCAAAGTATGGATACTACCGAAGTCCCACTTGGTGAACCATAGGAATACGGTGAAAGGTTACTTACAGGAGTAGAAATGAGTCAAAGACAGCTGCATCACCAAAGCCCACCTTAGCATAGCTCAGAAGCCTAGAGCACACTGCCCAGCCTGTAGGCAACTCAACAGGTTGGAGAGTGTCTTTTCCAGGCAGCTTAGCTAGTTTCTGCTTCCTGCAGGTGGCTGCTGGCTGGTCTGGGCTCAAGAGTATTCTTTGAAACTTAACTTCTCTAAGAGTTTCCTCTACAGCATGACTTTTCTGGGAGTGACTTTCAGCAGTCTTGACTGTTTATTTTGGGAAAGGATGGGGCCTGGTGAGTCTGGTCAGCTTGAGGGACATCCCGAAGCTATTTTGAGTTGTTTATATTCTGTCTTAAGACGTTCCCTTTAGGGTGGAATGTTTCAATCTCAGAGGAAATGGCTACTAACCCACCACATGTGTATAGCACTTGCTAGCACCATAAACACTCCCAAGGAGAGTTGAGTACCGAGTCAATTGCAGAAGTGTATGGTATCTTCAGCAACAGGACTATATCATCAGGGTGTGGAGGGAAAGTAGTAACATTAGTAATAGCATGTACTATTTGTGGGGGTTTTGAGCCATCAATTTTTAAAAATGTAACCTGTTCCTGGTACTGGTGATTTTATTTGATAGCATATGATGTCTAGGTAGGATATTATCTTCCCCGTTTTGGTAACACTATATAAACACATTCCATGTATGTATATATTTTAGGAAGCTTCTAGAGGAGTAGATTCCCATAGGGCTTTTCAAAAGGCCTTTAGCGTCAGCTGTCCTTCCCCATATTCCTCTTCTATGCCCCCTCTCATTCCCCTCCCATTTAATTTTTCTCTTCCAATTTCCCCTTTATCCATTTAGAACACCATATTCTATTTCCTCTTCCTTGGAAGACCCTCTCTTCCTCCCCGATACCTGTGGATATTCTGAATGAAACACACATATCTAAAGCTAATTAATAAAGAGACTTAAAACTTGCAAGGACAGTTTGCAGAGAGTAAAAGACTTTAGACCAGTCAACAATAAATAGGATGTTTTTATCACATACTTCCCTTCAAGAAATATATGTAGAAGAGGAGGCTGACTGCTGTGAAAGTGAAGGGTGATGAACAACTTCAAGGAAACTGAGTTTTCCAGTCCCAACAGGACTATGTGAAATAAACTCACAGAGACTGTGACAACATGCACAAGATCTGCACAAACTAGCCAGAAAAAATCCCACATGGAGAAGGGGAAGTGGACACAAAATCCTACCACTAGATAAGAACCCATTTGCAATTGGTAATGTCTGTAAGAGGGAAAATAAGCTTTCTCAGTGGAGTGACCCAGGGTGTATCAAGGACACTCCACGGCAGGCCTCACGCTCAAGAGTGGTTGGCCAACATTAATCACACACCATATGGTTTATTCATATGTGTATATGTATTTTTGGGGGGCTAGTATTTGCTTTTTTTGTTTGAAGAGAGCTAAAAAACATGGCCTTAAGGATGTGATGAGGTCTGTGATGAATTTGAGGAAAAGAAATATGATCAATATATATTGTATGAAATTATAAAAAATAAATAAATAAATCAAAGAAACATAAAGAACCATGCCTTGAATAACAAGATATTCAAAACAAGTAAATAATAATAGCAAATTTACAATCAGAAAAGAACCATTTATGCTTTGAATATTGTCAGGAGTACCCTTTTACTGCACAGCAACCAATCAAAAAGTGTACTTAAGGTAAGTCAAACTATGGAGGGCATGAAAAATTGTTGACTATGCCCATGTTTCCTCTAAAGTGCAACACTTGATCGCAATGTTTTCCCCCAGAGAATTTCCTCTTACTTTGATGAGAGCAGTGTTGAAAAGAACTGACTCATGAGTGGCACATCAATAAAGAGCACCATGATCTGTTAGAGGGAAGAAGGTGTATATCATTAATAATATTTAAATAAAATAATTTTACTCACTTATTCTAACTAAAATTCAAATTTATTTTAAGTGCATTCACATCAATTAACTTTAAAAGTCCCTTCCTTCCACACCATTTCTATAGAGCTCTGGATTGTCAACTCACACATCCCCGTGTAATTAACTTTTGTCAAAATGTTCTAATATGTAAATGTTTTTAAAATAGCAAATAATCAATAAGTAATATGTAAATAGGTATATTTTACTTTTACTCAATGTGAACAACCACATATAACATATCAATGACTGAAAAAAAAGCTGTTTTTGTGGTTAAGGGTAAATAGTCTGGATTTTCAGAATGATCTGTATGCTCAAACCTTAGTTGTTTATAAATGCTGATTATAAATGTTTTACTCACTCAACTCACATGACTCCAGCATAGCCCACTGTTTTGAGAAAAATCATTTTACTAGCTTAATTAAAGTGTTACAAACGTCATTTTCTGCTAAATTAATACTTGAGCAGAAATTTAATTTAGGAAGACACCCAGGATATGAGGCTTGAAATTTATGAATTTCAGAGAACATCTTTAACATGACCGTAAGGAGACTCAAACCTTAAACTTCAGTGATTTCATACCAAAGGCAATCCAGCTTAGGGATAGAGCCTCACTGTGTTATAAAATTGATTAATTACTATGTACCTACTATTTCCACACATTTTAAATATAAGTAATAAGAATTAAGTGTCAAATGTGACAAAGATTTTTACCTCCACAGAACAAAGGTTCTAACAAGGTAAACATAAAACACAAAAATGTTTAAGGCAAACTTTGAAGGTATAAAAAGGTAAAGGCTATGAGAAAATTAAAACTAGATAAGCAAGCTGTAAATACAGCATTTTACTGGCTATTTCAGCTTAGAGGTCAGGAAAGGAGCATTGTAATATAATATTTATTTTTTCTCCCCAGCTTATCAAGCTATAACTTTTAAACAAACACTACATGAATTTAAGGTATAAAATATGATGCTAAGATATCTTTATACAGTGTGAAATAATAACCATACCAAGATAATTAACATACCTATTACCTCACTGATACCTGTTTTGGGGGGTTTTGGTGTGACATGAAGTTGGTATGATGATGTATTCTTTTAACAAATGCCACAGATAGAATAGGGCATTATAAACTGTTGCCACCATTCTGTATTAGACCTCCAGAGCTACCTATCCAGCAGAAGTGAAACTACATTCCTCTTCACCAACCTCTGAAACCTTCATTGATACAGTCAAGCTAAAAAGTGTTTGTTCATTAATCATTTATAGAAGAGTGGGTAATCAGCAAATATTTATACACTTTGTTTTTTGTTTTGTTTATTTGTTCATTTTTGTTGGGTTTGATTTGGTTTTTGGTTTTGTTTGCTTTGTTTGCTTTTTTGATATAGGGTCTCTCAGTGTAGCCTTGGCTGCCCTGGAACTCACTCTGTTGACCAGTCTGGTCTTGAACTCATAGAGATCCGCCTGTCTCTGCCTCCCAATTGCTGAGATTAAAGGCATGTGCTATCACCACCTGGCAATTTTTATATAATTTCAGTATCTCACTTTTTTCAAATATGGGTAATATTCTTTAAATGTATTCTTATCCTTATAGAGTTTCATTCAACTATTGAAGTTGTAATGATGGACCATTATATTGTAGCTGCATCTTGAACATAGAATAAAAAAAATCACCTCAATATTAAGAATGAAACACCTTCTGACTTAGGACAGGCCTATCTTCATTTGGAGAATGTTTCTTTCAAATTGTAAATGAACTTCCTATGGCTTCAATTGAAACAATAAAGAAAGAAATAAGCTACCAAAAAAACTTGGTGGCTAAGAACTATTAAAATTGATTCTCTTGGTTCTGGACACCAAAAGTTCAGAATTAAGGTGTCATATGCATTAGTCATGGATTTAAGGTCGGTACTTATTAGCCAATTATATTTGCAAAGACCCCATTTTCAAATAAAGTTATTTTCTAATTTCCAGCATTCCAGGAATTTTTGTTGAATACTGCTCAAGAATAATTATTTAAAACTGTGGCAAATTTACTTGAAATCTGTTAATTCCCACATGGGTGATGTATTCAGTTTTCTTTATTGTATAAAGTTACAATCTAAAAGAAGAAAACATGATTATTTTCAGCAGTTGGCAAAACAATGTTGGTAAACCTTGTGTTTTCTTTATCTGTTGGTCATGTTTACATGTGTTCTCTGTTCTCTATAGACTTATAATTGAATCTGAAAATGATTCTCTCCAGTGGTGTGTTTTTTTTTTTTTGGGGGGGGGTGAATTCTTGTTCTGCAGATCCTTCCATCATGATCATTTTAAGGAAGAAATCATGGAGTTTGTTCCTTCAATTTGGCATCTGAAGGACCGATCTAAGCACAGGAAACAATCATTAAACAATCAGAATAAATAACACATCAACTATGTCAGATCAGGAAATACTGATGGTTAACAATGAAAGACAGGAACACAAGAGTAAGAGACACTTAAGGGGTGACCTTTGAGGCTGCCTGTGTCAGAGACCCCTGCATAGAGTCTGAGGAAAATAAGGCAATGAGAATGTAAAAACGGTAACAGTACAGAAAGAAAAGATAGCAAGGAAAAGACTCTGAGGTAGAAAAACACTGATATGGTCCAGGAGTAGTCAGGACACAGGAGTGGAGTGAATGAGAGGGAATACAAGGCTTATAGTCACAATGACTTCAGGGGCACTGATAAGTGCTAAGACCAGAAAAAGGCATGTTCCACAGCTGTTTGAGGGTCCCCTGGAAGTGGGATCAGGATCTATCCATGGTGCATGAGCTGGCTTTCTGGATCCCAATACCTACGGTTGGACACATTGCTCACCCTTGATGCAGGGGGGAGGGGCTTGGTCTTGCCTCAACTGAATATACCAGGCTTAGCTGTCCCCCCATGGGAGGACTTACTCTTTTGGAAGAGGGGATGGGGGGTTGGTCGAGGGGGAGGAGGGGGAGCAGAAGGAGGGATGAGAGGGGGCTCTGTGGTTGATATGTAAAATGAAGAAAAATAAAAAAAATTAAGAAAAAAAAAGGCATGATCTGACTTAGGTTTGAAATTTTGTATTATTTGAACCTAAAATACATAGGAATTGTGGATGCTGGCTGTGAGAATATTGCTAAGGATGACAAAGATTTTGGGGTGAAGCAGCTGGAGTAGTAAGACCTGACAAAAAATTACTGGTGGAGAAGCATTTGGTAAAAGATCAGTTCAATTTTACACAGGGGCTACCTGAAATATTTTTTAAAAACAGAAGAAATATATAAATCAGGGTTTGGCTATGATGTTAAACAATTAGGAGAGAAATGTGAAAGAGATGTATAAATTCATAAGCTGTAAAATTATAGCATGGCATTTTATAAGTAAGTTTGAAATGGATGAGGATAAAAGTGCAACGGTACAGGATTGATAAGTGGAATCCCTCCTCCTGGTCTACCTTGATATTAGTAGCTAAGGTATGGAGGTGAATAAACATGTGAACCTGCTGGAAATGAACAGTTAGGAAGACAGAACATTAGGACAGTATGATAGCCTCGTAGAGTGGTAACAACAGTTCAGTGACAAGGAAGAATAGTGACTACTTCAGATATAATTAGAAGCAGGAAAAATAATGGCTGAAATTGGAAGTTGGATCAAGTGATAATGGAGTCATCATCTCCAAAGAGACATTTCTGGTAATGTCACTTTGGAAAGACTAAGTAGTTATAAGAGAGAATATTTGTAGTTATGACATCAACCACTGGTATAGAAAATTTTCATAAGATAATTCTTAATTTCTCCATAAAGATGAGAGAAGGTAAAGAAAGAGAAAACAAGATGTTCTGAGTTCAGGACTTGGCACAGAGTCGATCCTGAGGAAGCTCTGCTGACACAGAAAATGGTGACTAGATGCAAACAGCCCTCCTAACTGAAGCAATGGTGCCAGCTTGCTGGAGAATAATTGTCAGGTTCCCAGAAGCTGTCTTTGGAGGTCAAATCATTCTCCATATAAGAAATAAGTAGGCATGTCCCAAAGAGATACATTAAAAATGAAACTGTATATAAAATGAAATTATATATATTAGAATACTTTAAAGGAGAGAAAGCAAAGCAGGACCACAGGACATGGCAAGTGGCAGTAATGAAGGATGAATTAACAGTTCTAACTTTTTATTACTCCCTTTAAAGTGCAAAAGGAAATGTTTAAGGAAGTGGCAATGTATTATATGGAATAAGTTATGACAGGAAAAGTGTTTTTATATAATATTTCATAATGTAGGTAAGCAGCTAAAACAGTGTGACTAGTTATTTTTTTGTCACAGAACATCTGATTGGAAAGCAATTAATCATTGGATGTATTTGAAGTGATACTATAAATACAGTCTTGAGTTGAATATTCTCATATATTGGAAATGAGACCTGATCAATAAGGTTTCCAGAAAAATCACTAAAAATATCCATATGAAGAGCACTTATATATTTGAAAAACTGATCTCATAATCTAGACTCTACCATAAAGTAGATACTGTACTGAATATTTAGTGGTTAAAAATGCAAGCAATTTAAAATTTTTACGACAAAGAGTTATAAAAATTAAGAAAGGATAAAATGTTCAAATTGAAAAATCAAAATTAAATTTTGGTGTAACATGAGTTTCAATGTAAAATTCCAGTTTATTTCTCCTCTTTATTTTATTAGAATTTTGATTTTTCTATGTTGAATATAAATTAAATGTATTATTGGAAAACATGAACTATTATTAAAGAAGTTCTACCAGTTAAGTTAGTTTCCTCTCTCTCTACCTCTCTCTCTCTCTCTCTCTCTCTCTCTCTCTCTCTCTCTCTCTCTCTCTCTCTCTCTCTTTCTCTCTCTCTTTCTCTCTCTCTCTCTCTTTCTCTCTCCCTCTCTCCCTCTCTCTCTCTCTCTCTCTCTCTCTCTCTCTCTTCCAATGCAATGCTTAAAGATGCAGACAAGAGCATTAACATAACATACCTAAAAGTTTTGGCAAGGTATTTAATACATTTTATATCAACTTATATATTTATTTAATTACTTAGATGAAAGAATAATAAAGAAAATGAGGTGATTAAATTGAGAGGGAGTAGAGGTAGACACAGGAGGGGCTGGGGGAGTGAAGAATGATATAAATTGGGTACACAAATATGGAATTTTTAAAAAGTAAAACTAAAATCAAAAAAGATTCAAAAGTAACACACAACAAAATTTATTTTGGAACAAAATAAATTTTGGAACATTATTCAATAAAATTTTTGTTAATTACAAATAACATGAAATTAAATTTAGAAAGTAAATATTTATAAAAATCATTCATACATTCTACAAATACAATTTTGTTGTGTTATTGTTTAAACTTTTATTAAAGTCCTGGATTTTTATAATTACCTTTTTTACTATGTACAAAAATTAGCCAAACCTTTAAAGATAAAACCATGTATTTTCTAGAGAGAACTTTCACAATGAAACTGTCATGACATAAAGATTTTATAGATAGGAAAGAAAATAAAATTATAGATAGAAACCCTCAAAGGGAAAAATGATAATATGTTGCATATGAGGTTAGAGTAATGCCTCGGCCATTAAAAATACTCGCTACTCTTGCAGAGGATCTGGTTTGGTTCCCAGTACCCATATAACAGATAACAATAGTCCTTTAACCTAGTTCCAGGTGACCCACACCCTCTTCTGGCCTCTGTGGTCACCATGTAGGTATATGATACACACACACACACACACACACACACACACACACAAATACACAAATGGATACACATAATAAACACATATCTAAAAATAATGTATTCCATTTTATCAAAATTAAAAATAACTGCTCTTTTGAGAAAATATTTTCTTTTTTAAATTTTTTATTAAGAAAAATTTTTATTCATTTTACACACCAATCTAAGGTCTCCCTCTTCCCTCCTCCCACCCCCCATAGCCTCCCTCTCCCAACCCATGCCCCTCTCTCCCTACAAGAAGGCAAGGCCTCCCATGAGGAGGCACATCCAGGAGAGGAAAGTCCAAACCCTTCCCCCTGCCTCAAGGCTGCAAGAGGTGTCCCATCATAGGTATTGGGCTCCAAAAAGCCCGATCATGCACCAGGGATGGATTCTAATCCTACTGTCAGGGGTAGCCAGATCAAGCTACACAGTTGTCTCGCCATGCAGAGGGCCCAGCCCAGTCTCATGCAGGCTGCACAGCCATTGATCCAACTTTCATGAGTTCCTACTAGTTTGGCTTGGTCATCTCTGCAGGTTTCCCCATCATGATCCTGATGCACTTGCTCATAGAATCCCTTCTCTCTCCCTCCTACTGGACTCCTGGAGCTCTGCCTGGAGTTTGGCTGTGCATCATCTCTGCATCTGCTTCCATCACTCACTGGAGAAAAGCTCTGTGATGACAGTTAGGCTGTTCATTGATCTGATCACTGGAGTAAGCCAGACCAGTTGAGGCACCCTCTCCACTATTTCTAGTTGTCCAAGCTGGGGTCATCCTTGGGGATTCCTGGCAACTTCTCTAGCACTGGGTTTCTCTCTATCCCCACTTTATCTCCCTCTATCATGTTATTTTCTTTTAAAGTAAGGCAACAGGTAACCTAATTAAAAAATGAGCAAAAACTGAACAGTTCATAAAAGACTACAAAATAAAACATAAAATGATATTGAACATTGTATAATTACCAAGAAAAGCAAGTGACAAAAATAATAATGGATACTACAATACCTTAACTAAATTGGCTTAAAGTTAATACACATGACTGTGGAGTGCTGGCAAGGATGATGAGGATCCAGAACGCTCCTACACTGCTGAGGGGAACAGAAAACTGTCTTCAAAGTTGTGAAAACAGATTGGCAGTACCTCACAAAACTAAACACACACTTAGCGTATGACTCAGCATTTCTACTCCTTGGTATATTTCCAGGAGTTATGAAAACATTTGTCCACACATAGATTTATACATAAATGTACCAGGATTTATTCATAACAGTAAAAAAAAAAAGAATTAAGACTCCATTAAGTGAAAGGATAAACATTTGCTGTCTGTCCACATGCCACAGTTTGAATTTCAGTGGATGTCTCACCCATAGGTCTTGGGCTCTTGGTCTCCAATGTCCAGCTGTCAAGATGTAGAGTACAGAGGAGGTTTAGATAGGAGGGCCTAAGCACTCCTTTGTGGATAAACGCTGCTGTAAAAGGCTGATAGCGGTGGGTGCTCCTCACCTGATCTCCTATCTGAGGATATGATGGCCTCACTCTGGAGTATAAAGCAACAATCTGTCATCTTAGAACCAAGAACCAAATCTGCCAGTGAGTTGACCTTACATTACCAAGATTCAAGAGCAAGAACAAATAAACTTCAGTTCTAAATGAATTGTCCTGTGTCCGGTATTCCATTTGATGGAACCACTGATAATGCTCGTCACTGTGAATAACCTAAAAATACTAATGCTGAGCAAATGCATTCAAGCAGAGGAATTTATGGGTACACTATCCCACTCTTCAGATTTCCTAGAATATATAAAACTACCAGTGTTTCCAAAAAACAGTCTAGTGAATGTCGAATTAACTGACTGAAATTATGAAGTAGTTTTGCCATGGATGATACCATAATTGTGAGGAAGAGCCAAGGAACTAATTCTCAAAACTCATCAAAATTAAATTAACCATTTGGATAGATACTTCAATAATATGATTTGAAATTTTACATTCCTTAATTGCTCCAAAAGTTGTATTCACTAAGGGGTTTCCTCATTTACTAATGTTGAGACAGGTTCTATAAATCAATTAATTCACTCTTGATCTTTCCATCTTAAAGCTTCCAATATTGTTTTATTTTAATCATTCATCATTTCTGATTTTTTTCTCTCTATGATTTTCCTATATGAGTCAAATATCCACTAACTAGATCCTTTTCAAAATCCTTATTATCACTTCCTTGTGTAGACTAATTCCTCACACTCACTTGAAATGCCATTCCATTAGAAGCTCCTCCACTGAAAGCAATATTATCACACACATATGCAATGACATTTTCTAAGCCTCTGTGTAATAAAAGCACCATTGACATGGAAACACAAGGCCGATTATGGGAGGGAAAAAAGAGAGTTTCTAAACTATAAATTTGCTAAATTTGGATGGCAAATTAAATGATAAAGGCCAATGAAAGATATTTTTAAGTATTCAAAGCTAAGGCTATTCTTGTAACAACGAATTTGAAGCCCACCTTATCCATAATAATGCATTTATTTCTTTAAACCATGTACATAAATTCTATCATCATGGGAACACAGAAAACATAAATCAGACCATATATTAGCAATGCTAACTGAGCACTATAAGACAGGCACTATCTTCTGTAATAATGGTAGGAATGGACAAAATGAACAGAAAATTTACCTTTGTCACTTGTTTCTGATACAACACACCAATTTTATAACTTTGATTAGCAGTGGATGCTTCCAATTTGCCCATTGTCATTTTATTGGTTAGTTATTTAATAAGTGCCATCTCATCCTCTCAGTTCAGTTATCACTGTACTTATAGCCTTTACGGAAACGAAAGTTATATTTTCCCTTTAAATACATCGTCTCTTCCTGATTTTGCTGTCTTTATTTTATCCTTACACACACTAACTCCCCCTGATATCATACGATGGATATCCTGACATTCCATTTACATAATGCTCTTTTCTTGTCTCCTCGGTAAACATGAAAACAAGAACATGTCTTCTGGGCATTTCAGTGCCAATGTTTGCCTGTATGGTGAGTTGGCTGGTTTTTCAGTACTAGAGAATGAATCCAAGACCACATTTGTGCTAGGCATCTGGCCATTGAGCCAGATCTATATACCATGTCTTCTTTGTTATGATTTTATCATTAGCTCTGACATGAACCATCCCTCAACTAATGTTTATTAAATATATTATCTGATCTTACTTAATATTAAACAAAATATACTGTAAATCTAGCCAACTACTTATGGCTAGGGAGGTCATGACTTGTAGAAGACAATCTACTGCCACCACTTTCCTAAACCAGTATAATTTTCTACTACCTTCTAAACACTTATCCTTATACTCACAGACTCTCACCCCTCATTAAAGAAGCTTCCCTTTGCAATCGAAGAAGGCCATTACACAAGTCCACAACTAGTCAAAACATAGAGTGCAAGTGATCCTGGGATCCCATCTCCAACTGATACAACTACAACATAACTCCTGCATGTAAGGCTCGAAGCACATCCTACAAGAGGAGATAAAGAGATTGTATGAGCCAAAGGATCAGGAAGTCCATTGTGAGGTTGTGCCTTCTAGCTGTGATGGGAAAGCTACACTCACGAAATCCCAACAAAGTGAGTGCCTAAATAAGAACCAAAAAATGTGAGCAATTAACATCCCGATGTAGATGGAGAAATCACATGGGGCCGCATCCCTATGGGGAAAAGCTATAAGCAATTGATATCCACTGAAAGAGGAAGAATTGATCTTCCCCAGCAATGAATCCCTGATTGATTTTCCAATAGTAAGAGATTAGTCCTGGAATACACAAATGCAAGCAACACTGAACAGACTAGGCAGACTGTATTGGTATGCCTCCTCACTTACATGTATATGTAACAGCAATAGTTAAAGAAGAGGCCTTGAATTTGGAAGGAGCGTGGAAGGTAGATATGGAGGAGGTAGGAGTGAGGTAATGGGGTAATTATATTTGAAATAAACAAAAAAGAAAAATGAGTAATTACATTTTAGTGGTTTACTTAGGTAAACCAATAAATAAAAATGTTCATATACGTATGATATATACACTGTGGTGAACTAGGACTAGTATTTAAAATATCAAAATTAGGGATTGGAGATTTATCTCAGTGGTAGAGCGCTTGCCTAGCAAGTGCAAGGCCCTGGGTTCGGTTCTCAGCTCAAAAAAAAAAAAAAAGAAAAAAAGAAAAAAGAAAATATCAAAATTAAATTTTACAGTAAGGAAATAATTCTTGTTCTTAAGATTTTGCAGCATGAATAATTTAAAGGAGTTAATATTCTATTAGTTACCATCTAATTTGAATGGTTTTATAAATAGATAAAACTTAAACTGCTAATTATATAAATCAAGATAAAACTGCCACTACTATTACACTGTGTATTCCATTGTATTCTTCCAAGTGTCTGTGCATGATTAATGCACACTTTCTAACAAGTTTCAATAACATTGCTGCCCCTTAGGACATGTTAAAATTCCTTTCCAGTCACTCAAAGTCTTTTAAAATTTGTCTTCATTCTAGTTTTCAATGTAAAATATACTAATTCTTTTTATATCTGATTGAATTTTAATCAATTAATTTACTGATTTCATGGATCTTTACTTTTGCAAAGTATTTTATCCCTTCTGCAGCCACCTCACTCTCAAATTTCATGCAACTGCATAACTTTCATACTTCAAGAACTTTAATTCTGAAAATAGTTTTTCTGTTCAGCAGTCACTCCTTTCTGCTTTGTAAAGTACCTAGACTAGTAGGCTAGAATATGTGATTCTTAAAGACAATGGTCCATTTGATTGAATTTGTACATGACTCAGAGCATAGCCCAGTCCTTATGGATAAAAGAATTGTATCATTTGTTCCAGTTATTTTTTAATTATTTCTTTTATTTTTTGAGCTTCTAACATAAATACATCAATTCCCCCTTCCCTTTCCTTCCTCCAAGCCCTACCATATATACCCCTGATCTCTTCAAATCATATCGTCTTCTTTCATTAATAGTTGTTACATAAATTTATGCATATATGTATACATATTTATTTTTTTTTCTTTTTTTTTGATTTTTCAAGACAGGGTTTCTCTGTGTAGCTTTGCGCCTTTCCTGGGACTCACTTGGTAGCCCAGGCTGGCCTCGAACTCACAGAGATCCGCCTGCCTCTGCCTCCTGAGTGCTGGGATTAAAGGCGTGCACCACCACCGCCCGGCGTCATATTTATTCTTAAATATATAAATATATCCTGCTCAGTCTGTATAATATTACTTGTGTCTTCATTTTTACAGCTGACTACTTGGTATTGGATAACCAATTGGTGTGCTCTTCCCTGGGAAAGACTATTTCTCTGCTCTAGCATTCCTTAGTTCCCTATAGTTTTTTGTCTAGGATTGAGGCCTCCTGGGCTTTCCCCCATCTACTTTATCACATTTATTATTGTTGTCCTCATTCAGTTTATGTTTAGGCAGTCATGCTGCTGAGAGTTCATGAGTGTATCTATCATCTGTCATTAGTAGGAGACACAATATTACAGCAAACTCACTGACCATCTGGCTCTTACATTTTTTCTGTTCTGTCTTCCACAATGTTCCCTGAGCTATAAGTGCAGAAGTTTTTTTGTAGATGTATCCTTTTGGACTGGCTTCCAGAACTCTACATTTTGTTTCCTTGTGATTTTCCACTATGGTCCCCATTGGTTGTAGAGAGAAGTTTCTTTGATGAGGGGTGAGAACTGCACTTATCTGTGATTATGCTTGCTGTAGATTCTCCACCAAGATCCATGATGTCACTAGCCCTGGGTAGTTGGGTAAGTTTCCAGTACCAGGCATAATTTCCTTCTAGTTGAATTGGTCTTAAGTTCAACTAGAGAGTTATTAATTACCACAAAGTATAAATGCCCCTACTATAGTCATAGGGTTATCATGTCCAGCTGGTCATTGCCATAGTTCATAGGTTTAATAGGTGGGTAGAACTGTTGGTTGCTTTCTTCCTTTGGAGGTTTCTGGTACCATAAAAGCTAGCCCTCAGGTAGGAGGATTTCAGGTCAGTTCCAGATCAAGGGCCTCTGGATCCTGTGTCTGAAGTGCATGGTGTCTTTAGCAATATGATCTCATCTTCCACCTCTGAGAATCAATCAAGAGCAATACCAATAGCCTATAATGTTTTGGGAGTCTCTTGAACAACCCTTACCAACAACTCAAGGGATGGCGATTCATGCCTGCTGTTGTTTTGTTGTTGTTGTTAGATGATCTTTGGGTCTTGGAGGAAAAATTATCAGCCCAGATGTGAAAATTTCAATGAAACTACCTATGCATACCTATATAAAGGTTTACATGTATTACAGTTTGTTTTCTGTCTTTTTTTTTTTTACATAGATCCTTAATAGCATGAATCTTTATGGAATTTTTAGAAATCCTTACTGTTATTTTACCCACTTCTACTTCTGCATTTATCATACCTCTCTGTAGCTAAAAGTTTTCTGTGTCCTGCCTGGCCCGTGATCAGGACAAATCTCTCTCACCTGCCTGTCCCCCAGGCACTTGGACTCAAATGAATATACACAGGCTAATATTTTTAAACTATGGCCATGGCAAGCTTCTTGTTATCTACTTCTTATATCTTAAATTAACCCATTTCTATAAATCTATATTTTGCCACGTGGCTTGTGGCTGACCTGTATTTTACATCTTGCTTCTCATGGTGGCGGGTGGTAGAGTATCCTCTGTTCTCTGTCTTTCTCCTTCCCCTCGTAGTTAGAATGTCCCATCTAACCCTATGCTGCCTCACCACTGGCCAAACAGCTTTATTTATCAACCAATCAGAGCAACGCATATTCACAGCATACAGAATGACATAAACATCACCCTCTCCATATTTACAACCCCCACATTCTTCTCATTTCCCAAGTCAGATTTTTAAAGTAACAGCACATCAATATCATTACTAATTTTGAACTATACTTTCTCAAAATTTACTTAATATTAAGAATTTTACTTAACATTAAATTTATGCAATATTAAAACTTCAGAGACATGTCACTGGCCAGGAAAAATTTTACAAGGTATGCTTCCACCACCAGCCAAGTGAGGTTAGTAGGAAGACTGACTTTTATAAGAAATGTGTCTTCCAAGACACCACATTCAGTACTGTTAGGTCTCAAAGAAACCCAAGACAAATGGATGAAGATCCAGGACTCTGCAACAGGTAATGGAGATAGAGAGAGAGAGACTAGAGGCCAGAATCCTAGCTTCTCAGCTAGCCATTTGTCCTTGGTTTCCTGAAGACCTAACTAGCACCTTGATCTTAGATTTTCTAGTTTCTAGAACCATAAAAAACAAAACTCTGTTGTGTAGAAAACACCCAGCCTGTCTGTGTTGTCATAGTAGCCCTAATGGAACAGGACAACATTTTACAAATAAGTCAATGTTCACAAAATAAGCCCCAGAAGAAGCATTTTGCCTTGCAGCATCATATTTCACATTTGGAGATTTAAACACTGAATTAAAGACATAAATCAGCAAAGTTGCATGGTTTTGGTACTTGTAGAAAAGACCATTCTGGTTTTGCTGTGTCAGGTTATAGTATTTCTTGGTGACCAAACTAGATGTCTCCACTGCGCACATGATAAAGTGAGCATTCTGCACTGATATAATGCCTCAAACACACTTTCTCTTGCAGACAAGCAGCAGCTCCATGACTCCAGCAAAGAGGTGGAGAATGCTTATTCTAGAGTTTTCATTAAAGATCAGGAAATCTATGCCATGTCCATTGATCAAAAGTAGGGCTTGTAAGGTCCTCCTTATTGTGTAATAAAGGCTTAAAATGCACACAAACTATCTAAATGGAAATAGTGATCACTTATATAGTTCTCTCTCTCTCTCTCTCTCTCTCTCTCTCTCTCTCTCTCTCTCTCTCTCTCTCTCTCTCTATCAATTCTCTGTGTGAAGTCAAATCTATACTGAAAGGTGCAGATGGATTTTGAGAAGAGGAGGATACTCATAATGTTTCCAACTGAGCAAGATCATTTTAGCAAGATGTCCAAAGCACTCTGAACTAAAACTAATTTTCAGAAATACTCTATGCTTTCTAAGCTTCCTCAAGTTGAATAGTACAAATTAAATTCCATTTACCAGAACATTTTGACTAAAAAATAATCTTTAAACTGCTAAATTAAAAGTATATTACATCAATTAAGAAATGAAAGATTTTAACACAGTAATTTATAGATTCAAACATTTCAGCTTAAACTCAAAGGTAAATGCTTATTTTGTATGTATATATTATATATATTATTATTAAACATGAATCCATTATAATTCAAGGCATGGAACACCCTTGAGCACGTTTTGAACTTCGTAAGTCACATTTATTATGTGTATTTCAGAAATACACATACTTTGGGCCTTGATATCACAAAGAACAAAATAAAAAAAAAATATTTGCAGACACCTAAACTCATGCCTTCCTTGATAAGTCACCACTTAATACACATTATCATATTTGTTTAGAATTTGCTGCTTTCTAGTCATTGAAACTGCTCCTTAAAGAAGAAAATACTAGATAAAGTGACTTTATAATATGCCTAAAATTACTTTTGCCTTTAACCTGGAGCTAACACTCTGGCGGCCACAAGATGAATGTGGTCACTAATGTATATTGACTTAACAACTGACTTTAAAGCTGCTGTGGAAATTATATCATTGTCATATCAACTCTATCTCCAATTGTCTACAGTCTCCACATGTCTCACTCTAATATTTCCTTCCTGTATTATGTGCTTGATCTTTAAAGATGACTGGCTTCTTAGAGCCTAGACTTGAAATTCTGTCTAATCAGAACATTCCTCAAGTAATTCTTCATATACCTTCAGAGGACATTGGAATGGTAGAAATTGAAAGATATCTTAAAGAGTTTGGATAGCTACTGTCATTTCTTCCTAAAGGATACTTATGGCTACATAAGTATAACAACTTCCACGTAGTTAAATGTGCATGACAGTTCTGCTAAAATGCTCTTCTAATGTGATAAGGCAAAACTCATCTAGTTTGAGGATTTCCTGTTTTGTCATGCACCTGCACCTATTTCTTCATGAACACTCACCCCTCAGTGCAGGCAGCAGGGATCTCTCCTTCTTGTCATCACATTTGTTACACTCGCTGAAGTACAGGAGTAAGAAGACGTCAACAAGGACCCACATCAGCGACGTAGCCAGAACCACCTTGCAGTAGACAAATCTCCTCATGATTGATTTCTAGTTAACACAGAGAATGAAGACGAATGTTCCTGAGACAAATCTAAGCCACAGAGGTGAACTCCAGGACAAAAGCAGGATGCATCCCACTGTATTAGAACAAAAAAGAAAGAACTGTCATTATGATACAGGGAACTTTTACACAGAGCAACTAGAATACAAAAAAAAAAAAAAAAGACTCAGTTCATGCCCCCAGATATGCCAGCATCCAGGTCCTCAAATGCAAAACTAAAAGCCACTCTGACTTTACCATGCCGGGTAGCTCAGATGCTAACACATGGTCCCTGAACTCTCACTATGCTACTGGTTGAAACTTTGACACACTGTTTGATATCTTCAATTGGTATTGACCTTACCTTACACCTTATCATGCTGTCCTATATATCACTAGGATGTCAAGGAGCATGCTTCCAATTTACTCTGATAGAGTTCTTTTGGCAACCCAATATTGCATAGAAAAAGAAATCATCCTGAAATAACAATGTTCCACAGAGTCTAACAGCCAATACTTAGATAAACGGCAACTCTGAGTCCATTCACTTGCTAATACTTGAAGACCTTCTCTGCTTCCATTTTTCTAATCTGTGGAATAATGTTAACAATGCCACATCTAAAGATTTGATAGGATTAAGTGTGATCAAGTTTACAAAGGATGCTGGGGATAGGGGCAGGAGCACACACCTTTAACCCCAGCAATTGAGAGGCAGAGACAGGCAGATCTCTGAATTTAAAGCCAGCATGGTCTACAAAGTGAGTTTCAGGACAGTCAGGTCTACACAGAGAAACCATGAATGAAAAAAAAAAAAAGATTTTTGAAAAAGGCTCTTAGATGATCAATTTATCAGCAATTCATGAAATAAATCAACACTTGTTAGTCTTAAAAGTATCTGGTTTGTGGTCTACATAGAAAAATACAGAGGAGAAGTATATCTTGGCATAGATAGTGTGCATTTGAACTATTTATCAATGAGAAACAACATACTGATGAAAAATAAGCAAAATGATTATGCCTTGTAAAGAACAAAAAAAAGCTGCAAAATTCTTGAGAGACATCCAAAGAAATATAAATTAATGTCTTATACATATATTTATATTTATTGCATTGAGAAGCAACTATATAACTAGTTTCTGTATAACAAACACATCAGATCAAAAATTATCTGATATCATTTGCTATATTTAAAGTATCATCAAATATAGATCTGAATGGTAATGGGGATGGTGAGGAACTGAGAGGAATAGAGGGAGGGGAAATCATAATCAGAATATATTATGTAGGAAAAAATCTATTTTCAATTAAAGGAAAAACACTAGCAATCAAGTAGAGAGTGCTTGGTGAGCATGGGCAAGGACCTAAGTTCAATTTCCAGTACCAGGAAATAAAAAAATAAATTCCAAGTAAAGTATAAATTGTTAGATGTAAGATAAATAACACTGTTTTGGCAGAGATATTTTAGATGACAATATTAAATACAAAGACAATTGATATACTTCATGATTATGTTTCAAAATAGTAACACAAAGTACAATTTTCTAAGGTAAAGAGCTCTTTAAATTTATGATAACTGATTTAGTTGACTAAGACAACAGAAATGCTACTTATGATAGCCAATGGAAACTAGTAAAACGTTCAAATTCAAGATCCACAAAGTAAGAGTTAAAAATAAGTGGAGCATCCCCGTGTCTTTCTTGGGGTCCTGTTTTCCAGGTAGCCTCACTGGTGATGTGAGTAGCAGTCCAGTTATCCTTGTTCCACATCTAGTATCCTCCTATGAGTGAGTACATACCATATTTGTCTTTCTGAGTCTGGGTTACCTCACTCAGGATGATTTTTTCTAGATCCATCCATTTGCCTGCAAACCTCATGATGTCATTGTTTTTCTCTGCTGAGTAGTATTCCATTGTGTATATGTGCCACAATTTCTTTATCCATTCTTCAGTTGAAGGGCATCTAGGTTGTTTCCAGGTTTTGGCTATTACAAACAATGTTGATATAAACATAGCTGAGCAAGTGCTCTTGTGGTATGATTGAGCATTTCTTGGGTATATGCCCAAGAGTGGTTTGAGATCTACATGAACAGCCTGGACATGAGTGGGAGCAATGAACGGCGAGGGTCGAGGGAAAGAGAGCGGGAGATCCTAGCTGGATCAAGAACAGAGAGGGAGAACAAGGAATAGGAGACCATGGTAAATGAAGACCACATGAGAAAAGGAAGAAACAAAGTGCTAAAGAGGCCCACAGAAATCCACAAAGATACCCCCACAAAAGACTGCTGGCAATGGCTGAGAGACAGCTGGGACTGACCTACTCTGGTGATGGGATGGCCAAACACCCTAATAGTTGTGCCAGAAACCCCATCCAAGGACTGAGGAATCTTGATGCAGACATCCATGGTTAGGCCCCGGGTGGAACGCTGGGCGTCTAATTAGCAAGAAAGAGGAGGGTTTATATGAGCGAGAATTGTTGAAACCAAGGCTGGATAAAGCACAGGGACAAATAGCCAAATGAATGGAAACACATGAACTATGAACCAAAGGCTGAGGGGCCCCCAACTGGATCAGGCCCTCTGAATAGGTGAGACAGTCGATAGGCTTGATCTGTTTGGGAGGCATCTAGGCAGTGGTACCAGGTCCTGGGCTCGCTGCATGAGTTAGCTGTTTGAAACCTGGGACTTATACAGGGACTCTTGGCTCAATCTGGGAGGAGGGGGCTAGACCTGCCTGGACTGAGTCTATCAGGTTGATCTCAGTCCTCGGGGGTGGCCTTGATCTGGAGATGGTGGGTAAGGGGGGTGGACTGGGGGGAAGGGGAGGGGGCAGGAAGGGGAGAACAAGGAAATCTGTGGCTGTTATGTAGAACTGAATAGTATTGTAAAATAAAATAAATTTTTAAAAAAAGGGAAAAAAATAAGTAGAGCAAAGACTATAATTCCTGTCTGTCTGTCTTTCATTATTTATTTATTTACCTTTGTTGTTGGGTTTTGGGGTTTTTTTTCTTGTTTGTTTATTTTGTTTTTGATTTTTGAGACAGAGCTTCTCTATGTAATAGCACTGGCTGTGCTAGAAATCTCTTTGTAAACCAGGCTGGCCTCAAACTCACAGAGCTCCACCTACCCCTGCCTCCAAGTACTGGGATGAAAGGTATGTGCCACCACCACCCAGCTAAGACTCTAATTTCAATAACAACATAAAATTTGTATTTATTCAGATATATATGGATAAATATTTGCAAAAGGACAGAGATGAATCATATATGCAAAGCAAAAAAGTGCATAACATTTTGAGTTTGTTTTTCTTGAAAAGGTTGGAATATTATCTAGTACATTTCCTTTCTATTTTACTTTTATATAAAAATGACAGCTAAATATTAGAACTCAGCCTCCAGCCCTGGTAACCAGGGCACAACTCTCGTACTTGTATTCTTATCACTGTGTGTGTGTATTTCTAAACCTGTGATAGGAAACAACTGAGTCTATAAATTTTTCTCTTTCTTTAACTCTAAAATAGAATTCACCCCTTCAATTAATTGTGGGGAAAAAAACCCTATGGGAAAGTGTACATAACAACAATACGTACTGAATTGGCTCAACTTTCCCAGCAGAAACACCTTAGAATAAATGATCTAAAGAAAGGAGGAGCACTGCCCTTGGCTATCATCAAATGAAAACATGGCCTTAGGCATCTTGCCTCTCTGTGCACTTCCTTTTTATTGATAATGTCTTTCCTGCCCCATCCACCTCAGAAAGTGTTATGAGGCTCAAGCAAGATGAAGGAGAATTTTTTTAAGTATAATTATTTTTGCAACAAAATCTGAAATAACTTAATATTAAATATTAAAATGCCTAAGATAAGTCATTTCCTAATAGGAGCCAAGCAAGTGAGGTTATGAAGAATTTAATTTTAACCTCAGTTATGATAGAAAGTGAAATCACATCCTATTATGACTTCAAGCATTATTCAAATCATCCTCCATTCACAGCCTGTTTGATTTGTGCTGCAAAATCCACAGCACTGAGAGGGGTCCAACTCAACCATTTCAGTGATAAAACTTAGTTGTTGTATATTCTTGTCTAGTTATAAGACACTCTAGCCATATCTATTTCAAATTTCTAATTCTGTGTGTAACTTAGCTAAATCTCTATCTGGAAAGCAGCTTCTTATCCTCTGGTCCATGTGGAATAATTGTCTCATGTGTGTACTCTAATACTCCTGATGCAAACAAACCTGGTCAACTGGAAAGATGACAATACACATGCCGACTAACCAACATGTAAGCACAGTCGGTAGCCTGGGTTTATTTAAGAGAGTCAGCATCTGCATAAGAGAGTCAGCATCTTATGTTTTATTCCAATACGATCTTACTTATCTGCAAATATTGTTTTGTGTCTTAGGGAATGAAGAAAGCACACTGCTGTAGTATCTCTGACTGACTGATCCAGCAGGGAACATTAACAATCTGTACAAACAGGTTCATCTGGCTGTTTTCCTAAGAAGTTCAAAAATCTTTTAGTATTATTATTTCTCTGTCTATTTTTAATTCTTTCTTATTTTTCTTTGAGAAAAAATTGAGACAAAATCTCAGCTACATTTTCTCTGCGAACCTTGTGCTTAAAATCCTCTTGCCTCAACCTCTTGAGTGCAGAGACTTTAAGCACACAACAAACACCGTGCCTAGTAGCATTTTGCTTTGTCAGGTATTGCTCTAGGGAAAAAAACTTTTAAGACACAAAAAAACATCAAACACCCTTGCATACCTCCAATTCCCTTCTTTTTCAGCACATAAGTGATATTTTACAAGATATTATGGGACTTTTACTTAGAAATATGCAGTATTTCCTAACTTTATTATAAAAATAAAAATCTAGATAAAATTTAGGGGAGTTGGCAACAATTGTATAAAGAGAAAAGTCTAGATGGGTTAGTTTGTTTTGTTTTTTTTCAACCAGAAGGCTATTATTTCCCTGGGGAATCTAGCTTAGTTGCTATTAGGCATTTTTATCTGTAGGCATATATTCTCTTTAATAGAAAATTACATAATGGGAGAAATTTTTTTAATCTATTTTATGAGGCTGTACTTAAAGCTGCCAGAGCATTCTAGAAACTACTTTGAGAGTGCTGATAGAGCTTCCAGAAATTTGAGGTACTTTTCAAACTTTTAACATAGTAGATAACTACAAAAGCACTGGAAGTGAACAGCCATTATGCACATTTTCTTTATAAACCCATAAATCCAGGGACTAGAAATCAAAATTTATGCTGATTTAGATCCAGATATGACTGAAAAAATGACTGGCCTTTGTGTGGCTGAAGATAAAAAATTAATATACATCAGGAGAATCCACTCACAGGCAAAATTAAAAGTCTTCTTAGAAACTGCACCATAGCATAAGCGGGTTTTTTGGAGCCCAGTGCCCATGGTGAGACATCTTATACAGCCTTGGTTCAGGGGGAGGGGCTTGGACCTGCCTCAGCTGATTGTACCAGGCTCAGGTGATTCTCCATGGGAGGCCTTGCCTTGGAGGAGGTGGGAATGGGGGGTGGGTTGGGAGGGAAAGCTTGGGGGGCAGAAGGCAGAAGGAGAGGGGCATCTGTGGTTTGGATGTAAAATGAACATAAATTTCTTAATAATAAAAAAAGAAAAGAAAAGAAACTGCACCATATTAAAAGGTATATACTAAGACTCAAGGAGGCCAGTAAAGGTAAAATTAAATACATGCCTTTTGTGTAAAGATTATGGAATGAAAAGAAAGAAATGTTTCCTCACTTGTATCTGAGCAAAGGGAAAATGGGCCATAATATTAAATTCAACCAATATGAAACATCGTAGCAAATGCTTTGTGTGTGTGTGTGTGTGTGTGTGTGTGTGTGTGTGTGTTTATGTATTCACTTCGTTTTTCTGTCTATAAAACATAAGCAGTAACAGCTGCTTCAAAAGGCTGAGATAAATATGAATGGATTAAGGCATGTAAAACTCTTGCAACGTTGCCTGTGACATGGGAGGGACTCAACCTATCTTAGCTAGTAGTATTATTAATAATAGTAATATTATTTTTAGAACTACCATCAAATAAAGGAAAAGGCATGCGGACACTCATGAACCCTTGCAAACACACTGCATCTCCAGTACGTGACTGTTTAGGGACTTGAAAAATAAAACTATTATAAGGCAGAAATATTACATTTAATAAATGTATCCTCTGAAGACGTATGAATTACACAGATTTTATGATACTGAAAACTCATTAAAATTTGTGCACTTGAGATCTGTGCATTTTACTTCTATGAAAACTAAACTTCCTTTGTAAGGTAAAAACAGATCTCATGTCTAAGTATCCTGATTCTGTAATCTAATCAACTTTTGGTTTATCAAAGAAATTATAAAAGATAAAACAGCTTCCTTCTATTTGCAGCTCTTCTGATCTCATCCTGGACTTTTGTTCTCCATGTCACTCACTTGGGTCTCCTGGGATGTTTCTTAAATACACCAATTCCTAGCATGAGTACATACATACTCCTAGCTTAAGCTAGTGGTAAGTTGATGGACCCCTTGCCTTTATTCCCTATCAATACACACTAAAATAACACATATCCTCTTTTTATGCCCCTTATGTTTTTTTCTAAGCATCTATCTATAATGCATTTAAAAACTGATTTTCCCATTGTATCCTGACATTAAAAAACATTCTACACGAGAACAGGATTTCATATCTCCAATCTCTGTTCTTAATTCTTTAAAACATTTAAAACTATTGGAAATATTTTAAAACTCCAGCACTAGTCATCATAGAAAAGTTGATCTCACTCTTTCCACAGCTAACAAGGCCTATGTTGAATTCTTAATTCACAGTATCTCAGAATATGGCTATATGTGAAGATTGCTTTAAGAAAGTAATTATGGGCCAACAAGAGAGCTCTGCAAGTATAGATGCCTGTGGCCATGGCTGATGACCTGAATTCCATCCATTGATACCACAAGGTGGCAAGAAAGAGCCAGATCCCAAGAAATGTAACCTCATACACACACATGCACGCACGCACGCACGCACGCATGCACACACACACACACACCATTTTGAAAATACAAAATCTTTTTAAAAATAAGTAAGAAAATGAATGTAAGAAGAAAAATTGAGGTTAAATGAAGTGTTATGGGTGAGTCTTAATCCAATAATACTGAGAGTCCTTGTAGGAAGAGAAATGAACAAAAACAGGCAAGCCACAAGGAAATGTAGGCTGAAGAGAGCCATGTAGCAGACACAGAGAAAGCCCAAAAGGGGCCAGTGAGAATGCTCAGCAGGCTTGCCACCAAGTCTGATAACCTAAGGTTTATCCTTGGACCCACAAATGTGGTGAAAAGAGAGAACCGACTCTTGCAAGTTCTTCCCTGACATGTATGTGCCAAGGCACATGAGCCCACTCTGGGCCCTCACACACCAAATAAATAAAGTTAATTTTAAAAGAAATCTCTAAGAATAAAAGGAACTCCAGGAGAATAAAGTTCTATTGCTTAAGCCACTCAGTCTGTTATACATTGTAATGGAAGCCCCATCAAAGTAATAGACCAATTAACCAAATTTCCCCAGCCCTACTTTAATAAATAAGCAGGTAAACATAGGTACTCTCCATTCTGTGAGTAACACTGGCCAAAAAAACTTGGAGAGAAAAAGGTTTATCTGGTTTACAGATTATAGTCCATAATTGAGGGAAGCCAAGGCAAGGATTCAAGGTAAGAATGAGGCAGGAACTGAAGCAGAAACCATGGAAAAACACTTCTTACAAGCTTACTTCCTCTGACTTGTTCAGCTTGTTTTGTTATATAACAAAGGGCTGCCCAGGATTAGCACTGACCACAGTGGGCTGGGCCCTGGCACATCAATCATTAATCAAGAAAACACCCCACAAACTTGCCTCCAGGCCAATCTGATGGAGGCAATTCCTCAAGTGAGGTTCCTGATTCCCAGATGACTCTGGTTTCTTTCCAGTTATCTTTCCCATTTACTCACATTGTAAATCTATGAGCCCATACCACAGTGAACTCTCCCTATTTCACAATAATATTTCAGCAGTTCGAATACAAATCAATCCACCCCTTAGGCAATTTCCCACCTCCTTCCCCTTCCTCCTACTGCCATCTCCATGTTTGTTACTCACAACTCATCACCGGGCTTCTAAGTTAGCAGACCAGATTAAATGCAACCAGAAAATTTTTCATACTGCCAGACTGAATGCATCTACTTGCTTACTTCTATCACCACCCATGGATCTGCAAGTACAACTGTTTCAATGGATTAAGTGTCCTTTCACAGTGTAATACATCTGCTCTTACATATTCAAATATTTTATTGATGTGCATGTCTTGTCTGATTCAGTTTATCGACTATGATGGGTCCTTGTCACTATACAAAAATCCTAACATTAACAATTATGTTAAAACAAATTAATTTGATCCTATATCTCCCTTCAGCTGCAGCTATATTCATCTGTTTACATTTATTTGGGGGAATAAGCAGATCTCAGGCCCCTATTTTGTGTGAACATCTTGTGCTTATGTTTAAAATGTGTGTTTATCCATATGAAGTTGAGAGTTTTTCTTTCAAGGTCTGTAAAATTATGTTGAAATATTTGTGGGGGATTGCATTGAATCTGTAGACTCCTTTTGGTAGATAGTTATTTTTTATTATGTTACTACTACTGATCCATGAGCATGGGAAATCCTTCCATCTTCTGATATCTTCTTCTTCAGGTTTTTCTTCAGTGACTCAAATTTTTTATCATACAAGTCTTTCACTTGCTTGGTAAGAGTTAACTCTCTGTTTTGGTCTAAACAGACACATACCATTTATTTATTTATTTACCTACATCAAGGCTTTTGTGTCTGTTTCCTAAGAATAAGGTAATTTTGTTCATATAATAAAAGAATAATTATGAAAATCAAGACATTTGCAACACCATGGTACTTTTTTTTTGTCTCACAGTATATAGCTTCAACTGTAGATTCATTTATTTCTCTTGTTTTAAATTTATTTTAAGCCGGGCGGTGGTGGCACACACCTTTAATCCCAGCACTCGGGAGGCAGAGCCAGGCGGATCTCTGTGAGTTCGAGGCCAGCCTGGGCTACCAAGTGAGTTCCAGGAAAGGAGCAAAGCTACACAGAGAAACCCTGTCTCGAAAAACAAAAAAAAAAAAAAAAAAAAAAAAAAAAAATGTGCACTATTTACTGTGACTTGTCCTGAAATTCTTGTGATATTTTCAAGGACTCGCTTCATCCAGTAGAGATCGGGACAGGAAACTCCCTAGGCTACAGGCCACAGTGTGGGGCTATCATGAGATATTAGTTGCACCCTTATTCTGTCTTGCAAGTAGTTAGTCTGTTTAATCCTTTGTTTTCTGATCCAAAATTCACCTAGCATTGAATGAGTACCTCAGGTGAAAATGTTCCCAATTACAAAATTGTAAACTCAACACAGGGGCTGCAATCTCAAAAGACCTGCTTCATTGTGGTTTTCATCCTCTCACCTCTTTGTGGGCTATTGTAGAGCATCATTGAAATTTATCTTCTAAGGGTGATCTGCTGCTCCATAAATATGTCATCAGTCTCATAAATATTCATAAACATTTCTTAAAAACAATGCCAAACCTACCAATTGGCAATTCCTCCTTCAAGATAGCCTAGCTAGTCTCTCTCAGAAGATACGCTTTGCCTCACTTTGCTAAATAATATCCTACTTGTACTGTCTGTGTCTCTCAGCTGAATTCTTCCCTTCAAGAATATAATGAGGAAGATATTCACTCAGTAATGTAAACACATCATGTGACAGTAAGTTTCATGAAAGATTAATGTATAACCACAATGTGCATATCCCTATCATCCCATTCTCTCTTAAAGTACACAGGTTGAGCACCTGCTATGGTAAGAAAATCTTAATTAATTTGAATTAAGTTGGCCAGTTCTAATAATCAACTCAATCATTGTCTTCCATAGTCCTAAGCAACATGTGACAGTGACATCTCTAGCAAAAAGGGCCTGTTATCGATCCATCGGTAAGAGAGCTTGTAGTATAAGCATGAGGGCCTCATTTGGATGCCCAGTGCCCTTTAAAAGCCAGGCATACTGCCCATGGAGGCCAGAAGAGGAAATGAAGATACAGAAGATTGTGGGCCACCGTATGGGCACTGGGAATTGAACCTGGGTCCTCTGTAAGAGCAGCCAGTGTTCCTAACCACAGAGCCACTCCTTCAGCCCCTGCTCCAATTCCTAAGTATGTTTTTTGCTGTCCTTTTTTTCAGGTCAACTATCTTGAAATTCTTCTTTTTTTTTTTCAATTTGCCATTCTCTGTGCCTCTTACTTTCTCTCATTTATCTCCAACAACACTTTCTCTCTACTAGAACACAGGATAGCCAGGAAATCCCTTTTATAGGAGAGAATACATCTTGATTTATGGGACTGATATATCTGTATCAGTAAATTTTGATGAAATTTTAGAATTTTTTCTCCAAACTGATACTTTCCATTAACTCTTTCTAGGCCTGAAATAAGATAAAAGGCTGGGTGTAGCCACCCATGTGACGGGAGCCCTAGGAGAAGAAAGAGACAAGAGAACCACTCCAGTTTGTTGGACACTCCCCTAGCCAACGAACTGCAGATTCAGTGAGAGGCCTTGTCTCCGGGGCTGAGGTAGAATGGGATAGAGGAGGACAACCAGGGTTTCCCTCTGGCCTCTGCTTATATACACTCATAAAGCATGAACACACACGTATTTTTAATGTCATATTCCTTTTTAGAAATATTTTTCTTTTCTATCCCACATCAGATCTACCTTAGTCTTTACTATCCCACTGCCACCACTGTAGATCAATGCAACACCATCCGATGAATATTTTTAAAGTCTCATTGTGATATAATTCAATTTTACAATTAGCTCATTTAAGGCTTTCAATGTTGTATATTTATTACATTTAACTCTAATGCATACAAAGTCTGATTCAAAGTAATAGATGACTAAAAAACAGGAGAAATCCTACTTACTGACTTATGACTCTAAAGCTTGTGGTCGTATGTCAAGCTCATTTCTGGTACAGCAAAAAGTATGATGCAGTCTAGAGAAATACGAACTGGGGAGAAGCACTCCCTGTTGTACTATGTGTTTGTACATGGAGGACAATGGACTATGATCAATCTCTCCATTGGGAATTGGAATTGCTTGTTACCTACTTCACTGTTAACAAAAGATCAGATGATTTTAAACCTTGCTCTATTAGTGATAGATAGTAGACTACCCTTAAAGCATACCATAACCATACATATCATCATTCCTGATGAGATGTATTTATAGTATGTGAGTCAAGGACAAGGAAGCTGAAGCTGCAGATTGGCTTCATTCCGCTGCTTGAAATTCTTTTCACATTAGTCTTAAGACTGTATGAAAAAACAATGAATGGATTTGCTCCTAACATCTTTCAGATTAATGACGTGTAGAGTCATTAATACTCTACATACTCATGTGAAAATTCAGCAGAAGCCAGGATATTGGGTGACCAAAGCATAAAACTCACCACGCAATCCTTTTCCTATCTCCCCAACGTCTATACTTCCTAATGGCTATGCCAAGAACTGATGGTTTCAAATATTGTTTACCAGACTATTTTGATAGTTGCCTTGGCAGTGAGCAATCGTGAGGAATTAAGTGAAATGCACACTCCAGAAGAAAGAGAAAAGTTTTTCTACTTGCTATGAAATGGTGGGTCTACCCAAAATGATTTCTGACATTGTTATTTGTTTTTGTTGCTGTTATTGTTGTTGTTTGTGTGTATGTGTGTGTATATGTGGTTCCTTTGGTGTTATACTATTGTTTTAATGCAGCACAATCTAGTTATTATGCAGATATAATTGAGTCTGGTCACAAAGGCTCCATGAGATTTAAGAGCAAGTAGAACACATACAAGTGCACTGGTATGCACCCTACTCACTGTGCCATGAGTAAAAAAGAAAAAAAAAAATGTCTTTTGCTCTAATGTAGGAATTTGTTCTGCCAATATCCATGAAACAGCAAGAAGCTAACATATGTAAGCAAATTGTTGCTACATTTTAAGTACATTAAAATCATATTCCAGACCCTTCGTAACCTGAGAGAATCATACACACACACACACACACACACACACACACACACAAACAAACACACACACACACACACACACACACACACACACACCAAAAAAAATCAGGCAGTATATGTAGTTAGGCATTGTCATATGTACAGATAATTTATAGAAAGATACACTAAATAACATTAGTGTGAAGGTTTGAACAAGAATGGCCTTTCTTGTCTCATATATTTGAATGCTTAGTCATCCAAGAGTGGAAATACTTCAGCAGGATTAGGAGGTGTGGCCTTGTTGAAGTGGGTATGGCCTTGTTGGAGGAAGTGTGTCACTGGGCATGAGTTTGAAGTTTCAAAACCCAAGCCGGGTGGTGTCTCTTTCCTTGCCTGTGGATCTAGATGTTAAATTCTTAGCTACCTCTGCAACACCATGTTTGCCTGTGTGCCTCCATGCTCCCCACCATGATGATAAATGGACTGAACCTCAGAAACTGTAAGCCAGCCCTAATTAAATATTTTCTTTTATACAGTTTGCTGTTTTGGTGTCTCTTCACAGACACAGAACACTGACTAAGATAGAAGTTGGTACCAGGATAGTGAGGTATTGCTGTGAGAGACCTGTCTATGTTTTGGGGAGGACTGTGGAAAGACCTTGGAACTTTGGACTAGAAAAGCCACTGAATGTTGAGATCTCAGTGGGCTATTCTGTATGAGCTTGGAAGATTAAGAATGTTGTGGGCAATGCAGACAATGGGGGCCTGGCTTATGAAGTTTCAAAGGAAAGTTTAAAGATCCTATCAAGACAATTTGTTATTTTAAATTAATATTCTTTGTTCTGGTTAGTTAGGGCTTAAGAATCAGCTGCAATTAACAAGATGCCAGAATCACTAAAGGGAAGTATTTGCTTTGCTGGGATAATCGATGCTAGTTAGTTGGAGCTGAGAAATTAGTGGTGACTGAGACTGGTAGGAAGAAGTATAGTATCAAAAGACCCCCTCATTTTGGAGATGCCACCACCATAGAATTATCACCAAGCACAGCAATGGTGTAGTGGATCCAGCCAGAACCTAGAAGAAAAGCTGTGTGTGCTGCAGATATCAGAGCTAGAGAAGCAGTTCAAACCCTTCAGAGGAGCCCAGATTGTTAGTGGATCCCAGACATTGGACATTGTGTAATTAACACTGTTTTGAGTTTGGTTTTGCTTTGATCTGATATTGACTTGACCTGCATCTTCCTTCTTAAAATAAGTAAGTATTTAACTTAATGTTGGTTTTTACAAAAGTCCACAGTTCAGAGATTTTGAACTTTTAAAAGAGATTTTTGTCCTTGCTTTTATAGTAGTGAGAAAAAAAGAGATTTTGGATTTTTAAAGAGGTGGAGATTTTAAAGGGACTGAACTTTAAGGTGTTTGAATTTGTAAAGACTGTGAAACTTTAAAAGTTATTTGGGCTTTTAATATGAGATCTAGGGGATGAATGAGGTTACGGCTTAATGGTGATGTGTTTGTGTGTCAAGTTGACAAAGGGTCAATTGTGCCAGATAGTTTTATGTCAACTTGACACAAGCCAAATCATTCTGAGATGAGTGAACTTCAATTAAGAAAAAGACTCCATAAGATTAGGCTGTAGCAACCCTGTGGGGCATTTTCTTAATTAGTGATTGATGGGGACTAGAGGCAGGCCTTTGTGTGTGTTACCATCCCTGCTTCTATAAGAAGCAGACTGAGCAAGGCATAAGGAGCAAGCCATTAAGCAGCACTCCTCCATGGACTCTGCTTTAGCTCCTGTCTTCAGGTTCCTGACCTGTGTGAGTTACTCTACTGACTCCTTTGAGGATGAACTCTAATGTGGAAGCATAAGCCAAATAAACCCTTTCTTCCCCAAGTTTCTTTGGTCATGGTGTTTCATCACAGCCATAGTAACTCAACTAAGAAAAGTTGGTACCAGAAGAGGGACTTTGTGCTGAGGTCATCACTCCCTTTATTCCATTTTGCATAAGGAATAAGTTTTTTTTAAACTTTCATCTTGAACACTAACTAGACCTAGATGAATTACACTTAGCAATGCTTCTTTTCTCCTCAAACTGTACATTTTGTATTTTATTCTTGAAGTTGGCCTAAAAGCATTTTGCATTATAAGCCTATGGGAGCCAGGGAATGGAATGTGGTGCTTTGAATAAGAATGGGTCCCCATAGGCTCATATATTTGAATGCTTAGTAATCAGAAAGTGATACTACTTGAGAAGGATTAGGAAGTATGGCCTTGTTAGAGTGGGTGTGACCTTGTTGGAAGAAATAAGTCACTGAGGGGTAGGTTTTGAGATTTCAAAACTCCAAGCTAGGCTCAGTATCATTCACTTGCTGCTGCCTGCAGATCCAAATGTGAAAATCTCAGCTATTTCTCCAGCACCATGTCTGACTGAATGTTGCCATGCTCCCTGCCATTACAATAATGAACTGTAAGCAAACCCCAATTAAATGCTTTCTTTTATAAGAGTGCTCACAGTCATGTTGTCTCTTCACAGCAATAAGACACTGACTAAAACAATTAGTAATCTCTTAGCATTAAAATTGAGATATATTTTCAATTGTGTTTAAAAAATTTTTTAGAATGTAACAGTTATCTAAAAAGTAAAGTATTACTTTTATGCATCCTATAGAGATAAGCAAGTGTTAGACAGGTATTAACACTATGTAAGGCACCAAAGATAAAAATATCTAAGATAACATACTTGTTTCATTCTGTTAATATCCAGTAAGGATGGGGGAAAATGGGAACACTGGAGTAGGGATTGTGAAGGAAATAGAGGTGAAATGTTTACAAGGTGTGGAACTCTTGTTAAGTGACACTTTCATTACATAATTATTACTATGGAAAGAATGTAACCACAAGGAATAAACGGCTTCATAATGAGTCAGAGAATGGTAGCCTTACAGAAAATATTCACAAGACTGTAGCACACTGAAAACGCCTGGCTGTTTCCAGTGTGGCTTTGAACTCACAGAGATCCAGACAGATCTTTGCCTTTGGAATGCTAGGCAAATGTGTGTGTGCCAACATTTTCTGGCCTCTATGTCTATCTAGCGGCTGTTCTATTTTCTGACCCCAGATAAGTTTATTAAGGTGCACAATATATTAGGGAATACAATATCACCACACAAGACAGCAACATTCATATAAGGAATCAACGTGTGTCATTGTACATTAATCTTTCCACAACAAGTGCACACTGTATATCTCTATCTACTCTACTGAGATGCTGTACCTGTCGAAAGCCAAATACATCATAAGGTGATTCTACTAGTAATAGATTATTATTAAATGATAAGGCAATTAAGTCTACATAAAGGATACTTATGAAAAGCAATGTATGTCCATCTCAAAGATAATAAAATTAAGTTATTTGAAAGAACTCATCAACTTGAAACTTACTCAAAAAGCATTGGTGTTTTTAGTGCCTATAAACATTTATCTTAGAACCTGGCAGTCATGGTTCAAGTTCATTCATTAGTAGTCACCAAGATACAAAAAAAAAAAAAAAAATCTAAAATGTCCAACTATATATAAAACCTAGAGATTTTAGAGATTTAAGACAACACTAGAATGTTAAAAGAAAACAAATGCTTTTATTGAATGACTGAACAATTATACAATCTTAGAGTCAGTTTCTAGCTAACCTTAAGGCCTCTAATTTTTTCTTGATCAAAAGAAAAAGTAAAGGAATGTATTACAAGTGCTTTCTTAGAAATGTGGAGGGTATAAGGCTTATTTCTTACCTAGGTGTTCTCTTCAAAAGAAGTACATTCAGTTGTATAAAATAGTGGAGAGTGATCTACAGTACAACATAAAATTATCGGAGTTACTCTGACTGCCCTGAGTAGTAATTAATGACAGATTCAAAGAAAGAGAAGTTATGAAAAAAAAAAAAAAAAACGGAATTCTAAGGCACTAAGGAACCCCAGCACCTAAAACAAGAGGGCACAGAAGTGAGCTTTCCACAGATTACTCTAGGGTATATATACTCCAACTGCATAAATGTAAATGAAAATGGATTCACTTGCTTATGTATTTAAGTAATTGTTAAATAGAACTTATCAATAGGGAAAAATGCATGCCTTCTTAAAACTAGCTATAGAAGTGCTAATGGATTATGTATTTAATTGCTTCTATTCAAAAAACCCTCATTAAACATTATACAGACTTACATGTTAATTTGTTTTACTGGATTTGTTTCTTGAAATTTTCCTAATGAAGCTATTATTAATCATATATTAAGTGCTGAAAAGACAGGCAATTAGAAGGAAGAAGTAAATAAGGAAATAAGGAACTAAATAATTGGAATATTGAATAAATAGTCTCCAATTAATTAACAGCAAAATAGAAGTACTATATCCCCAAAGAGTCAAAATGTGTGTTTTTATTAGCAAAGTAACTTTGTAATATAGCATCCGTAAAACTATAACTAGTTGACTAGTCTATATAGTTAAGTATAAAACAGTGCATAATCTAATTTTAGCAAACACAGAAAGGCTATAAGATAAAGAAATTTGCTAAAATGCATAAGGAAAAGAAACATTCATCATGAATTTACAAGATTTACAACTAAAACAGGGACTAACATTATGTGTTCAAGTACATAGTTAGCCAATCCATAAGCATAGCAATTCTTTTCCTATCAGCAGCATCATTTAACTGAAATTGTGCTAAGAACTAAATATTGAAATAAAATTTTGTTTTCAACAAAATTCTGGTTTAGGGGATTCAAAGTGTCTTAGCTAATTTGAAGGAGTAAATGTAAACCAATTAAAAATATATTTTGGGCCGGGCAGTGGAGGCGCACGCCTTTAATCCCAGCACTCGGGAGGCAGAGCCAGGCGGATCTCTGTGAGTTCGAGACCAGCCTGGACTACCAAGTGAGTCCCAGGAAAAGGCACAAAGCTACACAGAGAAACCCTGTCTCGACAAACCAAATATATATATATATATTTGGAAAGAAATGGGTTTATTAAAAGTAATAGTTTTTTAACCTACTTTATTTATTTATTGAAAGCCACATGATTTGAATTGGCAATTTTCCTATCAAAAATTCTTTTAAAATTTCCATGTATGGCCAGGCAGTGGTGGCACACGCCTTTAGTCCTAGCACTTGGGAGGCAGAGGCAGGTGGATCTTTGTGAGTTTGAGGCCAGCCTGGTCTACAGAGCGAGATCCAGGAAAGGCACAAAGCTACACAGAGAAACCCTGTCTCGAAAAACAAAACAAAAATTTCCATGTTAGAGAAAAGACCTTAATTTCAAGATATTTTAACTACACTGTTAGTTAAAAGTAAATAATATAAGCACATCTAGATATGGTTAATTGATAGCATGCTACATTGCTATAAGAGATATATGAAAATTTTTAGTATCATAAATGCTAATGACAATATAAATAACTCAAGATGTCCCTATTTATTCCTTATGAAGGTAACTGTTTCAAATATATTCACATCGGAGTATTGGGAAAGTAGACAAGGCTGTCAGGGTTTTCTTAACACTACTTTTGTTATAATTGTTTTTTCTATATATAATCCAGAAGTGGTATATATTACCTGATGATAGAGAAAACATACATCTTGTTACAAAATAAATTAGAAAAAGAAAACACTGGTTTATTGGTGAAGCTTAAAGTTCGGTGTTATATGGTATTTATGTTTGTGCATATGTGAGAACACAGACAGAGTTCGGATGAGATCAGCAATGATGCTTGACAAACAGGCTCAAAAGACTGGCCCGTGACTCACAAAGAAAGTGAGAAAGAAAAGCAGAATCCTCCACTAAACAAGGCCAAATTCAATGTGCTTCTAAATTTGTTTCCATTATTACACAATCTTTATGACTCTGAAAATGTAATACTATTAAAACTTTCCATTCTTTTGAAAAAATACGTTGCTTTCTAAGCCCACATTTTCATACAGGATTAATATTATTACGTTGTTGTTGTTACTGTAAATATGACCTTTGTTGAAATCAATGGCCCCCTCCAATCCATCAAGAATGATAATCAAAGTGATGGGGCTAGCTAGCATTGTCAACTTGACACAAGCTGGAGTCATTTTGGAAGGGACAGCCTCATTTGAGAGAGTGCACTCAATACATTGGCCTGTGGGCAGACATACGGTACATTTTTTTGACTGATGATTAACATGGAAGGGTCCAGCTCACTGTTCATGGTGTCAACCCTAAGTTGCTAGTCCTGGTGCTATAAAGAAAACAGTCTGAGCAAGCCAGGAAGAGCAAGCATGCCAGTAAGCAGTATTCATCCATTGCCTTTGAAATAGTTTCTACCTCCATGTTCCTGCCAGGCCTGAGTTCCTTCTCTGACTCCCTAGATGGCTGATTGTAAGCATTGCTTTTGGTCATGGTGTTTTATCACACCAACAGAAAACAAAACTGAGTCAGTGGTCATAGAAAATTAGGAAGGATACTCACTCTAAGTACTCACACTATTAGAAATCTAAATGCTACTCAACTCCAACTAAGGTTTTAGAAAGAGACAACATAAGTCAATTGATTGTCTGTTCATAATATACGAAGACATGCATATTAGGACTACAGAATTTTTCCTTCACAGAGTTAAGGCATGACATTGGAGACACCTGAAAACTACAGCGAATGTTACTATAAAAAAAGTGTGACATCCTAACAATAGTATACTATTTCCAAAAGAAAAACTATGGCTGAGATGGTAGGCATGATCAGATTAAAAAATAAAATTATCATCCACAAGAGAGCCTCCATGTTAAAGGCAAGCAAGGTGTATTTGGTTGTATTCAGAGAAAAATTTAAATATGAAGCAAATAATACATATAATCTATAGTCCATTTATAAATATCTAAACTAGAATGCTACTCCATATGACCTTACTACTATTTCAATATAAGAAGTGACAATCTCAAAGTTTGTACCATTAATATGTCACATTTACAAAGGAGCCCATATCTGACAAGTTTTCTTCATAATTACCCATAAGTGATCTATGCAGAACATGGCTAAGTGGAAGCAGTACATTAAGAGGTTAAAAAGAACTGATTATCAATCTACCTTAGTATACCTCGACTGTTAGGCTTCCATTCTAGAAACAGGATCTTCATACTTGACATTGTGACGGTGAGAAACAATGAGTGAGAAGACAGTTTTCCTCATTGTACTTCATTTTTGAATCAGGCCAAAATCTAAAATCAAATAGCTCACAAATCATCTGCAAAGGTTTTATGGGGCTTTTTTTAGCTCAAACAGCAAAGATATAGAGCTTCAAGATCAATAGCATCTGTTTAGCCCATGGAAAAGCTGCACTGTTTATATGGCTGAACAGTTATAATATTTCTCTTTGATTTTGATAAGCAAGATAAATGCATTCTAACTACTGATTGGCATCAGAACAAATCAGTAGGTGTGCTTGATTCCAAGATCTCCTGTCTATTAATTTCTGTGAAATGAAAGTGTTCAAACTGAGAAAGAAAATGCTGGTATGATTCTCCTCTTTAAAAAAAACATAATCAGTATAAAACCCTCTAGTTTCCCAAATCCATTCAGCTGCACCCCATCAGAACAGCAATCAACTCTTTATTTTGCTTTGTGCTTCATATTTCTGGAGGGTATGTACAAAGGCAGCAATCTAAATCAATGAAGCATATTAACCAGTGCATGAGCTTTTTCTGTATGCCATTTTAATTCCTGATTATTCTATTCTTTTTATATTTTAAAAGTTACATTCTCTTTCAGCATATTTAAGTTATGTTTCTATCATAAGTCTTACATTTCTTGGATTTCCTTCCTATGCTGATATTATTTATTTTATTATTATTATTAAGAAATTTTCTATTCATTTTACATACCAACCACAGATCCCCCTCTCCTCCCTCTTCCTACCCCAGCCTTCCCCCCAAATCTACCCCCATTCCCACCTCCTCCAAGTCAAGGTCTCCCATGGGAGTCAGCAGAGCCTGGTACATTCAGTTGAGGCAGGTCCAAGCCCCTCTCCCCTGCATCAAGGCTGTGCCAGGTGTCACACCTTAGGCACTGGGCTCCAAAAAGCTGGCTCATGCACTAGGGATGAATCCCAATCCCCCTGGGAACCTCCCCAAGCAGTTCAAGCTAAACAACTGCCTCGCCTATCTGGAGGGCCTAGTCCATTCTCATGGGGGCTCCATAGCTATTAGTCCACAGCTCATGGGTTTCCACTAGTGTGGCTCCTCATCTCTGTACATTTTCCCATCTTGTCCCTTGCTTATAGAATCTCTCCTCTCTCTCATTGATTGGACTGCTGGGGCTCAGCCTGGTTCCCAGCGGTGGATCTGTGCATCTGCTTCCATCAGTAACTGGATGAAGGCTCTATGATGAGAGTTAGGATATTCACTAATCTGGTTACCAGAGTAGACCAGTTCAGGCACTCTCTCGACTATTGCTAGTAGTCTAAGGTGGGGTTATCCTTGTGGATTTCTTGGAACTTCCCTAGCACCCTGTTTCTTTCTATTACCATGATGTCTTAATTTCTCAACATCCTTAGTCATCAGGGAAATGCAAATCAAAACGACTCTGAGATACTACCTTACACTTGTCAGAATGGCTATGATCAGAAACACTGCGCTGGTCAGTGATGGCACACACCTTTAATCCCAACACTTGGGAGGCAGAGCCAGGCGGATCACTGTGAGTTCAAGGCCAGCCTGGTCTACAGAGTGAGATCCAGGACAGGCACCAAAACTACACAGAGAAACCCTGTCTCAAAAACAAACAAAAAACACTGAAGACGGCTTATGTTGGAGAGGATGTGAAGCAAGGGGAACACTCCTCCACTGTTGGTGGGAGTGCAAACTTGTACAGCCACTTTGGAAATCAGTATGGTAGTTTCTCAGAAAATTGGGAATCACTCTACCTCAAGATCCAGCTATACCACTCGTGGGCATATACTCAAGGAATGCTCAATCATACCACAAGGACACAAGCTCAACTATGTTCATAGCAACATTATTCATAATAGTCAGAACCTGAAAACAATCCAGATTCCCCTCAACCAAAGAATGAATAAAGAAAATGTGGCATATATACACAATGGAGTATATGCAGCAGCAAAAACAATGATATTATGAAACTTGCCGGAAAGTGGATGGAACTAGAAAATATCATCCTGAGTGAGGTAACCCAAACTCAGAAGGACAAACATGGTATATACTCACTCATAAGTGGATAGTAGATGTAAAGCAAAGGATAAACAGACTACAGCCCACAGCTCCAGAGTAGCTAGCTAACAAGAAAGACCCTAAGAGGGACACATAGATAGCCCAGTAAAGGAGAAATTGATGAGATCTACCTGAGCAAACTGGGCATGGGGGGTGGTGATGGAGGGCAGAGAATGGGGGATGAGAACATAAGGAAATGGGAGATTCGAGCTGCAACAGGAACAGAATGGGAGAGCAAGGAAAGAGATACCATGATAAATGATGATAAATGTTATTAATTTTAGAAATCACCTAGCTTGAATTTTCCATTGAAATTTAAAGTTTGGTTCTGTAGGATGTAATGATTGGTTATTTCGTTATGTGTCACTTGTTATTTTTCCCATCTTTCCTATACCCTCTTCTATGTAAAAACACCAATCCCAATATTTGGATCCAATATACACATGCCATTGTACTGAAAATGTTTCTCTTACAAAAGACCATAAGACATTTGCCAAGTTCTTTCTTCAAACACACGCCAAGTGAGGTAAAATTCAATAACATCTTAGAATGGTAATGCCTACAGTCATATGGAAGTACTGAGACTCCAGAAAGGCTCAGTGATAGTTGAATGGTATCAAAGAACAATAATATCTAATTACAGGAAAAGCACTATTTGTCTTTTTAAAAACATCAACATAAACATAAAATTGCTAGACGTATTAGAGAGACCCAAGTCCATGAGAGTTTATAACACAGCACTTCTAGGCAAAAATCAAAGAATTGCTCAGGATTAAAGTCTAAGCTGGCTGCCATTTATAAAGAATACTATTCTATATTTTTATTTTATTGCTTTTGTGTCCTAGTGCTGCATTTAAAATTAATGTTGTACTAGTCAAAGTATGAACATACACGTATTTACTGATAGCCTTGTTGACTTTGAAGTGTCTATGGAGTTCCTCAGTTAAGCTGCCCAGACACAGGCAAGTATACAGATTAAATTCTAGGGAAAGTAACTATAAGGAAGTGGGTAAACCAATGTTAACTAAAGTCATAGAAAGGAAGAAAATATGCTTAGTGAGAGTATGCAAAAGAAAGAGTGCCCCATGGGATTGTATAAGGTACCAATCTGTAAGGAAGAGAAGCTCAAAAATGAAACTAGGCAAGGACTATCAGGGGAAGAGTGATGTATGTGTAGTGTTGTGAAGTCCAAGACAGGATGTTTCTGAATGAGAGGACTGATCAAAGGTATAAAATTGTACTTAATCAAAACCAAATTATTTTTCTACATGAATAAGACTAACTTTGCTGACCTTAGAGCAGCTTCAGATAATCAAACAGGAAAGACTTAACACATTAGACATGAAAAGTAATATATGTGCCATTTTTAAGCATGTGGTTACTAATAGAGACAATTAAATATGGCCAAAGCAAGACCTGGAAAGGGAGAGAATGTATGCACACTTGTATGTTATTTTTAGGGCCAAGTATTTTGATATGTTTAATGTCACAAGCAAAATCAGAAGAGAGGAAGAATACTGAACATGTTAAGGAGAGTGTTTGTTTAAATTAATGCTCTCAAACATGTATAGAGAAGTAAGATTCCCCAGCATGCACGAAGACATTGGTTCATAAAGGTAGACAAATAGAGGGAAGGTGAGAGAATCTTTGAACTCTGCACTAGCAGAAAACTCACATCTTCCAACATCCCAGGTGCTGTTCCCTCTATATATCATGTGTCACAAAGAGTCAGAGAAGTATTTGTTGTCAAATGGTATAGAAAGAAAGAGAGGGTTCTGTGAATGTTTCTTCTCAGAGTAGAGGATCTCTTCCTAAACTTGCACTCTCTGCTTGGTATGTCCAATCTTCTTCAAGGCTCATCATGCAGAACAAATGAATTATTCCTTCTCTGTCCCTTCATTTATTCCAACTCCATCTAAACATAATTAATTTGTATTTGCAATGTTTTGGCTAAGCATATAACTTTACATAGCAGTTCATTTAAAATATGACTAAATTAAGCTGACAATGTGATTCAGTTGTAGATGACTTGCTTAGCATTGGGAGACTCTGAATATCATCCCCAGCACAACAAGTAAGCAGGAGCAAATCAAACATTACATCACAGGACTAAGATCTCAAAGAACTCTTAATGAATGCATTCTAATCATGATGACAATTATATTTCTCTACTAAAAATTATTGCTAAACTCTTGCATGCACGCATACAAAAACATGAAAGAAGATCATAGTGAAGGGAGCAGAATCCCAGGTGAATTTCATCTGAGCATGTTACCAGAAAAAAAAAATTGGGGGTCATGATTAACTTGAATAACTACTGAAATGACACTCTTTCTTATCTTCCTCTTTTTCCTTTTTTTCCACTTCATTTCCAATTGGACCCTTCTGTGACCAAGATAGCTCCAAGTTTGACCCTCTGGCTGCTCAACTCAGTGTATGAGGTGGGTTGCCTGGCAACAGGAAAATAGAATGCTCAGCAGCGTGTTTGGTAACTCTATTTTCTGGCTTGCAGGTGGGATATTTGGACAGAATTTCATGAGGTTTTGCATTGCAATTCTGCTTTGTTTCAGCAGGTGTGTAATTAAGTTTACTACTTGTAATGTTATTATTGTGGTCCGCTGCATTTTTATCAGTTTTGTTTAAAGATTTTGCTTTTTGTCAAAATTATTAATGCTTTAAGAAATTTTAAAAGTGTTGAAAATTTCCATTCATAATACTCATACATTTTGAGAAGCTCATTATTATTATAGCAAATTTTCAAAATGATTAAAAATCAAAAGGGTTTTGACAAGAAAGAAATATAAATGGGACTTTCTGGCTACCTGTATTCTGTATCTTTATCTAAACAACAGCATCAGAAGAATGTAAAAATCCTTTAGTATACTTATACAATTTAATGTATATATATATATATATATATATATATATATATATATCTTAAATCAATTCAAGAATGTTAAAGGTGATGGCAGCACAGATAAACATGCATGTACACCAAGAACTACACACTCAGTATGTATGTTAGTTTTGGAACAAAGATAATCCATATGCTTTTATTATAGAACACAGCATCTTCTGAAAGACTAGAAATTTCTGTTGCATTTAATCAGTTTAACAGCGTAGACTATCTTGCCATATGGCAACCAGGCTTTTACTAATAACTTGCTATTTATAGAAAGGGAGCCCTAACTATCAGCTCAGATGGTCAAATTCAAGAGAGCAGACAGCAGTAATAACCACATAGAGCAAATGACACGCCATTTATTTCGGCTTCACCGAATCCCAAGCAGAATGCTCCAGATGCAAACAAAGATTGCATCTGGAAACTGCCTCAGTGAAACATTACACATACTAAAGCAGATACAGAAATCCCCTGCTGGCCTGGCCACTTGGGTATGCACCAGAATCCAATTCACCCAACTGCCTATGTCATGATGGGGACAAAATAAAACAGAACAAAAACTTAGCAAAAGCTAAGGCAAGCTCTAAATGATTGTTCATTGGTAGCTCAATGTCGTTACATTATCTTTTTTAAAACTGGCCAAATAATCTTCATCCTAGAGTGTGAGGGCTTTTTCTGTCAATCTCCATTTGCTTTTCCAAAGAGTTCAACATTGGCCAGAAACTTATTTCCAAACACTGTTATCCCACATTCTATCAAAAATAGCAACTTTCAGAATAAAAATTATAAGCCAATTTCTAGTACATAAAATCAAGTTATTCAATTAAAACTATTGTTTTATTTCTGAACTGGTAAAACAACTCAACAGAGAAAATCCTTATAAAAATCAAACTTTGATCTCACTTATTTGTTCATATTTAGGATTTTTAGACAAAATAATCCATGGAGAGAAAAAAATCACAATATTAAGGTGTAGTGGGTAGCCATTCCAGCTTTGGTCTGGAAGTTCCAACCCCCAATGAGGCTTTGGTAACTATCACGCCTACAAGGCGGGGCCAAGAGAGGACCCTGAAGACCCGAGATCCGGATGCACCCACTCTCTTGGTTCCTGGACCCTGGACACTGGAGGTAGACGGAGCAGAGTTCTCCAGAGAACACCGCCAGACTGTGCTGCGTCATTCCCAGACCCTGCTACCTACCTATCCCTTCATTTGTAAGTTATGCCACTAAATAAATCCCCCTTTTTAACTACATGGAGGGGCCTTAATAATTTCCCCAATATTAAGGTGTTTTAAAACTGTCAGATGATACAGGTCAACTCCCTACAAGTGATTTGTTCCTACAAGTGATTTGTTAGCTGAGGAAACTGAGTCCTGGGACCATATGCAGACTTTAACAACTTTTATAACTAATGTAAGAATCTCGTCCCAATTCTATCCCTTAGTTCTTACGTAATTTTATTCCAGTATTACATAAGGTATTACTATAAAAAACTAATTATAACAATATTTCCAATATGAGTCAAGGTATAAAAAATTATACATCTGGGACTGGAGAAATAGCCTGGGGGATAAAAGCACTGCCTGCTCTTATATAAGACCCACGTTCAATTCCTAGCACACACATGGTAACTCACAACCATCTCTAAAAACAGTTCCAGAGGATCTGAAGCCCCCTTCTGACTCTCCAGGTTAGCAGGCACACATGTGATGCACAGACATACAGACAGATATAACATTTATACACATAAAATAAAATAAATTTTTAAAAATTCTATATCTGAGAATAGAAATTAAGACTGTCAATCCTATTTAAAGTACAAAGTTCTACCCAAGATTTTAAAAAATGGTTGTCCTTATATTCATTAAAATTATGCTAACATAAAATGAATAGAATAAATACAGTGTTTATTAACCATGCTGTCTGTGATAGACCCATACGAAAACCTTTCAAGATAATTATGATCAATGTATTTCACAGCTAAGATGATATTACCAAATAAGAATCTTGATTGATGTCATGTAGCTAGTAATTTATTGAACATACATCATAACTCAGTATTATGCCATGAAAGAAACCATACAGGTATATTTGTATAAACTTCTAAATACAAATTAACCAAATTGCACAATCTCTACACAGAAAACTATAAAACATTAAATAAAATAAATGAAGTTTATATGACATTCATGGATTTTTATTAGTTTGCTTTCTGTTGCTTGGATAAACACTATTACCAAAAAGAACTTGGGGAAGAAAGGGTTTATTTGGTTTACACTTCCACATCACACTCCATCATCAGGGGAAGCCACATCAGGAACTCAAGGTAGAGACCTAAAGCAAGAATGAACCAGAGACTAAGGAGAAATGCTATTTAAGGACTTGCTTAGCATGCTTTCTTATTACATCCAGGACCATCTTCCCAAGGCAGCACTACTCACAGTGGCCTTGACCTCTCCCATCAATCATCAATCAAGAAAATGCAACCTGATGGAGGGAATTCTTCAGTTAAGGTTCCCTTTTCCCTGGTGACTACAGTTTGTATCAAGTTGACAAAAACTAACCAGCACATATTAAAAGTCACTTATGCCAGTTTTAAAATATGTGATAATAAGATATTAAATAAGCTCCAAAATAGCATCTCAATTTTTTGTTGTTGATTTCAACAAGGAAATTCTAAAATTCATATGAAATGAGGCAAAGTTGATAGGTCTACAAATAAAGACACAGTAAAAGTCTTTTTCAACAAACATGAAGAATTATAAATATGAGAATAACTAAGTATAATGGTCCCTTTAGAGACCCTAACATATATAAAATTTATGATAAATATGTAATTGAAAATCTGTGGGCCAATGAAAAAAATTAATATGATCTATAACAACTTGGTCAGGTATGCTAGATAGGAATTCAGGAGATAGAGGCAGGAGGATCATGATTTCAAAGCTAGTTTGGTCTACATAGAAAGTTTCAGGAACTACATAATGAGACTCTCTCACAAAAACTTTAACAACAAACTTCTTTAGTAAAAAATGATATTCTTTGTGGTTTAGGTTAGGGATGTTTTTTATTTGCTAATTTTGAAAAGAGTCTCTTTAAGTAAACCTAGCTGGCATAGAATTCACTTTGTAGATCAGGCTAGCTTCAAACTCAGACATCCTCTTGCCTCTGCATCCTGGGATTAAAGATATGGATGACTCACCTGGTAAATATTCTATGTTAGAAGGAAAAACTAACTTGACCTCAAAGTCATTCATAAAGTGACTGCATAATTATAAAGAGGCATTAAAATTAAAATTTGACTACTTTTTTAATCAAAAAAAGCCTCTTCAAGCTATGGTAAAAGCAAGTGGTTGGGCTGTGATTCCTGGTGGGGAGCCAGATTAGTATGCATTGAGGTCCTGGGCTCTATTCTTGTAAAGCAAAGGAAAAATGAAAAAAGAGGGAGAAGCAGAAGAGGGGGGACAACATGGGAGGAGAAGGAAAAGGAAGAGAGGAGGAGCAGGAGGAGAGTGAAGGAGGGGAAGGAGGGATAAAGGAGGGAGGGGACAAGAGGAGAAGAGAAGGGGGAGGGGAGGAAAGGAGAGGAGAAGAGAGGAAGGCAGAAGAGGGAAAGGAACAGGGAGGAAGGACACGGGGGAGAAAGAGAAGAAAGAAAAGAAGAAGGGAGAGAGGGAAGCAATGAATTATGACAAAGATAGGAAAATCAGAGGGAAGGTATCCCACCATATATACTGAAGCAGTGCTCTTCACACAGACAACTAACTTCTGAATGCTAACAATTAAAAAGTCAACACAAAAGAAAAGTGGACAATATACAATAATATTCATATAAAGTTAAAGCAGAGGTCATAACCGCATTCCTCAATAGGGAAATGCAAAGTAAACTCTCATCAGAATGGCTAAAATTGAAAAGATTGATTATACTAAGTTTCAGAAAAAGTAAACAATGGGAGTTTGCAGACACTAATGACAGTTGTGTAATTAGTTAACAATTTTACAAAAACAGTCTGGTAGTAACTGCTAAAATTGAAGATTTGCATGCACTAGAACCAGGCAATTCTATTGCTAAGTATATGCCCAACAGAAATACATGAGCATGATCAGCAAAGATTTAAAAATGCTCATGACAGCCTAAATCTAGAAATAACTCAGACCCCATCAACACTACAATGAAAAAATATTCTGTAGTATTTTTGTTTAATGGAATATGACATAGGCGATGGAAATTAGGGAACCTCACAAAGCATTAATAAAAGTTACAAATGCATATACAGGAAAGAAATGCTCAAATAGAAGAATGTATGTGGCATGCATGGCCATTTGTCAGAGGTATTTTAAGTCATATGATATTAAAATTGTGTAGTAAGGAAAATAGGCTGGGATATTTAAACTGTATTAAAAAGCAAGGAAGTAGTTAATGTTAAAGCCAGAATAATTTCATTTGTTCTGGAAATAATAGAAATGTAAAACTCTGGGAGGCAGGAAAAGTAGCTGGAATACAAAGGGCTTCTTCTTGATCTTTGTGATAGCTACTTGGGTTTTAAAAAAATGCTTTGTCCATTTGATACATATAACATCACAACAAGAACTCAAATGACAATAATTCTGTGGTTAAAATTGATAATTAAAATTGTTAATGCATGAGATAAGTTTTGATGACCATAACATGAACTACAAATCTACTGTATTTTGAAGACAGCTTCCTATTACAGCAGCCTTGTAAAGGTGAAGAATCTGAACAACAGAGAGCTGAATAAATTCCCAAGCCACACACACCAGAAGCTGGTTTGCATTAAAGTCAATGCAGCTCTTTCCTCAACAGTGTGATGTGCTCCTTTCCAGCACTGGAGAAAAAGGAGATAGTCCCTAAGCTGAGCCTCTAATTCTCCTTGGCAAAATTACTGGTCACTATGATAAGTAAACTAAGTCTGAAATATTGGTCTTTCATGGACCAAAGTATTAAATCTTTAATATAACACTCTAGCCTTGTTTCATTTGAAGTTCTGCTAAGGATGGATGATAAATCATACTAAGTTGACATATTTACTATTCTAATTTATAATCGAGTAATGTCATAAATTACACTGTTCCTGCTGCTAACATACAAGTTAATGTATAAAAGAGACTCATCACTCACATAAGGGATCTTTCTCCCTAAAGGTCAGATTTTTCTCCCTACCCAAGGACCTGTTTAAAGAAGGTATAAAGTCTGGAAAATAGGCATCAGACTATTTGGCAATTTGCCTTGCAGCCCAATCAACCTGGAAACATCAATTATTCTTAGAACACTAGTAGAAGAGAAGCCAACTGCAGGCCCAAGAGCTTAACTCAAGGGGCTCCGAAGTTGACTGTGCTATTTTTATACTTGGTAACTCTGACAAGCTGTTTAACTACTGTTTGTCTCGGTATCCTTTTGTGCAGAATAGCGAGGGAGGTCAGAAGCATTTAAACCAAGCCTCGTACTTAGTAAGTCCCAACTCCTCTCTAAATGTATTTTCTTCCAAATTTCAGCTAGCCCATCGTCCCTCTCCATTTCCATTGGAATGACCATGGGTCCTGCCATCATCTTTTAATTCTTAGGATGTTGTAGTTCCTGATAATAGATCCTCTTGTCTATCACTGCCACAGTCACAATCCATTCTTAGCACTATGTCAGAATTTTATTCAAAGGAAGAAAGAATTTTGTTCACCAGATTAGCACTCAGAAAATATTCTCCCTCCTCTCCTTTTAATTGTTTATCACTTAAGTTTTAATATCTTGTATGGTTACCAGTAGTTTCTGAGTGTGGCTTGAGCCTGGGTTCCAAACTTACCTATCTTTGCTTTACTTGACAAACTCACTTTGTTAACCACCTAACTTGTCATGAGTTGACTATGGTGATGGCCACCTCACTTCTGAACTTTCTTAGGCCATTTCTTAGACTATCCTGATATCATTTTCTATCTCCATCCAGATCTAGCCTAAATGCAAATGACAAAATCTTGGACCAAAAGCTCAGCATTAGACCTGCTTGCTCAGACCTCCTCATCTTGCTTTAATTTGTCATATTCATGACTTCACTATTCCTTCACTATTTGACGTGGATTTTAAAATTTGATTGGTTTATACCACTGCCATGCTATAACTGTTACTGAGCACAAACTGTTTCTTCAATCTGACAACCAAATTTACTTGAGAATGGTTCTTTCTCCATCCTGCTTCCACCACTGCTTACTGTCTCATTTAGAAGCATCCAATAAGTATTAAATGAATTAAATAAAATGTAATCACTAAGCAAAATCCTTAGATTTGCTTTCCAGAAACCAAATCAGGAAAATAAAAGTAGAAGACTCTATAAGTCTTTCAGTCTCAAACCAACAGCACAGAGAGTGTGGATCCTCTGCCCAAGGGCCTGGAGAGATGGTTCAGCTGTTAAGAGCATGAGCTGTCCTCCAGAGGACTTGAATTCAATTCTCAGACTCCAAATGGCATCTCACAACCATCTGTAACTCCGATTCTAGGAAATCTTCTGCCCTCTTCTTGCTTTCAGGGGCACTAGGCATGTATATAGAGCACAACCAAAACATGCATAAACATAAACATAATAAAATAATAATTTAAATGTCTTAAATGTTTGTTGGTTGAGGCAAATGAACATCAAAACATAAAAGGAAAGAAAGATCTTCCATTTTCAGAACAATAATCTTTTAAATACTAATACATTTTTAAAACACCCCCAATAAGCATTGGCCGATGTCTGTTTCAAGAACAGAAGCGTAAAATAACTGGAACCAGTAACAGCTAAATTTGATCTGCCAAAGAGAAAGTGTCAATGTGGTCCTCTGGTCTTAAGATGGTGCTGAGAACACAACACAGCTGAAGATGATGAAAAGAGAGGAAGATGAGTCAGTGAAAAGCTTTGTTCTAAACTCCTCCTCATGACATAAAGAGGAAAAGGGATTGCACACAAAAGATGTGGTCAGTCATTTCAACTTCCAAAAGTGTCCTAGAAACATGAGATATGTCCTCTGGCCTTGGAAAAGAAGCTTTTTACATCCAAAGTTTTCTTTAATGATACAGTATATTTTTCAAGGGGATTAGTGTGAGATTGCACATAGCCCTATCAGCATTTAATATTTGACAATTGCTATTTATTTTAGTTGAAATCAAGTCATAAAATATGCATTACTGAAGACCTCTTATATATTGTGAGGTTTGGGAATAGTGTTTTCCATGCAAAGATGTAGCAGGAATCTTAAAAGTTCTTATTAATAAAATCAAACCTGAGCCAGGTATTGGGGTGAACTGGAAGATCAGAGAACCAGAACAAGCCACAGCTTCCTCACCTGGCCAACTTCTCAGCTGGTCTTGTTTCCTCAGACTGGATGTTTCTATGTCCTTATCTCAATGGCTCTCAAGTGAACTGTGCTGCTAGAAGCCTGAAAGCTTAACCAGTCAAAATGCTTCTAGTTTCTGGTCTCCATGCCTTATATATTTTTCTTTTCTGCCATCACTCCCTGGGATTAAAGGCTCACGTCTTGGGATTAAAGACATGTGTCACCATGCCTGGCTGTTAAAACTATGTGGTCTTGAATTCACAGAGATCCAGAGGGATTTCTGTCTCTGGAATGCTAGGATTAAAGGTGTGAGTGCCACCATTTTCCAGCCTCTGTATCTAGTGGCTTTCTGTTCTCTGACCCCAGATAAATTTATTAGGGTGTACAATATTTTGGGGAACACAATACCACACAAAGAAGCTGACCTTGCATCAACTGTAGAATCTTAGCATTTAACTTTTAGGCTAACAGCATAAAGAAGCATTAGAAGTACAGAAGCCTCAAGCTTCATTCCCATAAAGAAAGATGGAAACTTTCTATTGTACATTTTCCGCTAAAGTGAAAATAAACATAGCAGATCAGATTCATGATGTTATTAATTGTGAGGTTAACCATGTTGTTGAATGTGAAATGTATACAATAGACGCTTAATGAATGGTTAATTGTGTTGTTGAATGTAAAATGCATATAATAGATGCTTAATGAATGTTCTCTTGCCCATAACCCTGCAATCTCCATAGATTTGTTACAAAGCCCTGGATGACTAGTCCCCAAAAATGTTGGCAATTATTTCTCTTCATTTTTATAAATTTTTTCTGTCTTCCTCAAGATAAGAATTATAGCTTTATTAGTACATCCAAATTGTCATCTTTTCTCTCCAAAACTGCTCACAAACAAACTTTCCAGCCTACGTATGTAGTAACTAGTTAGTTTTACACACACACACACACAGTCACAGTCACAGTCACACAGTATACGCCTATTGATTGTGTTTTGTTTTCTACCAAAAGCTATAATGAATATTTTGCTATTTATGAAAAAAGATGGAAATTTCGTTTATTTATTTTTTATTTCAAAGAACAGTGCTCACTGAATACCCATATTGTATACTTCTATAACATGATTATCAATTACAATACTTAATGAACAAAAATACTTGAATATTCCAAATAAATGTATAACTACTAGCACTTATTCAACATCTATGTATCTACAGCATATATTAGTTCAACATGAATGAAACAGTCATTACTCTTATACCAATTCTAAAATGAGATTATGGAATTTGTCCATTGTCTAATAACTAGTAAATGAGAAGTCCAGGACTTCCAGGTGTTTTGAATTCACAGTCTACATTCTTAAGTACCTATTAAGGATATCTCATTATTGACCAAGTTATATTAAGAAAAAAATGGATAAATATCAGTTCTGCCACTATTGTATTCCTATTTCTTTTTCTTGGAAATCCTATTCAAAAGCTGTCCCCCAGGTAATCCTCTTTAATCAAACAAGACAGTTGAGTGGTGCCTTGGTCCCTGCGATCTCTACCGCACATAACAACATTTAGTTGTGGAGAGTGTCTTATAATATTTATTTTGTTTGTTGAATCTTACTCATGTTAGGCAAGTGCAAATATCCCCAGCATGAGTTTTGAGGGATTTATTGGTTTGTTTGTTTTAATGGATGAAGACTTGAGAACTTCAGTCATCTGATTTTATTTTATCAAATAAAAATTCAAATTTCTTTCATGAATTTACATTTTTATTCATTTCCTGTTAACTAGAAACTGTATAATTTGGGAATGAAGTGCCACTTGAAATAAATAAATGAAGCCAATGACATCATAAATAACACCAACAATGTAAACAACAAACAACAGTACAAACCTGCTCAACACTCTAAAGATAATGTTTACACAAAACCAAAATATAAAAGAAGCAATCAGCACATGAGGAAGCTAGATTTCCCACTCTGAAGAAATATTGAGCAAATCATGAAAGCTCTGAGGTTACCAGCTTTCTTATTTAAAGACAGGAATGAAAATAAGATCTCAAAATGCTGGGGGGAAGACTAACGGTAATGTTTACATATAAAGTACCTAATGTGGAAAAAACTCAATATATATTAATCTGATGATGTGCTTTTAAAAAATCCATATAGGCACCTGGATAATATCACTAAACTTTCATTCTTTTTGTCAATGAAGATATGAATAAAATCTCACTAAAATCATAAATAAGAATGTTCTAGGTAAATAGCTATAACAGCAGTAAAATCAGTAATTAGAAAACTGGAAATTGCAGAACTTAATTCAAACTTATGAACACCTCATTTCCTAGCTTATACACATTTTTCTCTCTGCAATCACGAGTGTCAAGAACTGTAAATAAGAATGTGTTCTTTTATGATTGTCTGCCAAAAACATTCAGCATTACTACAAGAGAGTGAAAAACAAAATTACAGATCACTTACTGTATATGGTGCTTGGCTATTTCAAGATGATTTGAAAACATTCATCTTCAAAATACTCCTACAAAACGCATCTGTGAAGGAGAAAAATCCAAAATGTAGGAAATTTGACAATGTCACAGAAAAAAAGGTCTACAAACAGTCACTATATACTTTCATATTATGAAATAAATTTATTTCAAAACACATACTATATATCTAGCAAATGCAAAGGCTGGTGAACAGAAATATTTCCATCTACGTGTGAATATTTTAAATAACTGTCAAGGGTACTCATAAGAGACAAGAATCCAAACTCCAGAATAACCTTTAAGTACACAGTTTTCACAAAATATTGATAAAATCACATCAAGGCAAGTCTGAACTATAGTATGCTTATAAGTAAATTTATGTAGAGATTTAAGGTGGTTACTCAAATCACACAAAATTTTTAAAAAAAATTTTAAATGCACCTTTGTCTAAATATGAAGATCACTGAGTTGGAAGAGAATTCTGCTTGAATTATTGTAAGAATTGCACTAACTCACCCTGTAATTGCATTTCAATTCTAGTTGAGAGTAATGTACTGAGAAAAATATTGCTTGTACACCTCACAAAAATACACTCACAGATGGCTTCTGCTTTCCGCAATGTCAACGTGAGTAGAAGATGAAAGTTATTTAATCAGGCTTTATTAATTAATTTGTTTTAAAGGAATAATATTAAAAAGGCACATTAACTTTGAAGCCAAATTATTTCTATTTAAGTGACTTTGATGATACTAAGTACTGTATATTAAAGAAACTAACCACCAACTAATGAAAATTACATCAAGCCCTCTAAAGTACATTATTTCAGAAAGACCAGGCACATCATAGTTACAAACTCCCGGAAAAGCAAGCTTCTTTAGAGGAATGTTAGTTTCAGAGAGCAGTGGAATTTCTGAAATTTAGAACAAGTGTCATAAGCTGAGGTCTCTCATTTATCTTCCTAGAGCACAGAAAAGAGACTAGGATAGGACTTGTCTCTACCTGGCCCATGAACAGATGATTTTGCTTCACTTAACACATAGATTCTGCCAGAGAGAAAAGAGCTAGATAAAGTTATCAGGATTGGAGCTAAATCAAAAGAGTAAACCTAGAAAGAGTTAAGAAACTAGGTTATTTCTGTGAATTTCACTTTTCTGAGTTCTTAGACCTTAGAATAGATAAATTGGTCTTCACATACAATTTCAATAAAATAATTAAGCTACAATAATAAGCATATTGCTATACTCATGTGCCTCTTAAGCAAATGCATGTTACAGAAGACTGAGCTGAGCACAAATCATCTGGTTTCTCAATTGGACAGGGCTAGTAGGAGGTGATTACTGCCTCACAGCCAGCCTTCTAACTGAAGTTTCACCTCCCAACACCTTGGGCCATGTGAAGCTTGGGTTGGCTATGAATGGAGCCCAACACAAAATCATAAATGCACTTAAAATATTATGAGGGGTTTTTTTGGTGTATTTTTATTTTCTGAATCAATTCCATCATTTTCCAGCAAGAACTTTACAGGTGATCACATTAAAACTCAGTTATGTGGTCTTCTAGCATAAGCATTATAGATGATAACAACATAATATCACAATGTCTAAAGGTTAGGCATGTCTGTGATAAGTTGTAAACTGGGTGCATAATCAAATTTGGCTGATGACATTAACCATACAATTAAAAACACAAGCATTAAAGTTTGTATGGAACCACACACAACATGCACAGAAGGAGGAGAAAGAGGAGGAGGGGGAAGAGAGAGGAGGAGAAGTAGGAAGAAGAGGAGAAGGAGGAGGAGGAGCAGACCAGATAGTCAAAGGGACAAAGCAGGAGGTGTAATGCTATGTGACTTCAAATATACTACAAGGCTGTAGCAATCAAAACAGTATGGTATTGACTTAAAAGTCCACACAGACCAACAGAGCAGAATAGAGCACCTTCAAGTAATAAACCCTTTCATCAACAGCCAGCTGATATCAAATAGCAGAAGGACAAAATAGGGAAACCACAGTTTGTCTAATAAGCGTTAGGGAGGGAAACTGGACATCACGCACAGAACAAGGAAACTAGACCCCCATCTCCATGTTATAAATGTCAGCTCAAGATTGATTGCAAACTTAAAAGTAAAACTAGAAAGTACAGATGCAAAATAAAATGCACTAGAAGAAAGGATAGAAAAATGTGACAACCCATTGGGAAGAACAAGTATTTCCTAAATAAGAATACAAAGGCACAGACAAGAAAAGTGACAATAAACAAATAAGGCAGCCTTCAACTTAAAACCCTCTGCAGAGCAAAGGGAAATCATATCAAAGGATCCAATAAAATATCTGCAAAATCCACAGTAGGTGAGAAGCTGATATATAGCATATGCAAAGACCTTCACAACTCAAACTCAAAACAAGGAACTAATAATGTAATTTAAAAGTGAATAATAGACTTAAACACTCATTTACCAAAAGTCATAAAATATACAGAATTCAAAAAAGCATTCTATGTCAATGGTCAAGAGAAAAATGCCTATCAAAATCATGAGATATTATCTCAGTCTGGTATGTCTTTCATCCAAAAAGACTGAAGAAAGGAAGAGCAGGAAGCAACATAGAGAAAAGATAGCCCTCACACAGCTGGGTGGGAATGGCAATTAGTATATGCATTATAGACGACAAAAAAAAAAAAAAAAAAACTCAAAACACAACCACCATACCACCCAGCAATCTTATTCCTGTGTAAATACTATCAGTCTGTTGAAAAGTCATCAACTCTCTGTGCTCATTTCAGTCTTATTCACATAGTCACAAAATGAGAAAGGAAAAAAAACTAGTTCCACTGCCAGGGACCCCTTAAACAGGCCAAGCTACATAACTGTCTGGCTTATGCGGAGGGCCTAGTCCGGTCCCATGGAGGCTCCACAGCTGTTGGTCTAAAGTTTGTGAGCTCCCACTAGCTTGGTTTGATTGTCTCTGTAGGTTTCCCCATCATGATCTTGATGCCCCTAGCTCGCTCATAGAATCCCTCTTCTCTCTCCTTCAACTGGACTCCTTGAGCTCGGCCTGGTGCTTGGCTGTGGAACTCTGCATCTGCTTCCATCAGTTACTGGATGAAGGTTCTATGATGAAAGTTAGGGCATACCCTGATTATTGGGGTAGTCCAATTCAGGCTCCCTCTCCACTAATGCTAGTAGTCTAAGCTGGGCTCATCCTTATGGAATTCTGGGAACTTTCCTAGCACCAGGTTTCTATCCCTGGTGCATGAGCTGGCTTTTTAGAGGCCATTACCTATAGTGGGACACCTTGCACAGCATTGATGAAGTGGGGAGGGGCTTGGACCTGCCTCAGCTCAAAGTACCAGGCTTTGCTGACTCCACATGGGAGGTTTTACCTTTTCGGAGGAGGGGAGGAAGGGTGGATTGGAGGAGGGAACCTGGGGGGAGCAGGAGGAAGGATGAGAGGGTGATATGGTTTGTATGTTAAATGAATTTTAAAATTTTTAATAAAGAAAAAAACTTAATTGTCAACTGAGCTGATAAAGAATATGACAAACAAGCCATAAAGAAAATTAAATCTGTGGTTTTCATGGTTTAAAACAGGAGATCATTATTTTAAGTGAAATAAGACAAGCATAGAAAGGCAAATATATTACTTTTGTATTGGCTTAGGGTCCAGAATATTCATCTCATGAAAGATGGTAGTATAGCAGTAGTTACAAGAAATTTTGGAGAGTAGGGGGAAGACAAAGATGAGGAGAGATTGCTCAATAGGCACTAAGCTGTACTGTGAGCTAGGGGTGTGATGACTATAGATAATAATGTACTGTCATATATTAATTAACTTAACTTTAAAAAGCAAAAAGAAAGCAATATAAATGCTTCACTTTGATAACATAACTGTTTGATATTAACAAGTTTTTCCTTATTTTAATGTTATATCATAAATATATATGTTAATGCATACCATATATGTATACAATGTTTGTTTTCTGTATCACTAAATAAATTTACTGTAAACTGAAAGATGTAACTTTTTTTCTGTTGCATATATTTTTAAATAGTAAATGGCTGTGGTACTTTAATGAGAATTGCTCCCATAGGCTCATATAGTGTCCCTTCTTGGTGGACTGTTTAGGAATGATTAGCTAGCGATATGGCCTTGTAGGAGGTGTGTCCCCAGGGGTGGGCTTTCCGGTTCATAAAACCCATGTCAGGGGTGGGCTTTCTGGTTCATAAAACCCATGTCAGGTCCTGATCTCTCTCTCGCTCTCGCTCTCTCTCTCTCTCTCTCTCTCTCTCTCTCTCTCTCTCTCTCTCTCTCCCTCCCTCCCTCCCTCCCTCCCTCCCTCCCTCCCTCCCTCCCTCTCTCTCTCTCTCTCTCTCTCTCTCTCTCTCTCTCCTGTCAACATGCTGCTTGCAGATCAGGATGTAGTTTTCAGCTACTTCTCCAATAGCACACCTGACAACCACCCTGCTCCCCGCCATGATGACAATGGACTAATTCTCTGAAGCTAAGTAAGCCTCCAATTAAATGTTTTCTTTTATAAGAGTTGCCTTGGTCATGGTGTCTCTTCACAGCAATACAACATGGACAGAATTTTTTTTTTTAATGGAAGACTTCTTATATGTGTCTGCACAATTAATACAAGAACAAGGACTCTGTGAGACTGGGTTCCGAGCACATACAAGACAGTTCCGTTTCTTCTCTTATGCAATACGTTTTCTCTATTCACCTAGTCCTTATTTTGGAAACTCTCCTGGCATGCCTTGCCCCTGGTCTAAGTCCTCCTTTCTTGCCAATTCTCGTTAGCCCTCTGTGCTGTAAAGGAGTTTCTGCCTTCCATTACACTCATATGCCTCCTTCATTCACTGAAACTTCTCCTTAGAATACTCTTGTTCACAGTACCCCACAAATCAGGTGCTCTTGAGTCATTATCCTAGTCTATATGCAAACTTTAATTTTTTTATTGGAATTGCCATTCCTTTAAGTATGTATTTGATAATCTTTAAACCTGTTACTTTTTAAATATATTTTGTCAGGTCAGGGCATGTGCCACGGCACACATGACATGGACGGGATTCAGTTCTTCCATCACCAGTCTTATCGCTGCCATGTGTTGGCCCCAGAGAACTGAATTCAGATCCTCAGTCTTGGCAGCATGCGCTTCACTTCCTAAGTCATCTCACCCACCCTTTCATGTGACAACGTTTAAGGCTAAGGGAGAAAGTCATAAGCACAAAGGGTCGGCATCTCAAAGGAATCCATGATCTCAAACAACAGTCTTACATTCAGAGACACCTCCCACATGGAGTTTTGCACTATATGACATACAATGAAAAAGGAAAAGCTTCAATTTAATTAAGTAAACCTAATCAAGGGAAATGATGAACACTAATAAGAGAGAGATCTGCAAATTTTGGCTAATTTATGGCATATTGCAGGGTTTTTTAAAAATCAACACAATATTTTTTGTATGTAAAGGTCTGAAATCCCATGTTATACAATTCCAGGATAGTTTCTTAGTATTATCATGGTTTGAGTTTACTCTTTCTTAGCAACATTTGTGTCACTTTGAGGACCTTTTCACATTGTTTTCTGGATTCAATGAACAGACATGCAATTTAAGGTGACAACTTTTCTGTTTGAAGAATAGGTAATTTAGAAAAAAATGTGAATGTATCCACATGATGCAGGCACAAACTTCAACAGTATCCCACATGCAACCAAGCATCCCATAGCAACCAAGAAACAAAAGAAAATAATTATTAGAAAGATTCGATGAGTGAAGTCTAAAATGAACGCAGTAAACTCTTCCTTTGAGTTGAATGCCACCTATCTAAATGACAGTAAGAAGGAGTTAGAAAAAGCAACATTATGCAAACATTGTGTAAAGTGACTGTGAAGAAAACACCAAAGTATCAGTACTATTGGGTAAAAGGGTGACTGAAGACAGTACATCTCAAAAGTGTAGAAGCATCTCTCCACAAATTAGCTATTAATTATATGGGGGAAGGTTTAACTTTTAGTGGAGAAATTTGGCAGATACTTTCTTCCCTAATTGTCAAGGACAACTATATCGATATAAGAAGCACGGGATGTACTTAAGAAGTACTCAACATCTCTTTGCATGTACATGCCAAAAATGCATAAACCAAATTAATCATCAAGAAACATCAAGCAAAGGCAACTATAAGACTTTGTACAAAAGAACTGTCCCAACCTTTCAAATACCAAAGTAATTAAAGACTGTGAAAATGTTTCAGATTAAAATAAATTTATTTATTTATTTATTTATTTATTTATTTATTTATTTATTTATTTATTTATTGGTTTTTTCGAGACAGGGTTTCTCTTGTGTAGCTTTGTGCCTTTCCTGGAACTCACTTGGTAGCCCAGGCTGGCCTCGAACTCACAGAGATCCGCCTGCCTCTGCCTCCCAAGTGCTGGGATTAAAGGCGTGCGCCACCACCGCCCGGCTTAAAATAAATTTAAAACAAGAGAAATAAATGAATCTACAGTTGAAGCTATATACTGTGAGACAAAAAAAAGTACCATGGTGTTGCAAATGTCTTGATTTTCATAATTATTCTTTTATTATATGAACAAAATTACCTTATTCTTAGGAAACAGACACAAAAGCCTTGATGTAGGTAAATAAATAAATAAATGGTATGTGTCTGTTTAGACCAAAACAGAGAGTTAACTCTTACCAAGCAAGTGAAAGACTTGTATGATAAAAAATTCGAGTCACTGAAGAAAAACCTGAAGAAGAAGATATCAGAAGATGGAAGGATTTCCCATGCTCATGGATCAGTAGTAGTAACATAATAAAAAATAACTATCTACCAAAAGGAGTCTACAGATTCAATGCAATCCCCCACAAATATTTCAACATAATTTTACAGACCTTGAAAGAAAAACTCTCAACTTCATATGGATAAACAAAAAAAACCAGGATAGCTAAAAAAATCCTGAACAATAAAACAACTGCTAGAGGTATCACCTTCCCTGATTTCAAGTTGTACTATGAAGCTATTATAATAAAAAGTTCAAGGGATTGGCACAAAAACAGACAAGTTGATCAATGAAAAGGAAATGAAGAATCCACACACCTATGGACACCTATTTTTTTTTTTAAATAAAGAAGCCAGAAATACACACTGGAAAAAAGACAGCATCTTAAACAAATGGTGCTGGTCAAACTGGATGACTTCATGTGGGAGAATGAAAATACATCCATATTTATCACCCTGCACAAAACTCAACTCCAGATATATCAAAGATCTTAATGTAAAACCAGATACACTGAACCTGGTACAAGTGAAAGTGCCTTGAACTGGTTGGCACAGGAAAAGACTTTATGAACAGAACACCATTAGGCACTAATATGAACAAATTAATGAATGGGATGTCATGAAAGGTTGAAAAGCTTCTACACTGAAAAGGACACTGTCATTTGGACAGTGTCTGCATACAGAATGGGAAAAGTCTTTACCAATCCCACATCCAATATAGGGCAAATATCTAGACTACATAAAGAACTCAAGAAAGAAGATATCAGGAAAACAAATGACCCAAATAAAAAAATGGGGTACAGTTCTTTTTTCCCCCAGAGCTTAGGACCAAACCCAGGGCCTTGCACTTGCTAGGCAAATGCTCTACCACTGAGCTAAATCCCCAACCCCTGGGGTACAGTTCTTAACAATGGATTCTCAATAGAGGAAACAAAAATGACAGAAACACTTAGAGAAATGTTCAACATTCTCAGCCATCAAGAAAATGCAAGTCAAAACTACTTTGAGATTCCATCTTACACCTGTCAGAATGGTTAAGATCAATGACACAAGTGACAGCTCATGTTGTTGAGGATGTGGAGACAGGGCAGCACTCTTCCCTTGCTGGTAGGAGTGCAAACGTATACAGCCACTAAGGAAATCAATATGGCAGTTCCTCAGAAAACTGAGACTGAATCTACCTCATGCTCCAGCTCTACCATTTATTCTGGATAGTTTTGTGTCAACTTGACAAAAGCCAAAGTCATCTGAGAGGAGGGAGCCTCAATTAACAAAAATGCCTCTGCTTGTAGGCAGGCCTGTAAGGTGTTTTCTTAATTAGTGATTGATGGGGGAAGGCTCAGCCCATGGTGGGTGCCATCCCTGGGCTGGTAGTTCTGGGTTCTATATGAAAGCAGACTAAGCAAGCCCTGAGGAGCTACCAGTAAGTAGCATTCTTCCATGGCCTCTGCATCCGCTCCTGCCTCCACGTTCCTGCCCTCCGTAAGTTCCTGCCCTCACTGTTTTTAAATAGGTACTGTTATACGGAACTGCAAAAATAAAATAAAATAAAATAAACAGTTTCTTCCCCAAGCTGCTTTTGTCATGCCATTTTGTTGCAGCAACATAAACCCTAACAAATACACCACTCTTGGGCATATACCCAAAGGATGCTTCATCATACCACAGAAACACTTGCTCAGCCATGTTCATTGGTGCTCTATTCATAAAAGCTAGAAATTGGAAACAACCTAGATTCCCTGCAACAGAAAAATAGAAAATGAAAATGTGGTACATTTACACAATAGAGCACTACTCAGCCATTTAAAAATGACATCATAAAATCTGCAGGTAAATGGATAGAACTATAAAAAATAATCCTGAGTGAGTTTTTCTAGACCCAGAAAGACAAATATGACCAGTATCTTGTTTAACCATCATTAGAGAAGCTTCCTCCAGCAGCAAATTGGAGCACATATAGAGGCCCACAGCCAGACATTACATAGATAGTGAGAGACATTGTACCACTCAGCCACTCAGCCCTAAATGGGAGGTATCCATCAAATCCCTCCCTGCAGACATCATGTAACCCTGCAGAAGATGAGGTGGAAAGAATGTAAGAGCCAGAGTGGATGGAGGACACTAAGAAAACAAGACTCTATAAATTAACATGAGCAAAGCTCATATGAACTCACGGAAACTGAAGCAGCAAGCTCAGTGCTTGCACAGGTCTGCACTCAGTCCTCTATGGTCCTTTGATGTGATAGTTTTTGTTTTATTTTATTATATTTTATTTTGTTACATTAAAAATTAATAAATTAAAAAAATTAATAAATTAATGAATGTAAACCTAGCCACTGCCACTAAGGTAAAGTTTAACAACAGAACTGTCATTTATACCTGCTGAGAGGGAAAATCAGCTTTCTCCGATGGAGTGACATTGGGTATATCAACCACTCCGGGACAGATCTCCTATTCTGTAGTAGTAGACCAATAAATAATGGACTCCACAGGTGCTTTTATTTGATTATAGTTTCAGATGGTTGACATCATGTTTAAAGTTTAGACTTATTATCCTTGGGAAACCAAAAAGCAAAACTGCCTCTAACTCATCAGCCCCTAGCTTGCACAGGCTGAACCCTAGCAGCCCATATTGCTTTACACCCAGTGTTGAAGACTATCCTTAAATTGGCTGATCTTGTAAAATTTGCAGTTCTAGCAAGATAATAAGTCGTAAGACTAACTGCTGTTGGTTGTAGGGATATATTTTGTTTTCTAGGTTTGGGGCATTTTGTTATATTGGGTATTTAGTTTGCTTTTTTGAGAAAGAACTTAAAGTTGGGTTGGTAGGGATGAGGAAAGGATCTAGATGAAGTTGGGCAAGGGAAAGAACATGATAAAACTATATTTAAATTTTAAAATTGTTTTGAATAATAAAAAGTATAAAAATAAAATAATGTAAAGAAATGTTTAGTTATATACATATCTCTTCCTTTATTTTGTATAGTATAAACTTATATATAATTTTCATTTTTTAGAGACTTTTAAATTATATATTTGTGTGTCTAAGAGTGAGTATGTGTGTAAGCCCCTCAAGGCCCCACCCACCCCCAGACTACTCCAATGGCCAATTTCAGGCCCTCAAGATGCAGGCAGCCAAGCTCTGCCCTACAGAGGAAAAAAATCACAAGGTAAGACCATGGAATACCACCAGTCCCAGGAAAGGATAGCTTTCCCTCCAGAGCTGTAAGTCTTTCATTGGGGAAACATTTCCCCTGAGAGCTGCAAGGAACCTAAGACCACCAAGCCATCTCAACAAGGAACATTGAAAGGAATACTTCAGAGTGAAGAGAAGGAAAATCATATCACAGAGTCTACAGGAGAAAAAATAGTGATGCTGGGACAACAATTGTGCAAAAGAGAACTAAAAAGCAAAAACCACAAGCAACTAATACAAATCTATCAAAATAACTTTCAAAATTAATGGCTTCAATTTCCTAGTCACAAGGTACAAACTAGTCAAATGATTTTAAAACCTGGATTTTCTGTCTTGTTATCTACAAGAAATATACATACATCATCTCAGAGGAATGATAATAACTTAGAGTGAAGAGCTGGAGGGGAAAGTATTCCAGAGAAGGGGGCCACAAAAAAGGAGCGGAGCTAATGTAGTATCTGAAAAAATGAACTTCAGCTCAAGAGCAATTAGAGGGTATCAAGATAACAAGCCACCAAGAATTTCTGTGGGCCTCTCTAGCACTTTGTTTCTTCCTTTTCTCATGTGGTCTTCATTTACCATGGCCTCCTATTCCTTGTTCTCCCTCACTGTTCTTGATCCAGCTGGGATCTCCTGCTCTCTTTCCCTCGACCCTCGCCCTTCATTGCTCCCACTCATGTCCAGGTTGTTCATGTAGATCTCAGCCATTTCTCCATCATTGGGCAATCCTTGTGTCTTTCTTGGGGTCCTGTTTTACAGGTAGCCTCACTGGTGATGTGAGTAGCAGTCCAGTCATCCTTGTTCCATATCTAGTATCCTCCTATGAGTGAGTACATACCATATTTGTCTTTCTGAGTCTGGGTTACAGAAATCCACAAAGATACCTCCACAAAAGACTGCTGGCAATGGCCGTGAGACAGCCAGGACTGACCTACTCTGGTGATGGGATGGCCAAACACCCTAGTAGTTGGGCCAGAAACCACATCCAAGGACTGAGGAATCTGGATACAGACATCGATGGCTAGGCCCAGGTGGAGCTCCAGGAATCTAATTATCGAGAAAGAGGAGGGTTTATATGAGCGAGAATTGATGAAACCAAGGTTGGATAAAGCATAGGGACAAATAGCCAAACGAATGGAAACACATGAACTATGAACCAAAGGCTGAGGGGCCCCCAACTGGATCAGTCCCTCTGAATAGGTGAGACAGTCGATTGGCTTGATCTGTTTGGGAGGCATCTAGGCAATGGTACCAGGTCCTGGGCTCGTTGCATGAGTTAGTTGTTTGAAACCTGGGACTTATGCAGGGATGCTTGGCTCAATCTGGGAGGAGGGGACTGGACCTGCTTGGACTGAGTCTATCAGGTTGATCCCAGTCATCGGGGAAGACCTTGATCTGGAGGAGATGGGAATGGGGGGTGTGCTGGAGGGAAGGGAAGGGGGACAGGAAGGGGAAGAACAAGGGAATCTGTGGCTGTTATGTAGAACTGAATAGTATTGTAAAATAAAATAAAATAATAATAATAAAAGAAAAAAAACAAGCCACCAAGAAGACACTACAATCCTCAAAATGCTCACCCTATTCAAGTGCACCTAATTTTACAAGTATTACTAGGCACTAGCCAAATATTAACCACAACACAGTAATGATGGTAACTTCAATGCCCTGCTTTCAACAGACAGATCCAGTCAAAAATTAACAAGAAATACAGAGATAAATGACCCAAAGAAAAAAATATTAAATTCCACTCAAACACTACAGAATATATTCTTCCTAAAAGTCCATGGAATTTTCTACAAATTAGAGAATACACTAAGGCCAAAAAAAAAAAAAATCTCAATGCATATGAGAAAATTGAAATAGGCCATATGTATCCCAAGATAATAAAGCTTGAAATCAACTTTAAAACAAAAAAATCAGAAAGTACAAAAAAAACATGTAGATTAAACAGCACACTATTGAATCATAATAAATGTGTCATGAAGAAACAAAAAAAAATAAGAAATCACAGAATTTAGTGAAAAAGAAAAGGCACCACACAAAAAGCTCTGGTATACAATGAAGGCAGTCCTAAAGGGAAGGATATAGCTCAAATTACCTACATTTTCAAAAATTAGGAAGAACTCAAATAACCTAATAATACACTAGCAGAAACTGTAGTTCTAATCCTAATCCATCTCCTAAATGGTATCCTAAATCTAACACTAATCCTATCCTAACCTAACCCTAGATGACACCCTAAAGTAAATCTAACTCTAACACCAACTCAGGCCATAACCTAAGTTATCCAGAAACATAGCCATAACCCTAAAATCAAACAAGTAACAAATATCAGCAAAGTAACAAGACATGAAATTAATACACAAAATCAGCAATCTTTATACATAGTAATGGCAAACAAATTAAGATATAAATCAGTAAGCAACCTAATCGATAGTTTAAAAATAACAAAATACATAAAAATAACCAAAGAGGTAAATGGCCTCAACAATAAAAAAATACAGAACTCTGAAGAAATAAATCAACAAAACACATTAGACAATAGAAACACCTCCCATATTTATTGATTGAAATAATAAATACTGTAAGATTTACCATCCTACCCAAAGCAAATTATAGAGTCAATGAAATCCTAATCAAAATTTCCATGTCATTCTTTACAGAATAAGATCTTAAAGTTCATATTAAAAACACATGAGTAAAAACATATGGAGCAATCCTGAGTAAAATGAATAATGCTGCAGGCATCGCCATACTGACTTCAAGTTATACTGCCATAGTAAATAAAAGCAGCATGGTACTGGCACAAGAACAGACATGTAGATCAATGGAACAATATAAAGGATGTAGTTAAGCTCATGTAATAGATGTCACTTGTGCTTTGATAAAGATGTTAAAAATACACAGTGGAGAAAAGACAGCATCTTTAACAAATGATATTTGGGAAACTGATAGTCATGCGTAAAAGAATGAAACTGGATCCTTAGCTCTCACCCTGCACAAAAAATAAACCTCAAGTGGATCAAAGGCTTCAGCACAAACCTGAACTTCTGAAAATGTTAGGGAAACAAGGCAGGAGTAAAGAATAAAGACATAAGGACTCTCCGAAAAGTAAACAGCCTAGTTGTTCACCAGTTCATGAACTGATCATGAAAATGTGGATATACACATACACACAGTGGGATTTCCTTCAACTGAAAAGGAAATGGAAATTATCAAATCTTCTGATAAATGATGGAAACTGTAGAAAATACTTTCGGATAACCTAAGCCCAGATGCTACATAACCTCTTGCATATGTGGATTCAATGAAGGGTACCCATACAAGCCAGGAAACAGGAAAGAAGGTGCGGGGGGGGGGTGGTAGCATGGTGATAGTAAAGGAAATATCAAGCAGAGCACACTGTAGGCAGAAAAGTTCAAGCAGAGAGTAGAGTAGGTGCTGGGGAAAAAAAGAAACAGATGACTCCCAACTCACAGAATATACAAAAAGTCAGTGAGGTATGGTAGCTCATGCCTATAATCTCAGCACTCAGGAGGCAGAAGCAGGCATCTCTGCACTTGAGGCCAGCTTCATGAACACACTGAATTTAGGGACAACCAGGGCTACACAGAGAAACTTTGCCTTGAAAAATATGTGCAACCTGTTTTTCTGTAATTATCTATTATTTTGTAATCCAATTAAAAACATAATCTAAACACAAATATGAAAGGAGATACCCTGCAGGGCCGAATAAAGCTGCTCCTTTAAGCCAAAGGATAAACAAAAATCCCACTGCCAGTGTGGGAAACCTCTTTCTAGTTGTTGGTCAACAAGCCCCCAGAAGGCCACAAAATAATACAGGCCATTCTTCTTGGTTGTCCAGCACAATGAGATAATAAGACACTATCCATGAAGTTATCACATAATTTGATTACAATTAAATTCAAGATGGAACTGAACTAGACACTTCTTTCCAAATATCTAGCTTTCACAGTGCCAAAAGGCACTAGATAGGATGCTAAGACATTAATGGTCTTACCCAGATATGAACCTCATGAACTACAATACCAAGCCACCAGACAAGATGTGCATACTTGTACATTAATGACATGACTGTAACAGAGGCATCAACCTCTCTGATTCGATTTGAAGCCAGCTCCACAACAGAAATGTATGCCTAGACTTGTAATGGGATCAAAACCTTTGAGTTTGGGAGGAGATAGATATTAGGGTGGAATGGAGATAGACAGGTAACTATTTTTAGCTACATGATAGCATCAAAATGTCTTCTAAATATTTTTGTTTATAGACACAGACAAATGCCACTCTCAGCTTTAATCAGAGAAATTTCTCCCTGAAATAAATGGTGATGAGTCCCAAGGCTCATGACTTCTCAAGATGCTGAGAATAAGTGAAGGGCATGTGTTCAACCCTAAACAGGACACATATCACATCTTCTAAAGCTTAGAGAATGTTGCATAGAGAATCAAAGCTAGAAGATAGAGGAAAGGCTGGGAAATGCCTCATTTGGGGCAGGATATAGCCTTTACAATCATGAACTCATAGCAGCTGTAATGTACCTGTCAACAGTATGTCATAGACAGGGTAGGAACTCCTGGAGTCCCGTTACTCTCTGATGAAATATTGACAGATTCTAGGCATCATTGCCTCCAGTTTTGGAACCTTGGACTTCCCCACCAGGCTTCAATGGTTACTCCAAAACCTATGATCACATAGTCAGCCATAGTTAAACTCCCTATTATCAAAGAAATCATTTTTAAACAATAGGATACTTTTTTCTAATATAATTGCTTTTCTAAAAGTTTCAGTTTTTTGTTCTATTTCAGTAAATAGAAACATTTTTAAAAATTACTTATAAGTTCTATAATATTATACTTACATTATAACTAGTCTGTACTTTCATAGAATAGTTGATTACACAACATGTAATCATTTTTTAAGATTTGCTTTTACTTTTAAATTATGTGAATGTGTGTCTGTGTGTGTGCATGTGTGTACATGTAAATGCAGTTGCCAGTGCAGAATAGGGAGCTTGATTCGCTGGAGCTGGAGTTATAGGTGATTGTGAGCCACCCAACCTGGGTGCTTAGAGCCAAACTATGTTCCTCTGCAAAAGCAGCAACTGCTCCTAACCTCCAAAGCATTTCTCCAACCCCCATATACACTCTTAGAACTACTTCTTTGGTTGTGAATTTCCTTACATGGCTCTATCACCATTTTCATTCATGTCACTGATTACTATCCCACTGCTGTACCATACCGTCAATTATCCTGCTTTTAAATTCTTAGGTTATCAACAAACATTTGCTTCAAAACCAAAATGCTACACAGGCTCTTGTGCATATGTCCTCTGCTGCAGCATAAAAGATAGATTCCTTTGGATAAGAATGTGATGAAATGGCATTGCTGGGTTAACCAGACTGAGGCATATGGCTTTTTTAACCATATTTTATTAATTCTGATGTTCATAATTTTCCTACTTGCACAGCTCCAAAATCAGGTTATATTTCATAATTACTGCAGCCAGTGGCACTCCCAGCACAGTGTCTGTTGCCGGCTTATGCCCCACAGTGGCTCCAGCTCTTCATACTGTCATATCTGCTAAGCCATATGCATACCCAGTATTACACATGATGAGTTTAATAACCTTTTAATGTAGTTTTCAGAAAACTGAAACCAAAGTTAGCAATGTTTTTTAAAGTTTTAGAGAAAAAATGTGGGGAAAGCAGCCTTAGAAAAATAATGATTCATTTTTGGAGGACTTAGCACAATTTCTTCATTCTTTACAAAGCAGCAATAAAGGACTTCAAAAATCTGAGGAAAGAAATGCCCACAAACCAATGAGTATGTGAAGTCTTCTAAATCAGAACATGCTAAAGGACATATGATTGCATCACAAAAGGTACAAGGACAGAGTGGAAGAAGACTCCCTTGAATAATGCAAAAGGCTGTAGCAGATCTTTTTTCTAATATATAGCAGCAGAGTGTCACAATACCTCCCCAGCCATAGATATTTTTAAAGGGCCACTTAAATCAATGATCCATTTCAATATTCAATACATTTCACCCTACCTTTCTTCCAAAATTCAATTTAGAGTCCTACAAATTCCTGAATATTTTACAACTTTCCCAGTCTGTAGGTCCATACTGTAAATTATTAAAGTATGGAAATTAATGCAAATATCCTATTTAAGCTCACAATAAACTCTTTTTGAGGCCTAATTAGTTTTCCCCAGCAGGTCACTGTTTCCCTGACAAACATCAAGCTATGCCTCCATTTACCAAAGACGGCATTTTCATTACTGGTTGATGAGAATGTCCTGGGAGACAAAGCCCAAACCTTACTGAAGTAAAGATATATGAACTCTGTGTGCGTCTCCTCATATTTAAGTCCTGTCATTGTGTCAGAGGATGAAATTAGATTAACTTGGAGTGATTTACTTTTCTAAGTCATGCTGGTTGTTATCCTACTTTTTCTTCTCTTTGAAGTGTATGGAAATCAATTGTCTCTTTGATTTATTCCTCTATTTTCCTAGATATCAAAGGGAGCTGATTAATCTATAACTTCTAGCCATCACTAATGTGTCAAACCCCTTCTTCCTTCCCTTCCTCTCTGCTCCCCCTCCCTGTATTTGTCCTTCACAGAGCCAAAACTAACTCACTTGTATACTTTCTATTATAAATTCGAATAAATTTGATTCTGTAATAACTTCACTTGTAAGCACAACAAACCAGAATCCCTTGGTGTGTGGAAATATGTGTATGTAATCCTCCCAAGCCCATTCGTCAAACTATGGCAGCTTAGAATCCCCTTCCAGTCTCTACACCACAGTCAGCACGCACCCACTGTAACTGTCACAAACGGAAGGCTATCATCCCTCCTGTATTTACCCGGCTGAGGACAAGTCAGAGTTTCATTGTTTACCCCATATGTCATCTCAGTAAATCTTTGTTCCTTGATTTAATTGAATGTTCAAGTTGTTCCAGACACTTGCCAGCCTTCTTCTTTGTCACCCAGCCCCCATTTGACTAAAGAGAGAAGCAGCAACACTCTGCTTTGCTCTGTCCACCCCATTCTCAACAAATGCATGCTCAAGCATGGCCTATGTTGCAACCTTAACTTGGTTTTACCATGGCCTCTGAAAACGTGTGTCCTTTTCTCTGCATATTTGTATTTTAACCTAGTCCACATCATGAAGCTTTTCTCATAATTTATCAGAAATATAGTCAAAAATTCAAGTTCAAAGACGTTCACCAGTGACATTGACTGTGCTTATAACTATACATCCACTAATCCAACCAGAATGTCTAACAATTAAGGATCAAGTAAATAAATTACATGTTCAACTAAACACTTTTCAAAAACAATTACTTCAGTAGCTATGTATATTCAAACATAAATTTTCAATATGTATACTTAAAATACTATAAATAACTTTTAAAATAATATGGAGAATGAAGCAAAATCATATAAACAATTATAAGTATACATATTTGCATATAAACTCAGAAAATTGTCCAGGCATGGTTAGTGATGACAGTTGTTAACATCTTTCTTTCATTTCATTACTGAGACAGCATTCACTATGCAGTGCAGACTGGCCTTGAACTTACAAACTTACCTCACACTCTTGGGTGCTAGGACTGTTGTATACACAGCTACTGTCATCACTAAATGTTGTAAAAGTAATTTCATATCATTACAAATAATATGTAATAATTTACAAGTAATTTTAATTTCCTTTCTCAACCTAATTTTTTCAAATCTTCTACAAAATATGTAAAATGCTAAAACAAAAATTTTCACCAGTTTAAAAATTGAAAAAGAACAAAAGTAAAATGCCTCGGTAAAAACAATCCTACAGCTGTAAACTCAGGAGAACACGGGGAGTAAAGGAACTGGAAGTATACAAAGCAACAAGGTTTGTTTTGATTTTCAAAAGTCAGTAAATTATGATTTTTTTTAATTATAGCTAAACCAGGAAGTTGCTTCCCATTATCTAATTTTTCTCCATGCTCTCTTTACGTTGCTAGTCCAAAATGTGCATTTGATAGCTGGGACCCCAGCACTGATTTAGAGCATGTGGACCCTATCTGTACAAAAGGGTCCAAGATTCCTAGTAACACTTCAAAGTCAACTTAGCAACATGGACAACAAACATCAAGAATTCAGTTTTCAGTTAATAAGATGACACTCATTACTTTAGGCCACTCTCACCATGGATCCAACATAACGTCTAAGTGATGTATTTATATATATATATATATATATGTATATATATATATATATATATAGATAGATATAGATATAGATATAGATATAGATATAGATATAGATATAGATATAGATATAGATATAGATATATTCTTTATTCTAATCCCAGCACTTGGGAGGCAGAGGCAGACAGACCTCTGAGTTAGAGGCCAGCCTGGTCGACAGAGAAAGTTCCAGGACAGCAAGGACTACACAGAGAAACTCTGTCTTGAAAAAGAAAAATGAAAAAAACAATTCAGGTAAAAATAAAGAAAACAGTCATTTACCATGGACTGAATGATTATTGTGCTTCATTTATCAAATCACATGTAAAATAATGACACACAACAGAAACAAAAAAATCACATTTAAGAAATTAGATTATATCTTTAAAATCCCAAACTGAGAAATTTATATTACACAAAACAAAATTGTAATAGTTTAATTATATTTAGTTATTTGAAAGATTGTTTAAGTTAGATTCTAAATAGCAAAACTAAGTTAAGAGAAATACAAACATCATTGCTACAAATCAAAATCAAGTTTTTAGAGACTAGGGATTGTTTATACAGTAGTTCATTTTTAAAAAAAACACTGGAGACCATCTGAATATCTTTAAACCTAAATTTAGAACAGTAGCCTTTTGAACCAGACAGTCCAATTACAAGCGTGGTAAGAATATGACCTGGAATAAAAAAGGCCTGTAGCCTCTTCCTGGACTCATGACTGTGATAACTCTGTGGTCACTGTCTTTGCAAGCTACCACAGTAATATTTTTATTTTTTATCATATTCTAGAAAAAGAGACAGACAATATCAGGAAGCCTCACTGGATATTCTTTTATCTTACCTAATCAATATTAACAGTTTTTCAAGGCATTTACTGGGTAACTATATTATGGTCTTTGGGAGGCCTCAGGGAATAATCTAGAATGTACTGCCATTGTGAAAGAGCCCATGATCTGTGATGGGAGATGGTGAAGACAAAATCATAATAGCATACACAGTAGCAGCAGCAATGGTAACAAAAGACCATGAGAACACAGAAAACAGAATGACTCTATTCAGGAGAAATTACTGTTCAAGGATTTATCCACCTCACCTGACATTTGAAATGAAAAAAGTGATAACTGAAGGCCAAAATAGTGTGTGGACAAAGAAATGAGACAAGGACATTGATGCTGTATCCAAATCAGACAAGAAAATTCAGCAGCTTCTGAGAACAGGCTAGGAGCAGGGAGAATTGAAATGTCATTGGGGATAGATCCTTACAAAGGTCTTTAAATGATAAGCTACAGATGTTGAAAGCCAATCTTTATGGCTTTTGAAGGTTTAACATTTAGTAGTCTGTCTTAGTTGGGGTTCCTGTTGGTTAAGGACCATGACCAAAAGCAAACTGGAGAGGACATGGTTTTCTGACTTATAGTCCATGGCAGGAAACGGAAAGAGGAACTCAGACCAGGCAGGAACCTGGAGGCAGGAGCTAATGCATAGACTATGGAGGAGTGCTGCTTACTGGCTTGATTCTCATGGCTTGCTCAGCCTGATTTCTTACAGAACCCAGGACCACCAGCTCACAATAGGCTGGACCCTCCCACATCAGTCTCTGGTTATGAAAATGCCACACAGGCTTGCCTACAGCCTGATTTTATAGAGGCATTTTCTCAGTTGAGACTCCTGCCTCTCAGGTGACTAGCTAGTGTCAAATTGACATTACAAACTAGTCAGCACAGACTCCCATAATCAGAATTGTGTTCAGAGAAGTCCCTTTCTGTGGAGTATACAAGAGACTGTGTGATGTAGTATGGGATAATTTATTTTAGAGTAGCATATTTGGGTTTAGATTTAACAGTACATTGCAGGTAGTGTTAAGAGTGCAGGTGGGTTAAGAGTCTCCCTTCAAGATCTCTTCCTATCTGAACTCTGATTTACCTCTCCTGCAAAGTTGAAAAAGAGCGTAAATGGCTTGGGGAAACACTGTAAAGACACTGCTATTTAAAACAGCCAAGGAGGCTGACAAGACACGCACATCACACATACCATCTCTGACTAACTGACAATGGAGTTCAGAGGAAAACAAAACCCATGGGAGACATTCAAACAGCCCAGCTGAAAGGTAGTTTGGATGATCCTACTGGGAAGAATAGACAAAAACTTGCCCTAAATCGTTTTGGCCTTCATCGTTTTCCAAAGTAACCGCTACAGAATTGGAAGGCCCCCAGGCCGAGCTATGCATGCGCAATCTAATTACATGCACAGAGTAAGGACTTCATTGTGTAGGGCATTTTGCTAGACACGACACTAAAAGAACTGGATGCGTTTGGACGTAATGGCCTAAAAAGGCAGACAGATGTAGATATGCATCTGCAATCCAGGTTAGAATTGATTTCTTGAATTACCAGAACAGGAAAATGACATTAAATGATTCCTGAGCATCCATAAGCAGGACAACTCCTTGATATGTTCCTTTTCAAGACGAAGCACACAGTTAAGGGGTCAGAAAAGAAGTAGCAGTGACCAGATCTCACTCCTGAGCTCTGCAGGAGAAGAGGAATCCTATCCTATTCAGGTTTAATAGCATTAACCGACAAGGCAGTCAAGCAGTGTGAGGTACAGCATGCTGCAGGAGTTCTGTGCCTAAAGGGATGAGAAACGGGCCACACAAAACTCAGCAACCATCTGGGGGTGCTAGCTGTTGGCTCGAAAAAGATTCTGGCAAGTACACTTGGCTTTACAGATGGAGTCCAGGCATAGATATGTGAACAAAAGGCAAGGATGCAAGAATTTTCTTATAAGCACTTGGAAACCTGGGTTAAGAAAAGATCACAGGCAGGGTAGTGGTAGCACACTCCTTTAATCCCAGCATTCGAGAGGCAGAGGCAGGTGAATCTCTGAACTGGAGGCCAGCCTTGTCTACAGAGCAAGTCCCAGGACAGGGCTACACAGAGAAACTCTTGTCTTAGGGGGGAAAAAGGAAAAGAAAATGTCACAGAAATATTTTAAATTGGGGTACAATGTGAGTGAATTTTATCCCTAGTACCCAGTACATGATGCATGAGGAAAGTATTCAGCGTTCTGAATGACTTCCTTGGTGACGATCAGCCAAGCATTTCATTTTATCAGAATTCTGGATACTACAGAATTTCCCTGTCCTTGAAGCCTCTGCACAGCAGGAAATGAACCGAGGAGAAACACACTTGCAGATTTTGTATCACAGTGTAGAAATGTAAAGGAAGACACGAAGAAAAACTAAAGGTTTCATAAAACAATATGTCATCACACAGATGTAAGTCAAAAACTAGTATTTTTGTTCAAACAGAAAGATAATCTTTAATCCTATCTGTAGAAAAACAGTCTTCTTTGCAGAATGGCTGGGCCAGAGGACAGGGTACCTCTGAGTTACAGATGTTGTTCATTGCAAGGTGTGGAGATGAGCCTGAGAAGCAAGAATAAGAAAAACCATCATTACAGTAACAGGAGCCTCTGGAAGCCAGACTTGATGGAAGGCAAGAAGTGCAGACACACAAGGAAAGGGGGAGCTGTTACCTAGTAGAATCCCAGAGTGCACAGACTGCAAATGCACTCAATCATTGCATGCCAGGAGTAGGAACTCATTGCTGAAAACCCTTTCCTAAGTAGCTCCTAATGAGATTTTGAAAGCACCTGGTCTCGCATTTGCATAGTTCCTAAACTAAGTAGATCCCCGAACCTCTCACTAGATTTATTAGCACAATGTGTATATAACTGACTCTTTAAGCAGAAACCATTTCATGCACCACTGAAGTGCAGCTTCTTATTTATTAAAATGTGGCAACATTTTATTGGTCCATAATTTTATACCCCTGGTCATTTTGAAATGAGGCTCTTTAACAAATAAACATTCATGGGCACTTAGAGAATTGTAATAAAATGACAAATACACATAATATGATTAAAATCATGAGAAAAAATATTTTCATAGCAAGTAATAGACAGATGTGAATTTCAAAACAATCATAGAAAATAACTCAAAAGAATGAAAATATTATTACTAAGTAGAAATTTTAAGACTGCATCACTATGAGGCCAGGTCTAAAGGTTATGTGAAAGTTTTGAAGCTGGTTTAAAATCAGAATTATAGAGTAACATTTGGCCACAATATAAGTTTATTTGGTTGGGCATACAGCTCAGTATTAGAATGCTTATACAGCACAAATGAAGACTTCAGTTTGAAATGAACAGCACAGGAAAAGTATTACTTAAACTATATTCTTTCATAATAATGCATTTAAAAGGAGTTGGCCAGGTGTGGGACACAGAGGCAAGCCTGGTCTACATAGAGATTTCTGGGACAACCAGGGTTATGTAGAGAAGAGAGACCCTGTCTCAAAATAACAAAAAACAAAAACAAACAAAAAAAAACAAAAACCAAGGATCTAGTTGGCAAAATAAACTGATCCAATGTAAAGTAATAGCAAACTCTGTAGCTAATAGAACTGAAAGCCAAGAATATATCTGAATTGTCATAAGTGAGATCAGTACTTTATATTTAGCTTGAGTGGTTCCTGGACACAAAATCATGGATGTTCATGCTTACAAATAGCCACTGAGCCTGCTTGTTGGCACAAACCATTAATCCTAGCACTCGGGAGGCAAAAGCAGACAGATCTCTGTGCATCTGTGAATGTTAGACCAGTGTGGTCTACACAGAGAGTTACAGGATACCAGAGTTACAAAGTAAAAGAACCCTGTCTTGAAAAGAAAGAAGGAAGGAAATAAGGAATGAGGGAGTGAGGACAAGAGGAAAGGGAATTGGCTTTGCAATATATTTTGATTTCGTACTAGTAAAAATGCACTACAAAGCCTCTTTGCTGCTTAGTGGGCTTACAGTCATAACAACAGAGAGCCTATTGGTCCTAGCAACTTCCAAAGAACTTTTCTTATGTTACTAGATTTCAAAGTACTTAGTGTTTTATATAATACACTAAGTATAATGCATTATACAATATCATACATACATACATACTTTTGAATAATACAAAACTATTCAAAAATAATCTCCAACAGTTAACTTTCAGAGGCTTTTCACAAAATGAAATTATTATAGGAGGTGTAATATTTTGTCAGACAAATTCAGCCATATAAGAAGATGAATCAATTGTCTGTCTAGGGGCTAATGTAATGTTGGCTGAAAACAGTTAACCTCACACAAAATGTCCAGACAAAGCAGGAGTTATTACTTGATTTCAAATATTTCTCAAGTAGAAATTCTTCACAAAGTTAATGAAGCTTACAAGGAAGTTTTCTCAGTATGGTTTTTTTTTTTTTTAAATATGGAAAGGTAACACAGAACTTCAGAATGGAAGGCAACCAGAGCAAAGGGAAATGGAACCTGGGCGATTTAATATTATTTTCAGCAGCACTAGAAAAATTGTTGAATCCCAATGAGAAAAAAAATAAATGGTCACTTAAATAATTTCATTAATTAGAATAGAAAGATTTTGCAACATTGATTAGTGCATACTTAAGAACCTATATGTCATAAACTCTCAAAAAGCATAATGCAACTTACTTCTTTCTTGGTTTAGTTTACAAAATATCCTTCTTCATTAAATGATTTTGGAGTTGAGAAAGTTTTAGGTTATATTAAAAAATTAGTTCTGCTACATTTCCACATCCTGGAAATGATTTAGAAATAAATCAAAAACAGCATGAAACACCATTAGATTCCCACCAGCAGTTTATTAATTTATGTATAATTATCATTTGCACAAATTATTGTGAAGGAAATAAACTATCTCTGCTCAAAACAACATATTTTCTTCCTATGATAAGGAAAGAGAATTAGAATTCTAACATTTCTAAATGGCAAATGAATCTCAATTTGTTATTTCAAATTATGCCTTACTTTATATTAAAGAAATGGAAAGTCTACAATTAAGCATCTGCAAGTATATTCAATAGCAAGCCCACATCACACACAGAAAATGAAGCCGTGTCTCTGAAGAAGGGAAACACCTGGTTCATCTTCTTGATTCACAGGTGAAGACTGGAATGACTGGAAGTCTTGAATTTGCACTAGCTTTTTTTTTTCATAGACAAATGCACAAAAAGCTTTGTCTTTAATTTCTGAACATATCACCCACAGTAGAAAACAATACATGCAAAGCTGCTAAAAAAAAAAATGAAGTGGGGAGGTGGTGGCTCCACAATTATAATCAGGGCCCCCTAACACAAATCACCAATGACCTTGGAAGCTCCCAAATAATATAAAGGTAGATACACCTTTTGTGTGTGTGTGTGTGTGCCAAAAGGCATTTCAGCCTCACCATCTGCGCAATGCCTAAAATAGTCTAGCCTTCTCTCCAGTGTGAGTCCATGTTTGACTTCACACCATCATTTCCTTTCTCTTCTCAATAAAATTCCTAAATATGTCACTAACACAGCTTTGCTGTCTTTATTTCCCTTGGCTTCAATCCTGTCTTTAATGGCTATTTATTTATTATCACGCAGGACTCAAGTTTGCAGTAGCTTCCTACAATGAGTCTTTCAGATCTGAGAGCTTTATTTCAGAAATTGATTAAGCAGGTCAGGTTTCCTGGGCACCTGTCAGACTAGAGGACAGAGGAAACCTGTGGAAGAGGACAGTCTCTGATAACAGTGCACCGACAGAGCACTCACTGTATGCAGAACACAGCTCTCAGTATATTACACGCACCGCCACCTCACCCCTCTTTATTTGAAGTTATTAAGAAGATGAAAATAAACATCTCACAGTGCTGGGAGAACCGAGTTAACAGAAGATACAGCACTCAAAAGAAACCTTGATGCCTGGCTATATTTTATGCCGGCTACATAATGGTCCTTTGTCACCCACCCTCTCAGTAGTCTGATTTCAGAATTTTTCAACTGTTTGTGAAGGTTTCAGATGCCACAGTCTTAAACTCATGTCCTCGCCTCTAGTTGTTGTTACAGATGCTCCTAGTTTGGCTTTCAGAATTTTCTCTTCTTAAATCCAATTAGCCATTACGCTGAAAGGTTTCTTTTATTTAATTGTCAACAATTTCACCATTAAAAGAAAACTCAATGTATCCCTGATTCATCAAACTACAGGAGATAATAGAACAAAGATCCTCTAAGGATCACAGATAATTGTCTCAAAACCTGACATCACAGAGGCCAATAAGTTGTCATCACACCTATATACGAGAACCAGACTTTCAATATATTTCATGGATCATTTGTTTTTCTCCTTACCCTGCTACATCGCAAAATATTAGGATGTAACATAAGGATTATACTAAAGCTATTTTTGTTCTTATATGTCCACAATATTTTTCATGCAACATTTATTCAAAGATATGGAGGAGAAACAATTCAGTCATTCCACTCAGTCTCTCCCCACTTTCCATTTTGGTCTCACTATAAATTGCTAACTGTATGCTGTGTGTTTGCTGAATTGTTCATAGTTTTAAAATGCTAAAGTATTGCACGCACGCACGCGCGCGCACACACACACACACACACACACTTTGTGGGAGTCATCTGGATGCTCACACCATTAGAACTAACTAGAGTGTCTTTAAAATACTGTCTTTGATCAGCAACAAAATCAAAGCATTAACCCAAATGATAAGGACAGTGAAAATTTCAAGAGCAGCTGCCAAATTGACATGGTCACAGCTTCACATCTGTGAAATACTGACACAGCCATCCTCTTCCATCAACTCTTCTGTGAGTATGTGGAGACATCAGACAATCAGAATAACTGGAATAATTGAACAATTCAGGCGACTAGAGAATGTCTACCATATTATCTGGAAACCATTTCAAAATGTTGTTTGAAATTATTGTTTAGTGCTTTAAAAGGGTTCAGAAAATCAGAAGTGAAACAGATCTATTAAATAATAATTTAGATGTGTTTTGCTCTTAAAATAAAAGAAAATAAAGATCATTGATTTAATGGTATGAAAATAAGGCCATAAATAATGAAAAAAAAACTATCAAACAACTCTATTTGAGAAATGATTATTACCAAGTAAGAAACTAAAGATTCATGGATCTGACATGAGAGACAATCTGTTAGGAAAAAAAAAGTACCAAACCACTGTTAAGACAATAACTTCCACCTTCATGCTAATAAAGAAATAGAAATTATAATAATTGTAAATTTGTCTTAGAATTCAACATACATAGAAAAGTTGTAATTCATTTTATTCTCAGTAAAAATGGTAGAGGCAGCTTCATAAAATGTATACACATTAGAGTATTAATTGATACTGGGTATTCTAACATATTCAAGATGGGCAAACAAGGCGGGCAGTGATAAGCATGCCTTTAATCCCAGCACTCTGGAGGCAGAGGCAGGAGAATCTCTGTAAGTCCATGGCCTGTCTGGTCTACAAAGCAAATTCCAGGACAGCTAGGGCAGTTACACAGAGAAACCCTGTCTCAAAAAAAAGCAAAGAAAAAAAAAAAAGAGAGAGAGAGCAAACTGACATCCAAAAAAAAACTCAGAAACTTGATAGATAGTTCATTCATAATCTTTATCAGGACTTGAACCCAATGCTATCTTTTAAGGCCAAACATATAGTAGAAAACCAAGTGATTATTAATATATCCAGTGACAACAATTCCAAGTGTTGACATTTCTTCATATAGCATATTCCATTCGCAGTGCACCAGTATCTCTCTCGCTGTGATGCAATCACTTTAAATAATTTCTACTAGCTCTACAATAGAAAATTCAAAGTCAGACTACCCTCCTGCAGCTGAATGACTGAAGAAAGTAACTGAAGTTTGAGAAAATCTGGAAGGTGCATACCAAATGACACACATTTGCATTAAAAGAACAACTATGCCCCCGCCCACCAAAACTAGTGGTTCCAAAATACTTTAAAAATTACCTGAATTGTTTCAGCACACTTCTTATTTCTCCACCTTTCCCTCCAATAGTCTTCACTGGTTATCTCCAAAGCATTTTGGATTACATTATAATTGTTATTTCTTTTATTAACTGCACACACTATCTGTCTGATGGACCTCATTTTGTACAAATGTAATCTGTATCATTCCATGCACTTTTCTCTAACCTCTGTATGTATACTTTCAATACGATGGCTCCACTCCATTCTAAAGTGATGATTACCTTCCTCTTAATGCAGCTGAACATCAAGCAAAAGTTGAAAATCAGGAAGTACCACTTATATTTAGTTAATGTTGTTCATTATTCTATGGTTATCTTCCACATCTTGTATATTCTTTTATCTTTTGTAGATTTCAATTATCTTTACTTTTAATTTCTTTATCTTCCAAGAATACCTTAAATGTTAAATGATCTATAATGTCTCCTTTGTCCAAGATCTTACTGCCAACTAAAGCCCTCCTTCTTATAACCATCCTGCTCCAAACTGAAACACTAAGAATTGAGTGCTTCAAGGATGACTTCACTGAGCACACACCATGTTTATCTCTTTTCATTATTCTTTGCTGGGCTTTTACCTGAAGTGACTTTATAGAAAGGTTGTATCTGAAAACAATATCCTTTGTTTAACTCTAACTGCGATTTATAATGACTTGATCTTCTATTATTTCAAAATGACCTTTTTCCTCACCTTTGGCTTTTATTAACATTTTGATAGGCTGTGGAAATCTGCATTGCAATTATCTTGCTTCAGAAATTTGGTGGATTAAATTCATTCATACTTGATGCTTGCATTGTTTTTTCATACCCAAAAAATGAATTAGGAAGTAATAATCCACAAAGATTCACCACATTTTACGTTTTCTATCTTTTGATGATTTTGTTATTGAGAGAATTTCTGTATTTGAAATTATAAATTTTTCTAAGGAAGTTTTGGGAACTGTCAATTTGAAGGTATTCATTTTAATTTTACTAGTTTTTCTTATGTACTGTTCCATTTCTGTATCATCTCCTTGTTTTGTATATGAATGTAAATTTTCCTGAATTGCTTCAAAAATTGAAATTTTAATTCCTTAGTTTCAATATCTTCAAGGCTAGTTAGTTATTGGTTTTGTTTTGACTTGGCCTTTCTTTTTAAATTTTTCATATTGTATGTCTCAATATATATTAAATTACTTCTAAAATGTCAATTAACCATTGATAGCTATCAGGATCAAGCCAGTCAGGTTCCTTATACTGGCTTGTGTGAGTGAGAAGGACATTGGGTCTCACCCACAACCAAGAAGAAATTTTCAACTGATACCCACTAGCAAAAATTCCATTTCTCCTATGGAATGTCACTGTAGACCAACCACACTCCATCATAGGACCAGGGCCCAGGAAGAGCTGGCCAAAACAAAATGAACTCCATGGAGTTTTGTTTTGTTTGTTTTATTTTGGTTTCTGGACTTTTTTTTTTTTTTGGACTTTTTGCTTTATTGGTCTTTGGTTGTTTATTTTGATTTTCATTTTCATGAAGCTTTTTGTAGTTTTTGTCTTTTTGAAGAAAGAAAAAAGTTGGGTTGGGAAGGAAGTTGGGAGGACCTGAGAGGAGTTGGGAAAGGGGAAAACATGATTAAGATATACTGATAAAAATTTTAATTAAAATAGATTATAGATAAAAAGAATGAAAGAAAAAGCTAATATGATTGCTCATGCCTGTCATTTAAGAAGCTGAAGCAAAGGATCATTGTAAGTCTGAGGCCAGCCTCGATAAGTTCCAAGACAACCTGAGTTACAGAGTAAGACTCTATAAACAAACAAACCAACAAAAAGCAGAAAGAAAGAAAAAAATCAAAGAATGGGAAATGATGGTCACTCTGTACTTGAGTAAGCTTGACTGACTAGAAAACTTTGCTTTAGAATAATCAAGAAACTGAGATTTGGGCAAAAAATGTACAGGGTCAGAATGAATAGGGCCTTGCTTTTCTATGATTCTACAACCAACCCCTTCATTGCCCACTGCTACTTTACAGTGCATCAGATTTCATAGTTTATGTTAGGGGTGGGTGATCTGGTGAGACATAGAGAAAAAACTGGTCACAGTTGTATTTTTAGTTAACACAATTGGTGAACAAAAAGTAGGCAAGTCCATCCATTGTTGGATTATTTCTTTCAGTCTCATTGTCACATTTCTAACTCATCCTTCTTGCCATTATGGAGCCTTGAGAGATCTTTAGCACAGTAGCTCTATTCAACTTCAGACCACTCTCCCTCAGCTTCCAGATTCCTCTGCCTTGCTTGTTCTTCCTCCTTTGAACTGTTTTGTCTGTCAGCCCTTTAATGCAATGCTTGATTGAATGAGCATTTAAGTTTTCATCTTAAAGTCAGTACTCAACTACCCAAAACCAAATCCAGTAACCTAAAGAAACTACTCCTAAAAGGCCACAATGAAGAAACCCCAGGAATAAACTACTACAGTGGTGTGTATCAATTCAGGCACAATGGCAATGGTGTTTTTCAGAATGAATGCACATTTGCTGTGATCTTAAGACACATATGGTAAAGCTGCAATCTGACCTCTTGTTTCTGGATTTTTTTTTTTTTTCTCAGCCCTTTCAGTTGACAAGGACACAACAGATTAACATTCTCAAAAAGAAAAAAAAAGAAGAATGAATGAATGAAAAAGCACTAGAGCTCCAAATAATTTAATGAGATGTTTGCAAGTCTCTTACATTTGTGGAGGTTATTTTTCTTCACCAAAGGAATGGAAGTGCTGCATACATGTTATTCTACTTCAATTAGAATCTTATATGGATAATAAGAACTGTGTAATGCAGAAGCAAAATGGGCCATTGTGGCCAGCAACAGCAAATGAAGTGTCTCATAACTAACAATTCAATGTGCTAATTCAGCTGCACCATCCAATTACCTACAATTCATCTCAACTTAGGCACAACAAGAAGAGTCTTCTAAAAATCTATGGCAAAATGTCTGCTCTAGTCCTTCAAGTAGGGGAAATAATATCTACTATCTTAAGTAGCTGGGACTACAGAGCATAAATAATTAAAAGAGTGCATCACAATCTATCAATATCATAGCAAATTTTTGACAAGAAGTCGATAATCTACACTTGGTAATGAAATATGCATTGTTTGTTTTAAAAGGAAAATCAGACCAAAAAAATTAGAGAACCAAGTGTCAGTTGGAATTGGCATATCCTCAAATAACAGCATTACTCTAGAGCCATGAGCCAGCCAAATGCCAAGTGACCACAGGGCCCAGGCACAGGGTTCTAAAAGTAGAAAAAGGTAATGAGATGTGAATTTAGCATCCCCAGCCTCCTGTTAAATGACCCAGATGCAAGAGCTCTCGAGTCTGTTTCCTACCTACACAGAGACCAGATGATTAAATGAACAGAAGCTGCCTTTTATTTACTTGATTTTTAACGGGCTGAAGATTGCCAGTCTATAATTCAGCCCTGCTGCATGAGCAGTTACAATGCATAGAAGATAGATAATTCAAAGTAGGGAGAGCCATGAAGAAAAGAATGGAAAAGGAAAGCTCTGAGCAGAAAAACACTGAAAAATAATAAACACAGTGTTTGCTTTAAAAAGAAACAAGAGGCTTATGGCACAACTATTAGGGTGTTTGGCCATCCCATCACCAGAGTAGGTCAGTCCCGGCTGTCTCTCGACCATTGCCAGCAAGCAGTCTTTTGTGGGGGTATCTTTGTGGATTTCTGTGGGCCTCTTTAGCTCTTTGTTTCTTCCTTTTCTCATGTGGTCTTCATTTACCATGGTCTCCTATTCCTTGTTCTCCCTCTCTTTTCTTGATCCAGCTAGGATCTCCCGCTCTCTTTCCCTCGACCCTCGTCCTCCATTGCTCCCACTCATATCCAGGCTGTTCATGTAGATCTCATCCATTTCTCCTGAGGAATCTGGATGCAGACATCCACGGCTAGGCCCCTGGTGGAGCGCTGGGAGTCTAATTAGTGAGAAAGAGGAGGGTCTATATGAGCGAGAATTGTTGAAACCAAGGTTGGATAAAGCACAGGGACAAATAACCAAATGAATGGAAACACATGAACTATGAACCAAAGGCTGAGGGGCCCCCAACTGGATCAGGCCCTCTGAATAGGTGAGACAGTCGATTGGCTTGATCTGTTTGGGAGGCATCTAGGCAGTGGTACCAGGTCCTGGGCTCCTTGCATGAATTAGCTGTTTGAAACCTGGGACTTATGCAGGGATGCTTGGCTCAATCTGGAGGAGGGGACTGGACCTGCCTGGACTGAGTCTATCAGGTCGGTCCCAGTCCTCGGGGGAGACCTTGATCTGGAGGAGGTGGGAATAGGGGGTGCGCTGGGGGGAAGGGGAGGGGGGCAGGAAGGGAGAGAACAAGGGAATCTGTGGCTATTATGTAGAACTGAATAGTATTATAAAATAAATAAATAAAAAAGAAAAAAGAAACAAGAGGCAAGTGTAAATTCTTTAGAGTAAAACCTGAACTGTGGTTAGTGGTAAGCTACATTCTCATTTGCAAATGAACTGCCAAAAAGTCAAAGATATAAAAGCTAGAAGATTCATTAAAAGTAAGGGAATTTTTTATATAGTGTAAGTAATTATAAGGTAGTGTTGAAATTCAATAATAATAGAATACTTCATTAAAAACTTATAAAAATGCAGCATGATTTTCACAACCTCTTTAATAAATATAAATGAATTCCAATGTAATTTAAAGAATTTTTCAGAAGTACTTCAGGAAAATAAGCTATGTCTTAGTTACTTCCATTATATATAAACATCGTATTTACAGGCATTCTTTGCCCATAACAAGTCAAAAGGAAGAAAATTGATGCCTAAAGTTTGAGTAGCAGTCCTTATGAGAAACAGAGGAAAAATTCTGGTAACATGTTCTTTTGGGTTTATTCAGCAGAGTCCTTGTCCCAGGACACAGACTGACATCATCTTGGTGACACTGACTTATAGTTAACTACAGCAGAGGAACCACTCATTTCCATCTTCCAGTCATCTTTGCAGTCAGGGGTGTGGGAACCCGAGGCCAAATCAATTGCTGACATCTTCCCTGGGTTCACATTTCATTACACAGGCTCACAACCAAAACAGAAATGGAAGACGCTGTAGGAGCCATGCCTTAGTGAATCACAGTTGTAGCAGCCATGCTGCTCTCCAATATGTGGGTGCCTGGGGAAGCAGGATATGAATGTGGTTTAGACTAATAAAACTTTCCAAGAACAATCCAGAGAATAAAATGTTCTGTGATCAATTTCATCTATTAACTAAAATTGTTAAATTAGAAAAGTAAAGTACAATGCAAAAAAATAAAAAGCAGAGGAAGCTAAATCTATTCAATTTAAAATAGTATTCTTTAATATTCAGTTCTTTCATCTTAGTCAGTGTTAAAATGTCCACCATTACAAATGATTATAATATAAACGGACATTTTAAATTATTCTTACCATGCAAAAGAAAAGATCACATGGAGTTGACACTGTATTTTTATTAAATGAAAATGTCAGCTTGAGACAGGAAAAATGGATGTTACCCTTAGCCCTAAGACAGACTAGCTGTGGGATTCTAGGCAGTCCATCCTTACACAGCTCTTACACAGATACAATGTGCTAAAGCCTGTCAGGTATTTACTTACCAGATTCTGAATACAAACTATGCACGTAATCATTTTCTGTGATTTCACCAACTACAACTCAATTTACCACATTCAATTCTCCCTTAAATCGGTTGGATGTGTTTCATGTGGTTTTTGTTGTTTAAATTTTCTTCCTTTAAACTGCTCCTGGTAGTCATATAAATCTCATCCTCTTTATATGAAACTAATTATATAATAAGCCCTTAAGAGGAAATTAAATCATTCATTATGCTCCTGATCTACAAGAAGCTACATAATCATCCTCTTATGTTCAAATTCCATTTATTAATAGCAAAAAATAAATGTATTGCTTATAAAAATCAAGGCGATTAATATAAGGCAAGAGGCTAAGTTGACATTTACAACTATGTGGTATCATCTGGAGGGTTTTGATTTTGTAGGATTGGGTTTAAATTCTTTCTGTTTACTGTGTCTGCTTTTCTCTTGTGTTATGTTCAGAATTTGCTGATGAACAGGTTAATCACACTCTGTCTTGAATCTTCTACGTGCATATGAATAATATTTGGTGACAATGCAGTGATCAAACTGAGGAAAGCATCCCCGTTATTTTTCTATGATGTTAAAATCCTGATAGCCTGTACCTTGAACAACTCCTAACCATGAAAACAATAAGCACTTCTTTAAGAATTAAAGAAACACAGAGCTGAGAGCCTAGAGATGGCTCAGAGGTTAAGAGCACTTTCTGTTCTTGCAGAAGACCCAAGTTCAGTTCCCAGCATCCACACCAAGCATCTCACAGACACCTGTAACTCCAGCTCTCAGGGATCTGACATCTTCTTCTGAACTCTAGCAGGCAAATTGATCCCTACAATTTGAGTCACAGTCCTTATATAGAAGACAAAGTTTGAACAACATGTTCTTTGGTGTTTGCCTCACAGAATTCTTGTCCCAGGACATGGATGAATTCTATCTTGGTGACCTTGACTGGCAGTTAAATACAGCAAAGGAACCATTCATTTCTATCCACTCACATGTGCACATACCTACACACAAATACACATATACATACACCTAAATATAAATAAATATTTTTACTAAAAGGAAGTCTGAGCATTTAATGTAGAAAATGCATCTCCAACAACAGGATATAATTGAAAATATACTCATGTATGTGTAAGCCAACGCCCTTACTAGCCTGTTTTAAGCTATCTTGGGGGAATTAACCACTAATATGGAAATGCTATAAACAGCTGATACTTTGAACCCGAATGTAGTTGTGTGGTGAAGGAGACATGAATATAAAAAGTAGGTAGTAAGATCTCTTGGTAGTTTGTTGATACTGTACATGGTGACAGTTGAGTAATGTTGGGTTCTTAAAGGAAAAGCACTTTGACCTCTTTACAATTTAATTGTTTAAGGCCCATCAAAAATCTGTAATAACTTTTAAAAGAAGTTAAACTTAAATAAACATGTCCCAAGATGCACTATGAAATCGGGGGGGGGTGGGAGTTAAATCAATAAATAAATGTAATGGCATTAGAGCAGACATTATCAGGAATAATGAAGATTTCTTTAACCACCTGTCATGACTCCCCGGCAATTACATATATTACTATACATACTAAAAACATAGACTAGGGCCTAATTCTGAATCAAGAAGAAAGAAATGCAAATGTATAAAGTTTTAATTATATTTTTGCTCTTAGATCAAATTGCTTATAATGTTGCAAATGTATGGCCATTTATTGCTAAATTAATGTGAATAGCCAATTCCAAAAATGTATTGAATTCAATTTCACAATGAAAAGCTAAATTCTTCAGAAACAGGTATCACAATATTTTAATTAAACACCATACCCTACGATAAGAATTGTAAATATAAATCTAATTTATTAATAGGACAAATCATAATATCATACAATGGCAATAAATGTAACTGTATTTTATGGTCTCAAGCATATGCTTGATGGTGTGGAAGGTATATGTGTGTGTCATCTGGTTAAGTAGAATGCGTTGCTTTAAGAAAAGTCATCAAAGACATTATCTAATCAATTCAGTACATATATTTAGGAATTTCTTGTGTTGTGGTGTTATTATGATACCCAAAGCAGAAAGACAATTTAGACACAAAGCCCGATTGAAATTCTTTGGTAAGTAGGCACACAGTCACTCAGACTTAGTGATCCTACCAGATCCCATTAGATTCAAGATGTCTACATTTTTCCACTGACAGACACACAGCCCCAAGAAGGTGATACTGGAAGTCACAATCAACACTGTGCTACTGTCACAGTTGGTACTTAGAGCATTGTATCTACCAAGACAAATCCATCAAAAGACACAGCTCTAAGAACTGTCTGTATCCAGAAACACCATGACCATCTATCAGAAACAGTCATCACTTACTTTACATGATGCGATTTAGTTCTACTAGTGCTTTGCTCTCAATTTGTTTCTTCTAGTACTATCTGCATTTGCCCAATTTAAAAAGCTAAAAACATCTATTTGTTGCTCCTACTCTCGGCTTCTTCCTAAAATGCCCACATTTTCATAAGCCCACAGCACCAAATAAGTCATGTCACACAAGAATACAGAATAGAAATGCTCCTGCTGCAACTATCACTTGGAAAAACCAGCATTGCAAGATGAAATTAATTCCATTCTGATAAAACTGCTTAACCTGAAATGAATTCACAATAAGTTTCAACCGTTAATTGTGCAAATCAATAAGAAATTAGAAGGCTTCTCTACCAGTGTCAGAATTTCCATTTTCATTGTCCTTGCTATGTTTAAATACAAAATTAGGGTAGAAGATAGTATCAAGTAATTTACAGGTAATATTTTAAGGCACAATTGCTTCAACATGCTCCTGCCTAAAACCCATGGTAGATTGTTGGCAGTGGTGACAAGCATAGCATCAAAAGGGACTGTGACAGCGTGCCACCCCAGTCAGTCTGGAAAATGCTCATATGCTTGTAGCATCACACCTCTCATAGACACTTGAAGCAGGACGGGATCTACAAACTATTTAAGGTAAGTGATTCAGCATTCAGATTAATCTATAGCCCCCAAATACTTTCAGCTGATACATCTGCTATTTACATTAAAGAATTTTCACCTCAAAAAAGTGAACATATTCACCCAATATGATGTCACATCCTATTTTATTTTCAGGTAGGGAGGCTGAATATGACACCCATCAGAGTCTCTAACTTCTCCACAGCATCTACCAAGTTAATGAGTGGTAGAGAGAGGTAAAAGTGTGCCTTGGGATGGGCTTCCAGAAAGAAGCACAATATCCTGGTCCCACACCATCCCTGCTAGGGTTCTCTTCTCCCTTATGGAAGACTAACAGAAACAGAAAAGCAGAGGTAGATTTTATTTCTAGTATGAAGGTTCATTAGCTCGCTGGGTGACTTAGAATCTTACCATGACCTGCACTCTAATCCATTAACCAAGTTTTCATCAAAGACTTGTTTTCCCACACTTCCGGAGAGTGAGAGTCTATATATTTGGGAGAACATTCAGTTCCACTCTAGACTTTCTGTTTCAGAACTAAGGTACACTGGCAACACCCTGTAAATCCTTAGGAAAAGATTCCTTTTCTTTTCCTGTAAATTGGTCTGACACAAAGTGCCCCATAAGCAAGTAGTTTACACCCTGGAATAGGATGTCCAACAAAGAAAATAATTCAAAGTATATGGTTTAACATGCAAGAGCAGCCAGCAATTCTCAATTATTAAAAAAAAAAAAATCCCAACGGAGTTGAAGGTAATCACGGGCATAAAAGGGGGCTGAGAAATCCTGGTTTGTGGCAAACAATAAAGGAAAACTATGTGTTTCTTAAACCTTCAAAACCTGTGTTAGGCTGTGGACATTCTCCAGATCCTTCTGTCTCTGAAGTCAACGGAAGAGGGTTTCAGTATTAAGATTCTAAAGCTGCAGCAGACGAAGACTTTGCAGAGATCAGGAAAGAACAGATTTGTAACACAGTTGCAAAAGTCAATCAGAAAGAGGAAAGAACGTTTGTGACAGAGAGAAAGACCCCTGGAGGTCGCAAGTCCAAAGAGAAGGCCAGTAGTGTGACCGTACTTTTCAATACTCTCAGACCAGCAGGTTTTTAACACTAGAGGGCATGAACACAAACACATAAAGGCGTGTGTGTGTGTGTGTGTGTGTGTGTGTGTGTGTGTGTGTGAGAGAGAGAGAGAGAGAGAGAGAGAGACAGAGAGAGAGACAGAGAGAGACAGAGAGAGACAGAGACAGAGACAGAGAGACAGAGACAGACTGTCAGATATTGAGCAACAAATTTCGCCGAAAGCTGGAGATCACAAGGAAACCAGAAACGTCATAGGAGTGGTCAAGTACCCTTAATCCTGCAAATAAATCAGGCTTTTCTCGAGGGGACACTGCTCTCCTAAAGGCTGAATGTGAAAGGGACAGACAAGGAGGAGCTCCTTTCACCTGCTCGCATAGCCTTTACATGAGAGCGTCCACCCTTTTGACATTTGCCTTGCCTTAATCCCAAAGATTCTGTTTGCCCATCTACTGACTCTTCTCCCGTAGCTATCAAATAAGCTGGAAATGAAGACTCTGCACCTGGAAATTCAACTAACCACAGTTAAGGCACGGGGCAGGTGAGGAGCTCCCACACTCACACAGCTTTGGCTGGGCAGACCAGAAGCCTCAGCGAACTGGGTTCCTGTAGCGCAGCGCCCTCGGACCACGGGTGGGGAGGCTGGAGCGACCCCCTCCGTTCTGAGCCCTGAGCCCCTCATTCAGCTCCCAGGCAGCTCAGATGCAGGAAGGCTGCTTCACTCCCGCCTTCCCACGGGCGCAGAGTAAGGGGGTCTGTGCATCTAGGGGGTTCCCAGAAGGGGAGCACCTACGAATCGGGGGACTGGGAGTTGGGAAAGAGGCAGGCAAAAGGAGGAGAAACATAGAAAGGGGGAAACGCTGCAAGAGAGACAAGCGAAACAAACAGTACAGTAGAGACACAGTGACAGCTCAAAGAAAGACCGAAGCACACAGAATGAAAGAGAAACAGACACGAGGGTGGACGCACGGGGACCAAAAGCCAGAAAGAAAATCAGACCTACAAAATGAGTGAGAGACATACACCGGGAGAACAGAGGCTGTGGCGGCTGGGGCACTGACAGAAAGAGCGAGCTGTCGAGGAAGACATCCAAGAACCAGAGCGAGCGTGCCTGGTGTCCTGAGTAGTAGCACCGGCAGTATAGCACCCAGGGGTGTCCGCAGCTGGGAAAGAAAGTTGCCTAGAAAGAGAGGCAACGGAGAGCGCCCCCAGGGCGTGGATGGGGACCAGCACAAGCCAGCTCAGAGGGTAGTAGTAGGTAAAAGCCTAGCGGAGGGCTGCTGGCTGCAGAAAGTTCCGCGCCTCGCCATCCTACCGCCGCACCTGCAAGGCGCGGGCGTGCGTGCTCGGAGGTCCCGGGAGAGCGACTCTCCAGGTCCACGCGCGCCCCCTGCCCCGGCCGGGCTGGGCTTCTGCACGCTGACACTCACGGCGGGACTTTGCGGCGCCCAGCCGGACTCTCCCGCAGTCTGAAAAGGGGCCCCGTCCCAAACCGTCACCGGGAAGAGGAGAGCGAGAGAAAGAGACTGAGACCTGGTATGGTGGCTAACGATCCCGCGGTGACAGCTCGGCGGTCCGCGCTCAGGATGCTGCGGGGATCCAGCTGCGCCTGCCTGCGGCCAGATGCGCCGAGAGCCGCGCTCACCTGGAGCCCGCGCCGCTCGCCAGCCCCGGCTCCCGCCCGCGCCTCTCTTTACACTTCTCGGAGAGCAGAGCTAGGCGGCCCCGGCCTCGGCCAGCCCCGGAGACGCTCGCACATAGCGCGGCGACCGGCCGCAAGGCTCGGCGAGCGCGGCCAGGGGGCGCCCAGGCCGAGGAGGCGCAGGAGACGGAGCGGGGCTCCTAGCACATTGTCACCTCGGCAGAGCCACCGCCGCCGCCGCCTGGTCACTTGGCCCCCGCCCCCTCTGGCGGGCCCTCCCCCTCCCGCAGCCTCAGCCCGGAGGCCTGTCACTGGGCTAGGATCATTTACGTAACCAGCACCCCGGCCCTCCTCCCGCCCGGCTCCCGCTCCTCCCCGGGCTGGGGAGCTGAGCACCGAGCGCGCTCCAGCTGCTCCCGGAGCCGCAGCTCCTGCGAGGCGCACAAGTCCCGCGATACTTGCTAGGCACGGCCCCCAAGAGCAACTGTGGGGTCCGCTCCTAGCCTGGAGAGTGCGTGCGGATCCCCGCTGGCCCTGACTCCCCCCACCTCACTGCCCCCCAGCTCCACGCGCAAAGCCCAGCTGCAGTGCCCCGTGCTCGCCCCTGAGTCAGCCTGCCTCGGAAAGGGGTACCAGGGGCCTGGGGTCTGCCCTCGGGGAAAGTTCCAGAAACCGCACCCTGGTGGTCAGCTCTCTGGTAGACATGCTGCTAGGAACTTAGGGCTTAGGCTCTTAAAGCAGAAAAGATGGATACACTTTAGCCTCTTGTCCTTTAAGGTTTAGACTCCCTAAAAGGATCCTAGGGTTCATTGCTCCCAAGCGCTCTGTAAAAGAACCCACCCCAGAGTGAGTGCTCTGCTGTAATCTTCGGGGGGTGGGGGTAAGGAAAAAGTGGGGCTTTGAATTTCTTCGGGGAAGGTGTAGTCGACCGCCCACGCGCGCGCGCACACACACACACATTCTCACCCACACCTCTAAGTATTAGAAGGCTTGTATAGCTAAATTAATGTGTAGCGTAATGTAATAGAAGATTCGCTGTTCTAAACGGTGTTAAAATATATGTAGCGTTTTAGAACAGCGCCTGGCACAAGGCACAGATCAAATATTCGAGTATCAGAATCTGGAAGATTCCCTGGGAACCTACTCCTCGCTGCCCTGTAGGGGTAACTGAGGAAAATTGGGGTGGCTGGGTTTTAAGAATCTGCTTAAGTATTTAGTCACTGCTTTGGACATTGATTTTGTTCAGTCTCTGGGTTATTTATTTATTTATAAAAAGAGGTGACAAAGACAATTTCTTCTTACAGTATTCTTGTGTGGCATGTCTTATTTGCACATTCGGGAAGGATGTGACAGCTACTTCAAAGTATTAAGAGCTATATTGTGCAAACATGTGATACTATTAATTATAATGTAGTGTGTCAATGATGTTCTTGATTATGCTCAGGAGTAGCAATTTCTAGGGATGTAGTTTTGAATCTTTTTATGAATTCATTATAAATCTAAATTAGTACGATAACAACATTAAATGTTTCTTCCACATTGTCATATCATGTCACTATAAATATGGAACATCAGTCTGCAATTCCAGCTACCAGAGAAGCTGAGGCAGGAGGATGATTTGAACCCAGCTCTTCAAGACCAGCCAAGACAACATAGCAATACCTGTCTCAAAAGAAAAAATACTAATAATTATGAAACATTCAGCAAAGGCACTTTAGTATGTGTAATAGAATGCAAGGTCCCACTGCCAATGCCAGGGAGTCTCAAGAATTTGTCTCTATTATTCTCACTTCTGACTTCCAAATGCTGACATCAGGCCGTTTACCTCTGTGACATATTGAGAAATGCCATGGACCAACACATAAAAGATTACTGTTCAAATACTGGCACAATAACTTACCAGTCATGTGTGTCCTTGAGAGACATATAGCCCCCACCCTTACATTTGTCATCGCTATAAAAAGAAGCAATACCATTTCACCATCTCTGTAATAATACTTAACTTGGGCAAGATTCATAAATCTAGTTGGCAAAAGTTATATATGTAACTGGTATTTATGTAGTCCTAACATGTCTTCTAGAAATTATTAGTTTTTGCTGCATAACACATCATCTGAAGAGTTAGCAGCCTAAAACAATAAACATTTGCAATATCTCCAAGTTCTTTGGGTTGTCAAGGAGGGTTTCTTCCTGGGCTGCCTCAGTTTGAATAGTCTGTATCTTTTTTTTTTTTTTTTTTTTTTTTTTTTTTTTTTGGTATTTTCGAGACAGGGTTTCTCTGTGTAGCTTTGTGCCTTTCCTGGAACTCACTTGGTAGCCCGGCTGGCCTCGAACTCACAGAGATCCGCCTGGCTCTGCCTCCCGAGTGCTGGAATTAAAGGCGTGCGCCACCACCGCCCGACTGAATAGTCTGGATCTTGATGGTAAGAACTACAAAGTAACAGTCCAGTCATGCTTGTTCCACATTTAGCATCTTCCTATGAGTGAGTACATACCATATTTGTCTTTCTGAGTCTGGGTTACCTCACTCAGGATGATTTTTTCTAGATCCATCCATTCACATCACCAGTGAGGCTACCTGGAAAACGGGACCCCAAGAAAGACACGGAGAAATGGATGAGATCTACATGAACAGCCTGGACATGAGTGGGAGCAATGAAGGGCAAGGGTCGAGGGAAAGAGAGTGGGAGATCCTAGCTGGATCAAGAAAAGAGAGGGAGAACAAGGAATAGGAGACCATGGTAAATGAAGACCACATGAGAAAAGGAAGAAACAAAGAGCTAAAGAGGCCCACAGAAATCCACAAAGATACCACCACAAAAGACTGCTGGCAATGATCGAGAGACAGCCGGGACTGACCTACTCTGGTGATGGGATGGCCAAACACCCTAATAGTTGGGCCATAAACCCCATCCAAGGACTGAGGAATCTGGATGCAGACGTCCACGGCTAGGCCCCTGGTGGAGCACTGGGAGTCTAATTAGTGAGAAAGAGGAGGGTCTATATGAGCGAGAATTTTTGAAACCAAGGTTGGATAAAGCACAGGGACAAATAACCAAATGAATGGAAACACATGAACTATGAACCAAAGGCTGAGGGGCCTCCAACTGGGTCAGGCCCTCTGAATAGGTGAGACAGTCGATTGGCTTGATCTGTTTGGGAGGCATCTAGGCAGTGGTACCAGGTCCTGGGCTCATTGCATGAGTTAGCTCTTTGAAACCTGGGACTTATACAGGGATGCTTGGCTCAATCTGGGAGGAAGGGACTGGACCTGCCTGGACTAAGTCTATCAGATCGATCCCAGTCCTCGGGGGAGACCTTGATCTGGAGGAGGTGGGAATGGGGGGTGTGCTGGGGGGAAGGGGAGGGGGGCAGGAAGGGAGAGAACAAGGGAATCTGTGGCTATTATGTAGAACTGAATAGTAAAAAAAAATATGATAAAAAAAAAGAACTACAAAGTAATATCACAAAGGAGAATGAGAAGCCTTTAAGGCTATGTGTGTAACCGAACATGGATTCTTAATACAAGAAGATAAAAAGTTACTTGTAGTGGATAAATCTGGACATCACATTTCACCAAGTGATCCAAGTTAGAATCACAAAGTGGTACCCAAGCTTCATGACCTGATGCATGAAGAAACGTATTAACATAACTTATTTAAAGTTCCAGACCTGAAAGGCCTAACTGTGTGTGATCATGACAAATCCAAAACTTTGAAAATTGCCACTGTGATGAAAGCCACTGAAAAGCTAAGGAGATATTCCATACTAAAGAAGAATAAAAGAGAAGACTGCTAAGTTCATTGTACAAGGCCAAATGAAGGGCTGGAGAAATGGCTCAGTGGTTAAGTGAATGTCTTCCAGAGGACCTGGGTTCTGTTCCTCATGTTTGAATTAGGTGCCTCACAGCCTAACTGCAGCTCCAGAGCACCTGAAGTTTCTGACTTTCTAGACCATCTGCACATTTGCACACAGACACACACATACACATAAATTAAAATAGTTTTTTTTTTTTTAAAAAAAACCTTTTAAAAGTAAATATATAGTGAAATATTTGGAGGCAAAAATGGAATACATTTTGTAATCCTTTTGCAGATGGTCCAGAAATGTCTATAGAGGGAAGGATGACATAGACTAAGAACCTCTTACTGCTGATAAATTCACATGATGAATGCAAATGCTTTAAGGCAATTTGTAGAATTCCTTTAAGGTTATTTAAATGAAATTTAAAGTTACTTAAATGAAAATGGATGATGAAATCATTGCTTATCTCACAAGCAGATTGAACTAAAAGTTTAAGTAAATAATGTTTGAAAGTAGTAAAAACTCAGTAAAAAGCTTTTTAAAGTGTAAATATAGAAAATTATCTTAAATGAAAGAGGAGCTGTTGCAGAAAACTGTGTAAATAATGGGAATGGTCAGTATTTTACAATTAATTGATGATAAGGCATGGTCACTAAGTTGAGAAATATTGCAAAACCAGTGGCAGAGGTTTACCATCGACAGTAGCACATTCTGTGAGGAACCAGGGCTTATTAAAATGGGAAGTAAAGAGTAAGTTCGTGTGTTGCTGAAATTAAGTTTCCAAGTATTGGAAAACAATTAGGAATAAAGCAGAAAAAAGGTTGTAACACTTTAAAAATGCAAGAATTGTGAGAACTGAAATGTCATCAGAAGAAACAGAACTGTACATTATAAAATGAACATCTAATGATTCTTAATTATAAAATTTCAGTAATTTCTCAGTACTTCCAAGTAATAATATAAAATTACTGCAATACTCTTGCATTAGTTAATTTTCTATTGCTGTGATAAAACACCATGTCCAAAGCAACTTATAGAAGGAAGGGTGTATTGGGGACTTACTGTTCTGGAGGGATGAAGTCCATCACAACAGGGAAATGTGGTGGTAGGCAGGCATGGCAATGAGACCTGGAAGCTGAGAGCTGAGTTCTTACATCCCCACACAACAAACCAGAAAGCAGAGAGAGCACACTGGAAATGATGCATGGCTTTGGAAACCTCAAAGTCTGTTCCCAGTGGCATTCTTCCTACAGCAGAGCCATATCTACTAAACCTGTCAAAAAACAGTGTCACCAGTGAGGGACCAAGTATTCAGATGCCTGAGAGTATGGGGGACTACTTCATTTAAATCACAACTCTATTTGAAATTTTATAACCTGGGGCCCTTTTTATTCTATAATACTTACTGTGGTGATTTGAATAGGAAAGCCCTCCCCACCCCTATGTGCTCAAAATTATTGTACATGGTCCACAATTGGTGGGACTGTTTGGGAAAGATTAGAAGCTGTAGCATTATTGGAAAAGGTGTGCCACTGGAATGCAAGCTTTGAATTTTCAAAATCCCAATGCCTTTCTCGGTTCTCTCTGCCTTGTGTTTGTGGATCAAGATGTATTTTCTCAGCAACTGCTCCAGTGTCATGTCTGACTGCCTGCTGACATGCTCCATGCCATAATGGTCATAGACTCTAACCCTCTGAAACTGTAAAATCCAAATAAACATTTTCTTCTAAAGTTGCCTTGGTAGTGGTGTCTTAATCACAACAATAGAAATTTAATTAAAACATCTACTATGAGCTCAACACTGGGTTAGAATGGAAGATTAAAAAGGAAATGGAGATAATCTTGATGGAACAATGATTGCACACAGATTTCTTACAGCATGGCAACTACTTTTCAGACAATTGGAATATTAGAATAATTGCAAAGATGTTATATATTCATAAATGTTACAGCTTGAAAAAGTGTCATAAACAAATGAGCAACTATGGGTTTATATCAAGTGGTAGTAGATTCTTAGAGAATTGTGAAACAGGTGAAGAGATGAGCTTTCCAGCTAGTGTGTTGTGAGTGGTTTCTAGACATGTCACGAAATTAACTATCTCATGCATTAGAAGTGGTCATATAGTATGCTCTCAAGTTTTCAGAGTCTTTGATAGGTAGCCTCTGGTTTTTAAGAAACTTACCAAGGGTTCCAAGGAAAATTATTTGAGCACACAACTAAAAATGCAGTCCATTGTGTGTGGAGGAGCAAGAATATTAGTCTAAGACTTTTAGTAGATATACCTCCTGGTAAAAACCCACAGCTCTTCCAACATAAATATCAGATAACTGTGTTCTGTTTGTCATTAGTTTATTGTTATTGTGGCAGCCATATCAATTGCAGACTGGATGTTAACAGATGGGCATTGCAAAATAAAACTTTATTCATACCTGACAAAAATTGGTATCTTTTGCATTTCAATAAATATTTACTTCTGTACTAATATCCTAAAGTTTGTTCAATTTCATCTCATGTGGTATAGAGCACTATATCCCTTGCATAGTGACAAATTTATATTTCTTCATAATTGTGTGATTAGTATCTATTTTTTCTACTATAAACTGTGATTCATGAAATTGAATTAATTTGTTTGAGAAAGTGGTTGCAGTTTCACTCAATGCACTGTCTTTGTACATTAAATTTTTATTGAATGAACATAATGCAAGGTGTGCTTAACAGATAAACATTTTATGTAAATCTTTCTGATTGTGACCTTCACTGTTCTCGACACACCTTTGCTCTTTTCTTTGAATTCTTGATTGGACAGTAATCACTCGGGTCAAAGAATTATGGAAACAACTAATTATCAGCACTCTGATTATTCAGTACCACGGAGAGCGGCAAATTCTGGCAGACCGAATTCCTGGATGTTGCAACCTATTCTGTTACTCAGCACACAGAATACAAACCCAGAAAAGTAAGTAAAAGACAAAAAGAGAATAAGAAAGATAGGCTATGCAAGTATTCACCATTTAAAGACTAAAGTACATTAATAGAAAACAAGTAAACATGAAAACCCACTGACACTAAGGAAATATTCTGCTACAATTTAGCCTTTCTCTCCATTAGCCCAAAAGACACATGCTAACTAAAGTCTTACATGCCATTGATGTTCACATCAAGAATAAGGAATCTGTTTTGAGACAGGGTTTCTCTACGTAGTCCTGGTTGTGTTGCATCACACTCTGCAGCCCAGGCTCACCTGGAACTCAAAGATGTTCCTGCCTCTGCCTCACACGTGCTGGGATTAAAGGTGTGTTCTTACCACACTGGACTTTCAAAGCAGGAATCTTTAACTCTTTAAAATGAGTCCTATGAACCAGGTATTGTATCTTTCCCAGACTAAAAAATATGTGACACAGTGAGTATTCATATATTCGCTAAATACAATATATAGATCAGTGTGGACTAGTTACTGCCATGCTGCCACGTACAACACCTTTTTATTAAAGTTTATGAATAATCAATCTATAGCACTGGCTAAAATACATTTATGCTTAAGAATCTATAGCCGGATATGATGGCGCATTCCTTTAATCTCAGCACTCAGGAGACAGGGGCAAGTAGAGCTCTGAGTTCCAGTACAAACTGAACTATATCGAGATACACTGTCTTTTAAAAAGAAAGAAAAAGAATCTAGTATTTTGCAATATAATTTTTTGAATATAAATGATTTTCAAAAATGACTACTACATGGAAGGTAAATTTTTTTTGGTCTTTGTTTGGACTTTATTTTGAAGCTATTCTTAAAATATCAGCTTCTTGTATAAGGAACATCCCAGTGTATTTTAATTAGTTGTTTGAAGCTCCATTTGTAACTCCAGAATAATGAACATAATAACTATAAAATCCTTTATCCAATAGAGATATCCTGTATCTCTGACTCACAACAATACTCATTCTATACAACAGTAACTTTTATTCTTTTGCTTCGATGGCTAATACAGTTAGAATGAGTCAAAAGTGAAAAATAAAGACAAATACCAAAGCTACTATTTTTAAATTCAAACATTTTAAAGATTCCCAGAATCATTTAGATTTTTCTTCCTTAGTTCATTTTTCTTCAGCTATCCTATTCAAAGCAATTATTCATGTTATAATACAGTGTACAAAAGAGAAATCATGGATATTTCCCAAGAAAAATGTTAAATATGCACACATAAATTATTCAACATTTCATAAGAAACATGACACGAAGTAGAAAGTATTAAATGAAGTCACAATTTTGTTGTCATCTCCTATCTAAACATCTGGCTAGGGCTTGTATATAAATGAGAATGCCTTTCATTTAAGTCTACATATAATGACAAATGTATGTGATAAAGCAATTTCTATATTAGTAAATGGCAAAAAGATGACACATTCATTGGGGAAAGTTGGCCATCATTAATAGTGCAGAGGATGATAGGAGAGGAGAGGAGAAGATGGGAAAAGGGAAGGGGAGGAGAGGAGAGAAGTCATCAGAATAGTGTAAAAGCAATGAAGTCCATTAGCTATAAAGAACACAGTGGTATTGATGTGGAACATGGTAACTGGCCTTCTGCAATTGGTACGCTAAGAAATTAGCAACTACTCAATCTTTTTAAAGAAAATATGATTGAAGATTTTTAGCTATATCTTTGCCCCAGACATGTGTAAAACATCTCTGCAAAATCCTTTCCAGAGTTTCACCTGTATTGATATGACTTACATCTTTGTGTTCTTTTCCCAAATAAAAACCCATTCTAAATGTGCATTTGCATTCATAAATGCATGTGTGTGTTTGTTTGTGTGTGTGTGTGTGTGTGTGTGTGTGAATACAGTGAAACACAAAACACTCAGTGAAGACCCAGTTACTTTTTTCAGTATTTAAATGCTGCAAGATTTGAATTTGGGAAGTGAGCTTTTGTAGGTACCTCTGATCATAGGCACAGACTCAAATGTGCCACAAGATATGTATAGTCTAGGAAATTATTTAACACTGAACAATGACATTTTTTTGTGGTTAAAAATAAAAAACTGAAGCCAACAGTGGTGGTACATGCCTTTAATCCCAGGACTCAGGAGGCAAAGGCAGGTGGATCTCTGTGAGTTTGAGGCCAGCTTGGGATACAGAGCTAATTCTAGTACAACCAAGGCTACACAAAGAAGCCCTGTCTTGAAAGAAAGAAAGAACATTAATTAGCTCATCAGAGTGGTGCTTCTGCTGTCATTACAAAGAAGTCACAGAAACTAATAAATGAAAATTATGAATTTATTCACTAGCCTGAATATTTTTTCTTCTGCATAGCATCCTTCTTCTTAGGGTCAAGAGATCACAAATAGTTTATAGACTTTCAATCAGACATGCATTAAATATCTGTCACTTGGCAGCAATGTAACCCTGGGTATGCACCCTTCTAAGAAGAGATAATTTTGTTGGCAAACTAAGTAAAGACTATGCAGCAGAAACAGGCTTTGAGAATTAGTTGATATAATAGAGTGAGAGTCCCTAATTGCTGGGAAAGTCTTTCTGTATGCTGTGAAGGTGTTGCTCTGAGTGATTGATAAATAAAACACAAATTGACCAATAGCCAGGCAGGAAATATAGTGTAGGTGGGATAAGGAGAGAGGAGAATTCTGGGAGTGGAAGGCTGAGTCAGGAGACGCTGCCAGCCGACGCTGCCATAAGAAGCAAGATGTGAAGGCAGAACTGGGAAAAGGTACCAAGCCACGTGGCTAAACATAAATAAGAATTATGGATTAATTTAAGTGTAAGATCTAGCTAGCAAGAAGCCTGAGTCATTAGGCCAAACAATTTTAATTAATATAAGCATCTGTGTGTTTATTTGGATCTGAGTGGCTGCGAGCTGGGTGGGACCAGGAAAACTTCAGCTACACCTAATTTAGGAACTGGTTGTTACAAAACAATTAACAAATGGTAGTTTTTTCCCAGTTTCCTAGATTTTCAAAGATATTTGTTGTGAGTTATAAAATGCAAAGGATGCTCAAGGTGAACTGTAAAGGTTACAAGCTCTCCCTGCTAGGAGAAAGTTTGAGACTAAGAATGAAGGTGGTGATCAATTCTGTTTGAACAGGCATTGTGCTCTTGCTGTTTTCTACATCCTTGCATCCTCAAACCTCTGCACTTTGTCAAAGTCCTAACTTAGAATAAGCATTTGAATTATGAGAGTTCCTGCCCTAGACTTAGTTATGACCTTCTCTATTGCATGTATCCACATGTGAGAGAATTATACTCAGAACATATCCATAGTCCTGTTGTAAAATGGGAAGTGAGTTTTGTCTCACTGATCACAGGACACAACTCAAACTAGGTAGAAGTGAATGTCTGCCACTTACTGAGGACCCAGTAAAACACTTTGAGTCACCATATACTCTTGTAAGCTCCTCCTCAATAAGTATGGTCTGTAGCCACAAGTTTCTCCAGTCCTGTCTGGTCCTGCAGTCCAGAAGAATCTCTTCCACTCACAGTCCCAGAGCCACTTATAAAATAATCACTTAGGCTTAATATTAATTACAAACTGTATGGCCTATGGCTCAGGCTTCTTGCTAGCTAGCTCTTTCATCTTAAATTAACCCTTTTCTATTAATCTATGTTTTACAAAGTAGCCATGGTGTTACCTGTTCTCTCACATCTTGCTTCTCCTGGTGGCAGCTCACAGTGCCTCTCTGGACTTCTCCTCTCTATATACCTCTTGAATCTCCTGTCTGGCTCCATACTGCCCTGCCATAGGCCAATGCAGATTTATTTATTAACCAATTGGAACAACACATATTCACAGTGTACAAGAAAGATATCCCACAGCAATGATCTGTCAACAGTAATTGGCTTCTGTAGCTAGAGTTTTCCTGCCTTGCCCACAGTCAGGACAAATCTTTATCACCTGCCAGTCCCACAGCCACTCAGACCCAACCAAGTAAACACAGAGACTTACATTGCTTACAAACTGTATGGCCGTGGCAGGCTTCTTGCTAACTGTTCTTATAGCTTAAACTAATCCATCTCCATAAATCTAACCTTGCCACGTGGCTCATGGCTTACCGGCATCTTCACATGCTACTTGTACTGGCGGCGGCTGGCAGTGACTCCTTCTGCCTTCCTGTTCTTTCTTTTCTCCTCTCTGTTAGTCCTGTCTATACTTCCTGCCTAGCCACTGGTCAATCAGTGTTTTATTTATTGACCATTCAGAGCAACACATTTGCCATACAGACCATCCCACAGCAGGCTTCTGATCAATCTGTTCATGAATGTCTCCTGCTTAGATGAGAAAGAATCCTTCTGTGGAAAGGAGGATCTTGCTAACACTCCACTTTCAGGAAATTCTGCACACCTTGAAAGAAGATGGTCCCAAACAAACACACAACTATTTCCCAAAACTCTATCTTGTTTCAAAGTTTGGTAAACTAAATTTAGCAAGTTCTAACCTTCCTACAGAACTTGGAAAAATGACAGATGTTCTGTAATGGGTACAAAAGTAGAAGTGTGCTCTATTGAGACTCAAAAAAAAAAAACTTAGATAATAAAAAGCTGAACATTTTGAAAACTCAAATTTTTTTCACAATGTATTATAAGAAAGATACCTTCAACTTAATTATGATATTTTACCATTTGCTAGATAAATTCCAGGAATTTCTGAAGAAAGCATCCCTGAATAACCTTATATGTGCAAATAAAATATACTTACTCACTGTTAAGAACTAGAGTGTCTGTTACTCCTTTTCCCCTGCTCGCCTTCTAACAGTAGTGTTTGGTTAACACTGCCAATAAAAAAAGAAGCAGTTTTGCACATGTGAATCAGAACATCATTTATGTGTACCACAGAACTCCAAGCCAGTTCTCATTATACTCAATAGCTCTTCAACTTTTACCACCAGACTTTGGTCAGTCATTTGTTAAGAAGTGTTAAATTGATTAATTTTAATATAAATATCTATTTTAAATCAGTATTTAGACGAACAGTTCAATATAATCTACAAAGTATTCCTCAGGTTACATTGTATAGCCTTGGTATGTCTCAAAAGTGTGTGTGTGTGTGTGTGTGTGTGTGTGTGTGTGTACATTTTTATCTCCTTAATATTAAGTGAAAGCTGAAGAACAATTTTATCATCTGTTTCATTTACTAATTAGTAATTTCTCATGTTTTGAAACAAATATCACATTAAATATTGGCAAAACTAGTTCATTGGCCATAAAGAAATATATGCAGTATCTTATTTGTTTCTTGAAAAGTGGTAAGTTTCTAAAACAATTTATCATATTTTAAGATTCAGACAGGAAGTAAGAGCTGAAACATAAATGTGTAGAGTAAATCAGAAGAAAAAAGAAGCTAGACAGCTGTGGAGAACAGTCAGGAAATCAGAAAGAGTATATCAATGTTGCTGTGATACAGAATTTGTACATGTGTGTCTCCACATGTAATCAAGTAAAACAAACAGATTCTACGTTAGAGCATCAGAAATGTTAAGAAGCTGTACTGTCCTATTTTGTGTGTTAACTTGACACAAGCTAGAGTCATCAGAGGAAGTAGTCTCAGCTGAGGAAATGCCTCCTTGAAATCCAGCTGTAAGGCATTTTCTCATTTAGTGATCAATGGGGAGGGCCCAGCCCATGGTGAGTGATGCCATCCCTGGGCTGCTGGTCCAGAGGAAGCAAGCCAATAAGCATCTCCTCTCCACAGCCTCTGCATCAGCTCCTACCTCTGGGATCTTGCACTGTTTGAGTTCCTATCCTTGCATTGTTTGAGTTCCTGCCCTGACTTCCTTCAGTGATAAACAGCAATATTGAAATGTAAACCTAATATAACTTTTCCTCCCCAAACTTGCTCTTTATCCATGGTGTTTCATTGCAGCAATAGAAACCCTAACTAAGACAGAAACCATCTTTAAAATCTTGGTGTGTACCAAACCAAACTAGTGGGAACTCATAAACTTTAGACCAACAGCTGTGGAACCTCCATGGGATTGGACTAGGACCTTTGCATAAGTGAGACAGTTGTGTAGCTTGAGGGGCCCCCTGGCAGTAGGATCAGGATCCATCCCTGGGGCATGAGCTGGCTTTTTGGAGCCCACTACCTATGGGGGGGGGAATACCTTCTGCAACCTTGATGCAGGGGGAGGGTATTGGACCTGCCTCAACTGAATGTACCAGGCTCTGTGGACTCCCCATGGGAGGCCTTACCTTTTCAGAGGAGGGAAGGGGGGTGGGTTGGGAAGGAAAGGCTGGGGGCACAGGAGGAGGGAGGAGAGGGGAATCTGTGGTTAGTTTGTAAAATGAATAAAAAATTTCCTTAATAAAAAAAGAACAAGCATGTGTGCATGTATATACACATACAAAATAAAGAGGTAAATGCAATTTTAAATTTATGATGATTTATAATATTAATAATTAGTAAATAAATACTTATTATTATAAAAAAAATCTTAGTGTGTGGTTTGTTTTCAAAGCTAGAATGTCTGGGGCTAGAGAGGTTCCACAGGAGTTAAGAATACTTGATGTTCTTGCATAGGACCCAGGTTCAGTTTCCAGCACCTACTTGGTGGTTTACTACCTTCTATAACTCCAGCTTTTTTTTTTTTTTTTTTTTTTGCCATCTCAGGCATTGCATGAACATGGTACAATTAACATACACGAAGGCAAAACTCTTTTAGAGATATAATAAAATAATAAATCTAAAAGTAAGATCATTTAAAGTTTTCAAATTTAGAAGATGTACAAAAAGTATGCCTACATTCTTAAAAAACAAACTGAAGCACTTCCCTAGATGAAAGAAACTTCATTTCTTGTGGTGTTATGTGAGAGTCCTCTTTTCCCTCCAGGCCTGTTGGCCGCCAGCCCGAGAGGGGAAAGAGGCAGATGGGATGACAGAAAACTTTGGCCACCCCTGAGCATGGACTGAGACAACTGTGCAGGAGACAGATTTCAGTGAATCAGCTCAATTTCATTACATAGTATAAGGAATACATAGGATCGAGGAGCTTGAGGACAAACCCTAATTTGCATGAAGTGGCATGCTGTTGTCACAAGGCTTCTCATGTGGCAGCAGGAGCCTATAGCAGAGGCCTTAGCACAAATCTTCTCAGCAGGGATCTATGCCAAAGGTCAAGCTAAAGATGAATCAGGAATCTGGTTTTAGAGACAGCTTTTAGATAAGGTCAGTCCTCCAGGCACAAGGACATTCTCCAGATAAGGGCAGGTAGAGAGCAGGAAGCTTTGCTGAAGGGAGGGAGCTCCATGTTGCCAAGCTTTTGAGATAAGCTGCTAGGCCATGGGGAGGCTGTGACCTCTGACCAGCCAGGAATGTCTTCCAATAGGTGCTATTGTAATAATCTTTGATTTCCATCCTAGCTTCCCTAAATTCATTCTTAATGAAGCAGCTGAATGCTTCCTTCAATCTCAAATTACACCATTCCTCTTCTCTTCTTAAACTCCTGTTCTCCACATCTTTACAAGACTAAACTTCCCAGTGGCCTATTGCTCTGGTCCTGTTTCGCTCACCCCAGTCACTCTCCTTGCCCCACTATTTCTTAAGAGTTCAGCCATGCTTATTCAATTCCTGTTATCTCTGCCCACAGAGAACTTCCCATATATCTTCCTCTTCACTCATCTTAAAGGCATCTTCCCAATGATAATTGAGCTCCAAATGTACCGCCATACCTTTGATGCTCTTCTCTTTTTGCCTCAGTTGACTTTCCTCAGCAACAATCACCATTTGTGGTGATTTGAATGGAAAATATCCCCTAAGACTTATATATGTAAATACTTGTTCCCTAGTTACGGGCTTGGTTTGGGGAGATCATAGGACCTTTAGCTGGTGAAGCCTTGATAGAGGCAATGAATCATTTGTGGCAGGCTCTGAGAGTTTATAGCCTTGTCCTGCTTCTCGTTTCTCCTCTGCCTTCTGTGTATGGGTGGAGATGTGATCTCTCAGCTTCCTCCTCCAGCCACCTGCTGGCACACCTCTCTTGTCACTGTGGACTCTCCCTCTGGAACCATAATCTCTCACCCCTGCTGCCATATCTTCCTCATTGTAGTAGAGTCTTCTTCTGGATCTATAAGTCAAAGCAGTCTTTTTTCCATAAATTGCTTTTGGTTCTGGTGTTTTACCATAGCAACAAAGGTAAATACAATAGTATCTAAAGGTTTTACTTCCACTTCTTACGTATTCTGCATTCTCTTATAAATATAAGTGACTTTTGATCATATTTTACTTGTCATTGACTTTTCTGATCAGAGTCACACCTGTATCCTATCTCGTTGCTTTGAAGATTGCTTGGAAAGATCTAGTGATGGGTATAATAATTTCTCCTCTTTGATAATAAGAAAAGTAAAAGCTAGAGCAAAATAATTTACTGGGGACCACACAGGTAAAAACATCAAATAAAAACACCATACATTCAAACCTATTATCACAGTTCAATCACTTAATCACCAAGTTCAAAAAATATAAAGAAATGATATGTAATTAAAGGAAAATACTAGAATATTTGTGTGTGGAAGTACAGAATATTCTGTAGCTGGAGGGCTTCTCTCCAGGTTCCCCAAGCCCCTTAGTCCCACAATCCACTTATAAAATAATCACTCAGACGCTTATATCACTTATAAACTGTATGGCCATGGCAGGCTTCCTGCTAACTGTTCTTTTATCTTAAATTAACCCATTTCTATAAATCTATACCTTGCCACGTGGCTGGTGGCTTCCCGGCGTCTTCACATGCTGTTTCTCCTGGCGGTGGCTGCAGTGTCTCCCCCCCAGCCTTCCGCTTCCCAGAATTCTCCTCTCTCCTTGTCCCACCTACCTCCTGCCTGGTCATTGGCCATCAGTGTTTTATTTACATAGAGTGATATCCACAGCAATATTCTTATATAAATAAATAGGTAATTTTCTTTCCATACTTCAGTGTGCACGCATGCACCCATTGGCACACATGTGTGCAAGCAGCACCGGGGGCTGCCAGAGGTCAGGTTTTGGTATTGCTCCTGGGGACCATCTTCCTTGTTTTTGAGATAGTCTCTCACCGTGGATCCACCAGTTTGCTACACTGGGTGGTCAGTAGTCCCAGGGGTCCTCCTTGCTTTGCTTTTGCTAACAATACTTTATAAACTGAGCTGTCTCCCCAACCCTATTCTTACTCTTCAAGATCACTGTCTCGCCACTTTAAGAAGGAAGATCATGACCTTGATCATTGGGAATCCGGAATGAAATCAGTGTTGTCACAGATACTAACGGCCCCGTCGCTCCTCTCACAATTGTGTACTCAGCTCTCCTGCCCCACTTTCCCTGGACTTATATTACTCAGTGCTATGGGATATTTGTTTGAAATTATAGTGAGTGACATTCACTTCTCTCTTAAAACCTTCCTTTCTACTTTTTGGGGGTGAGATATTCTGATTTAAACACAAGACTCTGAACACCAGGCATATACATTTGTTTTCTTCTTCAGAATACAAATTAATTTCCATTTTGACGTATAACATGCAGAGGTGTTCACAAATCACATATACACAATTCTATAAATTTAATAAGGAAAATACAGCCTGTGCCAGTTGTATGCTGGTAAATATATAACAATCAATTCTTCCATTTCAAAAAACTGACTAAAGCATTATAAAAACCATTTTCCATGCCACAACTAATGCATATTTCTTAATTAATTACCATAAAAATGTAACAAAATTCTCATAATTGTGCTTTGATAAACATATTCAGCCAGACCATTTTACCAATTTTTCTTTGATCATTTTGAAATCAGATTGCTATCCTTTACAATATTAGGTTCTAAATGGTCTCAGTCCTTTTTCTGTTAGGCCTTAAAGTATCTTATTTAAACACATTAGTGTCACTTCAAGGTTTGAAGAAATTTTCTCTAGTTAGTTTCTTGATACACTACATCTTTAGTTTGGGTATTTGAATATATAATACATTGGAACTGAATTCTATGGATAGTGTACATCAGTATTAAGTTAACTCTATTATAGACATATTTTATTGATGTGGCATCTGTGCCAGGGAGAGTTGGAGTTTGCTTGCTTGCCTTCTGTGCCAATTTAACACAAACTAGGACCATCTAAGAAAAGGGAATCTCACTTGAAAAATGCTGTCATCAGATTAGCCTGTGGGCAAGTCCGTGGGGTATTTTCTTGACTAATGACTGCTGTGGAAGGGTCCAGCCTACTTCAGGTGGTACCACATCTAAGCAGTTTATCCTATGATGTACAATAAAGCACATTGAACAGGCCATGGGGATTAAGCCAGCAAGCAATGTTCCTCCAAGGTCTCCACTTCAGTCCCTACCTCCAGGTTCCTAACTGGAGTTTTTGTACTGACTTTCCCTCATGATGGACTGTAAACTATAAGAAGAAATAAACACTTTCCTCCCCAAATTACTTTTAGACATGTTTGTCACAGCAAAAGGATGCTCACTTGTACAACATCATTAGAAAAATCATATATTTCCCACAGTTCTGAGTTTCTAATTTATCAAAAAATCTGATGATTTTATACTTGTAGGCCTGTTTCTGGAACTTATAGCATTCAAAAATTTTCCTGTTCTTGAAACAATATCATATTCTCACAATTATTTATTACTTTATTCTTTATTTCTGCTATAAAAGGTGTTGATTTATCTTCCCCTTGTTCTTCAAAATTAACATAGTCATTCTGGGCACTTTGCACAGCTGCTTTTACTTTAGAGTCTTTTCATTGATTTCTATAAAAAATTACTTGGTTTTGTTTTGGTTAGAATAAAACTGTACACTAATTTATGGAGAACTTGTTAGCATTCTGGCCCACCCCTTGGAGACCCACCCAGCATCTTGATGTCATCTTATGTAAAGTCCCCTTTATGAGATAACTCCTCCTCCTTTTTCCTTCTTCCTTCCTTCCTTCCTTTCTTCCTTCCTTCCTTCCCTTCTTCTTCTTCTTCTTCTTCTTCTTCTTCTTCTTCTTCTTCTTCTTCTTCTTTCTCTCTCTCTCTCTCTCTCTCTCTCTCTCTCTCTCTCACCATGAGGTAGTACATACCTCTACTTTTTCTCTTTCCCTCTCTTTCTTTCTCTCTTTCCCTATTTTCCTCTCTCTCTTTATCTCTAGTCCCTCTCCCCTCCCCTTTTAATAATAAAACTTTTCACGTGGATGCCATGTCTGCATGATGTATCTTTCCACTGCACCACACCACTGCCCACCCTGTCTGCATGGCATGTCTCCCTCACCCACCAGGCATCTGGGCTCAAACCTACCAAGGCCTCTCACGTACCGTTTTACAAAAAAACTAATATCTTCAAAATCTTGACTTTGCTAACATGTTTTATGATTTCATTTATTGTGTCCTTGGCTTTCTCTTGATTTTATTAGAAATCATTGTGACGGTGAGAAGAGAGACACCTATGGGAAATGAGGTCTAAGGAGGGCAAGACTAGCACTGTCTGATTCTGGGGTCCTGTCTGGCCATGTTATTTTTCACCCTCATTCTCTGAAGTTATGCTGTCCTTTAGAAAGTAACACAGCTGAGAATAGGGCCCTTCCAGAGCTACTGATGTGTATGTGTGTGTGTGTGTGTGTGTGTGTGTGTGTGTGTGTGTGTGTGTGTGTGTACTAAATAAACCTCTTTTCTCTGTAAATACCCAGCCTGAGGTATTTCTTATGCTAATGGAGAAGTAACTCATCCATCTGGGTACCTGGCTGCTGTTAAGATTTCTTTGTTCCGAATCCTTCAGACACAACAAGATTGCTGTACATATGAACTCACAGAAATTGTGACAGCATGCACAAAGCCAGCACAAGTTCAAGCCAGCAAGGGCCCCAGCACTGAGGGGGGAAGTAGACAAGGGCTCCTACCTCTAAACAAAAAGGCATCATCTACAATTCACTCCTTCTGGCAAAAGAAAAATCGGCTTTCTCAATAGTCTCACTGGATATATTTAACCATGCCTCAGGCCAGGCCAACACAAAGCAAATTCAATGGTATATTTGTAGAACTTTTGGTTGGTTTTGCTTTGTTTGGGCATTTTTTACTTATTGGTCTTGTGTTTGTTTATTTTGGTTTTCGTTTTTGTGTTTTGTGGGAATGTTTTAGTGTGTGTTGCCTGGATGTTCTTTGTTGTTGTTGTTCTTTAGTTTTTGTTTTTGTCTGTTTTTTAAAGAGAGAAAAATATTAAAATTAAGTGGTGAGGTGTTAATCCCATTGGTCGAGAATAACAAGACCACTAGCACCGTTTAAAGCCAAATTTCAAGCAAGTTTTAATTAAATATTAGCTAAGTGAATGGGCTCTGGCTGGGTCCATACCCAGGTTCCCTGTAAATGGCCCAGAATCAAGAATATCAAGGACTTAAGAAGGAAAACCCATAATTCATTGCATTTCCCATCAAGTCCAAACAGGGGCAACCATATATTCTTACTACATATTTCTGGCCTACAAACCTCCTGTCCACATGTGATCAAGCACGTCTGGTACAGATAGGTCAAACAAACTTTTTTAGGGGAGTGAAAACATGTGACTTGTTATTTCCCATAAACAATAGCCTCTAGCATTTTAGGAACTATCTGTCCTTGGGCAAGGGGCTTGCAGATCAGAGGCATTTTTGTTTCATGATTCTCTAAGGCATAATAATTAAAACTTAAAATGTAACGTTGGCTCTCACAGAGGAAAGTGGGAAGGATCTGGGAAGAGCTGGGAGAGGGGAAAACATGATCAAAATACATTATACGGAAAAAAAATTCTCAATAAGAAAAAAGTAAAAAAAAAAAAACATTGTGTTTGGGTTTGTAAACGTTTGAAAGGGAAATACAGATGCACAATATTTTACTTTATTTTGCTTGTGTTTTTTTTTAAAAAACCCTGAATTTCTGACTTGGTATCTATTGTCAGTTTTTGAAAAAATTCACTACTGTGTCTTTAAATATTGCTTTTACACTGTCTCTTTCTCATACTTCTCTAACCTCCAAAATGCTGTATCTCCTTTATAATTTCTCTGGTGTCTATCCTGTGCTCTATTTCTTGTTGCTATATTTCCCATGCTTATTAATTTTCAATTTTTTTTGCTAATAGATTTTTATTTATGTTTTATCTTATATGCTCCCATTCCAGGTAATGCTTTCTACCCTTGTTGCATATATTTTGGGGTGCATTAACCTCATTTATTTTATGTCTGGATATAATCACTTTAGTATCTTTTTAGTCTATATTTGTTTTATACATTTACTTTTGCTTGTTTCATTTTTTTTCTCACTTGTCTTTCTTGGGCTCACAAACAAACATACAAACAAAACAAAACAAAATTAAACTAAAAACAAACAAACAAACAAAAAACTGATGAACCAGTCTGTCTCTATCTTAGGGTTCTATTACACTCCTGTTTATGATTAAACCTGTTTCTCAAGGACTGAGCTATGCCCTACCTTAACTACCAGTGATTCTGTACTGGCTATTCCAGGAAACTGCAACCATGTCTTTGTTTCAAAAAGTTTTTATAATCATTTTACAACTCTACCTTTGTTTCAAAGGAGTTATATGAAAACCTATGGCTACCTTGTTATGACTATCTGTTGTTATGACTAACTTTTTATGTCTACTTTGCAACCTTGTCTTTGTTTCAGGAAGTCATTATGCCTAACTTGTTATACTTACCTTGTGCTCCTGTAAACTTACCTATTTTGTGAAAGAGTTTTGCAGGTAAATAGTGTCTTGGTGATGGGGGGGCAGGCATGAATGCCACAAAAATCATATCATGCAAGAGATTTATTGGGGAGGGGGAATCATGCAAAATGCTGCTTCTGAGCAGGGATGGAAGCAGAAGAGGACTAGGTCATGATGGTGGGCATTATAGGAGGGGTATGGAGCATGCACATAGGGGAAATATGGTGATAGAGTGATGGTGGAAACGTGTTACATTGGCTGTTAGTGATGACGGGACCATTGGTGCTGAATCATTGAAGGTAGGGTGGGGGATATTGGGAGCACCTGGTCCTGGAATGTGGTCAGTTCTTAGTTAACCATCATTCCTCGCTTTTGTTTATTATAAAAGGTAAAGAAATAAGAAAGGGTGAAGGAGTGAGGGCCTGGTGTTCTTTAGACAGTTTCCTGATGTCTGGGTGCATCAAAACCTTTGGGAACCCAAAGCTGGAATGCTGGCCAAGGCCATTTCCCCACTACCACCACCACCACCACTGTCCAGGCTCTGTGGAACTGTCTGGGGATAGGGAAGTGCAGGCCACATTGGAGTGTTTGAAGTCTTTAATTGATTACAAATCTGCTAGAACAGAAATATATTAGGGACAAAAGATAAAATTAAGGAGTTTTAGGGGAAATTTTTATCTTGGGTATACATTTGAAACTTCCAGGCCCATAGTCCTAGTAGGTGGGGAAGGGGAGTCCCAAAATCAAAGAAAAGAAAGAGATCCCACCTTCAGGAATAGGCAGGTGGAGAAGCTTAGGAGTACTTATCTGAATCTATTTGACCTGCAAGAGGTGGACTAAAGCCAATTCCCTGAACGTTACAAGAATTTTTTAAGTTTATAAAAAGAGACAGAAGGTTTAGATATGTTAGCATTACCACTGTTTGTAATCTGTATTGAAATCTACATTGTAGAAAAGGCCATGGGCTCATGTCTTTGAGTCATGGTGAAAAGCTTAGGGACCCAAAAATGATTCTGGGTTAAAACCATTAACAGTCTTTCCAAAGAGCTGGATCTATAGCTTGGACAGAGATGTTTTTAGCACAATTGAGAAGCACTTTTAAGCCTGATCTTAGAAGACAACCAAAGGAAATCTAAAATCTTGAGCTCATGACCTGTAATAGTTCTCAGTGCTTCACCAGCTTATCAGAACTCCATTGATAAATGTTGAAATTTTGATCTTTAGAAGTTTTAGTATAGCAAAATCATAGTGAGGAGGAAAGAAATAGTAATCATTTTTTTTTTTAAAATTTTATATACCTTAAGTCATATTTTAGACCATTATGACTTGCACTTAAATACCTTAGGATACTTTCTTAGACCTTTATAACTGGTGTTTATGCATCTTAAAACATTTTTTAGATCCTCACAATTTACTTAAGCTTTCATATCCTCAGACCTTTACAACTTGTATTTGTGCACATTAAAACACTTTCTTAGGCTCTCTGAACTTATATAAACTTTAAACTGCTTCTGTCCAGTCATTTACCATGAGATACAAGTGGTTGATTCTGAGAGCAATCATTGTGAAGTATGTTCCTTTAAATAAAGGAATGTGCCAGGAGGTGGTGGTGCACACTTTTCATCCCAGCATGTGGGAGGCAGAGGCAAACTGGATCTCTGTGAGTTGGAGGCCAACCTGGTCTACAAAGCGAGTTCCAGGACAGCCAAGGCTGTTACAAAGAGAAACCAGGTCTTAAAAAAGAATACTAAAAAGTTATTTTGAAACCTGTTTTGTGAATGTATCTCTTTTCGGAGTCGGGTAGCAAGGTAAACTGTCTTCTTCTGCTGAAGACCTAGTAGTCCTAGGAAAGTGAGGCCAGGCACCTGATTTAAATGAACAAACAAGGAAGCTGCATCCTGGGGGAAGGACCTGGTATGCTTGTTGCTGTTAAACTGACAAAGCTATTCAGTCAGTATCATCAGAGATATTATAAGGGTAAATTATAGCAGGAAGTCTAATCCAAATGGCCTATGTATCAATTAAAATGGCAAAGATTTACCCTCTACCTCAACAGTTGCCCTGGTTCCAGTGGAATCAATGGCTTCATTAGGGATGGTGATCATAGTTCTTCAGCTGTCATACAGGACAGCATTTAATCTTCAGCTGCCACATTCAGAGCAGCATTGGTCTTTGACTGACAGACCCAGGTCTGAGAGATTTTCCTGTGGAGAAAAACTTGAGAAAACTGACCCCAGTTTGATCAGGCTGAGCCCTGGTGACGGGAAAGGTATGGGGCAGTTTTTCCCAGTGGTTAGTGGTACCACAATTCAGGTGGAGTCGTTGTGCTCCATCTCCCTTCTTTGGAGATCATAGGGTTCCCAGTAGACGCTGGCATGTCCATTATGGGAAAAATTTTCATTAAACATTTAAAAAGCCACATTCAGCAGATCTCTGAAGAGTTTGAGGACTGTCTATTTAGTATACATGACTTAGCCACTTGCTTTAAGCTTAATTTTAAAAAAATGTTAACTTGTGTGCTTTAGATGTCTATAACAGTTTAAGTTGGTAGCTTTTATAAGACCATGATTTTACAACTTTATCCCTATTAAGTTTGAGCTTTAAAAATCTGAGTTGAAAATTTAATTGAATTATCTTTAGCATAAGAAAAAATCTTTAAATCACAAATACAGTAATCTTTAAAACATAAGTACAGTCCAGAGGGAGCTGGGAACTGTTTTTATTCTTTTATAGTGTTTTCTTATGTGACTCAGTTTATCTAAATAGCTGAATCTTAACAAAGTAAGCAAAGACAAAGAAACTAGGCAAATACTACTGTGAACCTGAGTAGCCTGGTTCTGAGTAGCCTGGTTCTGAGTAGCCTGGTTGAAGAACTGTCAAAGACATAAGTACTTAGGTATAAACTTTAAATCAGCTTTTATTAATCTGAGTAGACCTTTATAACCTTAAAATGTATCATCATACAAAAACACAAAAACTGCATACCAATCCAAAATATTTTGGAGACTTGTTGTTGTTTCCTTAGTCTAAAAAGAGATACAGTGATAAACTAAGGATTTCTTAGGACTGAGAAGATTTATCATTATTGCCTTTGCCACCTGGTCCCTTAAGATGGTGAAGTTACATGGCATGTATTCTAACATTAGTAAAGATGGCTTCCAGCCATATGGCTGTTATTTAAAATATCTTTTTTTGATGTAGATCTATTTTTTTAAAGAGTTGAATCTAAGATATATGTGTATGTGTGTGTGGAGGGGGTTTAAACAAAAGTTGAATCACACATACAGTAAGTTGTAGCAAATTAAGATTGCCCATGCATAGATCTTTAATTATTAACCTTTTTGTTACAGATTTTACAGATTTTTAATCATACCCAATATGCTTACAAATCTTGAGGTACAGAAAATTTACACAATAGTCTTATAAATCTTGAGATAAGATTTATAGCCTAGCAAAAGTTTTAGAGTTAAACCCAAACCGGAAGAGTGTGAGGTGAGTAGCAATAGTCCCCATTGGGAGTAGTCTGTCCTGTTATTTTACTTTGCTCTCCTTTCTTTCAGTAGTCAGGTGGCTTGCCTGTCACAGGACAGGTATTTTGGAAGAAACCTTTAAACAGCAAGCTATTGTGTGATATTTATACACTGTGTGAAGATGTATTGCTGTGGTTGATGTGATAACAAGCTGAATGGCCAAAAGCTAGGCAGGCGATATAGGCAGCATTTCCAAGGAGACACCAGGAGAGACAGAGAGGAAACAAGAGGTTCAAGATACAAGAGAGGTACCACTATGTGATGAAACACAGATTAATATAAATAAGTTAATTTAAGTTATAAGAGCTAGCTAGGAGCAAGCCTAAGCTATAGGCCGAGCTTTCAAAATTAATAATACGTCTGTGCATCCTTATTTGGGAGCTAGCTGGCAAGACAGAGAAAGACAGCATGCTTGGGTCTAGAGGAGGGGGAGTCCTACCCTAACTCCAGAGCCAGCTTTTAATCAAAGTGCCACAGCATAAAACAACAGTCTAATGCCACCCTTACCTAAAAAACACCTAAATCCCTGCAAAGCTAAATCCAGTTCCAGAGAACAAAGAAGGCTTAGAGACAGGACAATTTTGAGCCCTGGGTATAAATAGAGAACACTGCAGGAGGGAGTTAGCACAAAACAGGGGGGCATGCAGGGGGTGTGCACATGGTAGCTGGCCTACTCCTTTGCTTTCTCTCACTTCTGCTAGGTTCAGCTCCAGCTCCCACTTTGCAACAAACTTACAGATCCATGAACCATGACTTACAAGACAAGACATTTAAACAGTGTGGCTGGGATACTAGACAAACACAAACAGGGCTTGGAGTGGAGAAGAGAAGTCGTGAGTGGGGAATCTCTTTCAATGTCCTGGATCACTTGCAATGTTTCTAAAGGTCCCAGATAATATTGGGATCTACAATATGACTATCTAAGGGATATTTGGTTGCAAAAGCACATAAGTTTGGGGCCCTTCAGGCCCAGTGCCAGGTGGAGAGGCTGGAGGCTTTCTAAGAGCCATCCCAGGAGGGAATGCAAGGATATGGAAGTCGTCATTTCCATGGATAAGTGGGAGGAAGAAATAAACATCACTTCAGCCTATAGTGGCACTTGTCTCAAGGACTCCTGGATGACCAGAGGAAGACAAAAGCCATTCAGTGGGTAGTCACCACACTCAATGGGGATCAGGAGCTTAGCCTGGCTAAGCCCAAAAAGAGACTTAGTGCCTGGTACCAGGCTTTCCTGGAGGTCAGAAGGCAAGGATGAAAAACAAATTGAAGGAGAGTGGTCGCATCCACAGGAACTGGTTGGGGAACAGAGTAACAGAAATGGTAAGGTCCTATATGAGCTGTGGGATTGCAGGTAGCTCTGAAGCGAAGGTTGGAGGACAGGGCAGGAAAAGGGCACAATAGCTCAGTTAGGCCTAGAGAAATTGCAGGATTGCAGCTCTAAGGGTAGGGATATGGACTCAGATGAAGAAGGCCATCTGTACCCTTAAAGACCATGGCTGGCAGTACCTCTGTCTCCAAGAGTAAGTACCAAAGGGATGCCAGACTTAGTGGTCATTTCCTCAAACTGAGAGAAATATTTACATTGAGCAAAGTGGAAACATCCAGTTGCACCTTGTGGATGAGATGCTTAGAGATTGGTGAGAAGGAAGGTGGGCTAGGGTCCCAGTGGGGCTCAGAGGGAGAACATAGGCATCTGGACAGCCTAGCCAAGTTATAGTGCCAATGACAGGTTTTGCAGTTAGAGTATCTTGGTGACCAGGGGCCAAGGAATGCCACAAAGATCACACCATGCAACAGACCTCATACAAGAGATTTATTGAGGGGCGTACATGATGGGCACAAAATGATTGCCTCTGAGAGGGGATGGAGACAGCAGAAGATCAGACTGTGACAGTGGGCTTTGGTGGTGGGGGGGGATATGAGGCACATGCATAGGGAAATATGGTGATAGTGGCAAATGTGGAAACATGTCACGTTGACCATTAGTGATGAAGAGCCTGTTGGCATTGAGTCACTGAGGGAAGGGTGGGGCTGAGGGAAGCATCTGGTTCTAGAATGTGGGTGGTTGTTAGCTGACTAACATTTTGCCTGCCAAAACCCCATTTGGAAACCCCCTACCCCTGAGCTATAAAAACATTGTCTTTCTCACATCCAATGCTGACCTCTTGAACCTCCTCATGAGGGGGAGGCAGCCCATGCACACAAATTAATAGCTTGTTTTAATTAACTGCTTGCTTTAATTAATTTGGCCATGATGATTTGGGTCAGTGGTCTTTCTCCTTGCATCTTTGGTACTGACACAGCCAAATTACAAATTTAAAAAGTAATAAAGGTTGTGGCAAATCTAATCGCCCCTCCAAAAACAAGCATGTTTTTTATTTATATAAAGCAATTTGGGTAGAAAAAGGGGAAGTTGCTATTTTGAGATTGTTTGAAGTTGTTTCTTTTGTGTGAGTTGCCTCATGGACTATGACATTTTACTTGATATATGTCCTGAGCCTTACCTTAGGCTTCTGTTTTTTGAGACTCCCTAATCTTTAATATCTGCCTCCTTCGCCTGTTCACTGTCAGGCATTCTGCTCAATTTCTTATCGATCACATGTCTATTTTGCTCAATGGCTTGGCTTTCTCAGCTGTGTGTGGCATGAACTGGCAAATGAGGAAGGAAGGGATAGAGAATAGCAGGGTTCTTTCAATTTGCTTTCCTTCCTTCACAATGTGGCTACCTGCTAAGCTTCTAATACCGTGGAGCAGATTTTGGTTTTATTTCTGTTCCCATTTTTTTCTACGTGCTCTAGTGGCAGAACTGTTTCAAAATAACTTCTTTTTTCCATAACAGACACAGACCCTCCCACCCCTCACAAGTTCTCTCTGCCCTTCTGCACCCACTTTGCTTGGGAGAGCACAGGTCCTTCTATGCTATTCTTTGCTTCTTTTGTCTTCCTCTGAATCAACAAGCTTAAACTTTAATCCAACATTATGCCAATAGGAGACATCAGAAATGTAAACATATTCTTTTGTCTATTTTGTTATGAGTGTCAACTTGGACCATTTAAATCTCAAAAACGCATTGTTACAGAGGAAATGCCCACTTAGTTAAAAAAAAAAAAAAGGACCACTTTTGTCATCCCTGCTTCCAGATGCTGTGGTTTAGATTCGAGGCTCAACCATAACACAGATGCTCATGTGCTGTAATAATAACACTGCCAAATGCATGATAAAACCTGCTGGAGAACATGGGAAAGAATGGCAGTCATTTCTATTTCAGGGAGGCTTTCAGTTTTGCAATGAGATGAATATGGCTTGACTGCTCATAGTGTGACCTAGAATTGATTACGTTTGTGTCTTGGTTTTCTTTGGCTAAACCATACTCCAGCATTTATGCATTGTAAGAGTTGCATACATTTAAATGAAATGATGTAAATAAAAGTTTAATTCAGCTGAGCCCAATATTCAATCAGCATTAGCTGCCCATTCATAGTCTCTATGAATTTCCTGTTCAATAAAATTATCTGCTTATAACTCATAATTAATGGTTTTACTGTAATAAAATAATAAATTATTACAACTTGAATAGCTATACATTATTGAGGCTAGAGATAGGAGATAGTTTTTATACGTAAAATAAGATGAATTACAGTAAAAGAGTGAAATCCAAAAGGATTTTCTAAAGAAAGGAACATATGGGACGAGAGAAATGGCTCAGTCATTAAGACCAACTGCTGTTCTTGTAGAGGACCTGGGTCAGGTTCCAGCACCTACATTTGGTGGCTCATAACCCTCCAACTCCAGCTCCAGGCCATCTGATGCACTTTTCTGGCTGTTAGATGAGGATTGATCAAGGCATGGTAGAAATAAAAGCAAGAAGAAACCAACTTCCAACAGGAGCATATTGTCCTTTAATGAGAACACAGCACCAGGGGGTAGGGGTTTATAGGCAACAGGAGTTCTTGGGGTGGAAGATTCTATCTACAAGTCTGTTCTCCCGCAGTTTCGAAGTTTTAATTACCAATGGCAGTTGGAACAGTCTTATCTGGAAGGGCAGATGCTCTTCTTATGGTGGAAGTGAGATTCCTTAGTTAATGAGACCTAACCATCTTTCTGGTTCTAGCGGCTGCAGATGGTTTTGTTGTTAGAAATAAGTTAGTGCGGGGTCACAAAGAAAGAGACCACCATTCCAACTGTAGTGTCTGCAGACTTGACTCTTGGTCAAGATGGTGGGCTTGGGGTAGGAGCGAACAGACATGAACAGGAAGTGAATTTGGTTTTCGTCTAAGGAAGGTGGTGACTGTGCGTTTTCCCTATTGGCGAGGGTCTTATTTAATTGGATAGTACGGAAAGAAATAATGCATAAGAAATGGAGGAAGGAGTCACCACTCCAAGGAGAAAAGAATCATTGCTCCAGGCCATCAACTTCTTAGAATCCAACAGTGGATCTGCTTGTAAACAAAGGTTTTACTGGGTGGGGAGGACAGGACATGTGCAAGGTAGGGAAGAGGAAAATATCTTAATTGCTTGTCCTTAACACAAATTCTGTAGTATTTGAAAGGAAAGACTCATATATGATATTTCTTATAGTCTTAGCATGTCCTTAGTGTAGGAGGCCACACAGCTTCCTTATCAGGAGCTTTCCTGGAGCCTGGCAGCCTGCAGGGATTAGCTCTCACCATTCCTGCACTGGGTCCATAGCCCCCTTAGACTTTTATGCCTTGACCAGTCCTTTGCTGGTCTCCACAGGAACCTGAATGCACGTGGTACACATACATACAGACAAGTAAGCACACACATATATGTATAAACTAAAAATTAATTTTAAAATTCTAAAAAGCAAAGAAAAAATAAAGTTGTTACAAAATTTTATTATCAAAGTTTGGGTAATTAACCAGAGTAAATAGTAACTTCATAAAACCATTTAAAAATTAGGAATCAAATGCAATCTTTAAATTGTGATGCAATTTAAAAATATGTTCATTTAAATGGGAAGGGATTTTTTTCCTTGTTGTTGTTGTTTGTTTTTTTTAATATTTAGGCCCAAGTGATTGCCAGGATGTCTTTAGAGACTTGAGACATTTTACAATTATAAAAGGTCTTACTTAAACTGTAGGAATTTTCAAACTTGAAATGCTTTGGTAACTTCCCAAGTTTATATTTACACAAAGGGACAAAGAAATACCAGATTCAGATCCAAGCTGGAAACCTCACTTACCTCTCAATTGCTCACTTTGCCCTGTGAGCCTTTCTGTGTTTTTAAAGCTTCTGCTGAGTTCATCACATAGGCAACATTAGCAAAAATTAGAAGCAAACAGGAATGAGGTCAGGACATATGAAAACTGACTACCTCCTTCCAGGGTCATTCCAGGCTTGACTGTGTTTTGCTTAAGGTTTTATTTCCTACCAGGCAATTTCTACCACACAGCTGTTAAAAGCTGCTTTTCTAAGCCCCAGGGTGCTGTCCTGTCCTGTGTGTTTTACCTATGCCCTTCCCTTGATTAAATAATCTTCAGATGACTCACTTGCATGTGCCATCTTTGTTCTTGCTGTGACCCTGATGTACCGAAATCATGTCTTTGACGGGAAACTCAGAATGTTGTGGTTCGTTTTCTCCTTCTCAATATGGTAACTAAACCATTGCTGCCCAGAAAGGTATTGATTTCTTACACAGATTGCACAGAATGACCTGATTCCTAAATAGTCTCATCAGGCCAATTTTTCTTGTCATAATTTCATGTGACTATTTTTGTTGCTTAATATGCACTTTTCAATGAAAAATAAGCAAATGTAAAATACATGTTGTAACATCATAACAGCATAAAACCAAATATTTTCAAAATCAGAGAGAAAAATATATAAAAATATTGCTCGATGTTATTATCAGTTGATTTCATAAATTATTTTTTGATAGTTAAGTTCCTTAATACATTGGGAAAATATCATATAGAAAACTATGTTAATAAAAAGTAATAAATGCAATATACTAACATGATTATTACAAAATAAAGAAAATGAATATATTTATCTAGCAGTACTTTTTCATATCTTCTCTTTCAGTAGGTCTTGAATAAGTGTTCTAGATGACACCCTCCTTATGACTACATTATCTTCTGCTAGCAAATTTAAGCTGTCTGTAGGGCCCGATGTCTGTAATTGTGTCAGCAAACTTATCATTTTTTTGAAAAGTATCATATTTACTGTGTTTTCAAGTCATGAGTATTTTAGACAACCATATATTTTAGACAATAAATGATTTAGAGAAGAAATCCCACCTAACATAAGCCCAGATAGTCTAGTATGTAATTTATTAATGATTAAAAAATAATAAATATGCATATTCAAAAACAGATCAACAAAAGTTCAGTACCTCTTGAAGCTGTAAGCAATGAGTAATCTGAGTAATCTGGAAAATACATAATTGCATAAGTAACATCATGAAATATCTATGTAACTCATAATTAACACCTTAACAATAACAGTATGAAGGAAAAATTATATGATACTTGTAACACATACAGAAAAACCTCAGTAAAATTCAACACTCTGTCATAGTAAGAACTCTCAATAAATCAGGCACATCAATATAGAGGCCATGGACAAGGAGTTCACAGCTAACATCAAACTCTTTAATGAAAACAAAAAGACCTCCAACACTAGGCACAAGACAAGGATTTTTACTCTCAACACAGTGCTGGCATCCTACCAGAGAATTTAGTCAAGAAAGTGGAAAGTTAGAAGAAAAAATTATTTGTTATTCAAGACATGGTCTAAAAAGTCCTAACCAAATAAACTAATTAGCACTAACAAATTTGTAGAATACAGAGTGAACACACAAAAATCATGTATCACGATACAATAAAACACTGTCAAAAATAAATTGTAAAAACATACTATATTAGCAATAACATCAAAAGAATAAAATATTATAAATGAATGTGACTAAATGATCTATAGTCTGGAAACTAGAAAAAAACTGATGGAAGAATTTACAAAAGACACAAGTAAATAAAAAAAATTCCTCATGTTTGAATGAGTTACTTTTCTGTTGCTGAGATAAAATATATTGACCAACAGCAACTCATAGAAGTGTTTTTTTAGGCTTATTGTTCCAAAGTAATGAGTCCATCATGGCAGGGAGGCATGGCAACAAATAACAGTCATTGAGACAGGAGCGGGAAACCAAGAGATCATTTCTTCAGCCATAAACTCAAAGCAGAGAGAACAATCCAGAAGTGGGGAGAGGCTATACATTCTCAAAGCCTGCCCCTTTGACACACTTCCTCCAGCAAGGCTTCATCTCTCAATAACCTCTCCAAACAGTGCCACCAACTAAGACCCAAATGTTTGCCTAGCAATGGAACACTCCTCTAATGCCAGGATGTAAGAGGCAGAGGCAGAAGAAGGTGGATATCTGTGAGTTTGAGGCCAGCCTGATATACATAGTCAGTTCTAGGAGATCCAGACTCTGTCTCAAAACAAACAAACAAAAACAAACAACAACAACCTCCCCACCTTACCCCACCTTCCAAAAAAAAAAAAAAAAAAAATCCCGAAAAGAATCAAATGTTCAAATCCATGAACCCATGGAGCATTTCTCATTCAAATCACAGGTGATGGCTAGCCTTGATTAATTCCAACTGAAATTAACCAAAATAGAAGGGTATACTAATGAGGGATTTTTGCATAATTTGAAGAGGAAAGATCTACTTCTAAACCAGATTTTAAGGAGGGAAGACATGCTGTTAATATTGATCTTCTTAGCTGGAAAGCCAACATTTCATCTGGGCCGTGTCTTCTGCTAGAAGCCTAAATAAGTACATAAAAGAAGGAAAGTCTTGATCTTTACCTGATTGGTCTCGCCCCACTAGCAAGTTCATTCTTTTACTGGTATGACACCCTACACCTTTGGGATTCCAGAGTTTACTAAAGACCAGCTGAGACACCCAGCCTTGTGCAGTGAACAGCTACTGAATACTTGGAACTTCTGTTCTCATAGGCAGCCATTGTTGAACTAGCTGGATCACTTACAGCTGGAACTGTAAGTCATTCTAATAAATCCCTTATATATGTATTCATATATATGCATATATATACACATAGATAGAGAATATATACTTACATATGTATATTTATATATGTATATGCACACATATTTATAAGTGTATATGTATGTACACACACACACACACACACATATATATATATATATATATATATATATAGAGAGAGAGAGAGAGAGAGAGAGAGAGAGAGATTTACTCTGTAATTTCTATTACTCTAGTGAACCCTGAATAATGCACTGCCATAGTATTTATGGAGTAAAAGTGTTAAAAATATCTATGCTACCTAAAGTGCTCTACAAATGTAACACATTCACTATCAAAATTATAATGATGTTTTCTACAAAAATGGGAAACATAGTCCTAAAATTCATATAGAAGAAAATAGTCAAACAGTCTAGGGCAAAAATAACAAAGCTAGAGAATTATACTACCCAATTTCAAAATATATACTAAACATAATCAAAACAGTAGTACTTAGTTAAAAAAACACATGGGCCAATGAGACAGAGAAAAGGCCTTAGAAATAAACCAACACACACTGTAAGTCAATGTGGAGCAAAATGCCAAATGCATACAGTGGGTATATGAATGAAAAAAAGGAAAGGAAAGGACATGACAGCTCTTAGGTGTGGTGGAGAAGGTTTATTGTAGATAAAAGGGAAAGTATTGGTAGATGCAGCGACATGTTGGGGATCCAGAGTGGACTTGATCAGAATGAGCTGGGCCATGTTGGGAGAGAGGGAGCAGAACAGAGAGGGAAGAGAGGGAAACCAGGTATAGCAGGGAGGAAGTCAAAGGTACAAAAAGAAGGGTAACCACAATATCTGGATTATATAGGGAAGAGCCTCTAGGGGAAGGGCAGCCCAGGCCACTGGGCTGGAGCCATCAGGGTAGGGGGTGGGGCTATGCCAAACATATCCTCTAACAGGTAGGGACTGAGGGATGATAGGAGAACCTTGGGGCCAGGTTCTTTTTGATATGTTAAATAGGCACTCCAGCCATTTGTCCTGGTTTGAAACTTAACAGTGTAGAGAACTGTATATATAATAAATGGTCTCAGAAAGCCATAATAAGCAAAACTGGAGAGGGGACTGGGGACATATACTAAGAGACCACCATTCCAATCAACACAACTAGATAAAATAATTTCACTCTGGAGCAGAAGGATGCTGAGCAGCCCAACAGCAGGAAAGCAAGAACACCCAGTTTAAATGGCCTTTGTCTTTTTGTCTCCCATTTTCTGCAGGTAGATAGGGGAAGAGAGGGCTAACCTGTTTCCCATTGGCTGAGGTTTACCCTACACTCTGCACTTGTTTAGCTACCTTGTAAAGGCAAGAGGTAACCTTGAGAAGAATTTTGGAATCATGGGAATGAGCCAATTCAGCAGGTACCCTAGGGATTCAAGAAGAAAGGAAGAAGGATGGAACAGTGGATAAGAAATAGATGAACACCTCTGAACTCATTTGACAAAACAAAACATAAAAAACAGTTGTTTTTCACATAGACATAATCTCCTTAAGTAAAAATAGGAGAAAAGCCCCATTATCATTGAATTATCATTGGTTTCTGAAAGAATTTTTAGGGTAAGACATCAAATATAAAGTCAAGAAAAATAAAAATAAGTGTATCTATACAGCAAAATAAATTAAAAATAAGAAAATTCAGGCAACAAACAAAAACTCCTGTGTTTCTGTACATTCTCTCTCTCTCTCTCTCTCTCTCTCTCTCTCTCTCTCTCTCTCTCTCTCTTTCTCGCTCTCTCTCTCTCATACACACACACAGATAGAGACAGGGGGAGGGAGGGAGGGAGAGAGGGAAGAAAAGAGAGAAGTAAGGGGGGGAAGGAGGGAGAGAGAGAAGAAATGAAGGAAAGAAGGAAGGAAGAAAAGAAAAGAAATCAAGCCACTCTAAACACTGAAAGAAAATATCTGCAAACAGTGACAGGACAAGACAGTGCAGAAGTTCCTCCATCATATATTCTGGCTGAGGGGATTTCAGGTTTAAGTAGAATTTAATCTCTTTGATGGAGACTCTTATGGAAAATTACCCAACTCTATTCTACAAACTAGAGGTCGAGATGCACCAGCTAACTTAGCTTCTGTTATATTGCTTGCTTGCACAAACATGGTGACAATTATTTATATAAACATACATGAAACATGTTAACTACTAGATTTTATGATCCTACTAAAAATACCATTAACTACAGGAGATGATGATATGCTAAATTAGTTTGATTGTAGTAATTAATCCACAGTGCATCTTTATATCAAACACTCAGTTTATACATACTAAATACATTAAATAAAATAATTTCTCTTTCTTCAACTCTTTTCTTTTCATGTGTTCATCATTTAATTCAAAGCTAAAATTGTATATCCTCTCCAGTTATATTTCAGATAATTTGCTAACTTGAAATGATCATCTAGAGTTAGTTTCCTGAAATATTTTATTTTAATCCCTGATAAATGGACAAGGTCAAATGATATAATTCTATTTTATATAATCATATTGAAGCAAATTCAATTGTATTGCTAAGCTTATTCACAATTCCAAATAAAAAATTTAGTCTGACTACAAACAGATTAATATATGCTATTCAATCAGGGTTGACAAATTACCTCAAATCATATGAAACAATTGCACTCATTATATACTTAAATCTGAGAATAATTCTGCAGGTGTCCTTAAATTCAAATTTTTCTCTTAATGTACATTGAAATATTCTAATATGTAAACTCAGTTCTAACACTGAGATTATGAAAATAATTATGATATGTAAATAAAATCCACGCTCATATCATGAAATGTAGATAAGTAGATTTTAGCAAATCTTTTATGTATGACATATTAGATATTTTATCTAAAATTCAACCAAAACTCCTTTGAACAAAGTTATGATTATTCAAAACTACATTATTTAATTACTTTCTAATCACCAAAAGTAGTAGGAGCAATGAGGTATTATCAAGTTACTCTTAAGGCCAGGGACAAGCCTCTATATTTCTAATTAGTTATAGTCTGCATTAATGCATAGTAAACAATGTCATATCACAATATGACATTGCATATGCTGCATCTATTTTACAGATTTTCTTGAGAACCACATGTAAGATCAATCGTGTGGACCTATGATTACTGATACTGTCACAATCAGCTATGTAATATTATTATATCCTATATTCAGATTCCTTTAACAGAAAGAAAGAGAGAGAGAAGGGGGGAGGGAAGGAGGGAGGGAGGGAAAAAGGAAGGAAGAGGAAAAAAAAGGAAACTTGAGATAAGAATATTGTATTGAAAGGTGACATGAAAAAACTCTAGAATAACAACAAAAATCATAAGAAGAGGCCATCACAGGTAAAAGTTTCTCAAATCTCCCATGAAATAATTATGATAGCCTTGTGAGTTTCTATTTTTCTTGCATATCTCTTTTGTACTGCCAATTGACTTACTTTGCTTATTCATGCTTTACTGTAGCACAAATGCTTAATTTGAAGGTTGTTCTAATCGAAAGACAAATTTACCCAGCAATGACCATGTTCTGTGTACGGATGATTTCAGCTTTCCAGGGTTCCAACTCTACCTCATTTTTCTGTCACTTCCTCTCTTCTGTTATAGCTGTCATACACATCTAATTTGCTTTTTTTGTAGTTCCATGAAAATTACCTAAAGAAAAAACTGTCTACTACTACTATTCAAATTGTAGTTATGAATTGGTGGTTCAATGGTCATTATTAAAGGACATGCAGTCTTATGTAGCCCTGATTGACTGTGCTGTGTAGCCTTACTATGAAGTGGAGTGCTACCTTGAAGTTTGGATGTTCCTGCATTCAATTCATAACTGGTAAGATTAGTCTTGGACCACCACATCTGGTTATTAAAAATAGTAGTAATTGAATTCAGGGCTTTGTGGATGCTATATGAATACTCTACCACTGTAACTACACTCCAACCAATAGTGGTCTTTGTAAAAAGCTTTAAAGTATGCATTGTTTTAAGTGTACACTCTGCTTGCCCCCAGTAGGGTATTAGTGGAAGTATTAAGGCAACTTCACGTAGTTAAAAGGGAGGTTTGTTTTGTGGGGTAACTTACAAGTAAAGGGATAGGTTGCAGGGTCTGGAAAAGGTTTAGTGTAGTCCAGAGGTGTTCTCTGGAGAACTCTGCTCAGACTACCTCCAGCATCCACGATCCAGGAACCAAGAGAGCTGGCACATCCGGCTCCTGTCACAGCCCTGCCTCGTAGGTGTGACAGTTACCAGAAGCCTCAATGGGGGTAGTACTTTCAGGTCAAAGCTGGAACAGCCACACACTACAGCAGGGTTTGAAAAAAGATTTAAATAATCTTTAACTTTCAAAATTTAGAAAACTTTTACAAACATAAAAAATGAAACAAAGCCCATAAAACTCCACTCCTACCATTCTTTTTTTTCTCTCTCTCTCTCTTTTTTTTGTTTTGTTTTTTCAAGACAGGGTTTCTCTGTGTAGCTTTGCACCTTTCCTGGATCTCACTCTGTAGACCAGGCTGGCTTTGAACTCACAGAAATCTGACTGCCTCTGCCTCCCAAGTGCTGGGATTAAAGGTGGTGCCACCACCGCCTGAAAAATTATTATTATTTTTTTTTCGGAGCTGAGGACCGAACCCAGGGCCTTGTGCTTTCTAGGCAAGCGCTCTACTACTGAGATAAATCCCCAACCCCTCACTCCTACCATTTTTGAACAAATATAAACAAACAAACAACAAAACAAAAGCTTCTGGCCAGAGTTGGTATTTTTTTTATGGTAACAGTCACTTGGGGAAGATTATATATTTCACTTAAACAGAGCTGGTGTTGTCCAGATGGACATATCTGCCAGTTGTGTCTCTAAGAGATTTTTTTTTGGTTTTTATCTTTGTCTTCATGCATTGGAGTTTTTAGAACATGAGAAAGAGAAATGTTCCTTGGGTTACAACTGAGTTTCATCCCAATAAAACCATCACAAGTTTAAAATATCATTAGTCAAAAATCCATTTAATACAACTTAACATTAGTACATGGAATTTTAGGAATGCAATTCTTTATAAGCAGGTTGTTTACCCCACTTATTCATACTAAGAGCTTCAGAGAGAGCATGGGGGAGCATGCTGGGAGAGTATCCTACCTTACATTATGAGCTCAGAAAAAGTCCTAAATGGAACCACTGAGGACAGAGGCACTTTGTACTCTGGTCTCCCTAGTCTTTTACTGTTATGGTGACTGCTGTTCTCTAAGGAGGCAAAAATGAGTTTCCATGACAGAGATGGTCTGGTCCACAGAATTTAAAATATTTACAAACTATGACAAAGAAGAAATTTGCCAACCTCTCTTCTAGGGAAAAGTAGATTAGGTCTCCTAATACACCACAAATGGCCTTTCACTATTGGTTCTTTTACCTAGTCTAAATTCTCCCGCTTTTCCTTAATTTAATTCATACTGAACTTGGTAGAAATGAAGAATTATAAGTAGCATTAGAAAGTGTTTATTCATAAATATAGCATTATAAAGTGTTTATTCACAAATAATTCTGGAAGTAAACTATCAAAATAGCCATTCTCTAACCACACCCTCCAACATTTATTATGATAATTATCCTCTCCAGATTAGCAGTTCATTCAAACTAAAGATCTTTCATTACAGCACATCTGGGTCTCTGATAAACTTAAATCCTGCAATCAATCTGTCTAGTTTACATTTGTTTTGATCATGGAACAACTGACCTAGCAAGAGTTTCACATACCAAAGCACAATTTTCTTTTATATCTTCATTGATCATCTTACCAATAACATTTGTAATTTGCTGTGAGTAGAATGTTGTTCCAAAACAATTGCCAGTTTTAGTAACACTATGGTCTTCTGGGACTTGCCCTGTCTTCACTAAACCAGCCCCATGTCTTCTCAGTGAATGTAAACTGTGATACAGGCCATCGACTAGGCAAACAAAAACTCACACATTAATGGAACAGATAGGTTCATTTTATGATGACGTTAGGGGCTTTAATGTATTCTCTGTTAGAAACATCTCCAATGATTGTCCTTCAAAATACATAGCTATCTTACTAACTTCAGAAATTACTTGAATCCAAAATGACAGTGCAAAATTTTTATTTATTCCAGCAAGACCCAGCCAGGAAGTATGTTAGAAAATTACCTGCAAGTGCAGACAACACAATCTGAAGTTCATCACTACAAAGAACAAAATGTTATTAAAGACTTAAAAGGAGGAAATAAGTGGGAAAAATATTTCTCCCCAATCAGAGTCCAAGTGAGAAAACAAAGACACTAATTCAGCACAGAAGTATAAAGCTGTGAACTGGATAACTAAAAGTCACAAATTGAACAGAGAGACAGCTGCAACTACAGTAACCAGGGGTGGAGTTGGGGACAAAATAGGGGATGCTGGATTTGTTAATACTTGGTGTCTGAGCAGGAGACCTGCTATGGTTTAGAGATTTCTTCTCAGAAACTGAGCTGTTGCCAGAGTGGTCTATTATGATGTTGGGTTGTTAGAGATGGTGAAACATGTGAAATAAATTTCTGTTTTTTTCTAAGTTATGCATTCTTAGATATTTTGTTAGAGTAGCACAAACAAACACAAGCCATACAGAGCTGCAACGTGGAAAGGGGATATGGTAGCTGGAGCTTGGTCTCCGAGAGAGAGCATTGAAGTTGATTCTGTATTGAAAAAAAATATGCAAAATGGATACTATTGCTCCTACAGGAAGAAATTGTTGTTACTAAAGTAGAGATGCGTTGCTAGGGAGACATGGAAAGGACAGAAGCAGATACAGAGACCACAAAGGGAGATAAGGAGGCAATCCCACAACCCTGTCCTTGCCTTATTTGCTCCCACTAGTGCCTGGTAACCACGGAGCCTGAGACAGCAGCTAACAGGAAATATGATTTGCAAAGTCCTAAAGAGCAGTGTTTAATTGATTGACAGCAGCGGAGCAAAGTGCACAAGGCAGCAGACACTTATTTTGTCTAAATATGTTTACAGTTGAAACACTTGCAAAGTTCAATTACTAAAATGTAAGACAATGAAGTTAGTTGTCATGTATATTGAAATTGGTTAAACATCATAAACTTGAAAATAAATGAGAAGCAATATTCTAATCCATATGTTGAATATACAATAAATAAATCAGTTACTGAGAAATAATTTATATTTTATAGTTTCATTTTTTGTGTAGCAGTTATAAATGAAAATAGAAGGAATTTTAGATATCTTAATCTGATATATCATCCTTAAAATCAAAATTACTTTTCAACTAAATCAATAAATTGAGTACATAAAGAAGGAAAGGTAGGAAAGGGGAGGAAGAGAGAAAGGAAGAAAAGCCTTGGTGCTATTTACAAGATTCAGAAAAACAGAGGAAGACTTAGATTTCAGACAATGAATAAAAGTTAGAGAAGCCACCAAAACATAAAAATGACAATGATGCCAAACAGTGTCGCAAATTTGTACAGAAGAAAAGACATTGTTCTTGTCAGCCAAAATGCCTTACAAAATACCTTACACATACACATTTCTCCCTAGAAAAGTGAGCAATAGATCTCTGTGAGTTCAATGCCATCCTAGTCCACAAAGCAAGTTCCAGGGCAGCCAAGGCTACACAGAAAGACCCTGTCTAAACACACACACACACACACACACACACAGAGAGAGAGAGAGAGAGAGAGAGAGAGAGAGAGAGAGAGAGAGAGAGAGAGAGAGAGAATCTGAGCAGTGATTTGAACATAAAATATGACAGAAGGGGCTGCAGAGTTGGCTCAGTGGTTAAGAGCACTTGTTTGTGGTAAGGACCCTGGGTTTGATGCCTAGCACCCATACAGAGTCTCCCACCTCCTCAGGCACCAGGGCTGCATGTGGTACACAAATATACATGCAGGCAAAACACTCATACACACAAAATAATAAAATAAATATAAAAAAATGAGGAAAATAAAAATGGAGAAAAGATTAGAAAATAAGACCTCTTTAGTAATTCACAAAATGTAGGTAAAGTGAAAATTCTACTTTTTGTTATAAACGTTGCAAAGACAATTTAACCTAAGAAAACAGGTATAAAGTATTGGTTCATTTACTTTTCTTTATTTTTGACACGTATCATTTGTAATAATAATTATATTGCAAATTTACAGAGTCTAATTATAGATAAGTGATGATAAAGTCATATGATGAAATATGAGGTACTATTTGAAAAATACATGATAAATATGTATGATGAACTTGTAATTTTTTTCCAAGTATGCAAAGTTAAAACATGAAAAAATATAAATTATTGTTTACAGGATAAATCTGTGGGTATACTTCGCAATTAGTTTATGCAAAAAGTCCTCAAATCCAAATATTCCTAAAATCTGAAATATTTCTGGTGGTATGTATTTCAGAAAACTAAGTTTACATTTTAAAACAATAGGAGCTATCCTCGGAAGTGACTCTGTAGATGACTGCTTACTTTCTAAAACATGTTTTAAAGTTGTAAGCATCAAGATCCAAATCCTAAAACATTTAGATTTCTATGCAAATTTATTCAAAGGTCTCATAAACAGAAGAAAAGTCCAAGTTTTCACTAAATATCAGTTGCTGGGGTTTTAGATTTGATTATAAACATCCTTAAAAGACAACCGACTTTCCCAAATGTGAACAACTTATCTTCTAAGTTAAAGAACAGGTTAAGTCTCATTTATATGTATTTTAGTTCCAAATTCACCTTTGGATCTGTTCGCTGAGCTCCAGTGCCTATATTTAACTGTCAACTCAGCATCTCCCTGGAGAATTCTAATGAAGCTTGCAGATGAACATGTCAGGAAACAGAAATTTGTATCCCTCCTGTGCTCACCTGTATTACTGGCATGTCGCTATTAACAGAATTTCTCTCATCATCATCTCTAGAGCACATCTGATTACTTGGGCCAAAATGAAAGTTTTTTTTTTTTTCTATCCTCAACTCTATGCTTTGACTGTCCAAATCCTACCCCAGGCCAATGATGCAGGGTCAAGTCCATATCTCTTTTGATCTGGTAAAATAGCCTTCCACATGGTTAATTCTGCGCTGTGAATCCCAAAGCATCCTGTGATTGCTTTTCACTCAAGTGGAGTGGACTCCACTGTCCATGAAAACACACACACACACACACACACACACACACACACACACACACACACCACCTAGCTAAAGACACTGACAATTGAAAGTCAGGCCTATATGCCTACAAAAGTTAAGGGTAAAATAATGTCATGAATGAGACATAGAATGTTAATAGATAGTGTGACAGTATACCTTTGAACCACTTTAAAAATAAATTTATAATTTATTTTCTGGTTATATGTTCATGGCTACACAGTGATATACACAAGGATGCAGGTACTCATAGAGACCAGAAGCATCTGATCCCTCATGCTGGAGTTACAGGCAGCTGTGAACATCCTAACATGGGTGCTGGGAACCGACTCTGGTCCTCTGCAAACAGTGAGCACTTCCAACCACTGGGCCATGGTTTCCATTCCCAGTGTTTTTATCTTTAATTGTGTGTAAACACGTGTGTCTCTGTGTGGACAGGTGCACACTCAGTGTAGTGTCTATAGTGTCCAGATGAGAGAGTTGGAACACCCAGAGCTGCAGTTACAAGCAGTTATGAGCTACCCAGTATGGGTGCTGGGAACTGAATTCTTATTCTCTACGAGCGTAGGAAGTGCCCTTAACCACGTGACCTCTCTCCAGCCTCACTTTGAAACCATTTTAATGCATTTATTCATAAATTACAAAATCTCAAGACTATGGCCTACCATAGTTTTGCAGACATATGAACTCTAGGGACAGCCATTGCTGTAATTAATCTCAAGGGTGAACTTTATAATGACTGAGTTCATTCTTGCAGTTGTTTCCCTTTTTTTTTTTTTTTTTTTTTTTTTTTTTTTTGGTTTTTTCAAGACAGGGTTTCTCTGTGTAGCTTTGCGCCTTTCCTGGAGCTCACTTGGTAGCCCAGGCTGGCCTCGAACTCACAGAGATCCGCCTGCCTCTGCCTCCCGAGTGCTGGGATTAAAGGCGTGCGCCACCACGCCCGGCTGCAGTTGTTTCCCTTTAACCATGATCTGCACCTTTGCTGATCTACACAGAACTACTCTACCTCACTGCTATTGACCTTTCATTACAGAGGATACCCTGTGCATTTAGGATTTCAAGAGCATCCACGGTTTCAGACTTGGATTCAGCAGCATACTTCCCACTAAGCTGTGATCACCAAAATTCTTTCTTGATAATCCTGTAAGCGAAGGTTGGGATGGCAAGTGGGGACATTCTCTTTCCCTGGTTAACAATTGCTGACATCATTTGATAGCCTATTGGATCAGTCGTTATTTCATGTCGTTCAATATTTGAGCCTCTGATTAGTGTGTCATTGTCTTACTATAGTCTTTGCTAATTAATAACATCTGTCAACTGGCATGAAGGCAACAAAAGAAGCTACAGTGATTACTCCTGATTCCCAGGCATAGTTGTGTCCATCCGACTAAACATAGCAGCCCTCTCTTTCCATGAAATCAGAAATTCTTCTCACTTCTAAAGTAATTGTATTGTCTACAGTTCCACTTGCATAAAGTTCTGATAAATGACTAGATGGTGATGTAGTGAGACTTGACCTGTGTTTCTTCCTCTGTAAAATGCCTCATAATTCCATTTCTAGAGCTAGTTAGTCCTCAAGAGAGTAATGCTATGAAGATAAAAGATAAAAGTGTAAATTTCTAAGTGGATCATTGCACATAACATTAGGTTCCTATATTCTTACTTTTACTTCCTTAACCTCACACCCAATTATTTTGCTTTTTAACATACAACACCAAATAATAACCATAGATTCAAAGTATATACATATTTTGGCTCCTTGTGGCTGGCTTTTCATAGAAAGCTTTCATGCCCTGGCATCCATGCTTTTTTTCTTGCTAAATATAAAATTGCCACAGATAATGATGTAGTTCAGCATTTACTAATTAGTACATAGTTCTGTCAGTCAGATGTAGAGTACAGCCTGTCTAGCTATATCCTAGGGCTAAGATAATTGGCTTGGTTGAGTTCTAAATATGGAGATCAGGAAAAAAATCGCCTCCAAACTCATTCATGTTATTGGCAAAATATGGTTCCATTGATTTTATACCTATGATAGCTGTTTTTGTTTTCTTCCCCACTGAGGTTCACAATCAGCTTTACAAAGGTTACTACATTCTTTATCAAGAGACCATTTCTAATTTCAAACCAACAGCAGCACATCAAATCATTTCAGTGTCTTGAATCTGTGACTTCCTCTCACGGCCCTAGCCAGACAAAATTATCTGCTATTAAGGAGTCAAGCCATTAGGTCAATTTAGAGAATCACTGTGGTGGAAGGGGAACTGATTTGAGACATTAATTGCATATAAGAATTCCTTCATAGCACTACAATGAAGGTTTGGTTGAGGAATTTGGAGAAGCTCTTGTGTATATAGGAATTGGTAGTCTTGGGGGCTCAGCTTAGAGTTCTGATGTCCCTAATAAGTTAGTGTCCTCTCAACCTTTGAGGTGCGGGTTTCACAACCACCTTTTTATGCCCATATTTCCTTAGAAATGGGATTCTGAGTGAATCCATCTTGGTAAATTAGGTATTATGTAAACCCTTCAATGGTAGTGATAGCTGAGGCACTGTTCCTGTGAAAGCTAAGCCCATACTCAGTATGTCTCAATCTAAATAAATGTCCTCAAAAGTTGAAAAAAGTCTTACACAAACAATCAACTAGTTAGAAGCTATTCATAAATTTCTTCAGAGAAATAGGCCCACAATCTTTCTCAACTAATCATCTTCAGCAGTAAGTCACTAACTTGGATCCAACCTGCACTACACTCTTCTCCTCAAAGCCCCTCTGTTTTGGATTCCATTATTGAAACACTAGGGTTTTGGTTGAAGTTGGCTGATCTCTGTGGTAAAATCAGCCTGTTTGTTTATTCTGTGTGGTGGATGTTCCTAAGAGCCATTAATGAGAGATTAAAAGGTCTATATAATTGGTATTTATTTCTATACATCCATGTGATTGCCTCTTTCTTAGGCATTATTGTTCCCATCATGCCCCTTACTAGGCAGCTAAATATTTGCACTAATTGTATCTTTAACTTGGACTCCCTTTTAATGTAATAGTCAGTATTCCATTCAAAGTTCTGACTCCTGGGAACATTTATCACCACTACTGTTTTTCTGGGCCAACACTGCTCAGCATAGGAGCTGAAGTATATATTTGAAGTATATCCATGTTGAACTTTCAGCGTTGGAACAAACCAACCTATCTTTTTAGAAAAAGAAAATCAGCTTAGTGAAATACAATGTAGCCATTTAAAGTGTATAAAACAATACTTTATTCTTTTCTGTTTTCAAAACCAGAACTGTGAATTGAACCAAAGGACTCATGAATAGAAAGCAAAGGCTCTAACACTGAGCTGTAACCATGGTCAATGATTTCAAGTGCTCACACACTGGTGAATCCATTGCTTTGAAAGCAAAGCTTGCACTCCTTATCCATCACCCCAAACCCTCCATCTGCTCTAGCCCCCAGCAATCTCTAATCTCTACAGATATGCCTACTCTAGTCATTTCATACAATTTGATCAGACAAAACGTAGTCCTTTGTGAACAGACCACAATCACATTTTAAAGATCTATTCGTGTTTTATTATGTGTCACTATGCTATGTTTCATGAGAACAGTATCCCATTAACTAATGCTTCTTCATCTAGTAGAAGATATTTTGGATGTTTCCCAAAGGCTATTATGACTAATGCTTCTATCTGCACTCATGCACAATATTTTGTGGCATTAAGCAAAAATTAATTATATTTATTAAAGTCCAGTCATGTAGAGTTTGTTTAGGATGGTAAAAACAGACATAAAGACTATAACAACATGGACTTGAATTGGGGAAGGATACAGATTTGGGATCAATTTTGTATGCATCATGAATGTATGAAAATTCATTGCCAAATAGTAAGATGAGAATCAGAAAATAGAAAATTAACAAGAAGGAATGTCAGACATGAATGAGATTCTGGAAAACAGACTCTCTTGTTGAAGCTAGGACAACCCATTTATGGTCTAGGGGATCAGGGATGAGAAACTGGATCAGATTTAAAAAAAACAAATATCAAGAATGGAGGGAAGGGGAGTGTCTCACAACTGCAATACCAGTCAGCACCCAAGGGACTGAAGAAGAAGGATTACATATATCTCACCAGAATAGCCTACATAACAAGTTACAGACCAGCCAGGGCTACACAGTTAGATCCCAAAAGGAAAAGCAAAGACTGGGGGTTCTTGCTAACCTAACTTAGCAGGAATCTTTACTAAAGTGGGATTTACAAGGAAGGACACAGATACGCTGAGGAAAAGGCTCAAGAAATTGACAAAAGTTCATCACCGTTCAGATCCGTGTCACTGGACCAGTTCACCTTTGAATCTTTCTGTGGCTTCCTTCATTTGGCAACCCTGATAAACATCCCATAAAACCTACACAAAGTTTCACTGAGAGAGTCATTGGTACAGATCAGCTTAGGGCTGTAATAGGTCTGTTAGTTGATGGATTGGTGATTGATGTTCCTGCCAGACATTGTAACTTGGTGGATAGAAATAACTAGCTCATGGTGACTTCTTGTGTCATATGCATTGATAGACGCTGATGCCCCACATTCTTTACTAATGTGCTTAGTAATCGTACTAAGAGATTCTTTTTGAGAACTGACCATTTCTCGTATGTATAATGTATGACATAATTGCAAAACTCACGGTCTGCTCTGATAGTCTTGTACTAGAGCCTATCTGGGACTGTACACACTGCCAATTTGTATCATAGATATTTCCAGAACTCTGAAATTTGATACATTGTAGAGATCAAGCAGCAAGACTGCTTGAGTGACAACATAAACCTGCCACAAAATTGTCCTTACTGTTGCTACTACTTAAAGTGGGCAAGGGCTTCAATGCCTGCTAGGCTACCACTACATTTAAACGGAAGGCTGAGACTGGGTACACAAGGAAGCACAGGCAACTAAGGAATGCTAAGAGCAGGAGAAGTAGCCTTCCCCAGGGGAGAACACAAGAATTGAGTATCTAAACTGTCTTGGGGTTTCTATTGCTGTGAAGAGACACCATGTCCACAACAACGCTTATAAGGAAAACATTTAATTGGGGTGGTTCATTCACAGTTTCACAGGTTCAGTCCATGATCATCATGGTGGGGAGCATGGTGGTGTACAGGTAGACATGGTGCTGGCTACATTTTGATCAGAAGGCAGCAGGAAGTGGTTTTAATGTCACACTGAGGGAAGCTTGAGCAAAAGAGACCTCTAAGCCCACCCCCCACAGTGGCACACTTCCTCCATCAAGACCACACCTACTCTAATAAAACCAGACCTTCTAACAGCACCACTTCCTTAGGGGATCATTTTCTTTCAAACCATCACATAAAGCAAAGGTCAGCCACTAAAGTAACATATATACAGTGTTACTTGTATATATGCGCGCACGCGCGCACATACACACACACACACACACACACACACACACACACACGTCCCACTCATCTTTTTTTCATTTGTGTTATTTGTCACTCTAATTCTCTGTTTTAATTGCTATATAAAACATGTCTATGAATATAGCACAAATTTATTTATTTATTTCCATGCATAAGGACACATACCAACTTCCTTGGAGCATGGTACTGGTCCCCTGGCTCACTGTTGTGCCCTCCATCTAGAACACACACTGAATGACTCTACTGAGAAAATAAAGGGATCATCATTAGTAGAAATTCTATAGACAGAATAAGCTTCTATGTTAACTGAATAAATAAAAATGAATAGAGAATCGAAGATTAAAGACCTGGCACAAAAAAGCAAACCAGTACTTTTTCTTTTTCTTTTTTGGTTTTTTGAAACAGAGTTTCTCTGTGTTTTGGTGCCTGTCCTGGAACTCACTCTGTGGACCAGGCTGGCCTCGAACTCACAGAGATCCACCTGGCTCTGCCTCCCAAGTGCTGGGATTAAAGGTGTGTGCTACCATTGCCCAGCCAGAAACCAGTGCATTTTATAGAAGCACAAAAGTAAGAACTTAGACGGCTAATGAAGTCTTGCATCAGAATTTCCCAAGTAGATCCTTAAGGAAATTTTTCTGAATGTTCCATTATATTCCAAAGAAAAAAAGAGTTTGAAAATATCCTTATTATGAGCTACATGTAGTGATGATTTCAGTCTCCCCGCTTCTTCTACCAGTTATAAAGTAGCTTGTCAAGTTTATTTAATAATATTCAAATTTTTTCACATTTATAGAGTAAGAAAATTGCAGGGGTAAACCTTGGAGGCATTAAGTTTTAAAATATTCATTTGGTAGATCTTATTTAAAATGTATATATTTCATAATTTGATTTTAACCCTTACCAGAATTACAGAAAGTGAATTTTCATTCTGAATGGCTCTCCCAAATGTTCATCCAAGTCTATACACACCAAGTTTCTCTGCAACAATGTGGTTGTACTAATTATAAAACAAGAAAAAGATGATTGAAAAGAAAGTACAAACCTAACATAAAGATGTTATTTGGTCACAAGCTCAGTACAAAAGAAAATGTCTAAGGCCTTTAGTCCATAGAGCCAGGATGCAGATGCCATCATCTACTTTGTACTTTTCCAATTATTTAACTAAAATGCATTTGTACTATAAAATATAACAGCCCAAGGAAGCCTGTCTGTAAGAGAATAGTAAGATTAGTGAACAATTTGGAAAAAAATAGCAGAAGAGATATGCATTAAAGAGTGAACAAAATATTAGGTGGAAACCTTGCTGCTGTCTTTACTATTTAAATATTTTCTATAGATTGAGCAAGAAAACATTAATATTTCCAGCTAGTGGGACTGTGGTGCTCAAGGTCTTCTTTTGTAAAGATTTACCAACATGAAGCAAAATGCACTATTCATCTTGCTCCACCTTCTCCTAGGATGTGGGACTTTCATCTCTAGCATCACACTTCAGGACACAAGTAGTCTAGGATTAGAGGCAGGATTAGAGTTGTTAGAGCTCTGAGTAAGAAGGCCTTGAGGGTGGATAAAGAGCACAAGGAAGATAGGTAGGCAGAGGGTAAGGCATGAGAAGAGGTCCTGGATAACTATTCCATTCTGAAGGAGACATCGTGTTTTCAGCAGTGGCTTCTGTGGTAGCTCTCCTTCAGCTTTGGATGATGGGAACTTTGAAGTTTATGTCTACTTCTCTATCATTTGAATAGAGCCTGTCTGTGACTTGTGTGAACAAATAAAACGTGAAAAAAGTGATAATGTGGCTGTCCCAACCTGAAACTTGAAGTAGTTAGTTGCCGTTGTACAGGAAATTAGAGAAAGAGCTGTGAGGAGTCTGAGGGATAAGGCCCAAGGAAAGAGAGAATGCTTGGGGAAGCACTTATGCCAGGGATAAAGCCTTCCTGTCCCACCCAAAGTCAGCACAGTCAAGTGAGTGACACATTATCATATGCAAATTAGAGCAGCTCCAATTATTCTTTTCCATATTCTTAATATGCAAAATTTGAAAAACATAAAAGATTATAATTCTTAAGAATGCTTATGCTGTGAGGTGGTTCTTTATCAGTTGACTTCTTACAGATTAGTCCCTAGGAGTACACAGAAGAGTATACAATGACTTGTAGGACACTATGGTGAATAAGTGAGTATCGGGATCACCCAATGATGGAGAAATGGATGACATCTACATGAACAGACTGGACATGAGTGGGGGTAATGAAGGGTGGGGGTCGAGGGAAAGAGAGCTTGGGGGAGTGGGAGATCCCAGCTGGATCAAGAACAGAGAGGGAGAACAAGGAATAGAAGACCATGGTAAATGAAGACAACATGAGAATAGGAAGAAGCAAAGTGCTAGAAAGGCCCACAGAAATCCACAAAGATGCCCCCACAATAGACTGCTGGCAATGGTCGAGAGACAGTCTGAATTGACCTACTCTGGTGATAGGATGGCCAAACACCCTAATTGTCATGCTAGAAACCCCATCCAATGACTGAGGGAAATGGATGCAGAGATCCATGGCTAGGTCCCGGGTGGAGCTCCTCGAGTCCAGTTGGCAAGAAAGAGAATGGTTTATAAGAGCGAGAATTGTTGAGACCAAGGTTGGATAAAGCACAGGGACAAATAGCCAAACAAATGGAAACACATGAACTATGAACCAATGGCTGAGGGCCCCCAACTGGATCAGGCCCTCTGAATAGGTGAGACAGTTGATTGGCTTGATCTGTTTGGGAGGCATCTAGGCAGTGTTTCTGGGTCCTGTGCTCATTGCATGAGTTGGCTGTTTGAAACCTGGGTCTTATGCAGGGACACTTGGCTCAGTCTGGGAGGAAGAGACTGTACCTGCCTGGACTGAGTCTACCAGGTTGATCTCAATCCTCAGGGGAGGCTTTGCCCTGGAGGAGATGGGAATAGGGGGTAGGCTGGGGGGAAGGGGAGGGGGGAGAACAAGGGAATCCGTGGCTGATATATAGCATTAAATTATATTGTAAAATAAAATAAAATTAAATTTAAAAAAAGAAAAAGAAAAAGAAAAAATAAGTGAGTATAGGACAGGCAAGGTTGGAACAAAGGATTCTGAAGTTCTTCGAAATAAATGGAATACTATAAAGACATCTTTCTACAGTCTCTGTTTACACAGAGAATTGGCTTAAGTGATTTGGTATTTTCACTCCAGGAGCTACTTGGATTTGCTTGAATACAAGTCTTAGGCAAACCAAAGAAACTTATCCATCTGTAGTCTTCTTGATGAACTACGTTATATTATTACTGTTCTATTTCTATGAAGAGACACCATGACCAAGGCAACTTATAAAAATAAACATTTAATTGGGGAGTTGATTACAGTTTCAGAGTAAGTCCAGGATCACTAAGGTAGGGAACACGGCAGGAGGCAGGCAGGCATGGCACTGGATCAGTAGCTAAGAGCTCATATCTTATCCATAAGAAGGCAGAGAGAGAGAGAGAGAGAGAGAGAGAGAGAGAGAGAGAGAGAGAGAGAGAGAGAGAGAAGGAGAAAATGAGTCATGTCTCTCACATGAGCCTTTTAAACCTCAAAGCCCACCCCCAGTGACATACTTTCTCCAACAAGGCCACATGTCCACATGTCCTAATCCTTATCCAAATAGTCCCATCAACTAGGGACCAAACATTCAAATATATGAGCCTATGTGAGCCATTCTCTTTCAAACCCCCATAGACCATAAGTAAAGTAGATTCAAAATGGAGCAAAACTGATAGCATAAGAACTTTTTCTTAATATCCAATGTTGCATTCTAAAGTATTGTGAAAGCCTATGCTACACTTGCCTATCTGTCCCCACATTATTGCCTCTACACCAGTCACGTTACTTCATTCATTTGTAATACGGCAATGTATATTCAGATTCTGAATCTCAGAAAAAGTAACAGATAAGAATTCAAAACTCATGCACTGACTCATTGTAAGTGATGAATGGCAATGAAATGATGAACCCAATAAGGAGTTACACGTCTGTTAAACATTGATAAGAAAATGAAGCATATAAAGAAGTAGAAGATAAGAAAAGAAGGGAGACCATTCTGAACTTATTCATATATTATAGTCTATCAGCAATATCAGAGAACAAGATAACACAAAGCCTGTGCGTAGAATGATTCAGATAATTTTGTAGAGAAGAAAGAATGAAGGATCTTTTAAAGTCAACATTCCTGTGAGACACTGTTATTAACATAGGACAAGAAAGGGAATGTTATGCATGCACAGGGAAAAAGAGTATGTGTCTTGAAAGAAAATGTCACTGAAGCTCCAAATAATACTAGTTGACAGCATTTGGTGTTCCTATGTTCCCTCTGAGATAAAGAGACACGAAGTCAATACGAACGTTAATTACGACTGGAGTGAACAATTTGTGGGAGGTGCTCCATCTAAATATCAGTGCCTCTTTGTTAGTAATACACAGCATCTGAGGTAAAGAGAACTATGCTCTCTTGCTATTGTAACTATGAAAGACTATTTAAATATTTTTAAAGTAAATGAAGTTCCCCCTTTCTATTCTAACACTGTCATCTTAGACATTGCAGTTTCCTTTCTCCTAAGCCAACTACTCTCACCATCCCCCCCCCCATATCAGATTGAAAAATTAACAAAAGAAACCCAGGATTAAAATTGAAATAAATGGTCTCTTGTTTCGCCTCTTCTTGCATTACATAAATATCAAGACCGATTTATTCCCAGTAGTGAGTATTCACAGTCCATTCCCTCACAATAATCCTAATCTGAATACAGTCCAAATTCATCAGAAGAATAATGGATACATACATTATGGTATATTCATATAATGGGGTACAACATAACATGAAATGAGATAGATAATTTAATCTACTTCGGGAAACACAGCAGCTTATAGATATAGTAAAAGGCAGAAAAATATAAAATAAAGAAGATGTATCTCCCTGTCTTTAGTGCATGAGATGGCTTTTTGGAACCTAGGGCCTATGCTGGGACACTTTGTTCAGTCTAGGTGAAGGGAGGAGGGGACTGGACCTGCCTCGACTGAATCTACCTGAGCTGAATCCCCAGGGGAGTCCTGGCCTTGGAGGAGGTGGGAATGGGGGGTGGATTGGGGGCAGGGCCGGGAGTGGGGTGGGAGGAGGGAGGACTGGGGAATTCGTGGCTGATCTGTAAAATTAAATTAATTATAAAATTTTGAAAAAAGGAAAAATAATGTAGATAAAAAAGATGTATCTCATATTTGTTTTGAGTAAAATCCAGACACACGTAAAGTGCTCGCGCTGTATATGTGGTTTTATTACAGAAGATTCAATAATACATCAAACTAATTACTGCTGATAGAAGGTGGAACAGTAAGTAGTAACTCCATGGGAGAGAAGGGATGGACAAGATAGGTGAAAAGTATTTACAGATCTTTGAAATAGACAACATCTTGATCTGGATAGTGCGTGGAAGGATGCAAAGCTATTCAAATAACTATTAAATTACATAATTATGAGTGGAGTGTTTTACACATTTTATGTAGATATATGTACATATGTATATGTGTACATAAAGTTAGAATACCCTGGAGGCTGAAAACAATGTATAGGCTGGCTCTGTGGCAAAAGTGTTAATTTTGGGAAACTCTGGTTTGGGCACTTTAAAAGAAAGACTGTTGTCCCCTGGAGCAGCTGAATCCTAAAATAAAAGAGGCTTCTGTAACCGACAATTGGGAGAACCATTCTGCATATATTAAGACATCACTGAGAGGAAAAACAAATAGTAGCTTCCATTATGAGCTCTAAATAAAGAGCCACAAGGGTGGAAGCTCCAAATGTGGCTTTCTCACAATCTATCTGCTTTTCACATGGATGATTCTCCGCTGCAAGTAGCAGGGATTTATTTGTGCAACAGTTGAGAGTAATTCCTTTAAGAAATTCAGGGCAGCTAATAGGGAAATGTATGTAAAAAGTAATTACCAGGGCAAAGCAGAATACAAATAAGACATAGATAAAGGCCATGAAGACAGATAATTGCTACGATTGCACTTGAAATTTGATTCGGCGTCTCAGCAGCCGGTGAAGAGAGGAGAAGCTAATCAGATTTTTAATTCTCATTGTCAGGAAAGAATACAAATATCAGTCTCCCAAGGGAAATAAGTTTATCTGAAACTGAAAGTGTGTTAAAATCCATGCTAAGTGATACCTACTTTGTTCAACAAAATGATAAATTAGAGACCATTGGTTTAAAATGAAACAGCAAATAGGCATGGATTCTTATAGTAAATTCATCAATTTGCTGGTGAATGAAGGAACTCTAAACTTCCCTAAACGTCAGCATTCCTGCCTTTAAAACAACAAAGACAACAGTAACAATCATAGCCCCACAAAAGAGGTTCTCTGTGTTGTGTGTAGAGTTGATTCAACCCTCACTAGAACCTCATTTATTGGACCTAATCCCCATTTTATGGATGATTGAATTAGGAATCAGACAGGCTTTTCGGCCTAACCTCTGTAGTAAAAGAATTATAATAATTATTTTCCACCTCTTGTTATCAATTGAAAAGATAGATTTTTAAAATAAGAAAGGTAAGAGTAAGAAAACAAAAGTTGCTGAAGCCCAGGAAAATACATTTAGAGCACTTTTGATAAGAATAAACCACAATAAGTAGAAAATTAATGAAATATGAGTGTTCTTAATGTCACAAATCAGCAGGAAGTTGATCTTGCTGGAGGTATAAAGTGGAGACATTGATGGAGCAGAGGCCTTGGAAAGAAACCCTAATGGAAATGAGTGTTATCGTCAGGTCAAAAACAAGAGTTTGTGGTCTAAAACATCTTTCATATTTGTAAGGTGATGGCAATAATTTTTTATAAACAGAAAATTTTTTATAAAAAGGGAAATTGGCTCATTAAAAACCCAATTCACTAAGCAACCAGGAGGAGATGAGGTCCAGTGTACAGATGGGGAGGTTGTTCTTCAGCAAGAGTAGACATGCTGTTTATGGAATGGCTACAGTAACAAAGTGTGATGAAGTAATGTGTAATTAGCTATTCCTTAACTGCCTTTTCTTTTTCCATCATTTTTTCGTTTAAATATTTTTATTTGTTTTACATACCAACCACAGTTCCCCCTCTCTCCTGTCCTCCTGATCTTCCCCCTTTCCAATGCCCAGAAAGGATAAGGTCTCAACAAAGTCTCGCATATCAAGTTGAGGAAGAACCAAGTCCCTCCCTGTTGTTAAGGCTGAGCAAGACATCCCACCATAACGAATGGGCTCCAAAAAGCCACCTCATGTGCTGGGGATAGATCCTGGTCCCATTGCCAGGGGCCCCACAAACTGACCAAGCCACACAACTGTATGCAGAGTGCCTCCTTCAGTCTCATGAAGGATCTCCAGCTGTCAGTTCAGAGTCCATGAGGTCCCACGAGCTTAGGTCAGCTGTCTCTGTGGAATTCCCCTTCATGATCTTGATCCCCTTTGCTCATGTAATCCCTCCTCCCTCTCTTCTTCTGGACTCTTGGAGCTTGGCCAAGTGCTTAGCTGTGAATCTTCTCCATCCTTTCTTATGTGTTTGCAAGTGAAGATCTTTCTAAAGTCAGACTCTATCCACTTTGCTCAACTAGGTTTGACCAATTGTGTGAATTCTTTTTGATAATGGTTGGTGTAGGAGTGGACATATGACACCAATGCTTATATATGGAAGAAGGTTTGATTTTGAAGAGGTTTGTTTTCTTCCTTGATTAAAAGAGACTCATGAAAACCTGCTTCTGTGTATGTTTTAAAGCATTAGCATGTGCTGGAGCTGTGGTAGTTATCCTTTTTTTAAAAAACTTTCTTTTTTTCAATCTTTGAGTCTTTCACATCACGCATCTCAATCTCATTCATTTCCTATTCCTGCCCAAATGCCCTCTGCCCCCAATAAAATTTGAGAGAAAAAAGAAAAAGGAAGAGAAAAAAAGAGGGGGATCTTTTCATGGAAGCTATAGGGTAACATAGTGAGTCACTCAGTGAACCCTCTTGTCTATATATCTTTACTTGCAAGTGTTCACTGAAGAGAGCCCTTGGTCTAGTTTGAGACATCTGGTTTCTGCCACACTATCGATGCTGGACCCTCACTGGGACTCCTCTTGGATATCCTGCGGTTCTCCTGTGTCATGGAGACCCTGAAGCTTTGGATTTTCAGGACTGATCTCTTCATGTACTCTAGCAGATCACAGATGGGGTAGCTATTGAGGCAGGCCAACACCCTGTTTCTGGGCCTGGGCAGTTGCAGGTTGGTCAGCCACCCAGCTCTCTCTTGTCCTCACCACCAGGACAAGCTCTCCTGCATTGTCTAGGTAAGTTCACCTCTTGCAGCAATGAGCAAAGGCACACAAGGGGGGCGGGGATGATGACTCATGTCCTTAGTGTGAGATCTCTCAAACCTACACCTTCAGGGCTAGCTCTACTGTGTTACCTAGGTGTGGCATAGAGGCCACTCTCCAGAGTGCTACAGTAGATAAAGGCAGGTCTAGATCTCCTAGTCTTATATAACCTAAGGACCAGCTCTACTAAATGCCTGGCAGGGGGCACGGGTGGAGGGATCTTAAGGCCAAGAGAATTGTACAAAAGACACTCATAGAACCATATAGTTAATGGATGCCAAAACACATATTTCTCATTTTCTTTGATATAATATTAAAAACCTTGTTTCAGGCTGGGCGGTGGTGGCGCATGCCTTTAATCCCAGCACTCAGGAGGCAGAGGCAGGCCGATCTCTGTGAGTTCGAGGCCAGCCTGGTCTACAGAGCAAGATCCAGCAGAGGCGCAAAGCTACACAGAGTAAACCCCGTCTCAGAAAAAAACAAAAACAACAACAACAACAACAAAAACCCTTGATTCAGACCCAATTTTAGTAGTGTACCTGCTTTTTGATGCCAAAATGGATCTAACAGGTTCAAAAAGCAGGTACGTACAAATGGAAGTGAGAGATTTAATAATCAAAAAGACAAGTACATTCATCATGATGGCTTAACAAAGAAGTAAGCATAGATTTCACTGTCAGAAAGAGAATGAGAGACTTTCAGCTGCTTGAGAGAGAAAGGCCGTGGAAGAGCCATCATGACGAGTGGGCATGTAAGTTCAATAGATACATACAAGCTCAGAGCTCAGCACTCCCAAGAACTCACTGGTGGCTATAAATCTAAGGTGAAGCACTGTCAGCATGTCGTGCTTTCTCTGCAGGTATGCTCAGATATCTAAGTGCTTTCAGTGAGTAGAATGAGGTGCTTAATCAAGGCTGGCATTTTGCCAGTCACGTTTTTAAATCACTAGAACGAGGTAAGGAAGTTGAGGGCTTCTGTGTGGGAGTGGCTAAAGTGATTAATCATAGAGGCTAACGTGGGTAAAGAAAAATTGAGATAAAGATCTGGCAGATGGCAGTGAAGACTAGATTGGGTCAAAGGACTGGATGCTTCATCAGAAGCAAAAGAATTGTCAAGGAGAAACACAGATTGGAAAGAGAACATGGTGTCGTGAGAGCAGCATCCTTAGCTATGAAATTTGGAGGAGGTTAAGTATTGGACACATCAATAAAATAGAAACTGAAGTCATATAGATTGGGCTAAGCATGAAGTCAGTAAGAAAATGAGATGTGAAGAACATTGGAGACTATATGTGACTTTATGACTTATTGTATAATTACATAGCCAGTGAGCTGAGATGCAAACTGTCCTTCCACTAGGCTTGGCATTTTACAACTAGTAATGAGGAAAAAAAAGGAGACAGTGTTATCCCTTCCAGATCTGATGGTGTGGGTGATGGGAGTTGTACTTCAGCAAAACAAAACACAACAGATATATCATTCATATCAATGGGCACTGGGTATATGTATCTGCTTCTACCATTGTATGTGTATCTGTCTGCTATCTAGTTAGTGGTTATATAAAAGAATATAAAAATACATGTGAGAGTATACATGAATGTGACTCACATAATCACTTATTAATAGGAGGAGAGTGTTCAAAAAGAGAAAAGACATGTTTTAGTTTTTTTTTTTAAGTAAATTTATTTTACAACATCATTCAGTTCAACATAATAGCCACAGATTCCCCTGTTCTCCCACTCTCGCCCCCCCTCCCCCTCCCCCACCCCACCCCCCATTCCCACCTCCTCCAGATCAAGGTCTCCCCCGAGGACCAGGATCGACCTGGTAGTCTCAGTCCAGCCAGGTCCAGTCCCCCCTCCCAGACCGAGCCAAGTGTCCCTGCATAGGTCCCAGGATTCAAACAGCCAACTCATGCAACAAGCCCAGGACCCGGCACCAACACACGGCTGCCTCCCAAACAGATCAAGCCAAATGACTGTCTCACCCGTTCAGGGTGCCTGATCCAGTTGGGGGCCCCTCAACCTTTGGTTCATAGATCCTGTGCTTCCATTCATTTGGTTATTTGTCCCTGTGCTTTATCCAACCCTGGCTTCAACAATTCTCGCTCATATAAACCCTCTTCTTTCTCACTAATTAGACTCCCAGTGCTCCACCAGGGGCCCAGCCGTGGATGTCTGCATCCAGATTCCTCAGACCTTCCTTGGATGGGGTTTATGGCACAACTAACAGGGTGTCTGGCCATCCCATCACCGGAGTAGGTCAGCATGTTTTAGTTTTATAATATTATTATATACATTAAGCATACTTAATAATAATAAAAATTTTTGTAACCCCCAATTGCATCAAGAACATTGCCAATTTTCTATAATTTCTGTCTTCATCACTATGCTATCCTCAGAAAGTAAGGACACTTTTAATTTCTATGGCAATCTTTTCCCTGTATTCTTCATAGTTGTATCACCAGCTTGCTTCTCTCCAGTCTCCAGACACTGTGGCTTTGCAGATTTGATCACCATTTAAGTATGTTTTTTGTTTTACTGTTAATTTAAAGTTAATTTTGATCTACAGACTTCCCATTTATGATTTTGCCTTTAAAATTTATTCATCAAGGAACCTTAATCATTTGACCTGCAACATTTCTCAGAGACTGGATTCTTCTGAATTCACACTCAGAATTTGAACATTCTCTTGGTGAATCTCAGCAAATTGACAGGCAAATGTAGAGGCTTAAGAGGACCTGTGTTGAGTCCCATTGAAAAGAGTACAAGTGTATTGATTTCTTTCCCATAGAGGCACATATGTGGTTGCTTCTCTTTCAGTGAAGTTGACAGCTGTTGATACTCAATATCAAGATTTATAAACACATTGAGGATTGAAAATTAATGATGTTTTATCTCTTAAGTTTATATTAAATATTATTTTAAGGAGGAATTATTTTGCCTACTCTTTAATTACTCCATGGTACAAAATTTAAAACTCATTTAATAACCCTTATTTATCTGTATGAAATATATTAGTAGGATTAAGGTAACGTTATATAGTATTCAAAGCAAAGCACAAATTGTCTGATCTTTGACCAGTAGGACCTTCATTAGACAGTCTTGTTTTGGCAAAATTAAGTATTTATGCATGTCTGCTTGTTTATGCATCTGTGGCATGGTGATAGTGGTGGTGGTGGTGGTGTGTGCACACACAGACGTGTGGGGAGGCCAGAAGTTACCTTCAGCTACTAGCTACCTTATTTGGGAGAGACAGGGTTTCTCACTGACATGGGCACATTGATTATGCTAGGTTGGCTGGCCAGAAATACCTAGGGTGCTGTCTGTGTCTGTCTCTCTAGTGCTGGGATTACAAGTACACATCACCGTGCCTGGTCTTTTTACATGGCTTCTGGGGAATGGACTCAGGTCCTTGTGTTTGCACAGCAAACACATACTGACTGACCTATGTCCCTGCCCCCAAAACTAAAATAATTTCAACAATGACTCTAATTATCTTTGCTAGCTCCATGGCCAGTTGGTATAACATGGTGTTGCACACTTAGCTGGGCCATACCTTTTTCCAAGTAGTTGTAATATTTTGTTCAGAAATAGAATTTCAAGATTACTTGTTGGTATTAGAATATAGAGAGACTCACTGTAATAGTTTTATTCCTTGTTTCAGGGCGAACTAAATTTTACATTCACACGATGTATGTATATTGTATTGTTTTTGCAATGACAGATACATTGTGCAATGTGGTGTTTCAAGCCACATGGTATCAGAAACCCTTCTCATTGCTGTGACAGAATAGCTGGCAAAATAGACTACAGGAAAGTTTTGTTTTTGCTTAAAGTTTGAGCTTGCATTCCACCATAGTGGGGGAATCATGACTGCAGAGTCACAAGGCATCTAGTTCTACAGCCAAGAAAGAGAGAGACCAGCGATGACACCTAGCTCACTTTCTCCTTTTTATTCAGTCCAGACCGCCAGTCTATGGAATGTTGCCATCTGTAACCAGAACTAGTCCCCCGCTTCAGTTACCACAATCTAAACACTCCCTCACAGACATGCCCAGAGGTCTGTCTCCTAGGTGATTCTAACTCCCATCAAGTTGACCATCAGGGTTAACTAGTAGCACATGTACACACTGTGGAATTATTAAGAAAAACTAACAAACAGGTGAATTTTCCTCAAACAGTTACCACTTTGGGATGGGGGTGATTGCTCATTATGTATCACTTTTGAGTTAAATCTTGTCATTTGTACATGGATAAACATGGGGGATATCATATTGAGAGAAATGAGAGTCAAAAACAATTACCCATGTTTTCACTCATAATGTGAGATTTTAAAAGTTGTTCTCAGAAGCAGTAGAGAATAGAATTATCATCAGGACTGGCAACTGGGAGAAATACATACATTGGAAAAAAGTGGTAAAAGAATTTGCACTTACAGGTGCACAGGGGACTCTGTTCAAGAAGGCGTTTACCCAGCATGGTAATGAGTACTAATGGTAAATAGGCATATTATATCTTTTTACTTTGCTTCACTGCTCATTAAAAATGCTGCTTTTAAAAAGCACTTTCAAAGTTTAGGGTACCCCTGAGTCCAGCAAGTCTGTAGGCAACATGTTTCTGATAGCACATGCTTGTTTTGTGTTCTTCTGCCATTTGATAATTCTAAGGGAATTTCCAGATCTTTCATTATTATGTATCTTTGTTACAGTGGACTGAAGTAGCAATATTTGATGTTACCAGTTGTTAATTGTTTTGGCGCTCCCAAAACCATGACATATAAAATAGCAAACTCCATACATAAATGCATGTATTTTGTACCACAACCCATCTATTCCCTCTTGAACCTCTTTATTCCCCTAGATACAGTAATAATGAAACTAGGCTAGTTAATAAGCCTACTATGGCCTCTGCCTGAGAAAGTGAGACAAAGATGCCCATGTCTTTCACTTTAAGTCAAAAGCTTGAAATGATTGATTGAGAAAGGTATACGAGAAACCAATGGCCTAACTGAAGGCCAAAAGCTAGGCTTCTGTGCTACAGAGTTAGCCAAGTTGTCCATACAGAGCTATTCCACTGAACACACAAACGAGAAGTAAAACAGCTTTATTGCTCACAGGAGAGGTCTAGATGGAAGATCAAATCAGCCCCAATATTTCTGTAAGGCAAAGCCTAGTCCAGAGCAATGCCCTCACTCTACTTCAATCTATGAAGCCTGAGAGTGAAATGAAGAAGTTGCTGGAGGCAACTGTGAAGCCAGAATGGTTGGTTCCTCAGATGTATAGAGAAAAATCCTCCCTATGATACATGTGCTAATCAACAAGTGCTTATGTTGAAACTGCAGCAAGTTGACTGGGAAATTTAATTAAGAGCATTGGCGAAAGAGCCTACAAAAATCAATGATTCTCACTGTGAAGGAAAATTCTATATTGAAAAGAGGTTATATGATTAACTTTCATAACTTGAGAAAAAATTCAAACTTCCAAGAGACAGGTTGACTCTGTTATGTTCTAATGTGCTAATGTGGTTGGTAACTGCCCAGACTATGCTCTGTAATTGTATCCACAGTGTAGATGACAACTTGTCTACTCATAGCATGCCTTACCGAGACTTACCAGCCAGAAAACAGAAAACCAAAGCCCAAACCAAAAAAACAGTCTTTCAAAATATAACTGTACACTGGCAGTGTCTGTATATCCAAGAGCTCTGATAGAAATATACACTGAGATTAACACAACTTCCATTCTGCAGCAGATGGATAAGTGAGTAATGTCAATTTCCAAGTCTTATTTTTAAGTAATATATTTCCCAAGGCTATAACTGCCATAGACAGTGATTCTTCTGTTAGATTTGGTCAAGGTCAATTGAAAACTTTCAGCAAAGGAAATCGCCATGGTAGATGCTATCAAGAAAACTCATGATTCATTCAGGAGCTGAGGGGTTTGGGAGAGGCTGGTTCCAAGTCTCGTGGATGACTGTGAGGAGTTTAAAATTTCAGTGGAGGAAGCCATGGGTGTATTAGACATATAAGGGGAATTACAATAGAAACAGAACCTGAAAATATGTTGGAATTCTTAAGATATTTTGGTGAAAAGATAACAAATGAGAATGTGCTTCTGGTATGTGATCATAGAAACCAATTTCTTTCACATTTATTTTCCTTTATGAACATGCCTGTGTGTTTGTGTGTGAGTGGTAACATGTGTACTGAGTCTGCACAGGCTTAGGGCACTCCACAATCTCTCTCTAGTTCTCATTTGGAATTTTTTGTGCAAGTCAATATGCAATTAGCATCCATCATCAATTCTTATATCAATGTCTCCCTAGTCATTATCCATCTAATCCTTCCATTTTAATAGATTTTTTTAAAAAGAGACATGAATAAAATTCACTGAGATTTTAGATTTCAATAGTAGTTTATTGAATGCCTTTATGTGGGAAAGTCAGTTTTTCTAGGAAACTTTCACTTCACATGTTCATTTTCTCATGGCTTCAGTATTTTAATAGACAACTCACTTTTTTTTTGGTTTACATCATTGGTACAAATTTTCTTAAATGCACCTGCTATCTTCCAGTACTTATTCTGTATATGTGCTTAATTTTATTTTCCTTCAGAGATTTTCCATTGTGCACAGGTTGGCTTTTCTTTGTTCTTTTCTTTTTTAGTTGATATTGTATTGTTTTATTTCTTCTTTAATTTTTATATTTTAATCTTGTTTTATAATTTGTGCCTTCATTATCACTCATACTTTGCATAATGTATATTATATAATTACCTATTATGTTGCATTTTATTATTTTTTTATAAATTTCATTTCATTTTTTTCAACTTGTAAATAGTAATTTTAATCTGTTTCACCCTTAACTTATGTCCTAGTCTTTTTCTACTTTTATCAAAGCTTTTCCTATATTTTTGCAACATTTTAGATTGCCTCATATCTCACTTAGAAACAAAATATGAATTTTGCACATTTTTTATGAGCATTTATTTCTGGTATGCTTTCATTTTCTGCAGATACCATTTTGCTTCTTACTTACAAATAAAGCTTTTGGAATTTAAAATCATTTTTATTTTCATGGTAAATTTATTTTTCTCACTTTTATATGAAAATATTTTATTAGTCCTTTTAAACCTGACCTTGATCTCCCATTTATCTATCTATCTATCTATCTATCTATCTATCTATCTATCTATCTATCTATCAATCTACATACCTATGTATTTATTTATTAGACAAAGTCTCACCATGTAATACTGCACTTGGAACTTACTATATAGACGAGGTTGACCTTGAAGTCACAGATCTCTGCCTTTCTTTTCAAGTTCTGGGATCATTAATGCTCGTTCATTGGTTTAAGAATATCTATAAAAGCTCTAGACAAACACGAATGTGTTTGCTCCAAAGGTTGTATGACTAGAGACCAAAAATAGAGGAGTTAGTTAATTATACTAGTCTTCCAGAATACCACTGGGTCACTTAAATAAAAGACTATTAAAAAAATTATAGCTCCAAAGACTAGAAGTCTAATATCAAGCCACTAGCAAGATAGGCTCCTTCTGTCACCACTTGCCTTGGCTTGCCCCTTGCACCTTCATGCTGAGTGTTCACAGTGCTTCATGTTGGTGATGTGTCAAGGAGAGATCTCTTTCTCTTTGAAGGCAGCCCATCCTATTAGCTTATGACTCAGTCCTTATTATTCCCTTAACTTAATCATAGCTTGAATGACCTATCTCCAAATGCAATCTCCTTGATGGTTAAGACTTTCATAGGAATTTTGTGGACACAATCCAGCCCCTAACATTAATATGACTAAGTAAAATACTCACTGCACGTCATGCAACAAAAGCATCCACCGAGATGGGGTGCATGGGATGGAAGAGACACTGCTCAGTCTGTCAAGCTTGTAGAATGGGGTCCTGAGGACTCTGGCTTTAGAAATTGGAAGCTCCAGAATATCATTGATCAGAGTCCCATTTGCTTGCAGTGAATATGAAATCTAATTTTTGCTGTTATTGAGGTCATTGAGTAGGGACAATCCCATCTTCAGACAGTGGCAGGAGCAGGGTTTTCTCTAAAAACATACAAGGTTATGACCAGTGCTGTTCCTAATGCATTTCCTCTCCCTCCATCATCTCTACATGCTTTCTTTCTTTCTTTTTTTTTTTTCTGAGTGCAGATGCTAATCAGGAGCCCAAGCTTTCATTCTGACTGGATTCCATATAGTAGCTTTAGAGATATATTGAGGTTTTAGTTTCTATAATGCTGGGACTAAATGAAAGAGGCTTCCTTAGGAATACAAATTTCTCAAAATTGATTGAACAAAAATGAAAGACTGTCAAAGCGGTTTCTCCTCTGCAGGGTGAATACTGCAAGCAATAAAAATAGCGCAGGATGTATTATTCTCAGGAATGTTTCACGAAATTGGCATCCATATCCACTGGTGTTTTAAGAATTGTCAACCTGAAATGTGGTTGTAAGAATTAGATGGACTCATAAACACAGCAGAGTGAGCAATGCCTGGATATTAGTTTTTCTACTATAAAGTTTGCCACAAAATGATAACGGAGAAAATTGAGCAGAATGACATCATTTGTCTCCTATGACTAATACTAGAGTGACTAACTGTAGAACAAACCAAATAAAACATTCTAAAATAAGAGGTTCTTGTCATTTTCATTAAAATGTGTGTTTTAGTAAATTCAGAGAAAGATCAGCAGAGAAACTTGGTTTTATCCTCAGTTGTATTATAACTTTTGATTACAGCTTGATTTCCTGAATAAAATCCATGGCAATAGTAGACTTATTCCATTTATAGATGATAAAATTTTTAGAAAGCCTTGCAGACAGAGATTCTAATAACTATTCATTATTTCTAAAAAAAGTATTAAGGGTATGTGACATTTTCAAATTATGGAAATTGTTATCAAAATTACTTTTATACAGTGAATGGTATGCCACACAAAGTTCTCATATACACGAATATAAAGGCTGACTACTGGCCAGTTAACTGGCTGGGCATGAACATTCTGTTCAACAAGGATGATAAAAAGACTAGTGTGCTTGGGGATATTCATGAGAAACTCAGAGAGTTGGCAATATGTATTAGCAGACAAACAAAGACATAAAGAACAAAAAAAAAAACAAAACAGAAGACATAAATCAACAAAAGCCATACAGAAATAGGGAAGAAAAGTCAGATAAAAGCACACACATACACACGCATGAGACTGTGAGCACCTTCAATAGAAGAGAATTTATTCAACAGTAAAAATAGTATCTGATGATCAAATTAATCAGCCTGTAACATGAATCTTAAATGATCTTATTAATAAAAACAAACTTGGAGCCAGGTATTGGGTTAAAGCTGGAAGATCAGGGAAGCAGAGCTAGTCACAGCCACCTCACCTCGCCATTTCCTCAGCTGATCCTGTTTCCTGTGCCCTCATATCTGAATTGATCTCAGCTGAACTGTTTCTCGAAAGCCTAAAGCTTAACCAGTTCTACTTCCTCATCCTCACGCCTTAAATACCTTTCTGCTTCTGCCATCACTTCCTGGGATTAAAGGTGTGAGTCACCATGCCTGGTTGTTTCTAGTGTGGCCTTGAACTCACAGAGATCCATATGGATCTCTGCCTCCCAAGTGATAGGATTAAAGGCGTGTGTGTCACCATTTTCTGGCTTCTATATCTAGTGGCTGTTCTGTTCTCTGACCCCAGATAAGTTTATCAGGGTGCACAATATTTTGGGGAACACAATATCACTACATCATGCTTGGTAAGTTCATGCTGTAGTAACAAACTTATTTTTTGTTGTTGTTTCATTATGCAACCCAGGTTGGATTTACACTTGAGTTCTTCCTCTGTCTTTTGAGTACTGAGAATATAGTCATGTGTCACTAGAAGCAAGTTTCAAACTCAAAATTCTAATCTACCCACCAAACAAATATTAATTTGGGCAGTGTCACACAGGTCCATGCTATCCAGGAGAGTAAAGAAGCAGTCAGGTTCAGTGCCTGCCTGGGCTGCAAATGAGTTCAAGGCCAGCATGGGCAATATAGTAAGGTTCTCTCTCTCTCTCTCTCTCTCTCTCTCTCTCTCTCTCTCTCTCTCTCTCTCTCTCTCTCTCTCTCCTCTCTCTCTCTCCCTCCCTCCCTCTCTCCCCCCCCCTCTCACACACACACAAAGCACAAAGAAGGCTGAGACATACCCTAGTGGTAGAACTTTGGCCTAATCTAGTCATTTGTGAGACCCTAGGTTCAGTGTCCACTAATATACACCATGTGCGCATGCACGCGTGTCTATGTGTGTACGTGTGTGTGTGTGTGTGTGTGTGTGTGTGTGTGTATCGTGTGTGTGTGTGTGTGTGTGTGTGTGTGTGTGTGTATCAGCTCCAACTCATATTACATACAATATGACTCAGTAGTTCCCTTGTTCTCTTCCAGTGTTCAGGCTGAAATAAAACCTCAATCAGCACATGACTTCCACAACTGAGGGCTGAGAGAGCCACATTTAAAGATGTTTTGAGAAAAATCATTTGTCACCTTTTGTGTATATATGATCCAAATTGGACAAAATAAAGTCATATGATTGAGCTGATGTAAAGAATGGAAATATTATTTCATAAGAATGGATCACAAATAACTTGAAACAATATGATTGACCAGTACTAGCATAATCGCAGAGCCGTAGAGAAGGAAGCAATTATTCTTACTGGTAGTGCCTACGATTTAAAGGACTCCCCAGTCTCAAGACTTGGCATGGTGATCGCTATGACTCTTGAGCGGCTGTCTAATCCCTTTGCATTACTCCCAGTTGGATGAAACACAGTCATTGTATGGGTATTGAAAGTTGAAAAGGACTTTTGACAATTCTAGTAGCATTTCTGGCTGAAGAGGCTGGAGGAGGTGGGCAGAGTCTGCAGATAAATATTTAAGCACTAAATCCCAAGAATTCTCATCTATCTGACTACAGGTTACAATTTTTATAAGCAAAATTGACATTTTTCACCTAGAAAAGACACATTTAATTTAAAAAACAGATTATGATTTTAGTAGAAAATATCCACAAATCACTCAGCTATATTAATATTTGTTTGTTCCTGTGGGGCATAGAACTCATGCTTTGTCAATCTGGTTACCTTTTAATTTACCCAGTCAATGCAGTTCAATGAGCAGAAAATCTACATCCTGTAATAATCACAATCTTTCCATACTTTTGGAACTAGTAAAACCTTTACTTTGTGTTCAGATAATAGGAAAATGATCATTTGGCATTGACCAGATCCATGTATATCTGTTACTGGACTGGACATTGTTAATATATATAATAGAGTTTTTATCTGAATCTGTCAAATGTTAATGGACTAGACATCATTAATGTAATTTTGGGCTGTATATATTGTATATACTTACTGGATAGTTTTTCTTGTATTAGTTATAAGCTTTCTTTAATTTTAGACAAAAAGAGAGGAAATGTGGTGGTATTGTGTTCCCCAAAATATTGTGTACCTTAATAAACTTATCTGGGGTCAGAGAACAGAAAAGCCACTAGTTAGGCAGTGATAGCGCACGCCTTTAATCCTAGCACTCCAGAGGCAGAAATCCATCTGGGATCTCTGTGAGTTCAAGGCCACATTGGAAACAGCCAGGCATGGTGACTCACGCCTTTAATCCCAGGAAGCAAGCCTTTAGTCCTAGGAAGTGATGGTAGAAAGCAGAAAGGTATATAAGGCATGAGGACCAGAAACTAGAAGCATTGGGCTGGTTAAGCATTTGGCTGGTTAAGCATGTGGCTGGTTAAGTATTTGGCTGGTTAAGCTTTCAGGCTTTGAAGCAGCACAGTTCAGCTGGGACCCATTCCAGATGAGGACTCAGAAGTTTCCAGTCTGAGGAGACAAGACCAGCTGAGGATCCGGCAAGGTGAGATAGCTATGGCTTGTTCTGTCTCTCTGACCTTCTAGTATTCACCCCAATAACCGGTCTTTAGTTTGATTTTATTAATAAGAACTTTTAAGATTCCTGCTACATATATCAGTGGTTTTTAACCTTCCTAATGCTACAGTCCTTTAATACGGTTCCTCGTGTTGTGGTGACCCCCAACTATACAATTATTTTGTTGTTATTTCATAACTGTAATTTTGCTACTGTTATGAATCAGAATGTAAATATCTGATATGCAGGATACTTGACATGTGACCCCCAAGGGGGTTGATTGAACCATAGACTGAGAATCACTGATGTATATGGTTCTGTATGAGTATTTACCACATCTTGAAATTATTAGCATTAATATTACTCAATTCGGTGCTGATGTGAACATAGAATAAGCAGTTCAACTGCTTCAAAGTTAAAGGTAATAAAATCTAAATGACTATTAATTAAGTGTACCATGGAAAGATACCAAATGCTATGATAAAATTTGAGAATCTAATTCAAAAATTAATGAGTGTTATAACTTCTTAGATAAAAGAATCTCTCTGTAATACTCTAAAGAATGTTTTCCCTTGACGTTGGCTCTGCAGAGGAGTCTCCCTTTAACGTGTCTCTGTCTATTAGGAATGAAGAGCTAACTGGCTGCAAATGTAGATCTTGTCAAATCTACCAAGATACTTTTATTCTGTACCACTTAAAATTCATAGTTTGTAAAGACTTTATAATCCAATTCTCTGTTATTGCATCAACATCAGTAAACACAACATCCATTTCAGGACACAAGTCCATGTAAACATGTAAAATTAAACAGCGATAAACAGAATAACTCAGAAAACACATATTCACCAATCTCTTCCTTTTTTATCTCTAACTGTTCTATGAGTGTGTTAGACCTATTACCATAAAAGAGTAACTTTTGTTTAATCATTTCATTGAAACAGAATAATTTTTCTGAATGAATGCGAAACTGTTCCCTCATCACACATTCTCCATTCATCCAGCGAAGAGAAAAAGGCAATGGAAGAAAATGCACAGCGAATCCTGAAATATAATTGCAAGACAGGCTATACATTAGCACAGAACAAATTCTGTGTTGATTTAAATCAAACTGGAATAACGGAGAACAGGGCCTCTAACATTTTCAGTGTGCAAACAAATATTCCGTAGCTTTGTTAAAATATGCAGGTTCTGACTCAAGGGAAATTCTTAATTTCTAACAGCTACTAAGTAATGGTGATGTTGGACCCACGAATAGTCGGCGCTCAAGCCAGTAAGATGTACGTCAGAAGAACAGCACGGTGGACTATACAAACTATTCTAGATTACCATTGGGCCAAAGAGCATTCTACTTGTAGACGACTTGCTGGGCATATATCATTGTGCACCAGCCGCCCCTGCAGGGGGCACGAGTCTCAGTAAGGTCAAATGGCAGGCCTGTTTGTACTGCCTGCCTTTATGTTAATTTTGTCTTGATTTCACCTCAAAGCTTCTTCTCTGAAGGCCTGACTGCATCCCACAGGAGTACTTGTCTCTGATCGCAGGAGGAGGTTTCTAATTCTTTCATAAGGCACTTCCAGGGACCAAAAGGATTGTGGCAGATGAGTTCTTTGGGGGAATCACATTTAGCCTCTGATCTCTACTCACGCTGCCTACAGATGAAACAGGAAGCACAGTCACAGAAAAGTCCTACAGGGATCCCTAAGATTAAACAGGTGGACCAAAGGTGAATAATTTTTAGGATGGTTGATCTGTGACCCATTTAAGGTGAGTAAGATTTTTTTCAGTTCACAGAGTGGTGAAAAGGGGGTCTGTGGTCAGATTATACACAACCCAGCACTTAAGACCACAAACATCACCAAGACATCCCTTCTAACCATTTACAGAAACAAGCATACATCTCTCTAACAGTGATTTAGAGCCTGAAGGTGATGCTTCTGAACATTTTTCTCCTCTCTCAGGCTAGATATTAGATGCTTTTATTATTTTTAAAAAAAGTGCTTATGTCCATAGTACATCTGAGAAACTCTCCATTAGGCTGTCTGTTATTTGCTTCTCCTCTGTCTGCTGAGAAAGTAAGCATTAATTGTGGCCTGAGTGCTAGCTTTCATGTTAATGCTCATCAAATGCATTTTTAAGTCGTCCTTTGATAATGCAAATCACATAAATGCGAAGATTAAATCATCCCTTTCCATTTGTCAAAAATGTAAGTAAAATGAATTTGATGATGGAAATAAGTCTTTCAATGCACTGTATCAAAGTATAGAGAATGAATTTTCCTTCTTTAATGTTTACATTTATTTGCTAAAATTATAAAAATGTGGTTTTAAATCCATAATGGAAGTGATAAATAATTTCAAATATGCAAGGAAAGAAAGCTTTGTTATTAATTTTGTTTTTTAATTATGACACTAATGAAAATATTTTGAAACAACTTCACATTTTCCTTCATGAGATGCTGCTCAAACACCCATGAATCCACATCTTACTACATTAGAAACAGATGATTTTGGCAAACAACAACAAAACAAAAGAAATGTATGTTATAGTAGTATCCTCCATGCTTGTCTGGAGTCAAGCACTGAATTTCAAACAGTTAATACTACCACAGCTATTTTCTGTGCTTTGCAATGTATTAAATTTATGATCTAACTTTTGTTATGCTTAACTATAATTCATAAAAGATCCTTTACCATGGTAATTGATAAATTAGAGCTTAAATTAGTTACTCTGGCATGAACAATTCCATCAGGACACCAGTAAGCCTCAAACCCTGGTATAAATGGTTGAGGAGCCTATTTAACATGTCGAAGTAGACTCTGGCCTCCAGGTTCTTCTAGCATCCTTCAGTCCCTGACTGTTACAGGGTCCTCCTGGTCAGCATACCCTAACCCCTATCCAGGATCTGGGCTGCTCTTCTCTATATAATCCAGACATTTTGGTCACCTAGATATTTTCATCTACTCTTTATCCTCCTTCCCCTTCTGGTCAGCAGCTGCTCCCCATTCCCCTCTTCACATGGCTCAGGGTCATATCCACTCTGAACTCTCCCAGATATCCCTACTTCTGGTTATGATCTCCCTTTTATCGACAATAAACTTTCTCTTCCACCATACCTGGAAGTAGTCATGTTCCTTTTTTCTTCAGGTCTGCTTTTCATTCAGTCACCAGATTCCCTGTGGAATACCAACATTGAAGTTTACTGAGTTATGACACATAAAAAAGATTTCACTAAATAATGCATCATACAGGATCCCAGCTTAGGTAACCTTTTAATATATATATATATATATATATATATATATATATATATATATATATAGCATAAATGCATGCTGGGAAAAATGTTTTCCACTCTATGTCTCATCTCTCCTCTGTGCCCACAGAAATTGGCCCCACATTCCAACAGTCTATAGTATCCCAGAGGCCTGGGGATGGCAGTGAGTCAAGTGGATAGTAACATTTCATGTATATAAAATCAGTCACCTGCTCAGAGATACCTTCACAGCTGCACTGACAAGGAGTCAATGAGGAAGGAGCATAAATGAAAGTTTGAACTCTTGTCTGGCATAAGAACATTCCTTAGCAATCTGATTATAGGACAAGGCCAGTTCAGGCACCCTCTCCACTATTGCTAGGAGTCTTAGGTTGGTCATCCTTGTGGATTTCTGGGAGTTTCCCTGGCACCAGGGGTTGCTGGAGAGCTTCTCTCCAGGTCCCACCAAGCCCTGCAGTCCCATAACCCATGTATAAAATAATCACTCAGATGCTTATATTACTTATAAACTGTATGGCTGTGGCAGGCTTTTTGCTAACTATTCTTATATCTTAAATTAACCCATTTCTATACATCTATACCTTGTCACGTGGCTCATGGCTTACCAGCATCTTTACATGCTGCTTGTCCTGGCGGTGGCTGGCAGTGTCTCCCCCTCCTTCTTCCTGTTCCCTCAATTCTCCTCTCTCCTTGTCCCACCTATACTTCCTTGCCAATCAGTGTTTTATTTATATAGAGCAATATCCACAGCACTTCCCTTTTTCTTCTTTTTTTAAAAAGGAAGGTTTTAGTTTTAACATAGTAAAATTAAATATAACAAAACAATTATCGAGCAAGAATTACAGTTACAATATTAGAGAAGATATCCTATCTATCTTATATTTGTGAGTTTAAGGTTTTATATCTAACTTATCTTTTACTATAACTGAGGAAATTACAACTATCTAGTCTTCAACCACATCAAAGACCTCAGAAGGATATAATATTACCTGAGAAATGGGAGAAGGATGTAAGCAACTTTCAGGAGTCTTGCAGGGTAGACCGAGACAGCTGACAGCCTGGACAGTCACCTAATGTTCCTTTGTAAAGTTGGGGCATCTGTCTTCAGCTCACAGGGCTAGAGTCTCTCCATCATTTTTTTTTTTTTTTTTAGTGTCCTGTAGAATGTCTGGCTATTTTCTCTGTGAAGCAGGACCTCCACCGTAAAGGGTCCAGGAACAGAGAGAGAGAGAGCTCACCCATCCCAATCTCAGGTCTCCAGGGTCCTCCCTTGGCTCCGCCTTGTAGGCGTGACAGTTGCCAAAGACTCAATGGGGGTTGGAACTTCCAGATTAAAGCTGGAATGGCTGTCCGCTACAACCAGGTTTCTCCTCAGCCCCAAAATGGCCCTCTCTATCAAGGTATCTCTTTCCTTACTCTCCCCCTCCATGCTGGCCCCAACTCCACCAACTGATCCTTCATGTTCCCATCCCCCATCCTCTCCCCCACCCCCCTGCCCCAGTTTCCTCAGGAGATGTCATCTATTTCCCCTTCCCAGGGATATCCATGCATCCTTCTTAGGGTCTTCCTTCTAACCTAGCTTCTCTGGGGCCTGGTTATCCTTTGTTTGGGATTCTGCATGGAACTCACCTAGGCCCTCTGCATGTAGGTGACAGTTGTGTAGCTTGTTCTGTTTATGGGATCCCTAGCAGTGTGATCAGGACCAGTCCTTGGCACAGGAGCTGGCTTTTGAGAACCTATTCCCCAGGCTGGGATGCCTTGCCCAGCTTTGATGCAGTGGGAGGAGTTTGGTCCAGCCTTAACTTGATATGCCATGCTTTGTTGACTCCAGTGGGAAGCCTGCCCCTTTCTGAATGAAGGAAGAGTGGGTGAGGTGGGTGGTAGACAGGAGGTGGGGGAAGTAATATAAAGAGAGGAGGAAAAATTGGTTGGTATATGAAATAAATGGAAAATCTTAATTTACTAAAATAACATTCTTCAGAGTGCATAGAAAAGGCTTCTCACCCTCTCACACCATCACAATTTCATCTGTCAGCACCAAATAGAAAGGCAAAGGAAAGAACAGTCCAACCTGGATAGCCTATCATGGGTTGTTTTCTCCTAAGTGATAATTATGAACTGACTATGTGTTTATACTTCTCTTAGCCTTGATGCAGGGAGAAGTTAAGGAACCAATCAAATTTAGAGAGCTGTTTTTTAATCAACTGGAGAAACATATAGACCTGATAGTAAAAGTGTGCAATCTTTTCCCACAACGAGTTCTCACAAGTAGCTCTCTGAGAAATTGTTTGTAATCTATAACTGAATAGAAACCAAGAGGAAATCAGGCATGTGTGTGGAGGCTACAAGATAAGCTTCCATAGTTGATTTTAATTTTAGCCCTCAATAAGCCAGCTGAAGCAAAACACACATGTGCTTTGCTGGCTCCCCTACCAAAGTAGTTCCTTGATTTTGGCCAGTTTACAAAATACAATGGCAGGTGTATATCGCACACAAAGTTGGGGCATTCAGTCCACTGGGAATAATCCCTTTGTCTTTGATGATAGTAAACAGAAAGCAGTTTCCACTACCCAATTCAAGGAATGTACTTACATAATCAGCCAGTGGGTAATATTATCTGGTCAAATTGACTCAGTTTCTAGTATATGTCTAGCTAACCTGGATATTTTAAATAATATAGAAGTGTTATTTAAATATAAATTATAATACTATAAATGAATTGTCAGTTATTAAAAATGATGCAAAGGCAGTTCTCTTATTTGTTTTTCTTGTATTATTTCCCTTTTATTGAAAATAGATTGTTTTCTCCTACAATAGATCCTGCTTACTCTTTTCCATCTCTCTACTCCTCCCAGTTCTTCTCTACCTCCCCTCCCATCTGGATCCACTCATCCACTCCCTATCTGTCTTTCATTAGAAAAGAACAGGCTTTTCTAATAGATAACAACAAAACATAACATAACAAAACAAAACATAATAAGATAAAACAAAACCTGTCATATTGAAATTGGACAAGGCAAACCAACAGGAGGAAAAGAGCCCAAGAAAAGGCAAAAGAATCAGACACCAACTCATTCACATTGAGGAGTCCCATAAAAATAAACTGGAAGCTATAATATATATGCAGAGGACCTGGTGCAAACCTGTGTATACCCTATGATTGCTGCTTCCATCTCTGCAAGTTCATATGAGCTTTGCTCATGTTAATTTAGAGGGCCTTGTTTTCCTGGTGTTCTCCATCCCCTCTGGCTCTTAGATTCTGCCTCCACTGCTGCAGGGTTCTCTGAGCTCTGAAGGAGGGATCTGATGGAGACATCCCATTTAGAGCTATGTGTTCCAAGGTCTCTGTTTTTGAATAATATCTGGTTGTGGGTCTCTGTATTTGTTCACATCAGCTGCAGGAGAAAGTTTCTCTAATGATGGTGGAATACTGTGAGCATAGAACTGATCTGTGAGTATAGCAGAATGTAGAATATCATTAGGAGTCATTTTATCACTGCTTTTTTTTTTCTTTTTAGATTAATAGTATTTGGTTTTGTCCTAGGTCTCTGGGCTTTCTAGTTTCTGGTTCTTGGTTACCCAAGCAGAGTGAAATATGGGTTCCATCTCCAGGAGTGGGACTTAAATCAAATCAGTTGTTGTGTTGTTGGTTGGTTACTCCCACAGGTTTTCATGCCAACATTACCTTAGCATATTTTGTAGGCAGGAAAGCATTGTAGATCAAAGGGGTTGTGGTTGGGTTAGTGCTTACTTTTCTCATTTGGGAGCTTTCAGAGTACCCTCCCATACAAAAGACATTAGTGTACTGGGTAGTGTTATATCAATTTTTACAAATTTTACACAAGCTAAAGGCGTCTAAGAGAAAGGAACTTCAACAGAAAATGCCTCCTGAAGATTAAGATATAGAAAGCCTACAGAGCATGTTCTTCATTAGGGACTCATGGAGAAGAGCCTAGTCCATTGTAGGTGGGTGCCATCCCTGAAGAGGTGGTCCTGGTATCTATAAGAAAACAGGCTGAGCAAACAATGGGGAGCAAGCGAGTAAGCAGTATCCATCAATGCCTCTGCATGAGCTTCTGCCTCCAGGTTCCTGCCATCACTGAGTTCCTGCCCTCACTGTTTTTGATGATGAAATGTTATATGGAACTATAAGGGAATAAACACTTTCCTTCCTGAGTTGTTTTTGGTCATGCTGTTTCTTCTCAGCAACAGAAACCCAAACTGAGACAGTAGGGTTGAAGGTTCTATGTAGGCAGGAGTGGGGCCTCTTCATGTTCAGTGAGTTGTGTGGGTGTTGTCTTCAACAATGGGGCCTCACTGTCAGTTTGTGGAGAGCAACCTATTGCCTTGACAACAGCCTGGGTTGTTTGGAGATTCCCACAGGACCCCTTTGTTCAACAACTCAATTGGATTTAACACTGTCTTAGTACCGGAAGCTTCATTTACTGACAAGAGATGGACAGTTGGGACTCCATTTCCCCCATTATTTGGAGACTTCATTAGGATTGCATTCATCTATTTTAGGAAGCTTCCACTGTACTAGGTTTCCATATTACCCCTCAAATGCCATTTAATTTTATCTGTCTCCCCCTGCATTCCCTCTCCTAACCCCCTTTTCCTTCCTCTACCCTTCCTGATCCTCCTGGTACCACCATTCCCCTCCTAGTCCACCCATGAAACCTATTCTATTTTATCCTCCCAGGGAGATCCATATGTCTCCCCCTTTCTCTTCCTCTATACTTAATTTCCCTGGGTCTATGGATTGCAGCTTGGTTATCATTTACTTAATGGCTAATGTCCATATATAAACAAATACATACCATATTTATCTTTCTGGGTCTGGGTTACCTTACTCAGAATGGTTTTTTCTAGTTACATCTATTTACCTGCAAATTTCATGAGGTCAACTTTTTTAACAGCTGAGTTAATACTATATTGTGTAAATGTATGTAGCCAAATTTCTAAGTGGTCTTATTAAATAAAAAACATGGGGACAAATACAGGGGTGAAAGCCTTAGAGATCAGGGAAATAGTGAGAGCCACCAACTAACCTTACCTTACCAGCTCTGCATCTTCCAAAATGCTACCACTTCCTGTCTACCCAGGTTTTATTGCCTTGCTGTTCTTCCCTCTCATTGGCTCTTAGTCCAGCTACCTTACTTCCTTGTCACTGCCTGTCTATACAGACCTCCAGGTTTCTATGCTTGGTACTGGGATTAAAGGCATGTTTTACCTCTCTTAGCTCTGTTCCCTAGTGTGGCCTTGAATACACAGAGACTTTGTCTGCCAAGTGATCAGATTAAGGGTGTGTGCTACCACTGTCTGACCTTTATGTTTACTTAAAAAGGCTTGTTATTTCCTCTGATCTCCAGGCAAACTTTATTTATTAACATACAAATAAAATATTACCACATTTCAGCGCAAATAAAATATCACCACAAATGTGCCACATTTTCTTTCTTTTTTTATTAAGGAAATTTTTTATTCATTTTACATACCAACCACAGATCCCCTCTTCCTTCCTTCTGCTCCTCCAACCTCCCCCCACCTCCAACCCTCCATTCCCTCGTCCAACAAGGTAAGGCTTCCCATGGGTGTTCAGCAGAGCCTGGTCCATTCAATAGAGTCAGGTCCAAGCCCCTCTGCTTTCATCAAGGCTGTACAAGGTATTCCACCATAGGGAATGGGCTCCAAAAACCAGATCTTGTCCCAGAGATGGATGCTGATCCTACTACCAGGGGGCCCCTTAAGCAGATCAAGCTACACAACTGGCTCGCTTATGCAGAGAGCCTACATAATCCAGTCCCATGGAGGCTTTGCAGCTGTTGGTCTAAAGTTCATGAGTTCCCAATAGTTTGATTTGTTTATCTCTGCAGGTTTCCTTGTCATGATCTTGATGCCCTTTGCTCATAGAATCCTTCTTCTCTCTCTTTGACTGGACTCCTGGAGCTCTACCTCGTGCTTAGCTGTAGATCTCTGCATCTGATTCCATCAGTTACTGGATGAAAGCTCTATGATGAGAGATAGGGTACTCACCAGTCTGAATTCTGTACAATAAAGCAACTTCTGGAGGCATTACCATCCCTGACTTCAAGCTCTCCTATAGTGCTATAGTAATAAAAACAGCTTGTTATTGGAATAAAAACCAACACATGGGCCAATAGAATTATATTGAAGACCCTGACATTAATCCACACACTTATGAACACCTGATTTTTGACAAAGAAGCTAAAACTGTACAATTTAAAAATGAAAGCATCTTCAACAAGTGCTGGCTGAACTGGGTGTCAATGTAGAAGGCTGCAGATAGATCCATATCTGTCACCGTGCACAAAACTCAGGTCCAAGTGGGTCAAAGACCTCAACATACACTGAACTTGATAGAAGAGAAAGTAGGAAGTAGTCTTAAACACATTGGCACAGGAGACCACTTCCTAAATATAATATCAGTAGCACAGACACCAAGAGCAACAATTAATAAATGGGATCTCCTGAAACTGAGAAGCTTCTGTAAGGCAAGGGACATGGTAAATAAGACAAAATGACAGCCTAAAGAATGAGGAAAGATCTTCACCAATCCCACATCTGACAGAGGGCTGATCTCTAAAATATATAAAGAATTCAAGAAACTAGACATCAAAATACCTAGGAGTCCAATTAAAAAATGGGCTACAGAGCTAAACAGAGAATTCTCAACATAAGAGTCTCAAATGGCCAGACATTTAAAGAATTGCTCAAAGTCTTTAGTTATCAGGGAAATGAAAATCAAAACAACTCTCAGATACAATCTTATACCTGTTAGAATGGCTAAGATAAAAAACACTGATAACAGCTTATGTTGGAGAGGATTTGGAGCAAGGGGAACACTCCTCCACTGTTGGTGGGAGTGAAAACTTGTACAACCACTTTGGAAATCGGTATGGCAGTTTATCAGAAAATTGAGAATCAATCTTCCTCAAGACCCAGATATACCACTTATGGGCATATACCCAAGGAATGCTCAATCATACTACAAGGATACACACTCAACTATGTTTGTAGCAGTATTATTCATAATAGCCAGAACCAGAAACAACCTAGATGCCCTTCAACTGAAGAATGGATTAAAAAAAAATGTGGTACATATACACAATGGATTATTACTCAACTGTAAAAAATAATGACAAATGAATTGCAGACATCCTGGCACTCGGGAGGCAGAAGCAGGCGGATCTTTGTGAGTTTGAGCCCAGCCTGGTCTACAGAGCGAGATCCAGGAAAGGCGCAAAACTACATAGAGAAACCAAGAAAAAGAAAGAAAGAAAGAAAGAAAGAAAGAAAGAAAGAAAGAAAGAAAGAAAGAAAGAAAGAAAGAAAACATCATTCTGAATGAAGTAACCCAGACTCAAAAGGACGAACATGGTATATACTCACTCATAAGTGGATACCAGACTGCAACCCACAACTCTAGATAAGCTAGCTAACAAGGAGAACCCTAAGAGGGATGCATGGATCTCCCTGGGAAGGGGGAATAGATGAGATCTCCATGAATAACCTGGAGATTGGGGGGGGCAATGTCGGGTAGGGGATGGGGGATGAGAACATAAGGGAATGGGATGGTTGAGCTGGAACAGGGATGGAGTGGGAAAGCAATGAAAGAGATACCATGAGGATAGATATCACGGGGATAGAGAGAAACCGGGTGCTAGGGAAGTTCCCAAGAATCCACAAGGATGACCCCAGTTTAGACTACTAGCAATAGTGGAAAGGGTTTCTGAACCACATTTTCTTTATGTATTCTTATGTTGAGGGACATTTTTCTATTTTCTGGCTGTTTTGAATAGAGCAGCAACGTATAGGATTGAGCAAGTGTCCTTGTGAGGGTGGAGTGTTTTTTGGGTATATGCTCAAGAGTGTCAAAGCTGGATTTTGACGTAGATCCATTCCCATCTTTCTGAGGAACTGCCACATGAATTTCCATAGTGGCTGTATGAGTTTTTACTCCCACCAGCAATGAATGAGTGATGCCCTTATTCCACATGCTCTCCAGCATGAGCTGTCACTTGCATTATTAATCTTAGCCATCCTGACAGGTATAAGCTGAAATCTCAAAGTAGTTTTGATTTGCATTTCCCTCAATACTAAGACTGTTGAACATTTCTTAAAGTGTTTCTTATCTATTTGAGTTTCCTCTAGTCCAAATCTCTGTTTAGATCCATATCCCATTTTTTCAAGCAATTTTCTTTCTTTTTTAAACTTTTTTCTTTTTATTTAGTCTCTCATATGATACATCCAGACTGCAGCCTCTCCTCCCTCCACTCCCTCTACTCTTTTCAGTCTTTGCCACATCCTCTCTTCCCCAGATCCACTGTTCCTCCTCCATTTCCCTTCAGAAAAGAACAGGCTTCCCAAGATATCAATGAAACATGACACAACAAGATGCAATAAGACTAGGCACAAACACTTATACCAAGGGTGGATGAGAAAACCCAGGAGCAGGAAAAGGATCCCATTTTTAAAATTGGCTTATTTGGTTTTTGGATATATAGTTTCTTGAATTCTTTACATATTTTGACTCTTAGTCCACTATTGTATGATTGAGTTTGGTAAGAAAATCTCTCCCATTCTGTAGGCTGCTGCTTTGTCTGAAGGATGGTTTCGTTTACAGGGTAGTTCTTTTAAAGTGAAATAAACCAAACCAAACCAAAAAAAAAAATGTGGGGAAATTACAAACAAATTTAGCATTCTCCAGCTACCACTTTGCCAAAAGCCGTGTCTGCCAGCTTTATCTCACTTTCTCTGTTATTATTTTAATTTGTTACTAGAGTTTTGAAACCACAACATTGAACAACAAGGTGAAAATAACTCTATCAAAGCACACTTTTACTATAAGTGAGGTGTTCACTTTTCAGACAACTGAAAGACAAATCTATTCACAACTACCATCACTCTTCTTCAAAAATATCTGTGACATACCATTATGAAAACATCATTTGACTATATCTGACAAAGTCTATCATCACAAACTAACCCTTGTTGGTCTTAGAACTTTGAGCACAGTTGTGTTCAACTACAGGTTTCCATCTTCAGTTAATAGCACTAGAAATCCTTTCCACAGAAAAGATAGTAAGTAAATTTCAAGTGAAAAACATATATAGAAGGGAGAGTCATTTAAAGAAAATCATCAATTAAATCCCATAAGCAATATCTGAAAGTTCATAGCAAGTGACCTCTGGGCACTTACATAGAACATGTTTTGAAAGAGCTAGTGAACCAACCCTGTGCACACATCAGCCTTGCTCTGTGCCCATTCTGTACTGTGAATGCTAACATTTGGATTTTTTTTTCTTGAGACAGGGTCTCCATATGTTCTGGACCTATTGTAAAGTAGCTGTAGAGCAGGTTGGACTCTGAGTTAGAAAGACCTGCCTGCCTTTGACTCCCAAGAGCTGGGATTAAAGAGATATGGGACCACGCTCAGCTTATTTAGGATTCTTAAAATATAATTGTTTCTCTATAAATATTTTATGAATTTTAAGCTAGATGTAGTTTAGGAGTTTATTAACATAGATATTAAAGAGTAATATATCTTACATCATGAATAACAATGATTAGAACCACCTGAGTTTGTTTCTTGACTTCTGGAGTAAAATGAACCTCAACTTTGCCACTTGATATTGGCAATGAGTAGGAAAATGTGTATGGTTTAACAGACTCAAACTTCTCAAAAGAGAAAATCTACACTTTGCGAGAGATTCTATACACTCATTTGTTTAATCATTCTATTTTACTTATTGCAGTTGATGTAAAGAAGCATATTGAATAACATCAATAGAAATTCTCACTTTCTTTCATTATATTTTTTTAAGATTCGCCACAAGTCCTTAGATTCAAACATTGAGTTGTCCCTTGGTATATAACATGTAATATCTGAAGATTTTGCTCTATAAAAACAACCCCAAAAATTTATTTTAAGCTGTGGAACCTATTCTAAATCAATGTGGGTTTCAGTTCTTTAACTCCATTTCCAAAAGTGAGATAGCAGAGAAGCCATTTTAATTCAGTTCGGAAACTTTCTGCTGTACTATTATTATGAGGTTAAGAAGTTAAATTTAATAGTAGTAACTTCATCCCTGGAGTTTGTGGGCTCCACTACTAAGGGTTCTTGGTCAGAATTACCGTTCCAGACATGTGTTTCCTCTGTGGAGCTGGTCTTCAATCCAATTAGAGTGTGGTTGGTTACCTCCATATCATCCTTGCTACTGTTGCACCCAGGAGCATAAGGGTCACAGCTGGATAAAACTGCCGATGACACTCTTACCCAGCAACCCGCATACCACTTTCCGAAGTTATGAAACTAGACAGCTGGGAGGAAGCTTACAGGTCAGATTTCTTCATGTTCTGTGATCCATGTGTGTGGTGTCTTCAAAAATAGGATCTCACCAACTAATTCTGATTGACAACCAAGAATAATGACAATAGCCCATATTATTTGGCAGGGGATCTCCGGGACACCATTAATCAACTTGAGGGAGCTATCCTACTGAGGTTTTTTTGTTTTTTTATATTTTTAGCTCTGCAATGAGCACATTCTCCATGTAGAGTAACTCCAATTAAACTATTTTATATGAATATATATATATATAGTTGTGTATGTATATAGCTCAATATATGTGCACACATACACATATATGAATATAAATGAAAAGAGTAGATTTCAATCTGACTTTTGAAAATATCTTTTGTGTTAGTATCACATTGCTCTCTAAATGCATATATCTGTACTGAAAGATTAATTCAGCTCTAAGACATCTTGAGAGAAGTTTCAGTAAATGGGATCCTAGAAAGAAACAGTGTCTTCTAGATGAGAAAGGGCGACTGCACTCATGAACTCACAGCAGTTATGGTTGTCTGATCAAGACCTGTGCAAGTTCAAGCTAGTTAAAATTCTAGCATGGAGTAGGAAAGGGCTCATATTCCCCTAAGCCTGATTAAGGAGCTATGGACAGTTGGTACTGTTCTAAGGGAGGGAGACTCAGTTTTCTTTAAAGGATCGTTCCTTGTAGACCCAGTAGGTTACAGTGGATGGCCCCACACTCATAAGCATAGGGATAGCACAAATTAGATTCTATGGGTTATTGAATAAAAAGCATGGAATTGAAAGGTATGGTAGATCTTGAAATAGTTAAGGGTAGGAGTGGAGAGGCAAACATGATAAAAATACACTGTATAAAATTCTCAATGAATTCATAAAAAATATTTTCCAGGTTAAAAAAAGGAAATTAAGCTTCAGATTGTCTAAATACTGTGCTTATTTCCTGAAAGATGTCCAGAATTTGACTATGTAAAGGAAGAACATTTTTATCTCAAAGAATAATATTAAATATGCATAGCTTAACAAATCCAATAGGTTATATTTAAAAAAACTATAAAATAAGTCAGAGCATTGAAATTGAATGGAATGAATGGAGACAATTTCTGCTACATTCTGTGAGGAAATGTATTTGCACACAGTCCAGTTCTTCCCTATTTGGCAATTCAAATCAAATTCCTTAGGAGACTGTCTATTCTTTTCTACAAATTTCTCCTATAGCTAGAAGATGAGAAACAAATATAGTTTTCTAGGTAGAAGAAAATCACTCTCCTGTCCAATAGAAGCAGATGCAAAATACACATGAAATGCTCTTTTTGTAACCACTAAAAATCACCCCCAAATGGAAGTTAGCTGTAATACTATCAGCATGAATTTTAAATGACAAAAGACTATCTAGTCTTCCCTGAATATCCATAGGTTCTGTATCAGTAGACTGAGTCAAACACAGAAAAAGAAACTGAAAAAAATTCCTTTATGAGACACAGACCTTTTCTTGTCAATTATTCTTTAAGTAATACATTATAAGAACGCTTGACATGTCATGTGTTTTATATTATTTATTGTGTGATTTGAAGATGAATATACTCAGAAGAATTTCATCATGACTTTTTAGTAAGTATAAAATACATAGGAAAAAGTATGTAACAACATGCTAATATCATGCATTTTGTATAATATTTTGGTATTTGAAGGAAGTCCTATGACTAATCCCTTGGAGATACCAAAGAGTGAGTATACTATACTATAAATTATAATATCACTACAAATCATTAAAGTATTAAAATATATTCATATATAATAATAAATATTATACCTAAACAATACAATTATATACAATATACTTATATAATATGTCATAAAATTATATCAGTTTATAATATATATTCAATATATATATATATATATATTGAAACTGACTGGAATGATAGAAACCAAATCTTTTTTAGTAATGACTTTTACTTTCTAAAATTTATGTGTTTTATCTGTGCATGGGTATTTTTACATGTGAATGCAGGCACCAGCAGAGACCATAAGAGGATGTCAGACTGCCTGAATCTGTAGCTACAGCTCAGTCATCCAACATGTGTGCTAGGACCAAACTTAGATCTTCTGCAAAAGCAATGTATGCTCTTAAAGGCTGATCCATCTCTTGGATGATCAAGATAGATTGATTTGGGGAGACCAAAATCTTGGTTCCCAACATATGGTAGGATTACTAATTTCTACTTCAGAAGTATTTTTTCAGTAGCATCTAAATATTCTTTCATTGGTTTTATTTATAAGTCATGAAATAATTCAAGATGTTAAAATGTACAGAAAGTGATACAAATGACATGCCACCAAGATTTGATACATAACAAGTTTCTGTTTGGGAGTTGGATGCAGTAAACCACGTGAGAAAACAAATAATTTAAGAGGTACCAGCAGGCTCTGTTGGTAGCACACTCTGGGTAGAGGTAAGACTTGGCCTTTGCTGACTGGTAGGAGGGATGAGCATGCAGGTTAAACTACAAATGAAGTTTCAGAGCAGGAAGGATCCTGAAAGTCATTGGTGAAAAAGGAAAATGGGGTCATGAAAGGCTTTTCTAATTTACACCTCAGTAAGGGAAAAGATGGCGCAAGTCTGTTCTTGAAAGACTTTGCAATAACATCTTCGCGCTCTCATCTTGATTTCAAGGCACATATGTGTGAACGCTAAGGATTTTCCCCCTTGGTTTCAATGCTGGATCCTCCCTTTCAATCTTACCCTAAAGCTGTATATTTCCCAAAGTTTAGTTTTATACTTCACACATTGATTTTCTTGCTGTGTATTTTCTGTCCTAGAAATGTGCTCTGTTCTCATAATTAGACTTTTTATGTCCATCTGAAGTGGCTTCTTCAAATGCTTTCTTTTGAGACAGTAGAAAATACATCTGCTATCTTGTGTTAGATTTATTTTCAATTTTCCAGGTATCATTTCATTTATAAGAAGTACCTCATCTTTTGTAACCTTGTTGAAGTTTGGAAAAATGGAGAAGTGTAGTCTCCTAGGTTGAACAAACAAAAGTCCCCTTTACTCAAACACCTTTCAGATTTTGGATAAATTCACTCCATTCTTTACAATAAAAGCCACAAATTTCTATTTCACTTCACATCAGGTTCCCTTTCCTGAGTAACCTGTTTGTAGTACTCCTGAACTTTTTCCAGCTCAAATGGGAGAGGAGTTTCTTACAATGTTATTCTCCACTTACTTATTCACTCTTGCTAGGAGATGTACCCTGGGTCTGCTATACCAGTGTTCCATAGGCTGAGTTGTCTAATCAATTAACATTTGATTGCTCCAGGTTCTGAAGGCTAGAAGCCTCAGTTTTAGGTAAAGCTTAATGGTTAAAGCTTAAAGATTATTGGTAAGCTTGAGTTCTTTAGACTTCATGTGAAGGTCCCTTTCAGGTGCTAATCCTTAGTCAAAGAGACGACCATTTTCTCTGTATTATCATCGTAGTCTCCATGTGTCAAATTTCTTCCTTTAAGGTCAAATTGGGTTAACATCCATCCTATAGTGACCACACTATAGTCACTCTATATAAGATTTCAGAGATGGAGACCCTATTCTGAGGAAAACATGGATACAATTCAGCTCAGAACCGCAGGCCTCGGGCTCTCCGTCCTTGTCTACTAAAAAACACGGTTCTTGGTTCTCTCCACAAGTTCGCTCATGCCATGGCAACTAGCTTTACTGAGTGAACAAAAGAAAGGCCAAAAGAGCAGGGAAAACTAGAGTACCTTTGTAATATAATTGTGAAAGTGACATCCAATCACAATTTTTCATATTCTCCTCCTTACAGGTAATGCCTAACTTAATCATTCATGATTCTCCTTAGAATTTATAGTAATTCCTATTTCTTTTCCTCAATCCATATATCTATTGACTAGTGTTGGAGACAGCAGAAAATACCATCCGTTATGTTAGATTTCTTTTTAATTGTACAGGTATCATTTCATTTTCAAGAAGTGCTTCATCTTTAGTTACCTTGCTGAAGTTTGGAGAAATGGAGAAGTGTAGCTTCCTAGGTAGAACAAACAAAAGCTCACTTCACAAACGGCAGAGTTTTCATAGCCAGAGAGAGAATCCATGCCTTGGGGAGTAATTGCCTCCTTATTCCTTCCTGGCATGCATAGCAAAGCTTCATCATCCGGTGCATGTTGTACATCTCAACCAGAAAGAAAACTAATCAATTCTCTACAGATATGTTCATTCTAATTCTGTGACACCCAGAGCTCTGTAAGTGCATTTTCTTGTAACACTACAAGACGATAGGGTAAGGAGGAACAAAATGAGGCAATCGGAAGTCATGCCACACTCGCGAGCTTGCTCAGTGAAAAAGCTAATGCAACAATTTTATAGTTTCTGACATTATGATTGTTCTACAGTCTAATATGTTATACCCTAAGTCAAAAAATGTAATGTTAAATCTGTTATGAATTCTAATGCCTTATGCAGCAGCACTTCACTTCACTGAAAGCAAATAAAAATCCTTAGTCCCTTTACACATGATATTCCTTCTTCCCGGATAACTTATAAATGGTTTCCCTCTGAGTCAACTCTACTACTTAATTTAATCTATACCTAATAATCAGGTATATGTTCAAATGATTATTCTTTAGAAGCATGCATCTGACCATTTTATGTTTATTACCCAAGTATTATAGGGTTTATCAAATTGTGTTTTTATTCCTGTTTGCTTGTCTATCTTTGCCACTGTATGTATGTTCTCGGGATCCAGAAGCCACACCTCTCCTAGCCATCACTCTAGTCCCTGGCACCTCATTCAGTCATTGGCATATGACAGGGAATTGAACCACGTTTTTAAGTGAATAATCAGTATTTTTGTGGTTTTCAAATTTGAAGGCAAAGTAGGCAATCATTTGGGGCATATATTTTCATAAAATAAAAGCCTGTCAAACATCATTTTGTACCTCCATTGTTTTCTACTGAAAAGACTTCTTGTATACTAACAAGACATAATCTAATGATTGCTATTAAAGCATGTCTCTACAAGCTTTAAGAAGAGTGTCTGGAACTGGAGTGTCTTTTATATAAGAAATTTTTGCTTTAAGCAAATATTTATGTACTACTCTAAAGCTCAGAAATATGACTAGAGTTGGGAAAAACAAAATGAAACAAACAAAACAAAGTAAACAAATAAACAACAACAAAACCCACAAGGGTTTGGAGTTCAACAGGATTTGGAGTAATCAGAGGTTAGCAAATTTAAGACCTCCCACTATGATTATAGTAAATAGCACTGGTGGATCACCAACCAAATAGATAGCAAAAATGTCATTATTATGTTTCACAGTAGATTAAAGTAAAGTTTAGGAGGAATTAGATTAAAGTCACTTGTACAGAGAAGTGGTTTCTAAGATATGCACGTTCAAATCTACCAACAAGAAGTTTGTGGTGCTAAGAGGACTCAATCACAAACTTTATGAAACCATTATACAGCGGGTCAACAACATGGAAAATGAAATTTAAAAAAGAACTCCAACTACTTTCTAAGAAAGTGTTTTGGGATAAGAGGGCAGTTCACCAGAGCTATTATTGTTTCTGATGGTGTCTTGCTGAATCATGCACAGTGTCAGAAGAATAGAGAATTTTCTTGAAGAATGAATACATTACACTCACCAAAAAAAAAAAAAATGTTAAACTAGGTGGAATTGAGCTGAGAAATGAAGAAAATGTAAACAGTTCTTGATTTATTCAGAGACTATAGAGGCTAACAAAAAACAAACAAACCTGAAGATCTTCTCTCTATGTGACGTGTGGATATTACATTTACATCTAAGAAAACTAGCATCAATTCAGCTGCTGTAATCCAGATGTTTTATGAAAGCTATAGTCCCAAGTAAAACAATTTTTCACAAGGAATTGCATCTTTTCTTTTTACCGTGAGTCTGGAAGTATACATATTAGTATTGTCTTTTAAATTATTTCTATAATATAAAAATGAAACATAGCAATGCATTTGGGACTAATATTGAAATCCTTACTCATAGGAATATGCTAAAATAATAGTTGTATTATTTAAAATTTTTCTTGTAGATCATGGTAGATGAAGTTTAAATATACTTTACTTGATTTACACTATACATTCAACTTCACTGAAGATTTAAAATTCAAGTATTAAGTAACATGGCATATGTGTTTAAGAATGAAACCACAGTAATACATTTTAAAAATTAGACACCTGAGAATTGGAATTAGTGTCTTTGCAATAACTTTACCAAATCTGTAACTTGAAAACTGTGTTAGTGCAACTGGCTCAGTTTTTAAAGAAAGACAGCACATTCCTAACACCTTCAGTGCTCATCAGCGTCTCTTCAAAGACTTAATGGAGGAGGCACATTTTCAACAAACAGCATAAACAAGCTTGTATTCTTCACCACCTCACAGATGGAATTTAGGAAAAGTTCATTGTCCCACACATGTGGCCATGTTTAAACTAGTTCACTTACTGAGCATTTAATATGTGCTAGGCACTGGATGAAAAACTCATAACAATGTATGCTCATTTTAAAACTCCCCTAATGGAGCATCCCATATTTTGGGATTTCACTTGTCCTTCCTGTGTTCTCCGCTTTTCATATTGGTTAATGTCTAGATTTCAAACTTCAAGAAATAAAAATGAGGGGAAATTATGCAAAATTTAGATATGGAGTGTGTTATAGAGATTGAGGAGAGCTACATTTATTTAGTACGGAGATTATAGCTGAAGATTTGGGCTATTTTTGTCCTGTTTCTTCTTCTATTAGCCTTAAAATACTGGAAAATGAAATGCAGAAGATAGATGAAAACAGTAGATGCTTCTATTGGTTCCCATCTCCCTCCTTCTCCACACAGAGGGAGAACTGAATCCCCTCATCTCTTGGATATATGCTGCCTTGTGACTGGACTGGGATATATAAACATGTCAGGGTATGGCCAGAAAGGACTGTCTTTGCTCAATTCTCCAGTCCACTCTTTCCTGCTCTAACTACCAAGAAAGCACATTTGATACTGAGACAGCAGCGCTTTTGCTACTGTAACAAATATAACCTATGGTGATTGAGATGCTCTTATATATAAATAATAGTATATTGTTTTTTCGTATACCTTACATGGAGCATTCCATTGAAAGAATGGTTTTATAGCAGAGGTAGTATTCACTTTAAGAACACATGTCTTTCACAACCTCAGTGACATTTGAAATTCTACCAAGGCATATGATGTGTTATTGATAAAATTCTGTCTTTGAAAGGATGACATGGAAGAGTCCATCGGTTATCAACCATCTAGTGATAATAAACTGTGTGGAGATAGTGCCAACTGACAGTAATTCTGTGTGGAAAATAGGCATGGACTTAGTATGAGTACCTGATGAACTTGAAATAGGGAAAGAAGAGAGATTAAACAAAATGGCCAACATTAAAAGAAAAAAAACAAGGCCCAGCCTAAAACAGGATCCTTTGAGATCAGAAAATCCATTCTAAGTCTGGACCACATTTTCTGGTGACAATCTATATAAAAGGACATAGAAGAAGGAAGGAAGGAAGAAAGCAGTTTTTATTTTTAAGGCAAAAAAAGACAGAAAATAAAAAGATCAGAAATGGTGATCAAAAAAAGCTTGTGAACAAGAACACCTAGTTTTCTAAAAATCCATGAGAACGATATTTCATTGTTGCATTTCCCCACAGACTCACAGAGTGGAAATAAAGTAGGAGATGTAGCACAAAGGGAAGCATTTCTGACTTTTTTTTATTTATCGTGGATTCAACATGTTTGCCAAAAATCATTAAAAGCTCCAGGCTGTGGTGGTGCACACCTTTAATCGCAGCACTCAGGAGGCAGAGCCATGCTGGTCTCTGTGACTTGGAGGCCAGCCTGGTCTACAGAGCAAAATCCAGGACAGGCACCAAAACTACAAAGAGAAACCCTGTCTCCAAGAACCAAAAAAAAAAAAAAAAAAAAAAAATAGTAAAAGCAGTTACCTTTGGTGCAAAAGACAGACCTCCGCGGTGAAGCGTTGAAGCAGGTTGTATCATTCTTAACATATATACATGTTGAGGAACATAACTGTTAGGATGAATTCATATATATTAAAAGGGGATTTATTAAAATGGCTTATAGGCTGTGGTGCAGCTAGTCCATCAATGGCTATTTCCCAATGGGAAGGCAAAGAATCCCATAGCTGTTCAGTCCATAAGGCAGGATGCCATAGCTGGTCTTGAGTCTAAATTGAAATCCCAAAGAAGCATGTTCTAATATCATTAAGGCAAAAACTCATGAGGAGAGTAGGTGAAACTGCCAGTGAAAGTGAGGGCAAGCAGGCAAAAAGCAAAATCTTATTCAATTAGTTATTTCATTTTTTTTGAGGTAAGCATTCTTTATCTAGACCAATCATATCCAAACTCACTATTCTCCTGCCTCCATATGTGAAGTCCTGAGAGTACAGGCATCTATCTCTAGTCCACCTTCATTTAGATTTCTAAATATTCAGCCCCAAATATACACATAGATACAGTTTCTGTTTTCCCACAAAGGTGATTATACTGTTCAAAAGCAGCCTTTTAGTTTTCTGTTAATAATATGGAAAGTTTGTTCATCCACACACAACTCATCATAGTAATGATCTAGTATTTTATTGAATCAGTCATCTACTAAATGACATTGAAACTGTTTCTAGCTTTGTGGTTATAAACAATAATATATATTATATTATATACATATATAATATATCACACGACAGTATATACATATAATACACAAATAATTATATATCTATGTATAATTCAGATACATTGCCATTAATTTCACATAAAACTTAAACTTTAAAGTTCTAGACCTCTAGTTGCTGAATCTATTTATTTGTTCACACAACCATAGTAATCAGGATAGGTACAGCCAAAGCGTTATATCATCTTAAATCCATTACTTATGGGTGTGTGGTGTGTGTGTGTGTGTGTTGTGCACTCCTTATACTTGTTCATTTCCTCTAAACTGAGGCTCAACATCTTTAGAAAATTTAAAATCCACTAATTTTGTAGCAGTTTTATTTTCATTTGACTCACTCTCATTATGACTATGGTCTGATATTGTTTCCTAGTTTTAGATATTGTAATTTTTGTAGACAACTTGTTCATGGTTTAAAATGATTTATTTATAGTAATTTATATGAGTGAAGGCTTATTTTGATTAGTAATCATATATATGAGTTCACACTTAAATCAGCTTTGTTCTATGCTGTTCTTTTATGTACATTCTGTGTATTGATGGTCAGAAAGAGGAAGAAAAGTGTAATCCAGGCTTAATGAGTAGGAGGAGAGAGAGAATATATAAGAATTCAAGAGAAATAGGACAACTGACAGGAGCAAAGAAGGAGGTGATAAAGAAAGAAAGCAGTTTTTATTTTTAAGGCAAAAGAAAAAGACAGAAAATAAAAAGATCAGAAATGGTGATCAAAAAAGCTTGTGAACAAGAACACCTAGTTTTCTAAAAATCCATGAGAACGATATTTCATTGTTGCATTTTCCCACAGACTCACAGAGTGGAAATAAAGTAGGAGATGTAGCACAAAGGGAAACACTTCTGACTTTTTTTTTATTTATTGTGAATTCAACACGTTTGCCAAATTTTAAAAGAGACCTATCATCTTTTCTTAGACTAGGACTAGCAGTGAATGTAACACATTGCCTTAAATCTTTGGGAAGCGGTTGTAAAGGGTTTGGGCTTTTTCTTTTCTTCTGCTATTGAGAGTTTTGTTAGTGTGGCCTCCCTGCTTTCCTTTTAGATGTGAAATAAGGGCTCTACCTTAGACATACATCAGGAATTTAAATTGTCACCACAAGTGACAGACAATATAGTAGCCTTAGCTCACTAACTCAGAGAAGAAAATAGATCTTTATTTTTATACATCACGTTTAATTTTAATCTTTGGTAAGAATGCTCTCTCCAGTGGATCAAGGATACTTACACTATTTCAGAATTACTGTCTTTGACCACTTACTTAAGCCTGTTTAAATTCATGAGATTCAGAAGTAGACTGTGCTGTAAAAATCTCACAGTCTATTTCAGTTTCTACTTTCAGTGATACCCCATAAAACTCAGTGAACAAAAGAGATTCTGAAAGGACCCAGGCATGTTTGGATGTACTCTTCTGCTACCCCATTTGTTTGTTCCTACTGTAAGGACCCAGAGCAGCGCTACCTGTTTCTGTTTCTGTGTACTCTGGGTGAGAAAGTATAGTGTAGTATGTGAGGAAGTAGGCTATTCCTGGGAGCAGTAAGAGAATGAAGGAATTCTCAGAGGCCACTTCAAGCCCTGTTTGCCTAGAAATACAAAACAGTATCTTTATTCGTGCATTAGCACGGAAACTTGGCAAATAAACTGAGTCATTAAGCTGCATTTAAGTCCTTTCTAACCCCACACTACAGTTCACAAACTGGTGTGATATACAATTGGAGTTAAAGTAGAGTTTTGGGCAGATCTTTGCCAAGCCCCAACTTCCATTCTCAAAGCTATTGCTTGTAAATGGTCTTATTAATAAAAAACCTGGAGCCAGATATTGGGATGAAAACTGAAAGATCAGAGGAATCTTTGCCACAGCCAACCTCACCTTACCAACTCTCAGCCCCCAGAGAGAGCTACTTCCAGTATACTCACACCTATACACCTTTCTGTGCCCTGCCATCTTACTTCCTCTCCACCCAGGTACATCACTTCCTTTTTCAGCCAAGCTCTACCACTTCTTGTCTGTCTGTCCAGACCTCCAGACCTCTGGTTAAATAGCACTGGGATTAAAGACGTGTGGTCCAGGTGGCCTTGAACTAACAGAGATCTGGATGAATCTCTACCTCCTAAACGCTAGAATTAAAGGCATGTGCTACCTACCACTGCCTGACCTCTATATTTAATATAGTGGCTGGTTTTTTCCTCTGATCCCCAGATAAGCTTTATTGAGGTGCACAAATAAAGTATCACCACAATTGCTTGTAACATCAATACTTCCTATTCACTGTGGCCTAGATTGCAGAACTAAAAATCCGAATAGTGAAGTTTTTACATGTTGCCTCTCTGTTTTATAGTGTTGTCACTTCCTTAGGGCACAGCAGAATACTGAGCTGGTTGTACACTGGATTTAAGGAAGTATGAGGACAAAATGCTGTTTTCTCACCTGGGGTTACATCAGGACAGAGGGCTGCTTTTTCTAATTCTCACAAAGGAATGAATTAGGTAGTGACTTTTCCAATGATGTGGATAAAAGTCAGGAACAGAACACAAAGTGAAAAAGCAAGTTACAGAATATGTTCATAATTCTACTTCTAGAAAGTTTGAAATAATGAAAAATAAACCACGGTGTGGAGATTTTAAAGTATGTGGGTTAAACATAATGAAAAGCATGGGAACAAAATAACCGAATTTCCACACTGGTTACCTCTCATCAAGGAGAAAATGGGCTCAGAGGAGAATATAAAAATTTCAATGGTATCCGAGGTGATACTTGTCAGTAATCTCAATATGATTATTAATCATCATACATGTGTACTAAGATGTCACACTGTACACATAATTATGTGCATATCTTTGCTAAGTAAAAAAAAATACATTTTAAACAAAGAGTGTGAGAGTCTATACAAAGATTATCAGTCACAGCATTGTCTATAACTGTTGGCTGCCTTCTGGGGAATTTCCTAACCAAGACACAGTATGAGTAAAATGTTTTAATGACTTTCAAAGTTTTAAAATTTAGAAACCAGTCATTACTGATGCATGAGACTTTGAAACCACACCATTCGTAGAATGCTTAATATTGATATCATCCTTCATTACTGTCAAACTTATTGGAAGATTACTCTGCATCTCCCTAGACAAAGTAGCAGTTTGTGGTTCCATTGAGGACCTTTATTCATAGTCTGTTCAGGCTGCTATAACAAAAATCTCACAAACTACACAGCTGAGAAAACCAGCAATTTCTTTTTCACAGCTTTAGAGTCTGCAAGTCGGAGTCAAGCTACCAGCAGATATTTGTGGTGAGCGCCCAGTTTCTGGTTCACAAGCACTGTCACCTCATTTGCCTCCTCACATTCAAGAAGGGATGACATAGTTCTTGCTTAGGACTCTTATGAGGATCTGGAACATTCCTGGACGAGGAGTTCACATGGCCTAATCAACTACAGCTCACTTTCCATTAGTGGTTAGGTTTTTTGTTTTGTTTGTTTTTGTGGGATGTGTGTGTGTGTGTGTGTGTGTGTGTGTGTGTGTGTGTGTGTGTGTAGGTCAGAGGTTAGCATGATGTGTCTTTCTCAACTGTTCTCCCCTTTAATCTTTTTTGAGGCAAGCTCTCTTCCTGAATTCAACACTCACTGACTGGCTAGATGAAATGGCCAGTGAACTGGAGTTCAGCTTGTTTCTGCCTTCTCTCTGCTGGGCTGACAGACAAGTCACCATCCCTGCCCTTCTTTGTGGGTGCTGGGACCCCAAGTCTTCCTGTGTGTGTAGAGGCAGTTTACTGAGCCATCTCCCCAAACTGGTGACTAAGTTTTAATGCGAATTTTGGAGGGGCAGAAACATTCACCAAGGCAAGCACTTTGAAACACCCCATATGCCAGATTCACTGCACTCCCTCAGCACATTTCACAGACACAGGTAACAATTAAGCGTGGAGAAAATTTATACCTTCTTGAGAAAAAAAAGATAACAAGGTAAGCTCCTATTTTGGCTTATTTCTCCATAAATATTCTTAACTTACATTGTTTTATCTCAATTCAAAACAATATTAACAGTCAACAAACAGTATACATGAGATATTAGCATTGGCTATTCCTATTACAAATGTATAATTTGAATCATTTTGCAGTTGTTAAAAAATGTCCATCAGGTTCTGTAAAAAAAGGAAAAATGATTAGTAAAAAATAAATCACCTTCACAAATACATTTAGTTCACCCAAAATGAGTCAGAAAAGAAGACAAGTAATAATGACTCCACTTTTCACCATGGGCACTCCGTTTTCACAGGGGAAAAGTACTTGATTCTGATGTGTTGACAGTCTAAAAGCAGCCCTGGCCAGGGCAGACAAGAGTCCAGTGGTGCAGTAATCAAAGTGCAGAACTAAAATAAGGAGCCCAGGAAGTGTTTCATCTAGCAGAGGCACAAAGCCCAGCTTCAGGAAGGTTGAAGCAATTACTGAAATGTCAGGGTCACACACTGAAGAGAAGGCACTAGGTGCTTATGGAGGTGACAGACTCTTTTCTTAAATATCCACTTTACAGATGTTTTCAGTAAATATGTGCTTTAGAAGCAGTTAGGCCAGAATTCTTTGGAGGCAAATAGCATCATCAGGAGAGAAAGACATGAACAATAAAGAAATTGAAGGAAGCTTCTCTAGGATGTTAAATGTTTGGCTGGAATTGATATTTTGAAGAGACTTCATGGTTTTGGGAAAACATTATAGGTGCTTTGTACTTGAAGAAAGGTAACAGAGAGGCTATGAGAGGGGTGTGTGGGGAAACTCTTTGGCCTCAATGAACACATTTAAAGGGAAAATGTATAAATAACACTTCATTTTCCTGGACATTGATTTTGTTTTTTAAAAAACTCTCTTGGATTTATTTAATTTTTAATATATGAGTGCTTTGTCTGAATGTGTGTATGTGTCATACATGCATACCTAATGCCCACCGAGTTCAGAAGAGGGCATTGGATCTCCTGGAATTAGATGACAGTGAGCTACCATGTGGGTGCTGGGAAGTGAGTCCCAGTCCTCTGCAAGAGCAGCCAGTGATCATAACCAGTGACACATCTCTCCAGTCCCTGCACTTTGTGCTGTGGATATTGCTCTATATAAATAAAACACTGATGGCCAGTGACCAGGCAGGAAGTAGGTTGCCAGGAAGGAAGTAGGTGGGACAAGGAGAGAGGAGAATTCTGGGAAGCAGAAGGCTGAGGAGGGAGACACTGCAGCCACCGCCAGGACAAGCAGCATGTGAAGACGCCGGTAAGCCACCAGCCACGTGGCAAGGTATAGATTTATAAAAATGGGTTAATTTAAGATATAAGAACAGTTAGCAAGAAGCCTGCCACGGCCATACAGTTTATAAGTATTATAAGTGTCTGAGTGATTATTTTATACGTGGATTGTGGGACTGCGGGGCTTGGGGAACCTGGAGAGAAGCCCTCCAGCAACAACTTTGACTTTTAGAAAGTTTTGAAATAAAGATTTCAAAAACATTTGTTCTCAAGCATTTTTTCTTAAATTAAAATGTACCTCCAGCATAAAGTGTCTTAGGATGTGGAACTAGGGGAACTCTCCTCCACTGCTGGTGGGAATGCAAGCTTGTACAACCACTTTGGAAATCAATATGGTGCTTTCTTAGAAAATTGGGAATCAATCTCCCCCAAGATCCAGCTATACCACTCCTGGGCATATACCCAAGAAATGCTCAATCATACCACAAGAGCACTTGCTCAGCTATGTTCATATCAACATTGTTTGTAATAGCCAAAACCTGGAAACAACCTAGATGCCCTTCAACTGAAGACTGAATAAATAAATTGTGGCACATATACATAATGGAATACTACTCAGCAGAGAAAAACAATGACATCATGAGGTTTGCAGGCAAATGGATGGATCTAGAAAAAATCATCCTGAGTGAGGTAACCCAGACTCAGAAAGACAAATGTGGTATGTACTCACTCATAGGAAGATGCTAGATGTGGAACAAGGATGACTGGACTGCTACTCACATCACCAGTGAGGCTACCTGGAAAACGGGACCCCAAGAAAGACACGGAGAAATGGATGAGATCTACATGAACAGCCTGGATATGAGTGGGAGCAATGAAGGGCAAGAGTCGAGGGAAAGAGAGCGGGAGATCCTAGCTGGATCAAGAAAAGAGAGGGAGAACAAGGAATAGGAGACCATGGTAAATGAAGACCACATGAGAAGGGGAGGAAGCAGAGAGCTAGGGAGGCCCACGGAGATCCACAAAGATACCCCTGCAAAAGACTGCTGGCAATGGTCGAGAGACTGCCAGGACTGACCTACTCTGGTGATGGGATGGCCAAACACCCTGATAGTTGTGCCACAAACCCCATCCAAGGACTGAGGAATCTGTATGCAGACATTCACGGCTGGGCCCCTGGTGGAGCACTGGGAGTCTAATTAGTGAGAAAGAGGAGGGTTTATATGAGCGAGAATTGTTGAAGCCAAGGTGGGATAAAGCACAGGGACAAATAACCAAATGAATGGAAGCACATGAACTATGAACCAAAGGCTGAGGGGCCCCCAATTGGATCAGGCCCTCTGAATGGGTAGGACAGTCATTTGGCTTGATCTGTTTGGGAGGCAGCTGGGCAGTGGTGCCGGGTCCTGGGCTTGTTGCATGAGTTGGCTGTTTGAATCCTGGGACTTATGCAGGGATGCTTGGCTCGGTCTGGGAGGGGGGGACTGGACCTGCCTGGACTGAGTCTATCAGGTCGATCCCAGTCCTTAGGGGAGACCTTGATCTGGAGGAGGTGGGAATGGGGGGTGGGCTGGGGGGAGGGAGCGGGGGGGGGAGCAGGAGAATCTGTGGCTATTATGTGGAACTGAATGGTGTTGTAAAATAAAAAACAAACAAACAAACAAATAAATAAATTAATTAAAGAAAAGATGTGTTGCATTTTTAACTATGTAAAAAAAAATGCACCTCAAAGGAAATAGCCGATCATGTTATTTTGTTTATGCTTGATTTCCATAATAATATTTTATGCCGATTAGTTAAATAAAAGAATGCTTAGAGTGTCAGAATAGGTTTTCCTGTTGTTAACAATAGTGTCTGCACTATTTTTTTCAAGTTTCCCATCTAATCACTTGTCTTTTCCACCAAGTGACAATGGTCTTATTTAAAATGTGACTTCATAATTTAGTATTAACACAGTTTTCTCTGAAAAAAAAAAAAAGTCCTAGATCTTAATACAGTTAGTAGCAGCAAGTATATTAATTAAGAAGGGGAAATTCAATTTTCAAATAATCTATTTATTATGAACAATTGGTGGTCATTGTCAATTCTTAATCATACAAAATTGTGCAGTGCACTGCATTTTGTTGAGGGAAGGAAATAAAGAGATGATGTGATCTTAGTTAAATTCATGACTTTATTTTGGTTTTTCCGAGATGGCTCAGCTGTTTAAAGGCTAGGCTCACAACCAAAAATTCATGACTTTTAATTTTTAAGGAGGCATAAATTCAAATATTAGTTGCATTATACAAGCTGGACATATGATAAAAAATTAGATATAGAGTTTCCAATTTTATTTGGAAATTATATATTTTGATCCAATGTAGATTTAAGTTATGGAAAAGAATAAAGAAAGTTTACAGGAAAAGTTATTGTTGGTAAGGGAATAGTTTGTGTGATAATATGAGCAATTTCAATTTAATAACTTTGGATTTTTCCTTTAATAGAAATCTGAAATTGAGTAGAATATATCAACATATGAATGAGACAATATGGGGTTACTATGCAATCTCTTTACCTATTCTGACAATATATTGAAAACCAAATTTCAAAACTGCCATGGTAAATGAGCCAATATGAGCCAATATTAGTTTAATAACAGTCTGTTTTGACTCAACACTTTACTTGATTTCTTTCATAATAAAGTATTGTATCAAGAAGAATGTTCTAAATAAGTTTTAAAGAGTGAAAGTGTTTATGCTCTGTGCTTGCCATGATTTCAGTACTCTAGCAGATTCTATAAAGAGCACAGAACTTCCTGCTTCCCTGGAAACCATCCTCCATCTTCCTCTGTGCTCTTATGAATGATAAAAAGCAAACATGCTTAACAACTTTTGAGTAAGGCAGTAAGCCCAAATTCTTTTCTTCAGGAAGACCTACAGTAGTTTTGCCATTTGTAGTAATAGCACTTGATTTCTAGTAATCCAACATAATGCTCTATTTTAAATCTTATCCTTATACCAACAGATCAGGGTAGGTATTACCCCTCACCAAAGTAGCCTCTCTTTATAACAAACAGAAACCACCACAGAAAGTCACAATTCACATGAAATCAGCCAATCATGGGGAACCTGGGGCCAGTGGCTACATCTACATCACAGCTTCTGCATTGATGGCTCAGAGAACATTTCAGAAGAGAGGACAAAGAGATTGTAGGAGCCAGAAATACCAGGAAGTCTGATATGTAACTTACATTTTTAGTTGTATTGTAAATTAGTAGGTTTCTGTAAGGTTTGATAATTATGATAAAATCTATTTTTATGATTATGGTATCAATATACATATACATACATATATATATATATATATATATATATATATATAATATGGAAAAATAGATAGTTGACTATCAATAAACCCAATATCTGGTCATATCAACAAATAGCTGTTTTTCATGTCACCATTTTTATGTGGTGTTTTAAAATGTATTTATTATATTTTATTTATACACACTTAAGATTTATATTTGTTTGTTTGTTTTCCTTTTCTTTGATGGAGGGTTTCTCAAGACAGGGTTTCTCTGTGTAATTTTGGTGCCTGTCCTAGATCTCTTTTTGTAGACCAGGCTGGCCTCAAACTCCTAGAGATCCACCTGGCTCTGCCTCGCAAGTGCTGGGATTAAAGGCGTGTGCCACCACCACTCAGTTAACTATTGGTGAAATTATTAAGGCCACTCCACGTAGTTAAAAGGAAGGTTTATTTTGTGGGGTAACTTACAAATGAAGGGATAGTTTACAGGGTCTGGAAAAGGTGAGGCACAGTCCGGCGGTGTTCTCTGGAGAATTCTGCTCCGTTTACCTCCAGCTTCAAGGGTCCAGGAACCAAGAGAGCTGGTAAATCCCAATCTCGGGTCTTCAGGGTCCTCCCTTGCCCCCCCCCACCTTGTAGGCGTGACAGTTACCGGAGCCTCAATGGGGGTTGGAACTTCCAAATCAAAGCTGGAATGGCTACCCCCTACAGTTAATATTTACATTTTTTATGATTATCATTTCTATTACTAAAAATTCATAACATACACAATTTAAGAGCTATGAACATATTGTCTCTCTGTAGCATAAACATTATGTATTTCATTAAGTTTTATCAAATTATACCTCACCAACAATATAGAACAACATACAACTAGATTGTAAGCAAATCTGTCATTTGATTATATAAATAAAAAGGGACATATGTTACTGTAGTGTTCATACCTAGAACTGAGTTAAGATTACTGTCAGACATCAAGAAACCATGTCTTCTAGACACAACAGGACTGACACAATGAACTAACAGAGCATGTCCTGTCCTGTACCGGGCCTGTGCAGGTTAGGCCAGATGGGATCCTGTAACATGAATCTTAAAAGGTCTTATAATAAAATACCTGGAGCCAGATATTGGGGTGAAAGCCAAAAGATCAGAGATGCATAACAAGCCAGCCACAAGTTCTGACCTCCATGAAATTCTCAGCCTCAAGAGAATGAATTCCTGTTTCCTCATGCCTTATATAGCTTTCTCTGCCCAGACATCACTTCCTGGGATTAAAGGCATGTGTGCTTCTCAGTACTGGGATTAAAGGTGTGTGCCACCACTGCCTGACTCTGTTTCCAGTGTGGCCTTCAACTCACAGAGATCCAGATGGATCTCTGCCTCCCTTAGGATTAAGGGTGGGTGCCACCACTACCTGGCCTCTATGTTTAATCTAGTGGCTCTGTCCTTTGATCCTCAAAGCAAGCTTTAATAGGGTACACAATATATCACTACAGGATCCCAGCACTGAGAGGGGGAAGTGGACATGAGTTCCCACCCATAACCTACAAGCCATCTCCAGCTGACATCTGCTTGCAAAGGAAAAATTAGTTTTCTTCAGTGGAGTCTCACTGAGTATATTAACCACATTAAAGGGCAGGCCACATGCCCAGTGGTACATGGACAACACAAAATGAACTCATGATATTTTTGTAGATTTTTTTTGTCTCATATTGCTTTGTTTGGGCATTGTTTTTGTCTTATTGATCTTTTACTTATATGTTACAGTTTCTGATTTTGCATTTTTGTGCATTCTCTCTCTCTCTCTCTCTCTCTCTCTCTCTCTCTCTCTCTCTCTCTCTCTCTCTCTCTGTGTGTGTGTGTGTGTGTGTCTTGTGTCTCTCCTCCTCATTTGGTTTGTTTTCCTGTTTGTTTTTTAAAGAGAGAGAAAGAAGATGCTGAGTTGGGTGGGTCAGGAGGTGGTGAGGATCTCGAAGAAGTTGAAAGAGGGGAGGCTATGATCAGAATATATTATATGAAAGTATTATCTTCAATGAAAAGATTAGTGTCAGGTTTAAAGTAAGTGTTATCTAGTTATGCATTATTGAAATGCAGGAATGCATCCTGAAAAGTGAGTTCTTGAGTGATTTTTTGTGTGTGTGCACATATCTCATTGTGAAAGACCCTAACCCTTCAGGCTTACACCTCCCAAGCCCCAGGAGAATAAGGAACTAAAAGAAAACTAGCTCCAAGGGCAAGCTGACTCAATCAGTATTCAACCACTCCTGTAACAATGTAACAATGTAAAGAGATTTCTGTTAAGAGATGTAGTCAACTGTGACTGGGATAGTTGCAAGTGTTCCAGGAAGGACCACTGTGACCTTTGTATAAACTCCACTCCCATCCTGATACCCACCTTGAGGTTTCAGGAAGAATGTACATGTGGACGTGACTGTACCCACTCTGTAATCAGACCATGATCTTGTGAAACAAAATTGTATGAGAATTGTAATCTTATGGCTTTTGTGGGTTTTTCCTTTAAAAGCCCCCATGTGGCTGCAGTAAGATGTGACTCTTGCTCCCAGGACAAGAGTTTGCCTGACTGTATAGCCGCATCAATACAAACCTCGTGCTGTTGCATCAACTGGACTGGAGTCTGGATTCTTGGGGCGCCCACTTGAGACCCTAGATTTTGGGGTCTAACAATTGTACTTCCACCAAATAAAGCTATGGTCTTAAGAGTTTATTTTCAGATATGTCTTTTCTTTTTGACCAAAGCATCATTTTCTGACCCTTAACTGTGATGTGGGATGCCTTACTGTATGCTGTGAATATGTGTTGCTCCCATTGGTTAATAAATAAAGCTGCTTTGGTCCATGGCAAGGCAGGATAGAGAAAGGCAGGAAATCCAAGCAGAGATACAGGAGAATAAGAGTGGAGTTAGGGACAGACGCCATCCAGCTGCCCAAGGAGTAAGATGCCAGTAGACTGGCGGCAATACATAGATTAATAAAAATGGGTTAATTTAAATTGTAAGAGCTAGTTAATAATAAGCCTGAGCAACAGGCTAGACAGATTGTAATTAATATTAAGCCTCTGAATGATTTACAAGTGGCCACAGGATAGGGCAGGACAGAGAAAAGCCTCCAGCTACATAACTGTATAGATTTTCTTGTGCTAGGATAAGGATAAAGATTAATAGGAGGAGAGACTATGAAGTTAATAGTGGCTTAAGATCTTCAGATATCTTTCCACTCTTCCATAGGCTACTAAGGAGCTGTCTTCTCTACAAATCTAATTGAATACTCTAAAGCGGGAAAGTAACAATATTTTCTCACAAAACAATACACTAGGATAATGGATCATCTTTGAACTTTAAGAAACTTTGAAAAATCTCAGTGTGGCTACCTAGACAGCATGAGTTCATTGATGAAGTAAAGACTATCCTTCTGACATCAATTAGATTGTGAAACAGAAGGATGAAGAAGAGAAATAACTTCTCAATATCTATAATCACTTCAATAAAGAGACAGTATAGTCTATACCACGTGAGGCTTTATATTTTAAAATCTCTCTAATCTCAATTATTCAAATTAAAATGTCAAGTGACTGGTTTGATATCCTATGCTATAATAGGTTTAATAAAAATATTGGTAAGCCAGGCAGTGGTGGCTCACACATTTAATCCCAGCACCTGGGAGGCAGATCTTTGTGATCTTTGTGAGTTAAAAGATAGCCTGGTCTATAGAGTAAGTTCCAGGACAGGCTCCAGAGAAATGCTGTCTTGAAAAACAAAACAAGACAAAAAAGAAGAGGAGGAGGAGGAGAGGAAAAGAAAGAGGAAAAGAAAGAGGAAGAAGAAGAGGAGGAGGAGGGGGCAAGAGGAGGAGGAATATTGGTGATGTGAGGGCTTAAGGGTGTTAGGCATACAGCCTGGCTGGAAATAAATTCTGAAAACAAGAAGAGAAGGTCTAAGTCACTGCATCATGCATTTTACATATTCTTTGATGGTGACACAGTAATTGTGTTTGAAGGGAGGAGATTTAGGATTGATGGGTTTGAGTACTTTGGGGACAGGATTGAAATGGGACATCTAGTCAGTATTGAAGTTCACATTGCTAGGCTGTAAAGCAATAAGTGGTTTTATTTATATTAATAAAAATTTTATTAAACATACTCATGTTACACTGTGCATGTGTGCAAGCACACATGTACACACACGTGCATGCATGCATACATACACTATGGCCCACATATGGAGATCAGAGAACAATTTGTGGGGTCTCTCCTTCCACCAAGTGTTTCCCAGGAATTGAACTCACTTGGTCAGGCTTGGGGCAAGCACCTTTACCCTGTAAGCCATCTTGCCAGGCTGGGATTTTTAAATATAAAGAAAATATTCCTGATAGAAAAAGTGGCTCACATATTTAACACGTGCATTCATAAAGATGGTATTATAAGCAGGATTGGTTTATATTATATTTCTAGATATGCATTCTTTTAAAAATCAATTTAAATGTTTTCCATTTTATATGTATATAATGAAATATATATTTATATAGAATTAAATTATATATAAATTATATACATATTTAAATTATATCTATAATTAAAGTATATATCAATTATATATGTATGAATTATATATAATTAAAATTTTTATATAAATATATATATTTGTGTAGTGTGCATGAGTTCAGGTGCCTACAGAGGTCTGAAGTCAGTCTGGCAGACCCCTGGTAGCTGGAATCAGAGGCAGTTTTGAGCTATCACACCTTGGTGGTTTAAATGTACTCAGGTCCTCTGTGAGAGCAGTATACACACTCAATTGCTGAGCCAAGTTTCCAGCTCACAGTAGCATCTTAAATATATTAGATTTATCCTTTTACAGATGACGCAATGTTTGTTTTATTCTATTCTAACCTTTCCTACAGGTACATTTTGAACACATGACGCAAATATTAACATTAACATATTACATTACATTAACATATTCTATAAAGTTTTCTGTACTGGAAAGTTGTTAGTGTTTTTACTCATTCCACTGTATAATCAACCTAGAAATGTGAATATCAAATGACAAACTAGATGACTAGCAGTGGAATAATATTAAAAAGAACAGCTGTTAAAGCAAAATAATGTCTCCTACTCACACTCTGTGCTGACTATCTGTCTTAGTTAGGGTTTCTATTGCTGTGAAGAGACACTGTGACCATGGCAACTCTTACAAAATATTTAATTGTGGCTGACTTACAGTTTCAGAGGCTTTAGTCCATTATCATCATGGCAGGAAACATGGCAGGATGCAAGTACATATGATGTTGGAACTGAGAGTTCTACATCTTGATCTGGAGGCGACAGGTAGGAAACTGTGGGTGACACTGGGCATAGCTTCACCATATGAGACCTCAAATCCTGTCCCAACACTAGCACACTTCCTCCAAGAAGGCCACACCTAATAGTGCCGCTCTTTGTGGGGGCCATTTTCTTTCAAACCACCATGCTACTGGAATGTCTTTTTTTTATAGTCATTATTTTTTTCACTTTATTTTTTAATTTTATATATGTGTACGGCATTTATAAGTATTAAATTTAAATGAAAGTAAAAATATGTTGGATTGAAATTCTAAAATATGAGCTGTTGATCTTGAGTTTTTCTTATAAGACAAACTTAAATATTTACTCATATAAAACAATAATTGCATCTAATGATGTCACCTTTAAATGACCTGTTTAACAAAGCTAGGCATAGTTGATAAATATAAAATTTCACATTAATTTATAAGGTTTATCAATTTGTCTTCTTTGCTGAGTTATTTTCCTCTTTTTTCCCCCTGTAGATAAGGAAGATATTCCCTTTGGTATTGGCATTTCCACAACAGACATTAATCAACCATAGTGAATAAGTACATATCTATCCATAGTTTATATGCATATTGCCCAATGACAAAAATCTTTCACTTTGTGCCTATGCACTGTATTTCAAAGTCAAAGACCCTCAGGACAACAGAATGTATGCTTACTAGAATTCTTCAATTTTCTGTATGACCTTATGTTTTTTTTTATTTTACTTCTCAGATTGAAACTTTTGTAGTAATATTCTTTTCTAGCAACTTACTTAAAGGGTATTTTTCATTGGAAGTGTGGCAGAGAATGACAGAAAGAGTTTTGCACAAATCAATATGGTCTAAACACTAATCAAGAATCATCACTTTAGGCAATGGGCTTGTCTATTATTTCATGCTTTTGTGACAAAACTAAGTGAGAGATGAAGATTTGGGGATGTATCGTGATTATATTTTAGAAGATATTAATATATTTTGACAGAAACATCTTAAAGATAAGGAACCATAATAATATATAAAGTCTCATTTTATAAATAAATAGAATTAGAATACATATCAAACCTCAATTATTAGGTCTTCAAAATAGAAAGGGTAAAAGGGAAATTGAACACATTTTTCAGAACACATTGTGCAAAGGATGCAATTTCTGGATATTTGTGTATTTCCTTTTTAAAATTTCAGTTTTGATAATTTCATACACATGTTCAATATATTTTGAACATGTTTACCTGGTTACCCTTCTTATCACCATCTAAGTCCTAGAGAACCTTTTCTTCCCAACATATTCTTGTACTATTTTCGTGCTGTATCTGTGTTTCACAGGACACCTCCCTAACCTCCAGCTCTTAAATTTTTTCCATTCCCTTTTCATGATGCTCCATGGGTCTTGAAAGGGTAATATGACTGTTCCTGTTCAGGGCTGAGCACTCAATGCTCATTTATTCTTGTCATTGCGACCAGTTATAAGTCTCTGTATTAATAGTCACTCATAGGAAAAGGGGCTTCTCTGGCTAAGTTTAAGGTAATAAATATATTTGAAACACAGTTCTATTATATATCCATTTATCTTGATATCAACAGTAAGTTTCCTCTTCCCGGTAGGGCTTGTGACACACCCAACCATATATGTGTGTGTGTGTGTGTGTGTGTGTGTGTGTGTGTGTGTGTGTGTGTGTGTGTGTATGCAGGTTTTCAGTACCAGGTATGCATTTCTTCCCACGGAGTTCAGCATCAACTCCAATCAGAAAGTGTTGGTCATCTCCCAAATAACCAAGCCGCTATTGCAGTAGTGGGGCTGTTTTACCTGCTGATTGGCACTTAGTAAGCAGGCTTGACAGCTGACTAAGATGGTTGGCTTTCTTTCTCCTGTAGCAGCCAGCATTGCATCTTATAGAACTAAGGGCAGCTGAGTGCAGGATGCCTTCATTCTAGCTTACTTGTGTCCTGCAACCTATGTATGTCTTCAATAAAGGATCTGTGGTCATTTGAATGAGAAGGGCCCCATGGGTTCATATGTCTGAGTACTTAGTCCCCAGTTGGTAAACATGCTTGGGAAAGATTAGGAAGTGTGCCCTTATTGGAAGAGATGGTTTCAGATGACTCATGCCACTCCCTTGTAGCTCTCTCTGCCTCATGGTTGTGTCTCAAGATGTAAGCTCTCAGTGACTGTTCCAATACCATACTTGCCTGACTGCCGCCATGCTCCTCATCATGGCCATCATGATCTCTAGCCCTCTGAAACTGTAAGCCCCAAATAAACTCTCCCTTCTATAAATTGCTGTGGTCATGGTGCTTTTCACAGAAATAGAAAAGTAACTAAGATGGTGTCTTACCGTCTTCTACTGTTGGTAAATCAAGAGCAAATGCAACAGTCTTTATTGCAATGTTTCTCAACATGTGGGTCATGACCCCTTTGGGGGGTTGAATGACCCTTTCACAGGGGTTGCCTATGACCATCTGCATATCAGATATTTACACTGCGATTCACAATAGTAGCAAAAGTACCAATGAAAATAATTTTAAGATTGGGGATCATCATAACAAGGGGAACTGTATTAAGGAGTCACAGCATTAGGAAGACTGAGAACCAGTGCTTTATTGTTTTGTGAACCTCTGGGAGTTCTCTGAATAGCAACTCACAGGGAGGTAGGCCACATCTAACTCTGGAATTTTTACTTAAAGACCTATGGCTTTAGGTATCAGCATTATCCACTCATGGAAGGTGCCTATAATTGTTTTAAAATTAGTTAATTTTAGTAACTGTATAAATTAGTAGATTCCTGTATGATATTTACATATTTCCTAAGTTGTGCTTGACCCTCTCCCTGGTCCTCACCTTTACTCCCTCCTCTAGCTTCCAGCTGTGTTTAAAAATTTTCATCCCTAGTATTCCCCTCCCTGTTCTTTCATAGTACATGTATTTATACTATTCCTTCCCAAAAGCATTCCACTGAATGTAAATTCCACATTTAAAAAGGATAACAACATTGAAGTCTATTTAGTAGTATTTTTTTGTGAATTGTTTAGAGGGAGCAATATATTGATTCCTTTAATTTGTTTAAAAGTATCATAAAAGATTGGATTAATGAATGCCTTCAGGATGTATACATGTAAGTCTGGCACCTAAGACTCGAAGATCGTAGGGGAACAGGGAACAGAAAGATTATAAGAGCCAGAGGATGAGGGAGTTTGCAGAGATTCTGTTTCATAAGAATGTTAGAAGCTACATCCGTAAAGTTTACCAACATGACTGCCTAAATGTGAGCCAAACAAGGACCATAACAATAGACATTTTAATGTGATCTGAGGAAACCCTACACAAAGAACTATAGGCAACTGAGGAATGTTAAGCGCAGGAGAAATAAGTCTTCCCTGGGAATAATACACCAATTGATTGTCTTATATCAAATCATCAGCCCTGAAAATATAATATACAAGTAACATTAGATGGAATAAGCAGGTTGTACTTATGAATTGAGGAAAATATCATACATATATTAATATACATATATGTATGTAACAATAAGCATTAAAATTATAATCTCAAAAATACAAGAAATTTTAAAGTGCTGTACATGAATTTTATCATATGGAAACAACTCAAACCAGGTTGAGGGACAAAGTACAATTATTGCTCTGTCATCTGAATATGGGGTCAGAATTGTCCAGGACAAATACTTTAAGATTGAAAGGGCCTAAGGTCATGTCAACACCATGTGGCACATGGTCCTGAGCTGGATCTATTGTCTCTAAAGAACATTGTTGGGCTAACTGGTGGAGTTTGAGCAGTCTACAGAGTGTAAGGTAGACACAGCTTGCACATTATCATTACTACAAAGGCAGCTTTGGTCCTATCCTCATCAAATCTGCCCAATTAAATCATTGTGATATGAGCACAATAGAATACTTAGAAATGTATCCATTGACAACAGTTTTACCTATTTCTCATTGCAATCACCTAGAAAAGCAGCTTGTTTTGTGTGCCAATCAGTAAACTCTATGTACATGACAACTCTATTATCTCAGTGCAGAAGAGATTGGGAAATTTTCTTTTCTTTTTGCTTAACTAGCTTAATATTTTTTTCTTAAACACAAAGAGCTTCAGAGTCTAAATTCCATGTTGTCTAATTTTAAAATTTCTTTAAGCAAGACTTGATTTAAAGCAGAAATAAGAACAGATAGGGCATGCCTATGGATATTAATTAAACTCTCTGAGAGTAAAAGTTCAGAAATGTGTTCTCAACTTGACACTGTGAGGGTGGAAGTCCTGTGGTTGTTATTCTCTTGGTTTTTCACTTCAAATAGTATCATAGTGTTATGCTGTCACCTTGATGAGCATGCTGGGACCTGCAGGTACTGATAGAGATGTCACAGCTCAATGTCATATCACTAGCAACCCAGTGAGAGACATGGAAAATGAATGGGAGCCTAGACTGTGGTCTTCTAGATACCTACCAACAAAATTCAAAGGTTGAAAATAAAAATTCCCACCAATATGGAGAAATAATGAAGCCTATACCCCACCAAATGTTTAATCATAATTTAAGCCATACAATATTAACTTGTTCAGATTGTAGCTTCTGATACACTGAAGTAGCACAAAATATTCATCTGAAATAGGAACCTAAGGACACTTGAGTGCTATAGAGATATAAGCCACATTGTTATATCTAAAAAGAAAAGTGGCCCAGATTCAGGTCAGAATCCATTTCTTTTGTAACCAATCAACCATGTTAGCATGTGTGCATGACAGGACGGTGCACAGGCATTGCAGATTAAGTAAGCTATTTATGCCCGTGAGCCTGCTTTCATGTCCCTTGGAATTCCATTCCAATCTCATCTGCCTACTTCAAATTCAGGAGACCAGACATGGCATAACTCTGTTTGATAAGTCAGCCAATCAAACAGTTATAGTTTAGATGACTGTCTTTTGTTTTCCCACTAATAGTTATGATTTTCCTAGTAGTCACAGTCAGTAAGTTCACACATGAGCTACAAGGGAAAGCAGTTGTGAGAGGCATATTAATTACAGCATTAAATTGAAACCAAAACCACTAGAAAGTGAAGCTTTTTGGAGTAGAGAAAAGGATACCAATGTGTAACATGAAAAACTTACACTTGAAGGTGTATATGGGACTCCCCCAGAGGCCAAAACTTTAACTGAAGCCCCTGGTGATTTTGATGTAGATGACTGAGGACATTCACCATGTACATAAGCAGTAAATAGATACTCAACATGGCCCTGAGGTGTATGTAACAATCAAGAGATCTGATTGCTTTCCTAAGAAAGAAGAAAATGTAGACATTAAGTAAATGGAGAAGGATGGAGACTCTAAGATGAATTCAACAATCTGAAATAAAAGGCTGTTGAATAGGAGAGGGAATTTGGACATTTAAAAAGAACAGTCTGTTAGAAAATCCACAGAAGCCCCTAAGTCCACACTCTTAGGTTATTCGAATCATTTGACTTACATTAAGTCCCACTCCACAAGTTTACCCGCTATGAAATGAGTACTTCAACACTCTCTGCCTGCAGTGGCTTACACTTTAGACCACCAAATTTTGGCAATAACCATTTGCTCAACAGCAAATTTAAATGCCTACACAGAGAGGAAGCTACTTTGAGACTTAATAACATCCATTCTAAAAGTCTCCACTAAAAAGGAGAGAATTGCAAGGTTACTGGAATTAGCCATTTAAAGAAAGCAGAAAATAGATTTGTATGTGATGCTCTAAAACATGGCAGCATGATTGTGGAAACAGTTGTTTGCAAGGCTATTGTACTGTGAAAGGAATAACTAGGAATAAGAGGAGCTGCAACCTATCAACCTTGTCACTGTGGACTGAAGAAAATAATTCTAAAAGTTTATTGGAGGCCCTTTAACTATAGGAATTGCATTAGGAACTACATAGGGATCAACAAATAGAGACCCTGCCATCCTGGAGCTTACAGAGTGATGGGGCAGGGATAGCAAGCTAAATTTCACTAGCGCAATCTCTTGTCTATTTAATCCAATGTGGTGGGACTGTTCAGATTATCTACATGTCAAACACATTTCTCTTTTGTTTGATCGCAAAGATTTTACTGATTATAGCTAGGCAAAATTTAACAAGGGTTTATTGGTTCTTCATTCTAAACAATTATGAAGGTTATCACCAATTTACCCTAGCTCATCTCCTCAAGCATTCATCCATATCAGCATCCTGACACCATGTATCATTAGCATTTTTGCATGTTAACTTTTTAGCCCAAGGCATGTTACCTCATGGTTGTCACATGATTATGCCAACAACAATCATTATATATTTTTTTCTAAGACAAAAATAGTGAAAAGAATGTCAATTCTCTGTTTTGCTAAATTTTATTCAAAATACAACATCTGGTACCTCCTTCTAACCTAGCTTTCATGTTGTGTTGGCCAGTGTTGGATTACATGCCCACCCCTGTTTTAGAAGACTGTATTCCAGTCCTTGAAGTTTAGAGTTTTACTAACTGAAGAAGCACAAACAACCTGGAAAATCAAATGTAGTTTCTGCATATGTTTAAATATTCATTTCCAGACTCATGTCACTGGCATAGGTTTTTCTTAAATGAATGTTTCATTTATTTACCAATATAAATATTTGAATTATTTTCTTGTTATGGAAGATATATTTGAACTATCCTACATGAACCTTGTACTTAATTCAGCCACTGTACTCATTTTTAATTCTGAAAGGTACTAGCTTACAATTTACAGCTATATTACAATGCAAAAATTATCTGAGCTATCCAAAAATTAAATATATACTTTCTGTCTCAGTGGTTTTTTTATGATAAACAACTGTAATGGCAATTATTCTCAAACAAGAATATTATACATGATGTTCTATTCATCTGCTTTCAGTATAATTAATGCATATATTTGCTTGGTTACAGTTTTGGGAAATGCTCTTACAAGGAGATCTGCACTACTGTATTTGTAGACCTTTCCCATATATGTGTGTAAAGAAATATTTGTATGGATGTAACGCTAATGAAGGACTTTAAAAATGTATTTAAAATATGCTTGACAAATGTTTGAATTTCTCTCAAAGATCCCTACTTTGAGATTATGTTGGAATTAAAACCCTCAGCAAGAAAATCACTATAGTAAAATTGTCACTTTAAAGATAAAAATAGAAGCCCCATGTCTTTTCTAGTAACACACTAAAACATATTGCAATCATGATGACCACATACATACACACAAACAGGTTTCAGAGGATGTTTGCCTTATGTCCCAGGCAAAGGTAGAATAAGGAAGAATGGTTTGTTTAGACATTCAGACAATATGGATTCACTATAAAGTGAAAATTCATGAAACACCACTCTTTCATCTGATTAAACTGTGTAGCACATTAGGAATGCCAATTAAAGTTTTAAATTACGTTTTTGGAACCAACCGCCAGTGACATCTATCTTATTCAAAAGTAACATCTGTGAAGCTGGCTGTGTGACACCAGATTCTTGGACACTATGTAGTTGGATATTACATGTTTCATTTTTCCAAAAATATATTCTCAAACCTAACGTTTCCTTATCTATTTTCTTTGTAAACTTCCGTCATATATATACATATATAGTTCTAGATCTTAATATATAGTACACAAAATGATATATAAATGCAGAACTACTGCATTCCAGCCTTTCAGTCTTATTAAGTTTTTCAATGTATTTTAGGCAAATATAGACATAATTATGTCCTCATTATCAGTTACATACTACACAGATCTTAGTCCATGTCATTCAGTCTCCAGAAAAGTGTTTGAAAGCTAGACATGTGAACACACAATCAAGAAAGTTAGAGAAAAATGTAGATAAATCAGTCTTTTTTTTTTTTAATGTGACAGAAATCCAAAAATCTGATAGCACTCAAGCCATAAATTCTATCTCAATATAATCTGCCAGGCCTTCTTTCCAAGCTAGACTTTTCTTCCTGCAACTAACAACTGGATTATTGTAATGAACCCCAAAAGATCAACACTAAATGTGAAGATATATAACTAAGGCTTTGGGAAGCCTGCCATCATTGTCAGAATTTGCTAGAACAAAAACTGAGTCCAGATACCAGGGAAATTACACAGCTACAGTTAGTTATGACCAGTAGGCAATCCTTCTCTAAAACTCAAGGGTAAATACTCCTGCATTCTTTCTTAAATAATGCCAAACAGAGCTCCAACACCCAACAAAAAAGGCATGTCATTTGAATGAAAACCTTAAGCTTCTCCTTGAAGCTTGTGCCAAGCTCCTGATTTCCAGGTTGCATTCCTGTACTGACTCTCACAACACGATGAGGCCAGAGTGTGCGAGCATGTAGGACTTTGGTTCACAAGGTCTTCTCATATTCCACACTTTGATGCCTCAGCATCACAGAATTATAAGAATATGAAGATGACTAAAGGGCATGAACGTAAACCCATATAGAAATTGTATCAGCGCCGGGCGATGGTGGCACACGCCTTTAATCCCAGCATTCGGGAGGCAGAGCCAGGCGGATCTCTGTGAGTTCGAGGCCAGCCTGGGCTACCAAGTGAGTCCCGGAAAGGTGCAAAGCTACACAGAGAAACCCTGTAAAAAGAAAGAAATTGTATCGGCTTTAAATATCACTTAAATTATCTTTATTGACCTTAACTCCAGAATTTGGATTTGCTATTGTAGGGGTTTCCCAGCATTTAAAGCAGTGGTTCTCAAGCTGTGAGTCACAACCCTCTTGGAAGTTAAATGACATTCATTTTTATGGGGGTCACATATCAGGTATTCTGCATATCAGATATTTACATTATGATTCATAACAGTAACAAAACTACAGTTATAAAATTAGCAATGAAAACAAGTTTATGGTTGGGGGTCACCATAACATGAGGAACTGTATTAAAGGGTCTCAGCATTTAGAAGGTTGAGAACCACTGATTTAAAAGGATAGCGTGTAAGAGTGTGTATGTGTGAGTGAGTGAGTATGTGTGTGTGTGTGTGTGTGTAAATACATGTATATATAACTTATACTATGTTATCTGTTAGCAGGAACAGACAGAAAGTGATTAACAAGAAATATTGAGAAATACTCATGGCAAATTTCTTATTTTCCTTTGGGTCCTGAACTTTTCTCTCTTTCAGTTCTGCTTTGTGCATTTGATGCTTAACAGCTTCATCCAGCTTATATATTCAGCTTATGTTTTGATACTAAATGCTGAAACTATATATTTCCATCCTACAAAATCAGTGTCCACAAATTAGGGACTTTTCAGTTAGTAAGGGCACTGGTATATCTTATTATCAAATTTTAAGTAGAAGAAGAGTGAGAAGCTTTCTCTGATGTTCAAGATGAGTCTAAAAAATTAAAATAAATAAAAAATAACTAGGTGGTGGTGGCACACACCTTTAATTCTAGCCCTCAGGAGACAGAGGTGGATTGCTGTTTTTGAGTTCAGCCTACATAGAGAAACCATGTCTCAAAAAACAAACAAACAAACAAACAAAAATCAAAATTAGTCCAGAGTTACATTCTCCAAGTAAGTTGGAGTTTGTAACCACCAGAGCTCTGACTCAAAACTTGTTGCTGATTTTTTGGTGCTTTGAAGTCTTATCTTACCTTGATCTGATAAATTGTAAGTATATTTAGCTGTCAATGATTGCTGTCCGCAGTACTTTATGATGAGGAAGTTTTGACTTCATACTTCAGTCAGACTTCCTACTAGGCATATATTGTCTTCCAAATTCTTACTCATATAAACCAGTCACCAGAATACTATTCAGTAAGTTTAGCAGTCATCACAAGCCCTTGTCTTTAAAAATTCAGCATGGTATTGAAATATTAAACATGTGTGCTGTATCTTTCTATTCTTGCTATGAAATGCTCCACCAGAGTAGCAAGCTAAAAATCTGTATACACACATTTTAAAATTAGTTATAAATATTAGATACAGAAACTCAATTTTTGTTGTCCTGTACAAGTAATAATGTTGACACAAAATACATTTTAGTTGTGCTTATTTTGTCCATAAAAGTGTCTAATTTTTGCTATTGTTATTGTTGCTTTTCCAAACAAAAGCCAAATCAATTAGCAGTATTTGAAAAGGTATGCTACCTAAAATGCACAAATTGGGTTCCCAGAAGAGTTTAGGAGTTATTTCTTCATTAGATGCTCAAATCTCTCCTAAAAATGCCAGAGCAGCCACACAGTCTGCTTCACTTATTGTCTAAAAGAATACCAAATTGGAACAGAATCCCTGTAGAACGGAAGCAGAACTGCCTAATAGGAGCTTTTATTTCCCGTAAGCGGCAACAGCGCTAGCAATTAAGAACAACAAACAGCCAAGAGGAGGGAGAGAAAACCAGAAGCATGATGTTTGTTATTTTGAGAGCTTCCGCAGGCGATGTGCTATGTCAGGGGAGTAAACACTGCTGCCAGGAGGGGAGCTTCCAATGTGCCTGGGATGAAGTCGGGGCAGTGCCGCTCAGGGCATGCCAGGGGAGATGGAGACAAACCCAGTGTTCAGAGTACGGTTTGATTACGACTGGTTTTGCAAAAGAGAGAGCCCCTCCCTTATCAAGATCACAAAGGCGTTTTCCTTCTGTTACATCTTTTATAGGCTCCCCTCCCCATGCCATTGAGTTAGTTCAGAAACAGAAAGTCTTGAAGCTATGAATCGTCTAGCTCCCTTTCTGTGAGGATAGGGGTGGTTTTTATTTATAACTGGCCTGATTGAGAACAAGTTCTTTTCTCATATTGAGAGGAATACTATTCAAGACTCAGTGCCCCCTTGGTGAACCATGAAAAGGTCACAGTTACCTCCACTGCAACCTCGATCTTCATACAGAAGGAGTGCTCATCCATGAGATGAGCACTCAACATTTTAATCTGAGGCAAGTATAATTGAGGACATTCCCCACAAGATGTTTAACAAAAGGCACAATTTTAAAACTAAGGAATTAAATGTCAATATTGGCTGTTTTGGCTACCTAGGAGTTTTCTTCCCCAGTGTGTAGGTTTGAGGATCTCAGCCTTCCTGGTCTTCCCTTCCGGTAGAGTTAATCCCCATCTCATTTGGTGGCTTCTCTCACTCACTTGCTCTAGATTGTGTGGCCTTGTTGAAGGTAAGACTGTCACCAGCTCACTACTTATTCCTTTGAGCAAGTTTCCTTTATGTTCTTCTTCTTCTTCTTCTTCTTCTTCTTCTTCTTCTTCTTCTTCTTCTTCTTCTTCTTCTCTCTCTCTCTCTCTGTTTTTCAAGACAAGTTTTCTCTGTTTAACAGTCCTGGTTATTCCTTCCTGGCATCTGCTTTGTAGAGCAGGCTGGCCTCGAACTCACAGAGATCTGCCTGACTCTGCCTCCTGAGTACCAGGATTAAAAGACTTTTGCCATCACCACCCAGCTCAACCCTGTCTATTAATCCTTTTAAACCCATAAAACAGTTATGAATTTCAGCACTCCAAAGGCTTTCATGCAAAGTTATCTCCAGGAATTCTTCCAAATATGTATGTAAAATGAAAAGAATCTACCTTGAAATTATAGTTGTTTACAGCTCCGGTGATCAAACCACAACTCAGAAGATAAAGAGAGGGAGAGAGACCAGCTAGCCAGTAAACAAGAATGTGAATTTCTTTCATATTGAGAGCACAAATGTAGCGACAGGAACCGTCAGTGTATGGATTAAAGAATGGAAGAGAAAAGGCTGAGGACTAGGAGGGAAGCAGAGGGAGGGAATGCTCTGACCCAAACCTACAGGAAAGACTTACTTTGCTTTTTTGAGATGTTGACAAGTAACACATGCCAAAGACTGGAGATGGAATTACAGCTTTAATTTATGTATGTTTTCGGAGTACAGTGCTTAAAGTAATACAAGACACTGAAACCTGCTGGGAGAACAGCAAGGCTGCAAAGCCATTAGCGTGGACCGTTTAAAGTTGTTAAAAGGCAGTGCAACAGTTACAGTTGAGAGAGCTGGTGACACACTGTGGAAGGGCCAAAGCCTGTCTGACCCCCATGGGAGACAAGGAGACTGAAGGGCTGCAAGGCAATCAGCAGCTGCTCTGAGGCTGCCTGTATTTCTAAAGACAGTTTGTTCTAGACCAGACCCAATTATTGGCAAAGCCAATGGTAGCAATTAACACTTAGTAGGCACATAAAAATACCCTTGATTACAATTAGCCCTTTAGATCAGCTTAAATAACAAAATGCACACCATGTTGCAGTGAGGTCACAGAGCTGTGTGAACCCAGCAATTGGATTTTGAGGAGAAAGTGATGTGAAGTCCCAAAGCTGATGGTTTGCTAAGAGCAAAACCCCCACAGTCATGTGCAATTGAGTGACAGAAGCCGACAGAGAAAATGAACTTCTTCAGATATATATTTTACATTCATGGATAAACTATGAGAATAGGAATGTGAAATCTCCAAGTGGCATTTGAATTTTAATTAGTTCTCAATTAACAGCTTATGGCAATATTCATAACACTGGCATTTGCGACTTGAGATGAATAAAAAGAAGGAAGTAAGGGTTATGTATAAAATGGCATTACCCTTTTTGTTTTCTCCCTATGATCTAAATTTAGACCAAATTGCAGAATAAAATAGCACAGAAGCCTTTTAACTCAAGGATTTTGTTCATTTTTCATTTTGTTTCACTTAGGTAGGTGGGGGTCTTCTTGGAAGAGTGAATAGTGACCTCAAGCACTTTTTTTTTAGCATTTGATAATGGCTCATTTTTCCTTTCCTTATTATACTTTTGCAGATTATTAAAGCTTACCACTTTGAGCATTTCTCCATTTTAAAAAATTTGTGGCCATGATAGATCCATTCACTTTTGAATAGTGGGAAATATGGTTTAAGAGCCTTGAAGGATAGGTTAATATCCTTGAAGGTGAAAAACTGTAAGACATTATTTGAAAGAATGTGAAAAAATACTTGTGAGACTATTTCAATTTTATTAAATTATAAAAAGATATCTCTCTATATACTAATAATGTTTTGTTTAATTGTAGTATCAAAATATACCCTGAAAACTTTTTTTATATGTGGAGAAAATTTCTTCTTCCTAGAAGAAAATATTGAGTAGTTTGGAAAAGATAAGAGTGTCCTGGCTCAGTAAAATCAATTTTAAACTCTAAAAACAACAGAGGCTTCAGTCTTTGTGCGAGTGTCCAGATTAGCAGTACCTCATGATGTGGGATTGATTTAAGGAATTTTTTTTTTCTGAAATGTGTAAACCACGAGGGATATTGATGCTTCAAAGCAATGCTTTTAACATTGAATGCCCTCTGACTCACCCCTAGGAACTTTTCTGAAAATTTAAGGATGGAGCTTTAAAAACTAGGACATCCTTTAGGGAAGAGAAAGGGGTTAGTATAAAGATTGTTTGCTGTGGACTGGAACACTCTTCACATTTCAGAGATGTCAGATTCAAAGTATGAAGGTAGCAACATATGACATCACATTGGAAGAGGGTTGGAGAGCTAGGAGGCACAGAATAGCTGTCTGGGTGCCAGGCAGTTTGTTTTCTGGATCTTTGAATTTACTCCAATTAGTCATGGTCATTGAAAGGTATAGTCTCTCTACAGAAAAGCCTGGAGCCTTGAATGACAGTCAGCAACAGAATGGAAAAGACTTCAGCCAACTGACAGTGTGAGAGGCGTTGAGATATTAACAAGGAAGAAAAGAATCCAGAAACAAGATGCTTGGAGCTCCAACAATATTCCTGAAGCCAACAGTGATGTCAGCTCAAGCTTTGTTGGCTCCAAACTAGTTTGTCCAAGAGAAATCAATATGGGTAGCATGCTCTTCAAAGTGCATTTTATCTTTTATTATGAGATGAAAATATTTGGTGGTTGCAGTCATACCAGCTTCAGAAATAATGACCTCTTGGCTGCTATCACCTCCACCTCCACACATAGACACATACAAATTGAATTCCATATTTGTATTGCCTTGATTCAAACCATTAACAACCCCTGTAACTATGCATCTATAAGCTGGACATGGGAATAAATAAAGTTATATATACTTCCCCCAAGTATCAACATCTTCCACTGAATTCCACCACTCATTTAAAAGATGGTTAAAATGTTCAAATCCCAGTTCTCTTTCTCTCTAGCTATGCGATACTGGTAAGATACCCAACTTCTCTGAACTTCCATATTTTTATATATGAAATGGGAAATTTATAGCTGCTGCATAGACTGGCCACATGGATTGCAATGTTGAGATGAAAAGGTCTGGGCAGAAGCAATTTCAAGTTACTTATGATGACATTATTTTCTAACTTGAGGCCAGATTTTTATTTAATGTTTCCACTAATATCACCCCATGCATATTATAAATGTTAGAAAACTACAGATTTAGGCCAAATCATAACAGCAATTTTTATGAATCCATTTCAGCACCCCGAGCTTAGTAATTTTGATAAATGGCTCCTTCAAAAACTTGGCTTTAGTAGTGACTGAAAATGGTTTGGAGAACTGAGTTAGAGATAAGCAATTGTGCAACAAAATTCCTGTGGTAAAGCTTGAAACAACGGGGGACTGAAATAGTGTTTTAAAGACATTTCCTTTTCCTTAGAGCACAAATGAGAGTCTTGCATATTTTTTTGAACAACATCAAAACTAACACTCAAGAATTTTGTTCTTAAATGCAACTATCTGAAAACAAAAATAGGCTCTAGGAGAATGAGCTTTCACAATATATTGTGGCACTGCTTTTAGAAATGTGTGCTCCAGAGACAACTGGATAGTTGAAAACAATCAAAAATAATACATCATCCAGACACAACAGGGCTTATACACATATGAACTCACAGTGACTTTGACAGCATGCACAAGACCTGCAGAAGTTCATGCTAAACAAAATCCCTACACTGAGAAGGGGAAGTGGACACAAAGTCCCACCCATACCTAACCCAGAAAGTATTAGCAATGGATGCCTGCTGCAAAAAGGAAAATCAGTTTTGTTCAATAGAGTGTCACTGGGTATGTCAACTACACTTCAAGACAGGCTCTATGCCCAACCCAAAACGCTCTTGTTTTGATATCTTCTTTGGCCTGTGTTGGTTTCTTATTAGTTTGATTTGTTCTTTTTGCCTCTTTGTTGATTTTTGTTTTGTTTTGGAAAGATAGAGAAAGAACATGAAGGCAGATGGGTAGGATGTGGGGCAGAATAAAAATGATCAAAATACATTTTTTTTAAGTTCAGATGTATTTTTATGTATATTTTTTATTTATATGTATGCATGTGTACCAAGGGTCTACCTAGTATCCATGGAGTTTGGAAGAGGAGGTCAGGAAGGTGTTGGATCTCCAGGAAGTAGGGTTTCAGATAGCTGTGAGCCACCATGTAGGTGCTGGTAACTGAACTCTATAAGAATAACAAGTGCTCTTAACCACTGAGCAATTTCTCCAGCTTCTGATCAAAATATATTATACATATTTTTTCATAAAAAAGAAAAAGAAAATGTATAACTAGTTACTATGACTGTCAATCACTTACCTTAAATAATCCCCAATATCTAGTAGCTACTCCCTGGATGAGCAGAAAATGAAATTAAATGAATATACAAAGAATAAACAAATAGGTATGGTGGGATGGATGGATATGGTGGTATTGTGTTCCCCAAAATATTGTGTACTCTAATAAATTTATCTGGGGTCAGAGAACAGACAGCCACTAAATACAAAGGCTAGAAAATGGTGGCACTCACACCTTTAATCCTAGCATTCCAGAGATAGAAATCCCTCTGGATCTCTGTGAGTTCAAGGCCACATTGGAAATAGCCAAGCATGGTGACACACGCCTTTAATCCCAGAAAGCCAACCTTTAATTCCAGGGAGTGGTGGTAGAAAGCAGAAAGATATATAAGGCTTGAGGACCAGAAACTAGAAGCATTTGGCTGGTTAAGCATTTGGCTGGTTAAGCTTTCAGGCTTTGGAACAACACAGTTCAGCTGAGATTCATTCTGGATGAGGACTCAGAGGCTTCCAGTCTGAGGAAACAGGACCAGCTGAGGAACTGGTGAGGTGAGATAGCTGTGGCTTGTTCTGTCTCTCTGATCTACCAGCATGGACCCCAATAACTCACCTCAGGTTTGATTTTATTAATAAGAACTTTTAAGATTCCTGCTACAGATGGACGTCTAAATCTCTTAGTCAAACAGAAGCCAGGCCATAGCTGAGGCCTCCAGGAGCTGCAGTCTAATTGGGAAATCAGGATACACATTCCTTCTTCTTAAAAGTCTAATGCTTGAGGTTCAGATGATAATTATGAGAGAGCTTAGAAGAAAGAAGTGATTCAGACTCGTTATACTTACCATGTAATTCAAGATCTCCTGGAGCTCACCCTGAACTTTGGCGCCACAAGGTCAACATATTTTCATAGCATCAAATTACTATTTCACTTTTTAGTTTACATCCTTTTATGATTGCATGCCACATTTTTCAGAGGTTTAAATAGGTGTAATGTGCTATGACTTCTAAATAATATATAGTTTTGTATTTTCATGTCATTGAATTTGTAATTTTTTAAAACACTTTTGCTTTGGGAGACTATAATATAATTACTACATTTCTCTCTTCTCTTTTTCCCCTTCAAATCCTCCCATATCCCTTCCTGCTCTCTTTCAAATTCTGGCCTCTTTTCTCATTGTTACTACATGTATATAGTTATATACATTCCTAAGAATAACTACACAGTCTTATATAATGTGACTTGTGTGTATGTTTTCGGGGCTGAACATTTGTTGTTGTCTAACCAATTCATGTGGTTTTCCCAGTAGAAGACTATTTCTCTCAATTTCAGCATTCCTGAGTTGGGTTGAGGCTTTGTAAGCTTTTCCCCATCCACTTTGGCATGTTTACTATCGTCCAGCTCATGTTTCAGTAGTCATGTGTGCAACTTCTGATGTCACTAAGACACAATCTTTTATAATACATACAAATAAGTGAATCCATATATATATATATATATATATATGTTCTTCTGGTCCTCAAAAAGTTTAAGAGTAAATAGTAATCTTAGGAATGTTAAATTTACAATAAAATTATGGTCCTTACTATTTAAAAAGCTTATTAACAAATAGTTGATAATGTTTAAAGTCTGAATGTTGTAGTAGGTTCTGAGATGTATATGTATTCAAAAAATTCTCTTTTGATATATAGCCAATCAAGCGCATAGCTGGCACATTTTATATATTATAGGAATAGAAGTTAGTTTTATTTTCACCTAGTCATGTGCACACCTACCCCAAGGGTAACACTGTCTGGAAAAAGCAAGCTGCTTGAGGTTCTTGTATAGAAGACTGAGGATGCATACTCAAAATTATCCAGACTTTTTCCTTAGAGAGAACAAGCATACACCAATGGACACAAAAAGCACCCATGACATCCTTTTCAAAGGGAATTACCCTTATATTGTTTTTCAAAGGGAAGAGATGGGCTTTGTGTGGCTCTATTGAACAAACACTCCTCCAGTGTAGGAACACAAGGCTGGAAGGAAAGATTTCCCAGCCTTGTGTTGCTATCTCCTATGTTTGTGGAATTCTTTTTTTTTTCATGATTCCAAGGAATTTCTGATATTTAAAAAACATTTAATGTAGATGAGGAGAAATGAAACTTTCCGGATAATCAAAGCAATCAAGTTATTGCAAGCTGCTTGTTTCTTTCCATTCAGTCCAGACATACCCCACTGGACCAATACCAACAGCTTCAGGCTGATGTGAAATAACATTTCTCTTTAGGATATAGTATCCTTACTGATGCCTACATATAGTGGAGGCTTTTGGTCATGTGCATCTTTCCATCTCAGGTTTGATTTGGAATTGGTCTCTCAGAAACAGTAGGCTGTCGAACTGGCAATGCCAAGGATAGGGAGGAGGCATGAGCCAACCTTGCTCTTCTCTGAGAGCAACCTTCTCAGCGAGCTTGTCCTCAAGCCAGGCAGCACGGCAGCAAAGAGAGTGCCAGGGCACCAGCACAGGGTGTACCTGATAGAAAGATGTGCACACGCAGAAGTCGGGAAACAGAACTCTGACTCTGATGTCAGCAGATGTAAATCAAAATGATGATGAGAATCTTTTACATGATGGTTTGACACTTGAAGAATTATGATGATGTCTAGGATGATAAAGATCAGCCATATAGCCAGGCAGTGGTGGCGCACACCTTTAATCCCAGCACTTGGGAAGCAGAGCCAGGTGAATCTCTGTGAGTTTGAGGCCAGTGTCTACAGAATGAGATCCAGAACAGGCACCAAAACTACACAGGGAAATCCCATCTTGAAAAACAAAAACATAAACAAACAAACAAACAAACAAAAAAGATCAACCATATAGCCTTTTTGCCTTTGATTAATATTGAATATTCAATAAATCAATACATTTGTTATCATAATTTAACTCCTGGGTATTATTTTCTTCATTATTTTTCTTTAAACACAAGGAAGATTCTTAAGAAAGTCAAGGAAATTTATTCAATATTGAATAAATATTAAATACCAGAAGGCTTGGTACAAGAGTCCATTGTCTTTTCTACTAGGCTATACTATAAGGGGATATATAAGGGGATGCTTATAATACTGTTAGGGAAGGCAGAAATAAGAGCAGAGGAGATGACGAAGAGTGAAAAAAGAGATTCAGGTGGATGTAAAATGTATGTCCTGGAATGTGAAGGTCTATTTCATGGTGTAATGAAGTCTGTTCCCACTAATACATATGTACATGCACACATAAGAAGCTTATTGAAGCCTCGCTCTGCCTGTCTCAGTGGAAAGCGGGTGTTAAAATGAAGCTGTTTGACAAGGAAAGCAAGGGCTTAATATGACGACTTACGTCTAATCTAGCACTGGGAGACTAGAGCAGTAAGATTGCAGTAAATTCAAGGCCAGCTTAGGGTATGAGTTCTAAGCCACAAGTTTGACTAGAGAATAACACAAGAAAGAGAGAGAGAGAGAGAGAGAGAGAGAGAGAGAGAGAGAGAGAGAGAGAGAGAGAGAGAGAGAGAAGGAGGGAGGGAAGGAGAGAAGGAAGAGAATAATTTATTTTCAATTATCTTTTTCCTAGCCTTAATTTCTTTTTATGGGAGTTCATCATTATTAGATCATTATTAATAATGACTTTATGTCAAGATGACCACAGTAGGCCTTTGAAGTTTGTAGAACAGATAAAATAGTAAAGAAAACTGATGCCAAGAGAAAATGTCGCTGTCTGAAGCTGCATGCTGACACCCTCCCCACCTGTACCCACACCCTCAGTCACATCACCTGCGACTTCCTCCCTGTAAACAGTAGAAAACAAATTTTTCTAGTCCTATTGTTGCTTGCTGAAGTCATGTGACTTGCCTTGGCAATAGAATGCTGGGATCAAAGGCTTGAAATGCATTACTATAATTGTGTGCCTGGCTTTTTCTTTGAGAAGAATGTGGTTTTTGGATAGCTGTTTTTCCACGTAAGATGAAAGACAGGTAGTCCAGACCTGAACCTAACCTGCATTTGGAGGGAAGCCAAACTAACCCTGCCTATGTCAGCTGCACTCCAACCACCTGCAGAGAAGTGAGAAATAAAGCAGATGCTGCAAGCTGGGAATAAAAGCAGATTCTTGCCAGTCACTGTGTTTTGTTGTTTGGGGTGGGTTGTTTGTTTGTTTGTTTGTTTGTTTTGCTGTGTTTTTGTTTTGTATCAATGGCAGTTATTTCATCATCTTATTCACCCGTAGTATGAGAGCCCAACGTTCTTCATAAAGTATCTTGGATATGCTGCCAAGGGCTCTCAGAAAACCTGACAACTGATGTGAGGTGACAGTAACCCTACCTTTATTTTACAGGTGGAAAATGAAGACAGAAAAGTCAAGTGATTAGCCCAAGACTAATCAATAATGATGGAATTCAAAAGTCAACTTTAGCTCCTAGCTCAATGCTCTGTCTTCCAAATCCTGCTGGTTATCAATATTTCTGTTAGAATATGGTCTAAGAACAAATTCCTGAAGTAAATCAACCACTGCTGCTAAATCAACACATGCAGCAAAATATTTAGTGCAGTCTAATATACTTGGCTGCTTTGAAGAACGCTGAGGTATGCAATGTTCAGTGGTTGACATGGCCATTCCAAAATTAACTGGATCAGTATAAATGAAGTTATTGAATTTTTCTGCAATTCTAGCTTTAATGTTAGTGTTTATCAAATTACTTGTGTGTGCATACAAGAACTTATTTAGTCTCAGTCCCCTGAGATTTTTTTTTATTACCTTATAAAAAACATTGGAAATACAACACTTACTCTATGCTGCAATAAATTCCTGTGTTGTTAGTCTGTGTGAAAATATTTGAATTTCTATTAACCTAACTGCAAAACTTCAGCCCCCACTTGCCATCTGATTGGAAATAAGTCACTGGTTCAGATGGCACTTACATTCCAGAAAGGAGGCTTCTACTGCTGCTGCTGCTGCTGAGAAAAGCAACGGAAACAGCCTTCCTTTCCAGACAGTTCTCCTAGTCACACGTGCACACAGACAGTAGCCACTTTGCTTATTTCATTATCACTGTTACAAGCTCCAAAGCTTCCAGCAGAGAGGTCTATTTCTGCACTGAGCATGTTGGTGCATTTGTACAGCCAGAGGCGAGTGAATAGTGTTTCCAGTGAGCAAATCATACTCATGCCACTCACTGTGCAGTGAAAAGTGGGATAAAATTAAAAGGGGTTTAAATACGTTTCAATAAATTTAATATAATGCTCAAATAACATAGGTGTGCTTAGTATCAGGGAACAAAATGCCTAAGTTCCTTTAATTTTCAAAAGTGAAAAAAGCTCAAATGTCAACAAATAATTTAGCGTTTAATAGAAAATTTAGTAATTGAGCTGAAAATATCCACTGTAAGTCAAAATATTGAATATTCTTTTAATGTTCTAGGGATATGGAAAAAAACAAGTTTTAGATAATGTAATGCTATATTGAAAAGCCCAGTCATTTCTTCTGATCCTTACTATATTAACATTGCTTTTAATCAAGATGAAATAGCATGATATTTTTTAATATATAGTGTATTGAATATGTAATAAAACATTTATGGAATTTGAAAAATAGAATACTATGATGAAGAAAAGAGATACTAAATTAGTAGTAAGATGGATATTTCCAATTAGGAGACCTACAGGAGTAATCAAATTTAATTCCTATATTTACTCTGAAGAAACTGGCAAGGTGATTTGTTGATTTTGCTGTTACTTCACTGTATTAGGGATCTATGCCATCACCATACCTGGTAGAGTCTCTAAGTAAAGCATCTACTATAAAATTTTTTCCTCATAATTTGCAAAACAAATCAATCACTTTAGGAAAGAAGGCCATATAAAATTAGTTGTAGTCTATTTTATTTACATTCATTTTTTTTCTCACAGTGTGTGTATGTGTATTCACATATGCCATGACACACACGTGTATGCCGGAGAACAGTTCTAGGGAGTCAGTTTTCACCTTCTGCCATGTTGGTCTCAAGGGTCAAATTCAGGTCATCACATTTTGTAGCAAGCACCATAAATTTCTGAGTTATCACACAGGTTCCGGAATCCTATTTGGAAGTAGTATTGACAAGGATGAATATAGAGACCAGCCAAGAAGGCAAAGATGAACTGATTTGAAGCACCATCTTATCAAGCTATAGTTAGATAAATAAAAGTTATAAGTGGAGATAGTCTTGAATAAACTAAATAAAGAGCAACTCTGAAAAGCACTAACAACAAAAGACATATAGAATAACAGCAAGGAAGAAAAGAAAGAGGGAGGGAAAATGACATTCAGAGAAATATAGCCTTAGGAGATAAGAAAAAGATATTCAAATTAAGTCTATGTCCAATAGGATGGAAAACAGCTTGGAGACTCTGAAACCCAAATGAAAGGTTAAAGCAAACATGAAGCTTTTAACTTTAAAAATGACAAGATTCAGAAATAATAAAAGCAACTGCTTGAGAGGATTAAGAATTTATTTTCAGTGACAGCGGGCGAAGAGCCAAGGACAGAGAGCACTCAGAAAGTGTCAATGGAAATGGAGAACACATGTCTATCACACTCTCATTGGTATCATTGCATGAAAATTGCTATGATCAAGCATGTAACACTGGAAAACCTAAATGCTCACCTGTCTGTCAGCACTGCTCCATTCATCTGAGGCTACCCACCCTCCCCCCGGCTGAAATCTCTGCTTTTCACTTGGCTTTTAGGAAACCCATATGCCCTACTTTCTTCTCATCTTGCTGGCCTTTGCCTTTCATTATCTTTGCTGGTTACTTCTTGTCTTTCCAAGTTGTGATGTTGAGGAGTTTAGGGATAAGTCCTTGGTCTTTAACTCATTGTCACTTTCCAAGTGATTTCATCTGGGTTCATGCCTTTAATTACAACTATTTTTAAAATGCTTAACCAAAAATGCACCCTTTCAACATGCTCTTAGTTGTGAACCTCAGATTCACATATTAATCCTCCTAGCTGGGAGCCCTTCTCCCAAATCATTGTCTGAAAGTTCTTAATATCCATCCCAGTTTACCTTCTGTGAAGACTTTACTGTCTGAGCTAATAGCAACTTTGATGATTTGGGCCCAAATGTGAAGTGATTCTACACTTGTTTCTTTCTCTTGTGTACTGTAACCAGTACATCAGCAAATCCTATTGCCTACATATTCAAAGTATTTACAGAAAAACTCCTTGATCTCAGCAATTATTATCTTTCACCTGGATTTTGACAGCCAATTTCAAATTGCCCCCCTCATTGCCAGAATAATAAGGAAAAGTCGGTGTTAAAATACAAGTGCTATTATGTCATTTCTAAGTTCAAACCTCTTCAGAACATTTACATTCCATTCAACTGGAAAAAAAATCCTTCTCAGGAAATTGACATCACATTGTGACCTAGCAAATGGTTGCCTCGGGCTTCATTGTCTATTATTCTCCTCTCAAAAACTCAGCTCTAGCTACTCTGGTACCCTCTCTAATTCTAAAATAATTGAAAGCCCTGATTTAAGGGCCAATATTTTTTCATTAGCTGCTTTATTCTTTACAAATTATAGCATCTTACAGTTGCCTTGAAATATCACTTTTCAAACTCGTACTTTAAACCTTATTTATCCAGTTATACTATCTTAGACATTCTCTTCCCATGGAACTGAGAACCTGGCTTATAAAAATTCTTCATAATCTCTCATTATTATTTAAAATTTTGCTTCAACCAATCAAATTTTACCTACAGAAGGGCAATATGGCTAGAATGGCACATTGATGGGGGTAGCTGTGTAGTAGAATAAGACAAAGAACAATAGGTAAGACATAAAGGTGTGAGTCTTTCCTGCTATATGAAAATAAATCCCTTCAGATGTCTTTTGCTAATCAATATAGAGAGAATAGCTTTAGCTAGATCAATAGTTATGTACCAGAAATCAGGACTGCAGTGAATTTATACCAACAACTGAAGTCAGCACTGGATGAAGCCTGTGATGACATATCACTGCTGTTTAAGACCCAGTTGTACTCTCTGTTACCAGAAAACCTTTTGAAAATGGCTTTAAGGTTTCTGTATTTCTCGAGATTCGCTATAATTTTCCGTGAATATGACACATGTAATTCTAATCCTCATAAATGTACAACTTGATGGATTTTTAAGACCAAATACTGCAACTAGATACCTGATAAACAGCTATGGCAGTCCTTCATAAACCACAGGGATATCCTAATCATTACCCATTCCAAAGAGAAACACTATCTTAGAACTAATAAAACAAGGTAGTTTTCCTATTTTATATGATATAAGAGAAATAATGATAAATTATTTACATTTTGCATTATATTTCATTTGCCCATTATCAATGTATACAACACACAAAAATAATGAATTATGAGATTCACATATATTGTTGTAAGTAGTGAGGCATCTTTGATTTCCATTGGTGTGTACTATTTTATTATAAAAGTAGATTAATGATTATTCAGTCTATCTTTTCTGAAGAGGTGTATGAGATAGGTACACTTTTGTCCAATTTGTGTTGCTGCTATGAACATTCTAAACTGTATTTGTTAGAGAGATCATAAAATCTGTGGACTGTATTCCCACAGTAGAATCTTGAACTCTCAGAACTATACATATTCAGATTTACTTGGAGTCACTAATCTTTCTTTTCTCAAAATGAATACACTGGTTCCAGTATCACCAGCTGTGCATCAGAGTTCTAGCTGCTCTACACGCTTATCAACAATTTTTTTCCATCTCTTTTCATTTATATTTGTTCTAATGTGTGCAGAATGGCATTATTTTGTAGTTTTTGTGTAACAAATAAAGGATCTGTGTGCAACGTTTGGCCATTTGTCTGCCTTTTTTGTGGAGCATCATTCAAGCTTCTATCCATTATTCCCCCAATGATCATTATCTTTCTCATTTTGACATGTTAGAACTTTTATGTATTTTGGATAAAAAATCTTTTAACAGAAACAAAATATTAAGAATATATTGTCATAGTTTGTCAGTAGACAGTCATTTTACCAAAGTACAAGCTACATAAGAAAAGGACACAGCATAAATATACAGCCCAAAGAATATCTAGACTCAGCAGAACCACACAAATAGCACCTAAAACATGAAGAGGAACATTTCATCTTTCTCTGACACCATCTTAGCCTTGATTATAACCAAAGGTAATTTTATTTCTAAATTTTTGCCAAATTATACAGCTTATATAACTGAAAACACAACATATAATCTTCTACATATATTACTCTAAAGTTCTACTAATATAGTTTTGAGATTCAGTCATGAGGTTAGATATATTTGCACATTTCTCAGTTACATTTCTTGAGTTTTCAGCAGCCCACAAGCAAATAAAAGGTAGCTGTGCTAAACATGAGAAAAGCTGGTCATCTCAAGAAATCAGAGCCAGCTAGGGTCAGGTTTGATTATAACTATAGCAAGACTTACTCCAGCTCTAGTTCACTGTTCTTTTTTACATTTGACTCACCTGGTTATTGTATGATAGACAGTTTTCTCTCCTTAGACCTGAAAGATTGTAGTAGATTTTGTTCTACACCTCAATATGGTTTTTGTTTTATTTTAGAGAACTTCATTTTAGGGGCAGATGTTTCCCAGGTGGAGATTTTCAGGGTGGGGATTGGTGGGATTTCAATTTCTGAACTTGGGACAAGCTCAGAGGTGGTTGGATTTCGTGCTCAGTGATTGGTTGGTTTCATGCTCTGGGATTGGTTGGTTTTCAATTCCTGAATTGGTTAGGGGCAGGGTGTGTTTCTTATTTATAATTATAAATATAATATATATAACTACAACTGCCGAATTCTTTTGCTCCTATGTACATGTGCTTAGGAATTATTACTTAACATTAGATAACTTATCACTCATTCTTTTACTCTAGTGTTTATCCTTCTCTCAGTGGCCAATAGTTGAGTATTGCTTTTCATATAGTTATTTGGCCTTGTGAGATCCCTCCTATTCACAATGACATGAATATTGAGTTTATCATTGTGCATATTTTGTTTAGACAACGATATTTTTCAGAATTCATAAGTGCTACTTCCCTATCATATACAGAAAACACTATCTCAGAAGATGTCCTGGTTCTAAGGCTGTTAAAATCTTCCGACACCTTCTGTGATGTTCTCTGAACCTTATGTTTAGTAGGTTTTTATTGTTTTGCTTTTATTTTTTGTTTCTGGAGCTGAGGCAAGTGTTCTATCACTGAGCTAAATCTCCAATAACAAGGCTTAATAGTTTTATTGTAGATGTATCAGTTGATGCTGGGCACCCCTCTGCATTTTGACCAGTTGTGGATTTCTGTGATGATCTTTGCTGAAAAAAAGAAACTTCCTTGCAGTAAGAAACTATAATGGTTTAGGAGACAAGCAGTAGTAGGTTCTCCTCTCCCTAACCATACAAGCCAAGGATTGTTGGCTATGTTTACAAGACCAGACATGAATTATCTCTAATTGAGTGGACATTAAATACAATCAGAGAGCTGTTGTTTATGCCCCAAGATATAAGTGCTAGTGTTGTAGCTTGGGGACATCTTGCATTTCTGTTCATTGCAGTTTTAAGTTTTTATAGTTAGGTAGGACTATAAAACTCCTTCAGTGTTTTCAGATACTATGAGAACTAGTTCTCAGGGAGAAGGTTTTCATGTGAGTTCTAGTTCAACTCTTTCAAGTCCTGTGTCCAAAGTCTGTGGTGTCTTCAACAACATGGTCTTATTTCAAGTTCTGGGAGGCAACCTAAGGAAATGGCAATAGCCTGTATTGTTTTTTTGAGAAGCTTGTACCTGGACTTTAAGGGATGTTTTCCATGCCTGACAATGGAGTTTTTGTTGATAATCATGGTTGTTGGGGGAACATTATCACCCCAAGTGGCATAACTTCACACACACACACACACACACACACACACACACACACACACACACACACACACCAAGTATTTTTATTTTAAATTATTTTGATTCCATTCCTACCCCACCCAAGTCTTTCCAGATCTTCTCTCCCTCCCTGTCCATCCAATTTTAACCAATACAACAAACCCCATTAAAGCCATGAAAACAAAATAAAACCATGCCCTTCCCCCACAAAACCCCACCAAACTATAGCCTAATAAAAGCAAATATAAACTGTGGAGTCTGTTATATGTTGGGCAACTACTCCTGAACATGAGGCCTGACCTGGAGTGGTTGATATATCCAGTCTCACTCAGTTGGAAAAAAGGCTTGGATAATCAAGAACCAAGATAGCCCAGGGACCTAGGGAAAAAAACAAATGATACTGGTCAATAAAAAGAAAAAAAGTGTGTAGTGATAAAATGACTCCTAATGATGTTCTGTTATACTCATAGATCAGAGCCTTGTTCAGCCATTACCAGAGAAACTTCCTCCTACAGCAGATGGGAACAAATACAGAGACCCATCATGCAGAGAATGAGAGGTCTTGTAACAATCCTAAATGGAATGTCTCTGCATATTTTAAGTAACCACAAAATAACATGTTTTCTGTAGATTTTTCAAACATCCTCAGGTTTTTCCCTCCTACTCCCTCTGTATTACCCTCCCTCACCCTTTGCTAGGTAATATCTTTCCTGTTTTTGAGAATCACTCCCTAGCCCTCTACAGTATATAGTTCCCAAGCTAAGGCTACTTTTTTTTTTTTTTTTTTTTTTTTTGGTTTTTCGAGACAGGGTTTCTCTGTGTAGCTTTGCGCCTTTCCTGGAACTTGCTTTGGAGACCAGGCTGGCCTCGAACTCACAGAGATCCGCCTGGCTCTGCCTCCCGAGTGCTGGGATTAAAGGCGTGCGCCACCACCGCCTGGCTGCTAAGGCTACTTTTAAGTCTGGCTTCCTTTCCCCAGATCAGCATTTGTTTCTTATACATCACAAACAAAATGAGAGATTTGTTTCAATACTTAAAATGTTCTATTCAAGCAACAAAAATTGCCATTATGTGTCCAGTCACAGAGGAAAGATTCATACAATTTTATATATGCACTAAGTCCTAGATAAGATGAAGTTCATCTATAACTCAGTCTGATCTCATTCATTCCCCAAGAATGTGGCTGGTGGACACATTGACAATTTAGATTCATGATAGTCATTATGATCTTTAAATAAGCACCCAGAAATTGATCTTAGGATTTGAAATTGGGACACTTGAAGCCAGAAACAATCATCTTTAACAAAGCATGCCAGCTTTCAAACTGTTTATCATATTTTGGCTCAAGGACACCTAAATGTAATGATCAGTATGAACACAGTTAAATCTTTCATGAAGGAAAATGCCATCATGGAATGCTTTGCAATGCCCCCCCCCCATTCAGCAATATCAAACTCCTTAAGCATTCAAAGGCATAGTGCAAATTACAAAGAATAATAGAAACAGATAGTGCAAAATGCATAGTGTAACCTATTAATATATGTAAGAACTGCATGAAAACTTAAAACATATAGTAGGAGAGGAATAGATAAAATAGACAAGGAAATTAAAACTGTAAGTATTGATATGACAAGACTCAATAGACAGGTTAATAACAAAATATACAACAAACACAAATGTAAACAGAATTTGAAAATTAGAAGATAGGTCAATTTGAGAAGAATAAAGATTGCTGAAACTGCCCAATACATGTAACTGTGAACCAAATGAAAAGAGGAAAGTAAATAGGACAACATATATTCATTTTCAAAAATTATCACCCCTAGTAATAGGATTCTGTCTTGGGGTGTAGATGCATGTGTGCATGCATGTGTATGTTTTTTTGACTCAACACAAGCTGGAGCTAGAGTTGTCTAAGAAAATAAATCTCAACTGAAAACTTGTAGGCAAGTCTGCATTGCATTTTCTTGGTTAATTATTGATATCGATGGTCCCAATTGGTGTGAGCACAATTGGTGTGCTCCGCCCCAAGAAAGAATATCTCTCCCACTCCCAGCATTCTTTAGTTGCCTGTATTTCATTGTGTAGGGTTGAAGGCTCTTAGGTTTTCCATAGTCCACATTAGCCTTGTCTGCCTACTTTCCTATTGGGTTTTCTCCTACTTCCATGCCACTTTTGGCATGACTTACTGTGTTTAATAGGACTGTTATTTTGGATTATTTGTAGATGTAACTGTCTTTTTAAATAAGAAACAGAGCCAATGCAGAGATAAAAGCCTAAGAGGTCAGAGTAATTGCTAAGCGCTAAAATCCTTGCCCTTCACTGCTGCTGCTGTCCTCCTCCACAAGAGTGCTTCTTCCTGTGTGTTTGTCCTATTTATTGACTTTTTGTTCTGCCTTCTCATTGGTTGTAAACCCAACCACATGACCTCCTCATCACTGCCCATCTATACAGACCTCCAGGTCTTCTATGGTTGGTATTGAGATTAAAGGTGTGTGTCTCCATGCTGGTGATATCCTTGAACACTCAGAGATCTGTCTGTCATGTGATCGGGATTAAGGGCATGTGCTACCACTGCCAGACTTGTGCTATGGCTTGCTATTAGCTCTGACCCCCAGGCAACTTTATTTATTAACATACAAATAAAATCACATTTCAGTAAAAATAAAATATCACCATAATTATTTACTGAAGAATTAGTAAATAGCCCATGGCTACTCCAATGAAGAAAATGACATGCCATTCCTAGGTAGCCATTAACAACCAATGGCTCTACAAGGGGAGATTGGAGCCTTCCAAGCTCCTCCCTAATCTATCAAGGAATATTGAAGGCTAAATTTCATGTAAGTGTTGTATTTGTAGATATCTATACCTATTTCATGAGTGTAATGGTCATGCCAGATGCAGAAGGTAGCATTTATGAAAGAATTCCCTGAAAGGTTGACTTAAATGATTTCTGTCCCTTCTTCTGAAATGTTTCCTGAACTTGAAGATGATTATGTAGATGTTCCATTTAGGACTAAAAACAGTTGCTTATTCTCAGGACTGTGACTGTTATGAAAATTATTAAGCATTGCAAGAAGCCTCTCTGACTAAGGCTTAGTGAAGCTCTAGTTTGTGAATATAAACTTACTTAGAAAGGAATGTGACAACACATCAGTTCAGCAAAAACAAGCAAACAAACCATAGTAGATTCCCTTATAGGACCTATGTCCTTCCCAGCCATGAGTTTTTACCCAACTTTACAGAACAATACAGGGATTCCTTCTTGTGGAGTAGATATCAAATCTAAGTAGAGAATGGTTGTTTACTCCCATAAGAATCATGCCACTACTGTACGCTTAGGAATTCTTGCCATACTGTCCACAACTTGGTGAAATTGGCAATGGATTTTTTTTTTTCTCTAACAAACTGTATAACACATCCTAGCACTGCAAAGCCCTACCAGCGTAGAGGAGGCTTCCAGTTCAATTCCTGCTTGATTTATTTATGTCTTGCAACCAAATAGTGTGGTATAATTGCAAGTAAGGGTCTTCCCTTATAGTTATAATGGGTACCAAGGAGCAATGGCAACAACCTGCATTATTTGGGTTTCTCTCAAACCTATCTGATCAATAACTCAAAGGGTAGTATCATATCTGGCACTTGAATTTTCATTTTAAAAATATATGGCTTTTGGAGCACCAGCTACAAAGGGTAGCTCTGCTCTTATAATTTAAATTTTATATATTTATTTATTATCTCCTTATGTTGTTTGTATGTTTATATATGTATGTATGTGGTCATATGGATGTCAAGGCTCATGTGTGAAGGATTCTTTTGTCATATGGATTCTTGGTATTATACTCATATAGTCAGGCTTGGCAGCAAGTTGCTTTACCCACTGAGCCATACATTTTTTTTTTTTTAAAAAAAGAGTATGGTGTTTTTTTCATATTTATTTATTTAAGGTTATGTTTCTAATAAGCTTACATAATAGTAGGACTTTGTATGACATTTTTGTATCTCCTTAGTTTTAGTTAACCTCCTCCATCAACACCTTCTCTACTCCATTCCCCATTGCCATTCTGCCTTAAAATTTCTAACTCCAGTATTCCACAAACCTCTACTTTCACATCATTTGTACCCTACTATATCTTCCACAGTAAGACCATCTTTTTATTCTTGATCTATATAGACACACTAAATAAAACATAGAAATCTGAAAAACTGAAGCTAATACCTACATGTGAGAGAACATGGAACATTTGCCTTTCTAAGTTTGGCTACCCGGCTAGGTATATTTTTGGGTTCCATTCATTTTCCTAAGAATTTTCAGATATCATTTTACCTTGCAGCTAAATAGAACTCCACTGTGCACATGTATCACACTTTTATTATCCTCTCATCAGTTGATGGCTGTAAGGTCTAATGCTTTTTCCTAGATACTGTGAAAAGAACAAAAATGAACATGGAGGTGCACACATCTCTGAAATCGAATACTGAGTCCTTTGGACATCTATCTAGGAGTGCTGTAGCTGGATCACACAGGAGAACTATATTTGGTGTTTTGATAAACTTCTACACATGTTTACATAGTGGATGAACCAGTTTGCACTCCCATCAACAGGGTATACCGATTTTCCTTTCCTCACTAGCATTTGTTATCATTTGATGGCTTGATAATAATCATTCTGGCTGGGGTGACATGAAATCTCAAAACAGCTTTAATTTGAATTTTCTTGATGGCTAAGGGTGTAAAACACATCCTCAAATTGGATTTATTAACTACAAACCATAGCAGGGCTAAAGTTTCCCTGAATAGCATTTATCTTTACATGTATGAAGAATGCCTACAAATCCAACAGAGGCAATTAGGTGATAGACAAATAGTTTAAACAAAAGAATGTTTCTAAGTAACCTAGTACATGACAATGTGCCCAATATTATTTGTCATGAAGAAAATACAAATTAATGTCATATTGTAATACTATAATCAGAACAAAAAATAAATATAGGATTTTAGCATGAGTATTAACATAAACATATGTTTTATATAGCACTAATAGGAAAATTAATTGGTCCATTCAACTTGAAAAACAGTTTGGCAATATGTTATTGAACACATACACATGCACATTTGTACACACAAACACACACACACACACACACATGCAGCACACACTATGACCTAACATTTGAACTCCTGGTACATACCAAACATAATCTCATCAAAAGTTCACAAAAATGCTTGCACAAAAGAGGTAAGAAAACTGAGAATAGTTAACAAAATTGGAAGAACTTAGTATTTAGTAAGAGAAAGCAAGTGATGGATTATTTGTTTTTATAAAATTCAACAACAAAAAATTTTTTAAAAAGTTTTCAAAAAATCAAAATCAACACTGAGTTGGTTAAAGTAAACCGTTAATTCATGCATTATGGTCAAACACTAACATTATACTGAATGAAAGAAAAAGACATACAAAATAGCATGTAAAGCTTTTAAAATGAAGTTCAATATAGCCAACCTTGATTGGGGGAGGAGGGTGGTCAGAATTTTAGAATTCTTCTTAAAAATTATTTATTCATTTTCATATGTAAGGTATTGAATTATGTCTGTGCACCATGTACATGTCTGGTGCCTGGCAGAGGCCACAAGAAGGTATCACATGAGTGCAGTTACAGATGGTTGTGAGCTGCCATATGGATGCTGGAAATTGAACTTGGGTCCTCTGGAAGGTCAGTTAGAAGTGCTTTTAACTTCTAAATCTCTCCAGCCCCTGAGTGATACATTCTAAGTGATAATGCCTCAGAACAAACCATGACAGAAGCTGGCTGGTAGTCTGAATGATCATAAAAACATATAATTTAGTAGTAGTTCATTGAACTATATGTATTATATACAATTAATGAGTTGAAATTTCTCAGAGCATGTTGCTTAGTTTATTTAAATATCTTGTTTTAAAGTATTAGGGATCTGGGAATGGGGGTTTATATGCATAATTTTGGCACTCAGGAGTCTGGGGAAAAGGGAAAGGAGTATAAACTGCTATAGATACTATGTAAAGCAGTATGGCAGCTTCTCAAAAAACAAAAAAGTAAAACTAACATATGACCCAACTGTACCACTCCTAGATAAATAATCTAATAGATGTATATCCTACTCATGGAACATGTGCACATCTATGTTCATTGTTGATTTATTCATAGTCGCCTAGATATGAATAAACCTAGATAGTTGTGAGCTGATAAATGTATCATAAAATGTGGTACATATAAACAATGACATTTTATTCAATACTAAAGAAAACTAAAATTGTGAAAACTGCAGGAAAGTGGATGAACTAGAAAGTAACCCAGGCCCAGAAAGGTAAGTGATGTATATTGTCTTTTACATCTTTGCTTCAAGTTTTCAGATTTTTTTTTTCAGGGAAGGGTTGACCAAATGGTTGAAGAGGCCAGGGAACAAGAAGGGACCCATGGTATGAAGAGACCTTAAGGGTTGGAAAGAGAATATTAGCATTGGAAAGTTTGAATGGGGGCAAAATGGGGGTTTGGGGAGAGGTGTGAGAGAGAGTTCTATGAAAAAAATTCATACGGAAACCAACTACTTTATGAATAAAATTCATACTACAATTTTTTTTTAAGAGTTTGACTGGAGATATACTGCAAAGGTGGATGATGCTGTCCCCCAAAGTCACAGGCTTTGATGTAAAAATCCCATTCCTAAATGTAGGATTGTTCCCTGTGCATTCTTCCTGGACAGGGAACTCCCCGAGACTTTCCTCACCAGAATTAAATAGTAAAGACATGTTGCTGAATACACTAGACATTTTTGGCATAGACTCACGTAAATCAAACTGGAACTGAGCTGCAAGCTTCTTCACTGTTGGATAGCATTCATAGTGTAAAAAGTTGCTGTGCAGGTTAACTAGGGGGTAGGGGAGTCATGAGTAGCCATTCTTGATATGGATCAGGTGTATTACAATACCATTCTGTCAGGCAAGATATCACCACTGGTATAAGAATGATGTAATTGTTTGGGGGAAACCAACCACTTTCTGGCTGAATTTGAGGCTTACCCCATAGGAATATATTCCCATTTCTATAAACCTAATCCAAAGCCTATGACTAAGAAATCACATCATATGGGGGAGGGAAGACTTACTACTGATATTTGGGTAGATGGAAATATAGCTACAGTATCTTCTAAATATTTAGTACACACAGAGACCTTGTACTGATCTCAGCCTTGGACAGAGAAAATTTTTTTTGCCATGAGTGAGGGTTAATACACATGCTCATAACTGGACAAAATATTGAGAATAAGTGATTGCTGAGTGCCCAACTCCAATGGAACATCTATATCACTTCCTTTAAGGCTCAAGTGACATCACAGAAGAGTAGGCAAAAAGAACATAAGACCTGCAATATGAGGAATGCTAGGAAACGGTGTCTTTAAGGGCTGACATAGTCATTGCAATCATTAACATATAGCAGCTGTGGATACTTCCCCAATACCTGTACAAAATCTGGCCTTTCAACATTCTATCATGGATTGGGGTGATGGTCTTGAGGTCCCACCCATTACTGAAGTGTTTCAGTGGTATAGCCATTTGTTAATTTGGCCATACTCCTGTAAATAACAAGTTTCCTTTTACTCTTACAAGCAACCCTAATTAAAACCTATTCATCAAAGAAAAATGGAAAATGTATATAGATATATAGGAGGAAGACTCGTGGGAGAGAAGAACAGGCTCAGAAGAAGTGGTTAGGAATGACAGGGGCTGAGGAGTAAATGTGATTACAATACATGCTATATGTCAAAACAACAAAATTCGTGGAGTTGTAGAGAGAGGGGAATGTTCATTCAGTGTTGATAGAAATGCACATTGGTACAACCTCTATGGAAATCAGTGTGGAAAATCCTCAGGAAACTAAAATTGAATCTACTATAAGATGTAGCTACACCACTCCTTGGCATATGCCAAAAGGACTAGACATCCTACTCCACAGATGCTTGCTCAATAATGTTCATTGCCATGTTATTTGCAATAACTGAGAAATGGGAACAAACTAAAAGTACTTTAAGAGATGAATGGAAGATGAAGAAAAATGAAACCTGTAGATAAATGAATCAACCTAGAAAAGCTTATATTGATTGAAACAACCTAGATATAATACTTCATGTTCTCTCTCATCTGTGGTTCCCAGATCCAAGTATTCAGATGTGAGTATAGAACATGGAGTAACTCCAGAAAACAGTAAAGTATAGAGGAGCCTCCAGAAAGTGATACGCAATCTTCCATTAGAGGGAAAAGAATCAGTGGTTCTACCCAGCGACGATATCTATGAACGCCAGCAAGTATCAGCATGGCAAGATATTCTTAAAGGTGCAATAGTGGCACTCATATCTTGGAGGTAACCAACAGATTTCTAATTGAATTTAAGGCAGCTCAATAGGAAGAAATATATACATGGTAATGAAATATTAGCCAACTTCCTGAGGCTAGTAATGCCATGGATTTTAGAAAATAATCTACAACTGACACTTTGCTGGATCAGCAATAATTTCAAAATACATTCTAAATCTTATCATTATACCCTACCCACAGAAAAGTGTAGCTGCCACTCATAAGAGAAGCTTCTCTTTACTGCAAATGGAAACTGTCACAGAAAACCACAATTGGACACAACACAGAAATCAATGGGTTGTGGGGAGCTCAGCCCCAATGGATACATCTACATCACAGCTCCAGCATCTGTGGCTCAGGGAACACCACAAAATAGAAAGCAGAAAGATCATAAGAGCCAGAATACCAGAAAGTCTGCTCTTAAACAGTCTCTCCTTGAAGTAACTGCACAAATAGGACCTAAACAATAGTGATATCTCATGGGGTCCCATCCCTGGGCAAGAACTACAGGCGACTGATGGCTCCTGAGAGAGGGATAATCAGACTTTCCCAGGGATGAGGCCTCTAATTGGTTATCTAATTCAGAGAGGTCAGTCCTGAAATCATAGACATACAAACAACAACAACAAAAAAAAACAGGACTCAGCAGTTTGTATTTACATGCACACATATACATACATACAAGCATATAAAAACAATTGTGATGTGGGAAAAAGAGGATACCAATTTTGAGGAGAGGCATGGAAAGAGCTGGAGGGAGGGAACTCTGGAGGAACTGGAAAGGATGGAAAGGAATGGGTTTAGTGATGTTAGTTAACAATTTCCTAAAGCTCATGTTCTTTCTAAAAATAAAATAATGTTTATATATATGCACATATTAAGCATAGGCTTAGGTTTTTATTCCTTGTTTTCTTTTCTTACTATATCTCTATATGTTTGAGGAGGAATATATGTACTATGGCACACATGTGGGGATCAAAGTTGGCTTTCTTCTTCCATTGGTCCCGGGGAACAAACTCAGGTCATTAGACGTGTGACAAGAGCCTTTGTCAACTCACCCATTTCTCTATTCTGTCTTTTTTTTTGTCATATAATAAAGTACCAATTGAGATAATATCAGTAATTGGTGGTTGTTAAATCTACATAATCATATTTAAGAGGTAGATCAAAAAAAAAAAAGATCTACTTTCACATCTATTCCAGGGAAGAGTAACTAATACACTTTCAGTTGTCCATGGAATAGTTATATTGCGTTCAGTATAATTTTCAGTATGTTATTATCTTCATTTGGAAATTTAGTATGTCATATGGAGATGTTTTTGAATATTAAGTTGCTAAAGGGTGGAGTTGTGATGGTTAATCTTGTTTATCAGTTTGCTGAGATCTACAATCATTTTGGAAATTAACCTCTGGGCACATCTCTGAGGTAGCTTCTAGACTGGGTTAATTGAAGTTAGAAGACCCAAGCTATGCAACACCATAGTATGGGCTAAAGTATTGAACTGCATAAAAAGAAAAAGGAAATTGAACTTCCTGATTGCGGATATTACATGACTAGCTACCTCAATCTCTTTACCTGCCATGATTGACTCTCTTCCTGGAACTCTGAGTCAGAATACTTCCTTCAAGTTGCTTTATTCCAGCTGTGATAAAACAACACAGTGGCCTTCAAGCAACTTATTGTCTAAGAATATTTTCTTTTAACAGAAGACTTTAATACAAGAATGACAAATGTTTTCTGTAATAGGTCAAAAGATAAACATCTTGGTTTTGGAATCAGAGGGCCAAACTGAGCTGGTCCTGCCCTTCGATGGCCCAGGGATAGCTGGCCTTGCTCTTCAATGGCCCAGGGATACCTGGTCCTGTCCTTTGATGGCCCAGGGATAGCTGGTCCTGTCCATTGATGGCCCAGGATAGCTGGCCCTGCTCTTTGTTGGACACTGCTTTCAAGAGGCCCTGATCCTCTTGAAAGAGCTGTTGACCCCACCCCACCCCCTGCACTGGGGAGAGATGGTTTCACCCCTCATCACAGTGGGGGTGAGTTGACCCTGATGGTATGAGCATAGGGAAGCTGTCATCATCCCTTGCCTGAAGAGGGTGGTCCTGGTGACCTGGACTGATCAGCTCAACTACCACCAAGGCCGACAACCGTGCCTGGGGTTGGCCCACTCTAACATATACCCCATCAAGGACCTGCTAGAGCTCATGAAAGGACTAGTCCTGTGGAACAATAACTGCAAGATGTCCATGACTCTGGGCAACTGGGGGATATCCAAGAAGATTTTCAGTGGGGATTCAGTGATGGTGGTGTGCCTGAAGTCAGAGACCTTGAAGGAGACCAATGACTCATGGCAATGAACATTTGCAAGTAAAGCTGATTGGACAAAAGGGTACACTGTGGCTCCCAGTGCCACCAGGATGAATGAAGAGGTGTTGGAGAGCTGGGAAAGATAGAGGAGCAAAGAAGTTTTTTGTTCTGTTTTGTTGTCTTGTTTAGTTTTGCTTTTCTGTTTGTTTTCATTTTGTTTGCTTAATTTTTTTTTTTTTTGTTTCGGGGGGAATTACCGTGGGGGGGGCAGAGAAGGGAGAATATGGAGGAACTGGGAGGTGAGTGGAATTGGACTACATGATGTGAAATTCCCAAAGTTTAAATAAGAAAATTATGTTAAATAAAAAAGGAGGAAATTTCATAGCACTAAGTGCTTACACCACACACACACACACACACACACACACACACACACACACACACACAGTGATTACATACTAACAACTTAACAACACACCTTAAAGCTCTAGAACAAAAATAAGTAATCACTGCCGGGTGGTGGTGGCATATGTCTTTAACCCCAACACTCGGGAGGCAGAGCCAGGAGGATCTCTGTGAGTTCGAGGCCAGCTTGGTCTACAGAGTGAGATTCAGGACAGGTGCCAAAACAATGCAGAGAAACCCTGTCTCAAAACAAACAAACAAACAAACAAAAAAGTAATCATACCCAAGAGGAGTAGATAGCAGGAAATAATCAAACAGAGGACTAAAATAAATAAAATAGAAAAAGATAGCAATACAAAGAATCAAAGAAACAAAGAGTTGGTTCTTACAGAAAATGAACAAGATATACAAACTCTTATCCAAACTAAGTAAAAGACAGGGAGATAATATCCAAAATAACAAAATTAGACACAAAAAGGAGGCCATAACAACAGACACATAGGAAATTCAAAAATTACTGTTATACTCTAAAAACCTGTACTCCACAAAATTGGAAAATCTAAAAGAAATGGATAATTTTTTGATAGATACCACTTACCAAAGTTAAGTCAAAATCAGATAAGCAATTTAAATAGACCTATAACACCTAGTGAAATAAAACCAGTCAAGTCTCCCAACCAAAAAAGGCAAGCACCAGAGAGTTTTAGTGCAGAATTCTATCAGACATTCAAAGAAGAGCTAATGCCATTACTCCTCAAATTATTCCACAAAACTGATATAGAAAGAACATTACCAAAATCATTTTATAAGGCCACATTCACCCTGATAACAAAATGACACAAAGATTCACCAAAGAAAGAGAATTACAGACCAATTTCCCTTATGCATATTGATGCAAAAATATTCAATAAACTATGTGCAACTGGAATCCAAGAACACATCAAAATGATCATCCACGATGACTATTTAGGTTTTATACCAGAGATGCAAGGATGATTCAACATTTGTAAATCAATGAATGTAATCCACCATGTTACAAAAAAAAAAAAAAAAAAAACATGATCATCTCATGAGATGCAGAAAAGTCCTTTAACAAAATCTAACACCCATTTGTGATAATAGTCCCTGAGCAATTACAGATACAAGTGACATTCTTCAACATAGTATAGGCAGTTTAAAACAACCCCATAGCCAACATCAACTTAAATGGAGAGAAACTCAAAGCAAACCCACTAAAATCAGGTACAAAACAATGTTGTCTATTCTCTCCATCCCTATTCAATAAAATGCTTGAAGTTTTATCTAGAGAAATAAAACAACTGAAGGAGATAAAGGGGATATAAATAGGAAAGAAGTCAAACAATTGCTATTTGTAGATGATATGATAGTCTACATAAGCGACCCCAAAAATTCTAGCAGAGAACTCCTATATCTGATACATACCTTCAGTGAGGTGGCCGGACACAAGATCAACTTAAAAAAATAATAACCTTCCTATATACAAAAGGCTTGTATGGTTAAAAACTTAAGTCTTTGAACAAAGAAAATGAAGAAGTTATCAGAACAGGGAAAGATCTTCTATGCTCATGGATCAGTAGGATCAACATAGTAAAACTGGCCATCCTAACAAAAAATATCTACAGATCCAATGTAATCCCCATCAAAATTCCAAAACAATTCTTTACAGATCTTGAAAGGGCAATACTCAACTACATATGAAAAAACAAAAACTCAGGATAGCTAAAACAATCCTGCATAATAAAAGAATTGCTAGAGGTGTCACCATCCTTAATCTCAAACTGTACTACAGAGCTAAAATAATAAAAACCTCATGACATTGGCATAAAAACATGTTAATTAATGGAATCAATCATAAATCCACACACCTATGGACACTGCTTTTTTGGGGAAAAAGCCAGAAAGACACAGTGAAAAATAAGAAAGCAACTTCAACAAATGATGGTCTAACTGGATATCTGCATATGGAAGAATGCAAATAGATCCATATTTGTTACCCTGGACAAAACTCAAATCTAAGTGGACCAAAGACCTCAACATAAAACTAGATACATTGAATCCAATAGAAGAGAAAGTTGGGAATAGCCTTGAATGCATTGGTAAAGGAGACAACTTCCTGAACAGAACACTGATAGCATAGTCACTAAAATCAATAATTAATGTATGGAACCACATGAAACTGAAAAGTTTCTTTAAGGCTAAGGACACTGTCACTGGGACAAAACTGCAGCCCACAAAATGGAAAAATATTTTCACCAATTCCACATCCAATGGAGAGCTAATATTCAAAATATACAAAGAACTAAAGAGACTAGATATGGAGAAAAACAACTAAACCATTAAACACAGGGTATGATCTAAACAGAGTAAACTCAAATGAGTAAACTCAAATGCCTGAGAAACACTTAAAGAAATATTCAACAACCTTAGTGATCAAGGAAATGCAAATCAAAACTGCTTTGAGATCCTATCTTATACCCGTCAAAATGGTCAAGATCAATAACCCAGTGAGAGTTCATGTTGTTGAGGATGTGGAGCAAGGGGAATACTCCATTTCTGGTGGGAGTGCAAATTTGTACAGCCAATATGGAAATCAATATGATGATTCCTCAGAAAACTTAAAAAAAATCTACTTGAAAACCCAGCTATTTCACTTGTTGGCATATGCCCAAAAGATGTTCCATCCTACCACAAGGACACTTGCTCAACTATGTTCATTATAGCTTTATTTGTAATAGTCAGTAACTGGAAGCAACCTAGATATCCCTGAACTGAAAAATGGATAAAGAAAATGGTACATTTACACAATGGAGAATTATTCAGCTCTTAAAAACAATGACATCAATAAATGTGCAGCCAAATAGATGGAACTAGAAAAAAAATATCCTGAGTGAGGTAACCCAGAACCAGAAAGACAAACATGGTGTATACTTACTTATTAGTGGATATTATCTGCTAATGAAAAGATAATTATGCACAGACCCAGCAATGCTACATAACAAGGAGGGCTCTAAGGGGAATGCTTGGATCACCTGGAAAGGAAAAATAGATTTTTGGGTGGACTGGGGATGGATGGGGATGGGAACAGGAATGATCAGGTTGGGGTTGTTGAAAGGAGAGAGTAGGGGGAGAGATGACTGGAAGTGCATGGGTGGCTGGGCGGGTTGCCATGTGGAAACCTAGTGCAATAGAAATTCATAGAATTCTATGAGGGTAACCTTATTGAGGACTCCTTGTAATGGAGAATATAGAGCCTGAACTGGCCATCCTTTGTAACCACTGAATGCTTCTAGTCATGGGACACCAACCCAGCCACAAAAACTTTGACCTACAACCTTTCCTGCCTGCAAGTTATGTTAGGGCAATGGAGGTGCAGAACTTGTGGAAATGGCCAAAAGAAGACTGATCTAAGTTAAGGCCCATACCACAAGACAGAGCACATGCCTGACACTGTCTGGATAACCAGGAACTGGAGGCTGGATGGCCCAGAGATCTAGGCTAGAGAAAAAAGGATTCCTAATGATATTCTGCTACACTCATAGGTTGGTGCCTAACCCAATCATCATTAGAGAGACTTCTGCTGGCAGCTAATGGGAGCAGAAGCAGAGACCCACATTACATGGAGAGAAAGCCCAAATAGTAGATCTACACTGGGACCCTCTCCTTGGAGCTTGGGCAACCCTGCAGAAGAGGGGGAGAAAGGATTTTAGGAGACAGTGGGGTCAAGGACACCAATGGAACACGGCCCACAGAATCAACTAAGCAAGGCTCATAGAGGCTCACAGAAAGTGAGCCACCAAAGACCCTGCACAGGTTTGTGCTAGGTCCTCTGCATGTATATTTTGTGTCTTAGCTTGGTATTTTGTAGGACTCCTAACTGTGGGAGTGAGTGTGTCTCTGACTCTTTTGTCTGCTCTTGGGATCCTTTTCATCCTACTGAGTTGGCTTGTCCAGCCTTAATATGAAGGTTTGTGTCTACCCTTATATCTTTTCATGCCGTGTTCAGTTGATATCCCTGGGAGGCCTATTCTTTTCTGAAGGGATCTATCTGTTGGAGAGAGGAAGTGGGGATGGAACTGCTGTTCAGATGTATTAAAAACAAAAAATATTAAAAAAAAACTTTAAAGAATCAGAAAAAAATTATACTTAGAAATTCTAATTCCTTCCTATCTCCTTTATTTGACTTTGGCTACTTGTTAAGGCTGTGCGTACTTCCAGGCAGAGGCTGGAGAAAATTACATTTGGGAACTGACTGAGATATTCTTCCATAAATACTAAACAACATTTGCTTTCTATAGGGGTGGTGTTTTCCGAGTGGATCCAAGTTATCGAAGCTTCATCTGGTTCCAAGATGTAGTAAATCACCATTAATTGTTAAGCCAGTGCAAATAGTATAGGAGTGAATGTCAGGGTAAATAAAATAGTTGAAAAGGTGAGGAACAAAATGAGTTCTGAAGAGAGAAATGAACAGTTCTCTTGGTACTATCAATAATGTCATTAATCAGGAATTAATGGTTTGAGAGAATCATCGAGGCCAAAATAAATGTGTGCTGTAATGGTGTTTCACACCACTACTCACCATTCCCCACAGATGAATGTTTAATGATGCTCCTTGGTACCCAAGTTAAATATTTTAATGTGTGATATGATGTGATTCTCAAGCAGAAAAAAATTAAGTTAATTACCCTGTTTGTAGCATTTAACTGCAATGAAATACTGTTTTCCGCCATGAAGCAATGAAAAGTTCATGTGTAATGGTTGTGAGAAGGGTCATGATTTAGACACAATGACCCAGGAAACTGTTGTGGAAATAGACTGGGAACAATGTAGCACACGAAGAAAACATCTGCATAATTCACACTAGCAGTTGCCATAACAAATTTTATTCTGTTGCTTCCACTAATCACGGGTGATGTTTTGCGTTATCCATGTCAGAGTTTAACTGCTTCTAGAATTTCTGTAAAATGGCACCACACCCTTCAAATAGATGCACTGAACATTCCCCTTGCCTGGGATATGTACACATTCTCAGTATGAAGAAACATTACTATCAGCTTTTATTAAGAGCTGTTGACTTTACTGACACACTTGCCAGGTGATTTCTAATGCTAACTTTCAAGCTCTGAACACAGGGGTAGCTGAAGGTGGGGATTAATTGTTTCTTGTCACACTTTTTCAGCCTTTTTTTTTGCTTCTTCCTGCCATCACAGGTTTGAAATGAAAACAAAGAAGCTCCCAAAGGCATCAAGACATTTACTGTTGAGGATAGAGGGATCCCCAAAAATGCAGTTAACCCCCAAAAATTAAACATGATGGAAACTGTTAAAAGACGTTTAAATGATCAAGTTCAAAGCCTGCACAAACAGGTTATGTCCAGAGGAGGTGTGAGCCCCTACAAAACATTGGTAATTTGTGAGGCTTTAAAAGGACCAAGGTATCTCTCTCACTGTTCTCACAGTTCATCTCATTCACATATCCCTACCAATAAAATATACTACCTTCAGTGACTAAAATTTGAGAATTATAGCAAATTTTTATATTTGAGTACAATTCATGAATCCTTTCAAAACATCATAAAAATTAAGATTTTGTCTTGAATTTTATCAATAGAAATGTCTTGGAAATCTAGTTTTCACATTATATAAATACAAATTGCACTCTATAATGAAAGCACGTGGTGAGCTGAAATCTACTGTCTCAGTTCCTACTCACTGGTAAGAATATACTTATCAGCAGGTTGTTATAAGCCAGGCATTGCACCTGGTTCTTTGCCTATATAATTCGTTTTAAATCTTTCAACAACTTGATGAAGTTGCTGAAATTACCAAGTGGAAAGCTAACTGTCAAATTTTATGAAAGTATGGATTGCCATGACCACGATTTCAACCCAACACTGGTAAGACACTGAGCATTTCTCTGACCCGCATAAAAACATTTTAAGCAACTAAAATAACCAATGGGCCTATCATGTTTTGTCTTCAAGTTAAGTATTTTCAGCTTTCTTTCTTTTGTGTAATTGACCTAGATTTCATAACAATTCTTTCTAGCTGTAGAATACATCTGAGTAAAGAAACAATAACAAAATTTAGTATTCTAGATATGTATCAATCAATATAGCATAGAGAAAAATATGTCTGATTACTATTTCCCTTGATAATTCTTACTTCTGAAAAAATTGGACAATGGTCTCTCTAATACACTTAAAACATGACAATTATCCCTGACAATATTTTCTGTACTTGAAGAGGAGCTTCCAGAACAAAGAGTAGGCTATAATGTTTTGTCTATTTATTGTAGATGAATTTCTAAATGGTCTTATTAAATAAAAAAACATGGAGTCAGATATGGCGGTAAAAGCCTTAGAGAGATCAGGGAAATAGGGAAAGCCACCATCTAACCTTACCTCACCAACTCTGTAGCTTCCAAATGCTGCAACTTCCTGTCTACCCATGCCTATATGCCTTGGCATTCTGCCATCTGATTTGCTCTCTCCATTCAGCTACATCACTTCCTCTTCCTTACCAGCTCTGACACTTCCTGTCTGTCTGTACAGACCTTCAGACCTCCATGGTTAACTAGTTTTGGAATTTAAGGCATGTGCCACCATGCCTGGCTCCGTTTCCAGTGTGGTCTTGAACACATAGAGATCCTGCCTGCCAAGTGATAGGATTAAGGGCATGTGCTACCACTGACTGACTTCTTTGTTTATTTAAAATGGCTTGCTATTTCCTCTGATCTACAGGCAAGCTTTATTTATTAAAGCACAAATTAAATATCACTACATTTCAGCACAAATAAAATATCACCACAATTTATTTTTTATTATCATATACATTACATTGTGCTGACCAAAAAGAGACTCCAAAAACTCACTCATTTAGTCTGTATGACACACACTCTAGTCATTTGAGAATTAATCAAGTCATGGATGATAACTCTGACAAATCTCTAAGGAATATTACCTATTGTATTTGAGAACAGGTGCTTGTCTTTTCAGAATGGTAAAATGTTCACTTGTGATGCTAGTTGATGTACACAAGCTAAGCAAGGAGTTGGAAAAATGGTGTTCAGCTATTGAACTGGGAATCTGGCTAGCCAGCAGTAAAAGTTACCAGATAGTCAATAAAATAAAAAGAAGGTTAAAATAAAGAAACAGGAGAGACATGGAAGGAGTCTTATCACCTTTATCTGTATGAATATGCCACATATATGCTGATAAGCAAATGTTCTGCTGATCTCAACAAAATTTATGAAGGATAAATAGCATATGATGCATACTAACGTGACTGTCATGACTTTGAATATTCAGGATGGTACTTAGTTCCTAAGATAAAAACATGTAGTAACAACAATTGATGGCAAGGGCAATAATAGTCTTACTCAACACAGGCATTAGCTGGGGGCCAAGAAGATGGAAGCCGCTTTAAAAATGTCTTCCCATAGACACTTCAAATTGAAGATATCAAATAAATCTACCACCACATACCTACGAAACTATGTGAGAAAATAAGTTCAGACCGCTAGTAAAATGAAAGACACATTGAAGAAGATAGTAAGGAAAACATTTGCAACAACCGTCCCCTCATAATCTAAGCATTCCTCTGTAAGCACAATTGCTCTTCTTGGGGGGGAATAGAATTGAGTTGAGGTATCAGATTTGAAAAACAGTACCAGACCTACCACAGTGAAAACCAGAGCAGTAGTAGCCAGAACTCCATGACCCCAAATGCCAGATGTGTACCTGCAGATTAAATTACTGTAAATTCAGAAGGTCAGAAGGCTGACTGACTCTGTTACCCTTCTTCCAACCTAGGCAGCAGAGCAGAGAACAAGACCCACTCTCCTAGGTGGCTTTCTTAGAGTCCAGTGTTCTGTATGCTGCAGGAAAGCCAACCATTTAGTGGACACTAAAGACACCTGTTCATGTTTTCTTCCTGTCACCATGATAAACACTGTGACCAAAAGCAACTTGGGAAGAAATGTTTTATTTTACTTCTACTTCAACATCACAGTTTATCACTGAGGCAAGTCTGAGCAGGAACTCCAGACAGGAACCTGGAGATAGGAACTGAAGCTGAAGCCATGGAGGAACACTGCTACTGGTTTCTTATATAACCCAGGATGACCTGACCAGGGGTGGCACAGACCACAGTGTTTTGGGGCATCCTACATAAATCATTAATCAAGAAAATGCTTCCACAGACTTGCCTACATGCAATCTGATAATGGCATTTTCTCAGTTGAGGTTTATTATCCCTGATGAGTTTAGCTAGTGTCAGGTTGACAAAAACTTAACCAGAACACCACCATATATAGACAAGGGAGTACAGAGAGAACTCTAGACTTCAAAGCATTCCTTTTAAGACTGAACAAGATCCTGAAGTCATGTGGCTTGGATGGTACTCAGCATATCACTGATCAAATAACTGTCTCCACACTTAACCCCAACCTAGGCTGCAAATTCCATCAGCCCTGTGTGCATAGATGGAGCTATAGAACAGCCTTGGCACTAAAAAAAGCAGTTTGCATCTCATAAAAATTTAGGTCATGATCCTAACTGAGTTGTGGTCACCCTAAGCAACAGAATGAGTTCAAACCCATCCTGAGGTACAAGACATCCTGTCTCAAAAAATTTAAACAAATAAAGAACATAATTAGCTTGTTATAATCAGAAGATATTTTTGTATACTTTATGAAAGCAAACTATAATAGAGAAATCAAAAACAATAAGAAACTTAGAGTGTACTGATAACATAGCAAATCAATAATTATCAAGACAAACTATAAATTTGGAGGGAAAAATATCTATAACAGAACTGTAGAAGATAGTGTCAGTGGCTTTTGTACAACTATAACTACCACTAATTACACTGAATGCAATGGCACTAAATTCAACTCATTTTTTGAAAAATAAATGTTGCTAATAAGTTTTTCTACCTATATGGACACATAGAAACTGAAAGTAAAAAGGTAGAATAAAACACAAGGACTGGTACTATATACTAATAGAGAGTGAATTCATCAAGAGAAATAAACCATTATATATATATATATATATATATATATATATATATGTGTGTGTGTGTGTGTGTGTGTGTGTGTGTGTGTGTGTGTGTGTGTGTGTGTATGCACTTGATATCACAGCATTCAAATGTATAAAACAAGTGTCAAAAGACTTAAAGGAGAGACACTCCAACGCAGTAGCTGAGGCTTTAACACACCATCAGCAATAGGCAAACTATCAGGCAAAAAAAAACCAAAAAAACAAAAACAAAGAACAGAATCAAATTGCACCCTAGACCAAACACACCTACTGCATGGAACACAGTCTGTCTCACACCTGGCAGCACTCATTTCAGTCCCCTGACTTTGGCAGTTTCTCTGGAATAGATCCAAAGATCAACCATGAAATGAATTTTAATACGTTTTAAAACTTTTAATTATTTTGAATATTTTTTCTAAGAATGAAACAATAAGCCTAGAAGTGAATAGCAAGAAAACTTTGAAAGCCTCAAATCCATGGCAGTTAAAAAAAAACTGCCCCCATCACCACTGGGGAAGTTTTTAATTCCTGTATTAATTGCATGAAAATGTGTTTCACTGTGACTTTTTCATATTTCTAAAGCATTTTGATTATATTTACCCCCTTAGCCTCAATGTAAACCCTTCCTCTTACAAAAAGTCCTGTTAACTATGTTCATTTTTTTTTCCTTTCCATATCTGATACAGGGGAGTAAATATAGACTTTTCCTTATGAGTCTGGATAATTTTGCTTAACATGAGGACTTCCAATGCCATCCATTTTCACGGAAACAGTTTGACTTTGTTCCTCTTTATTGTTATAATATTCTTCCCATTTCCCACTGATGAACACCTCACTTATGCAAGTAAGTTTTCCTCGCATCTTCCTCAGAATTTGATTTTTTTCTTGATATACATTATGGCTGTTATGATAAAGTTCAATGTATCTTTATTTAGAAGATGTTTAAAATTTTATCATAGATTTATTTGCTATTTGCATTACTACTTTGAAAAGCATTTGTTCATTTCCTTTACCTATATGTTGATTAGACTACTGATTTGGGGGACATTTAATGTTTTAAGTTACTTATTTATTCTAGATGTTAATATTCTTTCAGATAAGTCACTGATAAATATTTTCTTCCCCCCAATGGACTGACTCTTTACTGTGTTACAGGATCTTTGTAGATGAAGAAACTTTTTAATTTAATGCAACTTTAATAGTTAATTTTTCTTGTAGTGAATTTTATTTGATTTATTTTACTTAAAATGCAAACTAACAGATTTCCTTGACACTATTCTTATATAATTTTGCTTAACCCTTCCCCCACCCAGTTGTCTTTTCCATTCTCCTGCCCACCTGTCCACATTTGTACCCTTTACAAGTAGCCAAACTCTTTCTCGGGTCATCACTGTCATTATTGCGTGGATCTGAAAACAAAATGGCCATGCTGGCAGACACAGACATTATGCCTGGACTTTAGAAAATGGACTTTCTTTCACCAAGCTCAAGTTGGCTACAGTTGCTGCTGAGTGCCAGGACTGCCAGAAACAGAGAGCAACACGGAATTCTGAATATGGCATCATTTTCTGGGGTGACAAGCCAGCAACCTGGTTGCAGGTTGACTATATTGAACCATTTCCATTGTGAAAAAAGAAGTGTGTTGTCCTTACTCAAATAGATACTTCTTCTGGTTTTGGACTTTATTTCCCTGCATGTAGTATTTCTGCCTAAATGATCACCCACAGGCTTCCAGAATGCTTTCTTTAGTCAACATCATAGGATTCCACACAGCGTCACTTCAAACCAAGGAATTCACTTCACAGCCAAAAAAAGTGGAGCAATGGGCTATGCTCATGAAATTAACTGGTGTTGCACATTTCCCACCACCCTGAGAGAGCTTGCTTGAGAAAAGAAGGGAGTGGTCTATTAACAACACAATTACAGATCAAATAGGTGGCAGTATCCCCTGGGAGAATGGAGGGATGGAAAAGACTTCCTGACACGGCTGTGTATGGATCCAGTGTACTGTTTGCTACAGCCAGGATTCATGGTCCTGGAAATTAAATTGTGGAAATGGGAATGGTTTCACTTACTATCAGCCCTAGTTATCCAATTGGAAAAAAAAAATTGCTTCCTGTTCCCTTGACCTTATGCTCTGATAGACTACAACTTTTGGTTCCAGAGAAGGAAGTCTTTAGGCCAGGACACATAATAGTTCTGTTGTACTGGAAGCTAACACTGCCCCCTGGCATCTCTGGGCATCTGATGTCATTAAGTCAACAAGCTATAAAGGAAAAATAGTGTTAGGAAAGGTGATTGATCCAAACTATTAGGAGGGAATTGGACTGCTTCTCCACAATGGAAAAGCAATAAGGATGATTATATCTAGAATGCAGGATATACTTTTGGGCATCTGTTGATATTATCATACCCTTCATTGGTTAAGGTCAATAAGATACTACAACACAACTCAGGCAGAACAAGAAAGGGCACAGATAGACCCTTCAGGAATGAAGGCATGGCTCACCCTTCTAGTGAAAGAACAAGACTTGCTAAAATGCTTGGTGAGGGTGTGAGAAATACAAAATGGGAAGTATAGAAAAGTATTCATTAATACCAGCTAAGGCCACATGGCCACTTGTAGAAATAAAGATTGTAATTGATGGGAACATTTCTGTCCTATTTGTTAACATGATTTTGCATACACAGACAAATCTTAAGCTGCAATTTGAACTTTATTTCCTCTACTTATTTGCTTGTAACATTGATTGAGATAATATTACTGGTAAAATTTTGTAAATCTGTGTTATCCTATTTAAGTTATGAGATGATAGAAGACTAAATATTCCCCAAGGGAATTAGCTATGTATTCTAGAATATACAATGTGTTTGTGATTGTAAGTAAAGTAACTATGTTAGACAGAATTATGATCTTATTATTTTCATTTGGAAATTAAGCATGACATAAGGAGATGTGATTGAGTGTCTGGTTGACAAGGCATGGGCGTGTGATGGTTCATCATTGTTGCTGACAGCATGTACAATCAGATAAATCAGGAACCTCTGTGCACTCCTGCGAAGGATTTTCTTGGTCAGATTGTTTGAATCAGGAAGTACCACCATAAATTGGGCTTCAACCTCTGCTGGCAGTTTAGATAAGAAGATGGGGAAGAAGAAAACTTTATTTTCCTGAGACAAACCATGCTTGTTAGCTGTAGCTGAAAAATTAGTTGAGATTAATTAAAAAAAAAACAGTCTTATTGATGTGAAATCTTCTGGGAAGCATTTTCTCAGAGTCAGTGCACAGGAACTGTAGTTTGGAGGGGGCCAACACTGAATAGCAAATTGGTAGCTGAACTTGGCACATGATTCTGATTTTAAAGGGTTCACAGAAAGGAGCTGAAGACAGACACTATGAGAAAACAGGAGAGGCTATTGGTGAAGGTGCAGCCTCAGTTGCAATGGAGAACCCAGGATTGAAGGGGTCTTAGAGAGAAGCTGAGGCATGGTACCACAAGAAGCCAAGAGAGGCTGTTGGGAAGGTCACTGCAGTAGAGATCCCAGGATATTGGAGTTGCCAAGTCTGTGGTACACCCTTCCAGGAGAGGAGTTAGACGTGAAACGGAGTTGGCCTGAGTGTATGAAACAAGTTATGAGTACTGTGGGTGGCAGAGCCAGAGGAGTAGAACTTCCCATGGCTTCTGGAGCCCAGAACTTTGTAAATGGATGCCAGTTGTCATATTGAGCTGCAAGGTTTTGGAGCTACCCTGCTCAACTTTGGTTTTGCTTAAATATGGTTGTTTTATAGTCTTGTTCTCCTCTCTTGGAGTAAGGAATTAGTTAACTTGTTTTCTGTTTTACAAGAGCCTATTGTTAAAATACTTTCAAGTTATATTGTATTCTATGTTATGACTTTAATATAATATTTTTTAATGTACGATCTTGAGACAAGCAACAAAGGAAAGGTTATGGTTGAATGTAATGCGTTTGTGTATTAATATTGATGGGAAGAAAACCATGTGAATCTCCAGCTGTCAACTTGACACACCAGGAAAGAGAGAACTTCAGTTGAGGATTAGCCTCCATTGGATTGGCCTGTGGGTTTGTCTGTGGGGGGAATTTTGCTTCCCTTACTGATGGATTGTGATTGGGCTATTAGGCCAAGTAAATCCTTTCCTCTGTAAGTTTCTTTTTGTCATGGTATTTTATAATACCAACAGACAAGCCAACTAGAGCAGGATGACAGGGATTTGGTTTCAGTCCAGTGTATATGGTATGCCAGCTAGATTTATGTCCATTTGACACAAACTATAGTCATCTGAGAGTAGGAAACCTTGACTGAGAAAAAGCCTCCATAAGATTGGGCTGTGAGTCAGCCTGTAGAGCATTTTGTTAAATAGTGATTGATGGGGGAGGGCCCAGCCCATTGTAGGTGGTACCACCTCTGGGCTGGTGGTCCTGAGTTCTATAAAAAATGCAGGCTGATCAAGCCATGTGGAACAAGCCACTAAGCAGCATCCCTCCATGGCCTCTGCATCAGATCCTGCCTCCAGGTTTCTACCCTGTTTGAGTTCCTGTCCTAGCTTCCTTCAATGATGAACAGTAATGCTGCAGTGTAAGCTCAACAAACCCTTTCCTCCACAACTTCTTATATAGCCTAGGTCCATATGACTGGGGTGTTAATGCTCATAGTGTTTTGGGTTCTCCTATATAAATGAACCAAAAAACCAAATTAATAAGCTGTACTCTTAGCACTAGTTAACTCCCTGTAACCCATTCTCTGCCCTATTTTCTCACTTATCTCTGTACTTAAACCTCTCCCCCTATTATCACCTTTGAAGGCAAATTTTCTTATGAAGCATAGAAAAATCACAACAGATTCCTTTACAGACCACATTGCCCAATAAAACAAGTATTAGCTACATCCTCATAAAAACATAAATACTCAGATGCACTAATAACATTTTCACATATGTAAAAGCTGTAAAAAGAAAGCTCGTTTGTAAGAAGATAAAAAATAAATGATGGATATACTTGTCACTACAGCTAATAACTGTATGTACCTGGTTTAGACTAGGATCACCTGGAATACTGTCAGATACAGCCATGTTTTTACAAAATCCATCAAAAACCATGGCAAGTCACACTGTGTGGGCATTTTCTCTAACAGCCAAGCTCTTGAGAGCTTTTATCTTCCACAAATATCATTGTAGATAAAGGATACCTCTTCACCTGTTGAGGAAATTCAGACATGGTAAAGGTGGGCCCAGAACTTACCCACCGTGCTAACATTGTGGTGATATACTTAGGCAGTCAAATTACAAAAATATGAATAAAAGAAATTAGACTGTTCCAGTAGTCTTTACACAATATCTCCAGTATTAGAAATAATGTGATAATGAATGCATAGTACAAAAAATTGTAGACTATAAATGCTGGATCTTTAAAATGGAAGAAATCTGAGTAAAGCAATTATAAAAAAATCTGACACTTGGGAAGAATTGGTGGTATTCCATAATATCTAGATTGTCACAATCCTATTTATACTTTGAAATCTTTCACAGCAATAGATAGCTGGTTCTTTTCTTTCCGAGCGTGGCCCCCATCAGATAATATGCATTCATTTCTACATATTGTGCTTTTCAGGAAATTATTATGTTATTCAATGTACATTGATATGTACATGCTCCATTAAATTTTCTCAACTTCTGTGCTATATTTCCATGTCATTTCAGAGGCAGCATCACACCATGCATTCAATCAAATATAGACCACAAATTTGGCAGAAAACATATTAGTAATTGAAACACCAATACTTTTGCACAACTGTTGTCTTATCCCACTGTGCACATAAGTATTCTCAAACCACTCTGAAGCATTGTTTTCATTTTCAGGCAAGCAGAGCTTCAACCTGCTAAATGTTCTTGGAATTTCATCACCTGGAAGAAATAACCTATGTAGTTAAATTATGTATTTTAAAAATGAAGTTTTCATCACTGAAGTATTCACATGGCCAATCCACCCATCTAAAATTATATTTAATGCTTTGCAATGAATAAGAAAAAAAAGTATTTGTAACACTTTGAAAACTTTGGCTGCATCCAAATCCAAATCTGCTGTAGCTTGGACTCAATTAAAATTCTTTTCTTCAAAAAAAAAATCCATCAACTCTTCCAAGAAGGGTATATAAAGTATTACAAAAAATGGGGAGGAAGGTTTGGAGGTGGGGTGCATAAGCCAAAATGATTTGCTGTTCACCTTCTTTAGTGCTAAAACCTCTAACAGGAACTACAGAGATGACTTGGTGGATCCAGTGCTCCCTGTCAAACTTAACGGCCTGAGTTGGATCCCTGGATCCACATGGTAGAAATCAACTCATGCAGAGTTGTCCCCTGGCTTCCACAAATGCACCATAGCACATGCACACCATCCTCCAAATAAGTTAAAACAACTAGCAAAAACAGCCCATCATTCAATGCTTCCCAACAGTGGAAGAACCCCTGTCTCAGCAAGTTCATTTGAACAAAAGATTGCTAAACTTGATGAAATCTTTTTTTCTCTCATTTTAAAATTAGTTCTTAGAGAACTTCATGAAATATACTTTGATTATTTTCAACGCTACCCTAGATCCTCCTAGATCCACCTCCCTCTCTCCACACAACCAGCTTTGTGTTCTCATTTATTTGCTTTTTTTTATTAATATTTAAAATTTTATGTGTATGGGTGTTTTGTCTACATACATTTTTGTTTGTTTGTTTTGTTTTTCAAGACAAGTTTTCTCTGTACAGTTTTGGTGCCTGTCCTGGATCTCGCTCTGTAGACCAGGCTGGCCTCCAATTCACAGAGATTCACCTGGTTCTGCCTGCCAAGTACTGAGATTAAAGGCATGTGCCACCTCCGCTCAGCTCCATACATGTTTTTTGTTTATCATTTGTGTGCCTGGTGGCCCAGAAAGCCAGACAAAATCACCAGTCTCCTGGAAGTAGAGTTAAAGACCCTAACAAGCTGCCACGTGTGTATGCTGGGATCAAACTCAGATCTTCTTTAAGAGCAGCAAGTTCTCTAAAATGCTGAGCCCTATCTTCTATTGGTGGAAGTATTAAGGCAACTTAATAGTTGTAGTTAAAAGGGAGGTTTATTTTGTGGGCTAACTTACAACTAAAGGGATAGGTTACAGGGTCCAGGAAATGTGTAGTGCAGTCCAGCTGTGTTCTCTGAAGAACTCTGCTCGATCTACCTCCAGCATCCAGGATCCAGAAGCAAGAGAGCTGGCACATCTGGATCTCTGGTCTTAAGGGCGCCTGTCTCGGCCCTACCTCAGAGGCGTGACAGTTACCGGAAGCCTCAGTGGGGGTAGTACTTCCAGGTCAAACCTGGAGCTGCTACCCACTACAATCTCCAGCTTCTTTTTATTTTTTAAAACTTATCCAATACAGTTTGTGTTGCCCATATACTCTGAGATATATAGCCTTTCACTAGAGTGTACCATTTACAACAGCCCCAAAACAAGCACGCAAAACAATGCCAGCAACATGAAATGTATCTAACCAAGGAGTGCAAGACTTAAAAAATGAAACATGAAGACAATGAAGAAAGTAACTGAAAGAAGAAAAAAAACCCTAGAAGATGGAAAGAGCTTCCATGATCATGGACTAGAAGGATTAACAGTGTGAAATGGTGATCTCACCAAATGCAGTCTTCAGATTCAACACAATCCCCATCGAAATTCCATCACATTTCTTCACAGAAATTGAAAAACTAATCTTTTCATTTGAAAATCCCAAAGACACAGGGTAGCTAAACAATACTGAATATCAACAATAAAAATGCTAAAGGTATTACCAGCCCAAAATTCAGGTTTTATACCATAGAACTATTAATAATAAAAACAGCAGGACACCTGGCTGACATATAGACACATTGACTAATAGAATAGTATCAAGGATAAATAGCTATATGCCCACAGTCTTATAGCCATCTGATTTTTGATAAAAAGGTCAACAATACACATTTGAGTAAAGACAGTATCTTTAACAAATATTGATGTTCAAATGTACATGAGTGAAATTATATCCTTATTTCTCAGTCTCTACAAAACTCAACTCTAAATAGGGCAAGGAACTTAGTATAAGACCTGATATTCTGAATCAGAGAGACGATAAATTAGTAACTACCCTTGAATTCACTTTTACATAAAAGAACTTGCTAGACAAGCCTCCAGTAGTGTAGACATTAGCATCAGTAGTAGATTAATGGAACCTCATAGAATTATAGAGAATATATAGAGCAGAGTAAACCATTACTCAAGTCAAGAGTTAAACATTAGAATGGGGAAAAATGTTTACTAGCAAAACATCTGACAGAACATTAGTGTCTAGAATACTCAAAAAACTAAATTTCAATAAAATAAATAAAACTATTTAAAAATAAGACATAGAATCAAACAGAAAGTTCTCAAAAGGTGAAGTGCAAATGGCTTAGAAGTATTTTTTAAAATATTCTGGTAAATATAAAATAATATGGTTTCTTAAAACTTTAACAACTATCTTTAGTATTATTTTTTCTGACCTCCCTTCATCTTCTGTCATGTCCCCTCTTCACCCTCACCCACAGGTCCATTTTAATTTCCAAGTTTCTGTGGCTACTTTGGGTTACATATTCATATCAGAAGATTTGGAGCAAGGTACCACAATTAGAGAGCATGTGACATTTGTCTTTCTGAGTATGGGTTACTTCACACAATATAATAGTTGGAGTTCCATCCATGTTCCTGAAAATTTCATGATCATATTTTTCTTTTTCTTTTCTTTTTTTTTTTTTGGGGGGGGGGTGCGGTTCGAGACAAGGTTTCTCTGTGTAGTGCCTGGATCTCACTTTGTAGACCAGGCTCACCTCAAACTCACAGAGATTCACCTGGTTCTGCCTCCCAAGTGCTGGAATTAAAAGTGTGTGCCACTGCTGCCCAAGGATTTTTTTTTTACAATTGATTTATAACTGAATAGTGTTCCATTGTGTGTGTGTGTGTATCACATTTTCGTTATCCATAATTCAAATAATCTTAACAAAGATTACATCTCTTGGAATTAATTTGAATATTAGACAAAAGCAATCACTTCATGAAAATCAAAATTTTGCTTGGTAAGAATAAACTTATGCCGGGCGGTGGTGGCGCACGCCTTTAATCCCAGCACTCGGGAGGCAGAGGCAGGCGGATCTCTGTGAGTTCGAGGCCAGCCTGGTCTCCAAAGCGAGTTCCATGAAAGGTGCAAAGCTACACAGAGAAACCCTGTCTCGAAAAAACCTAAAAAAAAAAAAAAAGAATAAACTTAATTCAAAAGTAAGTAAAACCAAACAAAACTTTAGAAAGAACCACCATGGCTCAATAACTCTGAGGGTGTAGCAGTGGCAAAAATACCTTGTTGAATACCAGTGCCCTCTAATTGAACTTCAGACCTGCTCAAACATGATTGGTACTGGAAACCCAACTACTCAGTGTTAGAGAAGTCATGGTTATTGGAAGAGAGTCTGCAGCCACTAATTTACTGAACAACATAATCCTAATAACAATCTATAAACATGTGTCCTTTTACCTACAGATCAGTGCATTTACCTACACCCTTCATTGAGGAAATTTCTCTTTGTAACAGACAGAGACCACTATAGAAAACCACAACCAATCAAAATGTAGAGTGTGGAGCCCAATGGACACATCTACAAAAAGCTCCCACTTCTAAGGCTTGGGGAGCCTGTGGAAGACAGGGGTGGAGAGATGGGTAAGAGGCAGAAAGAGTTGGGGATTATGTTGAGAGATTGTGTCTCCTACTAATATAAGAAGCAACAGCTATAGTCTCACCAACATGACTGCACATACATGAGTTTAATGAGGATGGCATCAATGATCATGTCACACTAGACAGAGAAAAGCCCATGAAGCCTCAACCCTACACACAGAACTAAGGATGATTGAGGAGAGCTGCGAGTGGGAGAGGAGATCTTTCCTAAGGAAGAGCACACCAACTGGTTTACCTAGTGTCAAACAGTCAGCCCTGAAAACATACATACATGGGCTCAACACATTATATTTAGAAATGGATATGTATACACATATATGCATACAATATTAATTAGTGAATAAAAAGCCATGAAATGAAGGAGAGTGTGGAGGGGTCTGTGTGAGGGTTTGAGGAGAGGAAAGAGAATGGGGAAATGTAATTATAATCACAAAATTTTCTAAAAATTAAAAAATTAAATAATTAAAAAAAGAATGTCCTAGTAACTTATTCAATTATACTAACAACAGATATCTAATAATAATTGAAAGATCAGTGTCTTAAGGGTTTTAATAGCTTCACTATACTTCATATTTTTTAAGCTCTTAAATATTGAACACATTATATAAACACTTTGAACTAAGATTGAATGCATAAGTATATGCATAAATGAAAGCATTAATGTGTGCAAATTTACAAAACTATTTCTTTCTGTAGAGAAATTTGCTCTGTAAAATCTAATTTAAGTTATTTTTTTTCTTAACAATTCTTTTTTCAAAGACAAGCCTGTGGCATGAACTTTTAGTGACTCCAACTATGTCAAATAAATTAGTAAAGACTTCTTTTTTTTCCTATTATTGATAATAGGATTTTTTTCTCAAATAATATATCATGATCACATTTTCTCCTCCCTGTACTCCTCCTAGTTCCTCCCCACCTCCCCTCCCTTACAGATACACCCCCTTTCCATCTCTCATTAGAAAATCAACAGGCTTTTAAGGGAAAATAATAAAATAAAATATAATAAGATAAAATAAAAGCTAGTATATTCAACTTGGATGAGACAAACAAACTGAAGGAAAGGAGCCCAAGAGAAATCCAAAGAATCTTAAGAACATACTTTGAAAACCTGTATTCCATCAAATTGGTAAATCTTAAAGAGATGGGTAATTTTCAAGATACAATTTAAACAGACCTATAACCCCTAGTGAAATAGAAACAGTCATTAAAAGTCTCCCAAACAAAAATGCTCAGGGTAAGATGGTTTTAGTGCACAATTCTACTAGAATTTCAAAGAGGAGGTAATGTCAATATCCCTCAATTTACTCCACAAAATAGAAACAGATGAATATTGCCAAATTCATTTTTAAGAAAGAACAGATATTCTGATGCCCAAACCTCATAAGGATCCAACAGAGATAGAGAATGACAGACCAATTTCCTTAATGAACATAGATGTAAAAATTCTCAATAAAACACTTGCAAACCAAATCTAAAAACACATCACAAAGATTATCCACCATTATCGAGTAAGCTTCATCCCAGAGATGCAGGTATGGTTCAACATGTATAAATTGATAAATATAATACACCATATAAACAAACTGAAAGGTTAAAAAAAACTACATGATCACTTCATAAGATGGAGAAAAGGCTTTCGACAAAATCCAACACCCATTCATGATAATATTCCTGGAGCGATTACAATACAAGGGACATTCATCAACATAGCAAAGTGATTTACAGCAAGCCTATAGCCAACAACAACTTAAGTGGAGAGAAATTAAAAGAAATTCCACTAAAATCAGGAACAAGACAAGACTGTTCACTCTCTTTATATCTATTCAATATAGTACTTGAAGTCTTAGCAAGAGCAGCAGAAAAACTGAAGGAAATCAAGGGAATACAAATTGGAAAGAAAGAATTAAAAGTATTTTAATAAATATTTTTTCTTATTCCATCATGGTCCTACTAAGAGCCCTGCCAAACTTCTCATTTGTCCTGCTCCTAGGAGAGCTCCTTGAACATCTTGGCATTTAATTTCTCTTGGTGACTATTATGACATATGTTCATAAAATGAAGTTAGATGACATTGACCATGTAATTCCCTAGGCCGAAATTTCCCAGATATGACTTAAAGCTCAACCTAGGTTTCAAGACAGAAGCAATTTTTGAACGATTTGACTGAGTTTTAAGAGGATGGTGTACTGTTTTAAACCATCACACATATTTAATGCAATTAAGCATGACTGACACTTTCTTTTCAGAAAGGAATTAGAAGCAATCTGGCAATGAGAAAGAATAACTTCCCCTACCTCCAACAGACAGCACTCCCCAGGGTGAAGTTGAGCTAATTAGCAGGGCACATTGTAGACAATAAAGAAAAACTCAAATGTCAGTTGCTGTCATGGACTTTATTATCATAAGCACATGATGCCCCTCGGTACAGAACAGCAGAAAATTGTTGTTTTTGAAGGGGGTGCTCCTTAATTGAATAAGATTTGTCACAGACATATTTCAAACTGACATTCAAAATGTCAATCAGTTACTTTCAGGTAATGAAATCGATCCATTGTATTTCTGTGCTGCTTGTGGAATAGATTAAAGCCCAGTAAACATTTTCTTTCTCCCCACTTTTTTTTTTCTGACATGGCCAAAATTAAATAGTGATTTATTGTCAGCACATTACAAGGAAGCCTATGAGCAGAAAGTATATTCTTCCTGAACTCTTCTTACTCATATGAAGAAAAGTTTGTAGACTCTAGCTTTTAGCATTTTAGTTACTGTTCGATTATCCTTTTGCTTATGTTACCACATATATTTTATATGGTCTGGAAGCATTAATTTTGTTGCATTTTTCAAGCACTTCAAATTCAGTACATCTATTAAAACATTGGGCAGAAGGATAAGTTGAACATTGCTATAGGAGCAACTTTGGATCTGTGGATCCCATGGGAGTACTGGGGAATGGGAGAGCCTTGTACAACTGTGACAATTTAGAGTAAGTACTACACCTTCAAACTCCTCCATCAATCAGTATTTAGACATGGAATGTCCCCTAGAAATGACCATTACTTTGACTTATTCATCTCACATTAGTCAGTAACAAATACCAAAGAAGAATTCAGCTAAGAGAATTTGACTATTAATTTACATTTCTGCTAATTAGAGTATCAGTTCCATAGTCATGGAGGAAGCTCTAAGAAGCATACCTTATCTGCTACTCCAATAAAACTACTAGTGCACACATGTTCTTGGCATAGCAGTTCTGCTTAGGAGCATCTGTCATATGGAATGAAGATGTGCATGCAAGAGCTACATGCAAATATATTTATATCAGCATAATGGAACTTAGACTATAATGAGAACTTATTTTATTAACATATAAGGACAAATATCATAAATATAAAGTTTATGTATAAAGAATTATGTGTTGAGCCGGGCGGTGGTGGCGCACGCCTTTAATCCCAGCACTCGGGAGGCAGAGCCAGGTGGATCTCTGTGAGTTCGAGGCCAGCCTGGGCTACCAAGTGAGTTCCAGGAAAGGCGCAAAGCTACACAGAGAAACCCTGTCTCGAAAAACCAAAAAAAAAAAAAAAAAAAAGAATTATGTGCATATTAATAATGAAATTATTATTTATAATGAAAAATTTCTGAGGAAAGTTTTTAATAATTTTTAAATTATTAAATAATTTTATAATAAAATAATTAATAATTTTACTCTTCCATGAGTAAATTGTCAAGTGCATTACAGCATATTCATATTGTGAACAATTATAAAAACCCCTGAAGATAAAATGCACCTTTATATGCCATTTCACAAGGATCATTATAATATTTTTGTATGCATACAGAAAGTCATATTTAAATTATGCATTACAGAAATGGTCATAAACACATGCCTGTTCATAGAATATAGAGAAGAGGAATTGGTGTTAGGTATTTATTTTAGAGGAATGTTTACAAACTATTTGCTACAGTACTATGCTTTCAGCAAAACTAGAAGGAGAAATATGAGAATTCTTAAACTTAATAGATATTCTGTACTTTGTCAGGTGTGGATGAAGGATTTTAAATTCACTGTGTGTCTTAGAAATAATTATTTTCTATGTTGTATGCTATCTTCATTAGGTTTCAGTGATCTTAAGTAACTGAGAAATATTTCTCCAGATGTCCAGATACCATTACATACAGTTTTGTAGTAACACCATTAAAAAAACGGGACCCGGTGAAGACAAGACAATCATTCCCAATTCTAGTGCAAACAGTATTTTATGGGTAATGGAAATGAAGCCCAGGTGAATTAAGGGAATTGCTCAAGATCACAAATTTATTGGTGAAAAAGCAAATTTATATGTTCTGTAGTTCATTCTCCCATAACATGAGCCCTCTGCTGGAAATACATACTCTTCTAGAGATTTGCCAATCAGCTACTTTTCTTCCCTACTTAACTCTATAGACCATCTAGCTGCTTCCAGACCTTCACCTCACTTCTGTAAAAGAATTTCAAATGCTTAACGTGCTGCTGCTTAACCTATGGCACCCACTGATCACCTACCCTTCAGTTACATTTGGTCATGTGACTCTCTATGACCAATGAGGTAACTGAAACTATGTCATATATTAACAGAAACATTAACTAAGAGATCAACAGTAGGTTCTTTGCACCCTGGATGGGGATAGCAGGTCTCAAATATCAGCTATCCTTTCAATGTAACAATTGGCTAAAAATACACAAATCAGATCTACAGTAGTTGAACTGCAACAACTGACAGGTAACATGAGTAGGACATGATTGTGTAAACCATGGGCACTTGAGGTACTTGCTTGTCACCCAAAAGCTAACATACACAAGTCTATCTCTATTTCTTACCATCCCCAGTATTTTATTTTGTCTCAATAAATAAAAGGCCATGCATCCAAAGTGATATTTCAAATATCTAAATATGACAGTATTAATTTTGAACTTAAAGCTTTTTTCATTTATATCACTTTATTAGAAATGTTTATAACATTATAACAGTGAAACTAAACTTCAGAGACAATGGATGTCATTAGTTTAGGCATCATCAGTTTATTATAAAAGGGAGGCATGGAATTTATTTACATAAATGTCAGCAGACTGGGCAGTTTCATGTGACACGTTTCAACAGTGATTTCAGTCCACATACTTTCCAAGAATGGCACGATCTATAAGAAACAGTCCTTGTCGTCTAGAACTACTTTGGTGCCTCCATATTCTGGGAGAAGAACTTTGCCTCCAACTTTCACATTGACTAGTTAAATCTCTCCACCCTTTCCTTTCATGCCTGATCCCAGAGCCGCTATTGTTACTTGCAATGCCTTCTCTTGCCACTTTTCTGGAAGCATCATGCCAGCTTTGGCTACAGTTTCAGTGGCACTCCTTTCAATTAATACTTTGTCAAAGAGGAGAAGGAACTTTCTGAAAGCTAGTCCAGCCATGACTCTGCACTCAGGCTGCAAGAAGCCTTAAACTTAAAACTTTTAATCATTTCCCAGTATAGTTCAAATAGTCCTTATGCTGGCCAAGAAAATCCCATGTAACTTGCCTTCTTACCTCCTACCTCATCCTTGGCCATTCTGGCTCTTTTCACTCTGAGTTTTTGCATTTATAGAATATGTCTTTTGTGTACCCTGCCTGGCTTCTTGAGAGTCACATTTCTAGTTATTTCTCAAGAGAGAGTTTCAATAGTTAATTTAGTCTCAACTGGTCAATTTCTATAATACTAGACTTTCATTTTCATCAGTGGGTTTTTGTTGCCAACCAAGAGTGTCATTCTTGATTAATGTTTGCTTTGATGACTACAGAGTATAGGAACTCTGTCAGAGTGTTTTACTGCTGTAGCTTTAACATCCAGAATCATGTAGGACATATCAGGTAGTTCATGTACATTTCATCCCTATAATATTGAAATATCAATGCAGTACCCTCTAATAGCTCCTTGTCTGGTTGTTGGTAAAGTTGGCCTCATCACTTCACAAGGATCCTTATCCTATTTCTACAAAACTAAACTATCTTTTTGCTATGGGGATGGCCTTTACTTGTATGCACTTGCAACTGATAATAATTAATAAGGCAAGAAGCATGGTGAAATGAATAGAGACTTACTGTAAAATTTTGTGTACCCAGGTATTTTGGTATATGTTTTTGAATTTACCATTATGTATTTTGAAATACAGATATAGATAGATAAAAATATAGATAGATGATAGATGGATAGATATGTAGATAGATAGATAGATAGATAGATAGATAGATAGATAGATAGATAGATGATATATTTTCATAAGATTTCAACTTTGAGAGAACAGGTAAAATTTAGATAGGCAAGAAGTATATGGAGAGAAGTTCAGAGAGAGTGAAGCATTTCCCTGATGTTTGTGTTCTCAATCTACCATAAAGCTTCAGTCAAAGCAGCCATTCAACATATGTTGGTTGAATTGAACTGTAATCTGAACCCAGGGGGAAATATGAAATGATTATACTTCTCTGGGCTTTCATAGAAATGTTTCATTCTTATAGATATAGACTCTGGCAACTGCTATTAGGCCTTGACAAATGTCCATATTAATACTTCTATAAATGATACAATAATTCATGTTAGAGTTGATGGTTGCATTTTCTAACATTACTGCATTTCTGTGAAATAGAAACTGTTCACAAAACTTTGATCTCTCTCTGTCTAGATATATAGATGGATAGATAGATTGAAAGATATGAAATAAAATTTTGTAATGGTAATAGATCTACTTTTACTTTAGATTACATTGTTGTCTATAGGAAATTTAATAAATTTTAATACATTAGAGTTTGATGTTTCTGTTTGTGAGTTGTATTTTAAATACTATGTTAATATGTCATACATATTAAATGATACTAATCTTGGCTAATAAATGGGATAACAGATTTTTTTTCCCTTGAATGGTATTTAAAATTTGTTTCAGTAAATACTGAACAGTGAAGAATTTTCACAAGAAAATATAGATTTCTGGTTGTGTTCAGGAAAAATTTCAAGGTCTGGTAGTATTGATCTTGCATTCCTACAGTTTAACTTATTTCCATTTGAAAGCATTCCATTTAGTAATTTGCTTAACTCTATTCTGTACTGGAGTTTAAGAGTATTAAAATAAGCATACAATATATAAATTTGTATTTAATAATAAAATACCTTTTTGATAACTTTTTAAGATGTCAATTAAATAGACCTATATTGTTCACTATATACAAAGTAATTAGAAATACGCTTATATGGGCGATAAATGGGTGTTAAACCCAAAACTCTAATCAAATTGAGGAGGAGGGCAATGTGTATAATCTTCTGAACTTAGACTGGTATGGTCGCAAAGATTGCTTTAATAACATAAATTTGTCAATAATGAAATGTTTGACACGGCTTGCTGCTAAGCAGGTGTAGAGGTATAGGAGGTAACACGGGAACTGTTGCCTTTGACCGCCTGTAGTGGTGGGGCGTGGACCAGGAAGGAACATGTCAAATTAACATATGAAAAGCACAGAAGCCAAAAGTTTTAAAGAAAAACAGGTACAATAACAGATTGTGGAAAAAAAAATGTTTATTGCAAGTAATGGGGAACATAGAGCTGAAGAGGTTTTTAACAAGATTTTTGAGGTGTCTTGAATGAAATAGCATCTATTTTTATTGGACCTCATTATCTGTGTTCATCTGAAGTAAATGGTCTCAAAATATAGCAGAATGCAAATACAGTCTTTAAAAATTCACTTCTAGTTGATATTACAGAAGACAGACTTGGGCATATTTATAGATCAACCTGGATTTTCTACATCAGTTGAAGGATGTTGGCAGCAAAATGGAATCAATACCCAAAGTCAGCCAGAGGCTGTATCTAAGGCTCTAAAGGACACACAAGGAACAGATAATAAGAGCCTGGACTTAATATTTAATAGTGAAATCTGCCAAGTTGATCTCAAACATACACCTACTTGGTTTTGTGCTATAAGAGACTAATTGTATATTTAAAAAAAAAACTTACCTTAAACTTTTAAATACTTGATTCAAAGAGATATTGTATTCTAAATTATATTCCAACTCTGATTCTAGGTGCAGGTCGCCATCTGTGGAGGATATGTACGAGGTAACCGGGGTTCAGTGCTCACAGTAAGACCTTGATGCTTGCTTTCCTACCTCCCAGCACTTTGACCTCAGCAAGTTTTACAAGCTCTCTGTACTACTGTAAAGTGCTAGGAAGACCAGTGTCTCTTTCATGAGAATTGTGGGAAGGTCCATAAGAACTTAGACTGTGCCTGCCACATCTCAAATATTTTTTTCGGTTCCCTGATATTTAATTCTTAATTCACTGTCTTCTTCTGCTCATTCAAGGCTATCCCCCATACTCATGTCTCATCTTCTATCCCTCACATTTATTCTGGCCATATTAGTGTCCGTAAAGAACATGCTGCTATTCTTCACTTCGGACTTTCAAACTAAAGACCACTGTTTACTGTTTGTTTTCCTAGAATATCTTCTTATCCTAGACCAAATTAAGTGGATGTGATATAATCTCAATATGTCCTGTCTTTACTGTGGTCAAGGCAGTAGTTTCACAGGGATTTTACTGAAGCAGCTCAACACTATTCCCCCAATTCCCCCAACCCTTTCTCATTTATTTCCCATTTCCTTTACCATCATTGGGACTTTTAGGCAGCTGAGCACCTGTGCTCTTGACATCACTGTCTTCATTTTCTTTCCCCATTGCTGAAGCGGCTGAGTCAGCAACTTGGAAGTTCAGATTACATTTTATATCATTTTTTACACTTTATAGATTTGCCTTCACTTTCTAGGCTTGGTTTCAATGTCTGACTGTTATCTACCACCTCAAGAAATTTCTATCCAGCATTTCATGTCCCTGCTCCTCCTCTGCTCATCTCCAGCTGACACAATCATCTGGTGAGTTGCAGCAGCATGTGGAAATACCACTATCCATTATGTTGTAATGTATTTTGAACGTTTACCCCCAAACAGTAGCCATAAAAATTCCTAGGTAGCAAGTATGAAAAACACTAATTCTGTTTTGTTGCTTATGATATCATCTGCTGTGAGGCTTCACGGCTGCAGGAATTGCATTCTGATGCTAACACTAGTTCTCTTTTCTTCTGCCTGTAAGTCAACAATCCCTGAATATCTACAACTTTCCAATATATGGATAGATCACTCTAAATGGACAAAAAGTTGTGTAAATAATCAGCAAAAGGTGTCTTCAGAAGAAGAGGAGTTTAATAATCAAGTAGATATTATTAACTTTTCTGTAGCCAGCCAGCCTTCCTCTCTGCTTATCCCTGCCATTTTCCAATGGGACAATCAACAAAGTAGCTGTGGTGGCAAAGATGGAGGTCATGTATTGATTCATCAACATGGACTTTCACTTTCTAAGGCTGACTTGGCTAAAACTGCTGCTGTGTATCAAATATGATAGCAGCAGAGACCAACACTGAACCCCTCAGGTGGCATCATTCACTGCAGTGATTAGTCAATGACCTGACAGCAGGTTGACTAAATTTGACCACTTCAATCGTGGAAAAGGCAGTACTTTTCCTCTTAGGAATAGATGCTTATACTTCTTATGCATTTGCCTTTTCTACACATAAGCCTTCTGCTAATATTACCATCCATGGACTTACAGAATATCTTATATACCATCATTGTTTTCCAAAGACCATTGATTCTGACCAGGGAACTCATTTCACAGCTAAGAAACTATGGCACTGGGCTCATGCTCAGGGGATTCTCTGGTCTTATTATGTTCTCCACCACCTAGAAGTACTTGGTTTGATAGAAATGTACACTAGAAAGGCACAGCTAAAATACCAATTCGGTTGCAGTAACCTAGAGGGATGTGGCAAGGTTCTCCTGAAGTAAGCTTTGAACCATCAATATTCAGGGTTCACAGCTCTAGGAATCAAGTGGTATAGATGGGAATTACTATACTCATTATTGCCCCTAGTGACCCCTGGGAAATTTTTTTCCTCTTGTTCCCATGACTTTGCACACTACTAGCTTAAAAGTTTTGATTCCAGAAGTCTTTCAGCAGAAACACAAACATCCCATTGAGCTGGAAGCTAAGAGTTTTCCTTGGCCTTGGATTCAGATGCCCTTATGTCAACATGTTAAGAAAGGAAACAGTGTTAAGAGGACGTGATCTATTCAGACTACCAGAGGAAAATTGGATTGCTTCTCCACTGTAGAGGTAAGGGAGATTCTATCTAGAGAACAGGAGATCCTTTAGGGTGACTCTTGGTGTAACTATGTATTGTGATTAAGGTCACTTGGAAATTAAAACAACCTAACCCAGGCAGGAAGATAAAAAGGCCCAGACCCTTCAGGTAATGAAGGTATGAATGGAGTACCTCAACAACTAAAGAACCAAGGTCTGCTAATGTGCATAATTTACGGTAGAGGAAATATAGAATGGATAGTGGAGGAAGACAGCCATTATATGTCAGCTACAGCCATGCCTGTTACAGAAATTGAGTTGTAACTCGCATGAATGTTTTTGTCCTATTTGTTAAGAACATGCTTGTGCACACATTATATAGATATTTGTGTTTTAATTCTTCTGTTTCCCTATCTAGTAACACTGATTAAGGTAACATCAGTTGTTATGTGTTGTAAATCCATATTACTATATTTAAGCTAAAGAAAATTAAGAGGCTAAGCGTTCCTCAAGGCACTCTGTTACCCAGGTTTTCTGAAGCCTAGACTATTGGATCCCCAGCTCCATATGCTCATTATTAGAACTGAAAGATTTGGGTTGTTCTTTGCTGTGTTTGATTTTGCTTTGGTGTAATTGACTGTTTGCTTTAGCCTTGTTTGTCCCATTTGGAATAAGAATGTTTAATTTGTTCCATTGTGTGTTGGAAATATGTAATTCAGTTTTGATATTTATAGAATCTTACAGCTGAGAGATTTGAAACTTTAAAAGAGTTTGGATTTTTAAGTATTTGGGTGGACATTTTAAAGTAGACTGTATTTTATGTTACAAAATAAACACAAGACATGGGAAACAAAGATTGGAAGGTTATAGTTATTTATAAAATTTTATTTATTTTTATTTTGTGTGTATGAATATTTGCCTGAATGTGTATATGTGCACCATGTGTGTGCCTGGTGTCCACATAGGCCAGAAGATTGTGTTGTATTCCCTGGAACTGGATTACAGAAAGTTGTGAGCCATGTTATTTGTTCTGGGAATTGAACCTAAGCCTCTAAAAGAGCAGCTGAGCCATCTTTCTAGCCTGGGACATTCTGATTTCTTAAGTGATATGTTCATGTGTCAGGTTGTCGGGGGTGAATTGTGATGGTTGGTTCTAAATGTCAATTTGCCACACTACAGAATAATCTGAGCCTCAAATGAGCAATTGTCTTGATTGACTTATTGATGTGGGAAAACCCACACTAAATATGAGAGACATTTTCTCCTAACAACTCAGACAAACAAGGATACAGAAGAAGGAAGATATTTAACTTTTGCTCACACAACCCTCCAAGCATTTTCAGACTCTCACTATGGACTGAGACCAGTGTAGTTTTAGGAAAGTTTCACAGCAGGGGACTTTTCACAACTAGGTCTTCTGAGGTACACAGCCTCATGAACTGAGCAACTACTAGTTGCTTAGCCTCTTGGGTGCAAGCAACTGCTATTATTATTTCAACTGTATTGTATAAACTAGTCTAATTATTATATATGTGTATATGTATATATTGTGTAAAGTGAATACATACATGTGTATGCACATATGTGTTTGTGTATGTATGCTTTCTATTACTTCCATTTCTCTAAAGAGTCCTGACTTACTTCTCTAGCATCCACCACATGCTAAGTAAATATGCAAAGAATAATAAATAAATGTTTGAAAGATCTCAGAATTGGGTTTTTATTGCAAAGATATTTCAACTTTTATTCATAACCCAAAAATATTTAAGATACACAAACATTCCTATTTAATATAGCAAATCAGAAAGATATAGAAATAAATAAAATACAGATGAAAACACTAAGCTAATAGAATATTTAGATATGTTTCACAGTTTATTATAAACCTTTGGCTGTGAATCTACTCATTTTATGATATCTGCTTTAGTCTCCAGACACTATTATCCACCCAGTTCTCATAAGCAAAATATCATAAGAAAATAAACATTTATCAAATATCTTAGTGAATGCAGTAAAAATTTTGTCTTGTATGAATAATTTGGGTATAGAAGCTGTCTTAGATTCTATATTCCCAGCATCATCTACAAAATACCAGTCTTAAGTTTCCTTATGAGTACACACACACACACACACACACACACACACACACACACACACACGAGCATAGAGCATAGATATTATTCTCATACCTTCCAGGCAAGAGTGTTCTGAGTGACTTTGAATGCCCTGCTTTGGCCTTTTCATGAGCCATTCTTCTTGGAATTTTCAAGGCTGTGGCTATCCATAAGTCTCATGCTTATGATTTGGATCTATTTATTTGTACTCATAAAGATATATCTCTTTATAGAGCATTTCAACATCATTTTGGCAGGAAAAATCTAAGCAAAACTCTTAAAAAGCTCAAAAGTGGCTGTTAAGGAGTACTAAAATTTAGGAACTTAATTTATTCAGGGAAAAATGCACCTGTGGAGTCATTTTTTTTTTAGTTAAAAGTCCATGAAGTCTTTTCAATAATGATTAATTTATCTCTCCTTGCCATTGTTACAGTCTATCATGTAACACAGAAATGTATGATAGCTCAAATATTATGAATGAATTAACTATGACAAATAAATCCACTTTTCCACCTAAATTGGTATTATTTCTTAAGAAAACTCATACTGGTGGCCTTGGGGCATTCAGAGAATTAAATAAATAAAGGCAAGTTATAATATCTCTTAATTACATGAGTTTACTCATTTAATGTGCAGCTAATGAGTACTAATATAGGCAAGGTATCATGGTATCTCTGCCATCAGAAATCTTAATCCAGTGTGAAGGGGACAAAGATATAGGCACCATGTGGCTTTTGAATCCACAATGCAAAGGACTCTTAAGAAGTGGCAAGTAGTTGTAGGCAGAACACAATTTGAAAGTTTATTTCTTTGCCCATTGTAAGTCTATCAAAATCACCTCCTAAATAAAAAACACAAAAGCATAGTCTTGGTAGTGATGAAAATTCCCACTCCAATGAACCTAGGAAGAGAAATTAACTTAAGATAATCAAATGCGTAAGTAACTTTACTGAAAATAAAATTTGTGAGCATTTGTATATGAAAGACTCAAGTTTAGAAAAACCTAACTAAACAAATATCCAATGTTCTTCTCAGTCCTCAGTTTATTAAGCTAAGATTGAACTCTAAGAGTAGTAACACTAAGAGAATTCTTAGTGAGCAAAAGGTTATCTGATTTAGTAATGATGTACTCATTTTCATTCGAAGTTTTTTGTTTGTTTGTTTGTTTGTTTTCCCCAGCTCTATAAGCTGGATAAAATTTTACTCAAACAGAGCAAATCAGGGAAAACATTGCCTTTTGAATGAATGACTAATTTAACGGCCCTATCAAATAGCCTCCCTGCTAAACCACTCGAAGGACAGAACAAGGCAGCACAGAGGAAATGGCTCACTAGCTGAAGCAGCTGCCTTGCAAATGTGAAGACCGGACCCTCAGGACCCATGTAATAGTCAGTCGGCATGGCAGCCCAGAGAGCTTCTAGCTCAAAAAAAGCCACTTCTTAAATACATGATGTGGAAAGTGATGGAGGAAAACTCAGTGTCAACTCTGAGCTTACATACACATTCATAAACAAACATACTCCACAGATACAGTCATGTATATGTACATGCATGCACACACACACACACACACACACACACACACACACACTCAACCTTTCAGCAGTCATGATTGCCTGTAACTCTTCACCTAGGGATGGGGACTTCTGAAATGTCCCATATCTGCGTTGCCATCCTGACTGATGTTGGAATTTTCTTTGTTATACAGTTGTACTGTTGCAATTCATGGGTGCAACATCTCTATCGTGTCTAGAAAACACTATCTAGAAATAAGGCATCATGGGCCCTTGACTCTTAAAAAATTTTATGCCTCTTCTTCCATGATTTGTTTAGAGCCTTAATTGTCATGGCTGCATCCCAAAAGTACCACTTGGGGTCAGGCACCTATGATCACTGATTTTCTGCATTTTGATAATTTTTCCATCTCTGGAGTAGCCCTTGTCTGATGTAAAAAGAAACTTTTATGATAAAGTGTGAGAGATACACTTATCTGTGGCATCACTTATCAGTGGTATAAAGATAAGAACTCATAACATGGTTAGAAATTACATCAATTTAGGAAGAGAAGAGTAGTAGTTTCCCCTCTAGGGTTTAATGACCTCTCTAGACACAGTAATTGGCTATGTGCACAGTATTAGGCATGGATTCCATCCTATTAAGTTGGCTTTAAGTTAAATTAGACAGCTGTTAGTTACTCCCAAGATATATGTGCCACATTTGTATCATTAAGTATATCTTGCCCGGCCAGTCATTGTTAATGTTTCATAAGCTTTATAGCCAAGTCGGACTATTGATTGCTTTTCTTCCTTGTCAGCTTGAATAGCACCTCTAGATACTAGGAGATCTAGTCCTTAGGGAAGAGGCTTCTGGATTAGTTCCAGCTTGATTACTCTCAGACCTGTGTTTGCAGTACATGATATTTCCATCAATAGGGTCTTACCTTCAAGTTCTGGGAGACAATCAATGGTGATAGCAATAGCTGTTATTGACTCTCTTGGACTCCCCTCCCCCATCAATTAACAACAGCAAAGGAAATTTCCTGTGCCTGGAACTGGGGTTTGTGTTAGTTTATTGCTTCTGAGGCAGGGTGTTATACCCTCATGTGACATAGTTCAGTTTAAAATACATGCATATTGAAATAGGCTTATAGAATAATGTGTTTCCCTATGACTGTGTCAAAAATGCTTGGTGTTGTTTTTCTCTTTCCTTCCTTTCTTTTTGTTTTACACCTCCTCCGTCCTTTCCAGTCGAATCCCCCACTGTCCCCTTTTACCCTTCCTAGCACCTGTGTCCTAATATCCTTATCTGGAGAGCTGCTTCCTCACATTCCTCCATTGTCCTTTTCTACTTCTCTGGCTTCTGTGATTACTTCTGGTGACTTACTCTGATAAAGATTCAGAGCTAGGATCCACAGATTACAGAGAATATGCACTTTTAGTTTCTCTGAGTCTGGATTACCTCATTCAGTATATTTTCTGGGTCCATTCATTTACCTGCAAATTTTATGATTTAATTTTTCTTCGTAGTTGAATACAATTCCATTGTGCACTTGTACCACATTCTCAAAAGGTGAAAACTAGATCTACTACATGACCTGAGTCTATCATTCTTTGGCATGTACCCCCAGGACTTGATACCCATGCATGTCTTAATTCCTTTTGTCCAAAAGCATACAGTACAAGCCTGCCCTAACTATGTATGATCTAGCATTAGTTTCATTAATTTCAAACTCATTCACTGGTTATTTTCATTAACATTTTTATCCCATGTTTAAGGATTCCAGGTTATGATTTGCTAATTCTAATACAAAAGTATTTAGATTATATATTCAACTACTCACTTTTGCATTTGTTAACTAAAATTCCCATGTAAAACAGAACTTTTAGCCCTTTTTTAGCATTCTGAAATGCACAAAAGGAAAAATTGCTAATGGTTTCTTCTATTTATTCTCAAATTAATAAGCAGATACCCCAGCAGTCACTTGGTATAAAGCCATTTAAAATTGTTGAGATGCACTCATGTGTCTTTGTACTCCACACTTTCTTCACTTTGTCATCTTATGGTGGGAGCAAGAATGAAATTGTCCCATCATTTGTTTTAACTTTGTTTTCTCACTTTTTCTGCATCTCAAGCAACATATACTTATATTCACAAAAATTCATAATCTATTCTACTGAAGATTTTTTTCAAACACAGCATTTAAAGAAACTAAAGAATTAGAAAAATGATTCTTCATGCATCGTTGTAACTTTCACAGAGAAAATCATATCTTATAGTCCAATGAGCCATTCCATCAGTACCAGCCATTTTGTCCAGTGTGGGAGTCTTTAAAGTCATTTCTCCTTCCAAAGCGCCCAGTGCCTCTGCCCTTGACTTCTTGTGTTCCCTGCTGTTGTTTTCTCCTCCTTCATTTTACAAGTTGGTCTCTCATAAAGGTCTCTGACACCAATTGTTAATTCAGCATCTGCTTTTAAAGAAACCATCTCAGAGCAATAGATATTAAATAAATGTGAAACTTATATTGTCTTCCTGACAAAATTATATACAACAAGCCCATACATTTCTAGTCTATCCATACATAGCTATATGCATAGATACACATTTTCTTACAAATAGTTGTGTTAAAGGTTTTTCAAAGGGAAGAAAAGAAAAGAAGTGAGCAATTTAATGCGTTCCATAGCTTTTGCTCACCATGAATTCCTTGATAACATAGTATTAATCAGAACAATGTATTAGAACCACAGAAGAAATTCCGCTTCAGATGGTAAAAAAATTAGAAGGAATTTCTAAACTCATGTGGAACTAATTGCAGTTACAAGAATTGGTTTTAAAAAATTGTATTTCAACTAATAACAAGTAAGAAGAGAGATGCATACCAATCATAGCTATTGGTCTTTTTCGACTCTCAATTTGAGTCACAAAGTTCAAGTGAGTTGCAAAATACTATTAAAACATTTACAGTGAGTTAAAATATTTGAGTGTATTTAGTATAAAACATATTCATCTAAACATGAAGAGATAACACTTAAATTCAAATACTGGAGGTTCAAAGGATAGCTCCATGTTAGAGTACTTTCCTGGCACACATGAGGTCCTGAGATTAATATATGACCCCATAAAAAAAAGAAAACCTAACTTGATTCAAAACATATGCAGACACTGGGTGAGAGTTCTATCATGACAGCCAGGGTGTTTGGCCATCTGATCACCAGAGCAGGTCAGCTCAGGCACTCTCTCGACCATTGCCAGCAGTCTACAGTGGAGGTATCTTTGTGGATTTCTGGGGACCTCTCTAGCACTCTGCTTCTTCCTATTCCCCTGGGGTCTTCATTCATCATGGTATCTCCCTCTCCATTATCCCAAACTGTTCCTGATCCAGCTGGGACCTCCCTCTCCCCTAAGCTCTCTTTCCCCTGACCCTTGCCCTCCATTACCCCCACACACATACCCCCAGTTTGCTCATGTAGATCTCATCATCTATTTCTCTGTCGTTGGCCGAGTCTGCCAGGCTCGGCTGACTCCCCCGGGGAGACCTTGCCTTGGAGGAGGTGGGAGTTGGGGGTGGATTGGTGGGAGGGCTTGGGGGTGGGAGGAGGAAGGTCGAGGGTATCCATGGCTGATATGTGAAATTAAGTTAATTATAAAATAAAAATACTATTTAAAATTTTTTTTTTAAAAAAAAACATATACAACAAGTACAACAAAGATCCTTTAAATATGTAAAACAGTGTGACCATTAATTTGATTGTCAATTAAGGGTTTTTTTTTTTTTTAATACCCTAGGAGAGAACCCATGGGGTGTTGCTATGGGAGTATTTCTAGGAAATTTTAACATAGGTGGAAAGACACACCCCAAATATGAGGAGCAGAGGTCAATGAGCAGGAGTCACTGATGAATAAAAGCGAGAAAGTGAGCTGAGTCTTCCTGAACTCCGGTACATATTGGTCAGCTGCCTAATTTTCTGGCTGTCTTAGTTGGAGCCCTATCTTAATTTGGTTTCTATAACTGCAATTAAGCACCATGAACAAAAGCAACTTGGGAAGGAAAGGATTTGTCTCAGTCAGAGCAGTAACTCAAGGCGAGAACCTACAGGCAGGACCTCAAGCAGAGGACATTGAGGAATACCGCCTATTGCCTTGCTTCCCACGGCTGGCTCAGCCTGATTTCTCCGGGCCACCCTTACAGAGATGGCACTGTCCACAGTGGGCTGCGTGTTCTCACAACAATCCTACAGGCCAATCCGATGATGGAGCCAAGCTTGCAACGGAAGCTCCTTTTCAGGCAGCTTATGTCAATAAGCCCCTGTAATTCTCATGTCTTCTTGGTAAACTGAATTCTTAAACCATAGCCGAAACAAGCCCGTTCCCTGTTAAGCACGTTCTGTCAAGTACTTTGCCGGCACCACAAAAAAGAAAAGGTAAACTGGCTGAACTAGGGAAAGATTTTGAAATGATAGCCACTGTTGTTGCTATGCCCTTGGTTCTAGCAGTCATCTACTCATCCTTTGGATTTCTTTCAGCGGGGCATACCTGAGAAGCTCCAGGCCATCAATTTAAGAAGATCCCTGGGGGGAGGGGGGGTTTGCAAAGACTGTGCAAATGTTTCTCCGCCACCTCTTAAGTATACCTCCAAGGATACCATGCAGGTTGGTTTCTCTCTCTCTTTCTTTTTAAGGACATTTTTATTTCATTTTACATACCACCCACAGCTCTCCCTCTCATCCCTCCTCCAGCTTACCCCCAGCCCTGCCAGCCTCCCCAGCCCTGACCCCTCCCCATCTCCCCCTCCAAAAGGGTGAGGGCTCTCATGGGGAGTCAGCAAAGCAAAGTCAATTGAGGCAGGACCAAGCCCCTCCCTCTGCATCAAGGCTGAGCAAGGCATCCCATCATAGGTAATGGGCTCCAAAAAGCCAGCTCATGCACCAGGGATAGATCCTGATCACACTGTCAGGCATCCCTCAAACAGGTTAAGATACACAACTGTCTCAAGTATGCAGAGGGCCTAGTCTGGTCCCATGCAGGTTCCATAGCTGCCAGTCTAAAGTTCATGAGTTCCTATGAGCTTGGTTCAGTTGTCTCTGTAGATTTCCTCATTATGATCTTGACCCCATACCAACTCCATTAACTATATCAATGCTTCTCTGCTATCTTTTTTGCTCAAATGCTTGATTTTTTTTTTCACCTAGATCAAATAAATCCTCTTTCATATGTTGGCCAAGCCAGTCCCAAAGACACAAGGTAAATTAGAGATGATGCAGTGCACACAAGTAACAGTGGCATTGTTAGTGCACTTGAATGGAGAGGCCCCTTGTCTAAAATAGTTTGAAACAGTTAAGTTAAGCTACTAGTTTAACATACTCAGTAGCTAAGCATCACTGGAACCCTCCTGACTATTTGGCTGCACTCCACTTTCTTTTATTTTGTGGATTTTTTCCTTAGGTATTGAACATTTTTCTCCTGGTTAAAGAAATAACAATTCCATTGCAGAGTATCCTCACAGTCTTTCCTTCTTTCAGAAGTATTAATATTTTCTGAGATTTCTTATAGGTGGTTTTGAGTTGTGGGGAAACATGTTTTTTTTTGTTTTGTTTTTTGTTTTTGTTTTTTTATTCAGAAGATGAACAATTGTTTGAAAGTACTCTGTGAAGTCTATGGAAAGAACAATAGGCATGATGTTCAGGTTCCTGAGTTAAATTCTTTCTTTCCTATTTGCTATAGCATGTTAGTGTTATACCACTAAGTAGAAATAACAATGCTCTCCCTGCATATCCCACCTGGCAGGGTTAAGAGACGATGTAAAAGTGACCTTATTTTGTAAACTATAAAACACTTTCCACAAAGGTAAGACTAGTAGTATTTTATATGTAACACTGAAATGGGTGCTGGTTGCCTAGCTACCTTGTGTAACAAAAGACCTTTCTGCTGCTCAGAAACCACTTTTCAATACCTTATTTGTTGACTGTAAAACAAAAAAGTACACAGGAGAAAGGAATGTAAAATTAAGTTCTTGTGAAAGCTTGCCAGGGATACTTGGAAATAAGTATATCATGAAACAAGTGTTTCTCCTACAAGTGAGAATGCTTTCCTTTCTTGAGATGTTCCCCAAAGCCTCTGAAGTCATATTTCAAAATGTACATGCTGCGGTCTAAAATCATCCTCATTTACGAAATCCATAAATCTTGAGTAAAATACAGCTTTACATTCACATACATGTGGTGATAGGTTTAACGACATAAAAGGAGTGGGCTTGGTAAGCTTAATTTTTCTCTAAGCCAAAAGGAGCATATTATTTTAAAATGTTTTGTCTGAGAATTTTGGCAGAACTAGAAAAATTCAACCATGCTATTAAAGGAAAAGCTTTTTTAAAAAATCAATAAAAATAGATGTTGTGTATAGAGGGAAATGTCCAAAACATATGAACCATGCTTGAAATTATTTCTACAATGCTACGAAATGATGTCATTGGGAAAGAAAATAAAGAGCTGTTTGATAAGGGCATATTACATTTAAAAGTTCATTAAATTTTAATGTGCAAAATTAAGTATATAACTCAAGCCTTGAGCAAAGACACATCTAGCATCTTGCTCAGTAGAGAGCATTATACCATGGAGTTCACATTTTTCTTCATTTTCTTATTGGCTGTAATCTGAAGTAACCTTGCCTCTAACTCTTTAGAGTTAATTTTTATGAATGTTTTTAATTAGGGAAAATGTTTTGCAATAACAAGGATCCTGGGATGTACTTCATGCAGACAGAGTTTTCTCTTACATGAATTTTAAAGAAACATACAGAAAACATTTTACACTAATGTTGAAATAGTGAAATGGGAAGGCAATACAGCATATCATCTTGTCACATTTGTACATGAATCAAACAGAAGAGCAAATTCAAAAGGCAAAGAAGTGAATTTTAACAGCTTCAGCTGATATCATTGGCTGGGATCCTACAGAATTTAGAATTTTCATATATTTTTGCTGATCTTGAAAATATACATCACACTGTAATACTAATGGAGTAGAAATTCATGGACCAATGAAATGGAGATACATAGCCAACCATTCAGCCAAAATGAATGTGGATTGAAAAAGCCATCTGGAAACTCAAAATCTGGTAATCTAGTTAAAAATATTGGAAGGGAGACAGCCATAACAGAGAGATAGTCTCCTCCTTGAATTATAGGTTATTAAAGTAAAGCCTCAATGGCAGGTGTAGGATAACTCTTTGTAAGCTGGTCAGGGGGTAGTCTCGAGAATCTGAAAATAGTATAGGTTCTTGTCATTCCACTTGCTTGTTAGACAGAACTATATTCTAAGATTCTACAGCTGAACACTTCACGTGCCTTGGTTGTGCAATAGAAAGAAATCAAACTAGAATTTAGCTTGGGGGCTCCTTTCTGCCGCCATGCTTTCAGACTGCAATACAGACTGCCAAGAGAGAAAAGTCATCAATAGATCTGCCTAGCTATGGACCCGATAAACCATGATAGCAACCTCTCAGGAAAAGTATGCCCACTGGTGGAATAGTGGCATGAGTGTTGTGGGGATAAGTAACAGCTCAGTGATTGGATCTGAGGCTCACTTCAGAAAAGGAACCAAATATCCAGTACCATAAACTCTCTCAAGAGCTTAGACTATGGAGATCACAGAACTCAGAGGTGTGTGTGTGTGTGTGTGTGTGTGTGTGTGTGTGTGTGTGTGTGTGTGTGTGCCTGTGTGTGCCTGTGTGTCTGTGCATGTATTACAAATACAGTCAGTTACTATTATAATCCTTAATCAGAGAAGCATCTCTTTCTCTTGAACTCTGATGAAGGCAGAGACTGATGTCGATGAAAGTTTCTGAGAATAAATGACAACTGAGTTTTCTCCCCTAAATAAGACATTCATTCCATTCCTTCCAAGGCTCAGGGAACTTTGTAGAAGAGGGAGAAAAGACCATAAGAGCAGGAGGGTTGTAAAATGCCATCTTCTAGTTACATTTTGTAGTGATATTTTATTTGTGCTCTAATAAATAAAGCTTGATGAAGATAAGAGGAAAAAGCCAGCCACTATATTAAACATAGAGGCCTGGCAGTGGTATCACATGCCCTTAATCCTAGCATTCTGGAGGCAGAGATTCATTTGGATCTCTGTGAGTTCAAGGCCACACTAGGAACAGAGGAAGGAGTGGTGGCACAAACTTTTAATCCCAGCATTAGTTTACCCTAGAAGTCTGGAGGTCTGTACAGACGGACAGGAAGTGATAGAGGTGGGCGGAAAGAGGAAAGTGATGTAGTTGGGTGGAGAAAGGAAGTAAAAAGGCAGGTCACAAAAAGATATAGGCACAAGTATAGGAGAAGTAGCTCTCTCTTTGGCTGAGGATTTCCTAGTGGTAAGAACATGGCTGGCTTCTTTCTGCTCTGATCTCCCAGTTTTCACCCCAATATCTGGCTCTAGGGTTTTTTTTATTAATAAGACTGTATAGCAATTAGTCTTATAACACATAACCATTATAACAGTCAATAATTATGGAGATTCATACTTTCATGGACTATAGATAATTGCACTGTGGTTGTACAAGAATGAGCCCATTTGTAGCTAGGCAAGGATGGATGAGGGACTCAGAGGGGCCCTACCCTTCAATGTTGAACTATTTCTTATGGATAGATTCAAGGAAAAGAGAGAAACTGCTTTCAATTGTACTTGTGACACCACAAGGTTATAAAGAAGGGGTTCTCAAGCTTTCTAATGCTGCAATCCTTTAATATAGTTTCTCATGTTGTAGTGACCCCCAACCATAAAATTATTTTTGACGCTACCTCATAGCTGTAATTTTGCTACTGTTGTTGTGAATCATAATGTAAATATCTGTGTTTTTCAATGGTCTTAGGTAACGCCTGTGAAATGGTCATTCAATCCCCAATTAGAGAACCGCTGCTCTAAAAGATGCTCCTAATCTATTAATCAAACCAATGTTCCTGGTTAAATTAAAAATCCCAGACCCCACAAACAGGCTATTGCCAAGGGAAGGCTCTATTGCTGAAGATGCCACTTACTTTTGTCAGCAAACATGGAAAAATGTAGCTTATGCTAACTGGAAGCTTCTCCCTTATTGACGACCATTCATGTGCCGGAAGGTACTTTGCACACTACTGGAGGAGAAAAGTAATCATCAGTTATCACGCGGTTACAAAGCCTATGGCCTTCAGAAATATCATGTAAAACTGTGTCTGCATGTGGCAGATCCCCCTTTCTCAATCGATTATGCATAGGATGTAGAAAAGTTTTAAAGAATATAACATATTTTGCTTATTGATATTGAGTATGCTTAAGGAACACTAGCTAAAACAGTGTCAGACATTAGAACTTTGAACCAAAAACCACATTTTACCTTCTTGTGATGTACACAGAAGGAATAACACTCAGATGTCTCAAAAAAGTTCTTTCTATCTTTAGTTTTTGCCAAGATAGGGAAGGGTTAAATGGGAAGTGTTTTATCTTTTCTCTATATTTGACAATTTTAAAGAATTAGTAGAAATCTGTCAGTTTTAAAGCTGATATTATACTGTTCTATTTCTCAGCATGTGTCCTTGAAGATAGCAAAGATCACTTCCCATCTGCCAAACTTCTAATGTCTTTTAAAAAACAAAAAGCAAAAACAAACAAACAAACAAACAAAAAACATTGGATTAGGCTGCCTCTCCACAACTTCCTTCCATACTAGAGGAATCCACAGAGATGTTAGTGCAGCTTTTCAAATTGGTCTTCTTTTCCAAAAGTCCCATCTTCAGAACATGAGAACCTGGAAATTGCTTTACGATGTGCTGCCCTTAGCTCTCAGACTGCCCCTGGATATCTGACCTCAGACCTCCAGGACAAATTCAAATGTACTGTAATGCACAGAAAGCCTCATTTTGTAATCTCCAAGTTGTCAATTCTAGGTGGAAACTTCAGGAGGTGGACTCCATTGTGGGGAGGTGTCTTTCAATCATTTGAGGGGATGCCCTTAAAGGCAATGTTAAGAGGATATTTGTTTTTCTTCCATTTTCACTTGCCTTTCTTTGATGACATGTGTAGTGCTGCCCAGTAATATATTACCCATATGATTTCTATTTACAATTGATCAGAAAGCAAAGGACCAACTAGCTACAGAGAGAACCTCTGAAACCATGAGCTGAAACAAAACTTCTTTCTTGACAAATTTGTTACAGTAATACATAGCTGACTAATAGAACCATTGTATTATTTTCTAAAGGAAACCAAGACTTACCAAGGCATCATAAAGCTGGAGACTGTAGGTCTCAGGTTCTTTTGTAGATTCCCTCATGTGGCTTTACCTTCCTAACCTGTCCAGCTTCTGAAACACTCTCACAACTGTACTTAATGAACTACTGGCCAGTCACTAAATCCTTCAACTTCACTGTAAACTTCCCATCTCTTCATTTTAACTAAAATCAATTTAAAGCCAGATTCTTTTCAAGTGAGTGATACTCGTTTGATACACTGTTTCATGTCTTTGAGAGAAAACAGGTTCCTTCACACTGTACTTTATTTCTACAGTACCCTAATTCTGAACATCATCTAGCTATATCACAATCATTTTCAACAACTGTGACAATTTTAGTCTCTCATGTACTGACTTGAAACAAACAAACAAGTAAGCAATAGTTCTATCTTGCTTTTGGGCATTTCAATGTTGGCCTGCAAGATCTTTCAAATTCAAAACACTCCATTATTTGAATTTCTTTCTCATAAAATTATGGTATCCATCTTGCCTGAGACACTTAAATTATGTTCTAAGATACCTTGACCCTATTTATTACTTCACTTCCCTCCAAAACTGTAACTTAATTCTTGTATCTTCCTCCTTCCTGCATTAATTACACAAATTAAAGACTAAAATTGGCTCAGAGGAACCAAAATGTGTTGGTGTTGCATTAAGGAAAGGAAAAAAAAGTATTTCTCCTGTGATTGACTTGCCCCAGAGTGATCCCCACTTTGAATTTTCCACTTTTTTTCCTGTTTCTTCCCTCTGTCTTTAGTTTATGGTTTCTGGCTTGTCTGTATTCTGTCTGTTGTGTGCCTATCCATAACTGCCTGCCAGATATCTTAACTGTGAATATGACTGTCTCTATTGCCTGTGTCTCATTGCTGTTTCTAATAAATGACTTTGTTCTGTATTTATGGGACACTAGATAAAGCATTACATGGGGAAGGAATAAGGAATACTTTACAGAAACCTTTACTGGAATTTTTGCATAGGATTAATTTATTTATGCCAACTGACCCCAAACTATTCAGTACTGGAGACTATCAAGCAATAGTTATGTACTGTGCTCATCATTGTTTGTGAATATTTGTTACATTAGTTCACTTTTGATGCATTTGATGTTTTCAGCAAGTTATTAATGTAACATAAATACATACACACATGTAGTACTCTGAGTCAGGGTCATGGAAAGGTACATATATAAATTAAAATTACAGCTATTGGTCAGTTTTATGTCAGCTTGGTACAAGATAGAATTATTTAGGAACATAAAATCTCAATTGAGAAAATGCCTCCATAAGACTGGCATGTAGGCAAATTTGTGAGGCATTTTTTTAATTGGTTATCAATGTTGGGGGCCCCAGCCAGTGGTTGTACCACCCATAGGTGATCCTGAGTTGTATAAGAAAGCAGGATGAGCAAGTCATGAGGAACACACCAGTAAGCAGCATTCCAAATGGACTCTTCTTCAGTTCTTGATTTTAGGTTTCTGCCTTGATTTCCAGTCCTTACTTTCCTTCTTTGTGGCCTGTAAACTGAAAAAATGAAATAAACGTTATTCTCTACAAGTTTCTTTTGGTCATGTTTGTTTGTTTGTTTGTTTGCTTGCTTGTTTGTTTTGTGTTTTATTTTTTTTCCTTTTATTTTATTTTACAATACCATTCAGTTCTACATATCAGCCACGGATTCCCTTGTTCTCCCCCCTCCTGCTCCCTTCCCTTCCCCCCAGCCCAACCCTCATTCCCACCTCCTCCAGGGCAAACCCTCCCCTGAGGACTGAGATCAACCTGGTAGACTCAGTCCAGGCAGGTCCAGTCCCCTCCTCCCAGACTGAGCCAAGCGTCCCTGCGTAAGTCCCAGGTTTCAAACAGCCAACTCATGCAATGAGCACAGGACCCAGAACCACTGCCTAGATGCCTCCCAAACAAATCAAGGCAATCAACTGTCTCACCTATTCAGAGGGCCTGATCCCTTTGGGGGACCCTCAGCCTTTGGTTCGTAGTTCATGTGTTTCCATTCGTTTGGCTATTTGTCCCTGTGCTATATCCAACCTTGGTTTCAACAATTCTCGCTCATATAAACCCTCCTCTTTCTCGCTAATTAGACTCCCAGAGCTCCACCCGGGGCCTAGCATCCAGATTCCTCAGTCCTTGGATGGGGTTTCTGGCATGACTATTAGGGTGTTTGGCCATCCCATCACCAGAGTAGGTCAGTTCTGGGGGTCTCTCAACCATTGCCAGCAGTCTATTGTGGGGGTATCTTTGTGGATTTCTGTGGACCTCTCTAGCACTTTGTTTCTTCCTTTTCTCATGTGGTCTTCATTTACCATGGTCTCCTATTCTTGTTCTCCCTCTCTGTTCTTGATCCAGCTGGGATCTCCCGCTGCAAAAGGCTCTCCCTCGACCCTCGCCCTTCATTACTCCCACTCATGTCTAGGTTGTTCATGTAGATCTCAGCCATGGTGTTTTATCACAGTAAAATAAACCCTATGTAAGACAATTGTAAAAGCTGAATACATGGAAAACCCAAGGCAAGTACCTTTCTTGTCACATTGTTCTCTTAGAGGTGGGTTAAACAAACAGGATGAGCACACAGCAGAATATTAGTCTTAAATCTTAAGTAATCTCATGATTTATTATTAACTCCACTATAAGGTCCAGGAAAAGTGCCAATCATATAGAATATAAAAGATATTTTCATAAAGTTGTATTGTTGTACGTCCTTTCCACATCATAATTTTTCTAGTTTCAATAAATGATTAATTTGATATGGTACTATTAATTTGAACCCCCCTTTATTTGTCCCAACATACCCATACCCTTTTCTTCCTCACACAGGTAACAGCATTACAGTCATCATCCCACCCTCACACAGTTATTGTTGTTTTCACCATCTCTATCTTCACATTATGACAAAGAATAATTATTAATAACTCATACTCTCCACCTACTTCTTTTTGCTACACAATGGAGGAAGACTAAAAAAAACATACACACACACACAAGCTGCTCTCTGGAGACATTCATTTCATGAGCTCAAATGGAGTCTTGGTGCTGATCACCAAGACTCACTGTGCCAATGGACCCACTCTTCTTCTCTAAGGAAAAAGTCATTTTTATTCTGTTTTCTTTAAATCACTACGATCTCTTGTCTCTCAGTGCCATCTCTCCTCCAAATGAGAAGACACAAGCCTCATAAGAGAACTTCCTCCCATTGCTCACCCACCCACCTCCTCTTGCTGTGGTCATATGAATTAAATGTTAACTAAGTCAGAGATAGGGCACATATTTTCACCTTGCTGTTGTCATAATGGAGAAACTGGTCATTATTTTTCTTCGCTCACATTTCCTCTACTGTGTATTCATCCCCCTCACTGTGGTGGTTAAATTTGGTTATCTTCTGACTTGATCTGGAATCAATGAGAGGCACGCCTCTGACTGAGTCTGTTCAGGGATTTCCTGGAAGGATTAACTTAGTGGGGAGGACCCCTGCCCTCTAGGTGTCACCTTCCAGCGCTGAGAAAAAAGAAGTGTTGCTTTGGTCTGCCCCACCCCCATATTTTCTCGCCAACTCTTTTGTTGCCCCCGCTGCTGTCATCCCCACTGACATCCGAGCTCAGCTTCTTCCCATGGAGTCCTAAGCCATGTGCTCTTGGGAATCCTCTGGACCTTGAGCACCAGACTGGGACTTTGGAGGAGTCCAGGCTTTACGACTGAGATGCTACCATGTTTTCAGCTTCTCCAGAACTCAGAGAGCCATTTTTGGACTAGCAAGCCTGTGTCATGTAAGTCTATCTAGTATATCCCCTTTGCAATATTTATCAATTCTGTTTCTCCAGAGAATCATAACTGATTTCTCTTTCCTCTACTCTATCAATAGTTTATTCTCACCATGAAACTGAAAATTTGATCTCAACTCCCTTGTCAGTCTTTCTTCTGGAAAGGGCTTTTCCATGATATCTGAGATTTGCTTCTTCTGTTTCTTTAGGAAATCAAGGAGGCCTCCCTGGCTAGCTGTATTAAAAATACCTTTCTTCCTGTCTTACTGTTCCCCTATCATCCTCTAATTTTGTTGTATTTTATTGCCACAAAACTCATCAATACATGCTGTTCTACTCACCTGTTTAGTTTCTAGCTCCTTACTCTAACCCTCATTAAAACTGTAGCTCCATGATGTTTCCAGTTCTCATGAGTTCACAGTTCTCTATGTTGGCTACAGGGCAGGCACTGTGAAAAGTTTTTACTTAATGTATAGATGAGTGAATGTGTATAGTACTTTCTCATGCTCAGCTATTACAGAATGACTATATCAGTGCTTTCAGTTATGAGATTCTATAACACTTAAATTCTGTGCCATGTTAGTTAACACAGTATTATAAGTATTTATATTAAACACTGATGTAAACTTGTTCTTTAGTAGAGCTCAACTCAGGTGCTTATAAAATATTTGGTATATCTTAAAATAATCATTAATACTAGAATTATAAAAGACTCAAGAAAGTGCAGGGGGTTTGCTTTGGTGTTTATTTCTTTCTCTTTTTGCTTTTTTAAAAGCACAGTAAGAAATAGCAGCATTAGGAAATCCTGAGCTCTCTGTTGTGTCTTTACATGCAAAGACATGATATCAGTAACGAAACACAGAAGAGTAACTGGTGTAAAAAGAGAAAATGAGCAGAAGGAAACTGGCACGAGAGCTCCTATTGCCAAGGAGGAATATTTGAGTTTCCCCTAAGGTATGATGGGTAATTAAAGATTGTGTGATACACTTCAATATCCTGAGTTTCCTTCCAGTTAGAATATTCAATTCAATTGAAATGAGGCAAGGTGGACTTCAAAGGGAATTAATACCTCATGCAGATATCTTCATACATGAGATTAGAGCATTTTAAGAATTAAGCAAATTGGTACATGATCAGTGCTATAATGTTACAAGCTTGAAAAAGCCATTTATAGTATAATCAGGTAAAAAGGATGATAAAAATTTTAAAGGTTTCACTGTGATGAGAAGTTTCATCTGCCCTCTTGTCTATTTGTGAATTTACTGTACTCACTACCAATAAAAGTGACCCATATTAAACCCACTTGTCCATTACAATCTACAATATCCAGACAGACACATTTACTACCTTTCCAAAGTAATGTTTTGCTCAAAGGAATGCATGAAGTTATCTTTTAGAGTTCTTTTCTCCAAGCAAACTAGGCCAACTGCATTATCTTTCCCACACAGACTGTGCATTTCAACCATAACAGAGCCCTTGCCTTTTCCATTTTTTTCTTAAGTTTATAGAAATTTGTAGTAATAATTGGACACATTTTCTCATGAGGTTTGAATGATACATGGTGTAGACCAAGAGCTGCACCTTCCAGAAGGGGATAGAAGCCTTGATTTCAATACTTTTTCAAATACTGACTAGTGTTGCCTTATACTAAGTAACTACAACAAAAACCTTAATTTCTCCAAACCAAAAATCAGAATCATTCATTTTTACCTAACAGTCTCTTATTGAGGCTAGGAAATACTTCATGAAGTAGAAAATACTTCGTAGTCACTAACATTATGTTTTCCATTAATTACAGCAAAAATGAAAGTCTGATTCTTTCAGTTAACTTATAAAATGTGGAGGATTGAACCTAGGCCTCGTGCATATAGGCTACCACTCTGCCACTGAACCATATTCCCATCCCAGATTCTAGAAGGAAGTAGTGAAGAAGCATGTTTATACATTATACTGAGAATGCCAATTCCTTTTTCAGAAAGTTACAAACAATGAAATAAAATATGACACTTTGAACTATTTGTTGGGGCGTGTTTAATTATTTAAACTTGTATTGCACTGTTCTCTTCATTAGAGACAGTAATTGGGAACAGAAGGGAATTTAAATAAATACTAGTTAACTGCTAGTTTCTATTTAAGCTCCTTCCCATTCAGAATGTAACTGTGTTTTGAACGTGTGGAATTATACATAAGTGGGTGTGCATTCAGCAGGATTCCTGAGAATTAAGGGGGAAAGCTTACATAATCAGTGTTTAGTTCCTGATTTCCTTCCCTGCATGCTAAAAATGTAATCAGCAAATGAGGTACAGAAAGGAGTAGAGTCTGGGATTTCTCTTCACAGAGTTCCCCCACCCCCACCAGCACACATATGCTTCATGTTTAGATATTTATTTTCCATTGAATATGTTATCGGAATGAAATCATTCCTTTTAAGGCTGCATCAAGCATCTGAAATCTAAAAGCTTATTTCTTAAAATATGGTACTCCGAAAAAAAAATTAAGCCTTCGAAGTTTAATGACATCCAGGGTGGGAATTGCTGGAACAGGGTATGGTCACTGTCTTCTATCTGTTCTGTGAAGCTGGAGTAGGCCTGGACACAGGGCCCCTGACCTTCCCCCTCATGAGGAAGGGAGGTGCATCTTCAACTCTGCAGAAATTCCTCCTGAGGCTAAACACCTGGCATAAAATTTTAAATATTCACATTTCCAACTGTTTGTCCTACTTTACTTTTGTGCCATGAAATTGCTTACAGTCATCCAAAAAATGGTTTCCTGAAATCTCAAAGTCTGAAAAGGTAAATCGAAAGCATTTCTTTCCTGCTATGGTATTCCCATAAAAATCGAAGAAGAAAAAAATTCTGTATTAAAGGTTCTTTGGTTGCAAATACTGGGAAATCTCTTTAAATTACCTGAAACAAAAGAGAATGCATAGTGGAAAGAGAACACTGTCTTATCTCCAGCACTTTAGGAATGATAGGAAATCTTAGCAGGGGAAAAAGCATTTCCATTGGGCACCACACTGGGTGGATTGTAAAGATCAGGTAAAGCAGAAGGCTGCAGCACCTGCTCTCCTCTCCAAATCCCTTCTCATAGGCTCTGCCTTCCTGCCTTTCGATGTCCAACTGACCCAATAGTTGTGAGTCTGATCCTCTATTTTAACACTTCAGATTTTACATTTCCAACTTGGAAGTCTGGGTACCTGCCTTCTAGATGTCGTGTAGGGCACAGAGATAAGGTAAGATGTGAAAAATCCCTGCCTGCCTGCCTCAGTCTGTAACCCATGTTCAATCAAGACCTTAGTTTTGTCCAACCATCACATAGAACTCAGGTGAGCAACATATGGTGTCACGGCTAACAATGATTTATGGATGAATACAAGAACTCTTAAGTGGGGAATTCATGAGTTTACCTCTCAAAGTTAATATATTATCATGGAGAACAATTTATTAAAAAAAGCTTTCAGTAATATATTATCCGAGAGCAATAAGAGGAGAAGGACAATTACTGCATTCTGTCAAATTAGTATTCTCACTGTTGTAGACAAAATCATCCAGGACTGTAACCATAGGAAGCATACAAGGTAAAAATTCTAGTTGGTTAATGATTTATATTTATTTAGTTATTTATGCTCACCACGTGTCTCTTCTCGGTGAAGTCATAAAATTCAAATGTATTCTTGACTCGTTTATTAAAGCACATTCCTGGGGGTTCTGGACTACCGAGGCCCCATACAACTTCTGTTTATTTTCCTGACAATTTGTCAATATGCCACAAGAAGTTATGGAAATCCTTTGCATTGTACCTGACACCTTTCAGTGAGATGATGGAAAATGATGATCCTTAAGTCAACAGCATTCAAAAGGTAGCTAATTAGATTTTTAAGTCTTTAGGGTATGGAGGATTTAAAAGTCAGACATCAAGAATTATTAAAAGAAAAGAGATTGACAGCTCTGTCCACAGTCTTTATTGATTATAATAAGATATTTATAAATCACAAGACATGAGAAAACAGTACCACTGAATGTTGTGCTATGAAAAATTCAGAGGATTTTATGCCAAGGAAACAGAAAAGATGCCTTAGATTCCCAGCAACAGATCTAAAGATAAAGGTAGTTTGAAAGTAGCTTGAACATCATACTTACAAGCAGATTGCCCACTGGAACCATTAGTTAGCCACTCCTTAAAAACATGGCAAAGAGGACTGACTTGTTAAGAAACTACAGCAGGTAATTTACCATCAAGTGATGGATGTTTCCTAGTGGGGAAGTAACTATAGTCGACAAAGAAGAGAGTGTGTTTCTTGGAAGAGGCTATGGTTTTACAGTGTCTAAAAATAACAGGAGCTTTCCAAAAATATTTCTAGTCTCTATATGGAACACTCTTAAACCTCCAAAGGAGAAAATAAAGCCTAGTATTTGCTAAACTGTATTATCATCTTGAGTGACAAAAGCAAGGAAGTGAGTGAGAAGGGGGTTATGTAAAACTTCTAGCTTTAAGAGGGTTTCTTTCCTAAAAATATATATATATATATATATATATATATATATATATATATATATATATTATGTTCTCCTTTATGGAATTTACAAATATGAATTTAACTGCACAAGTATTCAATCTAAAAGACAGAAGGAGACATGAATTATTTTTTCTATTTCATGTGTGTTGGAATTTAAAGATACATTTGTCAGTTTCCTTGAAATTTAGTAGAATGGCTTCATGAGAAGCAAAAACATGGCTGCTCTGAAACCTGTGCAATGCTGTATTTTACTTTCATTGTTATGGTGCCACTGGAAGGTGTGCAGAATGCTTTGGATGATAGGATCAAAGCTTCAATAGGGAACAACAAACAAGAAACAGCTTGAGTAAATTGATTTCCTCTTCCCAGGGAAATAATAAAAACGTGATACTTTAGGATTTATCACTTTGATGATGCAATGATAGAAAACATCCTTCCTTCACTCATTTCTAATATTTCCATGTCTTCAAATGAGATGAGATATACACCCTGTTCTGACAGCAGTTCACTTTTCTGTAGTTAAAGTCCAACAACAAAGATTATCAGTTTGAAATGATGCACTGACAAAGGAAGAGGACGTAAAACATACAAAGAATTTGAAAACCTCAACAGTATGAAAACAAACAAGACATTTAGATACATAAACATATTTTCTGTAAAATGTAAAAAATGATAAATAGGGGCCTGGACTGATGGCTCAGTGGATAAAGTGCTTGCTATGCAGGCACGAGTTTGATAGCTAGTATTCATTTAAGAAGCCAAGTGCTGTGGTGGTATTGTGTTCCCCAAAATATTGTGTACCCTAATAAACTTATCTGGGGTTAGAGAACAGAACAGCCTCTAGATATAGAGGCCAGAAAATGTTGCCAGAGTCTTCCTGCCTTGCCCACAGTCAGGACAAATCCTTGTCACCCGCCAGTCCCACAGCCGCTCAGACCCAACCAAGCAAACACAGAGACTTATATTGCATACAAACTGTATGGCCGTGGCAGGCTTCTTGCTAACTTTTCTTATATCTTAAAGTAACCCACTTCTAGAAATCTATACCTTGCCACGTGGCTCGTGGCTTACCAGCATCTTCACATGCTTCTTGTGCTGGCGGCATCTGGCAGTCAGTCCTTCTGCCTTCCTGTCCTTTTATTTCTCCTCTCTGTTAGTCCTACCTATCCTTCCTGCCTAGCCACAGCCGATCAGGTTTTATTTATTGATCAATCAGAACAACTTGACATACAGACCATCCCCCAGCACAGCCAAGTGCAGACCATCTCAGACACCTGCACTCAGGCCCATGGTCCTAATCATCCTCTATGCGGACCTGCTGGGTAATGCCACAAAGAACCCAAGAAGGGCTCCCACAGGACATACAGAACATCCCACAGCACACACAAGCCTTTAGTCCTATCACTTGGGAAGCAGAGATCCATCCCGATCTCTGTGAGTTTAAAGCCACATTGGAAACAACCAGGCATGGTGACACATGCCTTTAATCCAAGGAAGTGATGGCAGAAAGCAGAAAGGTATTTAAGTGTTGCTGGAGGGCTTCTCTCCAGGTTTCACCAAGCCCAGCAGTCCCACAATCCACGTATAAAATAATCACTCAGATGCTTATAACACTTATAAACTGTATGGCCGTGGCAGGCTTCTTGCTAACTCTTCTTATATCTTAAATTAACCCATTTTTATAAATCTATACCTTGCCACATGGCTGGTGGCTTACCGGCATCTTTACATGCTGCTTGTCCTGCCGGTGGCTGCAGTCTCTCTCCCTTCTTCTTCCTGTTTCCCCAATTCTCCTCTCTCCTTGTCCCGCCTATACTTCCTGCCTGGTCATTGGCCATCAGTGTTTTATTTATATAGAGTGATATCCACAACATTTAAGGTATGAGGATGAGGAACTAGAACTGGTTACGCTTTTAGGCTTTTGAGCAGCAGTTCAGCAGAGATCCATCTGGATGAGGACTCAGAATCTTCCAGTCTGAGGAAACAGGATCAGCTGAGGAATTGGCAAGATGAGGAAGCTGTGGCTTGTTCTGCTTCTCTGATCTTTCAACATTCACCCCAATACCTGGCACCAGGTTTTGTCTTATTAATAAGACCTTCTAAGAATCCATGCTACAAAGTGCACTAGTGTCTTAGTCAATGTTTCATTGCAATGAAGAGACACAATGACCTTGGTAACTCTTACAAGAGAAAAACATTTAATTGGGGCTTGCTTATAGTTCAGAGGTTTAGTCCATTATCATCACAGCAGGAAGCATGGTGGTGTGCAGGCTGACAAGGTACTGAAGAAGTAGCTTGAGAGTTCTATATCCAGATATGTAGACTGCAGGAAGAGAGAGACACTGGGCCTGGCTTGAGTATTTGAAATCCCAAAACCCACTCTCAGTGACACACTTCCTGGAACAAGGCTACTCCTACCCCAACAAGGCCACATCTCCTAATGCCACTCCCTAAATATTCAAATATATGCGCCTATGGGAGCCTTTATTTTTCAAAACATAAGTAGTGTCTGCCTATAATCCAGCATTGGTGGAACCTTGGGACTTGCTGGCCAGCTGTCCTAGCTGAATCCATGAGCCATAGGCTCAAAACTGTCTCAAACAATAAGATAGAAAGCAATAGGGAAAGATATTCTTTGTTGATTCCTGGCTGCTCACTAACTTGCACATGTGTACACATGCACCCACACACATGCATGCACATCACACACAGAGAAAAACATACACAAACAAAAAAGAAGGTGAAAAGATGTTCAATATTGTATATTGTTTAAAGAACTGTAAATTAAAATAAAATATCACAACATACTTACTAAAATAAACAAAATCCAAAATACTGACAATCTTATTTTTCCATTAAAAAAAAAAAACTTTTTAGTTGAAATAGAATCACATCACTTTGTTCTCTCCTTTTCTTCTCTCCAACTCCTCCTAGGTATTCTCTCTTTACCTTTCCTATGTCCTGACTGACTCTCAAGTTGCTAGTCTCTTTTTTTTGATGATGATGATCATGATGATGATGATTTTGTATGTGTGTGTGTATTCCCAAATATGTAAATATGACACAATGAGTCGACATTTATTGTTTATGTATTTCATTGCTGACCACTCTGCATTGAACACCCAGTAATAGGACTCATCCCCTGAAGAGGCTAATTCTCCTTCTCCCTGAAGTCATTAGTTGCCTGTTTGTCATCTCCTAGGCCTGGGACCTCAAGAAATTGTCCCCTGCCATGTTAACATGCCCATTGATATTGTTATCTTTCTAGTCTTGTTTATGCAGCCATTTCTAGGAAAGAATATCTTACAGCAGACTTCTTGGTATCCTGGGTTTTACAAACTTTCAACACTCCCCACCCCTTGTGATATCCCTTGAGCCATATACTCAGGGGCTGTGAAATAGATGTAGTTGTGGGTTAAGTTCCACAATGATCTGTTGATGTCTGCATTTTGGTTTTCTGTGATGATCTATATTTGCCATAAAGAGGGGATTCTTTGATGAGGGGTAGTAGCTACACTTATCTGTGGGTATAAGAATAAGATTTAGAATGTAGTAAGAACTTATGGTGGTCTAGCAAAGTGGTGGCAGTACATTCATTTTTAATGCCCACATGATCTCACCAGCCCCAAGAAGTTGACTAGGTTTTCAGCATGATTTCCTCCTGTTGGGTGGGCTGGTGAATCCAATTGGACAGTTTTTGGTTGCCTCTGATAAGTGAGTGCCACTTCTTGCACCTTTCCAAACATCTTATGTTGATAATTGTCATGGTTCACAGGTGCTGCAGCTAGGTAGGGATGTTTAATTTCTTCCCTTTGGAAAGTTTGCAAAGTATTTCCTAGTACCATGTAAGTTAGACTATGGGCAAGAGGTTGTCTAACTTAAATCATCTAGTTTAAATCATCCAAGTATGTGTTTTATGTGTGTCATGCCTTCAGCAATAAGGGCCCACCCTCAACCTCTGAGAGACAACCAAGAGCTACAACAATCTGTGTGGTTTGGGGATCACTTGGACTACTCTGACCAACCATTTGAAAAGAGGTTTCTCATGCCTTGTACTGGGATCTTGTTAGTCTACGGTTTTTGTGGCAAGCATTAAGCTGACAATCTTAATGCTGATGAAGGTGTAGAAAGACATGAGTTCCCATTCATTGTCTGATATCCAAAATACTGAAAACACCTCCCCTGCTTTTGAAAGACTCTTTGCCAGGTGTTTGCAGAGCTGAACATTATTTTCACATGTTAGTCTGTGGTCATTCCCTTTGGTAACCATCCAAGTATGTGAGAAATCTGTTTCTATTCACAAGACACTACTCTAAATGTTTCAGCAGCGTTATTCAAAATTGCCAAACCTTAGAAGTAACCAAGATGCTCTCTAAAGGTTAAAGATATAAACAAACTTTGGCACATCCATATAATGGAATATTATTTTGAATTAATGAGAAATTGACTTTCAAGCAAAGAAAATTCATAGACAAATCTTGAATGCATATGTTAAGTGAAGAAAGCCAGTCTGAAGATGCCACATGCCATGCGGACTGTAGAGGAAATGAAGTCCTCGTGCATAAAGATAAGCACTAAGGAAACCGAGGAAGTTAATCATGCAGGCCCATCTCTTCAAAGGAAAGAAGTGTTTACCTGTTTTTCATTTGGACTTCTGGGATGGGCATACTTTTCAACCTGATGATCTTTTGCTATCTGGAGGCTTGGGCTTCATTCAAATCCCCCATAATATTATGTTTGGTTATCCCAGACTTTCCCCCTAGACCTTGAGCACTGCTTCTTAGCCATAAAACCCATCCTTATGAGAAATGTCACTTGCACTATACAACAGCCTAAGTAACTTCTGTGTTGTCTTAGAGCCAAGACAATCCTGACTCCCACAGGCTATTATGATTACCCCAGTCATTCTCCCTAGACCCCTTGTCTTGAGCTTCGTTTCTGAGTCAAAAGTGCCCATCTTCACGGAAGGGACCATATCTACTTTCTATGCAAAGAATTTCTATGTAAATATGTCTTAAGCATTGTTGCACCAAGCAACTGAGTTAATTGTCATCTGAAAACTTTTTTTTCAAAAATTGTTCTGTGTTCAAATATGGCTAAAATATAGTAAAAAAATAATGACATGAAATTTGTAGGCCAATGGATGGAGCTAGAAAATATCATCCTGAGTGAGGTAACCCAGACTCAGAAGGACAAACATGGTATGTATTCATGCATAAGTGGATACTAGATGTAAAGCAAAGGATAACCAGACTACAAGCCACAGCTCCAGAGGAGCTAGCTAACAAGGAGGACCCTAAGAGGGACACATGGATCGCCCTGTGAAAGAGAAATAGATGAGATCTTCAAGAACAAACTGGAGGTGATGGGGGGCAATAGAGGATAGAGGATGGGGAGTGAGAACATAAGGAAACAGGATGGTTGAACTGGAACAGGAATGGAGTTGGAAAGCAAGGAAAGAGATACCATGATAGAGGGGGACATCATGGGGATAGGGAGAAACAGGGTGCTGGGAAGTTCCCAGGAATCCACAAGGATGACCCCAGCTTAGACTACTAGCAATAGTGGAGAGGGTGCCTGAAGTGGCCTACTCCAGTAATCAGATTGATGACTACCCTAAATGTCATCATAGAGCCTTCATCTGATGGAAGCAGATGCAGAGATCCACAGCCAACCACCAGGCCAAGCTTCAGGAGTCTAGTTTATGAGAGAGAAGAGGGATTCTATGAGCAAGGGGCATCAAGATCATGATGGGGAAACATACAGAGACAACCAAACCAAACTAGTGGGAACTCATGAACTGTGGACTAATAACTATGGAGCCCCCTTGGGATTGGACTAGGCCCTCTGCATAGGTGAGACAGTTGTTTAGCTTAAACTGTCTAAGGGTCCCCCTGGCAGTGGGATCAGGATGCATCCCTGGTGCATGAGCAGGCTTTTGCAAGTTCAGTGCCTATGGTGGGACACCTTACACAGCCTTGGTGCAGGGAGAGGGGCTTGGACCTGCCTCAACTGAATGTACCAGGTTCTGCTGACTCCCCATGGGAGTCCTTGCCTTGGAGGAGGTGGGGATGAGGGAGGGGGTTGGGAGAAAGGCTGAGAGGCAGGAGGAGGGAGAAGAGCGGCACCTGTGGTTGGTATGTAAAATGAACAGAAAATTTCTTAATAATAAAAAATAAAAATATATAAATATGGCTAAAATAAACTGCCTGGTGTCAAACTCTACAACTTTGAACCAGCCTGGTTAAGTTGTGTTGAGCCAAATCTCCAAATCTCTCGCCTCTTTTGGATTGTTTCTCTCTGCTTGCCATAATATCCTCAGCCCCACAGCAGCCAAAATATCCTATTCTACCATGTAAAAAGAATCAAGAGGGAGAGGGAGAGAGAGAGAGAGAGAGAGAGAGAGAGAGAGAGAGAGAGAGAGAGAGAGAGAGAGAGAGAAAGAATGAAGGGACAGTGGTTTCTAGAAGTGAAGTTGGGTCTTGTGGCTATGAATGGGCAGAGCAAAGGTTGTTTCCCAGTCAGTGAAAATATTGAATATGATACTATAATGATGGAGTTGTGATATTTTCCATTTGACTAAGTCTATAGGTAAGCTGACCATATAGTGATACTTAACATAATAATATGTTTTCAGTTGTAAATATCACATGAAATCAAGATGCAACCCAGGGAAAACTGAAGGTCTGTTTTCTAACTACCCTATTCCTTACATACCCCTGCCTCTATCCTCTCAATACTTTAACCCCCAGTACTTTTCCCCTTCTTTCACATTCCATATGTTCTACTATCCCTCTAATTACATTTTTAATTGGGATTGAAATAGTAGGCTTCCATATGAATTTCTATATACCCTGCTTTTAGATTAGTCTCCCATTTCTCCACAGTCTCACTCTCTCTCCTGCCTAAGCCTTTTTGTCCCCAATTTGCCAGCTCTATACTTGTTATATTTATATTTTTATCCCTCCTCCCTTGATATTCTCCTTAAGCCTCCTCTCCGATTTCTGGGTTTTCAAGTGTCCTTCAAGTTAAATACAAAATAAAGACTTGAAACTAAAATCTGAATGAGAGAGAACACACAGTATTTGTCTTTCTGGGCCAAGGCCAAGTCATGTTTATAGTTTCTGAATGACCTTGTGTCTATATCCAAATATAGGTACAGCACATCCTTGTCTGAATGTCGTTTCTATTCTTTGATGATTGTTTATGCTGAATTGGGAAGATCATGGCTTAGATGTTACTAAGACTATTTTCTACTTGCCTATATAATAATGTGACAGTGATTAAGTAATCATGTCAATCATTTTAGTTTCTCTTTTCTATACATTTTTTGAGAATTCTATAGCCTTTATATTATTATGTAATAAATTTAAGATGTGACCAAGTACACTTATTTGCTCCTTGCCATTATTAGATTATTTTAAAAATATATTTCTACACTCCACTGACCCCTTGCCATCTGCAGTAGGTGAGAGGGCTAGCCTGGGGACACAAGAGTGGGAAAACTGGCCCTGCCCCTCACCAGTTGCAGCACACAGGAGAGGGCATGTTACCTCACCTTGGCAGCACACTAGAGCTGACCCTACTGGTGAGAGTGGGCGTGGGGACAGGTGAGCTGGGCCTGTAAGCATGAGAGCAGGAGAGCTGCCCCTGTTCCCTCCCTCATATGCCGTGGGATGAAAAGGGTAAGGGAAATATCCCCTCGCACACACCCTTTGCCACCTGCAACAGTCAGGAGAGCTGACCTCCAGGGGTGGGCATGAGAACAGAAGAGTTAGCCCTGCCCTTCACCAAGTGCAGCAATCCTGAGAGCATGCTCTGTACCTCATCTGGACAAAACAGTAGAACTGGCCCTCGTGGATTGAGTATGGGTTAGCTGGACCAGGAGAACTGGCCCCACTCCCTGCTGTATGCTACATTGGGTAAGCTAGCCAGGGCAGTGCTGGAGAGCCCGCCGACTGGTGATGACCCAGGAAAGATGGCAGGCTGACCAACCCAGCTACACCCAGGCCCAGAACCAGGACAACAAGGTAGCCCACCTCATCTATGAACGGCTGGAGCATGTGAAGGGGCCAGACCTGCAGATCCAAAGCTACAGGATGTTTATGACACAAGGCAATAATAGGATATCCAAGAAGAGTCCCAAGAAGGGCCCAGTATTGAGGTATAGCAGAAGCCAGAGGTCTTGAACCAGTCCAATAATTCATTGCAAAGAACACTTAGAAATAAAGATGTATGAATTAAAGGGTATTCTGTGTGAGTTACTGGGCCAAACTACAGCTTTCACGCTGAGATTTTTGTTTTGTTTTATTTTTTGTTTGTACTTTTGAATTTTGGTTTTTGGAGGGAGGTTGCAAGGGCAGACAGATGGGGAGAGGAGTGGAATAGGGAAGCATGATGTGAGATCCACAAAGAACCAATAATTTTGTTTGTTTGTTTTGTTTAGTTTTGTTTTTCCGAGATAGGGTTTCTCTGTGTAGTTTTGGTGGCTGTCCTGGACCTTGCTCTATAGACCAGGCTGTCCTCAAACTCACAGATATCTGGCTGACTCTGCCTCCCAAGTGCTGGGATTAAAGGCATGTACCAACGCTGCCCGGCCAAATAAAAAACTTTTTTTAAAAATGACACTGTGACTAAATTATTGAATATATAGAGAAAAAGAAAAAAAGACTAAATTCGGAGCAATTATTTTTTCTATCTTCAATGATATTACCATGTTCCTTTCCTTTCTTCACAAAATAAAAAGTACATTTTCGAACATATATATAATTTAACTAGGCTTACATCAGTTCCCCCCTCCCTTTCCTCCCTCCAGCCCCTCCTGTGTCTCCCAATCCTCAGGTTAATAGCCTCCTTTTCTTTGATTATTGTTAAAGGCATATATGCTTATATACATGTATATACAAATGTATAAAAACAACCTGCTAAATACATTTTTGCTGTTCATGTATATAAGGTTTGAGGACTGACCACTCTGCATTAGACAACCAGACAAGGTTTCATCTCTGAGAGAAGTTAATTCTCTTTCTCTCAGAAGTCATTAGTTACCTGTAATTCTTTTTCTAGGCATGGGGCCCCATGATACATGTACATGATTTGTACAGCTGTCCTCTTGTTTTTCTAAGCAACTTATAAAACTTAGGCATATATTTTAAACTATACAAGACTGCTTATTACACTTTGTTTCCAAATTCTAATTACAGTCATTAAACATTTTTTTATGTGAAAATGTATGAAATGTGATTCAACATACTTAACACTGGGGGGAATATTTTAATATTATCACTTACAATAAAATGCATTATTATGATTCTTTTAGGTTTGGCAATTCTGAGGTTTGACAACATCATTAAAGACCCAGGAATGGAAAACAAATTTGATCTATTTTTTCACTCTCCAATCCTCTGTACTATCTTTTTATTAATAGGCTACCCCTATTGTTTCAAGATGGCTGCAAATAGCTTTAGGAGTTATGGCCAAGACAACAACACCCAAAGACTGTGAAAAAGGAAAAGACTACATCTACCCACTTGTAAGACTGAAAACAGTTTTCCCAGATGATCTTGGCAGATGCTCAGTGTGTTTTCTCTATTTGTAATGTTTCCCAATCTAAAACATTACTACATATGCTATTGCACATGTTCCACATGCCTGGGATTAAGTCCAGGAAATATCCTTTCAATTTAGATCATGGATCAGCAAACATTTGAAATAATCTGCCAGAGAGTAAAGATTTTAGCTTCAGGGGGCATCATAGGGTAGCTTGATTATTCCTGTTTTACTATATCTTAAACATGTCTGGCTTCATGGCTGTTAAAATTATCTGGCAGCAGGTTTGTGTTGGGTTGTAAATGGTAACTTTACTATCCCTGATCTAGCCAGTAACTTCTCACAATGATGTTTAATGTTTATTATAGGTACAATTTAATTCAGCAAATATTTATAGAGCACTTTTCATGTACCAAGTACAAAGCACAACTATGTGCAGATACCATTTGCTCTGATTTACACAAAAAGTATTGAACTGAGAAAGATTACACAGTGCCTCCAAATATCATCTTTCCATGACAGAGCTCTCCATCATTATAGACACTACACCATTCAAAAATGCTGTCTTTTAAAAAGCTTATATTCATTAAAACCTATTTTGTAGGAAGTTCTCATTTTGATTGACTAGGTTCCTTGTCTTCACATAAAAGATTGTGTGGGTACTTTCTTCTGTTGTTGTCATTTTTGTAGAGGTTTTCCTTATTATGCCAAGGTCTTCCTTTGGATCTTTTAATCTCCTACATACCCCACAAGTGATTTTCTTCATTAAGCAAATTGAAAACATTTTCTAAAATGTTTTAAATTCTATCCTTAGTATTTGTGCAGGCATGTGCATGCCATGGCAAAGGTGTGGTCACAGGATAACTTGGAGCAGTTGCTTTTCTCTTTCTATCTTTAACTGCTCTCTTGGAATCAAGTTAGGTTCAGGAGGCTTGCACCACAGGAAGTGTGGTATCTTGATGGCCTTAAAGTTTTTATGTGGGATTTGGAATCTGTGATTGAATTGAAACAAGTGAGATAGTATTTCATGGCATGGAGCATATTTTACTACCCCTAAAGAGAACCAAGATCCTTTATTCATTCGAATTCATTATAACTAGTGTCTGACTACGGAAGGACAAAGACTCTACCTAAGTCTTTGTTGGGCAACAGATCTCAGTGCTTGCCTGATCACTTATTTCACATTCATGTTCCAAGGAAGAGGTAGGTCAGTTCTGAATGAAGCCTAATGTCCTCTCACTCAGGAATTCAGACGGAAGAATGAATGTTGGTCTTCTCTTTATATTTCAGTGAACTTGGGAACCCAAGAATTCACCAGTATCTTGAGACACCACCCTGCTTCTGTTTCCCCGTTTTGCTGTGTTACCAATACAAATTCCACAAAAGCTCTTCTTTTCTTTCCTTTTTTCTTTCTTTCTTGTGGTATCAAACCTAGGGCATCACATGTTAGACACAAGCTCTACCACTGAGCTACAGCCCCAGCCGAGCTTTCTGTTTTATTACAGCAGAGTCCTATGCAGTCACTTAGGTCTACCACTGTTTTTAAGTGTGACTTGCCCCATCTCCTGCATTAACTTCAGGTACTTGGTGTCTACCTAATTTTTGCAGAACTTCACTATTCCCTTTCCTTTGAGTCACTTTTTCACCTGAAGGACCATCTTAACACACTCAGAAGTATTTACTCAGAGCATGACATAATCCTACTTGATAACAACCTCAAGACTGTAGTTCAAGGACTTCCTGGTTTTGTTACTTATTGCAACAGGGACCATCCTGCTTACACAAGTTCCACAATTGCCAGAAGCTCCATTTCCTTCCATCCCTCATTTACAATTCTCTAGCTCTCTTCAGATCTCACTTTTCTTATAGAGCTTTTGTACAGATGCAGCCAATAACCAGCTTCTGCCAGTAACATACTGTTTTGAAACCTTTTTGCCTAAAGCTACAATGCTTTATAGTACAGCAAGTGCCTTCCAAGCCATCTTCTACAAAAATGTTACTAAATATTTTGCCACTTTATAGCATTTTTCCAGTTTATAAAAATATTCTTCCTTCATTTAGTACCCAGGAAAACCTATATCACAAACATGTTGGCAGATTCCAGCAGTAGACCATATGTCTTAACACATACTTTCTGAAGAGGACATTTTTGTTACTATAACAAATAGCTCCTTTAGTCTAGTAGATGGGATGCATATAAACTGTCCTGTGGTTGACACTGTTATGACACTTTGGAGTCTGGCTCTCTGCTCTGTGTCCCCATTCTTGAATTCATTGTGAAACCCAAGTCTGACTCATAGCTGGTTTTATGGCAGAGAGCAAAACAGGGCAATTAGATGAATTGTGTGATATCTTCCTAAGTGTTCACTTAGATGTGACTTTTAGATGTTACATTAGTCCATATCCCATTACCCAAAGGTCAGGAAAGTACATGGACCGGAAAGAGGCACTGTGGTCCCAGGATTGTCTATAGAGGGTAAAAAATGTTTTTGGGTGAGGGAGTAGCTGCATGTCCATGTTTCAGTGGAGTATGCTATCATACTTTAAACAAACACATTTTACTTCTTCACTAATAAACCAAGTACCTGCTTTTTATGACTTTGAGTAATAAACATAACTAGGAAATTAATGTGATAGATAATGTATATAATGCCTCTGATCTTTATATCATTATTTATGCCTACCCTTCCACAGGAACTAAAATAATTTTCATTTTCTTGAGTTCCATGAGTTAAATATTTTAAATAAATCAAAACATATTACTTTTCACTTAGGGCATACACATTTATATAAAGTTCCACAACATTTTTATAAAAATTATATTTTTCTCATCTTCTATGTATAGTAGTGTCATTTTATTTTACTTTAAATGCTTAAAAAACACTTGCCATCATTTGAAAGGAGCCCGCTTAGGTTCAGATGTCTGTGGAACAAAGGCAGTTTCCTCTTTTGTGGCAGACTGACTATTCTTCCTCTGTCTTTGCAGAGCACATTTATAGAGACAGGCATGTATAAAGATTTCAAAAACAAGACTTGATGCCAAGAGCCACAGTAAAGCAAACACCACCCAAACTAGAACTTCATACTTAAGAGGCAAGGAGACCTTTAATAAAACACATTTCCTGTTGAGATAAGTAGAGCTAAGTGCTCTCATTCTACACACGAAAGCAGCTGAGTTGAGGAAGAGTATAAAGTAATTTCCCAATGTCAAAGGAGTCAGAAGCAGATCTTGGAAAAGGACCTTAATAGGTTACAGTGAAAAGGGGAATTACAGAAATTACAAACCACTCATTCATATTGCAGCTTTTCTACTGCAGGGATAAACAGGCTCTGTCACAGGAGTCTATTTCAATAGGGAACACAAATATAAATAGCTGAGCATCAGAATAAAGAACGGTCACAATGGCCATATCACTTTCAGGCACACATAAAGCATAGAAGCTAGGTAATTTATATTACCATGGATGGTATACTAAGCTCACCTATTTCCACAGAGCTGATCACAATAATTCATTCATTCACCAAGAAATCATCCTGAGTCCAGAGTACATATTCCTTATTTTTGCATGTAAAATAATCTGTGTTGCTATTCATATACCATTTAAGGTAACTCAATATTTGAGGTAAAGTAGGAATTAGAGGCACTGTAGCAATGAACTCTTCATGGAAGCCTGCAAAGTATGAGAAGAGACTCACCACCTATTAAAAAGATAACTTCATTAATAGTGTCTGACTCTACACAGTGTAAACATGACCATCAGCAGAGTAATAAATGGCATTGTGTTTGAATGTCCCCAAGATGTTTTGCCTCCTTTTCAGGGAGAATTTATAGACTGCCCATTTCCACATCTATGACTTGTGTATATGCCACCAATAACCACAGTGCCCTGGCTCTCGGCTAGAACATAAATTAAACACGCAAACATCTTTGCTTCACGTCACCTTGAGAGGGCATTCTCAATCAATTTCTTTTAAAAAAAAAATGCCAAAAAAGTGCTTTTCTGGGTCATTTAATGCATCATGGATTTAAACAACTGCTTTAGCAGATCTCAGGAATATTTCAAAACATGACCTTATCCTTGCCTCTCACTGACAAAAGAATGTAGGCAGATCCTGAAAAATATCAGCAAACGTTTATGTAAATAAGACATTTTGATCTCTGTGAAATTTCAACCACACATTGTATATTTCATATTAGTATACAACCCACATTTTATGTAGGGGAAGGAGGAGAGACTAGAATTAGGGAGTTGTAACATTTATAAGAGTAAAAAAAAAAACTGGCATATCCATGACAGGCTGGTTTCCATCAAACATGTGATTCTTCCCATTTTCAAAACACCACTCATTTTACACCTTCTTTTAAATTATTTCTCATTTTTATTCAAGACAGTGTAACCTAATCACTTGCCTTTCCCCAGATAACAGAAAATATGTAAAAAGGCTTTACAAATTAAACACCAAAGGAATAATCCAGCCAATAGTTGGCTAATTAGACTGAACAGACAGTAGCCAATGTTCTATATCTAATGTTGTTTTATGGTACTTCGTCCTTCCTGTTAACCTCTCTTCTCCCCTAGCCTCTCTCCTGACACACACTGATTCCATTCCTTCCTCTAAGCAACTCCCCTTTTACTGTATTACCTTCTTTCTTTACAGTGCTATAGGATTGGTAGGAATTCCAAATAGAATCTCATGTAATCTTTAGGAGAGAGAGCTATTGAAACATATAAAATTTAGTAACATCAAGGTATAGTTATAAATCATCTTTGGCAGCCTAGTTACCATCAAGTCCTCATGCCCAGGCATTAGCTAAGGCAGAAGGAGCCTGGTGTCTTCCTCTAATGCAGACACTCAACTACATTCTGCTAAGGATGCTGAATTACTTTCTCCACTGAACTGAAGGATCCCATAATCACTGCTTCTGCTATTCTCTTTAGGAAATCATGGCAATTATAACAGTAATAATATTATTACAATGCTTGCTTATGCCAAATACCATTTAGATGCAATATTTCCTCTAATCATCACAATGATGCTCACAGCAATATGGTGTGCATTCTACTTACATATTATGTCTTGAAAGATGAGATGCTTTGTCATTGTTGTTATTGGATTGGCATTTGTCATGCAAAGGATGGTCTAAGACGGCATTTAGAGCTCACTTTTAAGGGACAATTTCTCCCCAAAGACCCCTCATTACCACCTGGGAGCACTCATAGTGTAGTTCTAGAAATTCCATTACCAGTAGACTTTTTTTTTCCAGTCTGGGAAATGATCAGCCAAATACCTTTCTCATTGTTTTTTTTTTTTTTTTTTTTCTAAAATATTGTCACGTATGGTTCTAAGAAGTCAAGAGTGTATTTTGTGTGCTGAAACAATTTGATCATGAAGTCTGTGTCTTACTTAGGACTCATTACCCAGGAAACACATTCTCTTCTTTGTTTCACATAAAACCTTCATGCAATTAAGGTACCTGGGTACCATTGTGTAAAGTATGAAATCCATCTGAAAGACAAATCTAAAATTATATTCAGAGAATAATATACACATTTAAGGAACCCTCTAAATTAGGCAACAAAGGTGTAATTGAATTTAATTAACAAACAGCAAAGATTATATAAAAGCTGGATGTTCTGTTGGTATTATCTGCCCAATCTACTAGCTGCATATGCAAAATTACCTTTATCCTTTTGCACTCAAAATTCTGTAGAAAAGCCTCAAATTATTCATTGATTCTTTCATTCTCAGATTCACTTCTATCAACTTCCAAATCCATTTTTGCCATAGTAGCCCCAATTCTGCCAAGTCATGTGGGTAAGAAGAAATTTATCTTCCTACACAGGAAGGATCTAGGTCAAGGTAGCTGCTTGCAAGCTTAATAACAGGAGCCCTTTAGTTCTGTAGTTCTGCAATATTATTTGTTTTCTGTTCACTGCAATAAGATGGTTGCAGGTTCCTAAATGTTGCACTCTTATTCCAAAGTACACAGTGTCCGGCAGAGCTCAGATTTGTGTCATGGTTTAAAAACAAAGAACCTTTTCCCAGACACACTGTGGTGGTTTGAAAAAAAAAATGCCCCCCTAAGGGAGTGGCACTATTAGGAAGTTGTTGGAGTAAGTGTGGTCTTGTTGGAAGAGATGTGTCACTGTTAAGATAGGCTTTGAGGGTTCATATATGCTCAAGCAATGCACAGTGAGACAGTCCACTTCCTGTTGTCTTCTGATCAAGATACAGTCAGTACCATGTCTGCCTGCATGCCAGCATGCTCCCCATCATGATAATAATGGATCAAACCTCTGAAACTGTAAGCTACTACCTCAATTAAATGTTTTCCTTTATAAGAGTTGCTGTGGTCATTGCATTTCTTCACAGCAATAGAAACACTAACTAAGACACATACTTATGGATATTCTTTATTCTATTGGTTAAAATGATGCTACAGGTCCACACAAGAGTTATTCATAGACAAGATGAATGCAATAATTATTATTTGATTGATTAATCAAGACACCTCCCATGAGATGTAGTAGAGCCTTCATAGTAAGGGACACATTCTGGCTTGTTTAGAAAGAAGAGGAAACACATTTTTGAATATGAAACCAATAGTAGATGTGACCTACCCTTTCTCTTTCCTCTCATTCTTGCAAAACTCCCATTTGGTAACACAAAGAACTCTGAAAAACAAATTATCCTCTCAAAATACAAAAGATGAAGTTATAATTACACTTTAATTCTTATTCTGTATTCATATTATAACTATTTAAAATTTTTGAAATGAATTTCAAATTTGTTATATATTCTTCACATGAAAAGAATTGCAGTTCTCAAAGAGTCAAATTTGTTAAGGTTGTGTGTGTGTGTGTGTGTGTGTGTGTGTGTGTGTCTGTCTGTCTGTCTGTCTGTCTGTCCGTGGGGATGTAGATGTGTTTGCGAGTGGATGGCCAACACTCTTCTTTAGTCTCTATCTTATTTCGTGAGACAGGGTCTCTCAGAGGACCTGGAGCTCACCAGGTAGTTTTTTATTAAGCTGGCTGAGCAACAAATTTCCCAACCTTCAATCCTTCTTTCTCTGGCTTTCCAATATTTAATTATAGTTCATGCCTGATTTTTTTTATGAGTGCTAGAAATCTGAACTCTGGTCTCTTTGCTTGCAAAGCAAGCACCTCACCACCTAAGCTACCTCCCCAGCCCTAAGATTTTCTTCTAGAATACTTGTAATCTTCCTCCAGGATAATATGTAGTATTTTTATTGCTATTATTTTTTGTGTGTGCATGTTTGTTTCAGAGACCTACTTAAAGAGCATTTCCTTGGAATAAGGTTGCTTGGATTCAAATTGCAGTTTGCCACATATTACACGTGTTATTTCAGCAAATTAATTAAATATTTGTGACAATTTGTATAAGATACTTAGAGCCCAAATTTGTGGCTTTTCTTCTAGTACTTTCATTATACATTTCAAATAATTATTTTATTACACATTTCAAAAAATTTCAAATAATTTGGACTTATTTTAAAACACATACAACCTAGAGAGTTAACTTTATATTTTTAATGGTTATCCAGTTGTCCAAAAGCTGGTTAAATCAATTAATATTTTTCTGACACACTGAAATATAAATTTTATACCAACTATATTCCTGAGATGATTTGTGTGCTCTCAGGTTTTCTGTTCATGGCATTTCCTTGTAGTTCCTGAAAATTCACCTTAATGGTATTGTACATGACTCTCAGTCCAAAACCTTTGGTTGTGATTTGGATTTTTAATTTCTTAAAATTATATCTTTGCCTTTGAAAATGTTGACTTTGCATCAAACTTTTCTAAATCATACAACTGACATTTTCTTAGTATGTGCTTGTTATTGCTTTATTTTCTTATTTTTCATATTTCTGAAACATATTATTTTAGCTACATTTACTATATGCAATCTATGGTTGGATTTTGGTTTTTAACTCAATCTCCTGTATCTCTGTGTAAGGATATATGCCTTTACGCCTCCTGTTAATGCTGGCATGTTTTCTTGTGGCTTCTTTTTAGAATATATTGATGTTATGTGTTTCTAAGATTCTGTTTTTACTTGTTTAATAAACAGATTTTATTTTGTGTCCTGCATGCTTCTTTGTGCATGTTTGGTAGTGTGTGGACAGTGGGCTCACTTCTGTTGACTGTATTACTAACTTAATGTTCAATATCCCCAACTTCTTATTGCTTTATTCAGTGATTTTTATAAAACTATTGACAAGAATTCACAGTGAATGAGAGGACTTGAGAATTTGTCTGGGATTTCCCTCCACTTCTTGAGATCCACAGTAACCAGCCAGTGTAAGTTTGGGTGTAGTTCCTGAGTAGCTTTAGAAGGTTGAGAAGTGTCTCTACCATGACTAAAGTAGTTACCTCCTTCATTCTAAAGATACCATCTTCAGTAATAGAATGACCAGAAGCTGGTCCAAACTTCAAAACACTTAGGCTTGAATAGTAGCACACCATGCCTCAGCACCTAGGAAAGTCAGAAAGAAGTATCAATGAGGCCACCTTGGCCACATAGCAGAACTCTATGTCAAAAAGAGAAGAGATAATAGGAGAGGGGAGAGGAGGAGAGGAGAGGAAGGAAAGAGAGGAGGACTTGGTGCACTTGTGATCATCTATCTAAGAGATTCTGTTATTGGAAAAGGAATTCCTCTATCAAGGCAGCCAGAGAGCTGTCGTCTATTCACGGTGTTCATTGGGCTGTAGAGACTGGAGTGCAGTAGGCACAGCTGCATAGCAGAGCAAAGCAGGGCTGCAGTCTCCTTCTTTTAAGCAGCACCTCCATGTTTACTGCCAGCACTCTCCCCAGAACTGTGAAAGTGAAAGCTCTCCAGAGGTCCTGATTGCTTCATCCCTAGTGGACATCCTTTATCCCCGAGCAGGTGATTGGTGACCCACCTCTCTCACTGTGTTCAAATCTACACATAAAATGTGTCCAGTGCTTTCAAGTACCATGGCAGGTGAATCAAGTCATCACTTCCTACCCAGAAATTGCATCCTTTCCTCATGTTAACGGTGTACTGTGAATTTTCACTAGGATGGAATTTAATATATTCATTTAATTTGTTACCCACATCTCTTGTATAAATATATCTTTTTTAAAAGATTACAATAACAATAGCAAAAATTCCCTTAAAAATCCTGGTTCTGATTTTAAAAGCCATCTGATGGGGCAGATTGCCTTTTCACAAATGAGAGACTAGTGTTTCTGTCTGGCGTCCATTAGTAAGAATGCCCTATCTCCCATCTCAGCTGTCTGGCCAGATACCTGGGAAGAATAGCCTATAAGCAAAAGACTTAGGAAACACTGAGTACTTATGTGAACAAAGCCCCAGCAGCTGGTCAGTATTCCATCAGCTGAACTTCATTCATCACCTGGGACTCAGTGTGCAGGCCAGAAATGATTCAACAGAGATGCCAAAGTTCTTTTAGGTCATTTTCCAACTCAAGACGCAGTGTGCTGACTTGTGATTTAGTAAGCTGAAGGTGAAGTTTTGTTGCTAGATAGCATGTTGGAGAGGGGCTGTGGCTGTGTTTGCATCTACTTCGTTATTTCCTCTTCAAGTATCTTGTGTGTTCACCTTAGGAATGCATGAATGCAAATGGCAAAGGGCTGAAGAAGCTATCTTGTTTGAGTATAACAAGACTTCCCCTACTGTTAATGAATTGCTTTGTATGTTTGTCAAAGAGGATAACTTAATTAGACAAGTGATTAAGCTTTTTCTCTGCCTGGAAAACACAGGGATACCTTTATGAAGAAAGAATTTGGAGCCCCAACGAGAGTCTTTCTTGGGTGAGAAGAAGCCTAATGGTACAAGGTCTTCTATCAGAATAAGTGAATCTTAAAAGTGACCTTGTAAGTAACAGACAAAGGTGTCCAAGGACCGGGGAAGTCAACAGTGGTGACAAGGACTCTCAAGTAATGACAACAGACAGCTGTTGCCAGGCATTGTCAGATGTCATTATGAACCAACTTTCCTAAGTCATGGTGTCTTAACACTGAATACCCTTAGATGCAAAGCATTCTCAGCAAGAAGAGTTTGACTTGGAAGATTGTACATCAAAAAACAAAATGGAGAGTAAAATATTGTTTTGTGGATTTTTGTTCCTTCCTTTTCTTTTTCTCTGTGGGTCTCATATAAATGATAAAAGAGACAGCAAAGGAAGGCACTAAATCATAAATCTTATCGAATTCCCCTTGATCTTATCAGGCAAAACCCACTGTTAAAGCTTAAAGTCTTACTATTTTGATGGACACTCAGGTAGCATTTTGGGGGCTTTATTAGCAAGTGACCCATACAGAATTGTGAATCTGAAAGAAAATCAGCAAAAGAGCTTCCTTTTCATCTTCTGTCTGCTTTGAAATTGCCTACAATCTTCTTTCTTTCTCAACACACTCTGCCTCCGTGGGTGGGATATAGGAGAGGAAGGTTGTGGAATTAAAAGAGTAACACCTGTCCTTGTGCCTACTATTATGCCCTCAGAGAAATGAAACACCTTTAAATACGGTACAGACTCAGACACAAGTTTAAATGCGGCTTGTTAGAAGATATTTAAAGTGTGATCCATTTGTGATTAATCTTTTTAACCTCCTGTACATCAAGTTGTGACCAACAGGGAACAATCTGACACCTCTGTGGTGACCGTGTCAGGTTGAAGTCTCTGATGCTCACTCAGAAATGCTCTTGATCCTCTCTGTGGCCAGATGATCCCTGAAAAAATCGGGGGAAAAAGGGTGTTGTGGTGATCTACTGAGGGGAGCCATTTTTAAAACTGGAGGTATATGAGAGAGTCAAATGATAGCAAGCTTTAGAGACCCTGGGAATATGCAGTGCTTCTATTAACAGCTCTGCTTTAACCTGTGCCTGGCCTTTTACTCTGGAGAGGTACTAAGAACCAACATTGACACAAGGACTCACAGATGAGAAGGCGAAAAATATCAGTTCAGCCTGGTGAAGATTAAACAATGACACTGAATTCCTCTCATCTCCTTTTGCTCATAAGTGTCCACGACTGATTTTCTCTGGATGACCCTCCTGGGGATGATACAAACATGCCTATTTCTCTCCTACTAAAAACACTTGGAAGTCCTTGTTAAATTAAGTGAGGATATTATTAGCAATAGTCAGAGAAAAAAAAACTGTGCAATCCTTGAGACAAATAGCACATCAACATCCAGGGTCCTATCCCCCCAAAATCTACTCCCTTTCCCAAGATCTTGCAATGTGGGCTAAGACCAGAAAAATGAACCAAACATTGACAGATTGACTCTTCTCTTATGCATATGGACAGCCCGAGGCCAGCTGGACAGCTATCCCTAGAAGTTAATCACCTGAGGGCAAAGCAAGCTATACTAATGATGTCCCTACTTATAAGCCCCCCCCCAAACTACCACCACGAGAAGTAAGGAAAGGAGCTTCTGCAGAGAGGACAAATAATCTTGGTCCAGTTGGCTCTCTCTAGACCTTAGTACCTCTACCAAAGGAGAGACTGCTAAACCTCTGGTGAAGTTTCCTGTGTATTTTTTTTTAAAAAAAATACATACCTGCTTTGAACTTAAGTCTGTCTTCAACTTGCTACATTATAGGAAAATCATCATTTAAGAAAATGAGATATGGTAACTGTGATGGTGGGCTTTGCCAATGTGACACAATGAAGAATCTGCTGGGCTGGGAGTCTCTTTAAGGGACTGGCTTGTGGACATGTCTGTGGGTGATTGTCTTGATTGTTTTAATTGATGTGGGAAGACTAAGCCTGAATGTGTGAGTAGCTTCTGATGACAGTCCAGGTCAAAGAGACCTGGAAAAATAAAACCTTTTTCTTTTCTTCATTTTTGTTTCCCTGGCCTTTACTCTCCCTGGCATGTTTATCTTCTCAGTTGCTGCTGGTGCTGCTGCTGCTGATTCCTCTCATTTCCATCTTGACTAAAAACCAGGCATTCTCAGCACTTCTTAGTAGCCTGTAGCTCTTCATAAAGGGCTCAGGTTTCCAGGGTCCCCCTCCCTTTGCCCACTTTTACATATTGAATGTTGATTTCCGTGGCCAGCTCATATTTGGGCACTCACGCTGGTGGGACTTTGTGGATATAACTTCTGACATTACTAAGAGAAACAATCTCAGAGCAAAACTTCCCCATTTTTTGGCTCTTACAATATCCCATCTCCTCTTCCACAACATTTCTTGAGGCCTTTGCATGGGATTTGTTTTGTAGACTTATTTATTGACGCTGTATTTAGAAATATATATATATATATATATATATAATATTTTATGAATTTGTTTACATATATATGCTTGTAACAAAGATTAATAAAAAAGAACACAAGAATTTGAAATAATAATTTTGAAAGAAAGTAACAGAGGATATAAAAGAGGGTTTAAAAGAAGAAAAGAGAAGGGGGAAATGATGTAATAAAAAAAAATAAAAAAAAAACAGTAAAAAACAAAACCAGACATTCTTCGGTTATAATCCTGGTCTTGGAGGCCAGATTTATTCTTGCCTTAGTTACTTGTCTACGCTTTGATAAGATACTATGGCGAAGGCAAATTATAGAAGAAAGAGTCTTACAGTTTTAGAGGGTGAGTCCATGACCATCATGGTAGGGAATGTACCAGCAAGCAGACTATGATACTGGAGCAGTAACAAAAAGCTTAAATATTAAGATGCAACCATGAGGCAGAGAGAGCTAACTGGAAATAGCGTGGGCATTTGAAACCTCAAAGTCCACCCCAGAAGGCCACATCCTTCTCAAATAGTTCTGCCAACTGGGGACAAAGTATTCAAATATGAGCCTATGGGGGTCATCCTCATTCAAACCACCACAGAACTGCTGAAGCACCAGCCTCATTGACTGAGCAGCCACCAGGTTCTTGGCCTTTCTGGTATGAGGCAGCTGTTATAGTTATGGAGTTACACTACTCCAGCTGTATTGTCTAAGCCAGTTTAATAAGTTGTCCCTTTATATACATCCATTCTATCAGTTGTGTTGCTCTAGAGAATATTGACCAATACAGCTACTACCTATTATTGGAATGAAAAAACTAATGACATTCTGTTAGTTTTCTTTGAGTAATTTTAAAGGCTATAATTATAAAAGATTCTATATACTTAAGCCATGGATTACTTCATATAGTATGGATTTTCTTAACAATATAGAAACAATAGCAATAGAAAGTAACAGGACCACATATATTATCAAGGCACCTGATCTGTTTTTCCTGCTTATTAATTATTGTTTACCTATCATCTATAATAGTTCTTTAATACAGAAGGGAGTGGTAATAATACTCAATAATAAAGGGATAGAGACATCCTTAAATTTTTTCTAAATAGTTTTTTTTTTAACTGTGATATTAATTACCATGTAATAGCAGGCCTTCCACATATATGTATTAGTTCTGGGACTTCAATGATAAAGAAGTCATAGTGTCTTTACAGAACCTTGTGTCCTGGTTTATGAAATGTTAACAAAAAGCTTTTACAATTGTTCATACAAAATGTTACTGGTGTCATGCAAAGGGAGAGATCACATGACCTGGGAATGTAAAGGACATTTCCCCAGAAAACAGACACTTATACTGAAATTTTCAGCATAACCTGGTGTTTGGGTAAGGAGAAATGGAGATAAGGTGGTTGAAAGAAAAAGCATTTGGAAAAAATTCAGAGAAAGGAATGTCAGAGTTTCTGAGGAACTAAGAATATCGCAGGAGGTCAGAACAGAATGGAAGGAAATGAGAGAAGACTGCAGAGCTAGCAGATTTCCAACTTTAGAATGTGACAGAACTTAAATCTGGGTACACGAGTATCACTTAGGAGGTTACAAATGAAACACCACCAATGATGTAAGCGTTGGCTTGACACTTCAAGGCTATACCTTCTGGTCTCTAAGACATCATCTTGAATTAGGGTTTATTAGTTGATGTAGTAGCAATAGCTATATTTCTAAGAGTTAGAAATAGCCAATGGAATATATATATCACACATGGTGTGTGTGTGTGTGTGTGTGTGTGTGTGTGTGTGTGTGTGTGATTTACAGGTTGAGCACCCTTACTTGGAAAAATGCTCCAAAATTCAATTTTTAAAACAATTTTTATTGTTTGAGAGTATCTTACATGCATATACTGTATTTTGATTCAATTTCCTCCTCATTTCCTCCCATTGAACCCCTCCCTTATGTGTAGCTTCTCAAGGGCCACACCCTCAAATCCAAACCATTTTGATGTAATGTCACATGTCACAGGTAGAAATGTCTACACTTGACTGCATGGGATGGGTTGTAGTCAAAATGCAGACACAAAAAATTACTGTGTATATTTACATTCATGATAAGTGTACAAGGTATGTGTGAAACATCAATGAATTTACTATCTTCATGAGATTCATTGTGCATATGTAAATATTCCAAAGTCCAAGGGGCTTCTAGTCCTAAGCAGCTTAGAGGAGACCTCTTTCTGAACTGTAATCCTGTTCTGCTATGCATGCTGACTGTGCTGGCCATGACTTCTCCACTGTCACTGACTGCCCTTTGTTTTCAGGGGAACAGAATACTGCCTGTCTCTGACCATAACCTCTGGGTTCCTTGCCATCATCCAAGGCATGGGGACCTCAGCTACATCACAGATTTACTGTGAAAATTCATCATGTCCACAGAGGCACTTCATGAAACTACAGTAATACCGTGATACCTCTTTTCCTTCTCTGAGCTTCTCTTTTCCAAGGGGTTTAATTCTGAACATTTTGTAAACTCTTCAAGCACAGGCATGGTATTTTGCTTACCCGCATAATATCCTGCAGCCTCCAACAAGACTCACTTGGAAACAGGTCTTCTTGAACTTATGGAGAGAGGCCAATTTATTTTTATACAGCAGTTGAAGCAAGGCCAAGAACAGATAAGCAATTTTTTAACCTCTGGGTAAAAGTAAAGTCTGACATGACTTCACCCACACTGTGAAAATGAAGACAAGAAATGACAAGTGGCTCCTGAGGAATTGATTGTAGACTGTTTATATCTGGACCAAAAAAGGAAGAAAAACCTCCTTTATAAAAAACACTTTCTTTACTTATTCCATGATGTTCCAAATAACAGCCTTATATTTCAGACATTTAAAAATTCAACATTTAAAGGGCTGTCAGCTCCGTGCAGGGTTTTAAAGCCATTTATATTAATAGAGAAAAGAGGGCAACTTTAGGAGCAAGTGTGATGGTCTCAAGTAATTGAAAAGTCCTGTCTCTAAAGGCAATGAGCTTGCTTAGTGAGAGAGTTGAATTCTGGTCTGGAGTCAACCAAGGGGTGATCACCAGCTCTGAAAACCACCTATCAATTACTGGCTACCTGATAGCAAAAGGAATGGGATTTAGACTTAGCAGAACAGAAGGCTGTCTCAAAGCTATTTGGAATTTCAAGAAAGGAGAATAATGCACCAAATATCTAAACCTTTTTCTTTTCTTGTTTTTAAACACACAGGATGGACAGGAAGAATGTTACAGAAGTAGAAATCACACTCGCTAGACAGACAGGAGATGGCTTGGATTCTAAATTCTGAGAAATTTACTAAATGTACTGGAACCTTGATTTTTCTCTACAATAAAGTTAATAATTGAACTAGATAATTTCTAAACTCTAGTCTCTGAGCTTCAGAAAGTTAAGGTCTGTATGTTTCTTGTTAGCCTCAATAACTAGCAAATAGCTTGTGTAAACAGAAAAATTGTTGACAATTTTTCTTAATAAAATAACACTATACTTATATACATACAGATTAAAACAATTTATAAAACATGTTGAATGACTAGAGTGTAAAATTATGTGACTGAAGGGGTCACATTCCAAATGATGAGTTAATAGAGATAATGCTTGGACTTGAATTCCCGCTAATATTATGACCAATATTTCCTACAAAGTTTGTACAGCTAGCAATTTCAAAGGGCATCTTGCCTAGGAGGTGAATTTTAACTTAGTCTTTAATGATAAAAATGGTCCAAAGCCAAGTAACTGAGGGATGAGACAAGAATATTGGTTACAGTAAATGCAATTCCATTTTTCTCATCAAGTCCTTACCTGGATATAAAAAAGAGACTGGTAGACTAACAGAGATAAAAGCCAGGCACAGAGATCGGAAAGACTCTACTTATACACATTTCCACACACTTCCGGTTACCATTTTCTTTAATTTCCATGAATTCCTAAGTTATGCTGCCATGCTCCTTTCAGACCAGTGGGTATGGTATGTACAACATCATAGCAGTAGACAATAGGTAATGTCTATGGACAAAAGGTGAGATCTCTAGATCCAGTTCACTTATCATCTAACAAGAGGATACCAGGCTGGGAAGAAAGGGAAACCCCTTACAAATGCTGTGGGTTTTTTTTTTTCTAAGTGCAATCTTAGTGACCATTTTGATACTAGCATCTTTATGCTGAAAACAATTAATGTGCTGCTGCTGATGACAGTCTTTGCCAATGAAAGAAAATATTGATAGCTATCATAAAAGGTATTCATGAGGAATGAAGAGCTCTTCTGATGAAGTTAGCACATACACAGAAGACTACTTCCTTCAAAGTTTTCTATATACAGAGTTTTAAGCATGAGGCTAGAAAATGAAAGGAGACACTTTAAGCCATATGTTGAGTTCCTTATACATAAGCTGATGATTTTTTTATATGCTATGCTAGCTATCAAGCTGAGGGGTAGTGGATCACCCCTGTGCTATGTACAAATAGCATGCCTCTTTATCATATTGCTTCCTTGGTTCTATATTAAAAAGCGCATAGTCCTCAAAAATTCATCCCATACATGCATTCCTTTAATCATAAAGGAAACCAGTCCTGAATATTAAATTTAGCACAACCACAAAACCAACCATTTCAAAACTGATATTCTTCTAACAGGAGGCAGTAAGTTCAAAAGGGCAGTATGTGTCAAATCCAATCACAGTATGGTATTTCATCAGTACTTGCTACTGTAGACTATTCTTTCCCTATAGAAGCTTTTTTCGCTTTTCTTCAGGACTCAGCAGCCTCCTGCCATTCTTTCCTTTTATTTGTCTTTCATTCTTCTACTTTGCTGGTTACACTTTACTTTTCTGACCGTGAAACACTGAATTGAACATAGCTCCATTTTTTTAGATTCATGCTTATTTTGTATCTGTGGTCACTGTGTTTGTGATTTTATAAAATTTCTTGACTGTAAGGACAAATGGCTGCTGATCCCAATGTTTACACATACATCCTTGATAGCCCCTATGAAATATATGCATCTGAAACATCACCAATTGAAGATTTCTGCTTTCTTTTCCTATCTTATTCTGTAGTCTTTTCCATTTACTTGTATAGTAACCATATCTTTCATTGTTTCAAACCAAGATTCCCTGGGATAATTTTTGGTTTTATTTCTTATTATTACATCCAACCCAATAACACACATCTAGAAGTGGGCCATCCACTCCCTCCCTCTGAGTTTCTTTCCATTACCTTCTTTCAAATTTCTCTCAACTCTATCATGCTTTTTTGTGAAGTCAGGGAGATTTGCTTGTCTTTAAATTCCCACAGATTATTTCCTTGGCTCTCTGCTATCACATGGCAGTCAGAGGAATCCTATTAAAATATCACAGCATGTCATTCATATGACAGAAAGTTTCCAATGCTTCCCTATTTTGGCAGAGAACTGATTTCTTTTTTACTGTTATTTTGTGTTGTGTCTGTCTGTATATGTGTGCCTGTATGTGTAGAGGTCAGAAGTCAATCTCAGGTGTCATTCCTCAGGAGGCATTCATCCTGTAATTGAGACAGAATCTCAAGTGGGACCAGAGCTCATCTGTTAGGCTAGGCTAGACACTGCTCCCCAGGGATCTCCCTGCCTCTGCTCTCCAGAGACCATGAGCATGAACCACCATGTCCAAAACACTGGGTAAGGTCAGGGACTGAACTCAGGTTCTCATGCTTGGGAAGCATAATACTTTGCCAATGAGAGTATCTCCCTAGTCCCAGAGAGTTATTTTCTACAACAATCTTACATTGCTTAACTCTGTGGTCAATGTGACAAAATATCTAAATGAAACTACTTAAAGGTGAGGGGTGTATTTTAGATAAGAGGCTAATGATTTCAGAAGGTTCATTCCATGCCTGTTTGACCATGTACATGTGGTCAAACAAAGTAGTGACAGTTATAAGTGGTAGATGAGAGCCGTTTGTTTATAGCTGACGGGGGAGCAGAAAGAGCAAGCTAGGAACCTGGGAATACACAGAACCTTCAAAGGCCCACCACAATGACATATTTCTCCATCTAGGCCTTATATTCTAAACTCTGGAACCTCCAAAGTTAGCACTACAAGCTGTAAACCAAAGACTCAAAGAATAAGCCAGTGATGAACATCAAAAGCCTATGTAAAATAATTTTCATTGTCACTTCTCTGTCCCAGTCTCTCCTATTGCTCACTCTACTATAGTCCTCAAGTGCTTCACATTTGTTGTTACTTGTTTCTAAAACCTCCTTGCTCTATTTATCAAAACCACTGAGTCCCTCATCTCTTTTATATCTTCCTTAAGTATCACCTACATAATGGAGTATTTGCTGACTCTCCATTTAAAACTACCTGTCCACTCACATACACACTACACACCATCTACTCACCACTGTGAGTTGTCCTTTCTCATTCTGTGTCCTAAGTCCTTTTCTCCAACTACTACCAATATGATGTATTTATTTCTGTATTCCTCATTCACCAAGAAAACCAGGTGTGGAAAACTGTTACTTCATAGAGATTTAATGCCTAAAACAGTACTTATAGCATAGAAGATGCATAACAATTTGTTTAAAAATAGAAACATTATATCTTAGCTTACAAAGCAGGAAACAGGATCTATGTCCACTCTTTGTGTTTACTGTTCTGCTTCTTACACCAGGTGCATAACTAACGAAGTCTTGCTGATCTTTAAATCTCTGCTGTTTGCTTTTTGTCTTTCACTGTTTTTGTTTTATTTATATAGTGTAATAGATCTGTTGGATAAAGATCCACATTGGAGTAAATATTTGCTCTATTGAGAATTTGTCAATTTAAGCATTTTAATTGACCTATCACACATGGCTGAATGAATCAAGTAACTCCCCATAGTTAAATCCCATTTGCCTATATAGGACTAATGATGCCACATTGTAGATATATTCCCTACCAAGAAAAATTTTTATGCATTTTATCTTAAAGTTGAAATTTTTATTTCTATTGGATGGGTCCTCTTTTCTTTGTCCTATTTTTTGTTTACACTTTCCTTAATTTAAGAAGCATCTTCTAACTCATGCCCATGTAAAACTAAAAAGTCACGTAATGCCCAAATATACACAACACTTGTCTCTGTATGTTGAGAGCATTTTCTGTCATTTCAGTATATGTGGGTTCTGGCTGCACAATATGCTTTCATTTCATTTATAGCTAAACTGAAGAGGAGTGACAATGTGGAAATGAATAGAGTTTACCCCTGTTCAGCTTGAGAAATTGCATCTGACAGAAAGTGAAAGGAAATATATGAGACTGTTGAAAAAAAGGGGGGAAATTTATCAAAGGGATAAATGGGATTCTTTGCTTCTTTCCTCCAAGAAAGAAATACTATGTTCTTTAGCAATTAAAGATATTGGCATCATTTAAGAATTCTCATTACAGTTTACTTACAAATTACTTAGTGTAATTTATGCTCATTATGTTATTGAATTTCAAATCACTAAAGACAACATTTTGTCATCACTACTAACAAAAACTCTACTTTGGAATATATACTATCAAATCATTGAAAAAAATTCTTCAGTTAGCCAAGGCACTTAAAATTAAGTTCTTGATTTAGAAATGAATGTCTGGCCAATCCTGTGCTCTAAACTGACAAGGAAGTGAAGCACATGAAATAAGTCAACTACGGTATGTGTCCCTCAGGATGGTGTGCTTGGTGTTAGTCATTCTACTTGCTTACCAACATCTCTTTCTTGTCTTTGGTTTTCCAGGCATTGGCTCTCCTTCTAGTACCACCATTCCTTCACTGACAACAATTTCTGCTGGCTAAGTCTCTCCAGCCCTTGACTTACATGCATGTGTAGTATACATCTGACAACTCTGTAAATTTCATCTTTCTGCTTATAATTACAGAATCCCAGAGAATCATTTAACATCCTTGTAAGCATTAAGAGTTAGAATTGTATTTCTTAGAACACCTCCACTCTTCCTCAATCAGAGATGCTCACCTAAATCAGACATTCACTTTAGTGAGTGATTCTCAACTGGTTCAATTCAAGAACCAAAAGAAAGTTAATTCATAGTTTTTTCTTTTCTCTCAGAGAGATAGAGAGAGAAAGAGAGAGGAGAGATGTATTAGAATGACTTACAGGCTGTGGTCTAGCTAATCCAACAATGGCTGCCTATGAATGGAAGGTCCAAGAATCCAGTAGTTGTTAAATCCATGAGGATGAGTGTCTCAGCTGGTCTTCAGTATATAGAGAACCTCAAAGAAGTAAGCTCTAATGCCAGCAAAGAAATGGACTTGCTAGAAAGGCAAGAGCAAAAAGGTGAAGAGCAAATGCTTCCTCCTTTTGTGTCCTTCTGTAGTCTTCCAGCAGAAGTTGTGTCTTCCCATCACAAAAGATCTGGATTAAAGGTGTGTCTTCTCACTTCAAAGATCTGGATTAGAAAAGCATCCTCCCACTTTAAATTAAGAAAAAAATCACTCACAGGTGTTCCCCTCCATTTTGGAGTTTTAGTTTATTCCAGATGTAGACAAGTTTACTAGCAAAAATAGCCATCACAATGAGTATGAGTACACATGTCAGTGAATGTGCAGAGGCTAGATGATTTTTTTTGTCTTCTTCTATTACTCTCTGACTTATTGGTTTGAAGTAGTATCACTCATTAAACTGGAAGCTCATGGATTTGGCCAGGCTGGATGACAAAAGCCTTCTGTCCATGCTTGCCAATTCTCAGGTTATAGATGCTCACAGTCATACCTGGCTTTTTACATGTACATTAGGCATTCAAACTCAGATAATCATGCTTGCGTAGAAAGCTTTCTCACCCACTGAGCTATCTCCCTAGCTCTGAGCTATAATTCTTTATACAAACCATGTCTGTTTAATTCTCACAAATCTCTCTCAATTAATAAAAAAAGAAACCTAGAAGGAAGTATTCTTATTAGGAATATGAGATTAAGAGGTTGAGGGATGTAATACTTAGGCAATTAAGATTCTATTAGAAGGACATACATATAATAAAATAAAGTAATAGAAGAAGTTCAACTGCATGAGAATGTATCTCACACCATACCTATGTCTCATATTACACCTGCAGTACTAAATTAATTCAAACACTTAGTTTATCTTGACACTCAAACAGGGGTTCTAATGAAGACATTTAGACATTTACAAAATGCAAAGAGAATTACATTTTACCAAATTTTAGATGCAAAAGTTAGAGCTAAATTCTAGAAGATAATATGATTGCATTTATTTTTTAATTAGTAATATGATTTTTTAAAATAATGTGATCTATGAACATGTTTTACTCAACAATTAACCAGAGACAAACTGGCAACAACAGGTTGCATGAATGTAACTTGAGCTAAGCCAGTGGTAAAACTCTCTGTGCCTCAACTGCATTTTATGAGTCTCGTTCCCTTAGTGTTAGCTGAAGGATGACCATATTTTTAAACAAATGGGGACAGAGCTTCTAAAAATGTTTCTTTTAGGTTTGGGCTGGTGACCACATAGAAGTGATTGCTCATATAAAGTCAGTTCTGTCTCCTCATTTAGACTGCCAGAGCTTTCCCATGGCTGTCTTTATGGAGCTGAAGTTCTTGAAGGCTTTGATGATTTAGTGGCAGCTCTGAACAAGGGAGAAAGGATTCCACCCAAGCACCTATTTACAGGTGACTTGTGGAAAGACAATAAAGACAATGCATGGGTTATGTGTCCTTGGCTGCCACTGTCCAGAATTCAAAAAAAGCAGTCATGATCTGTAAATCTGTCCAAATACTACTATGTAGTCACTGTGTATTCACTGTGTATTGAGTATGTATTCAGTGCCAGGACCATTCACTCCTGGCACCATCCAGCATATCTAGAAGGGATGAGGTGGGCATGCTGCATATCTTGATCTTTACTTCCTCATCTCTAAATGTAGTAATTCATATGGGAAAGCTATAGCACCTGAGATAACAGTAGTTATGATGGCTGTAAGTGTGTGTTTCAGGTCTGGCTTTGATTTAAATCCTGCTTCTATTATTTTCTAAGCTATGGTTGCTCAGTATAATGCATTTAATAAACATCTTGATAAGAAATAATTAATGAGACTTTAAATTTTAAAAGCATCACACAATGAGTATCACATCAAAAGCAGTGGTTAATTGCTATGAGTTAAAATTTTCATTATAGTTTTATGACTCAAGTCACAATGTCTTCCATGTCTTTACATTTTGAGCACTGAGATCACAGAAGCGAGAACTTCCTGTGTTTACTTAAAGCACTAATCAGGAAGAAATTATTTACAAAAGAACAGAAGATACAAAATAAGGAACCACAGGCCCAAACCTCCTGGTGCAGGCAGTTGAGATGATAAACCTGTCAGAGCAGCTTTCCCACCTTCCATCAAAAATAAAATTCTAGGCACCACCATTTGCCTCCCCAAGAGGGTAAAATATTGAATGTGACATTTCTTCTTCCCTCTAAAGTCTCAATGTCTACTTAACAAAGAAGCCCACATAGTATTAGGACTACACAGGTAACAATGTAACTCAGACAGAATCACAATATCATGTGTTCTGTTGTTTCTCCTGGAGATTTATCAAAATTATTCCTTTGATTGTTTAGACCAATGATAGCAAAAATTTTAAACATATCAGACACCACTGCAGGTGTTGCAGACCTTATAAAATATAAAACATCCAATAGTTAGTGTTTTAAGATGAACCTTCCCCAAGTCAAGGGGGAAGCACAACCATGCAGACTTCTAGACTATAAAGCTTTTTTTTTTTTTTTTTTTTTTTTTTTTACTAGTGGAAATGTACAATGACTCTGGGGCAGAAAATAATCCATGTGGTGCCTTCAGGAAAGACAAGGAAGTCAGAATGGCTATAGGAAAAGATGTAGACAGACAGTAGTAAGAGATGGAGTGGGAGAAATGAGCAGACATTTTGTCATATTAAAATATGTAGGAAATGCACAGTGCAACAGCAAGCCAATAGAGAGGTGTGAGAATGAGTGGTACAATAGCATTCATGTGCATATGTACTCTCTCACTACTCCTAGGTTGATTTAAAATATCATGTATTGTTATTGTGTATGGGTGTGCATGATAAGCGGGAGTGGAAATAGGTGGACCTCTCACTGCATTCAGGTGGAAGTAGAGTTCTCTTCTCCCAGCTATGAAATAATGCCCTTGGAATGAGCCAAGCTTTACAATGAACCTGTGAGAAACTGATTGATTTATCAGAGCTTCAGTGATTGTGGAGTGGTTGGAAGTTCCAGATCCACAGCCCAATTACAATTTATATTGGGCTATTTTTAGTCCCCTAAATAATCATTCCTTTCCCACCTCTGTTTCTGACATAACATCTTTGTGACTAACAGGTGAAAACTTTTTGAAATGTGTTATAGGCCACAGGCTGCCTCCATCTAAAGGGAGGCTAGGAATGTTATCAAATAGCATCTGAGGCCTAGAACACAGATTCCCCAACTTTGCTGTAGCCTGCCTACCCAATGTTTCCACCAAAGTATTTTTAATGCCTTGGTTTCTGGCTTTCTTTTTACTCTTACTGTAAAAGCTTCATCAAACTGTTTACCATGTTGGAACATGGAGCCTTAATTTATGTTCCTGTGCTGTGGTTACTCATATTTGGCTCCTGAATAAACTATCTCATTGTTGTTAGGATGAGAGCTATGTTTTTATGTCAATATATTTTGCATGGGTTCTGGGGAAAGAACTCAGGTCCCAGAGCTTGCATGGCAAATGCCCTTACCCACTGAGCCATCTGTCTAGCCTTGAGCTGACTACTTTAGCAGTTTACTAAGGTATACTTCACATATCATAGTTTATCCTCTTAAAATATATAATTCACCAATATGTAGCCACCACAATGATTACTGTTAGAATACTTTAACCACCCCCAAAATAAGCTCTGTACCAATTACATGGCATTTCTCATCCCAGACCCATCTACACCTAGTCACTCTCTTCCTTTATATCTCTATGAATTTCAACAGGTTGGCCCTTTAATATAAACAAATCCACACAATTTTGGGCCTTTCTGATGGGTCTTCATTGGTGTGCTGCCCATTCAAACTGTACCTAGTATCAGTAGTTCCTATTTTTCTATGTTCAAATATTTAATTTTACAGTCTCAGCAATCCACTCATCCATTGATGGATGCCTGAGTATTCTTTCTCCTTTCAGTACTTTTAAATGATGCTGCTATAAGCATTTATATACAAGTCTTCATGCAGGTAAATGCTTTTATTACTTTTGGAAATATAACTAGGAGAAGAACTGTGGAGTCATAGGCTGGTTCTTTATTTAATGTTTTAGGAATGACCAAATCATTTACCATAGTGTTTGTTCCATTTTTTAATTCTACCAGCAGTTTTGGGGTCTTCCAGTTTCTCCATATCCTCACCAATGCCTGTATTACAACCACATTAAGGAGTATAAAGTGATTATCTCATTGTGATTTTCAGGACTTTGTTAATGAATGATATTTCCTGTGCACACTGGCCATTTGTTTCTCTTTTTGGAGTTGCTAATGTTTAGTCGGGCTGCTGTATTTTGTTTGTTTTATCACTGAGTTGTAATAACAGAGACAAGCATGTGTTCTGGATACAAGGTCCTTACTGACATGTATGGTTGTCACTTTTGATTTCCTGGTGCTATTATTTGCCACACAATTTTAAAATTTTTGATGATCAATTTATCTACTTTTTCTTTGGTTGCTTGTGCTATTGTATGTGTCTAACACATGAGCATAAAGATTTACTGTTGTGTTTTCTTTTCAGAAATGTCTAGTTTTAGCTCTCAATCAGTTCTACGATTCATTTTCAGTACATGTTTTTTGTAACATCTATGACTATAGTCTAAATTTACTTTTTGAACGTGACTATTCAGCTGTCCAATATCATTTGCTGAAAGAGCTACTCTGTCCCATTTACTTGTGTGACTATGTCAAACTAATAATATTTTAAAATATGCTATGGGCTATGAAGAGATGGATCAGCAGGTGTAGCACTGATGGTGCTCAGTGGGAGAGTAGATTTCAGACCCCAGAAGGGCCTGATAGCCTACCTGCAATCCCAGCATGCAGGAAGCAAAGATAAGAGATCCCTGTAACAAGCTGGCTGGCCACGCTGTTCAAAACAATGAGCTGCAGGCTCAGCAAGAAATCCTGCCTCGTGGTTCAGAGGGTGCCTGGACTGGTCTACTCTGGTGACGGGTCTAGCGAATAACCTAACTGTCATCAGAGAGCTTTTGTCCAGTGCCTGATGGAGGCAGATGCAGAGATCCATGGCCAGGCACCAGGCTGAGCTCCAGGAATCCAATTGATAAGAGAAGGGATTCTGCAGGCAGCAGACTTCGAGACCATGATGGGAGGACATGCAGAGATGACTGGCCACACTAGTGGAAGCCCATGAACTGTGAACTGGTGGCTGTGGAGCCCCCATGGGACTGGATCAGGCCTTCTGGATACGGAAGATGGTTGTTTGGCTCGAACTGTTTCAGGGGCACCCAGACAGGGGGATCGGGATCTGTCCCTGGTGCATGGGCAGGCTTCTGTGAATCTGGTGCCTGTGGTGTGACACCTTGCACAGCCTTGGTGCATTCAGAAGGGGCTTGGATCTGCCTAGGCTCAGTGTGCTGGGCTCTGTTGACTACCCATGGGAGACCTTGATTTGGGGGATGTGGGGATGTGGGGTGGCTTAGGAGAGAGGGCTGGGGGTAGGAGGAGGGAGAAGGGGGGATATGTGGGTGGTATGTGGAGTAAGCAGAAAAAAAATTAATAAAGAAAAATAAAAATAGAAAAAGAAAGAAAGAAACCCTGCCTTGGTGTAGAATGTGGAGAGTTATCAAGCAAAATATACAAGGCCAATATGGGCTTCCACATGCATGTGCACCCACACGTATATGAAGGTATAGTCACGTGCATGCACACTACAAATGCAGAGAGAGAGAGAGAGAGAGAGAGAGAGAGAGAGAGAGAGAACACATGTGAGAGAGAGGGCTACTTTATAGCATGTGAACTGTACAGTTGTACTGAGCCCTATGTCTCCAAGGACCCTGCCTGCATTTTCTTTAATATTCTGCAGTAATTATGCTAACATTATATTCATTTCTTAGCAAAGTCCCCACATTTTCATTTTGTACTGTCTGAAAGTCACATGACTGGTTTGTGATGGAAAGACCATAAGGGATTCAAATAAAAGCCAGGGACCTAGTTACAAAACTATTTTGAAATAAAGGCAGCATATTAATCAGGTTTTTGCTGCGATAATAAAGTATCTGGGGTAGCCCAATCTTGTATATAAGAGATTATTCAGCTCCTCATTCTGCAGATTTACACCTTGACACCCATGGTCCCTTAGCTCTGCTAACGGTCAGTATCATCACAGAAGTGGCAGTATATATGATAAGAGAGCTCATCTTGAGACAGAAAAGTAGACAGAATTCAGGGAACAGACTTATTCTTGCAAGTCTCTCTCTTGATAATTAACTCTGTGTCAAGTAAGAACAGCATAGCCTATTCCAAAGATGGCACCCTCAATTTCTTAAGGAGTTCTCACAAGGCTCCACCTCTTAAAGGTCCACATCATCTCCTGACATCATCTTACTGGGCTACAGAAGGTCTTTCTAACATCATTTGGTGAAATACACATTTTAAACATTGACTTGGAATAAAAATTATTACTTCCTACATTTCCTGGAATTCTATTATTGATATCCTTCCATTTGTATATATGCACACATATTTTTGTTTGAATATGTGACTGGTATTACTAATTTTTTTCCTTTCACAATTTTTTCTAGAACTTTTCATGTGTATATTTTTCTACATAAATTTAAAATAAAATTCTGTCAAGTTAAACAATTAAGCATGTTATTTTAGTAAAGACTGAGTTGAATTATAGATTAATTTAAATTGCCACAACTTAATACCAAATCTTTATAAGTTAATAAGATCCTTATTCTTAAAGACTTTTTAAGTATCTTTCATTACAGTACCCGTAATTTTCTATTTTGGATAGTGTATATATCCCACTAAGTTTATCACTAATAATGATAGACTGTATATCAAAAAACAATGGCTAAAGATCTCTACACAATATTTTCCTTTGTCATGTCTTTATTAAGTTATCTACACTGAGAATTGGAGTCTATGTCTCAGCTTTCTGATACTGAGTAGGCTACATGACTGTCAATAGAATTTAACAAAATGATGCTAGGCTGATTGTGGACATAGATTGTATCTGATTCATCCTTTTACTTTTGTCATTTGGAATCTCATTCATGGGTCATTTCCTGTCAGAACTTAATCACTATGTTTTGTGAAATCTTTGTAACTGAGATGTAGCCATAGGGAAGCTACCTATTGCCAACCAGGTGAGTTAGGCCTTTGGAAGGATCAGCCTTAATTTGTATTGGCTAATACATTCAGAATGTGCCTAATATACAGTGGCATTATTATGCTCATACTTTATGTTAATGTTTATTAAATTCACAGATAATCTCGCTCAGTCATTTTTTAATAATTATATTTATGGTTTGCCTTACATAAAATGTAATTTGTTTTATTATAGAATCAGAGAGCTTTCTCCTTTTAATAGATGTTTTTATTTAAATTTATTATCAATGTTTGATTTTAACTTGATTTTGTGTTTTTCAACTGATTATCTTCCATTTTATTGTGAGACTGAGTACAAGATTTGCATCATCTTAGTGTGAATATTTTCTATTAAAGTAGTTTTCTTACTTTTTCTAATCGATGTTTTACCTTTCAAATCATAAAACTTAACCTTTATTAACTTATAAAATCTGAAAAATAAAATTATAAAAATAGGAAAATATTCATATGCATTTTCTCATCTTTCTTCTATGCCCTAGCATTATTTTAGTATTTCATATTTTGTTTATACTTGTTTCATTATAGGTCTCATGGATTCAACATGTTTTCCAGAATTGCTTAATTTTAATCAACCTTTAAAATCCTTTAATATGCTTTCATTATTCCTGAAACCCAGAGTTTTATTTGTCTTTTGCATAATTAAATGAGTGGTCAAATGATCTGAAAAATTCATGTCTTAAGTACCTGAAATTTTGCTTGCTTGAAGATGGATTTGTTTTTAGCTGGCTAAATGCAAAAGCCATTGATAAAAATTGATTTCTATATTGTTTGGAGATTATAAAACACCGAATGCACTTATAAAACAGCCAGAGGAAAGATTTGAGAAGGAATGATAAGATTTGGAAAATAGCTTTACCAACAACATGTAGTTGATAAATTCAAAACAAAATATGGGTTTGCAATTCAGGAGAAGTATTCTGAGATGGATGACAATGCCTAGCAGACAAGGAATGATTCAATTTGTTAGACAAATAACAACATAAAAACACATACCAAAATTGGGTGTATGCTACCACTGAAGGCAAATGGAAGAGATATCATTTAAGCCAGAGAGAAGGACACAAAACCAAAGACGAAGGTAGGAAGAGATTCTGGAATGTCCATGTTCTGGAAGAATAGCAGTGGCATTGTTTTCTACTGCAATGGACAGGTGCTGTGCTGGTTAAATGTCAACTTCCCACAATTTAGAATTGCCCAGGAATAGGGTCTCAGTTGAAGAATTATCTAGCTCAGGTTGGCCTATGGCAGATTTCTCAGTTGTGAGTTGAGCTGAGAGGACCAGCTCTTATGTTGACAGTGCCTTATTGTGTGTGTGGGCCTAAATTACTCAGGTTCAGAGAATCTGAGCTTGCTTTACCCAGCAGGGGTGCATAAGTGGATGATTTGACTATGGGTGTGGTTACCAAGTATTTAGAAGGGTCTACACTTAGCTATATGGTGTGCTTTGATCTAGCAAGGGGGGAAGTCTTTTGCCCTGCCACTTGGCATTGTAACAAAGAGCCTGTTTGAATAAACTTCTGGGCTGGTGGATTTTGATCCAGATCCTCCAGAAGCTATCTTGTGTTTCTGTTTGTCTCCTTTCTGTAGCTAGAGTTTTCCTGCCTGGCCCATGGTCAGGACAAATCTCTCTCACTCGCCAGTCCCACAGCTGCTCAGACCCAACCAAGTAAACACATAGAGACGTATATTACTTATAAACTGTATGGCCATGGCAGGCTTCTTGCTAACTGTTCTTATATCTTAAATTAACACATTTCTATTAGTCTATAAGTTGCCATGTGGCTCGTGGCTTACCGGTACCTTACGTCTTGCTTTTCATGGTAGTGGCTGGCAGTATCTCTCTGACTCAGCCTTCCTGTTCCCAGAATTCTCCTCTCTCCTTGTCCTGCCTATACTTCCTACCTGGCTACTGGCAAATCAGTATTTTATTTACTAACCAATCAAAGCAACACATTTAACATACAGAAAATCCCATAGCACTTTCTCTTTACTTTTTTTTAAAAAGGAAAATTTTAAATTTCACATAGTAAAATTACAGATAACAAAACAATTATCAAGCAAGAGTTACAGTTATACTGTCTAGTCTATTTATAATATCTAGTCTATTTGTATTTGGCAAAATTAAAGAAGATATCCTATCTATCTTATATTTGTGAGTCTAAGGTTTCATATCTAACTTATCTTTTATCATAACTAAAGAAAATTGTAACTATCTAGCTTCAACTACATCAAAGACCTCAGAAGGATATAATATTACCTGAGAAATTGGAGAAGGATGCAAGCAACTTTTGAGAGTCTTGCGACAGTAGACAGAGGCAGCTGGCAGCCTGGACAGTCATTCAAAGTTCTTTTGTAAAGTTGGGGCATCTGTTTTCAGCCCACATGCCTAGAGTCTCTCAATCACTTCTTCCTGTATCTTGTAGAATGTCTGGCAGTTTGCTCTGTGAAGCAGGAACCCAAAGAACCATTTTGCCAAGAAAAGTTCAGTGGTCACCTTCCTATGGGTCCTGTATATCCATTCAATACATTTCTTCAAGCAGTCCAGGCAAGAACAATTTCTAGTCCAAATGGCTATTTTTGCCAAGGTGAAGATAAACTCTATATGGAGTGTCTTCAATGCCCATCCTCCTCTCTGAAATAAATCGGTGCTGCCAGGGGTAGACATGTCTCACTGTCCAGAAAGCTTAAATTTTTAAAAACATTTTAAATGCCATATTCTGTAGGTCTTTGAAGATTACCTATCCATCTAAATTTATCTATGTATACCTAGAAAACTTAACTAACATGGCTACAAGTTTGACTATCATAGAAAACTAATTATTAATTTGTATTTCTTAATTATCCATTCCAATCTAAATGAGTTACATAAACATAATACCTCAAACAAGAATAGAAATATATATATCGTATAACAAAATTAAGTTTAAACTTGTATTAATAAACTAAAATTCATAGCAATGTAAAACATTTTAAACAAGTTGCTCTTTAAAAGTAGATTCAATAATTTACCCTTTCATCCTATCATATCTATATCATATCACCTTTTCTTCTTTAGAAAAAGATCACATTTATAATCAACCTGTTTTAAATAAAAATATTGGTTTTTCTCTGTCCCACACCAGAGGGCTCTTCTGATTTGGGACAAAAGAATCTCTCAACCTTTTTTTTTTAGGAATATGTTTGGGTTTAGAGAAGGAATGAGCCAATTCCATCTCCAAAGCCAGCTTGATATATGTGGGAATTTGGGCATAGCTTCTCTTACTACTTCCTGCTAGGGGGGGGGGGCGCTGTATCTTATTGGGACACAAAGAAAATTTTAGGATTATGGGGTAATCTGTGAGGCTGTATTGTCTGAGTCAGTTGCCTTGAAACCATTCTGGATGTTGGATCATCTGGGCCATGGTGTCATTGGAGACCTCTTAGGGGGTCTTGGCTGGTCAAACCTGATGTATCTTTATCTGGAACAAATCCATAGCCTCTGGCTTTCTGTGGAAACAAAAGCAGAGCCTCCTTTTCAAAGCAACATATCCTTACATCCAAATTTTGAACTCAAGGTACCTTTAAAATATACATTTTTGTTTAACTCAACCACTTTTACGATCAAATGTTTTTCTGCAGTTAAAAATCCCAAAGACAACACAATCCAGATTCTCTGTGTAATATCCATCTTTACATGGCTTATTTTTTATACTACCTCTACTGTCTCTTTAAAGACTTTATTTTTAAAAACTATGTATTTCTTTATATAACTGTATATATTAATGTTTTCTCTCTTCCAAGCCTACATACATTTTTACACACATTGTAAAATTTTAAAGTTTTATTCCATCTGAATCTGTCTTATTGTGAATCTATTGTTTTAAACTGCAGCATTACTAGGGCTAAAATAGCAGCTTTGGTTGGTGGCTCTGCCCACCTCAGCTTCCCAACGTGGTTGTGGTACATTTACCAGCAGCTCTGGGCTATCGCCAGCTCTGGGAGCCATCAACTCTTAGAAACAGTGGTTCTATGCTTCTATCAAAGCAGCATGTAGCCCAGAAACCTCTTTTTTTTAACTAGCAAAAACTATATCCAACACACAGCATAGTCTGCAGCTTGGAGACACCTCTGTGAAACATAGTGTAGGTCAAGCCTGCACGCACGCCACAAACCAGTCATAGAATAGCTCAAACCTACAGGCGGCCTCTAACTTGAGAGACACAACTAGGAAGCTGTTTTTAGCTCCATTTTAGAATCTTTTTTTTCTCAGGTTTTAGGTAGAAACTCTTGCCAACCTGTTGGGTGCCAATTGTAGCTAGAGTTTTTCTGGTCCTGCCTGGTCCACGGTCAGGACAAATCTCTTTTACCTGCCAGTCCCGCAGCCGCTCAGGCCCAACCAAGTAAACACACAGAGACTTGTATTACTTACAAACTGGATGGCCATGGCAGGCTTCTTGTTATCTAGTTACTCTATCTTAAATTAACCCATTTCTATTAATCTATAAGTTGCCACGTGGCTTGTGGCTTACCAGTATCTTTTTTTTTTTTTTTTTTGGTTTTTCGAGACAGGGTTTCTCTGTGTAGCTTTGCGCCTTTCCTGGAACTCACTTGGTAGCCCAGGCTGGCCTCGAACTCACAAAGATCCGCCTGCCTCTGCCTCCCGAGTGCTGGGATTAAAGAAAGGCGTGTGCCACCACCGCCCGGCTTCCAGTATCTTACATCTAGCTTTTCATGGCGGTGGCTGGCAGCATCTATCTGACCCAGCCTTCCACTTGCCAGAATTTTCTTTTCTGTTTGTCCTGCCTATACTTCCTGCCTGGCTAATGGCCAATCAGCATTTTATTTATACAGAGTTATGTCCACTTTTTGCTATCTTTTTTACCTACAAGTTTCTTATTCTTCTTTCCTCCTCATAGGAACTCTTTAAAAGGTGGGAGCTGGCCTCTCACAGATGTTGCCCTGAACAGGAACACAGGTTCAGGGACCTCCACAATTGTGGGCTTGGCTGAACTAAGCAGCCAGCAGGTAGCCCAGGTACACCCATTGCCTGTAGATGTTGTGTGGCTACCAGCTCCTGAATCCCTGTCTTAAATGTCCTCTCATGATGGACTGTAACATAGAATTGAAAACCAAGTAAACCCCTTTCTCCTCTAAGTTGCTTTTGGTCAGGGTATTTTTTCACAGCCATGGAAAGGCAACCTGATCAGTCATCAAAGGCAAAATGCTTTTGCATGTAAGTCTAATAATAATGAGTTCTAGACCTTTTAATGAGAGGTAATGCATCACTCGTGGCCTTCAGCCATGGGCTGTTCTCATTAGAACAGTTTTCATAGAGTGCTGTGGGCCAACATCATGGATTATGATAGGAGTGGTGATGGGAAACTCCATCAGCTATATGTGTTAAGAGGCTTGAAATGTACCAACATCTAAAGGAAATGTTTCCACAATTATTAAAATTTTATATTCCAGAGAAACACCAAAGACATGTATATTAAATGCATGTTTTGACTATATAAAATTAGTACTTACTTTCATTAATATAAATTATTAATCGATAGTGGATGATTAGAGCTTGGAGAGATGGCTCAATGATTAAGAGTGTTTGTTACTCTTGTAGAGGACCTGGGTTCCCAGTTTCTGTAAGGTGTCTCACAATCTTCTGTAACTCTAGTTCCAGGGGGTTTAGACACCATCTTCTGGCCTTCCTAGGCACTTCACTCACATGGTGCACAGGCATTTATGCAAGCAAAACACCCAAACAAATATCTAAAATAAAAATAACAAATAATTTTAAGAAAGGATAAACAGCACATATAGAATATATAGCATAAAATGTCGATGACATAAAATGTCAACATGGGTCAGTATATTTTGTGGTAACCTGTTGAAACTCCAACTGGACTATAGAAATGGCTCAGGAGGTAAATTTCACTGCACAAGCATGAGGAACTGAATTACAATCCCCAGAATCCACATAAAAAGCTGGACATGGTCATACATGCTTCTAATTGCAGCAGTGGTGGGAGGGTAGAGACATTGCCAAAGCTTGCTGGTTACTAGCCTAGCTCTAGCCCATGTCTAAGTTGTAATTGCAGTTATATTTGTAAATATTTTATTACTGTATGGCTTGCCTAACATATTCAGCAAAAAAAGAGTAGAATCCAATCTGCTTTCCTTTATAATTTTATCACTGTACCCAGCACCATACCTATCCTGTAGCATATGCCAAATAATTATTTATGTGGTAGATGAATTGAAATATCTAAAAATTCAATATTCCCATATCCAATAAGAGTACTCTGTACTTACAGATTTATAGCCTGTAAAGCTAAATATTGCAACTAAAATACTAAAAGCATCTTATACAGTCAAACCTCATAGTGCTTAGAAAGTGAATGCTTAATTTTCAGCTGTTTTTTATTTCAAAGAGATTTATAGTGAATCATACTTACTTAAATGGCAGTGAGTGAATTATAGCTGCTCTTATCAAAGACATCAATTCTACAGGCATAATGCTTAAAGAAGCAACCATGCACTTGTATTTTTAAAACAACTGCAACAGAGATTGTTTGCTATGACATCTTAATAAAATTGCAGTTCTTAATAGAAAGTTTAAATTATTCTAAATGGAAGAAATATATTTCTTTTCAGCAGAAACTTTAGTATTTGGTACCTAAAATCCTTGCTGTGTAATGAGACTTTCACCCATTACTAAGTTTTAATCAATTCTAATGGCTCAGTTTAAAAGCTTTTGGTTCAAGTATTTGAATATTTGAAAATCCAATAACACATAAACAGAATAACTTTTTTCATGGATAAATAAAATCCCTTAGAAATCATGAGGTGAGTCAGGATTTACTCCTGAGATGGTCATCAATGGAGAACATTAATCAAATAGAGTGAAAATTGAATGCAATTAATAGCCTAGACACTACAAATAGTTTCCTGACTGAAATGAAACCCTGGCTGATTCCACATTTCATGGTAAGCATCCGATGAATCCAGGCAGCTTAGGCAAGTATCCAGGATACTTTGAGTACTTTCCCAGATAGTCTAGTGGTTCCTGCCAAACACGGAGATGGATAATAAAAGATAAGCATGATATTCTTTGTCCTCACACCCACATGCTTGCTGCTTAGCCTTGAAAGTGACAGCTACAAAGAGGACACAAATTCTTTCCACTCCTCAATTATGTAGATGACAATTCTGAATATTTGCTATTTATGAAGACAGGGTTAAAGACCACCATATCTTAGTCATTAGCATGTAGCCAACTTAAAAGAGAAATGAATTTAACTCAAATTATTAAATATTTCATACAGCAAGACGATAAAGGGCAGGAAACCAAAGCGCTCTCTGAAGATTGACAATCTCTTACAAACAGAAAGACAGCAATAATGTCCAAAGAATAAATTTTTAAGTGAATTAATAGTTGTGTGTTTTTTCCTGTCACATCATGCTTTGTTCTTATCAAAAGAGAAAATAAGAACTTCCTTACAAATATGGCAGGTTGAGTTCTTAATGAATATTGTAGGGCTAAACAGACAAGAAAACATACATTCACATAGAGAATAATACTAACGCTTTTGAGAAGAAACATTAGACTAGACAACATTTTTGAAATACTTGTTTCCTACAAAGGTATAAACTTATATTATGAATAAAGACATGGTTAAAAAATTAACATGTCTAATTAGCAAATGGAAAAAGTGAGAAAAAATCAGATAGTGAGGGAGAACATACTGGAATTAGCAGTGTGCTTGATGAGGCTGTTACTAAGTTAATATTCATTGATTGAACAAATAACTCTGGATTGAGAACAGAATTAATGTCTATATGAAGAAAGAACCCCTTTTCTATATATCCAATGCACATTTATTGCATAATCAACACTGAAAGATGGTCCAAATACTGAAGTACAAACAAGGCATGAAGAAGACATGAACATGACAAAGAAACCACACAAGCAACTGTATTAACATTGATGCTGACCCCTGTTACACAGGATCCGCTAAGGGATTCTAAGTGGAAAAGAACCAGCTTAGAGTGCGGGAGGGAGGGGGGATACATTCTGCTCTTTTAAATGCTATTATCACTACAATGGACATTTAAACATTCAACTTTTAAATACCGACATCTACACTAACAAATTAGCATGTGCTTGTAAAGTAGCTGTCACAAAAGTTTATAGAATGGACTTAATATTAAAAGTTATTTCACTGGGAAGGTTTAATTTCCAATTTCATTTCCATTTTAAGATAAAGAACTCCCATTCCCTTCTTAAAAAAAATAACATTTCTTTCTCTGTGTTCATTCAATTAAATCATGAATGCTTCTGTCCACGCTCAATCCTTTTCCATCAATTTTCTACTAAGATGTACAAGAAAAGTCTAGGAAAACTTATTTCCCATGATGCATTGTCTTGGTTCTTCCACTTGATGTAGAAGTGAACAGTCTAGAGTTCTCAGCAAAAGGTGAGTATCCTGGTGAACCTATTAATTGTTCTCGAGGAATGGGGAGCAATTTGATGTGTCTCCTCTCCAGGTTCATTTATCTGCTGACAGAAAGTCTTTGAGCAAATTGGCTCTGCCAGGACTGGTTCTATAACCACAAGACATTCTATAAAATGACAGGATTTACAGAGGGCTTATGCATATGAGATTTCATACTTTGCAAAAGTGGATTAAGTTCTATGTAATTTGTGCATTTTATCACCTGGGCTATATTTTTTTGTATATATGAGCCCCCCTTTTTTCTAAAGAGAAGAGAAAATAGAAAACATTAAATTTGCAAAAGTATGTCAGCAAACAAAGCCCTGGGATGCCATGCTTTATGTCTTGTTAACATTTATACTATAGGCTAACTTTTAATGACCTTGTTAGATTCTGCCATAGAGATGGGGGTCCTCCCTTGTATAGGAGAGATCTCAAGTCTTACACTAAAAACAGTTGAACAAAGACCCATCACTTAATGACAGGAATTCTAATGTTTCTATGTTATAAGCTAACAAAAGTCTTCCTCCTTCCCACTCCAACAAACCAGCATTCCTTGGAGACAGTAGAACTTTTGTAAGGTTAAGGCTTTAAGATTGACAAGCTGGGTAACTAGCCCAAACAAGAAAGGCTTGTGTCCATTGTCTGTTTCATGCTAATAGTAAAAACTGTCTTATGTAAGTGCTCATAGCATTTATGGGATTTTCTTATGGTGCCCTGTGTTATTCATTTTTAAATTGCAAGTGGTTGTGAACAATCTCATGAGTGATATGAATATGCTTTATATAGAGGATCGGTCTTAGCATTTGTGAGATTAACACCATAAAACATTGTTAACTGCCCATTGCCACAGATACCACATAACATTCACATTGCTCTTTGGCTTGCAGTCTCTAGATCTCTAGATCCTACAGTTGAAATGGTTCTAACCCTAAGATATAAAATTATAGCAGTTACCTGCTTCATTTTCCTGCATTTCCTTTGTAGGTTTAAGCAGGTGAAGCTTTTAGCTCCAAGACTTCTAAATTATTAGCTCCTCATTTTCACCCTTCGATAGGTCTGCAGTCTGGGATGCTGCCAATCAGTCTTCTTCACACATTTCATCTTCCCCTTGTGAGTTTTCAGTTGAGAGAAGAGGTGTGAGTTCACAAGTGGTGCATCTCCTTTCTGGGTAATTTGGCTTCCTCATGGACTAATGATGGTTACTGACCCATGCCGATATTGGTCTTGATGGCTCTGTGCCAAATGTGTTCTCTTAGTGTTGGTATTACAAACTCATGCTGAGAGAAGATTTAAGATTAATTTTATCTATGTGATTCCCTCCAAGATACAATTAAAACACATAATCTAACACAAATGCAAAATTATTTTGTTGACTCAGTTGAGGACCTATCCTTGAGAGTAACCTCAAACATCAGCAAAAGTCACCTATCACCTGTGCCCTGTGAAGGAAAATAATGAGACTTTTAAAGCCAAATTTCTTTAGAAATATAGGTTTAGACACTAAAACAGATTCTGAGGCCTCAAATACTTAGAAATTAATACACATGTCTATAAAGTCATATGTAAATAAATAAAACCAGATAAGCATTTGACTGTGAGCTCCTTGAGTAAATTTTATATAGGTGCTTATGTATAACTTTATATGTACACTTAGGAATGTATGACTATAAAGGAATACTATGTCAATATTCAGACTATCAATTTTCTTTGATGTGTGTTTGTGGAATGTCATTAAATATAATATGATTTTTCATTAAGGAAAAGAAATAGAATATTTGTCATTAATATATTTCAAGATACATTTAGTCCCACTACAAATATGAAGTCCTTTATGAAACAAATATTGTATCTGAAATAGAGGACTGATGACTCAAGTATATTTTATTAGTAGTAGAAGTATCATGTGTATCTGTGCATGTGTATGTATGATGTGTGTGTATGTGAATGCTGGACTTCACTTCCTATGGCGAATGTGGTGGTCAGAAAACAACTTCTAGGAGTCAGCTATCTTCTTCCAGGGCTTCTAGTGACCCAACTCAGGTCATTGGGCTTATGTGGGAAATGCTTTAACCTGCTGAGCCATCTCTCACTGTCTTCCAAGTTTATTTTTTTTTTTACTTTATAATTAATTTAATTTTACATATCAGTCACGGATTCCTCTGTCCTTCTTCCTGACTCCCCTGCCCTCCCCCCAATTCACCTCCCATTCCCACCTCCTAAAAGGCAAGGTCTCCCCTGGGGATTCAGCTCAGCCTAGTAGATTCAGTTGAGGCAGGTCCAGTCCCCTCCTCCCTTCACCTAGGCTGAGCAAAGTGTCCCAGCATAGGTCCTAGGTTCCAAAAAGCCAGCTCATGCACTAAGGACAAGTCCTGGTCCTACTGCCTGGGGGCCTCCTAAATAGTTCAAGCTAATTGACTGTCTCACTTATCCAGAGGGCCTGATCCAGTTCCGTGGATGCTCCTCAGCTATTGGTTCATAGTTCACGTGTTTCCACTAGTTTGGCTATTTGTCCCTGTACTTTTTTCCAATCATGGTCCCAATATCTCTTGCTCATATAATCCTTCCTCTCTCTCACCAATTGGACTCCTGGAGCTCCACCTGGGGCCTGGCTGTGGATCTCTGCATCTGCTTCCATCAGTCATTGGATGAGACTTCTACCACCACAGTTAGGGTGTTCAGCCATCCGATCACCAGAGTAGATCAGTTCAGGCTTTCTCTCGACCATTGCCAGTAGTCTATTGTGGAGGTATCTTTGTGAATTTCTGGGGACCTCTCTAGCACTTTGCTTCTTCCTATCCCCATGGGGTCTTCATTTATCATTGTATCTCTTTCCTTGTTCTCCCCCTCTGTTCTTGATCCAGATGGGATCTCCCACTCCCCTAAGCTCTCTTTCCCACAACCCTTGCCCTTCATTATTCCCCATCACGTCCAGTTTGCTCATGTAGATTTCATCCATTTCTCTGTCATTGGGCAATCCCTGTGTCTTTCTTAGGGTCCTCTTTACTAGGTAGCTTCCCTGGATTTGTGGGTAGTAGTCTAGTCATCTTTTGTTTTATATCTAGTATCCACCTATGAGTGAGTACATACCATGGTTATCTTTCTGAGTCTGGGTTACTTCACTCAGGATGATTTTTCCTAGATCCTTCCATTTGCCTGCAAACCTTATGATGTCATTGTTTTTCTCTGCTGAGTAGTACTCCACTGTGTATATGTACCATATTTTATTTTTCTATTCTTCAATTGAAGGGCATCTAGGTTGTTTCCAGGTTCTGGCTATTACAAACAATGCTGCTATGAACATAGCTGAGCATGTGTCCTTGTGGTATGATTGAGCATTCCTTGGGTATATGCCCAAGAGTGGTATAGCTGGGTCTTGGGGGAGATTGATTTCCAATTTTCTAAGAAAGCACTATTGATTTCCAAAGTGGCTGTACAAGCTTATATTCCCACCAACAGTGGAGGAGAGTTCCCTTTGCTCCACATGCTCTCCAGCATAAGCTGTCTTCAGTGTTTTTGATCTTAGCCATTCTGACGAGTATAAGATGGCATTTCCCTGATGATTAGGGGTGTTGATTAAGACATTCCTTAAATGTCTTTCAGCCATTTGAGATTCCTCTGTTGAGAATTCTCTGTTTAGCTGTATAGCCCATTTCTTAATTGGACTGTTGGTCATTTTGACATCTAATTTCTTGAGTTCTTTATATATTCTGGATATCAGCCCTCTGTCAGATGTGGGGTTGGTGAGGATCTTTTCTCATTCTGTAGGTTGTCACTTTATCTTTTTGACCATGTCCTTTGCTCTACAAAAGCTTCTCAGTTTCAAGAGATCCCATTTCCTGATTGTTTCTCTCAGTGTCTGTGCTACTGGTGTTATATTTAGGAAGTGATCTCCAGTGTCAATGCGTTCAAGTATGATAATGTTAAAAATTGAAGAGCATCACAGGTAAATGCTGTGGAATAATCCTTCTGTACACTGTGTGACTATATTTCGCTATGATTGGTTTAATAAACAAGCTGACTAGCCAGTAGCTAAACAGGATAAAGTTAGGTGAAAAAGCCAAACTGAGAATGATGGGATGAGGAAGGGAGAAGTCAAAGAAGTCACCAGCCAGATGAAGAGAGAGCAGGAGATAAAAGTGCCATGCTAATAAATATACCACAACATGCCAGAGTGTAATTAAGAATATGGGTTAACCTAAAATGTAAGGGCTAGTTAGTAAAAAGCCTGAGCTACTGGGCAATCACTTATAGTTTATATTAAGCCTTTCTGTGTCCATTATTTGGGAAACAGCTGCTGGAATAGGAAAACTCTGCCTACAGGTGAATCTCTGTGAGTTTGAGGACAACCTGGTCTACAGAATGATATCCAGCCCTGCCAGGGCTTCATAGTAAGATCCTGTCTCAGAAAATAAAGAATCTAAGAACACATGTAAGCATGTATATATTTTGTAATCACACACACACACACACACACACACACACACACACACTTATAGAATGTAATATCCAATAAGGGAAATTGAAGAAGGATGCTGAACAGGAAGCTTAATTATTACATGAGAAACAGCCATGATAGATTTTATATTCTCAGTGATATGTTATTGATATTTAGATGTCTATGTTATTAATAGCTCCTATAGAAAGGCAAACTAAAGACATTCCTTTGACTAATTGGAAGAATAAGAAAGGAGATTATGTCTGAAAAAGAGGAGTCAGCCGGGTGGTGGTGGCACACTCCTTTAATCCCAGCACTCGGGAGGCAGAGGCTGTCATATCTCTGTGAGTTCGAGGCCAGCCTGGTCTCCAAAGCGAGTTCCAGGAAAGGCACAAAGCTACACAGAGAAACCCTGTCTCGAACCTCCCCCTCCCCCTCCCCCTCAAAAAAAAAGAGGAGTCTTGGCTTCTGGAACACTAGAAACATTTCTACAATGCTCTAACACCTGTGACCAAGTTACTAACATTTATTTCACCAAATCTAGAATCTAGGAGAAATCAAAGAAAAAAACTAAATATTAATGATAAAGTTAATAATTTATTCCCTCATCAGTTCATTCATTTAAAAATCCCTCTAAAATATGAAAAAAAAGACAGCATTTTATAGAACAGTTTAAAAAGGTGGTCTATTTGAAAAATAGTTTAATGATAATTAATATCCATACAGTAAGTAGGGAAGTATCTTAATCCACAATCTTATCATGCACACACACATGCACATACACACACACACACACACACACACACACACACACACAAGGAAAGAGAAGGAGAGAGAGAGCAAGAGAGATTTAATGTGTTTTTCAGATTTAATGAAATATTAAAAAGCAAGAATCATATTTGTAATCTTGACATAGATCAAAATAATTAAATAGGATGCATGAGTAGCAGAAGAATTGTAAGCGGAATTGTGTTAAAATATCTTACTCATCAAAGAAGACCATTAAATACAAAAATATAGGTTGGAGTTTAGCTCAATGGTAAAGTCTCTGCTTAGTATGTATAAAGCCCTGTGTTACATCACCATACCACACCATGACACACACACTAAAAACCCAATACTGAGCAATAGAAAAACCTTTATGTTTCATAAATTGAACAAGTAGCCCTATCTGTTGAAGAACTCAAAATTAATTAAGATATCTGACAAATAGATAAGTATCCTTACAAAGCTTGGATAACTTGGAAGATAATATATGCAGACAGTATATACACATATTAAGAAAATAGGGAAAGCTGGTCAGTTTCAACAGTCATCATCAGAGATGTACATTTAACCTCAAACACTAGAACACAAACTCCAGAATGATTAAAATTTTATCAGTGGGAAACAAAAAAAAAAAAAAAAGCAGACGATGAAACAGTGTAACTAAACTATTGATTACTATTTAGCAGCTTCCATAAAATTCAACATGAATACTACCGATGACCCAACAGTTCCACAGCAGCCAATGAGAAGATATGCTCTGCATTATGCTGGCTGTACTTTTTTGTCATTTTGACACAAGCTAGAGTTATCTAGGAAAAGGGGCTTCAATTCAGAAAATGTCCCAATCGCACTGCCTTAGACAAGTCTTTGGAATAGTTCATTGACTAATGATTGATATGGGATGGCTTAACATAACATTGTGGGTGGTACACTGTTGGACAGGGGATGCTGCGATCTACACAAAATCAAACTGAACAAGCCAGGAGAAGCAAGCAAGTAAGCAGAGTTTCTGCATGGCTTTCCATTTAGTTCCATCCTCCAATTTTCTGCCTTGAGTTCCTGCCCTGACTGCCTTCAGTGGTGGACATCTGGAGGTGTAAGTTAATTTTTGTAATGGAATTTTAGCACAGCAATAGAAAAGCAACTAATATAAACATGTTTAAAAAAAAACATTCAGTAACTAATCACAGCTTCAAGTCAGAAATTACCCAGGTGTTCTTCAGGATAAATAAACTGGAAAAATTAAAATGAAACACTACACAGTTAGAAGAAGCTTACCGTGAACTTCTTTTAATTATAAAGATGAATTTCCAAGTAATGTTGAGATAAAAATATAGATTCAAATGAATATATACTATATAGTTCTATGATGTTAAGCATGGATATATATCATAGTACTGTAGCAATGAGAAACAGAAAGAGCAGACAAGGAAGGACATAATAGTAAGTAAAACTCTCAAGTACTATTTAGCAGTTTCCATAAAATTCACTATAAATATATATATAAGCATGTTTAAAGTATAGTTAAAAAACTTTTTAATATAATCTATATTAAATAACTTTATAACAATAATATAATTTTAACATAAGGTAAAATAAACAATCTACAGCACAATTAATCTATAATCTAAATACATGGCATTATATATAGAATAGCAGGAAGTTAGTGACTTTAGGAAAAAAGAAATGTACACACAAATATATTTAGCGTTTGGCAATTTATTAAGCTGTACAACTATGGTATATGCATTAGTAATTATGTCTATAATAAAAACTTAATATATTTTTTATTAAAGACTTGTGGTGATTTGAATGAGAATGGCCTCCACAGGCTCCTGTTAGAATGCTTAGTCCTCAATTCATAGAACTGTTGGGCATAGTTAGGAGGAGTTGTCTTGCTGAAGTGGGTGTGGTTTTGCTGGAGGTGTGTCACTGGTGGTGGGTTTGAGGTTTGCTGAAGTGGGTGTGGTTTTGCTGGAGGTGTGTCACTGGTGGTGGGTTTGAGGTTTGCTGAAGTGGGTGTGGTTTTGCTGGAGATGTGTCTCTGGTGGTGGGTTTGGGGTTTGCTGAAGTGGGTGTGGTTTTGCTGGAGGTGTGTCACTGGTGGTGGGTTTGAGGTTTGCTGAAGTGGGTGTGGTTTTGCTGGAGGTGTGTCTCTGGTGGTGGGTTTGAGGTTTGCTGAAGTGGGTGTGGTTTTGCTGGAGGTGTGTCTCTGGTGGTGGGTTTGAGGTTTGCTGAAGTAGGTGTGGTTTTGCTGGAGGTGTGTCTCTGGTGGTGGGTTTGAGGTTTGCTGAAGTGGGTGTGGTTTTGCTGGAGGTGTGTCTCTGGTGGTGGGTTTGAGGTTTGCTGAAGTGGGTGTGGTTTTGCTGGAGGTGTGTCTCTGGTGGTGGGTTTGAGGTTTGCTGAAGTGGGTGTGGTTTTGCTGGAGGTGTGTCTCTGGTGGTGGGTTTGAGGTTTGCTGAAGTGGGTGTGGTTTTGCTGGAGGTGTGTCTCTGGTGGTGGGTTTGAGGTTTCAAAAGCCTACATCAGGCCCAGTTTTGCTGTTTGCCTACATAGTGAGGATCAGATATGAACTGACAGCTACTGCTCTAGCACCATGTCAGCCTACCACCATGTTTCCTGCCATGATGATCATGGACCAACTCTTTCAAACTATAACATGTCCCTAGTCAATGAATTCTTTTACAAGCTGCATTGTCTTGATATTTCATCATAGCAATAGAACAGTAACTAAGACACATGTTTAATAAAATCAGGAAGATACTGATGAAAGAAATTGAAGAAGACACCAGAAGATAGAAGGTGGGATTAATAGAATGAAAATGACCATGTGACCAAAAACAACCTGCAGATTCAATGTAATTGCCATCAAAATTCCAACACAATTATTCACAGAAATTGAAAATAACAATTTCCAACTTCATAAAGAAACACAAACTACCCATGAGAGTAAAAACAATTCTAAATAATAAAAGAACCAAATGTACCACAATCCCAGATTATAGGCTATGTTATAGAGCTGTAATAAAAACAGCATGATACTGGTATAAAAAGAGGTATGTTGATCAATGGAATCAAATTAACGATCTGGACATAAGTCCAAACACCTATGAACAATAAATATTTTATAAAAAAGCCAAAAATATATAATGGAGAGAAGACAGCATCTTTAACAAATGATGTTGTTCAAACTGGATAGTTGCATGTAGAAGAATAAAAACAGATCCATATCTATCACTCTGAACAAAATACAATGCCAAATGGATTCAGGACCTCAATATAAAACCAGATACCCTGAACATGATAGAAGAGTAAATGGAAAATAGACTTGAGCTCACTGACACAGGAAAGGACTTTCTAAACAAGATACCAGTCACACAGATACTAAGACCAAAAAATAATAAATGAGACCTCATGGAGCTGAATAGGTTCTGTATAACAAGGATACCATCATTTGAGCAAAATGGCAGCCTACAAAATGGAAAGAAAATCTTTGCCAACTGATTTTAGGATTAGTAACTAGCATATGTAAAGAACAAGAAAAACTAAACATCAAGAAAATACAACATCAACAATACAATTTAAAAATGGAGACCATAACTAAGCAATTCTCAAAAAATGAAACACAAATGCCTGAGGAACACTTAAAGAAATATTCACCATCCTTAGCCATTAGGAAAATGTAAAATAAAACTACTTTGAGATTCCATCCTATCCCATTGAGAAAGGCCAAGATCAGTAAAACAAATAACTGCACCTTCTGACAAGGATGTGGGAAAAGAAAAACATTTATTCATTGCTGATGGAAAATGAGAATCAGTGTAGCCATCTTGGAAATCAATATGGGGGTTCCTTAAAAAGCTGAAAATAGATCCATCATCAGACACAAATATGTCCATCTTAGGTATAAAACCAAAGGATTCTACATCTTACTACTGTGATATTCACTCATCTATATTCATTGCTACTCTATTCATAACAGCCAGAAACTGGAAATAGCCTAGATGTCCATCAACTGATGGATAAATAATAAAAACATGATACACTTACACAACAAAACATTGTTCAGCTGTTAAGGAAAAAATGAAATTTATAGGTAAATGAGTGGAGCTGGAAACAACTGTCCTGAGTAAGATGCTACAGTTTGCTTTTTTATATGGGGATGTTAGGTTTAAGCTTTAGAAATGTGGAGTTTTTTTGATGCAAATATCCACAAAAGTCACCATGGAGGAGGTAATCTTCCAAAGAAAGGAAAATTACAGTATAATATTATAAAGAGATAAAGAGGAAAACAGAATACGAAGATTAAATGGGGATGGTGGTAGAAAGGTAAAGAAGAGAATATGGGGAGAGACAACTAAAATTAAAGGCCTTTTGAAAAGCCATATGGAAGCTTCCTAAAAGGTATACACATAAATTAAAGACATTTAAATGGAGTCATAGTATAACGGGGAAGACAATGCCCCAACTAGACCTCTATACCACCAAGTGAAACAAAAAGGAGCCATGAGTGGGTTTCATCTTGTTGAATCACTAGCCAAAGAGGTCCCATAGACACTCTGCAAATCACAATATATTTCCAAGGCTATTGGTTATCTCCCACAACCTGACAGGTCCTATTGCTGAAGACACCACTTACTTACATCATTGAATGTAGAAAATTTGACCTGGTGCCCAATTAGAAGCTTTACTCCTATTAAATAACATTAATGGTTTTTAAGGTACTTTGCATGCTACTGGAGAAGAAATAATCAGCAATATATACCAACTGCAAACCCTGTGACATATAACAGTGACCTGACTGACAGATATGCTGGTGCAATATTGGCATAAATGTAATGCAAGCAAACAAGCATTGCTTTAAAAATTGTGTTTGAGTATCCCTCCATGATGTAGAACCCATGCCTGATACTACTAAACTGGCCAACAACTTGAGTCATGAACATAGGGGGAAAACTACTCCTATTATTCTGCTGATGGAGCATAGAAATATAATGACTCCTAATGACATATCTAAATTGACATACTTGACATATATAGTCCTCATCAGAGAAGCTTCTTTTTGCAGTAGATAATTAACTCAGAGACTCACAACTAGGCAATGTACAGAGTGTGAGGGGTTTTGGAGTACTCAGCCCTAAGTGAGATGTCTTTAACAAGCCCCTTCCCTCATGCTCAGGATCTATATATTTTTTGAAGGTCTTCATTTTTTTATTCTTCATGTACAAAGAGTAGCATGATCTGTTTCATTGTGGAGACAGTCTTGAATAATCCATTCAAGGTCTCTTTTTTTTTTTTTCAGGATCTATATTAAAAAGGAGACAAGAGATTGTAAGAGTCAGAGTTTGTGGAGGACTCCAAGGAAGCAGTGTCATCCAGACAAAACAGAGATGAAATATATATGCATACACAAAAACTGTGACAACATGCCCAAGACCTGTACGAGTTCAAACCAGACAAAATCCGAGCAGCCAGAAGAGGAAGCTGACACAAAGTCCTACCTCTAACCAAGAAGCTATTTGCAATTGATACCTACTGGAAAAGAAAAGATCAGTTTTCTTCAAAGAAGTGTCACTAGAGCTATCAATCACTTTACACGGAAGGCTCCATGCTGGTCAATAAAAAAAAATGGACTCCATGTTTGTGTGGATATGGGTGGGTTTTTTTGTTTTGTTACTTTTTATCTATTGATTTTTTGTTTGTTTTGGGCTTTGCTTTTGGTTTTATGTTTTTTTTTTTTTGATAGAGAGAGAGCTTTTAAGACACAAAACATGAAGTTGGGTGGGTAGGGAAGATCTAAGTGGAGTTGGAGAAGAGAAACAAAACATACTGTATGTATTTTTTTTGTTTCAATAAATAAATTTTACTTTACTCAATGAGAGTATTCAAGACAAGTATCAGGAAATAAAATCATTTCTCTTTTCTGTACTCACAAACTCAATCCATGTGTTAATTAAGTTCAATGCAAATACCAAACTTGTCACAGATTTTAGGATCAAATTGTTAAGGAGATCTTTTCAAAGAATTCGTTATGAGAATTCAGTGGTTTGATAATGTTCATTCTGCAGTTCTTGATTTTTATCTAGTGTAAACCACACACACACATACGCGCGCACGCGCGCGCGCGCACACACACACACACACACACACATTCCTTTCTTATGCTATAACTGTTCTCTTTCTTTGTTGAGCAATTCTTACCTAACAACCCCAATTACTCTTATATACTTTCTGGTTTTGAGAGACTTGTCCAGGATACTTTGATTGGAGTCATGTTTAACACAAACAGAAATGTTTGTGTTAACTTGCTCTTTTCCCTGGACTGGATTATTTTAAAAAATGTATTCTTTTATAATTTCATATGTGCGTGTGCACACACACACATATTATGAAATATGATCATATCCACCCCCATTTTCCTCTGCAAGCCCCCATAGATTCCCCCAACATATCTCTTTCCAAGCTTCATATTCCCCGCTTTGTTAGAAGCCCACTTAATTTAGTACCCTCAATATAGACATGGATATGGGACCATCCACCAGAAAATGGGAATGATTCATCTGGGTGATTTTTCCACTTAAGCATCCATCAACTCTTCCAATATAGCTCTTCAGTTTGGGATAAGTCTTCATGAGCCCCTCTCACCATCCTGCTAGAATGTTGACTGGGTTGCTCATTAGCTGCTGTGATTTTTATGACTACAGTAACTACCATATCCAGAAGGCAGTGTTTGGCAGCACTCACGCCCATCCCTAGACTCTTACATCAAACCATTACTCACTCTCACTGGATGGTGGTACTAATACTTTATATGACTCTGGCCAGTAGCCTAGTAAAGTTAGTTCCAAGGCCTCTCTAAACCTTGCCTTCAAACCCAGAGTATTCACTTGCTACTTGTGTGAACTCCATGTCCCTGAAGATGTCTACTAATATGAGTCACCAGATGTTTTTTCCCAATCACTTCCAGCCACCTGGACTGGTACTCTGAGCCTGACACACATTATGCACATACCTATTTTGTTTGAACCTTAGATAGTCTTTTAATAAAAAAAAAAGAAAAAAGAAAAAATCCAGAGCCAGATATCAGGGTGAAAGCTGAAAAATCGGAGAAGCAGAACACCCAGCCACTAGTTCTGACCTCTATGAAATCCTCAGTCCAAAGAGAGTGAGTTCCTGTTTTCTCATGCCTTGTATACCTTTCTCCACCCTGCCATCACTTCTTGAGATTAAAGGTGCATGTGCTTCCCAGTACTGGGATTAAAGGTGTGTGCCACAACTTCCTGGCTCTGTATCCACTGTGGCTTTGGACTTACAGAGATCCAGACAGATCTCTGTCTCCTGAGTGATAGAATTAAGGATGTGTGCCATCATTGCCTGACCTCTATGTCTAATCCAGTGCCTGACTCTGTTCTCTGATCCTCAAGCAAGCTTTATTAGGGTACACAATATATCACCACAAGCCTGTTTAGAATCCTTCACAATACTGACTTCTCATTCACCTTCCAGCTCTAGGAGTGTTTCCTCATCTCTGGGTTACATCCATCTCACTCTATTCTCTTTCATGCTCCAATGAGTAGAATCTAGAAGTTAAAAACAGGATGATTTTGTTGTTGTCTTAATCCTGATTTGTCATAAGGCAAAAAATAGCATAAATCTTCCTAACCTTCACATTATCATACACAGTACGCTTGACCACACACTGAGATAGAAAAACATGGAAAAACTAACATGTATAAAAGGTAGACTGTGACACAGCAGTTGATGCACTACTGTGTGGTAACATTCTTTTAAAGTCTCCACACTATAAAACTTAACCCGGTATCCATTTTTTTTGCAGTGATGTTTTTATACTTGCCTTGCGTTTATTTAATCAATACATGTTTACATTAAATCTTTTGTGATTGACTTTTTAATTTGTTTTAATTATAAGATGCAACTTTGGTAGTAATAGTCCTTAAATTATCCTTGTCCTTAACCAAATGACTTCTCTAAATTATGAGATTTCTCTATCTAAAGAGTGAAATTCCTATTTGCTAAAGTCTTAAAGTCATAAGAATAATGACTTTTCCACTGACTTTGTTAAAATAAATCAAAGGTATGAGGGCTGATCTTTAACCATATTTAATACTAGTCCTGGGACCAGAGTAGAGTTTCATTCTTAGAATTCCATTCCTAGAGCAGTGGTGATATATTCGGTTAGTATATGCTTTCTCAAGTGTAAGTATGGCCAATAGCTTACTGAAAAGAGTTATTTTCACTGAACACACAGTAGAGAGGTACTCAAATATTTGCACTATAAATATTTATTTAAATATCCCCTGGCAGATGAATAAGAACTCCAGAATAATGAAAAGGATAGAAAACTATAAATAAGTCCTGATCCAGCTTCAAACTGAGGTCCCCTTGCCTACTGTAGTAGTTTGGATTGTATGACCTAACTTGAGTTTCCTCACCTACAAATTTGACTAGAAGATTGTCTTGGTATTTTCCAATTTCCACATAAAATATTAATCTTTCCTAGTTATTTCAAACTCCATAAAGAAAGACAAGGAAGCAGTGAGTGACACGGGGATCTTGCACAGTAGAGAAGATCTCCTAGAAGTTTAAAAGAATAAATCATTTAATGTAAATCAAAGAAAAAGATGTGATCAAACTGTGTGAAAAGTTATTGAAGGAAAATGAGCAAATAAATATAAAAACATAAAGCACTACTAAGATGTCTGAAAAATTACATCAGAATAATAGCAGCATATATATATAAAGAAATGGCCAATAAAAATCAGAAAAATCATATCAATATGACTAGTTAGTATAAACAGGAAAGAGAAAATTATCTAAAATAAATAAAATAAGGAAATCTTAATGTTCAGAAGTATGGGGAGAAAAATAAAAGGACTAGAAACAAAGAGAATTTTTTTCAATAAGAAAAAGTCTGATGTTAATTTGAATGATTGCCAAAGAAAGGAAAGTAAGAAAGACAGAGAGTAAAATGGGGAAAGCGTAAATTACACATGTAAATACACAGCTGCATGGGGATAGACAAGAAGAATAGATGAAATCATATAGATGCCAAAGATGGTCCTGGAAAGAGATGAGAGATGAGATGATCAACACAGACATGGTTAGGTATTTGAAGCATCCTAAAAAGAGAAGAGCTTGGGTTGCGACTCCAAAATTGCAAGAATTCCTTGTTTTTGTTTTTTGGTTGTTTGGTTTTGTTTTTGTTTTGTTTTGGTTTTTGTTTTCATTTTTTGAGAAAGGGTCTCTCTGTATAGCCCTGGCTGTCCTGGAACTCTGTAGATCAGGCTGGCCTCAAATTCACAAAGATCTGCCTGCTTCTGTCTCCTGAGTGCCAGGATTAAAAGCATACACCACCACCACCCTGCTACAAAAAAATTTAAAACAGTAGGAAATATTTTAGAAAACTGTCATATTCATACAACTGATGGAAAACTAGTAAGCTTAAAGCTATGAAAAGAACTCATCAGCTTTTAAAAAATCATTTTTCGCCGGGCAGTGGTGGCGCACGCCTTTAATCCCAGCACTCGGGAGGCAGAGGCAGGCGGATCTCTGTTCGAGGCCAGCCTGGTCTCCAAAGCGAGTTCCAGGAAAAACACAAAGCTACACAGAGAAACCCTGTCTCAAAAAAAAAATCATTTTTCAAGCCTTGGTTCATGGACATATGGCTGTTGAGCATATTTTTGAACATTAGGAAAAAGATGGTGCTGCTTACAAGGAAATACTAATAATACTGGGAACACATCAATAGCAGCACATGAGACAATGGAGTCATAAGGACATAAATACTTAAAGAAAAATTGTAGGCTTTGGATTTTAAGGTAAGTCAAGCTAGTTTTCAATCACTGCTGTAAATGTGCAAGTGTATAGAGAATATTGAACTCCAGATTCTTCCCTGAGGACTTGTTCAAGGAGGACTTAACCAAGAATTAAGGGGAAGTTTCAGCATTTCCTTTCTATGAAACTATGGATAAAGCAATTAAATACATATAACTACGAAGGTAGCATCAATAAATAGGATAACACAGCCAAACAAAATGTAAATATATTGTTCTTTGACAAAAAGAAAGCATTTACAGCTAACAAATAATTAGTAAGGGGGGACATGTAGATCATACAAGCTCACTCACTCAAAGGATTTAAATAAGCATAAAAGATTATCAATATCTAATTCCATTTTTGAGAAAGGGAGGAAAGAACATAGAATTTACTGGCTAATTTCATTATTGCACCAAAGTGGTAGATACCACGGATAAAATAAGACTGCAAAAGTATGCATTAGTGTATAATGCATATTATGAAAACATATTGTTAGTGTACATTGAATTATTTCCTAATAAATGGTCATAACTCCAATTTAATTTGATAACACATGGTTTAGAAAAAATATTTATACCTACTCCCTATACACTCGTATGCCTGAATGTCTACAACACACACACACACACACACACACACACACACACACACACACGATGGCTGGTATATCAAAATGACAAAATTATTTTTATAAATGTTGAAAAGTAGCAAAGAAAATATAAGTATTTGTTGAATAATACTTTTTGCCACTGTTTGTCTATATCTTTGATTGAAATTTAAAAAATTATTAATATAATGCACATTAATAGTCCTAAGAAGAAAAATCAGTTAAATATAAATTTCCTTGTGTAATACAGTTTGCAATACTACTGTCTATAAGTCAGCACTTAATGAGGACATTCCAGCATTGTGAAAATATAGAACAATGCAAATATCCAACACTTTCCACTGGATTCTTCTGGAAGTATTATTCGAAACAAATTTAAATATATTACTATATGTACATGTCAGTCTTGGAAAGATGATTATTTTTATATCATATCTGAAAAAACACTAAAAAAACTCATGAGAATCTCTGATAAACAATAAAATAATTTGTAATATATCAGGTTATAAAAATATCTTTAAATAGAGGCTGGCAAGATGGCTCAACTGAAAAGTTCCTTGTGTCCAAAGGGTGATCTGAGTTTGATCTCACATGGTGAAAGCGAGCACACACACACACACACACACACACACACACAAACACATTGTAATTCCTAAATGCATAATTTTAATATTTGCACACAATAACACTATCATTAAGAAGATAAAATGGAAAAGAAGTCTATTCATAATAAATTAGTAATAACAATAAAATTCATAGGTATAAGACTTTAAAAGTGCAGTAAAAAGGATGAGTATGACTATAGATGCCAAGAAAAGATGCAAAGGATCTGTGGAAATGGAAATGTATATATTGATTTTGAATATGAAAATTCAGTTTCTTTTTTTGTTTTGTTTTTTTGTTTTTCGAGACAGGGTTTCTCTGTGTAGCTTTGCGCCTTTGAGCCTTTCCTAGAACTCACTTGGTAGCCCAGGCTGGCCTCGAACTCACAAAGATCTGCCTGCCTCTGCCTCCTGAGTGCTGGGATTAAAGGCGTGTGCCACCACTGCCCGGCTTGAAAATTCAATTTCTTAAAGTTACCAATCAACAAAGTAAAGTGTTTCAGGGGTCACTGGAGTCTTCTTGAAGGAAAGAGTTCTATCAACAGCTTTAAGAAAAGTTTATAGTTTGAGAGGAACTTTATTTAGCAAAATTCAGCACAGCAAACACTCCAAAGAGTGACCAGACTGGGCTGCCTCAAGGTGAGGAGCAGCCTAGTGGGTTTTTGCATTGTGGGTTTTGTAGATATTCGATGAATATTTGTGAGCTTTTTGGCATATTCATGATGTAAAGTAACTCTGTTCTGTATTAAATCATGGTAAGTCAAAATTCCCTTCTCAGATACTTTCTCTTATTATATCCACAAAAAATACCAGAAAATTGAAAGTACCAGTAATACTGCAATTATGTCAAGTCATGCACTTGTAGATGATGCTGGTCACACACTTGTAGACCAGCCTGGCCAGGTACAGTGGCAACTGTCCTGTGTCAGCCTCTGAAGTGCTAGGATTGTTGGATTAAGCCACCTTGCCTGACAAAATATTTTTTATTAAAATTGGTGAAATGTAGTTCTTATTTATAAGACATATATAGTTAAGAAGTATAGATAGAACAATTAATTTATAAAATGAGCATTTTAAAAAACTCTAAGTCAGGAGCAGGTTTAATAAGAGATAGAATTGAGCATAACTGTGTAGAGAGAGGGTCCTTCTCGGTTAGAGTATAGCAGCCACATTGCTTCGTACTACTCCACACTCAGGAGCTGCTCCATTCTGAGGAGGACTCCATACCAGAAGAAGAATGTACTGAATTATGCTATAGATGTTATGGATATCATTTGGATTGCTATGAGAAAAAGAAAGGATAGTTGAGAGGCTCATGATCATTGTAGGGAGGCATAAAAGATTGGTCTGAAGCCTAAGCTCTTCCACAAGCAGCCCCATGCTGAGAAAATACAAATGCAAAAGCCCATCAAGATGCATGAAAAGAAAACAGCTCATGAGAGGCTGATGAGAAGGCGCCTCAGGGAGTAGACTGCCTACCTGCTGGACAGAGATCAGTCCCAGTTTAAGCACTTTCCATATGATTAAACAAGAAGGAAAGGGGAAGAAAGGAAAATGGGAGCCCCCTCTAAAACGTGAAACAGAAATGCTGAAGGTTATTCCAAGGGTAAATAGAAAACACATCAGAGGGAATGCTTCCTGACCTCAGCTTTGATGCCGATAGCTTTGTAAGAAAAGCACCTAACTACAAAGAAATTGTAAGGCCAGTAGGATGTCTTTGCAAGCAAGCCATGCCCACATACTGAGCTGAGAGTCATATTTGCCCACCAATATTTAGTATGAAGGAAGAACCCCTCCTGCCCACAACCTACAATGTTGAGTGTTCTTAACAAAGGTGCCATCTGGAGGAGAATGTGAAAGAGCAAGCTGAGATTTGTGACAGCAGAATACAAGCTACTTAGGGTAAGTACTCCCAGGTGACCAAAGATCCTGAAAATGGGTACAAGAACACAGTCTTAATCCAAGATGGTGTGTAAGTTACTGTATATAATTATTAAAGACTACAAGCCAATTTTAAAAAACCACCATTCCTTTGACGGATATATACAGGATCAAATGGTGTTGCAGGTCTATAATCAATAATGGTACTTAAATACATGTTGTTAATTTAAGTGTTAGGGAAAAAAAAAGTAAACTTGCCATACATGTTGTCTCCTATTATGACTGGGAAGACACAGTATCATCTACCAGGATGTCAGGACAAATAATTAAATATGAATCTAATCTAATCACCTCCTTATATTACTCTCATTTTGTGGCATCTTATTTTATATCCTTATTCAAGCCACCTGTTAAAACACATCTTTGCCACTATTAGGAAAACAATATAAGTTGAGGATTGAAGAAAATTAGTAACTATTAATTTTGTTATCTATTTAATAGTGTATTAAAATAGATATCCTTATTCATTTGAAATACATATTCATATAATTAATGATATAAATAATATTTGGGATTCTTCTTGGGTTTTCAGGGTAGCTACTTTCACAGTTGTGACCACTAGCATATAGTGACATTTCTACATTTCTACTCAACACTACACAGACTACCATTTTTTATTGGCCAGAGTTTCTGACTTTTCAGAAACTGGTATTTATAAAATTTCCATTGAGTCTACAATATTATTACATTTTTCTCTTGGCAGTAAATGAATGCAAGTGACTATCCATGGCCTGCTAGTGTATGATTTTTCAGCACAGTTGTAATGCATAATCAGAACATTTTCAAAAAATATTCAACCTTCATATTTAATGGAAGGTATCTATCTTTAGGAATAGTATAGAATTATTTTCCCCTTTCGGGAGGTTATTACCTGAATGCCAACATTTAATCACAGTTGCAGGGTTATTGAGAAGGAAAAGAGCTCTGGATAAGGAGGTAATGTCAACCTACAGAAGACCTCAGAAAGGGGAAGACAGCAGGCCCCAAATTGCTACTTGAGAGAGAGAGAGAGAGAGAGAGAGAGAGAGAGAGAGAGAGAGAGAGAGAGAGAGAGAGAGAGAGAGAGAGAGAACAGGCAAGAGGGAAGCAGTGGATGCTCGCTTCTTCTTGAAATTATATAGGCTGCAAGGGGGCTGCTACAAAGAGTGGAGCAGATCTTCCTGAGCTGGTCTGGATGTGTTCTCAGGGAGCCCCACTGACCAGGAAGGATGAATGAAGGGGCCTAAGGCTTCAGTGGAGCAGGAGACAATAACAGTGCCCCCCACCAACAGTCCATGTCTGGGGAGCTCAGATTTTCGCTAGGTACCTTCAGTCTTTCTGAGTGGAGAAATCCTGTTGGGACTGAGGGCCAGGTTGTGCTTTTAATCTATTTAACTTTCCGTTCATCCAAAAGTATCCATGGTACATGGAATCTGAAAAACTTTAAAGGAACTCTAGTTGAGAAATGGAAACAGGCTTTCACCAAATCAGCGTGAGGCTCAGTGAGGAAAGAACCAAATTCTTTACAAGCCATCATCTCAAAGGAATTCTTTGCTAGCCTCAGAGGTTTAGACAAGGCATTCCCTGGAAAATTCCCTTTTAACTGAGGTTTGAAGGATAGAAGGTACACTCTGGTAAAATGTGTTACAGATCAAGGGACAGGGGAGTAAAGCTGGTTCCACAGGAAGTCAGGTGGACTTTAGGATAAATAGGCAAAGGGAGAAGGAAGTTAGGTGAAGCTCAGGAATAGGATGCCTCGGGCTGTGTTAAGGAGCAACAACTGATCAAGATCCTTGGTAGAAGTATAACATGCTCACAGTTAGGTTTAATACAGTTATTCTCGCTCCCGCATTGAGAGTGAATTGTAAGGAAGACTTAATAGTACGTGTACAAATAGATACAAACACCCAAGCAAATGTGGTAGCAAGGGGAAAAAGGTCGGGCAGTCCTATCTGGGCTGGAGAGAAGGCTCTTACAGAAGACCGGAAGTCAGTTCTCAGCACATCACCATGGGCACACACACACACTACAAATAAAATGAAATAGCCGGGCAGTGGTGGCACATGCCTTTAATCCTAGCACTCAGGAGGGAGAGCCAGGCGGACCTCCTGTGAGTTTGAGGCCAGCCTGGGCTACAAAGTGAGTTCCAGGAAAGGCGCAAAGCTACACAGAGAAACCCTGTCTTGAAAAACCAAAATAAATAAATAAATAATAATAAAATAAAAGAAACAACACTGGATCTAGAGTCTATAGACCATTTTGTGTAATATATATATATATGTATATATATATATATATGTGTGTGTGTGTGTGTGTGTGTGTGTGTGTATGTGTGTATGTGTGTGTGTGTGTGTGTGTGTGTGTGTGTGTGTGTGTGTGTAACCCTGGAGCTGAAGATAGTACTGCAAATTGGGGTGAAACGTTGGTAAACAACTGAGTAAGAGAGGGGAAGCAGAGATGAAATCAAAGAGGGAATTGTTAAAGCAATACTAGATTTCATGTTTCTAAGCTTAAATGGGAGGGGGACGTGACCGGGTTTGCAGAGACAGGGAACATTATAAGATAACAAGTATTTAGAGAATATAGTTTAGTAAAGTGGCCATTGTAGGTTCTGCTCCAAAATCCATGACTTCATTATCCCTGGGTAGTTGGCTAGGTTTCCAGAAATAGGTATGGTTTTCCTCTTGCTGAGCAGGTCTTAAATCCAATTAGAAAGCTGTTTGTTACTTCCAAGGTATGTATGACATTACAGTACCCTTAAGGTTATCCTGTCTACAATGGTAGTCATTGCTGTGGTTCACCAGGATCATAGCTAGGAGGGACTGTTGGCTGTTTCATTCGTCTGAAAGTCTCCATGTCACCTTCTGGCACCATGGAAGTTAGTCTTCAAGGAGTAGGCTTTCAGATTAGTTTCAGCTCAGGTGCCTTTGGACCCTGTGTCTTAAGTGCATGGTTTTTCAGCAACAGAGACTTACTCTCCATCTTTTGGGGGAAACCAGGGGTGATAGCAATAACCTGGAAATTTTGGGAGTCTTTTTGACAACCCTAACCAACAACTCAGTAGCAGGCTTCTCATTCCTTATGTTGGGGGTCTTTCTTAGATGGTCTTTGGCTCTTGGAATGAGCATGATAAGCCCAGATAGGAAAATTATATTTATATACTGACTTACATGTATTACCAATATTTTTAAGTTTATAGTTTATAATATGGTTCCTTATGACTTTTTAGACATCCTTACTGTTCTATTGCCCTCCTCTCTACTTCTTCTGTATTCATCTTCCCCCTCCTCCACAGCTGATACAGCTACAACACAATTCCCATATCTAAGGCTCAGGGATCATTGCAGCAGAGGAGGGCAGAAAAAGTGCAAAAAAGTCTTACACTCCTAGAAATGTCACAAGAGACACTTCTAAATCTTACCAACATTGCTGCCTAAACATGAGCAGGAAAAACAATAGACATGTTAGTGTGGATGGTGGAAAGATCATGAGGTCTCAGCCCTTCATAAAGAACTACAGGCAACTAAGGAATGTGAAAAGTGGGAGAAATAGTCTTTCCCACGGAAGCACACACCAACTGGTTATGCACTGTCAAATGGTCAGCCTTAAGAACATATGTACAAGTAACATTATATAGATGATTTAGAAGTGTGTGTGTGTGTGTGTGTGTGTGTGTGTGTGTGTGTGTGTGTTGTAGCAGCAGTTAACAAGAGAAGAAACTCCATTTGAAAAGGAATAAATAGGTCCATCGGAGGGTTTGGATGCAGGAAAGGGGAGGAGGAATAATTATGTAATTATATTGTCATCACAAACAAAATAAATAAGTTTTTAAAAAAGAATTGTATTTGGGGGTGATGCTTGACCTGAGATATGTTAACTTGTGGATAGTTTATCGAAGATGTCAGATAGACAGATAAGTGTAAAAATATGTAGAATACATGAAGATCTAGATATATGAGAGTCATTAGCCATATGGTAACGGAGGCTAGAGGGATAAATCAGATTTCCTGAAGGGAAAGAGGGTGGGGAAGAGCCTAGAATGGAAGCTAGCAGGGAGGATTGATTTTGTATCTTACCAGCCAATATTTTAAATTATTCTGAGTTTAAGAATACTTAGATATGGAATACATTTTTCAATTTAACGGTTTTCTCTCTTTTACCAGGATCCTTAACACGTTTTTATTACCTGCTGGCTTTGAAGACATTTGAGTTTTCATAATGTCTGTTTGAAAGAGGAAAGAATGTAGGATAGTCTTGAACAATTTCATTATATTGTACATTTGTGTGGAGACAGAGCCTGGAAAGGAGACAGTGAAAGGAGCTGAATTGATGAGGGTTAGCAAAGAAATCATTTTTAAAGTGTTATACATTTAATGGGAAAATTCATAAAATCATATTATGAGATGATATTTGCTCAAAAATACATGCTATAGTATCTGAACCATAATCATTTATGCTCTATAGAATATTAGGTTTAAATTTTATAAGAGCTTTCCTGATGTGTGAAGGATATAAGGTTTATAGTCTAGTGCAGAAACAGACATTTAAATGATGTACAAAATTTCTTTTAATTTAAACAGCATTTTACTGCCTTTCTTTCTAATTAGAATACTCCGACCTTTAAATATGATAGAAATTGTTTCATTAGGCAATCACATGCAATTCTTTATTCCTACAGGGTCTCATTTTGAAAAACTGGGAAGTCATTACACAATTTCAAGCATCACCATCTATGAAAAGAGAATAAGGAATGAGAAGTACTGAGAATGTGCAGAGGCACTTGACTAAATACAAGTTATTTTTCTATGATAGCACAAGATATATTAAGATGATAAAGACTCATCATCTAGTTGCAACCTTTATAATAAAACTCACAGTGGTATTTGTCCTTTCAAAACAAATTCTTCTTCCTCGGCTGTAGACAAGGGCACTGTGCTGAGTTTAATGCATTGACTCATGAATATCCAAATATGTAACAGGGCAATACTAAGCCCATTACTGTCTCACATAATTGTCATCACTGTCCTTTGTCTTTTAGTACTGTGTTAGTTAGATCTGTCATTAAGAGCACCCACTCATGAGCAGACAATGGCAGCTCAGGCAGGGACTCAGCACCTCTTCTTTCCAATGGTGTGGCTCTAAAAAGGTTATGTCTCAACAAGGGAAAGCATCTCCTAGAGTTGGCACTGAGTGAAGTTAATTACTCCAAGTTGCTACACTAACACATTTGAATGTGTGTCCGCTTTTCCTGGGGATGCAAGTGGATTAGTGGGTATTATTGTAGTGTTACACTCATAACTTTAAAATATAAAATATTGGGGGTCCTTATCCCACAAAGTTTAAAATCATCACTGTGGTATAATATGAGAAGAATCATTTTCTGTATATGAAAAGCCAGAGGATCATGATGTTTGTTCACATACTTCAGACCTCTGCATACCTTACTAGTCATGCAAGTATATTTTATAATAAGCACGATATGTTCCTTGTTGTGCTGGATGCTATTAGCTGATAAATTCATCCCCTACTGTTTGGAGCCACACCTTTTACTTCATATTATCCAACTGTGCCAGGTCTTCTATTGCTTTCATTGTCCAACCACTGTGTTTCATGTTATGATCCACAGAGAAGTAGGTACATTGCCAGTGTCTCTGAGCCTATTAGAAATGCAGAATATCAGAATCCATTTGCATGTGGATTAAAGATTAGATGACACTGCCACATAGCAGTCATAATTTATTGCATTCCCATAGAAATTGAAGCAGGATATTCAATTTCTTGCTTTTCTTCTTCTTCTTTTGTTTTTTAAAGGGAGGTTTAGAACTTAAAAACACAAATTCTCAGACTTTCTTGATAGTGTGATATTTGAGTGAAAACCTGCAGCTTCTTAATCATAGCCTACTGAATACAGACATTAAACAATGTTATTTTCAATAACAAATAATTATGGCTTGTCACCAGTGTTTCATGTACCATGACAAGATTGTTTGGTTTTGGTTCTTGAGACAATCTAACATGTAGCCCAGGTTGATTTCTGGTTTGCTATGTAGCTGAGGATGACCTTGAATTTCTGGTCCTCCTGACTTTATCTCCCAAGTACTACCACATCGGCTATGTCAAGTTCCTCTGAAATGTTATTTTATTCCAATGTTTGACATTTAAGTATTTCTGCTCCATTTTCAGAATAACAAAATCAATGCTCAAAGAACTCAAACTGCTTACCTGAAGTCAGAAGTAAGTGCTTTGAATTATTGGAGTCAGGGGTCAAAATCTAGTTTTTCTGAGTCTAGATGAACTAGACCTCCTTGCTGTTCTTGACAGTGATTTCTACAAAGTGTCTTCCTACAATCTAAATCATTTGTATAAGGCTGATTCTGTACATCTTGTAATCCTCATGAACAATATATGTATATTTTTACCTTGTCAGAAGAACACAAGCTCTGGGTAAATTTGGCATCATTACTGCTCGATAATTGATATTTAAAGTGGCTTATAATGAGCTGAAGCACACACACACACGTGTGTGTGTGCCAACTATATATATGAAATCCACATGTAGGATTTTAATAATCATATATATATAAATATATATGTATAAATAATCATATATATATATATATATGCCTAAAAGGAGTAGAATTTTATCATTACTGATGTCTCCTTCAGCCTTTCAGTCTTGAACTTTACCTGCAACAAGAATGCTAATGGTTGGTTTACAGACCAGGCAAATTTATCTTCAATAGCACAAAAGTAATATGATGATGTAGATCAGCAGTGACTCTTTAAAATGCCACCCTATTCAGGCAGTTCTTGACACAGCACAACCTTGCAGATGTTACATTTGTGACTAAAAGTGTGTCCTGTCAGCTGTTTTATTAGGAAATGTCTATATAGAGTGTCAGTCTGGGTCTGGCAAACTGGTGCATTTTGCAAGAATGAAAATGTGTAGGATAATGGCGGCACAATATGCATTGAAAGAAGTTAAGATGTATTACCCAAGAGACTAATAGTGCAGAAATTCTTGAAACCAAACATTCTACTTCATCCATCTTCTACATGATTATTTTACAGTGGAACCACTTGTTATTCACCTCCATTCCATTAAGCAACCAAATTACATGCCAAGCCAGCTTTATAAATAGAACCCCGAGTAGGTGGGCCATAGCCAAAGGAAAACAATGGAATCAATTCATTTATACAATCTCATCTTTTAAAAATGAATTTGTCTTTTTCAATTTAAATATATAGAAACTGTCAGGTTTATCCAGGCAATAAGAAGAAAGGGCACAATTATTCAAAATTACTTAGGAAAACAGAATACTTTCATTTTTTATGAATTTATGAAGACATAAATCTATACCAGACATGATGAAAATTCTATTATGGCTATTGAGGAAAGAGACACACTGATTTTTTTGACAAGGCTATTTTGCATCTAATGCTAATATCAAACTTGACCTACACACAAGCCTTACATGTGCTAGCATCTTATTTGATCATGGGTGATGAGTGGCTAAGTACTTAATAAGATGAAGGAGAAAATATAATCCTCTATGACAGAGGCTAAGAAAGGCACATCTGAAAGCCAAGGTGAGTGCCTTAACCTTCTGAGAATTCATAAATTTGCTTTCAGTACTACAAAGGAAGATATTCTTACATTACAGTAGAGATATAGGACCAGCTACATAATTGAAAAATAGAAATGTGAATATCTGATAAAAAATTGAAAATAGTGCAATTTCTCTTGTCATTTATTAAAAAATAAAACTCAGGGATAAACATTAAGGCTAAAATCCTGAGACAATCACAAGTAACCACAACACACCACCACCATACACTTCCAGGCTTGAAAGGGGCCCACAACCCCTTTGCCTCACCTCTTCTTCTTCTGAGGGCCTCTCTTTCTCTTCTCCTAAGTCCAAGAGGGAACTCCATGATCCCGCTGAATGTGAAACCCATCTCTCAAACGAGTGCTTTGCTCTATTGGATCAGACCACAACGCAGACAAAATTCCTGTAACATGAAAATGCCACCAAAGTTATATTGACATATGACTTTTTTCTGAAATCACTCTCCCAATGTGTCATGGTATTTTTATATTTGCTATTTCTATAAATTTCTTAGCTATTTTAAATTAGTAGAATAAGTTTTATCATCTTTAAATGATGAAATATTAGTTTTAATAATCAGATTTATTAGGATGTATTGCTATTAAGATTATATACACAGTCCAGACCTGCCAGAAGGCCAGTAGGCTGCCCGTGGACCTTCTTCACTCTATGTTCCCCTCCACCCAATCCTCAGGTCATCTGTAGTCTTGCAACAGAACATCAGCTGCTTCCTACTCTTCCCCAATCCATACCTCCTCTGAACCCCACAGACCATCCCCCGGTGCTCCCTTCTCTTTGCTGTGTCCCAGCCCCTACTTCAGCAGACACCCCCTGTTCAACCACAGGCCACACAACAGCCAGAAGGCCAGGAGGCTGCCCTCAGACCATCTTCTCTTCTCATGTTCCCCTAGCCTGTGAGAAGAAAGAAGCCTGGCTTTCTTCTCAGCTCCTGAGAAGAAAGAAGCCAGGGAGCAAAACATCAACCCAAAAAAGACAAATCAGGAAATTAGCACCTAGACCTAAAATCACTCCAAACTCAGACACCTAGACACCAGCATAAGAACACATTCAACAACAGCCAGGGCAATATATCCCAACCAGAGCTTAGCTATCCCACTACAGTAGGACCTGAATATTCCAACATAGCCAATACACAAGAAAAAGACCTTAAAACCGACTATATGAAGATGATAGCGGTCCTTAAAGAGAAAATGAATAAATGCCTTAAAGAAAACAGAAAAAAAAGAAAATGAATAAATCCCTTAAAGAAAGACAAAGAAGAAGGAAGAGGAGAAGGAAGAAGAAGAAAGAGAAGGAGAAGGAGGAGGAGAAGAAAGACAAGAAGAAGAAGAAGAAGAAGAAGAAGAAGAAGAAGAAGAAGAAGAAGAAGAAGAAGAAGAAGAAGAAGAAGAAGCAAACATAAAACCAAAACAAAAAACAGTTGAAGGAAATGAATAAAATTATTCAAGACCTGAAAGTGGAAATAGAAGCAATAAAGAAAACCCAAACTGTGAGAATTCTGGAAATGGAAAATTTAGAAGTGCAAAGAGGAACTGCAGAGACAAGCATCAATACAAGAATACCAGAGATATCAGAATACAAGAGATGAAAGACAGAAGCTCAGGTATTAAAGGTATGATAGAAGAAATGGATGCAGCAGTCAAAGAAAATGTTGAATATAAAAAATTCTTAGGATAAAACTATAGTGGTATTTTATTTGTACTGAAATGTGATTTTAATTGTATATTAATAAATAAAGTTGCCCGGGGGTCAGAGCTATTAGAGCCATAGCAAGAGCATGGCGGTGGTGGTGGCAGTGGTGGTGGTGGTGGTGGCGGCGGCGGCGGCGGCGGCGGCGGCGGCGGCGCACGCCTTTAATCCCAGTGCTTGGTAGACAGAGCTAGGTAGATCTCTGTGTGTGCAGGGATACAGCCAGCATTGGAGACATATGCCTTTAAGGCTGTACTTACAGGCAGTGACTAGGCAGTCGTGTGTTTGGGTTTACAACCAATGGGAAGGCAGAACAGAAAGACTAGATTAAAGACAAACACACAGGAAGTAGGTCTCTTTCGGAGAGGTAGAACCACCACAGGAGGAAGGGTAAGGTTTTAGCTCTGAGCTCTGATCTCTTGACTTTCTCTTTTACATTGGTTCCGTGTTTCTTATTTAATAAGATGGTTGGTTGCATCTACATAAAACAGTCAGGAAATCTGGGACATTATGAAAAGATCAAACCTAAAAATAATAGGAATAGAGGAAATAGAAGAATCCCAGCTCAAAGGCCCAGAAAATATTTTCAACAAAATCATGGAAAAAAACTTCCTAATCTAAAGAAGGAGATATCTGTAAAAGTACAAAAATCATACAAAACACCAAATAGATGGAGCAGAAAAGAAAGTCCCTGAACCACATAATAATCAAGACACTAAACATACAGAATCAAGAAAGAATATTAAAAGCTGCAAGGAAAAAGAACATGTAACATAAAAGCAGACCTATTAGAATTAGACCTATTACATCTGACTTCTCAATGGAGACTCTAAACACCAAAAATGCTTGAAAAGATATGCCGCAGACTCTAAGAGACCACAGATGCCAGCCCAGACTACTATACCCAACAAAATTTTCAATCACCGTAGATGTAGAAAATAAGCTATTCCATGATAAAGTAAAATTTAAACAATATGTACCTACAAATCCAGCATTACAGAAGGTGCTAGAAGGAAAACACCAACCCAAGGAGGTTAGCTACACCCATGAAAACACAGGAAATAGTGTCACACCAGCAAAACCAAAAGAAGGGCCACATGCACGCACACACACACACACACACACACACACACACACACACCCCACTACCAACAATAACAACAAAATAACAAGAATTAGCAATCAATGGACTCAATCCTCCCCCCAAAAGACACAGACTAACAGAATGGATGTGAAAACGGGACCCATCTTCTACATACAAGAAACACACTTCAACATCAATGATAGATATGACCTCAGGATAAAGGGTTGGACAAAGATATTCCAATAAAATAAACCTACATAGGAAGCTGGTGCAGTCATTTTAATATATAATAAAATAGATTTCAAGCCAAAATTAATCAAAAAATATGGGGAAGGACACTACATACACAGCAAAGGAAAAATCCACCAAGATAACACTTCAGTCCTTAACATCTATGCCCCAAAAACAAGGGCATCCAAGTTTGTAAAAGAAACACTGGTAATAATCACATATTGACCCTCACACACTGATAGTAGGAGACTTTAATACACCACTTTCATCAATGGACAGGACATCCAGACAAAAACTAAGCAGGGAAATACTGGAACTACTAGATGTAATAAACCAAAAGGATCTAACAGACACTTAAAAACATTTCACCCAAACACAAAAGAATATACCTCAGAACCTCATAGGGTTTTCTCCAAAATTGACCACCACAGATTATAGCTGTATATCAACAACAACAAAAACAACAGAAATCTTACAAACTCATGGAAACTAAATGACTCTCCATTGAATGAAAAATGGGTCAAGATAGAAATAAAGAAATTAAAAACTTTCTAGAATTCAATTAAAATGAATATGCAAAATACAGAAACTTATGAGACACAAGAGGAAAGTTCATAGCAGTAAGTACTTATATTAAAAAATTGACTAGCAGCATAAAAGCACACAAATAGATAGAACTAGAAAAAAAATCCTGCCTGAGGTAGCCCATACCCACAAAGACAAATGTGGTATGTATTCACTTATAAGTAGATATTAGCTGTTAAGTAAATGATAGTTAAACTACAATCTGCAGACCCAGAGAGATTAGGAAAAGAGGAAGGTTCTGGGGGGGGGGGCGTGCATAGATCTCCCTGGGAATGGGAAATAGAAGAGATTGTTTTTTGGATGGACTGTTAGTGGGTGGGGATGGAGTGGGAGGGATCAGGTGTAGGGGATAAGTGATGGAGGGTGACAGTGCAGGAAGAGAAGGCTGGAATTGTGGGGCATTTGTAGTTGGTGTAGATTGTGCATTGGATCCTAGTGCATTGGAACCTTCCTGGAATCTCTAAGGGTGACTCTAATGAGGACGCCTACTAATGGAGGATAAGGAGTCTGAATTAGCCATCTTCTGTAGCCATGCAAGACTTCCAATGGGGGCCGGGTTGCATGAGGCTGAGCTGTCCCCTGGAAATCCCCAAACATAGGAGGCTGATGTTAGGACAGAGGGTCACTCTCTAGAAACTGACAGTGGGGCCCCATTGTGGAGGACAGCATCCACACAGCTCATTGAACACAGAGAGGTCTAGCCAATGCTTGCATGTAGCCTTCACCCGTAGTCTCTTTGTGAGGGCATATACTCTTCAGGCTACAGAAAGAAAAACCTGAGTGCCGACCCAGCCACAAAACTTTAGACCTACAAACTGTCCTGCCTGCAAGATGTGCCAGGGCAACGTTGTCTCAGACTTGTAGGAATAGCCAACCAATGTCTGGTTTAACTTGAGGCCACCACCAGGAGAGGGAGTCTATGTCTGACACTTCCTGGGTGCCAGGAACCGGAGACAGAGACTGGATAGCCCAGAGACTTAGGGTAGAACCAAACACAACTGGCAAGAAAAATAAGTGAACAGGGGAGAAGTATATGCTATACTCATATAGATCAATTCCTTGCTTGGCTGTCATCAGAGAGGCTTCCTCTGGTGCTATGGGCCACAGGGATATATTATAAGAACAGCTGGTTATGGCAAAGCCACTACCTAAAGGGATCAAAGAGTTCCTTCAGAGGAAGCCAAATTCCAAGGAGCCTTTGGTGTTATTTGGCTTGTTATATATCAGCCGTCTTCTGTTATGAAAATCATGTGTCATTTCATAGCTTTTCCAATTGATTTCTTCATAAGAATTGCTAACAGTGTGGACTGATCACTATTTGGACATATACGTTTGAGGTATTTGTAGAACAACTTCAGGAAAGACTTCCTTCCCTCAGGCCCATCCGTTTCTTCTCCTTTTAGTGCTGGAATCAGACATCTCCCTTAGCCACATTCAAGGACTAACAGAAATAACAGTCCAAACCACCACATAATAAGTCTCCCGAATTAAGGTAAATTCCACCTGGAGACACCACCTAGGTCAGGTGGACCTTAAGCAATAGCTTCTAACAATTTAGCTTGGATCCTCCTTTTCTTGCAGCCTTACTAACTTTATAGACCTCTAACTCCTAACCTAACCACTTCTAGAAATATTTAGATAACCTTCTGCTCTGACAGCTATGCAAAGCCAGAACCCTAGTTCAAGCCTCCCTGTAAGTAGCGTCATTGGCAACATCTGGCCAGATCCATTGCCAGATGGAGGAAAGTACCTTATCAGATATACCTCTGTACTCTCTAAGAACAGACTTAAGCATCCAGACTACCTGTTTGAGAAGGCCTGGCAGATGTACTAATTAAGTTTAACTTTCTCCTTTCCCAAATCTTACCTCTAGTTTCCAGATCTCCGTTTAACTATCACCAGAAGCATCTAGCTGTACACAGGTTGCCTAGAATCCGAGCACACTTTCCCCAACCCTGCAGAAAAATACAGCAGATAACTTGGACAGATAGGATCCAGAGGAAAAAAGAAGGCAGTTTTATTTTCACCCATTGACCTAGGGACTTATAGATTCTTAACATTTCCTTCCAATCACGTTTAAGGTCATAGTTGAGCACATAAGATCCCTTTTCTTAGCTATTACCTGAATTTAGTCCTTAGTTAATTCATCTCCCCATTAGTCACTTCCCTTTTGGGTTGCAAATGATAATTAACAGTTACTGCCCCTCTACATGATTCTTATCACCCCTCCATTTGACCTTGGAAGCCTGGCTTTGCATTGCCAAGGGATTACTGCTTGTGTATATATATATATATATATATATATATATATATATATATATATATATACTGGGGTTCCAGGGCATGGGAGGATGGAGAAGAGGACTTGGAAGAAGAATAAATGATTGGACTAAGAGCTCAATGTACTTAGATTCTTTTCCCGAAAATAATTCTCACCGTTTGTAGTTTTCTCTTCTGAGCCCCTGGGAAGTATAGTATTAAGGCTGGTCCTTTTAATATTATACAAGACTCTGGTAGCAGATGGGAGCAGATGCAGAGACCCATGGCCAAACAGTATATGGAGAGTGAGTCTAAATTGGAGGTCTCCCTCAGGTCCTTCTCAGAGATTAGGGAACCCTGAGAAGAAGTGAAAAAAGATTGTAGGAATTAGAGGTGATGGAGGACACTAGGAGAATATGGCCCATTGAATCAACCAAGCAGGATTCACATGGGCTCACAGAGACTGGAATGGCAAGCACAGGGCCTACAAGGGTCTGCACCAGGTCCTCTGCATACATGTCAGGGCTGTTAGCTTGGTGTTCTTGTGGGAATTTTAACAGTGGGAATGGGTGTGTCTCTGACTCCTTTGCTTGCTCTTGGGACTTTTCCCTCCTAATGGATTGCCTTGTCCAGCTTGGATATGAGGACTTTTGGCTTGCCTTATTGTATTTTTATGTTGTCCTATTTGGCTGTTGTTTCTTGGAGGATTGCTCATTTCTGAAGGGAAACAGAGAGGGAGTGAAGGTGTCTGAGAGGGGAGATGGGACATGCAGGGGAAGTAGATGGAGGGAAAACTCTGGTCAGGATGTATTGTATGAGAGAATAATCTATTTTCAATTAAAACACTTTTCCAAAAAAAAAGAAATTAAGATTATATATTTCATCATGTATTCTGTGAGGGTGCCATAATCTGGCCAAAATAAAACCATACATGCAGAACACAGGCTGTTTGGAAGGAGGAGGAGAATTATCTTCAAACATAATAGGATTCTTGTGAGAGAAGTGCAGACCTGCATGGCTTCTGGGGGTCCCTGCCCCTGCCAGGGCTCATGTGTGCTGACTCCTGGCTTCAGCTGGCTGATGCTCCCTGTAGGTCACCATTGTGTTGGTGTGTCCTGCCCCATCAAGAGGAAGCTGAGCTGAGCTAGATGTATCAATTTATGAAGGGATGTTGCTCAGAACCTTCACAGTCTATGGCATTACTGCCTTTGTGTTGATATTCAATGTGGAAGTAAGTTAGAAGCTGCCATAATTCTATTAGCCCAGGGCTAATAGAATTTATTTAGATTCCTATCTAAATCTGACAATCATTTTAGCTAATTTTGTTCATTTGGATCATTTAAATGAGCGTCTAGGAAGCAAATGAAAGTGATTTGCAATTTGGGTATTAGAGGGAAAGAATATACTGAATGGTCATGTATCCAAGGTTTTGAAAGTGAAAGCCACAAAGATTATGTGGAATGTTTGCTGTAATGTCACCAGAGAGCTATATCAAAGCCAGGACCCTGGAAGTGCTGGCAACTTAGGCTTATCCACTGGTCCTCAGTTAAGTCAATGTATAACCATCCCCCCCCAAAAAAAACCCACAAAAGAAAACAAACAAAAAAGAATAAATGAGAAATAAAGGAATAGAGAAAAGCAAAGAAAGGAGATTTATTCAATGCAGTCACGTGGGAAAGAAGAAGAAAAACAGATGTGCGGTGAGAAACCCTGCCCGTGTCCATCTTCAAGATCATTATACAGGTTTAGACTTACATAGTGAGCATAAGGTGTATTTAATGTAAGCAGTCCTGGGTAGCCTGTGGCCCTGCCCTATGGACCCATCATTGTCTTAGATCCGGTATCGCTTTCAAGATAATCTGGTGAATTGTCATAACTCTGAGATCCTCTGGCTGGAACCTGGCTTTAGACTCTCCTTTCTCCCAGGATGACAGATATTCCTGGTAAAATTCCAGTGCAGGACTATTGCTTCAATGGCCTAATAGCTAAAAGGAGGGACACCAGTCTCTCCAGAATGCCTTCACACCTGCCACATTACATGATGACCAACATATTAAGAATGGTTGTAAATATCATATGTTCTCACAGGTATATGACATGTTAGCAAGGGGATAAGATTAAAAAGTTACAGAATAGATGGCTACTAGACAGAGTTATTTTTCCTGGATGGTGAGAATTTAGAGAAGTTTTTAATAGTAATCAGAAGAGTTGTGATAGCTCAAGCATCAGATCCATATTTAGTGTTTGCTTTTTCAGTTTTTACTTAAAGCTCACTGTGCCAAAACTTGTTTAGATTTATGACCTGCAATTCACACATTTCTGTATTTATTTTTTCTATCATTCTCAGTAGATTGTGTTCATGATCCATCATCAAGCAGAAAAAGATAAAACTCTGAATATTTATATGGCACATACTAAAGGACCCTGCTGTGAGCCATTAGCTCTGTAGATGACGTCTGGTCCCTGTTGGAAGCCGAAGAAATGGTAAGAGCTTGTAGCCCTTTATAAAAGGCACATAAGAAGCACCTGTTTGCCAGCTTCATTACACTTCCCCTAATGAATGCCTCTAGGGAGCAGAACTCGGGGAAAATTCTTCCCTTTCCTGCTATAAATAGAAAAAGGTATTTAAAAGTTCTCATTTAAATGTAAGTAGTGCTATCTGCAACAATTTGCAAGAATGTAATACCCCTCAAGAATATAAATGAGCTGTACTGCCTGTGTTCTCCATAATGACTATGGTAGGAAGATGGTTTCTTACAATGTTTTGCTAATTTTGTCTCCTGCCCAACCAAGGTGCATGGCGGGAGGAGATTCAGCTATTCTGAGAAACTTTCTTAAGTATCCTACCTCCTTAACACGAGCATGCATTCACTTCAGAATACAAACAAAGAGTACAATCTTCACTAAAGTACTTATCAGCCTACAATATGGTTTCAGTGTGTATTTTGCCACTCTTCAGCAAGGACAATGTAATACTTTCAACTGATTTCCCAACTCTTGACTGTGTCTGTTATGGAATATGCACTCAAAATAAAGTGTGGTTTGGTACCATAAACAAAAGAACCACTGTTCTCCCTCACTTCTGTGGGATGGTTCTTAAGCTCCATAGAAACTATATCTCAGACTCTTTTCCTCTGTTTGACTCTTCAATGCCTTTTTAATGGTAGGCACTGCCCAATGTCCACCTCCACACCTCCTTTCTTCTCATTATTCTTCAGCAACATCATCTATAGACAGATTTTTACAGTAACAGCTTTCAAATTGTGTGTGTAAAGAAAACTGCAGGTATTATAGGTTTTGCAAGAGCTCATCTTATTGTTTATTTAAAATGTACATAATACGCAGGATCATATTGGTATATAAATTAGTATATATAAATCAGTATATAAATCAGTATAAATCAACATTAAATTTGTCAGATTCAAATGCTATAGATCTGAAGTGTATATGTACAATATTTTGTAAAATATATAAATACATACAATAAACATTTATCTGCCTCATATGTGATATGTATTTGTATGTCTCCACAAGCTGTGAGGAAAAGTAATAATCATTCTTACCAAATCTGTTTCACCTGGCAAAGATTTTTTGCTTCACCAAACTTTAGTCAAGCTGCTGGATCTATATGTGCAATTTCTTGCAAAATAATACTTTAGCAAGAATTCCCATCATCCCTACCTAGAAATTATTGATATCTAACTGGGTTTCTCATCCCCCAGCATCTAAAAAGTGATATATGATCACCATGTGCTGTAGGATGTCTTTCTGTATGCTGTGAATATGTGTTGCTCTGATTGGCTGATAAATAAAGCTGTTTGGCCAATGGAGAGGCAGAATAAGGTTAGGAAGTACATTCAAACTAGAGAAAGAGAGGAGAAGAAAGGAGAACAGAGAGATGCCAGCTTACTGCCCAAGGAGGAACAAGATGCCAGCAGACCAGTAATGCCATGGCCACATGGATTAAGTTATAAGAGCTAGCTAGCAAAAAGCCTGACCCATAGGCCATATGTAAGTAATTTAAGCCTTTGTGTGTTTACTTGGGACCAAGTGGGTGCAGGACACAGGTGGGAAAAATTCATTTGTACTGTGGGCCGGACAGGACCAGAGAAAGTTCTGGCTACAGCCATAGCCTATCTTCAACAAAAGTCTTTTAATCCATGTTAAACCCAAACCACCAATACTGAGTGTTCTCTGATCCTTTGCAGATGCTAACCAGAGAAGGATAAGTTTTTCAACCACATTAAAGGAAGTGAAGTAGCAGTTGGAAAAATGCCTGCTGGACTCAGAGTAAAAACATTGTAATAGTGACTTTTTGTTGCTATGATAAAATACCATGATCAAGGCAACTTGTAGAATGAAGTGCTTATTTGGGCTTAGGGTTCCAGATGGAGAGTCCATAATGGTGGTGGTGGTGGTGGTGGTGGTGGTGGTGGTGGTGGTGGTGGTGGTGGTGGTGGTATAATGGCAGCAGTCAGCTAGAGCAGGAAGCTGTGAGATCATACTTGCACCCACAAGCAGGAATCAAAGAGCAAATTGGACATGGGGTAAACCTATAAACCTTCAAAGCCTGTTTTATGAGGTATACTGCCTCCAGTAAGGTTCTACTAAATTCCCCAAACAAAACATCAACCTAGGACCAAAATTTCAAATACCGGAGCCTATAGGTACATTTCTCACTCAAAATCATAACACATGTTTATAGTGGGAAAAAATGAGACAGAAAGCACAAAATATTTACACTTAATCCACACTGATTTTATAAAAGAGTGAACTAATGAGGAGCAAGCAGAGGTTTGAAAAAGGAGGTTCATCTGTATAAATAACCTATTGCTTCTTGCTTGGCTGGGGTAAACAGTCAAAAATATGTATATAGAGAGAATATGGCATAGCCTAGTGTTCCTCTCCCTGAAATTCAGCTCAGATTTCAATAATGATTGAGCAATGTAGGAGACTACTTTTAGTTTGCCACAAAGTTATTAAATAATTAACTTCCTTTTGTATCTTTCCCCTCTCTCCTCTAATCCTTGTAATTTAGGATAGTTCAGGATTTTCTTTAATATTTGTTTATTTAATTTGTGTATGGGGGTTGCATTCACCTAGGCCTGGGTCTGTGGAGACCAGAGGTCAATTTTGATTATCTTCTTCTAGTCTGGATTATTCTCTGCTTTATTGATGAAAGAAGGTCTCTTCCCCAAACCTAAAGCTTATTTTGTCTAGACTAACTGGATGGTGCTGGGATTATAACACGCTGTATACTTGGCTTTCACTACATGGCTGCTGGGTAGACAGACTCAGGTGCCCATGCTGGGTTTACAATTAGCCCAATCCTATACTGAGATTTCCCTACTATATTTCAATAGTTCTGAATAAACTAATTCTTATCACTGTACTGCCCTACTCTATTTTTTTTCCTTGACATGACTGTTCCTTCAACTCAGCATTTACCAGTGATCCCAACATCTAGGCTATGCTGGTCCCTCACAACTCTCTCACACTTACCCACTTACCAAAGGGCCACTCTATGAGAAACCCTCAAATCATGTCCACCCTGATAGGCAAAACTCTCCTCAGTCTCTTACCCTGTAGTTGGGCTAGCCTTAAGTAGGTCTTCCCTTTGGCAGAACATTCTTTTGGGAAATACAAGTATAACCTGTTTGAAAATTCTTCAGTGAGTCTCCAAGGCTTCCAAGGCCAGATCAGTTTTCATCTGTATGTACTGGTGACCTGTGAAGCCTCACATTTCCCTCCCAGTCACTCAAAGAGAGCTACCTGGACACAGGGAACAATCCATACTTATGTGCATTCATGTATGAATTCATCTCACTGTTTCCTACTTTATCACCTAGATCCAACTTATGTGCTAGATAAATTTTTTAGTATTCACATATTGCAGAACCTCACAAAACAATTTCTAGCCAAGTATAGTTAGTTTGCAAATAAACATGAGTAACACTGAGTATAATATATTATAAAAATATTTCACTGCTATTTTATGTCTGTATTTATATATTATTTAATTTTTTGTGATTTAGTTTATGAATATATTTTATTAATTCCTTGAGAATTGCATACAATATACTTTGGCCCTATATAGTCCCTGTTACTCTCCATAACTCATCTGAGATCTACCCTTCATCCTTTACATTCACTCTCAAATTCATGTCTTCTTTGTTATTAATGACCCACTGTGTCCATTTTGTATTTACTATGTACTCTTGGATCGAGGCCATACATTGGAGTGTGGTAGACCTAGCAGTGGCCAACCCTTTCCCTATAGGAAACTGAAGAAAGCTAGGAGCAGGTTGTCAAATGTCAAATGATCACCCCTAAAAACACACATACAAGTAATATTATACAGGCATAACAGGTTATGTTTAGGAGTAAATATGTATAAACATATATATATATATATACATGCATGCAATAATAGTGAAATAAAGATGCCATGATTTGAAGGAAAGTAGCAAGAGGAGGGAGGGATAATGGGAGAGTTTGGAGGAGGGGAAGAGACAATATTGTAGTTATATTTAAATCTCAAAAAGAAAAAAGAAAACCTTTGTTTCCTTCTGTCTGATAGCTCAATAGCTCCTCAGTTATGAGTCTTAGCTCCTCCCTACTCCACTCAAGAATGTTGAATGGCTTGATTTAGTAGAGGTCTTTTGCCAGTAATCACAGCTGCTTGGAGTTCATAAATGCAGCAGATCTGTTATTTCCAGAAAATATCACTGCAGTCCTCCATGACTTCTGGCATTTACAATTTTCCCTTCCTATCTTTTTGGTGATCCCTGAGCCTTTAGTTGGGGGATGATCTAGGTGTCCCCTTTGTGGCTGAGCACTTCACTGACATTCTCTGCATTGATCAGTTGTGAGTTTCTTAGTTAACCACAATTCACTGCACAAAGAAACTTCTTTGACGAGGTCTGAGAACTGCAATACTCTATGAGTACAGAATTATGAATTCAGAGGTCAAGCTGATATTTTGTCCATTTAGCAGAATAATTATAGTAAGTTCACCTCTGGGGCTCGTGAGCTCTCCAGCCTTGAGTTCTTTGCCAGATTTACAGTACCAGAGTAAGTTTCCTACTCTGGAGTGGATCTTAAATCCAGCCAGAAAGTGCTTGGTTACCCCCATACCACTCATGCCACTACTGTACCCATGAGCATATCTTGCCACACTGGTCATTATTGTAATTCATACAGTTCATAGCTGGATGAGACTGTGGATCTCCCTCCCTCAAGGTATTTTCTCCCTCTCCCCATTAGTGGTCCCTGTTTACTTTGCTGAATTATGTAGGAACACTAAACTAAACACATGAAACTAAAATATGGGGATCTAAAGATTTACATATGAGTAAGATAAATTTTTAAATTTTAACTATATTTATGGTTATCCTATTTTCATGATATTATAATCCTAATAGTATCGTTGGGCTAATATTCTTTATCACACTATTTTGATTATTTAAATTTGCATGTCTGTCTTCCCACCAAGGTACTAGTACCTTATCGATGCCATCATTTATTTCACAATGCAAAGATCATATCAATCTATTATATGCTAAATCAATATCCATTGGATGAATGAATGACAACTTTAATTCAAGAGGGTTATCACAGTCAAGATCAGAAATGGAAAGCAAATATGTTTTATTCAGTTTGAAAGTTGATATAGTTATTCTGGCTTCTGGTATCACACACAAGGCACTTACACTTTCTCCTAACAAGAAAAAAAGCTGAACAAATTGAAAAATTAGCAATGTCTCCTGGATTATGAGAGAAATGATATCACAAGAGAATTTCTGGTTTTTAAATTTGAGCATCAAATCATATTAGAGCCAAACTCTCTGTAGGAACCAATGCTGGCCTAGAACTATCTGAAACACAATGATAAGCTGTTGGAAGCTATGTTTACATAGCTACAAAGATAAACTTTCTGAGGAACAAGACTATGCAGGGTATCCACACTTCTGAGCCACTGCTAAATACAACAGTCCCCACTTTCCACTGCTGAAAACCTAGTCCCACAGATGGTACCAAATCCTATACATACTGTTTCTTCATGTATACTTACATGGTGCATAAATTTGGCACAGTAAGTAATAAATAATAATAATAATAATAATAATAATAATAATAATAATAATAATAACAGAGCAATTTAAAAATGTGCTACAATAAATTACGTAAATATAATATCTCAAAATATCTTACTATGCTTACTTTTCTTTGTTATTTTTATTAAATGTTTATTTGTTGATTCAGTGTGTATGTGAATGTGGGCGCATGGGTGTCATGGTGTGCATGTGGAAATGAGAGGACAACTTCCTGGAGTTGTTTCTCTCCTTCCATTGTATTGATCAAACTGAGGTCCTAAGGCTTGGCAGCAAGTGCTTTACTTGATGAATCTTCTTGCTTCCCTCTGCAGCTGTCTTCTCATAATGTGAGCTGATACATAAAGAAGACATTTTATGGCTTATCTTTGTCATATCTAAATCACCAGCATCACTACTTTTGTAGATTAGAACCATTTTTTAATTAAACTAAGGACTACTTGAACACAAACACTATGAAACCATGAGACTTGATCACATGTAACATGTGTGGTCCCTACATGTCTGATCTATTCAGGTCATGAAAGTATGAAGAGGCCAAGAAAGAGGAATGAGAGATGTAAGGGCATATGGATGAGTTAACAGGATATTATTAGGAGTTCTCTGGAAGAAAAGTTCTAATAGAATATATTATAAAGAGGATATACTATAGCATATATTATAAAGAGGATTTAGTGGGTTATTTTAAAACCTATGGGGCAGGTATTCTTCAGGCTAGAGACGCTGAGAACCAGGTAGCTGCTCAATCTGTGAAGATGGGTACCTCAGCAGTCCCAACGCAGTGCTAAAAGTCTAGAAGATTTCTGGAGACTCTATGGTTTTCAGTTCACATTGGAGGCTGAAGAGGCTGTAGTGTGCTTTCAATGAATGGCAGCAACAGGGATAGAAGCTCTCACCAGCTTTCTCTGGACTTGTTTATATCTGGAGAGCACTCCTCTCCTCCAAACACCTCCCTGCCTCCCATGCTGCAAGCAGATCAGTACTCCAGGGGAGTGTCTCTTTCTTTAATCTGAAAATATTTTCTAAGGGTCCCCCACAGGCTCAGCTTTTAGTTGGTTCAAGAGCCAATCACATTGACAAAGTCAGCCTCCACAGAAGCCCCTTGACATGAAAGCAGAAGTTGGAATGTCGGGGCAAGAGAGGGAAGTAGATGAGGAAGGGGACTACATTAGGACCCAAACACACAAAAACTTTGTATAAAAATGCCACAACTAGAGGCTGGAGAAAGACCTCAGAGGTTTTTGCTGCTCTTTCATAAAACCAGAGTTTGGTCCCTAGCACCCACATCTGCAGCTCAGAATCACCTGCGACTCTAGCTCCCAGGCATCAGATGCCTGATTCTGTTCTTTGATGGCGCATGGACAACCTGTGTGCACGCGCGGGCGCACGCGCGTGCACGCGCGCGCATACACACACACACACACACACACACAGAGAGAGAGAGAGAATGAGAACAGAAAAAAATCTTAAAAATAAAAATATTAAAAGTAAAATTCGGATCAAGAAAACAACTAACAAGAAGTGCTAATGAGATCATGGGGAAAGCAGAACACTCATCACTAATGGATTGCAAATTGGTCCAGCTACTATGGAAATCAGTGTGGAGAAATGTCAATTAGCAAAAAGTAAATATACCATATGATCCAGCTATACCACTCCCTGGCATAGGCTCAAAGGAGTCAACATCCTAATCTGCAGATACTTGTTCAGCCATGTTCATTGCTGCTTTATTCACAATAGCTAGGAAGCTGAAACAACTTCAATATCCTTCAACATATGGTTAATGAAAATATGCTACTGTGGAATTCTCCTCAGCTGAAAAGAAAATTGAAATCATGAAATTTACAGGTAAATGGACTGAACCAGAACACATTATATTGTGTCATGTAACCCAGGCCCAGAAAGACAAATGCACATGCTCGCTCTTAATTGTGCTTCTTAGCTCCAAATCTGTAGGTCTCCATATAAGCTAGAGTAACCACAAAAACAAAAGAAGTAAAAAGGGACCATGGTAGGGTACCAAAGTTGGTAACAGCACAACTTAAGTGCTACGAAGGGAGAAATGAGAAATTGTGGAGGATTTAACTGAGAAGGGAGGAGGGAGAAGAATGCAGAAAGAGGCAGGATGGATAGATAGAAATAAGGATGCTTGAAAAAGACATAGGGAGTAATTGTTTATATTTACCTACATATACATGTCCAGTATCTCACATGAGAAACCCTCTCTCCAATTGTTAGCCAAGGGAGTCCAAGAGACCCACAAAACAATTATCTTACAAACTGTACTTGTTTGTCTTTCCAAATTTGAAAGTAAGGCCCTATTGCTGAAGACGTTAAGCAACTCAGACTCAGGACTGGAGGAATCAAGAAGAAGCTGATGCAGAACATTACCTCTAAGGAGAGGCTCTCATAGTATCAGCCAGTGCTATAAAAGCTACCAAAAGAGAGGAGCCATGGGAAGTCCTGCCCAGCTATAAAGCCTATGAGCCACAGCAATGACTAGACTCTCAGCATTTCCACACTGGTGAAACTGTGGCACTTTTATCGTGGTGTTACCAGCAGCTGTCTGATTGGATTTGATGCTCTAAATGAAGAGCTAAAAGCAATGAACAACTTCTGAGAGAAAGAGAATTGGTCTCCCTTAGGACTGAACCCTCTGTCTGGTTACTTAAGGTCAAGTAGGCAGCCCCAGAAATGGTAGATAGCACTGACTGGACTCAGCAGGTTTCGTTTACATATTTACCCCTTGATATGTGTATGTAATAATAGTGGTTAAAGAAGAATAGGCTCCATAAATTTGGGAGGTATAAGAAGGAAAGGAAGGAGGAAATGATTTAATTATATTTAAATTAAATAACAATAAATAAACAAAAGAATAAAATGCCACAGTGAATTGTACTATTTTGTATCATAAACTTAAAAATAAATTTAAAAAATAATCAGTGTTTGCAAGGATTTGGAGGGAGGATTGGATAGAGAGAGCAGAGGCTCTTAGGACATGAAAATCATCTACACGCTACCCTGGTGGCTTGCATCATGGTACATTTGTTCAAATAGGAGAATGCACAATACAAAGACAAGATCTACTTACTGCAAACAATGGACTCAGGTGGTGATGCTGATGCTGCATTTGGGTGGACTCATCAACTGTTACATAGAACACACTCGCAGTCCATGCCTGTATGGTAGCAGGAGGAATATGGGGTGTACTTTGTTCTCAATTTTCTTATATAATTCTAACTTTCCCATAATAGATTTTTAAAGAGGTTATTGATGCCCTACAATACTGCCTATAAAATTTAGAAAAGTAATTTAAACATCATGGAGGGGAAATTTTTTTCCATTAGAACAAAGTATTTCTCATCCATCTCAAACAATAATCTTGTGTAAAATAGGCTGCCTTGGAAAGCAAATACAAAGTCTGTCTCCTTAATGAGAAATACACTCTGAGATTCTGATACAACCTTCAAAGGCAACATATAAGTTACATTACAAGGTGATTTTAGGTATATTTCTCAACTCTCACTGTCCTTTAAAAGAAAAGTCACAGCTACTTAAAGGGATAAGGCCCAATGATTAGCTCTGTTGCACACCAAAACAGAATTTCTGTAGCTATAATGTATGTAATAAAAATCTACTAATAAAACTTGCAATTTAAAAGCAATTTCTATTTCCTTATTACCATGAACCCATATTTTCAACAAAACATCCTATTCATAATTTACATAATATCTCATGGTCTCTTTTATCCACAGTGCTTTTCTTTATGGACAAAAGTATTATTCAGAGTTGATGATTATATTATAATAGTTTCCATCAAGATAATCTTATGTCACTAAGAGAGAGTTCTTAAACTATTTTAGAAATCACCAAATTAGAAGAGGAATTTATTTAAAATGATTCATAAAAGAAATGAAAAGCAATGGGGTGTCTGAAAGCACTAAAATGCAGGTGCCAATGTGCTAACCCCTCCATGTACTTTTACTTCTTAGGGATCAGGATGCAATCCACCCTTGGAAGCCACTAATAGGTGCTTCCTCTCTGCTAAGCAAACCACAAAGAAGCAAGAGAAGCATTATGTATCCCTAAGTCAGACTGGGTTCAGATTCTTTCTAATTGTATCTTTTAATAAATCTATTTTTAAAGTTTATTGAAAATAGATTCTTCCCTCATAAAATACATCCCTACCAGTTTCTCCTTCCTCCATTTCTCCCATCTCCCCACAACTTCCCCTCTCCCACATATCCACTCCACCTCCATTTCCTCTTTACTAAAGAGCAGGCCTCCAGAAGACCGAACAGGACAAAACAAGATCCAATAAAACAAAGAGAAAGCCCTCCTATTGAGACTAGACAACCTTCAAATTTTCAATGAAGCTATCCTTTCACAAAAATTTAAAAGCCCAACTAGGCTTTTATAAAACATCATTGTCCAGTGACTTCCTCCATTTTTCTGAAAATTACGAACCTCAAATGACCCCTTTGAATTCACCAAATTTGAACACTAATCTTCCCAACAAATCAGTCCCCAGACTGGCTTAAATTGCTTATTGTCTCTTATTTCTATGATCAGATGAGCAGCTCAATAATTACTCATTCCTTTCAGTGTCTTCATGCTTCAAAGAGATATCATTCTATCTACAATGATAATTAAAATAAGTAATGGCTGAAGTATTACAATATCTATCATTTTTAAGTGAGTGCATTTCTTTTCTAGCAAGATAGATAGGCGTCCAGCTCACACTAACATCACATGTTTAATAGTTCATCTTAACACCTGATGCCTCTGCTGTCAGCCCTGTGGGGAGAGAGATTAAAGACGGGCCACATCTGCAGCTGGCAATAGCCAATTGAAGCAGTCATGCTCTAAAAATTAAGGATCTTCAGGCCACATTGATGTAATGCTGGGATGCTAGTCACTACTCATGATAAGTATAACACACTCTCAGTTACTCTAGATCCATCTAGGAAATAACAGTAAACCTCAAGTGCCAGACAAACTTACAGCAGTGAAATGTAATTGGTTCTGACAGTGTCTTGTCATATCATTTTCTAAATCCTGTAACTTTAGCCTTGGCAGTGGTATTCTTTATGTCCTACAAGACAGGAGAAAAGTAACAAAACAGTGAATTGCAGTGTTTATCATATTCGAAGCTCCCTATACAAACCTGGCATTATGTCTTTTATAGAAATAATGAGCTGACGGTGGAATGGCTTGGCTTTTTTTTAATTGATTGATTGAAAAAGAAATTTTGTCTGCATGAACACACACCTACATAGATAGCATGATTAAAAACAAAACAAAACATGTTTTTGGCCAGCAGGTGGCACTGCACTCCATAGTAGTCAACTGAAGATTTAAGAGCCACTTGATTATTCTGTTAGCTGTAATTTCCAGTTTGAACTTTCCTCTATCCTTTCATTTTGAACCATTATTTTATTCTGCGTCTAACTGTATTCAATCAATTTCAAAGAGCTCAAAGGAAATTAAGAAATGTTCAGGATTGATTAACTGTGTTAATAACAATTGGAATTTTATGATGAAAATGTTATTAACACCGTGGGCTAGTCAAAAAAGGCATTTAAACTTTGGAAGATATATACCTGCAGTTTATCATCATACTCATATTTGATGTATAAAGCAGCAGCTATATGGAATAAAGTTAGACAAAAATCAGTCTGTGAACTTACCAGGGGCCTTGGGCATAATACCTTACCTAGTAACTCATTGATCTGTGGCATAGTAACAGGAGGAAATGAAAGCAAATTAACATCAACAGAGTCACACAATTAACATGAATTTAGGGAACATAATATGCCCTTTATTCTAGGCATATGAAAGATATTTTAGCATATAAGCCTATGCATTGCTATGTCTACAAGGCAGTGATCCTTAACCAATTCCAAAGTGTACTATACTAAACAATACAAGGCTCTTGTCTTTCAATATATATATATCATCAAATGGAACCTATTTCCATATCTGGGCCTAACATGAAAATAGACCAACAAGCATTAGGTGTTGCTCCGAAATCCACTAGATACTGGGAGGTCCAGAAATAGAATTACAAGGTTACCATTTAAATACCAATGTTTCTCCAGGATCACAAATGTATTCAGTTTTTATTCTACAGATCCAGTAACTAGAACATAGAACCAAACTTGTTTAATACTATAAGGTTAGTAAAGCCACAGATCTGATTCCAGACCATGTATTTTGACTGTTAATATTTTGGACTTTGACTTAAAGAAATAAGACTCTTTGTATATGTGCATTAACTCCTGCATTCTCACGTGCATAATTTCTTTCTAATTTTCATATAAGTTTTAGGAATCACATCATGCATGGAGTGATGAACAAAACAAATGACCATTTCTGCCAAGGGGCATACAGCACAGACAGTAAGCAAATACATGGAGAGTATGTGACTTCCGTTGTGATTAGCATGACAGGGAAAGAATTTGAGAAAAAATAAGAAGAAAGTGTGCAGATTGGTTAGAGAACCTATCTGAAATCCACAAAGAACCAACAAGTGATCTCTCTCTCTCTCTCTCTCTCTCTCTCTCTCTCTCTCTCTCTCTCTCTCTCTCTCTCTCTCTCTCTCTGTGTGTGTGTGTGTGTGTGTGTGTGTGTGTGTGTGTGTGTGCAGGGTGTAGAAAATGGAACAGTATATCTCAGAAACCAAAAACAGCATGACAGTCCAAAGGTACCGTGTTTTCTCATCAACTAAGGGGAAGAAGTCTCTTCAATCAAGAACATTTTCTCAAATTCTGTTTGTTTTTTATCAATACACAATAACAGGTTGCATGATGTTGATATAGATCTTCTTATTGGTCATCACTGCATTAATTTGTTATGTGTAGGGTTGTGCCATTGTAAATGTTCTGTTTTCTTTCTTGAGTAGATTAGTAAACTGGAGAGATACATTGTTACTGTATAAACTGTTTCGTTAAAATATTCTGCCCACTGATTTTAACATACATTGGTGGATCTTATCTGCATTGAAGGGGTTTGCCAAAACACTTTGTCCCTTCTTCATTAACTAAAATTCTACTGTGGGGAAGAACTATTTGTTCCTCCTGTTTACTTGTTAATATGACTTTTTTTATATTGTTAAGATGGATGTAGATTTTATTTCACTCACAGGCTGACATTTAACACTACCACTATTTTCTTCTTCAGATTCTTCCAATACTGGTCATTGGTTCCTTCAGTTGATCACCTACACTTTTCTGAAAAGCCTGCCAATACTATCACTATTTTCTTCCTCAGATTCTTCCAACACCGGCCATTGGTTCCATCAGAGTGATCACCTATGCTTTTCTGAAAAGTGTGTGTGTTATTGAGCATCAAGGTGCATTCTAATACCACACAGTGCTTGAAATTCATATTGTATTTTTCCTGTCTCAGTCCTGAAATTAATCACTTTTCCTAGAAAACCTGCCTCCTTTTATTAGAAAATAAAAAGAGTTCTTAACACAAAGGATATATGAGACTCACTGACGGGCTTTTGAGAACATTCACAGTCCACTGAACTGGTTGCCTGAAGAGTTAGCCTAGATACATTAACTTTATAAAAGTTCTCCAAGGAATGCCTCCCTCTAGTAGAGGCACTGTATCCACACCAACACTCCACCCATGCTGGAGATCTGCCTGAGGACAAGGCTCCTGCCTTCTATCTCTACTCATGTGAGGGTCTAGAATTGCCAACTTCATTGTGCCTCCCATTTTCTGAGAGGAACTCATGTGTGCCTCCCCCTGTAGCTGAAAGTTTTCCTGTGTCCTGTCCAGTCCGCAGCCACTCAGACCCAAGTAAACACACACAGCCTTATATTAATCAAAACTGTTTGGCCGTTAGCTCAGGCTTCCTACTGACTTTACCTGTGTGCCATTACATGCTGCTCCCTAGACGGCAGGCTGGTGTCTCCTGACTCAGCCTTCCTCTTCCCAGAATTCTCCTTATCTGCTTATCCCACCTATACTTCCTGCCTGGCTACTGGCCAATCAGCTTTTTATTTGTCAACCAATCAGAGCAGCACATTCATAGCATACAGAGCGCCCCACAGCATCTGCTAGACTCTAAAAGATTGTCTGTAAGAATCTTCTAACTCTACAAATGTCTGCTCCTGGCCTTAGAAACCTCACTTGTTTTGAGCTGATACCCTATCCAAACATCAACATTGGATTGTACTGAGACAGAAACCTGTACTCCATAGAACTAGTCTACTACCTGACAAAGTTAGGGCAAGGAAAAACAGCTTTAAACACTCACTCTAAAAGGGAGACAGGAATTCTATACCAAAAACACTACAAACAATTTAAGTTCAGATTTTAGGCCCCATCACAAAGGCACAAATACAAGCTTAAATAACCAATACAATAACTCTCCATCTAAGTTAGTTCTGCATAGAAAAATTTCCAAGCAAAGCAATTTAGATGATATACAAGACAATGATTTAAAAACAGCAATAATAAACATGACCAAGGAAATTGAATAGAATATTAATAAATGATAGAATGAAGACTGCAAAAAAAATCACAGTTCAGTGAGATAACAGGAATAATTCAAGATATGGAAATAGAATTTAGCAAACAGAGAGAATCTCTGAAAAACGCCAAAATGAAATAAAATTCAAAATGAAAATTTCAGGAATCCAAAGAAAAATGTAAGAGAAAAACCTCGCCAAAACGTTGTACTAAATGCAAGAGAGATTTTCATGTCTTGGAGACAACACAGAGGAACTGGATCACTCAGTCAAATAAAATGTCAAATACCCACCCCCCAAACAAAACAAAAGAGAAAAACCGAAGCAAACAAACCAAAACAGCACCCAAAACCTAGAATGAAATGTTCAGGAAATCTGGAACACTATACTATAAAAGACCAAATCTATGAATAATAGGTATTGAAGAAGGATAAAAGACTCAGATCAAAGGCACAGAAAATATTTTCAACAAAAATCATAGACTGCTTCTCTAATCTAAGGGAAGAAATGCCTGTCACTGTCCAAGAAGCTTATAGAACACCAAATAGGACCAGAAAAGAAACTCCCCACATCACATCATGTAATAGTCAGAACACTGAACGTACAAAACAAAGAAAGTATTTTGAAAGCTGCAAGATACAAAACTCAGGTATATATGAAAGTTGTTCCACTAAAATAATAGCCAGCTTTTCAAACAAGACTCTGAAGGCCAGAAAGGTTTGTACCTGACATTCTACAAGTTATGAAATACCACTGACGCCACCACAGACTATTATACCCAGCAAACCTACTAGTCATATACAGAGGGAAAAGGAAAAAAAAAAAAAAGGTTTAAGGAATTTCTGACCACTAAGCAAGCTCTACAGTGGATGCTGAAAAAATTCTCAAGTTTAAAGAGAAGGTTAAACACGCCTATGAAGACACAGGGAAAAGTAAACTATTTCAGAATACTGAATCAAACGTGGTCTAACAAAACACAACAAAAGTAAAAATGTTTAGGAATTAATTCACTTTAATCAATAATAACTCTTAATATTAATGGTCTCAACTCCCCAATAAAGAGACACAGACTATCTAAATAAAACAAACACAAAAACAAAAACAAAAACAAAAAAAACCAGGATCTAACTTTTTGCTATCTCCAAGAAACATACCTCACAACCAATGATAGATGTTGCTGGAGCTTTTCTCCAGGTCCCACCAAGCCCCCATAGTCCCACAACCCACGTATAAAATAATCACTCAGATGCTTATATTACTTATAAACTGTATGGCCGTGGCAGGCTTGTTATCATCTACTTCTTCTATCTTAAATTAACCCATTTCTATAAATCTATACCTTGCCATGTGGCTCATGGCTTACTGGCATCTTGACAAGCTGCTTGTCATGGCGGCGGCTGGCAGTGTCACTCTCCTCAGCCTTCCACTTCCCAGAATTCTCCGCTCTCCTTGTCCCGCCTATACTTCCTGATTGGCTACTGGCCAGTCAGTGTTTTATTTATACATAGTGATATCCACAGCAGATAGATACGACCTTACATTAAAATAATACTTGGGAGGGAAGTGTTGTGAGCAAATGAAACTAAAAAGCCTGCAGATGTAGCTTTCTAGTATCTGAAAAATAGACATCAAACAAAAACTAGTCAGAAGAGTTGAGGAGTAACACTTTCAACTCATTCAACATAAAAAAAATCCAATGACAAAATATTACAAATCTGAACAACTATGAATTCCAAGGGAGCAGAAAATTTTATAAAATAAACATTATTAGATTTAAGACTCAGACTGATCCAAATGCAGTAATAGTGATTTCAGTACCGTAATTGCAGGATATCTTTTAGCCCATCTAAAACATATCTATATCTAAACATTGAGTGAATCTAAAACAATACACATATGTTTACCATCCCATAGGAGGTAGAGAGCCACAAAGGTTTCCTAGTGAGAACTTACTCAGGGTCCAAGAATCTGAGCTTGCTTTACCCAGTAGGGCTACATAAGGTGATGATTTGACCATGAAAGTGGTTACCAGGTTTTTGGAAGGGTCTACACTTGGCTGTGCAGTGTGGTTTGGTCTAGCAAGGGAGAGGTCTTTTGCCCTGCCCCTTGGCATTGTTATAAAAATCCCTTTTGAAGAAGCAGAAGGAACTGTTGGGTTTTGATCCAGGTCCTCCTGAAGCTATCCTGTGTTCCTGTGTTTCTCCTCTTCACTATCTTTCTATCTAAACATTTCTTATCCCTCTCTCCTCCTCATAGGAACCCTTTTAAAAGGTGGGAGCTGGCCTCCCACAGTAGAACTGTCTCCAAAATATAACATATATTAGGAAACAGAGCATGTTTCAATGAAAACAGAAATGATGAAATGCTGTATTCTGCAGTTTATCTGAACAACCTGTTTTAAAGCTGGATATCTACAGCAAAAGAAATGAAAGAAAGCACACAAACCTACAGAAGCAGAAGAAACACACCACCAAATAAAAATTGGTTTAAGGGAAAAAAAATCAAGAAGGAAAATTTAGATCACCCAAATTTAATGAAAATGGAAACACAGTACCCATATCTGTTGGACCCAGTAAAGGCAGTCCTAAGAGGAAGTTTGATAATACCTCAAAAATACCTGAGATATCCCAAATTAGTAACTTAATGGTACACCTGAAAGCCTTAGAAAAACAAGAACAAACAAAACCCCAAAGAACCAAGTGGAGAGAAATAATAAAAATCAAGGATAAAAAATAGTGAAATAGAAACAAACAAACAAACAAACAAAACCCCAAAGAATTAATTAAATAAAGTACTGATTCTTTGAAGAAAATAACAAATTGATGTATTTTTAGCAAAATTAATGAAAATAAAGAGGACTCAAATTAATAAAATTGGATGTGAAAAGGAAAACTTTGTAATTGAGGAAATTTAGAGAATCATAAGTATATACTTTAAATAACTATTCTATCAAACTGGGAATCTAAAAGAATTGTATATATAACCTACCAAAGTTAAATTAAGATTAAGAAGATGATTTAAATAGAGCCATAACATCCTGTCAGTTAGAAACAGTAATTTAAAATCTCCAACTTAAAAAAAAAATTGCAAAATAACAAAAAACCTAATACCGGGTGAATTCAGCACAGAATTCTACCAGACTTTCAAAGAATAACTAACACCCATACTCCTTAAACTTTTCTGAAAAATAGAAAAAGAAGAAACATTTCCAAATTATTTTTATGAAGCCAGTGTTATTTTGATACAAAACCCAAGATAATTATGGGTCAATATCTTTGATTATTATAGACACAATAATTGTCAATAAAATACTTGCAAATCAATTTCAAGAACACATCCAAAAGATTATGCACCATGATCAAGTTAGCTTCATTCCAGACATATAGGAATGCTTCAACACCTGTAAATCAATAAATAGAATCCATCATACAAATAAGCTAAAATACAGAAAGCACACAATCATTTCATAGGATGCATAAAAGGCCTTTGATAAAATCCAATATTCCTTTCTGATGAAAGCCCTAGAGACTCTAAGCACATAGAAGACATATCTCAACATGATAAAGGCAATATACAGGAAATGTACTCAAAATCTAAATGGAGAGAAAAAATCAAAGCACACTTACTAAAATTAAGAAGACAAGGATGGCCTCTTTTTCATTCCTTGAAGTCTTGGCTAGGGCAGAAAGACAAGTTAAAGAGATAAAGGGGATGCAAATAGGAAAAGTTCAAGAAGTAAACATATACACATTTGCAGATGATATGATCTTATATGAAAGAAAAAAAAAAGACTGCATGAGAAAACTACAGGTGATAAACCCATTCAGCAATATAGGAGAATACCAAATTAACACACAAACATCAGTAGCCTTTCTATGTTAAATGACAGACATGCCAAGATAGAAATTAAAGAAACAATACCATTCATAATAGCCTCAAAAAAACTTGTAATAAATATAACCAAAAGTTCACTAGGAAAGTGAAAGACTTGTACAATGAAAACCTTGACACTGGAAAAGATGCTAAAAGATGGGAAGACTTCCTATGATCATGAATTGGTAGAATTAATATTGTGGAAATGGCCATCCTACCTAAAGCAATCTAGAGAGTCAGCACAAACTCCATCAAAATTCCAATACAGCTCTTCATAGAAATTAATATGGGGAAAGAAGAACACTTATTCACTGCTGGTGGGTGTAGCGGGCTTTCTTTTGGGCCACCAACCAGCTCCCAAATCATGACATGAAGACTTACTATTAGTTATGAATGTTCAGTCTTATCTTAAGCTCATCTCACTAGCTCTTATAACTTAAATTAACCTGTTTCTCTTCATCTACATTTTTCCTGGGGCTTTTTACCTTTCTTTCATTCTGTATGTCCTATTCCATGTCTGGCTGGCTGGCAGCTGCTTGGCTCGCTGGCCTGGGGCATCTCCCCTTCTTTCTCCCTCTTTCTTTCCTCTTTCTTCTCCAGCCTAGGTTCCTCCTCCCACTTATTCTCTCTGCCCGACAGCCCTGCCTATCCCTCTACTGCCTACTGTTGGATGTTCAGCTTTTTAATCAGGTGCATTAGGCAGGCAAGTTCAAACAAATGTAACACCTCTTTACATAGTTAAAGTAATATTCCACAACAGGTGGGAGTGCAAACTGGTAGAACCAGTATAGAAGTCACAGTGGAGTTTCCTCAAAAGGATTGAAGTAGATCTACCACATGATCCAGCTGCACCCTTCTTAGGCATATACCCAAAGGATAGTATATCCTGCTGAAGATATATCTGCTCATCCATGTTCATTGCTGCTCTATTCATAATAGCCAGAAACTGGAAACAGCCTAGATGTCCATCAACTGATGAATGAATAATAAATGTTCCATATTTACATAATGGACCATTATTCATCTGTTAAGAAAGGGAAATTATGAAATTCATCATTAAAAGAATGGTACTATAAGCAATCATTCTAAGTAAGATAACTCAGACCCAGAAAGACAAATGTCTTATGTGTACTCTTTTTTTTTTTTTTTTTTTTTTTAGGGCAAGGAGAGAAAACTTTATTTTGTGAAGGCAAACATCCAGAAGAGACCAGATGGGCAGGCAAGGTGCTGTGATCGGGGAGCCTGGGAGGGGCCACAGAGAACTGGGCAAGGCACAGGCTCGGGATCTGCCAACACCCTCAGCCATTCAGCACCATCCGGACAAGCTCTTCGTAGTTGATGCAGTCGTTGCTGTCCTCATGTCCCGCCACCAGCATCTCCACCTACTCCTCCGTCATCTTCTCTCCCAGGGTGACAAGGACGTGACGGATTTCGGCACCCATGACGGTACCGTTCCCTTCCTTGTCGAACACACGGAGGCCTTCCACATAATCCTCATAGGTTCCCTGGTCCTTGTTCTTGGCCACCGTCTGCAGCATGGGCAGGAAGTGCTCGAAGTCCAGCACCTTCACGTTCATCTCATCACTCTTGGGGTTCCCCAGGACCTTGAGCACCTCGGCGTTGGTAGGGTTCTGGCCCAGGGCTCTCATCACGTCCCCACATTGGCTGTACAGGATTTTGCCATCACCTGTTCGGTCGAACAGCTGGAAGGCCTCCTTGAATTCTGCGGTCTGGTCCTCGGTGAAGTCGCACATCTCGGCGGCTCGGCTCGGCAGGGCCTTTCCCGGCGGTAATGGCTTTATGTGTACTCTTATTTGTAGATGTTAACTTTGAATCTTCAGGTATATATGTTTCATTTGGAATACTCACAGACGCATGGAAATTACTAAGAGCATGGGGAGGATTTCAAGAGAAGCAAGATAGAATGTACTGGTATAAAGGATTAAAAAGGAATTATGGGATATGAAGAGATACAGTGAAATGAATGGAGGTGGGGCAGAATAGCATGGCGGGGGACAAACAGCACCAAAGCCTTTTCAAAAAAGTTATGCAGAAACCTACCATTACGGAAACTTCCTAAAATATATACAAACATACATAGAACGAGATGAGCATAATTTTTTTTTGTACTGAAAAAGTACAAAGGCCAGTGCTAGAAATGGGTTCCTTCTTTTGGAATTTGTATTAGCCACTTTTCTGTGGCTTTGGTAAAACACTGTGATCAAAGGCAGCTTAAGAAAGAGGGCATGTTTGCATTGTGGCTCCAGAGGGATAAGAATCTATCATGTCAGCAAGAGCAAGTATGTTAACTGTTGCATGAATCTTAAAAGTTGTTATTAATAAAATCAAACCTGAGGCGAGTTATTGGGGTCCATGCTGGTAGATCAGAGAGACAGAGCAAGCCACAGCTATCTCACCTCGCAGGATCCTCAGCTGGTCTTGTCTCCTCAAACTGGATGCTTCTGTGTCCTCATCCCAATGGCTTTCAGCTGAACTGCTGCTTCAAAGCTTGAATGCTTAACCAGCCAAATGCTTAACCAGCCAAAAAATGCTTCTAGTTTCTCACCCTCACGCCTTATATATCTTCCTGATTTCTACCACCACTCCCTGGGATTAAAGGCTGGCTTTCTGGGATTAAAGGCGTGAGTCACCATGCTTGGCTATTTCCAATGTGGCCTTGAACTCACAGAGATCCAGAGGGATTTCTATCTCTGGAATGCTAGGATTAAGGGTGTGAGTGCCACTATTTTCTAGCCTTTGTATCTAGTGGCTGTCTGTTCTCTGACCCCAGATAAATTTATTAGAATGCACAATACCACCACAGTTAACCAAGGCAGGACACTGAGAATCCACATCCTTAAATGCAGTAGTGTGGAGGAAAGGGCCATTAACATGAGTAAAAGCCTCTGCATGCCCCTACAGATCCACGAGCAATGCATGTTGGCTCCTGGATAACAGCAAGGTCTAGAGTAGAATTCCTGCTACCTTCCTGGTTGTCAGGACTGACGGACAGTGGGGAGCATAAAACAGGAAATTTTAAGTTCTCTAGTTAACCTAAAATAGAAAAATAGCCCTACAAGTAGTCACTCATAAGACCCTCTTTCTCAAAATGCCCACTCCACTGAAGGAGCTAAGGGCTTCAACTCCTCACTGTATGTTGTCCACAGGTGGCTAGTGTCTGCTTGCCACATCAAAAGCATATCTATTCTGATGGGTTTGCCTATGAGCGAGAATTGTTGAGACCAAGGTTGGATAAAGCACAGGGACAAATAGCCAAACGAATGGAAACACATGAACTATGAACCAAAGGCTGAGGGGCCCCCAACTGGATCAGGCCCTCTGAATAGGTGAGACAGTTGATTGGCTTGATCTGTTTGGGAGGCATCCAGGCAGTGGGACTGGGTCCTATACTCAGTGCATGAGTTGACTGTTTGAAACCTGGGGCTTATACAGGGGCGCTTGGCTCAGCCTGGGAGGAGGGGACTGGACCTGCCTGGACTGAGTCTACCAGGTTGATCTCAGTCCTTGGGGGAGGCTTTGCCCTGGAGGAGGTGGGAATGGGGGATGGGCTGGGGGGAAGGGGAAGGGGTAGGAGGGAGAACAAAGGAATCTGTGGCTGATATGTAGAACTGAATGGTATTGTAAAATAAAATAGAATAAAATAAAATAATAAAAAAAGCATATCTAAGTAAAAAAGAGGAAGCCGAACAAAGGAACTGGGAGAGAAGGATATGAACAATCATTTGTGGAGAGCAGAGGAAGCCCTAAGTGTGTGATGTCCTTAGTGAATGGGTGTTGTTGATGTGGGACAGTAAGCTCTAAGACTATAGTCTCAGACTCAGAGGGAAATGACAAAGCCCCCACCCCCATCCACCTGGGTGAAGATGAGAGAGAAACCACCAACCATGTGTGGATGTTGATAGTGTGTAGAGACTATGTGTCCACCATAGCTTACTCCCTGCACCCCCTACAGATACTGCTCCTACTGAAATTAGCTAAACCTGTCTCCTTGAACCAGCTGTATCCCCTAAGCCCCGTCTCCTTATTTATCTGTTACATAATAACCCAGACCCCTTGTTCACCTGTATGCAATAACTGCACTTCATTGTTAAACTCCACATAATAAACATGCTGAACTTCTGGAGTGCTGTGGTTTCTCCATCAGAGAGCCTAGTCCACATGAACCCAGCTTTCATGTACATGTGTCTCTGTGTCTGTGTACCTTCATTCCCTTGCTGACCCAACCAGGTCCATCCCTGGAGCCATGCTCAATGTGGTGATCATTGGCTTTCAGGAATATAGAAAAGATACAAGCAAGACAAAATTGAAACATGAAGGGTGAAACAACAGTTGGTCATAATTGGTATGAAAAACTGTAATTGAAATAATAAATTCAATCATTCTAAAGAAAAGATAGACCTACAGAATGATTTAATAAGCTGCAATAAGGTTGTTTTAAGAAACAATGAAAATGGATTCCACACAATAGCAATATATATATATATATATATATATATATATATATATATATATAAAACCTCATATCAGAAACAATGCAGTATTACAAATGTTCCCTAGAACACAGAGTTTGAGGGAAACTTAACAGGCTAAGGAATTGTTTGAAACGCTAATCCTAAGGTGACAAGAGTGGGCACAGAAGAAAAGAACAAAGGACCTGGGCAATGGAGGTGCAGCTGTCTTGTTTTGAAGCTCATCACAGCTGGGAGGAGAGAAAACAGGATGGGACTAGAGAGGAGAAGGGAACTGGGGACGTGAGGACAGTGAAAAGCAGAGACAGGGAGAAAGACTATGTCCTGGGCTTCCTGGGAGCTTGCAACTAGTAGGAAAACCCTTGGTTGTGGGTATGAAAACAGGTAAGAAAATGAGGCATGGAATTAGTACTATTTTGTTCTCTAGTTAACTTAGAATGTAAAAATAAAAGTATTGGGAACTTGGGCATAAAACTGACAAAAGAGGAGAGTGGGACATTGTGACCTGAGCCAAGAGGAAGTCTCCTGTTATCTTTTTATTCACAAGACAGGCAGGTGTTGATAAGCCTCAGAGAGAAGGAAGTTTGAGGGCCATGCAAAGGCACCTATTAAAAACAAAACATATAATATCCAAAGCAAAAGTGACTTGTTCCTCTCTTGAAAAGCTTGTGCCTATGTCTCAGGCATGTACTGTTCTCCTGAGAGGTTTCCCTTAATGCCCTCACTTAAATGGAAACTAAAACTGTTGGTAATTAAACTCTACTTTGCTTCATAAAAAAAAAAAAAAGGGATTTGTTCAGAGGAATGAGGCAAGGCACACAAAGTGGAATTCTAGAAAATAAAATACAGTTTCAAGAGAGCAGTTTCACAAGGTATAAATTTATACAAGTAACTAAATATTCAGAAATCTCAAATTAGAAGCGAATGTTTAAGAATAAGTTGCCTGTGAGAAAACATCTCATCTAAGACAGTAAAAGACTGGAAACAAGTCAAAAGCAGATAGTCACAAATCCCGTTGTTTAGTTCTATGTATGTGAACCCAGAGGTGACTTATTTTATCCTATGGTTTAAAATTCCAAACTATTTCAGGGGCTCAGGCACCTAGCAGATGTCTCCCTTCTTTGGGATTTCTTTTCTCAGAATATTTTAGGAATTTTAAAATTAAAAATAACATATGTTGAAAATTATTATTTAATACTACAGAGGACTAATTCTACAGGAACCTCAAATACACGTATAACATATGGACACCAAATGTTCAAACAAAATTGGAAAAAACTCAGCTGGGCTGAAAACAATTCTATTTTTTTCTCTCTGCCATGCATCTGTTTTTCTCTCCCCAAAGGCAAATTGAAAATGAGTAATAATAACAATATTTTTCACTTCTCAAAGGCAAATTAAAATGAGCGATCATCACCATGGCTAATGTTTGTTGACTGAACGTTCTTAAGATGTGTCAGGTGTTATCCTAAGTGTTTTGACATATACTAAGTCACTTACTTTGTGTAGTAGCCCTATGAGACAAGCTATTGCTATCCCCCCAGTTTTATAGATAAGGAAGACAAGGCATCATCACTATCACAAAGCAGTAAATACAGGAGCTGTGGCTGTTTTTAAACCATCATGTCCCCAACCCATGCTCCTGGCTGTCATACCCACCATTCCTGCCAATGAAGTTACAAACACTAACTACTCTCCTCTGCTCTAAATCTCTATAACTGTCTCCGGAGCTGGCTATTTGTTCTTCTACACATCTTCTTCACTGTGTCCAGATGTGGTGTCAATGCTATTCATGCTTTACTCCATCCAAACAACTGACTCTCCTTGTTCCCTAAAAGCCTAGTTTCAAAGTCCACATGACTGCTGTTTTCCTTTTGACTACAGACCTATGGGTTATCTCCTTTTCACCAAAGGGATACATCATGATGATTCTTCAACACTCCTGCTGCTGTAAGTCTTGCGGTTTCAACAGCCTTGTAGAGAAGCTTACCAATTCCTGCCTCTAATCCCCCTAGCTCCCAACACCTTTGCTTCTAATGATGCCGTTCCTGTCACCCCTGGCCATGAACACCTAGATCACTAATTCAGTCTCCTCTCTGACCAGTCAGTCTTTCTCTTTCCAACATAATGGTCCTCAGACTCAGATAATCTTCAATCACCTACTTGGATCTGAATTACTTTATCTGTCTATCTATACCTGCCACTCTTCTTCCTGTTTTAAATTTTCTCTTACCACTATTAGCCTGCATGTTCATTATGAGAATTTTTTTTAATTCACTCAGAACAAGTTTGCTTTGATCTTGTTTATTGAATTCATCCCACAAGTTTCAAACTCTGGTAAAATCAGTTCCCTTGGTGTGGTGGTTTGAATGAGAATGGCCTCCATAGGTCATAGATTTGAATTCTCAGCCACCAGAGAGTGGGAGAGTGGCACTGTTTGAAAGGATTAGGCCATGTGACCTTGTTGGACTGGTGTGGACTTGTTGGAGGCAGTATGTAACTAGGAGTGGGTTTGAGGTTCAAAAGCCCATGCCAAGTTCAGAGTCTCTCTTGGCCAAGAGAGATCAGAAGGTAGTTCTCAGGTACTTCTCCAGCACCATATCTTCCTGTGTGCCACCGTGCTTCCTGCCCTGATGATAATGGACTAAACCTCTGAATCTGTAAGCAAGCACTCAATTAAATGCTTTCTTTTTATAAGAGCTGCGATGGTCATTGTGTCTTTTAGCAGCAATAGTGCACTGACTAGGACACTTGATCATTCACTTTATTCATCCATAAGCTGCACTCCTACGGGTGACTGTGGCCTCTGCAGAATAGGAACCACTCTTTTACTGCTGTGTGTTTCACTTCACAAGCCTAGTCTTTCCTGTAACACTTTCCAATTTATGGATTTCTATCCCATTGAGGCCAAAGAAATACAAAACAATGTGTAAAGTAGTTCTACTATGTCTTGTAACCTGCTTGTATCTGTACACTTCATTCTGCCCTTGCTTCTGTAACCTATAAATAAATAGTCCCATCTCCAATCCAAGGTCATCCCCTTCATCTTTATACTTAGTTCAAGCCTCTCTACTGACCTCAAGGACACACTAGAAATGTCTCTTTTCTTTTGCTTAATAAATATCTTTTCTGATGGATCATTCTCATGGCCACCACAAAAACATGCTTTATTACTGTATTGTTAAGTTTCTTTGTTGCTGTAATAAACACTGAATAAAAACAATCTAGGGAAGGAAGGGGTTTATTACACCTTAAATTTTCAGGTCACCATTTATCATTGAGGGAGTTGGGACATGAACTCTAGGCAGGAACCTGGAGGCAGGAACTGAAGCAGAAAATACGGGGGAACCCTGCTTCCTGCTGTGCTTTTCCCAGCTTGCTCAGCCTGGTGGCAATAACGCAGTGGGTGAGACTGTTATACAATATTATTTTAAGATGTGTTGCATTTGTTTATACTGTGGAACATTTGTTTAATGATGCAAAGATGTGTTGCATTCTTTTACATTGCATTTTTTTTAGCTCTGTGAAGCTGTTACTTTGCCTGTCTAAAACAGGTTTAATAAGAAGCTGAGTGGCCAATAGCGAGGCAAGAAAAAGGATACATGGGACTGGCAAACAGAGAGAATAAATAAAAGGAAAAATCTGGGAAGGAGAGAATTTAAGAACAGGATAAGGAGGAGAACTCCAGAGGCCAGCTACACAGCTACACAGCAAGCCACAGAGTAAGAAGTAAAGAAAAGTATATAGAATAGAGAAAGATAAAAGCCCAGAGGCAAAAAGTAGATGGGATCCTTTAAATTAAGAAAAGCTGCCTAGAAACAAGCCATGCTAAGGTTGGACATTCATAAGAAAGAAAAAGTCTCTGTGTGTGATTATTGGAGAGCTGGGTGGTGGGTCCCCAAAGAGCAAAGATACGAAAGAGTAAAAACAACCAACAACACCAGACTCTCCCACATCAATCATTAATGAAGAAAATGTCCCATAGACATGCCCAAAGACAAGTCTTGCATTCACAATTCTTCAGTTGATTTTCTCTTTTCCAACATGTTTAGTTTGTGTCAAGTTGTACAGTTAAGCAACACAATTACTTGTCAATAAAAGGGACAAATAGGGACCTAGGGAGGTAGCTTAATTAGTAAAGTAAATGCTGTATAAACAGGAGGATCTGAGTTCAGATCCATGGCACACAACTAAAAAGCTGAGTGCTGGGGTGTGGAATAAGACAGGTTGATTCTTAGAGCTAACCGACTGCACAGCCTATCTGAATCCAAGTTTAGTGATTGAAAAGATACATGAAGTCAATGCTAGGTTTCATAAGACACACACACACATTCATACATACATCACATGCACACAAGACAGATGATAGGTAGATGACAGATAGATAGATAGATAGATAGATAGATAGATAGATAAAATATCTCCTCCTTTACTACACATCCTATTTTACCAGTTTCTTATTCTTGTGCTTGCCTCTTCTCTTTCTGTCTTATCACTTCACTAAACTTCTATTCTCATTCCTTAAGTGAATCTATACTAACCAATCAGCACCCTTAATTTTGGCAGGTATCACATAGTGGTCCATCCTCACCTTTCATGGTAATTTGCTGGTGACCCTCTCCTTGAAACTTGTGCTTGCATTTGCTTCTGTATCATTTGCTTCTTACCCCTCTGTCCACACTGTTTCTATTTCCTTTACCCACATACCCTGTGTATACCACCTTAAAACCAATGTTTCTCAATTCCGGCTACACATTAGAATCACCCATTAGTTTTGAAAAATAAATTGATGTCCAAGTCCTCAAACAGACTAATTAAATAAGAATCCTGAATAGTGATGTAGCAGGCTTATCCAACTCTGTGAAAGTCCAGATGCTTCTAAATAGTGCCAAGGCTGAGAGCTACTGAAACCATGGTTTGTCTAAGGTGATCTTTCAGACTTCCTTTCTTTTCCACGTGCACTCTCTAATCAATTTCACCTTACCTGCTGCCTTCAAGTACCATCAGTACCTAGAATTGCCTAACTGTCTACTTGCAGCCCAAGCCTTTCTCCTAAAGGCTGAAACCCCATGTATAACTTCCTACTGTCCTCTGTATTTGGGTGTATAATTCCTAAAGAAAGCCTGTCTGAGCCTGACCTCTGTATTTCCACATTCCAAGGCTGCATCTTCTGTATTCTTCCCTTCTTAGTAACCCACAATTAATTTTTCCAGCCACCTGGTCCTTCTGCAAGTAAATGTTGCTGTTTTGGATTCATCATTTGTGCTGCCTTCACTGTTATATCTTCCATCCAAACTGCCAGCCAATTCTGACCAAGAAACATAAAAAATACCATTACTTCTTCCACCACTTTCAGTGGCACAGAGTCCTTCAGGCTTCATCTTCTTTCTTTCAACACAACCAGACCTACTACTATTGCCAAAAATATAATATACAGAATGATCCATTTACAATAAAATTTAAATCATGCCATTTCACAGGACTTAGAGACATCTGACAGCATTATTTTGGTTACTTTTCTACTGCTTCTATTGCCATGAAAAGACACCATGACCAAGTTACCTGAAAGAAGAGTTTATTGGGGGATTACAGCTCCTGATGGTGAGACCACTGACGATCATGGTGGGGAGCATGAGAGCTGGAAGGCAAGCATGGCACAGGAGCCATAACCGAGAGCTTACATACTTATCTGAAAGTAGGAGGCAGGCAGAGCTAAATGGGAATGTTGTGGACTTTTAAAACCTCAAACCCTACCCTTTTGTGACACATCTCCTCCAATAAGGCCACACCTCCTAATCCTCCCCAAACAGTTCTATACACTGGGAACCAAACATTCAAATATATGAGCCTAAAATGGCCATTTTCTTTCAAACCACCATATTCCACCATTCCACTCTCTGGCCCCCATAGGCTTGTGGTCATATCAAATACATCTAGTCCATGTTTAAAATTTTCCCTTAGTCTTTCACAATCTTAACAACTTAATAGTCCAAAATCCAGTATCTTCTGAGATTCAAGGCAATCTCTTCATTGTAATCTGTAAAACCAAAAAGCAAGTTATATATTTTCAGTATAGTATGGCTCAGAATATCTGTTACCATTCAAAAAGGGAAGAATGGAGGAAGAGTGAGGAAACATTGGACTAAAGCAAGACTGAAGCCTGGAAGGGCCAACTCCAAATCTTGTAGCTCTATGTCTGATGACCATGGGCTTAGAGGCTCTTCCCTTCCAGCTTTGCTGACTGCAGTACACTTCTCTCCTAGGCTGGTTCCACACCCTGCAGGCAGCTCTCACTGGCAGGCATCCCAGACCTCTAGCACTTCCATCATCCTGGAAGCTCCAATGCAATCCAGGTTCACATTCACAGTTTCACACATGGCCTCTCCTGGCCTCCCATGAAGGAACTCTCCTGCCACATGCCTAGATTCAGCATCTTTCCTTAATTGTGGAATAAGACTCCCTTTAGTCCTTATCAAATTAGGCCTCCTTATCTCTTTCAGCACAAGCCTTGGCACTAATAATACCTTTTTTGGTGCTCCTTTCTCTTCAAACTGTACTTTTTTTAAAATTTCTTTGCTCTGCTTGCGATTTCTCATTATAGAGCTGCATAAGAGTGATAGCTAATAACCACAGGGCAGAGTTTAGTATTTGGCTGTCTTGATATCTCTTCTGCCAAAAAAAATAATCCATTATTTTTCAATTTTGCCTCAGGCAAGTTTTTAGGACAATGTCAGAAAGCAGTTACACTTTTTGTCAAAATAGCAGAAAAATGGTCTCTAGTCCAGTTACTGTTCCCCTCTGAAACCTCTTAAGCTGGGCCTCTCTAGTCCACGTTGCTCTCAGCACCACTGGCTTCCAAGCTCCTACTAGGATGTTCAGTTAAGTCCCACTTAAAGCATTCGACCACTTCCCTGTTCTTATTTTTTATTTATTTATTTATTTATTTATTTATTTATTTATTTATTTATTTACTTTTGGTTTTACGAGACAGGGTTTCTCTGTGTAGTTTTGCGCCTTTTCCTGGAACTCACTTGGTAGCCCAGGCTGGCCTCAAACTCACAGAGATCTGCCTGCCTCTGCCTCCTGAGTGCTGGGATTAAAGGCGTGCGCCGCCGCCGCCGCCGCCGCCGCCGCCGCCCGGCATCCACTTCCCCTTTCTAAATAAAGTCCCAAAGTCTTCCACATTCCTCCAAACACCAGCATGATCATGCCTATCACATCAATGCCCACTTCCTGATACAACTTTCTGTCTTAGTTACTTTTTTGTTGCCATGGGAGAAAAAAAAGCTACCATGACCAAGAAAACTTGTAGAAGAAAAAGCTTATCGGGAATTAATATTTTAGAGGGTGAGTTCATTGACCATCATGGTGGGGAACATGAGAACAGGAAGGCAAGTGTGGCACAGGTTGCTGAAAGTTTATGTCTTTACCCAACAGTAAGAGCTAAAGGGAGCTAAACACGAATGTTGTTGGCTTTTAAAACCTCAAAGCCTACCACATAGTAGCACACCTCCTCTAACAAGGCCACACCTCTTAATCCTTCCTAAAGAGTTTTACCAACTGGGAACCAAGGATTAAAAACTATGAGCCTATGGGGCCCATTCTCATTCAAACCACCACATGCATCAATCAACTACAAACTCTTTTATCTACCTACTGCATTTTGGAATTTGATTCTTTCTACTCTCTCCTGCTCTCTCTTAGGCTTGCTCTTCAGATCAAGTGCTAATGCCTATGAAATATTATTGTTAAATAACAAAACATTAAAAGTTCATACAAGACTCTGGGAAGCAATATCCATCCAGAGGCCTTGATTCCTGTATCAGCTGTTGAAAATCACTCTTTCATTGGTGATGAAATTGAGATGAGATTAAAATATACTACAATACTGTGACTTAACCACCATGAGATTTGCCTCCTTTGAATCACTAATAATTAAAGGACTTTTCCCCTGTATGCAAATACTGTTGGTTTTCTCAGTTATCTGGGGCACTAAAGAGTCCCAGCTCCTATGAGAGACATTCTGGCATTAGTAACAAAGTATTTATCAAGTAAATAAAGTCAAATAACATAATGAAGGATAAAAATAAGGGAAAATATATCTTGATAAAAGTGAGTCTGACATTGAAGCAAGCTAGGCATTGTTTCTGAATTTCAAACTGCGCATTGTAGATTTCCCACCCTTAAGAAGTGAAATAAATCTGGGTTTATTTGTAAGATAACTTTACATTTCTACATACAAAATGGAAAGGCCTTTTTGGTACACTCAGATCCAGAAGTATATAAGAGACCAAAATTTTGCATAGTACAACCCCAAGCAAGCAAGTAACTACACAGCTACACACCTAGAGCCAGTGGTGTGCACTCCTTATAGAGAAACAACTGTGCATCTACTCCTCTAGAAGGTTTTCGACAAGTTCCAGATACTCATTTTATTTACAAAATGTCTTTAAATATTTTATAAAGGAATTTTCTATACTATCTGTAATATATTCTAATTATTTGTGAAAAAAAGTTTGAAGCTTTTAAATACAAGCAAATTAATCACTCTATAAATATAGTTGAAAAAGTTAAAATACTTTAAAAAGTATTCTTTTGGGAGTCAATTTGGAATGTGAATTCAACACAGTCTCCTCCACACACACTAGATGTCACTGCATGACCTGAAATATTGGTTAAAGTCTGAGCTATTGCCTTAGAGTCTCTAGAGGCAAAATCAGCTCAGGGCACAAAATAATCTCCAGATCCATTTGCCAAACAGCAACATGTGGCTTGTATATGGACAATTACATGGATACTAATGAATTCCTTTTGAATTCCTCCAGAAATTGTATAGGTATACTACAAAGCAACTTTTTAGTTTTCCTTTTACATTAACTATTACTTCACCACACTCTGATATCAACTAACACTGTTTGCATTTAATGTGTAATTATTCCCATCCTGAAGAAAAAGAGCACTATAAAGAAAATAACCATCAATGAACTTAGAGACCACTTCTACAAAGCAGGAAAAAAAAAATCGGAAGGAGGAGCAGCAGAGGAAATAGTCATGGAACCCAGCCCCATTGGATGGGTTCATGCTCAGTAGAGTGCAGTAGGAAAAGAAAAGAAATAGATGCCAAGGCTCAGAGGATGTGCACTCTGCTCAGTGCCTGCATCCTCATAGCAGGCTCCTCTGATCTTAGCAACACTGCCCCATAGGAAAGACTCCGGGAGAACATCTGTACTGCTGGAAACCCAAAGTGGATCCCTGACCCCCGCACAGCGCCCAGCAAACCTCGGTATAAAATAACCTTCCGAACTCTGGAAAGGAAGCAGGCAGAACATGGAACCTGGTGCAGAATCAGGGTCGGATAGACCACCCCAAGCCACACAGTAGATGTAGCAGTAGAAGTATGGCAGGGAAGTCTGAGACTGAGGGACTCTCCACACCTCAGTTGCGGAACATGGAACCTAGCAGGGCATCCAGATCAAAGCAGCCGTCCTTCAGCCACACAGACTGTGGAAACAGCAGAACTGGAAGGGGCTCTGAAGCCAAAAGACTCTCAATACCCTTACCCTGGCAATACCACGGAGGAGCTGCCTAGGTCACAGGAAGTTTGTCAGAGAACTTATTGCAGTGTGTTGGTGGGCAAAACTAAGGGACAGATTTCAAGAACATAGTTTCTTCTTCTGCACCAAAGACTGGCGGGACTTCTGTCAAACCATTATAGTAGTTATCAAAGTGGATTTCCACAATGGAAATTAATCCAAGGGAATGTAACCCACCAAGAAGGCTCAGTTAAATATATATGACACATATTATATACTGTAATATAATATTAGATGTTAGATATAATGTATCTATTATATAATAGATATACAAATATAGAATATATATATTCTATAATAGACTTTTAATCTGGTTAATTTTGGTATGTAACGCTTTTATTTTATTCAAGAATTTTACAATAATGTGGTGATATTTTATTTGTATGTTAATAAAGCTTGCCTGGAGATCAGAGGTCATAGCGAGCCATAAACAGAAGTCAGGCAGTGGTGACACATGCCCTTAATGCAATCACATGGCAGGCGGAGTCTCTGTGTGTTCAAGCCAAGCGTACTGACATTAATCCCAGTACCAACCATAGAGACCTGGAAGTCTGTATAGACAGGCATGGATGAGGAAGTGATGTGGCTGGGCTTAGAGCCAATGAGAAGGCAGAACAGAAAGGCAATAAAGGCACAGGTTAGACAGAAGGAAGCTCTCTTGGGAAGCTATGGCGAGGTGGTAAGCTAAGGTTAGTTGGCGGCTATTGCTTTGACCTCTGTGGCTTATACCTCTGTATTTGGCTCTGTGTTTTCTATTTAATGAGACTGTTTAGAAATTCGTCTACATAATAACATTTACAAAATTAAAAAACATATAAATACAAATATGAAAGTAATAAAAGGAGCATATACACTCTGAATGTGCTGGATAGCTTTAATATTAACTTGCCACAAGTTTAGAATACCTGGGGGAAAATGTCATTTCAGTAGCTGTTTCTATCAGATTAGTGTAGGTGCATGTCTGTGGAGGGTTGTCTTGGTTGTTAATTGATATAGGAAGATCTAGTTGATTATGATAGCACCATTCCCTAAGCAAGGATCTTGATATATACACAGAAGAAACATAGTTCAGCACAACAAAACAGGAAACATGTGCATTTATTCATTTCTGCTCTTGACTTTGAATATGATGTGACTAGTTGCTTAAGTTCATGCTGTGGCTTTCATTAAACAAAGGGCTATAATTTGGTATTTTAAAGTAAAATAAACAGTTTCTTCCCTCAATTGCTTTTTATCAGGGTATTTTATCACATTAAGAATCATGAAACTAGGAAACCAAGAGATGTGCAAAATAGATCAAAGAAACTCAAGAAACACAAGAGCACACCCCATTCAAACACTCCCATAAGTTGATAGTTTCTCAACACCAGAAAACAAAACATTTCAAGTTGAAATGTTTGAAATAGAGTTCTGAGTCTTATTTTTCAAAAGTATTAGCAACCAAACATAAGACTCTAACAAAAAAGAGAGGAATTTAATTCAAGACCTGGAAAACAAAGTTACAAAATCAATTCAAGACCTAATAGACAAGATAGTTACCAAAGTTAATGAAAAAATTAGTAAAGTGGTGAAAAATTAAAAACATGGAAAAATTCACCAAAGAAATTGAGATGCTGAAAAAAACAGTCAAATAGAAATTCTGGAAATGAAAGAAACAGTTAGCAAGTAAAAATACACCATCAACAGACAAGACCTAGAAGAATAAAACAGAAGGTAAGGTAAATCATGACACCTAAGCCAGCACTGCAGAAAATTTTGAAAGAAATAAATGCACAGGGGTGAAATGGAGATGGTTTCACAAACAAGAACTCAGAAAAAAATACATCTCATGGAAACAGATAAACAGAGGAAAATCAGGAAAGAAGTATGGTCTACAGAGAAAATCAGCATTCAACAATACCAGCAATATGAACTAACCTTGCATCCCTGAAATGAAACCAACTTGGTTGTGACATGTGATCTTCTCAATGGTATTTCAAATTCAGTGTGTGAGTATTTTGTTAAGGTTTTTAGAAGTGTGTTCACTAAGGATATAAGTATTTTAGTTTATAGGTTTCTTCATTTTGTTGTTTTCTGTGTTTTGGTATCAGGATCATGTTGACTTCATAGGATGAGATTGGAATCACTCCTATCATTTAATTAGAGACAGATATAACACAATCATTTTGATATAACCAGAAAAGCCATTTGACAAAATTCAATGTAAAGCATACTTCAATATAAAGGCTATATATGACAAATTATAATTGATAACTAACATTATATTAAATAATGAAAAATTAACTATTTCCTCTAAATTCTGGAGCAAGACAAGAGTGCCCACACTTTTGCTCTTATTCAATAGAGTGCTCAACGTTTTACCTTGTGCAATATGACAAAGAAAAAATGAAAGAGATGCAAGTAGGAAAGGAAGAACACAATTATGCTTACTGTAGGCATGACCTGTACTCAGAAGATCCTAAATACTCATCAAGAATACTCTCCTATTTGATGAATAGTTCAAGCAAACTAGCAGAATACAAAAGCTACATACAAAAATCAGTAGCTTTTTTCAGTAGTAAACTTACTGACAAAGAAATCAGAAAAAGTATCACATTCACAATAGCTTCAAAATAAAGAGTAAAAAACTCTACAATTAAAGCTTAAGAAAATGAAGAAAGAAGTTGAAGAAGACAGAAGATTGAAAGACTTTCCATGGCCATGGAAATTAGAAGAATTAATATTGCAAAACTGTCTACATTACAGTTCTAGTTTTATTTCTTAATATGATAAACTATCCTGACAAAAAGCAAACTAGAAAAGAATGGGGTTTATTGCAGCTTATACATTTTAGAATTGTTTGAAGAATATCATTGAGCTCCTGATGAAGACTGTGTTGAATATGGTAATTGTGATAATTAACTTCAGTGGTCAATTTGGCACAAGGTATGATTACCTGGGAAATGAATAGCTAAAGGAATTGTAAGTGAACAGAACAATGCTAGAGGTACTGACCTCAAATTATACTACAGAGCCATAGTGACAAATGGGATTACATGAAGTTGAAAAGCTTCTGCATAGCAAAATAAACTGTCAAGAAAATGAATCAAAGACATAGTGTGGGGGGGAATCTTTGCCAGTCATATTTCAAATAAAAGGATCAATGTATATAATCCATAAAGAACTAAGTATAAAAACTAATCCCCACAAAAAATCACACTTCTAATCAGTAAATGTGTCAATAAACTTAGTACATGGAAGAAAGAAAGAAAGACAGAAAGAGAGAGAGAGAGAGAGAGAGAGAGAGAGGAAGGAAGGAAGGAAGGAAGGAAGGAAGGAAGGAAGGAAGGAAGGAAGGAAGGAAGGAAGGAAGAAGGGGAGGGAGGTAGGGAGAGAGGAAAGGAGGAGTATAAATGGCCAAAATATTTTAAAATGTTTAATATTCATAGTCACCTATGAATACAAATTAATACTAGTTTGGTATTCCATTTACCCCAGACAGCACGTCTATCTTCCAGAAAACAAATGACAACAAAGGCTGGTGAGGATATAGAGAAAAAAAAAAACCTTTTTTCCTTTTATTGAAAACAGATTTTTTTTTTCCTCACACAATATATCATGATTACAGTTTCCCTTCAGTCTACTCCTCACCCGCTTTCCATCTGGACCCACCCCCTTCCATCTGAACCCACCCCCCGTCCATCCTAACCCACCCCATTTCCATCTGGACTCACCCCTTTCCATCTCTTATTACAAACAAATTACTAGGAGAATAACAAAATAAAATAACACATCAGAATAGGACAAAACAAACAAACAGAAGTAAAAGAGCCCAACAACAGGCACGAAACAAAAAATACAAATATAGATGCAGAGACCCACTCATTTACATACTCAGGAATTCCATAAAAGTAATAAACTGGAAGTGATAATATATAGACAAGTGATATGTAAGGTAAAAAAGAAAGAAAATATATGCAAATAAAATAAAAAAATAAGCTAAAAAAAAAAAAAGCTCGACACAACATTATGAAACAAGGAGGCTCCACAGGTGTCACTGCGTTCATTTTCTGTTGGCCAACCACTGCAGCATATACAGTCCATCTGTCCTTAAGACTAGTTTGTTTCTCCAGTGAGACTCTGTAAGAGAAAACGAATTTTTCATTTGCAAGTGGTTACCGTTGGAGATAGCTTCTGGGTTGGGGATGGAGGCATATGTCCACTTCTCCTTTCAGCAAAAGAGAACGTCTTATTCACCCTTTATGGTGTTACAGACCTGTGCAGCCACAGTCGAGATCAGTGTTGAGGCTTCCAGAAAAACAAGCAGAACATCTCTATCATATAGCAATACCACTCAAGAGCATATACCCTATAGACCCTATATCCACATTACTGCCACTCTGCTCTTAATGCTAGGAAATAGAGCCAGCCTAGATGACGACTAAAATAGACAAATGGCTAATGACAATGTCTTACATATACACAATAGAAATGTATCCACCCATAAATAAAACTAAAATTAGGACAATTCTATAAAACTGATGGAACTGGAAAATATTACATTAAGTGAGGTAACCCAGGTTCAAAAAGACAAAAACCATGTTCCCTCTCACAAGCAGATTCTAGGATCTAAATATTAAATCTGTGTATTTAAGTGGGAGTCAATGTATACAGGAACCAGAAAACTAGAAGGGGAACATGAGAGGGGAAAACATAGACTTTTAGGGAACGAATTGAGTGAAGCAACAGCACATTTGAGATGGATACAAAAGGAGGAGGAGGAATTACTGAAGTGCAAGGGAAGTGGGTGGAGGAGATGGAGAAATGGAGAAATAAGTGAGGAGTGTTACATGTCAACTGAACATGTAGAGTCATTATTCTTGTCATAGTTTCCTCAAAACTGTATTAATAAATACATAGCATTTATATTACATTAGATATTAAAACAACAAGGAAAAGATATAGACAATAAAACAATCTCAAACATTGTAAAATCCTAATGAATGTAATGTACTTCAGATTCAGTACAGTCCCTAGATGCCTTGTATACTTGAAGCATCAAGAGACAATGAGAGACACCAACATGGAGGTATATATGAAGACTTGCAGAACCACACAGGGAAACTCTAAGAGAGGAACGAGGCAAACAGAAACCAGCCCTTAAAGAAACATAGAGAACCTCCTTGGGAACGATGCCTATACTGGAGGTAGTTAATCTGTGCTCCTACCTTCAATTGTAGAATACTTATTTATCAAGAAAACTGTATGTGAAATGTGGATAGACATTTGTCCAAAAAGAATTACATAAAGCAGTTTGAGAAACACATGGCCATTAAAAACTAACAGTTACATGTTTAGTTGCAGAGTTTTCCTGAATTGCTACTCTTCTAATGTGGATTGGAAGTCTCTGAAGTAGACATGCAGTATTTAAAGTGTCTTTTTTTTTATTTATTTTACAACACCATTCAGTTCAACATAACAGCCACAGATTCCCCTGTTCTCCCCCTCTCGCCCCCCTCCCCCTCCCCCCAGCCCACCCCCCATTCCCACCTCCTCCAGATCAAGGTCTCCCCCGAGGACCGGGATCGACCTGGTAGACTCAGTCCAGGCAGGTCCAGTCCCCCCCTCCCAGACCGAGCCAAGCGTCCCTGCATAAGTCCCAGGATTCAAACAGCCAACTCATGCAACGAGCCCAGGACCCGGCACCAACGCACAGCTGCCTCCCAAACAGATCAAGCCAAATGACTGTCTCACCCATTCAGGGGGCCTGATCCAGTTGGGGGCCCCTCAGCCTTTGGTTCATAGATCCTGTGCTTCCATTCATTTGGTTCTTTGTTCCTGTGCTTTATCCAACCCTGGCTTCAACAATTCTCGCTCATATAAACCCTCTTCTTTCTCACTAATTAGACTCCCAGTGCTCCACCAGGGGCCCAGCCGTGGATGTCTGCATCCAGATTCCTCAATCCTTGGGTGGGGTTTATGGCACAACTATCAGGGTGTCTGGCCATCCCATCACCAGAGTAGGTCAGTTCCTGCCGTCTCTCGACCATTGCCAGCAGTCTTTTGCAGGGGTATCTTTGTGGATCTCCGTGGGCCTCCCTAGCTCTCTGCTTCCTCCCCTTCTCATGTGGTCTTCATTTACCATGGTCTCCTATTCCTTGTTCTCCCTCTCTTTTCTTGATCCAGCTAGGATCTCCCACTCTCTTTCCCTCGACCGTCGCCCTTCATTGTTCCCACTCATGACTGATTCAATCTCAGAGTACTGTGCTGTGGATATCGCTATATGTAAATAAACCCTGATTGGCCAATAGCCAGACAGGAAGTATAGGCAGGACTAACAAAGAGAATGGAGAAAGGAGGAAGGAGAGGGAAGACTGCCTGGAACAGCCGCCAGGACAAGGAAGATGTAAAGTACTGGTAAGCCATGAGCCACGTGGCAAAGTAAAGATTAATACAAATGGGCTAAATCTAAGAGTGAGAGCTAGACAATGATAGGCCTGAGCTAATGGCCAAGCAGTTTAAATAATGTAAGTGTCTGTGTGTTTATTTTATAAGTGGATTCCGGAACTGGTTGGACTTGGCGGCGGGAGCTGGAGAGAAATTCTCCAGCTACAGTACTGGGATCACATAGAACAGTATTTGTACTCTACTAAAACATGGAAATGAATGTGAAAATTTTAATATTTGTGACTCCAAATACTTTTCACTTCTAGAAAATGCCATGGTTTGATATGATATTGTAAATTAACAAGCCTTAGGTGACTATTTTGAAAAGCTAGGGGTTTTTTTTATATTTTTCTTCTGTAACTAATTGTGAAACAAAACCAAAACCACATTTTATGTAGCACCATTCAATCCTCACATTTATTATTTAGCTGCAACAAACAGAAAGAAACTTGCAAGAAATTCCATGTGCAAAGTGAAACTCATGCTATGCTTCAAGATTTTCTAAGGATTGAGTGTTGCTTCATTTCTATTATTTAAGGTTTCTTGAAGAAAAAAATATCTCAAAAGTATAGTCTTAGCTGAATTCAGAGTTTTCTGAACTTGTTGTCCTACCCTTAGGGTTTTTGTCTTGATTTCCCCAGTAATGAGCTTTTGACCAAGTTCATAGTACCAGACATGAAATCCCTCCTGTGGAGTGAGCCTCAAATTTGAACAGAACACAGTTAGTTACCTCCATAACCACCACGCCACTGTTGCACAGGGGGCACAACTAACATAGCAGATTGTTATTGTAGTATGCAGGGTCCAGTGCTGGGTAAATAACTGATGTCTTTTCTCCCCCATCAGCCTGCCTGGCACCTTTCAGCACTATAAGAACTAGCTTATCATGGAGACAGTTTCTTGATCATGTGGAGATTGATTTCTTGATGTTCTGCAACCAAAGTATGTGATGTCTTCAGCAATAGTCTTATCGTTCAGTTGTTGAAGACAATCAGGAGCAATGGCTATGTTGTTTTCAGTGCTCCCAAAAACCTCCCTCACCAATAATTCATAGGGAGGTATCCACTTGTCACTGAGATGTTCATTAACTAACATTTTGTATGTGAACACTTAAACCATCTTTAAAGTTAGGCTTTCCCTACAGTTTCTCACTTCTAATCCCTCACCCTAGTGGACCTATATTGATGAATGTTTCGGATTTTCTTTTTAAAGCATTCAATTTAAAAGTACTTCAGCTTTTGTCGGACGGTGATGGCACATGCCTTTAATCTCAGCACTCAGGAGGCAGAGGCAGGCAGATCTTTGTGAGTTCGAGGCTAGCCTGGTCTACAGAGCAAGATCCAGGAAAGGTGCAAAGCTGCACAGAGAAACTCTGTCTCAAAACAAACAAAAAAAAGTACTCCAGCTTTTTTACTAAATAATACTATAGATACTACTGACCAAATAACTTATAAGAATCAGAAATTTATTGAACACAGTTTTGGAGGCTAAGAAATCCAAAATAAAGGCATCAGTGTTTGGAGGTCTTCTTGCTGCATCATGATGTACCAGCAAAAAAAAGCAAGAGTGAATATCACTATCCTCAACCCCATGCAGAAAAGAACCCTCATGACAGAAGTACATGTTAATACTAGTGAATTACTAACACCTGAACTATCAGGTTACATTAATTTTATGCTATGTCTTCTAATATTGAAACTGATCTTGGAAGTCTCGCAGACACATCCTGCAATCCTGCAGAATTTACATGAATTAAACAATGTCATTCAACGAGCCCTGTAGAGATGAAATTCAAGGCATGCTCTCCATAGATGTTGCTGACTATTCAGTTCACGAATCAGCAAAGATGTCATTGGCAGAGTAGGTCATGGAGTTGGTTGGTGACTCCAAAAGGAAAAGTGGGTCACCTACCAGCCTAAAAAAGTCGGTTTTGAAACACTACAAAAGCCCTCCTTGGAGCATTGTATTACAGCCATGGGTTGCTGAGAAACACATAGTGCTGAAAAGAACACCCTGCCAGAAGGTTGAGTCACCGTTCAGTGTGCAAGAGTGTGTCATTTGGAAGGCAGAGACAGATTACAAAAGAGCAATAATAGCACAGGGGAAAACGAAGAATCACCAGGGTAGAAATGGCTTCTGTAGTCACAGTGACCCTGGAGACAATGTCCCTTTGCAAGACGATGTCCAGCACATCTCAGGAAACTGGCAGGAAAAAGTGAGTGTTCCCATTGTACATGCTGACATTAGCAAATCCAAAACGAATTCACTTAGCATTTGAGGTACAACGTGTTTTACTCTTCCCAGTTTCACGTTCCTTATTCCCCCTTAGTGTTGCCGACGTGGATTCTTTCTAATGCAAACATCTGGAATATATGAACATCTGGAATTTCTTTGGGTTGGCCACTTGAAACCATTATCTCCATGTGGCTTACAAGTGGAAATAAAATTCCATCTAACATAAAAGTCTGTCCTCAAAACTCTTTAATTTTTCCCCAGTTTGTAAAAGTCAATGCTCCAAAATTATAGGACTTCTTGAAGATGCAAATAAAATAAAATAAATAAAATAAAATAAAATCCAAGTTGCCTCACATCTGTTCATGGCTGGCTTCACCCAGCCAGCTCCTCTATCGTTCACCCTTCATGATGCAGCTCATTTACAATGACCTCATCACCACCTTTCTAGTACCCAGTCTAGATTAGACTGTCTTCATATATTCCTTCAAATATTTCTATGGTGTTTGCTTGTTGTTTTTGAGACAGTCTCATACAGCCCTGGCTAGCTTCAAACCCACTGTATAACAAAGAAAGACCCTGAACTTCTGATGTCTACCTTCCAAATGCTTGATTATAGGTAGGTATGTGTCACCATGCCTGGTTTTACATGTTCCAAGAGACTTGAACCCAGGGCTTTATGCATCCTATTCAAGCACTCCATCAACTGAGCTACATCCCCTAATTTCAAATATTTTGTTGAATCAACAGCATATTGTGGTGGTATTGTGTTCCCCAAAATATTGTGCACCCTAATAAACTTATCTGGGGTCAGAGACAGAACAGCCACTAGATACAAAGGCTAGAAAATGGTGGTACTCCAGAGGTAGAAATCCCTCTGGAACTCTGTGAGTTCAAGGCCACATTGGAAACGGCCAGGCATGGTGACACACGCCTTTAATCCCAGAAAGTGAGCCTTTAATCCCAGGGAGTGGTGGTAGAAAGCAGAAAGGTATATAAGGCATGAGGACCAGAAACTACAAGCATTTGGCTGGTTAAGCTTTTAGGTTCTGAGCAGCACAGTTCAGCTGAGAGCCATTCCGATATGAGAACCAGCTGAGAAGTTGACCAGGTGAGGTTAACTGTGACTTGTTCTGTCTCTCTGACCATCCAGCATTTCACCCCAATAACTGGCCGCGGGTTTGATTTTTATTAATAAGACTCTCTAAGATTCATGCTACAGCATACAAAGAATATTTTGGCTCAAAAATGATTTCTGGATTTGGATTGCACTCGTGGTGAAACAAACTTACAATTTTTTTAAAAGCAGAATTACTTAAAAGAAATCGCAGCCAGCTCATAGTTACTATTGATGTGCAAAAACCTTTCAATTTCATGGAGTCCCATCTGTTATGTGGGGCTAGACCCCTTGCCATTGAAGTTATCTTCATAAAATCCTTGCCGGCCCCAGCGTCTTGGGCAGTGTTCCCTGTAGCAGCTTCAATATTTAAGGTTTTAGTTAGTCTTTAACTCATTTTGGAGTGCCATTTGTTGAATAGGCTTTTTCCACTGCATGTTTATTTTTGTCAGATATATTAAAAAAATAGGTGACCATAGGTTTGTTGGTTTATTTCTTGGTCCTCTATTTTTAATCGAGGTCTACCTGTCTGTTTTTATGCCAGTATCAGGCTGTCTTTATCGGTATTGCTCTGTAGAACGTAGAAAATATTTTGTTATAAAATTAACATATCTCATTCTCAATAGTTAGATACTTGATACATCATAACATTGACTTTTTTTTTAAAATCTAGGACTTAAAATAGGAAATCTCAAGATTTTATAATATGGCATGTGTCAGCTCTCATCTTAATTAAAATTTTAATCTTTTACCTTATGAAATATACAGAATATGTCTAATCACCCCTTTGAGCTTAATGGATATTTCACATTATTATTTATTGAAGTTAGTTAAGAAGAAAAACAGCCAGACAAGGCAAAAATAAAAATTAAAGCAAGTGCCCTCCTCTTCTTTATTTGAAAGCCTTCTCTGAATCTTTCACCAGTGACATTGTTGATAACTGACTTCTTTTGTGCAAGCTGCATGCACACCATCCCTGTGCTACCTTGGTGAGTCTCTGGAATCAGGGTTATCTCTAATGCTCAAGTACAGGTGATTGTGAGATAAGCAGTCACCATAATGTTCTTCCATGTTATACCATTCCAATGTTAATACAATTCCAATGGGATAAGAATGCATATAATAACTCATTCAAGCCCAACTAAAATCCCTGACCACTGAGCCTGTCCAGTTTTCCAAATGATACACCACAGACACATGACGTTCTGTCTTTAGATGTGCAGCACAGACTTTATTTTTTTGCTTCACAGAATTCAGTCTTTATTTCATTCTGATTGTCTGCCTACTTTTCAAAGTACACATGGTTTAGGGTGAAAAAGCCTCTGAACTGCTTAAAGTCTTTCATGACATCAATGCATCCTTTCCCACATTAAAGAAACAAGAGAGTAACAGTTTCAGCAGGAGAGAAGCAGGTGGCCTCAAGGGGGCATGAAAGATGCAATTTCTCAAATTTCTCAGCTTCAGCTCAATTAATCTGGGGCAGAGTTGTATTTTCTAATTCTACCAGACAAATGTTTGTATTTTACTTCAGTAAACAGATAAAAACATGAAGGAGAAATCATCTTGGAAGCAACGAAGGGAAACACATTCTACAATAGTGTACAGCATAGATTTGTGTATTTGAACAGAGGAAGGCTTTCATTTTCTGCAAACTGTAGATGTACTTGTGGAAAACAATGAGAGTCACCTCCTTCCAGATAACAACCAAGAGAAGCAGTGTTTCTGTTTTATGCACTCATATTGTACAATAACAGTCCAAAATTTGCTGTATGCACATCTGTTATTCTGCTGTTGAAAAATGTTAAGTCAGAGTGATAGATGTCCCTGGGCAAGTTGCTAGCACCCTCACTGCTCAATTTCCTTAGCTTTCAATTATGTCTCCTTTCCTCAAATATTTTATGATAATTGCTGTACTTACTTTGAAAACATTATGTAGCACCTCATGTGTATAATACTACCTAGACAGGTAGGACTAAGAGATAGTCCCTGTCTTCCAGGAATTGGAAAGGAATATCAGAAAACAGCCAATTACGGTGGCCCATGGGGTCTTATAAAAATATTTGAGATCAACACATTGTCCAAAGACATTAGTTCAAACAACATGGTTTGGTTAAAGTATGTTCATATAAGAACGACTTTCATTTGGAATGTGCCTACAAGTGTTTAATGTCGTGAAACAACACTTTTGGAATTAAGAACAAAAACAAGTTATAAGATCATAACGACACAAGAAACATTAAAAAAGATAGAAAGAAAATGTTTATTGCTAGGGCAACATTTTCAGGCTATGGAAGGGATAGATGATACAAGAGAGTGTTTCCAAACAGCATGTGTTTATGCCAACTCTAATTAAAATATTTAGAATTTTTATTAGGACAAAGTACAAAGCCCATAAAACTTACCATTGCAACAGTTGCATGTATATAATTAAGTGGCATCAAGTATGTTCTTATTATTATGCAAACATCACCAACATTTGCAGAACTCTTTATCTTTTCAATTGAAACTGTATCCATTGAAGACTAACTTTCTATCATTTCTTCTGCCCAACCCTTGGTAACCACCATTTTAGTTTCTATCCTTCCAGATATGAGTATTTCAGGTACCACATATAAACACTACTGTGCAATAGCTATCCTTTTGTTATGGCTCATCTCGGTATGTCGTCAAAGTTCATCAAGTTGTATCATGCTCCAGATTATCATCTGTTTTGTTAAGACTAATACTTTACATATGTGCATACCACATTTTATTTATTTGCCTGATTTGTTGATAGATATTTGAGTTACTTTCATTCTCTGGAGTCCATCTTTTCAGTATGGAGACATATATACCTAAATGTGGACTTTCTGGATCACATGACAAGCTAACTTCTAATTTTCTGAAGAAACACAATACTGTTTCTCACATTAACTACACAATCTCACCTTCCTGCCTGTAATACATAAAGGTTCTAATTTCTGTACCTTTCAGTTATTAATATGTAAATACTTCTACAATGCACCATTCTCCAGCTTCCTGAAATGGAAATAAATTTCCATGTTTCAGTGACTTACACACATTGATGTACCTCTAGGAACTATTAACATGTATGTTCACTGAGATGTTGTTGCACGCTTCTCCAAGTTATTTTCACGGTTCAGTCTTTTTAAAATCCTGCACAGGATTATCCCCACATCATGGATAAATAAATGAAATGCACAGAAGGTAAGCATCCTGTAACCAGCACCACAACACTAGTAAGTCATGCCTTTCCATGTGCACATGGACCTCTTGCCATCTGAGAAGGACTGACTCGGTCTCCAGGTGCTCTTAGAAACCTTAATATAGCATGTAATGTTTGGTGTCCTTCCTCCTTCTGGTCTTGCTTAAGATGTTTGTGGAACAAAACAAATAGAAAAACAAATCACTTACCTCTAATTGGTTCTTCCTCTTCAAGCCAGATGTTAGTACTAGTATTATATCATTAAGATAAAGAGAACAGTTAAAACTATGGAAGAAGTAGAAATGTGCAGACTGTGAGGGGATTTGAGGGTCAGCCTAAGGCTTAGGAGTATGCCTTTCATGATCTATTTTGGTGTCTCGTGGATCTATACTGCTGGGTTTTGGCTTTCTTCTTGGTTTTCAGACAGAGTCTGTTATTATGAATGATTTCTGTGTATAAGCGCTTCCTCTTTATCTTACTTAGATTGTGAAATACAGAGTAATTTATTTAAGAAAAGTGCTTGCCCCAAAGCAATAAACATCCTTTTAGTGTCTGATACACTCTTTAAATGTCTACTTGATATTTTCATAATGCACAAAGCATCAAGGAAAAAATATTTTGGAACTGAACGTGTCTGGTCTTCCCTCAAGGCTATCCAAAGTACAGATTATAGCTGCCGTCAACATTGGCCTAGAATGTCCTGGAAGAATTTATTACATGCTACAGATGTACTTTTCAGAAAGAGCAAGCGATTCTGTCCTTGCACAACGCTGTGAAATACTAAGCATTTAGCTCCCCAAAATACAAACTTACTTCAACAAGGCAGAAGCAATCAATATATATATATATATATATATATATATATATATATATATATATATATGTATATATATATATATATATATATAAACATGAGTCCTTCTAGGTATCAAAATCTTTCCTTTAAAGTGAATTATCAGTCCCTCTCCCCTGCCATATCATGGTTTATTTTCCTGGAAGTTAAGTTCTGTTGTATGGGTCTTTCTTACAGGTTGCCTTACCACAGCTCCTAAGACTTTATATGAAACAGATAAAGAGTGTGATTACTCTAAGGGGAAGCTCTACACCAAAAGATAGCTATGATTGTTGCTTTATTTCAATTTTTAAGTCATTATAAAAAGAAAGAACAGTTCTAGTTAGCCCAGACCTCTCCAGTGTTAACAGGAAGCGACAAAATAATCTCTATCTGACTCCATTTGTAGTTCATTTCCACTTCACTACTCGAAGCAATTGTACTGAACAAAATCACAAGGCTGGGGAATAAAAGGAAGAAAACCATAGGTCTGTGCCGGCTGATGCGGGGAGGCATTGCCTTCAGCTTCAGTTTGGGACTGGCTAGTAGTTACATCTGAAAGAAAGGAAATAAAATCTGTGTTGCCTAACTCCCTTTGACCATAGTCTCCAAAATATGAGGTTTGGCTTGGACATAAAACTATCCAGTGTATAAATCTCCGATCATTTTAACACTGACTTTTGGCTAAAATAGTAACACTGCCAATAACTGTTAAATGGCAACAAAATCCCATGTATTCTAACAATGATTCAGCTAACATTTCTTCCTCTCCCAGATCCCTCCTATGCTTCTCCTTCCCTCTCTCCTTCTCTGCCTTCCTCTCCTTCACCCTGACGTCTCCCTGTGTTGGTATCCTGGCCCTCAGAAATGTAGGATAAGCCAGTGCTATTGAGTTGTCATAGAAAGGCCTGACACCTCGATGTCCAACCACACCTGCCTTGTTCACATTCCCAGGAATCGTGTTCTGTTCTGGTCTCTGCCCATTTGCTTTTCTAAATCACTATTTGCTTCAGCCATTCACTCAGCGTGACTTTGTTCTGTCTTAACTTTCTTTGGTAAATTTTCACATATACTTTACTTCTTATTCTTTAAAAGGATGCATTCTTAATTGGATGTAAGTGTATCTTCGTGTGGGTATTTGCACACGAGTGAAGGCGCCTATGGAGGCCAGAGGCGAGAGATCCCCCTGGAGCTGGGATTGCAGGCAGATGTGAGCTTTCTGACATGGGCTGGGGACTGAATTGGTTCCTCTGGAGGAGTAGTAAATGCTCTTAACTGTTAGCTATCAATCCAGCCACTGTTATTCTATCATCTGGGTAACAAAACTTAAAGAATTCTTTAAGATATATTAATAATAAAGTTGATCAAAAAAGAGATATTACTAAAGGGGAGACATTCTTCAAGGTTGACTGAATCATGAAAACTAGAGCAACTAACCCAAGGGAAATGTGGGTGAGTCCTGGGGGCCTGGGTTCTCTACTGTTCACACCTCCCTCTTCCCCATAACAAAAGCATCTAGATATCCAGAACTTACTGAAGCTTCCAGAAAATTAAAAAAAAAAAAAAATCTTGTCTAAAAGTCGATCCCTTGGCTTGAGAGGACGCATCATGAAGTAGTGCTAAGACATTAAGGAAACCTGAATATGGGATCGATGATTCTTCAGGGGGATTTAACAAGCAAATGTCATGTAATTAAAAGGCCCTGTGCACGCCTATCATTGCTAAACACAGAAATGACTGATTCAAGGACAGTCTGAGCTACTTACAGAGCCTCTCCCCACCCCCACATCCAATAGAGCAGAGAATAGCAAAACAACTCCAATATCTCAGTAAAAATGGGTAGAAGTGTTCTTTCAAAAGTTTGGACTGAATATCAGTCTCTCATTTCCAGTCATTATAATAAAAAGAAAGGGCAGCAAAGAAAGGAGAGAACCGGGGGAGGGGAGGAGAGGAGGGGGAAAGAGGAAGGAGGAGAGATAATCCCAAATCTACCGGAGTTTAAACCGAATTGGCCAGTTTGTAAGACTCTGCTGGAGCTTGGAACCAACAGCAGTCACGAAGCACCGAGCCTCCATAGCTCCCCGAAAAGCCGGCAGTTTGCTCTGTGTGGGAAAGGAAGGCAGGGAGTGTGCATCAGCTTCTGGAGGGAGGCTTCCAGCTGTTGGCTAGCATTCTAGGTGATGGATGTGGATGAGCAATTCCCTTAAACAACTGATTTCCTGCCAAGGACGAAAACACTGGAAGCCCATCCAAAAACTCTTCTGCAATTAAAGTTGCAATGAAGTGGTCACTTTGTCCACCTCCCTTACCAGAGGGAGGTAGGTGACCCTGTTCTTGGCAACCACCTCCACCCATGAGCCACAGAACACCTCCTTCGTTGCCCTGCCCCTTGCCTTGGCCTCACAGCTCACTGAAAAACCCGCTTTACTAGACAGGCAGTAGCTCTCTGAGGAGGGTGGGGATGTGGCTCTTTTACGCTTTCTTATGTTTTCATCTGTTTTCCCTTCCTTAAAACAGTAACAACAACACCACATTCCCCCCCCCAAAAAAAAAAGTGAGAAGAAAAGAACTTCCCGGATACCGCCCCCCTTGTCTCGGGACAAACAGCAGTCAGGAATAGGCAGTGGGCCAGTGCCTTGGCCAGCCCTTCTGGTACCTGGCCACTTAGAGTCAACTCATAGGTAAGAGGGGAGTCATCGAAGGACACACACTCAAGAGCGGCTGTGACCCAGGTCCTCTGCCTCTTTCAGCCTTTCTCCCCAAATTCTTTACTTGTTCATCACGTCAGGAGTGTTTCGTGACCTCTCCCTGGCCTTTGGAATTGCAGAAACCACCACAAAGCCTGCTAGGTTGGCTCTTTTCCTCGCCGCCACCTCCCGGCCTAGGGGGGCGCAGCGCGGCTCTGTCACCAGCAGGGGCCGCTATTCGCTCGGAGCAGCCGCCGGGCCACCGCCGCGGCCCGCGCCTCCCACTGCCCCTCCGGCCCAACCCGCCAAGTTCCAAGAGCTCCCAGTCGAGCGAGCGCCGGGAACGAGCACTGCCCGGGCAGCACACGGCGCACACGAGCCAGCTTGCAGCACGCCCGGGAAAGGTTCCTGAGACACTCACGGCCCGGGGACTTTGAAAGGGAAGCCGAGGAGCCCCGCACGCACAAGTGTGCCAGCCAGCGCTCTGTCAAGCACCTGTTCCTTCCTCTCCACCGCCACCCCGGTCCCCACCCCTCTGATCATCGCCTCTCCGGCTCCCGCTTGCTCCCGGGATGAATTCAGCGCTGGGCAACCAGACCGACGTGGCCGGCCTCTTCCTGGCCAACAGCAGCGAGGCGCTGGAGCGCGCCGTGCGCTGCTGCACCCAGGCGTCGGTGGTGACCGACGATGGCTTCGCTGAGGGTGGCCCCGACGAGCGTAGCCTGTACATCATGCGTGTGGTGCAGATCGCAGTCATGTGCGTGCTCTCGCTCACCGTGGTCTTTGGCATCTTCTTCCTTGGCTGCAACCTACTCATCAAATCCGAAGGCATGATCAACTTCCTGGTGAAGGACCGGAGGCCTTCTAAAGAGGTTGAGGCAGTGGTTGTGGGACCCTACTGAGTGGCCCTCGGGTCCCCCACGGCTGGTGCTCCTGGCACCTCCAGTACTCCGCCAGCCGCGATGCACACCTCACCATCAGAGACCGAGCAAAGCAAACCTGTCGGAGTCAAGTTTTTTTTTTTTTTTTTTCTCTCGACTTCTGCCTTTGGGGAAAAAAAGTGACCCATTTCTGATCGCTCTCCGAAAGGCCCCAAGCAAGCCTTCAGACGAGGAGCGTCCAGACTTCGGGACTCAGCAGCAGGTGGCAAAAGAGGGCGATTAGGGAGCAGAACTTTGGAAGCGGCTGTTTGCCTGAGATGCTGGGAGATGGACCGGGCCGAAGGCCCCTTTCCACCTGCAGGTGGGCCCAGCACTGGGGACAGCTGGAGAGGCCGAGCAAGGCGAGGGTGGGGGCAACATCCAGCGGCACCAGTAGCCGGGTGACCGGAAAAGTGACCTGTTTATACAGCACGCTGCTAGACCTAATGGGAACATAGATGTGGGTTTTGCGACCTACCGGGGAGAGTGGAACTTTGATCAATAGTAACCTGTGGTTTTAAGAGATCTGTGTTAGTTTGCTTGAATACAAATATTTGATAAGTCTTTTATGCCCTAGTGGCCTGTTTGCCTGCCTGCGGGTTAGAGTTTTTGTCATCCTGGGAGAAGGGGTGGGGGGAGGGGAGCCTGAGACTGTGAATGGGGTTAAGTGCTTTCTTTTAGTGCATTTCCAGCTGGGTCTTTTGGGGAAGCTGGGGCTCCAGCTAAGCCCGGGACAAAGATCCCGAGTAGAATTCGTAGCTCGTGTCTGCACGGTTTACGCCACAAAAGTGCTCTTGATATCCGTGACACCATTTGACTTTTTTTTTTTTTTCCTATTTAACATTTCCTTAATAAATGCAACGTTTAAGTGTTTTGTTTCTGGCCTCCTGGTAGTCATTCAATTCTCCGGGCGGATGGGGAAGGTCGACTGTGCAGTCTGAGTCCTGGCCAGGAGATTTAGCCTTGAGAGAGCTGCAATTCTACATCGTAGATGCATAGATCCAAGGAAGGAGGAGGGAGGGAGGGGCCCGACAATGCACAGGGCTTAGACACACACCGAGCCCCAGGCACAAAAGCCATCTCGAAAACAGCGGCCTTTGTTTTCTCCCACATTTACAACTTTAAATTTCACTTTGTCTCGGATGTCAGGTAGGTCCCGGGGGAAGATTACACTTCCGTACCAGGCTCCTTGGGGAACTCTAGGTTACCCCGCTAATGAAAGGAGAAGACAGCCTTTAGGGAGGGTGTCTTTCCCTGACCCACGTCAGCAGGACGGCATAGGGATGCTGCTCCAGGAAAAGCCAAGTACAGATTCGGAGGGAAAGTAGCTGCGGAAGTTCGAAATACTCAGTAGAGTAAACCGTTGTGTCCAAGTCAGGAGGCGTTCGTTGTCTTCGTCGTATTATGTTGGCTAGAGAAAGGAATCAGAGAGCAATGAAAAAACGATAAATGTTGGAGGGGATGTATCCCACAACGGATACATAGATTGAAGCATCACATTATATCCCGTAGATACAGGCAATCCGTCAGTTAATTAAAAATAGCACAGAGTGAGTGAGTGAGTGAGTGAGTGAGTGAGTGTGTGTGTGTGTGTGTGTGTGTGTGTGTGTGAGAGAGAGAGAGAGAGAGAGAGAGAGAGAGAGAGAGAGAGAGAGAGAGAGAGAGAGCAGCATTTGCCTGCCACTTAAATAAGCAATTAGTCCCGGACCATGCAAAGGGCTGAAAGGAGTCAGCCCCAGTCCTGATATCCAAGACTACAACACACTGGAAAGCCTGGGCTAGAACAGCCACAGACGGTGGTTGCACACTCATTTAGGGCCTAGAGATGGAACAGTGTTAAAAGAAGGGTCTAGAAAACAAACTGAAGGTTCCAATAGTTTGAAGTTTAACTTGGTCAAAGGTTTGAGCAGCTTTTCTGTCTTATTTTCTGCAAGGATGCTGCAATGGTGAAAAAAAAATGTGAAGACTTTGCTATAGCAGCTGTAAAACTACCATGAAATGGCAATGAAATGTCCCATTTTTATAGTGAGAAACGGCACACGAACATGGCCTGTGCCTCAGAGGGCTGGTTTCCTCTCAGAGTTAACCTTACTAAGAATTACAGCCTAGAGTTTTGGGGTTTTAATGTTAATAGTGTCAAATTTAAGTGAACACACAACTCACACTCACACACATTCTCTTTCTCACACACACATTCTTTCTTCTCTCTCTCTCTCTCTCTCTCTCTCTCTCTCTCTCACACACACACACACACACACACACACACACACAGATTGGAAGTTGGCCTGTTTTGTCTTTTTAACAGAGAGTTTACTTGTTTTTTTTTTTTTTTTTTTTCCTTGTGTGGGGAGCAGTAGGTCAACTGTCAACAGGTAGCCATGCTGAGTCACGGAAGGCAGTGTGCAGTTTGGTAGTGTGTGGGAGAAGAGATGAGACGTTCTATTTTGTCCACAGTTTCTGTGGCACTGACTTAGTCTACCACCTCCATGTTTCAGAGAAAACAAAACGGCTCAATGAATCCATCCTGTAACAAGCCGGGTCCTGTAAATTTATGAGCCTACAAGCAGGCTGAGTACTCGGGAGATACTGATTGTATTAAAAACACATCTACGAGAGTTACTAGGAATCTTTCCTTGTACTCTGATACATTCAGCATGCAGGATCACAGCTAACTCCAGAGAGTGGGCAGGGATTAACCCTAAAGCCAATTTGAAATCGTTTGATTGGAACAGGTTTCATGGAAAGCAAAAGTCCTACAAATTGAGAAAACAGCCCTCATACAATCGAAGCCCTCCAGTATTACCCCTAACTTCATCTTCTGAGAATTTCTTCACCCCTCTTACATCCTCCCTGTACCTCAAAAGCAAAACAGACACTTTGGTGTCCCCATCCATATTTGTCCTCTTCTCTACAGAAGTTGTGATTGTGAGATAAAACAGAAGCTCTAAGGGTTAGTCCTTAGGTAGAAAAGGTAAAGAACATGGTGCTGAGATCTATGATCTATGCATTACCGGGAAATGCAGTCTGAAAGACCGAGCCCTGGGGACAGTTTCATAAAAACAACCCTTCTCTCCAGGTCACATCCATTTGTTACTTAGAGAGATGCCAAGTGGTTCTGGTTTTAATAGGTGAAGGGAGAAGCTTTTTACACAGCCTCTTCCCTGGTGGCCACACAGCAACCACTTTTCCAGATCCACACACTCTTTCTACTCTGTCTTTGAATCTCTGTGTTTTCCATTCTAACAAACACATGAAGTGAACCTTTTAGTCCTGCTCAGGGTTTACAGAGTGTTTTTCTTTTCTTACCAATGGACTTCCAGGAAAGTAGGTTTTGAACCTCATTCTCCAGTTCACCTAAGAAATCGATGTTAGCTGAAAGAGATTGGGAATTGAGAGGGTAAACACAGAAACTGATGTCCCACTTTTACATCTGCCATGTGGTCAGTAATGTGGACATAATGATGTGTGTAGGGGTTGACACTCAGTTTCTGTAAAGAGCTTCCTTGATCTGTTCAGCCAAAAGATGACTTGTCTGTTAAGTCTGGAACTACAGCACAGACAGAGCAGAGGTGTTTATGAAAAGCAGCTGATAGGGGAGCAGAATTTTAGGCTAGACAGGTAGTCACTCATACCTCTAAGCTTAAGTGGATGTCCTCTACATGAGCAGCATATCCTAGTTGATATATTTTTTCCCCTAAGATCTGAAGATGGATCAAAAACTTGAGGTCTAGTCACCTTGAGGGAATTCAAAGTAGAGGGGACCCTGCTGTATTGAATCTGAAGTCATAGCTACTCCTAATAGATAATCTGTGATGTCTGACTCTGAATCTTGGCTTCTTTGTGGCCCCAACAAGTCCACCTGTGTCTCCCTATGATATTTAAGGAAGAACATGTGCTAGATAGTAGAAGTCTGGCTTCACATTGGTCTTTAAGTGATTGAGTGGTCTTGAGGATAGTTGATTCTGAAGTGATATGTCAATTCTATTCAATTAATTTGCTAATATTTTCAAGATGTTTCATAAATCTCTGCAATATGACTTTAAAAAATGCGTCTTGTTTTCTAGTCTTGGTGTTTTTCAGAACTTTTTCTCCCAAAAGCCAAAGGCATAGCCACTTGAGGCATTTTATTTTAAATAATCAAGGCAAAATTTAGATAGCTTACCAGACATAGACAAGTACAATATCACTGGATGAGAAAGAAAAAAAAAGCCCCATGAACTGGGAAGCAAGAGGTTCTTATAAATACTCTTTCAATACAGTATTTACACAGAGAATGCAGTGTTTCTGATACAAACTTCCCAAGAATTATAGAGAATTTAATTGCAGGTTTTTCTCCTCCAGAAAATTCTTCCTTTGAGCTTGGACAACAGCATACAATAGCTGTCCCAAGTGCAGTATCCTTAGCTCTGGCTTTTATATTTGTCATTCTGGGATGGGGTTATAATACCAGGAAAGAATTCCAGGTTTCAGTTTGTTCAAGATCCAAGCCTAGTTCAAAACTCTATTGAAGCAGCAAGTCTACAGCAATCTCCAAAACAAGAATCAATACATCTTTTATCCACCTGCCAAATCCCATTTAGACATGTGCACAGAAGCTCAAACGGGATATGTTTTAAAGTCTGCTCCAGCAGTAATTGATTTCTAGCATCTGCATTTAAATGCTTGGTGGCTATTCGTTTTCATGGGCCTGCTTCACATTCTAGGTATTTTTTGTATTGTTACAAATGCTTAAGATGTTGAAAGTCTAGAATAAATTTTATCGCAACATCTCTGATTTTAAAATTCTTGCCAAGCTGAATTCTCTAAAGAAATTAAAGTATATAGTTATTTAAATAACATATTAATTAAAGTGATCATAATTTTATAAACTGAATTAATATTCACATTTTATTACTTTATTTTCAATATATTTGAGGAACTAAAAATATTTGAGCAAATGTTTCAATGTTTCATTGAAGATTGTTGTGAGGGTAACTAGACATATTTAAAAAATATTCCCTTTGCAAATGGTAACTTGCTTCATAATCGAAACAACAGTGCCCATATGTGAGAAGAACATGTCTTATTTTCATGTATTCAGCTATGTGATTTTGAATGCGTAATAGGTAGTTTTCTCCCCTGAATATATGTAAGTGCTTGCTTGCTGCAATATTTTTGCGTGGGTGAATGTGAGCATAGAGTGATCAATACAGAAAAGGTCAAGGCATTTGTGATGATGCTGAACAGCACTGTGCCCTGCCCCCTCCCGGTTCAGATCCAGTTTCCATTAGAACGACTATCTTATGAACTCATGACTCAAACTGCCATATAGTGTTTTCCTGCAATTATGTGCACATAGCACACTATACTTACTACTGAACAAAATGAGATTGTTCCTATACATTTGAATCATAAGACACAGACACAGACAAATACACAAAAGAGATAGTAAAGAATCTGTCCACAAGAGTCAGATACTAAAGAACTGCTTCTTGCTACTATTTTGAGATTCATAGTTCTATAAATATATGCATGTAATTATGCCGTAGCCTATGTGTTGGCACAGTCTATTACAGCAAGAAAAGGTTACAGTTTTCCTCATTTTTTTTCCTTTGCCTGCCTTTCCCTCTACCAGTTCTCCCATCATTATGCACTGCTTTCTTCAGCCACATCTAAAGGATATACTGCCCCGAAAGAGTCATTGATTTTTATCAGACCAAGACTCCAGATGTCTGATTGCTTTGGGAAAAAGAATTCCCCTGGGATCCAGGGTCTCTCTTTTGCTTTTATTTATTTTCCTGTAAGTTAAGCAGGGTCCTGCAGTTTATATTCTAAGCAGTATCGATTACAGCAGGTGTGTGTGTGTGTGTGTGTGTGTGTGTGTGTGTGTGTGTGTGTGTGGCCATGTGTGCCCATATACTCATAGGCTCAGCTCTTCCCATGCTGCACTAAAGTGTTTATTAGCCTTCTACAGACTGAACATAAGCACCACACATCCCCCAATGCTTTGTTTTACATTACTTATTTGTTCACAATAAAAATAAAAAAGCTTATAGAAAATTTGCAGGTAAATTGTCTTGAAATGTTCAGTAAATAAAATTAAACATGGGGAGTCTTACATTTATGCTTTGTTTGTTTATTTGGTTGGTTGGATTTTTTTTTTCTTAAAACAGGGTCTCACCATATAACTCTGGCTCTCCTAGAATTGAATATATAGACCAGGCTGGCATTAAGCTCACAGAGATTTGCTTGATTCTGGTTCTAGGGTGCTGGAATTAAACTTGTGTGCCACTATACCCCACTTTACATTTATGTTTTAAGATATATGTCTCTATCTTCATTTACATAACGGGGAAAAAGTAAAATCCCAAGAGACAGAAAAGTCAAAGATTATATATTGTACAAGCATGAAAAAATGCAAAAGCTACCAGAAATGAGAAAGACCCCAAATTTGAAAGCCAGTAAAAATAAATTTTAAATGGTAGTTAGAACATTTTCCATTTAGACAATTTGGTAAGAGCATAAAGAGCTGCTGACTGGTAAGGCTAAGCACCGTGAGGCAATCGTAGAGGACGGCTAAGTCCCTTCTATTTTTCTCTCTTCTTTGGAGCTCTGGACTAATTGTACACATTTTGTCAGTTGGCTGAATTGTTCTATTTTCAAGGGACAAAGAGGCCTTGCCAGCCCTTCTTATATTTGTCATCAATAAATATTTATTATTTACCATCCATAATAGGCATGACTCTGCACCGAGTACAGCCTCAGATTTTGAAAGTGGAATGCAAAGCAACATGGAACATAAAGACTCTATTCTCCTGTTGGATCCATGTTCACATATTCTTTGGAGATCCAGCTGTGTAAGCCACACACACTATAGCTTCTTTAAAAAAAAAAAAAGACTGGACTTCTCCATAATTAATACAAGGCCTGAACCACTCAAACAATTTAATTTGACTTTCCTTCATGTCTTCAGGCAGCATACCCAAAGCTTGTTTTACTTAATGCATTCAAATTCAAGATGAACAGGAATATGGGAGGCCTGAAGTAAGAGCTTTAAATGAGTATCTCAAGGCTACATACATTTGTCTACAATTCAGCTGAGGAACAGGTGTTTTGTACATTTCCCCCACTGTGAATTGCCAACAACTGAATAATTAAGAAGACCATATATAAGACTCCTTCTCTGTACTATAAATATATATACATATTTTATTATAATAAAAATATGCCCATATTTTAAGTAGCATGAATGTCTCCTAGGATCACTAGATGATTTAGCTTAAATGGGCAGGCTAATTAATTATTATTCTTTTGGTTGCAATCAACATAAAAGCAGTTCAAGCTCATTTTAAAATGGAAACTGAATTTCCTGATAGTGTTAAGTTGTAGGTTCAAAGATCCAGCTCTATCAGGTTGATGTGATACTGCTAATTTATGTCTCCAGATGATTCCAATTCCAAATAAATTGTTTTCACATGGTAAGAGAGAAAAAATGTACATGTATGGATTCCCTCAGTCCTATGCTAACATGTTCCCAATGTGACAATCCCAGAAGAAAGAAATTGTACCCACATGACAACTCTTGAAAAATGTCTCTGTGCCTGGGTAGGTTTAAGGGGAAGAATGTACCTAGTTAAATGTCTAGGTCCTTGGTACTGTAAGAGAGAAGAGAACAAAAGGAGGTAGAGAGAGGTCTACCCAAACCACATGAGTATTGGTCCTGAGTAGAATGAATTCCATTATTAGAGGAAATGGGAAAACTGGTGTAGTGAGATAAACAGTTGTCACCTAGCTGAATGAAACCCACCACTAGAGAGACAGCATAATTTTCCAAAGACCCACATAGTTGAGAAGGTAATAAAGAGTTTCATCCTGGTACATATAAGCAGAGCAGTTGATCTAGTGGATTAGGGGATGATGAAGAAGATGAGGGGGGAGGAGAAAAAGAGGAAGAGGAGTGAGGAAGGAGAAGGTGAGGAGGAGGAAAAAAGCTTGAGAAGGGGATGTATTGGGAGAAGGTATATGGGATATGGAGGGGGTTGCAGAATGGAAATAATACGATCATATCTCATTGTATATATGTATGAAATTCACAAGAATACAGAAACATCATTTTTTAAAAATAGCTCTATGACTCTAGATTGCATTCCTTAAAAGCTCTTTCTAACAGCTCTAGTTCAAAAAGACTGATTTATTTAAAAAGTTAAAGCCTTTTATAATTTTAATACATTTTAATTATAATAGAATTACATCACTTCTCCTTTCCTTTTCTCCATCCAACCCCTCCCTTGTGCCCTCCCTTCAACCCCTCCTATGCCTCCCAACTCCCAAATTCATAGCCTTTTTTTCTTTAGCTATTATTGTTACATGCATATGCATATATATATATGTATGTGTGCATATATATGCACAGATATTTAAATATATTCATTTTGGTTGGTTGTGTGTATATGGCTTGAAGACTGGCCACGCACTTTTTATTGGATAACCAATAAGGGGACTCATCTCTGGTAGTGGCTAATTCTCCCTTTCCAGGTAGTCATTTGTAGCCTATAGTTCTTTTTCTAGGGTTGAGACTCCATGAAAATCTCTCCCTTCTATGTTAGCATGTCTATTGATATTGTGACTACTGTTCTTCATGCAGTCATTTCTAGGAGAGACTGTTTCAAAGCAGACTTACTGGTATTCTGGCTCTTCCAATCTTTCCACTCCTTCTTTAGTGATGTCCCCTAAGCCATAGATTCAGGAGCTGTGATGTAGACATATCCATTGGGGCTGGACTCCTCATAACATGTTTCAGCTGGGGAGGAGGTAGGGCATTCAATACAATATCAGGAGGAGGGACAAGAGGCAAATGACATCAATATTGTTTGATAAAGCCTCAAGGCATCATATTATTTTAATTTTACCTAAAAACAGACACAATAATATAGTTGTATATGTTATACATATCTAAAGGAAGTTATGCCACATGGGCTGACAATGCTATCCATAAGAACCACAGACTAACAAAACATCAATACCAGGCATAGAAATATCCTTTGGAATAGTAGTCTAAGGGACTACCCAAATAATATAGACTATTGATGTAGCCCTGAGATGCCTCTCAGAGGTTGAATGTAAACCCTTATTTCTGAAGACACATACTTAGGACATAGGAGTCCGATGATTCAAGATGGCTCTAACCTAAAAGCCTTCTTCTTGTGGTCTAGCTTCCTTTGTACCATAAAATATTATTATGTGAGCAATTAATAGTCCTACCAAGCTGCAACACCTATGAACCACCACAGTGACCAGTATGACAAGAGATCCATAAAGGTGCAAGTAAGCATTACTCATCTGCTCCTGATAACAAATGGCTGTCTAGTTGGACACAAGACCCATTTAGCAGGAGGGAATCATGCCTGGTACTGCAGATCTAGCCAGTTTCCAATGGCTAGTGAATTTATGGACCTTAGAAAAGAGTCTACTACTGCTACTTTGCTAGACAAGAATAATTCCTTACTACATTCTAAATCTTATTCTTATACTCACAGATAAATGTAATATCACTCCTCAACAAAGAAGGTCTCTGTTTACAGCCAATGAAGATCATCACAGAAACCTGCAACTGGATACATTGTGAAGATCAACTTTTATAATTTCTCTTAAGGTTCTCTGTGTCTGTGTTGTTATAGCTCCGAATGTCCCGGACAACAGCCTGGATTTCTGAGGCAGGCATTACCACCACATTGAGCCTGGTAGTATGAACTTGGACCATCTATGCCTTAGATTCTAAGTTCGCTGTTTGTTCATGAAATTAAAATTACCTGCACTCACTGGACTGAATGGCTTTGAAAATGTCTGTAACATATATTGTATGGTATCTTTTATATTAGAAAGCCTGTGGTGATACATTATTAGACAAATTCAAGCAGATTCATTTGCTGTTTTAATTTATTCAAAGCTTTGGGACTCTCCTTGAGATAAATAAAATATTCACCATTAAAACCAACAAACCTGAGCAACCATAATCAGAATATATGCATGAAAAATCTATTTTTGGTGAAAATGTGCAACATTATGTGAAGTTGACCTGACAAACTCATTTTCATGGGGCTGCTCTTGTGACCTCTTGTGATGTGGAAACCCTGTGCCATTAAGCACATACACTGTTTGTATTGCCATTCTTTGAAATCTTCCTGACTCCGCTTCTAAATTTTCTACTCTAATCATCATCTAAACTTATTCTAGCTGAAAGAGTTAGCTTAATTTTCATAGCCACACAGAAATTGTACCAACATTGTTAGTCTTTGGCTTTTCAGCTACTTTGCCGGCCTTCCTTCTGACCAAGGAAATCAGTCCCCTAAATACAACATTCTGCTTTGTCAGGAGCTCCAGCTGCCTCCTGCCAGTGCATTCGTGGGCTTCTAGGTTCTTGTTCCCAGGTGGAGGTGGGAGGTGTCGTTCAGAGGAGCTTTGTAAACCATGAAGACTCGACTCTCATACTGCTCATTTCAAGAGGTAAGCACTTCTCTCCTTCTGGTTTCCAGGAGTGAGGGCCTGAGTCTGAGCAAAGGTAGCAATGGTGTTCTCCCAGGAGGGCTTCTGTGAGTGCAGCACACATATGGCCTCCCAGGAACACTTAGACAAATATGAAAGAACACAATCATTTTCAGACATCATGTCCTTGTTTTCTGGCATGATGGTCAACTCATAGTATGACTATTTTTCAGGAAATGATAATGAAAAACAACTTTCAATAGCTAATAACACAACACCTAGTCCACAGACATGGTTTAGCCTGAGGTTAGTCCTTGACTGATTACTTTATATCCAGTAGCTTGATCATCAAATGATAAGTTTTCTTGTCACTTCCTGATTTTCTCATTTCTGACCCAGTGTCTGGTGTCTGGTCTTTTGTCATGTTATCATTTGACCATTGTGGTCAAATTTATTACAGAATGTTTATAGAACCATACTTTTACTGTGAAAAGGAAAACATGTGCTCCCTCAGTCTGCTTGTAGAGAACATTGTTAGCCAATTAGATACATAGTCATTTTTATATTCTGTCAGGGAATAATACTTTTCCAAGATCTTTAGTTAAGTCTTGAATGTTTACCTTTTTAATTTCATTCTGAAAAACTAGAAAATGTATCTCTGAAAAGTTTTCTCCCCCTTAAAAGAGAGTTTACTGAATAATGCCTGTGGATTTTCTGTAAACATCTACTTCCAAGTGAAAGTAAACTCATAGTGTGCCTGAGAATCTCAGATAGGAAATTATGGTTTACCAAATACTTTGCATAGAGTAAGCGTACTTTTATTCTCCATCTTCCATTCCACAAAGCAAAGAAAGACTCCACTGTCTATTGAGATAAAAAAAAAAATCTACTCAAAGAAGAACCCTGGCTGTTCAATGCTGGCTTTCAGTTCAGGCTTGAATGTGCTGTGTAGAGAAAGAAAGCGTTAACAATGTTCCATAGTTCAATTATTTTAAAGATAAAAATATTTTCAATTTATGATTCCCAGGATACAGAAGGAGTGTTCGGACACTGAGAAGGTGCTGTAAGACACAATACATGGCCACCAACGTCTTCTTGGTGTGCATTATACAATAATAATAAAGGTGTAGGAAATTACAAACTCAGCTTAGACATGTTCGAGAGAAAGTATGTCAGATTATTAAACTATGTTAATAATAAGAATATTGAGCAACATTAACATTTATCTGACTTTCCGCAATTTTGTATGTTAAATTAAGAAATGAAAATTCATTTTTTATTTTATATATAAATATATATATAAATATTTATATATAAAATAAAAATACATATACATACATATACATATATACATACATACATATATACACGTATATATATATATATATTAGATTTAGTTATTTTATGTGTATGAACACTTTGCTTGCATGTATGGATATATGTGTTCCATGTGTATGACTGATGCCAGTGGAAGTTAGAAGAGGGTGTCAGATCCCCTGAAATTGGAGTGAAAAAGAATTGTGAGCCACCCTGAGGGTGCTGGAATCATAACCTGGGTCCTCTGCAAGAGCAGAAAGTGATCTCACCTGCTGAGCCACCTCTCAAACCCCCAAAAGTTACTGTTTTAAATAGATTTCTGCCTCCACACTGGTCCCAAGGCAAACAATTTCCCCAAGATGTGGTCCTATTTTCTGTATCTTCCTCTCAGTAATGTCTCCCTTGGATGATGGTGTTCTCATTGCTGATTCTCAGACCCCACTATAGAAACTCAGTTGAAATAATACACACCCTTGATGATTGCTGTCATCCTCACCATCACCCTTATCCCTTTGTGTGAGTGACGAGCAGAACGGCTAGTTGTAAATACACCATTTTGCAGATGTTACTTAAAAGCCCATCAAGTTAGAAGTCACCTTCATTCCCAAAGTAAGAAAAACTGAGGAAACTGAGGGACTAGGACCCTTCCCAGGACATCACAGGCAAATGCTGAAATGGGAACCTAGACCTGAAAGAATCCTGACACACAAACATTTTCTACACGGCTGCCCAGTTAATTCTTCTGGGCAAGGACTGCCAGTTATAACATTTCAACTTTATCACACACTTGGGACTAAATCATTAACAACTTGGATCCACCCCTACAGCTTTGAGTAATGATTTCACATAGAGGAATGCATAGCAATTTATCATTTGGTGGATCTGGAGTTTGCCGGTGGCAGATGGCTCCAGGAGGTAGATTGTGGATTTTAGGAGGCAATTCAAAATGAGTCTCAACTTGTCCAACTACCTGGAGGTGTGTGTGTGTGTGTGTAATATATATATATATATATATATATATATATATATATATATATATATATATATATGTGTGTGTGTGTGTGTGTGTGTGTGTGTGTGTGTGTGTGTGTGTAATTTTGAAATCTATAATTGTAAAGGGTTCTAGTGTTCACTTATATTATGCCACTTAAGGTTTTTAATAAAGCTGCTTGAAGCATAATTTTTTTTTAAGATTTATTTATTTATTATGTATACAGTGTTCTGCATCAGATCTCATTACAGTTGGTTGAGAGCCACCATGTGGTTGCTGGGAACTGAACTCAGGACCTCTGGAAGAACAGCTAGTACTCTTAACCACTGAGCCATCTCTCCAGCCCCAAACACAAACTTTTAAAGCACTGACATGATGGCACAAGTGGAAAATTCCATGCCTGGCATCATGTGACAGGCCTCAGTCAAAACACAGGCACACTGAAAACCTATACAGTTGCCTTCACTATATACACACAAAGTATAGGTGACGCTCATGTGTAGGCTCGGGTTTCATCCCTCACTGTGTATATGCAAATATTTGAAAAGGTGGAAAATCTGGAACACCAAACATGTCTGACCCCAAGAATTTTAGACAAGGGATAGTCAACCTGAATTACATTTGGTTCTTTAGGATTAAATAATTTATTTTTAAAACCATTCACAAATATGTACCCAATGGCAGTTCACAACTGCCTATAACTTGAGTTTCAGGGGATCCAATGCCCTCTTCTGATATCTGTGGGCACCTATGTGTATGTTGTATATACAATTTGTACATAAACTCACACAGGCACACATAAATATTTTATCTGAAAATGAAGCAAAGTGCTATTAAAAGGCAGCAAGAGCCAATGTACCAAAGAGCACTTCAGTTCCTCTGGACATGTGATCCTCTTGGAAATTACACTGTGTACCAAGAATGTAAGTCAGACATTCTATTGAAGCATAATTTTTAACTAAAAATTTGATTCTAAAATATCAAGGCTCCTTTGCATGATAACAACTGTTTTATAGACTGGACTTGCTTATCTATTTACAATAATTTTCTTCATTTATCACTTGTATCTTTGTTGCATTCTGACCAGTTTCTATATGATGGTTTACACAGTCCTCATGAACCTCTTAGGAGATGAGTTTATTTCCATTGATGAAGTAATCAGCATGCAGAAGGAATATATAAAAGTATGGGTTGAAAAAGACCCTGAGAGGCTTGAGTCAGTATAATTTCAATTAGCTCCACTCCCATGTTTACATTAGCCAAAATACAGAATCAACCTAGGAATATACCAATGGATGGCTCAATCAAGAAAACATGAGGAAATGTTATTTGGCTATGAAAAATAGTGAAGTTCCATCATTTCTGGCAGTGTGAATAGAAACAGGGGGCATTGTGTTAGGTGAGATAAGCCAGGATAAGAAAGACATAAATGAGAACTTTCTGAGACTTTTAAAATTTGCCTAAAGCTAACAAAATTAATCACATGCAAGTAGAGAGACTAATGGTTGCCAGTAACTGAAAAGGAATGTTCATGTGGAGAGATCATTAGTAGGTACAAGGATGCCACTGGATGGGAATACTTTCGAACATTCTATGGCTCTGTAGGGTAACTGGTTGATGACATCCAACTGCATATTTCCAGCTCATTAACAGAGAGGATTTTGAATGCGACAACACAAAAAAAGTGATGTGCTTTAGTTGATGAGCATGCCAATCATTCTAATGAGATCATCACACACTGTGAATGTGTTCTGCAGTGCCACATTCTACCTCATAAGTATGTATAACTCTGTGTCACCTAAATCTTTTCAAAGAAAATAACACATTTTTTGGAGCCATATTTGAGTGATCTTGGGAGTGCAGATTTAGGTCACCTCAGATTCCACATTTCAATGTGGAAGCAATTTCATAAAGTTTTATAGTTTTAAAGGAACAAAGAAAAACCATAAATCAAGGCAAATTCAAAATACCTGGTGGGTACATCAGCTACCCTCATCCACCTCTGTGTCAGAACTAGCACCCTGTGACTAACAGATAAAATCTTGTTGAAATCTCCTGACTTAGGAGACCACTAGCTTTCACCAACCCAAATGCTAAGAATGTCATCAAATAGCATCTGAGGAGTACAGAAGGGCTCCCTCCATCTTGGTGTGACTGCTTCTCTGATGTACTCATCTAAATATTTTAAACTCTTCCTCTAAAATTTCATGCCCTCCAAAAATACAAATTCCTCTACCTGAGTCCAAAACAACTCCCCAGCACAGAAGAGGAGAAGCAGGGCATCTCAGCAAACTCTAAGTACAAATGATACAGGATATTCTTCAATAGAAGCTGAAGAAAGTCAACTGAGTATCTAGGTTTCAAAGTAGGTTTAATTGTGACTGATGGGAGTACAGAATCTCTAAGTGGGAAGCAAGAGTCCTACTCTCCTGTTCCCTCGATATTCCAACCTTAAAATGGGTCTGGTCCCCAGTACCACATTTTTCTCCATCATAAGCAAACTCAGATGTATTCCAAAGAAAGCAACTGGGGACGGTTCTAGTTCCAGACTAGATAAATAAATAAGTGAATAAATAAACAGATTAATTAATTAATTATTTTTAAAAAGGCCACATGAGCTGATAGCATTTCATGTTAAAGAAAGAATACACACAGCCTCAGGGATAATGGTATGTCTGTCTTCCAACTTATGGAACTGCCTCAGAGAGGAACACACACACACACACACACACACACACACACACACACACACACACACACATCAATTTTCTGAAAGTTTTACATAAATTGTTTTGATCCTATTCAGCCTTCCCAGATTCATCCATACTTCCCTATCCATCCAAATTTGTGTCCTCTTTTTTTTTTTTTCCTTTAACTGGTCAAGATCAATTTTTGCTGCCCAAATATTCTTGCTCCACTGGAGAATGTTAGACTCACCAGGGGCAACTATTAGATAAGACTCTGAGTCTCCTCCTAGCAGCAGACAGTTATCAATAGCTCCAAAGGTAGGGGTGTGGTTTTTTTGCCCCACCCCCTTCTTCATTCTGGAATTTGGTATCACTTGGGTTTACTTAGGTTTTGTGCATACCACGATGAGTTCATAGGTGCAGCTGTTTTTAATAGAAACTCAAGTAGTAAACCTGGCCAGTAAGAAGTGGAGGGTACACAAAAAGAGAAGCTAAATCTTATTTAAATTAACAACCATGGTATTTTTCAATAACTGGAGCTGTATGAATACCAAGTGAACTGTGTGGGGAACAATATGATTTCTGTCAAAGGATGACCACATTGAGAGCATGTTAAAAGGAGTTTCAAGAATTAGCTGTGTGGTTGGACTCCACATCCCTGGAATACCTTCTCATCTTGTCCTTTTATTATCTCATAATCTTCCTTTTACACAGGGAAGTGCAGACACCTGGCAGGTGGCTATGTGATCTGGCTTGAACAAGAAGTAACCTTGTGGGGAATTGGAGAATGACTGCCCTGAAAGGATGTGGGTGTTTATTAAGTTAACAAGCCCAGAAGCACAGTAAGAAAAATTAGCAAGTCCTTTTTCATTTACATGCCTGCCTCTTCTCACACTCCCCCATGTATATTTGCCATAAATATCTTAAGTCTTTGATCCCACTTCTAAATAGATCGCTCCTAATAGTAGGATTGTTCAGAAGTTCCACTCAAAACAGCTTTGAGATTGTGTTACTGAGGCAGGTGTAGATGTGGCCTCTCAGCTTTCCCCAAGTTCAAAGGCTCATCCTTACATTAAGCTCTCTGCTTCTAAAGAGAAATTAAAATGGCTCAAGGGCACTTACTTATCCAAAACAAAAACATCCCTGAGGTAGTCAGCTCACGGATTTAATAGGATTTGTTTTCTAACCATACGGGTAAAAGGTGTTAATGGGTAATCCATTCTTTCTAATGCAGTAAATGATTTGGTCGCTGTGGCACCAAAAGTCAACAAGAAGAAAAATGTCGCTGTTTCTAAGAAGGAAAACAAAACGTAACAACTTTATGTCTAAAGCCTTGAGAACAGACACAAAATTCGAGCCTGTGGTTACAGCATTGTGTCTTAGACCCTGTGAGAAGAAAACAAACCCTGATCTGAAGGGTGTAAGATTTCTGCTACTGGGGCTTATGCAGGGACTCTTGGCTCAGCCTGGGAGGAGGGGACTGGACCTGCCTGGACTGAATCTACCAGGTTGATCTCAGTCCTTGGGGGGAGGCTTTGCCCTGGAGGAGATGGGAATGGGGGTAGACTTGGGGGAAGGGGAGGGGAGCAGGAGGGGGGAGAACAAGGGAATCCGTGGCTGATATGTAGAACTGAATGGTATTGTAAAATAAAATAAATGGGAAAAAAAAAAAAGATTTCTGCTACTGTATTGTTGAAACTCTAAAACACCTTTCTGCTGTATTGTAGTTTTTTATTATGTGCATCTTCAAGAAAACACGTATAACAATACAAATCCAGCAAGAGAAATATCTGAGTCTAGATGTTTGTCTCGGTAGTAGAGGTGCTCTTAGTGAACACAGATGAGTAAGAAGCACAGAGCGGGGGCCTCCACGTCTCCTGAAGCAGCACTTGTCCTGGGGTGATTGCGTTCGTTCTCTGCTGTGTCAAATTCAGGCATAGCTGCCCCCAAGATTTGTTGTCCAAAATGCAAATGTCTAATTGTGACAAAAATCATAGTTCATATCTTTTGGTTTTTACTAGCATTTACTTTAATAGAGAAAAATATTACATACTTGTATTGGCTAAATATCTTCTTAATGACAGATTTTATATTTTATAGTGAAAGAGGGGGCATGGAATCATAAGCCCTAAGTTGTCTGTATCTAGGTAGCATTTCCCTTCAGCATATTTTATTATCAAGAATGTCCTGACCTAATTTTATAACATTGTGTGACCTCAGAGTCTTATATTCCAAAGTCACTGTAATTGGCATTGTCATCCGGGTATCCAGCTTAAATACTCCTTGCTATAATGTAATTTCATGTCCTGTCCTCAGAGTGGCCTTTGTTTTGAAATTCTGCCAAGAACACCATCTTTCTTAACACTGGGGTTTGATTAAACATAGCCCAAAGAAGCCTTTCAGAGGACGCATCTCACCCAGTTTCCATTTATAAAACACAAAGTAGCATATGCTTTGAAGCCACAATAAATCATCTTCCAGCTTAGACTCAAAAATAACAGATGATGCGCCTCAAACTCTGTCAGAGAGAAATGCTTCCTAGAAGGAGTCCTGTGGTTTATCCATGTCACATGTCCTCTGGGCATCTGGAAGCACAAGACTTGGGCCAGAGAAGCTACCACCAGGGATCCTATAGGAATGAATGATACTCACAGCTTTCTCAGCTCTTCTGAATGTTCTGAGGCCTCAACCTAAGGGCTCATTCCTGCCCCATTTGAGGGTGAAATTTGACCAGACTACTGTGTCATAGCAGCATTCAGGGAACCACTAATGGGATCTGTTTGATCTTACCATGTTTTTGTGTGCTAACAGTTACATACAGTCAATCAGTCTAGAGAACCACAGCTTTCTTCTAGCATCCATATGTCTATGTAATCTGTGTGATCAGCCTGAGTGTTATGATGGACTGTGAGACGTTCCGAAACAGGCTCATGTGATTGAACTTTTGGTCCCCAGATGATGGCGCTATTTTAGAAGATGGAGAAAGATCACTAGGGCAGAGTATAGGATATACCCATCTCTAGTTTTTATCTCACTTTCTACTTTCTGATCGACAAGATGCTTACAAAGCCCTGGCCACAGAATCCCACAAACATGAACTCTCTTATGCTTCCTCGCCATGAAGTGCTATAACCTTAAAACCAGGAGTCGAAACAAACTTCTCCTCTACTAAGTTGACAAAATACTGGGATATTTTGTCCCAGTAAGAAAGGATGGTAACACACTATGTCCTCGCTTCTGAAACACAAGCCCACGGCTCCTTATACCTGTTCAAACTTTCCACTCAGAGAACTGAACTTTGTTCTGCTGGACCCTTAACTGTTCCAAGAAGCAATCTAACATTCAGAGCTACTGCCTCTCTTCATCAAACACAACACTGACTGGAAGTTTTGTCACACGGTCAACACTGTCTTGTCAATTACAGCATGTGCTCTGAAGCTCAAATTTACAAAATCCCTGGGAATCCAGAGATTTAGATGACTTCAGGGTTTGCTCATTTGGAGCCAGAGTTACAGTTGCATTAGCTGCATTAGCTTGTGCTTGCAAAATGCACATTGCAGCATTAGCTGCAACTGTAGACACAAGTTCCCTTTCTTTGCTTATTACTCTGATCTGCAAGAAAACTCCCGCATATTTTTCAGTCTAGATTTAGTAGGTCACAACACATTGACCAATAAAATCAAAAGGAAAGGGATAATGTTGAGAGGGTCTACATTTTGGAGTCCTACAGGCTCAGCAGGCCCACTCTTCTTTGGCCTCATCTGTTAGACAGGGAGTTGTTCTCAGTTTTTGCTGTTTCCTATGCTTACAAATCTAATAAGATCCTAGGTCCCTAGCAAAGTGTCCAAAGAGTTTACATGCTCAAAATAGACAGGCTGAAAAGAAGACTCACGATAGAGTTTGGACACTGAACTTGAGAAACAGTGACTATGGAAACCATTTAACGTATACTTGAATTTGGGGTTAATTAACTAAGAAAAGCTTGTTCTTTGCTATTTAATACTTCCACAATTAAAGGGTCATGGTTACATTGTTTTCTAGGTAGATTACTATTGTGTTCTAAATACTACTGCATTTGTTATCGCTATTATACTCATCATTCTCATGGTTTCGGTAAAATGAGCTGATTTTATGTGGAAGAGGTTCCTAGAAGTGAAGAGGGTGATGTTGCAAATCACATTTTAGAGAAACTTCTTTCCTCTGGATATTTAGCAGTAACCAGAAAACATCTTTTTGAGAAAACATCCCATTAAATTTGATGTGATGTTGGGAAGTAAATTTTAAGATTCCTCAAAAGTTCTATTCTAGATTCTGAAACAATAACCTACTTTTTACATGCAGCCATAGAAATCACGACTGCAAAGAACATTGCTCTGACTTAGCCTGTTTATGAGCCAGGACTCTGGGGCATGCTCCATCACTTTCATGCGCAAAGGCCAAGATGCCAGTCTCTACTTCCTCCTTGTGAGACAAGTCTTTTCAACAGGGACGAATTTCAAACACCCCTGGGAGTGGAGGCTTCATCCCGTGACTCAGTGAATCTAATTAGGATTCCATTTCCTTTGATTCAGAGAAGGAAATGACAGTGGTTCCTGACACCAGTTGCATGGATCTATTTCAGCAGTTGATTCAAATACCTCACGGCTTTGGCAGGCGTCACAATGGATGAATACTTGGTGAATAGTAAGAGAAATATGTGGAGGCTGGGAAGACGGCTCAGTCAGTGAAGCACCTGATGCACAAAGCCTGGAAACGCTTGCTTGGATGCCCCAGAGTGAAACAAAGAAGTGTTTTCTGCACAAGGATGGTGGGAGTACACTAGGCACTAGAACAGTGTGTGCAAGGGCCCAAGCACAGTACAAACGTGACTTGTTCTCTTCTTTGAAGCTAGAAAGAAAAGAAAAGGAGAAAAAGTCTCGTAGCATGAGAAGTCATGGGAAGGACACCGAGCTGGCTGAGGTGGCACTTTAGGTCCTGTTACAGATTCTGATCTACGTACTTAGAGCAATAGGAAAGCACTACTGAAATATTTAAAGAGAGCAAGGACTTGAGTTTGATTAAGGATGACTGGCTTCAGTATGTGCATAGCAGATTCTCCCTGGCTTGCTGTTAAGAATGCATGGGGGTCCTGAGAGGCCATGCAGAAGGGGTCTACCACAGATGTGCAAGAGAAAAGTTTACAGTGCTCTTATCTAGAATGATAGCCATTTAAACAGAAAAGAAACGTTTTTTGTAGTTGAACAATATTAAAGAGGGTTGGGGTATGGAAGAAGGCAGGAGATAAATGTTTTAGTGGCTATGGTCCATACATACATTGAATGTAATGGGTCCCCATAAACTCATAGAGAGTGGCACTATTAGAAGGTGTGGCTTTGATAGAGTAGGTATAGTCTTGTTGGAGAAAGTGTGTCACTGTGGGGGTGGGCTTTGAGGTCTCATATAGGCTCCAGTCACGCCCAGTGTTTCAGTTCACTTCTTGTTGTCTTTGGACCAAGATGTAGAATTCTCAGCTACTTCTCCAGCACCATGTCTGCCTGCATGCCACCATTGTCCCACCATAATAAAAATGGATTAAATCTCTGAACTGTAAGCCACCCCAATGAAATGTTTTCCTTTAAAAGAGTTACCATGGTAGTGGTGTCTCTTCAGTGCATCAGACACCCTAACTAAGACAGTGGCTCTTCTGGGGTTCCCAATCTCTTCAACAGGAAAAAGAGGGTGTTGGATATGATGGAGCTAGCATGGCAGCTTTGAGTGTTGTTAGAGTTGTTGGGAAGAAGGTGTCCAGTAGGTAAGAGCAAGAGGCCAGTCTGGCAAGAGCTGAAGATTCTCACAGAGAGTGACACATTGGGAATGAAAGCTGCAGCAGCAACGGCCTGCAAACAAACAGACAACGAGAGACAAATGGAAATCATATACACCTAGAGGTGAATTCCAATGCATCTACTCACATGATGATTTTAAAAGAATGCAAAATTACATCTCAGAATCTTGGCTTTTCATTTTTAACAGTGGAAAGGTCTATTTTCTCTTTGGGTTCTTGTGAGAGTTAAATGGAATAATACGGATGAAGCGTCTGGTTCAATAGGACTCTAATCAGTTTTTTTTTTTTTCATTGTCTTTTAAGAATCAGGGGAAAGAGAGGAAAGAGAGGTCCTGATTCATTCTGAGCTGCAGCCTTGCACATTGCTCATCACTGCTTCTGTCTCAGTGTTTGGGAAAGGCAAGGAGATTAGACGGTTTGCTTCCAGTCAAAGACTCTTATTGGCTAAGTCTGCTCTCTGCTACTCCAGAAGGCAGGCAAGCTTTTTCCTGGCACATTTAAGAGTTTGGCATTTTGAGACTGAGATTTAAAAAAAAGTATTGACCTGCTTTGTCAAAGTTGTCTAAATTGTCTCCACACAAAATGAAAGCAAGTTTCCATTTATTTTGACAGTACATCCAATATATGGAGCTCGAGAGGTATTAAGATTCCCAGGCTATGGTCACTGGCTGCATAAGAAGGAAATAGCAAGAAGCCAGGATACTCTGTGTGAAGATCATTATCCGAATCAGCTCTGACTCAAAGTGAGACAGAGATGCCTGGGACGGAGAACAGGCCTTACTGGATTCTAGCTTCTTCTAGACAATGGAGCCCAGCAGCTGGAGGGGTGTGCCAAGCTTGGTGGTTTGGGCATGTTCTGGCCCTTGTTTGCTACCTTACAGTGGAACCTCAGGATGCCCTGTGATCACCTACCTGCGTTTGCACTCATCCACAGTTGTGTTCCACACACTCCCTCAGCATCATCAGTATTTCAGAAACTGTGTCTGCTGGCTCTGGTATTATTTTCTGGTCATGGTCAAGTTTCTTATCTCTTCTAAGCATTATTTTATTTTTTCCATTTGCAAAAGTTAGGATATTGATAGTGCTAAACTTAAGATTTATATGAGGATTATAACAAAGTATGTGAAATGCTTTCATGATACCATATACCAAGTTATTTGTGCTCACTGTTAAAAACTAAGGAAGGAGATTTTTCTCATATGTTCTTCTGACATTTTCAACGTGTAAATGATCCTCTACTATGATGGTTGATCTTAGATGTCAGTTTGACTACATCAGGAATCAATTAAAACCCAAGCAGCTGGGCATGCCTATGTGGGATTTTTTTGATTGAATCAAGACTCACTGTACATCTGGGGCACACCATGTCCACACAAAAGGACATGGGAGAAGGAAGCTTTTGCTTTTTGCCTGTTTACTGTAATTCTTGTTGACAAATTCAACTATCCTGCATCTCTGAAGGAATCCTCTAGGATTTCAACTCCAGATTGTGACTGCTGGAACATCCAGTCTTGGGAACTGAACAACTACCAGATTCTTGACCTTTCATTAGAGGACAGTCATTGTTGAACTCTCTGGATCACAACCTGTAAGCCACTCTAATAAATCTGTCTCTCTGTCTGTCTCTGTCTCTGTCTCTGTCTCTGTCTCTCTCTCTCTCTCTCTCTCTCTCTCTCTCTCTCTCTCTCTCTCTTTCTCTTTCTCTCTCCACTCCTAATAAGCAAGCACTCACCCCAATTACAGGCGATCAACACATTTGTACTTCAGTACTTGTAACTAATGTTTATTGTTTTCTCTCTGGGATGGCTCAAATGTGAACTATACAAAATGCTACAAAAAAAAAATCTGCAGAGAGCCTTGTACATCCATGTTCATTGCTTCACTATTGACAATATATGAGATGAAATCAGCCTAGAAGAAGGGCTAACAAAATGAGGTTTATATGCACAAGGAAATATTTGTCCAGATGTAAAGAAAAAAATGAAATTTTCAGGATAATGGATGGAACTAGAAAATACTATATACTAAATGATGTAACAGCCTAGGCAATAGTCACATGTTCTTGATCATATGTATGTTTAATTTGGAGTATCTGTAAAGCTCAGAAAGCAAGAAATGGCCTATTGGGAAGGAGAGGTCTTAATAGTAAGGAGCAGTAATAGTAAGGAGTAATAGTGCAATATGAATGATGTGGAAGTAGAAAGGAGAATATTAGGAGTTAGAACTTTAAGTAGGGATGGAGGATGAGAGGGAGGAGAGGTTAACCAAAACTAAGACTATATAAAGAAAACACTATTTTGTAAGCTATCTAAAATATTTTTTTCTTAAAAAAAAAAAAGACTTTGAACACATTAACCTCTCATGTTTGGACAATGTTTCCCCCAGATGATATGGGTTATTAAATCCATTAACTATCAGTGTCAGATGCCTCCCTATGAATAATTGATCAGGGGAATTCAAGAGATACCCCAAACAACATAGGCTTGGGCCACCAGAACTCTGTGGTGGGATGCAGTCGCTGAGGCACAAGACAGTTTGGTTGTAGGAGATAAAGAAGATAAGCTGAACTGACCTGAAAACTTCCTCCCTGATATCTTCCTTGCATAGCATCAGATGGTGTTATGCAGACTACTAGGTGAGAAAAACCACCAGCGATAGTACTCTGCAACCAACTTTGCACACTACAATACTGATCTTACATCAAGATGTGCCTATTGGTACAAAGGTGACATGAAGTCTATGGTGGTAACCAGTTGGTTTTAGCTTGTCTTTAAGGCCCGATTCACAGGAGAGAATTCATGTCTGGTATTGTAAAGGTAGTGAAAGCAAACAAACAAACAAAACAAAACAAAACAAAAAAACAAAACAAACAAAAAAAAAAACATGGCTCAGGAGGCCACAGGTCCTAGAGAGAAACTTACTACTGTTGTTAAATGGGCATGTTATCAAATTTCCTTTTAAATATTTATGCTTTTGCTCATAGATAAGTGCAACCCTCAACTGTGACTAGAAAGATTTTTTTTTTCTGTAGTGGTCAGCATTTAATGCAGAGGCTCATAACTGGTCAAAGTGCTGAGACTAAGTGAATATTAAATGTTTGTCCATAAATGGGACATCTGTACTATCCCCTTCCAAGGGTCAGGGAACATCTTGGACAGAGAGAATGATAAATTGTAAGATCTGGAAGATGGGGAGGAAAACTGTGAAATGCTTTTTTCTGGATATGACATGGCCACTGTATCCAGGAACATGCTGCAGTTATGGTTTCCTGCACAAGAACAACAAAAGATCAGGCCAATGAGATCAGCCAACATTTTAGCAAGCAGCGTTAATTGAACTCAGTGAGCTACAAAAAAGAAGAAGAATCAAAAAAGAAAAAAATGAGAAATTAAAGTGAGGAGCAAGATGTGCGCCTGGGGGAGTTGTTAAGTGGATATGATCAAAATGCATTTTTACATGTATGACACTGTCAAAGAATAAATCAAAATATTTAAATAACTCATATGGTGATATTTTATTTGTGCTGAAATGTAATTTTATTTGTATGTTAATAAATAAAGTTGCCTGGAGATCAGAGGTAAAATGGAGCCATTAATCAGAAGTCCGGCGGTGGTAGCACATGCCCTTAATCTGATCACATGGCAGGCAGAGTCTCTATGTGGTCAAGGACACAGCCAAGCTGGTAACCCTAGTCTTTAATCCCAGTACTAACCATAGAGACCAGGAGGTCTGTATAGACAGGCAGTGACAAGGAAGTCATGTGGTTGGGCTTAGAGCCAATGAGAAGGCAGAACAGGGAAGCAATAAAAAGACAAGTCACAAAGGGAGAAGCTCTCTCTCAGGGAAGCTATGGCAAAGAGTGGTAAGCTAAAGATAGTCTTGGCTCTTTGCTAGTGCTCTGATCTCTTGGGCTTTTAACTCTGTATTTGGCTCTGTTTCTTATTAATAAGACCATTTAGAATTTCATCTACAAACTAAAATGCTACAAAGGTCCCATTTTAGAGGAACCACGAAAAAGAACCAGTCTGCTGATGGAGCTTCAGCATCTGAGAAGATGTAGGTGTTGTCCAGCTACCTTCCACTTCATGCATCCACTTGAAGTCTTTTCCCATAACTATGTTTTTCTAAACATTGTCACTTATTTACTAACACTTAGAAATTATTGTAACAGGAATAAGTTTGTTGGACAGAAATGTTAGTTTTTAAAGAAGTGCATTTGAGATAAAAATTCAAACTTCCTCTAAAATAAATAGAATTTCTTCTTCATTAAACTCTATGCAAATTAATTCATTGCACCCATTAATGCTAAATTTAGTACTTACATTATTTTGTTTCTATATTATGGAAAGGCCATACTTTAATTCTGCAATTTATGATTTGATCAGAAAGCTTCATACTAAGTTCAGGAAAATGATCATATTTCTATATCATATGTTTTGTTGTAGATCTGTAGACCTACTGGAGAGAAACTCTACATAGACAAAAAGAGCACCAAATGAAACATGTCAGCAAAAGAGGTCTACTGAGCAGGTCAGTTTAGGAAGATGCCTAGGGATGGCCACTCCCATCATTCCTCAGGTGGAGGATGAGGTGGTGGCTGTTTGGGCCCGAGTACATCAGCTATAGAAGGTGAAGAGAGATGGCCTTCTCCTTCGTACCTCAGCTGGATGCCCAAAGATGCCAGCTTTGGGGATTTTGTCTCTCAGGTCCTCTCCCACTCTAGGATTGAGTCTGGCCTCTCTGAAGGAGAATACAAGTTTTTCCTTTGTTAGGAAATCAGTCTTTTCCAAAATCAACCCTGAAGGTAACAGAATCCCCACCACCACCACCCTACCTTTTAGTTCTTGGAATTCCCCATTCCTCTAGCTTCATGCAGCTGTCAATCAAGAACAAACTGCTTATGAATGAATCTAACCTGCTACCTGGGACTAGAATTCTAATTGCAGGAAGGGAAGGTAGTACTCATTCTGACACTGCCTATGGACATTTGTCTCCTGCTTCTTCTTCTTCTTCTTTCTTTCTTTCTTTCTTTCTTTCTTTCTTTCTTTCTTTCTTTTTTTTTGCACAGCATATTTACAGCATAGAAAATACAATTTTTCTCTCAAATTCAGTTCCAGCTCAGAACAAAAACACTGGTAAGTGCTGGTAAGTTACTGTATGGTGCTAGTTTGGGTGGGGAGAAATACATATGCAGTATTGGAGTATGACATTTACTTCTAAGTTTTTTTCTATATTGCATATATATGATAAAAGAACAGAATGTAAAGACTGCAATTTAGTGGTTTCCAACCCAATATCATGAATTTGAGGGAATTCAGTATTATTTGATGATGGCAATTGTGATAAATTCACTAGTAATTAGAATTATTTTTCCAAGATTCAAGAAGGGAAAAAAAAGGAATATTTTACACTACAGAGTCTAACAGGTATTTAAGCAAAATGGCTTTTTGTCACAACAGACCATGTTATTAGTGGATAAAAAGATAACTAACACAAAACTACTGATAAATAGTGTTAGATGAGAAACACATTGTTTAGATAAAAATCTATTAAAAGAACTGAATTTCAAACCCAGTGTGTAGCACTGTCATTTGGTAGGTTGAGAAGGAAGATTGCTTTGAGTTTAAAGCTAGCCTAGGCTACATGGTGAATTTGAAGCCAACCTGGCCTACAGAGTAAGACACTGTATCAAAATAAATTAAAAAGTATTGAGATTACTAATGACTGCTAAGAATTTCAGCTCAAAATATATTTTCTGAGGTGACAAATTATGCTATTTGTATAGTTTGTATAGTTTTAGATTAAATTCCTATACTAGGATGTATTTAACCACATAATGTTTTGTGGTTGATGAGAGTTTAAATATACAGCAATAGAGAACTCATCACATCACCATGGAGGACTTGAGAAATATTAAAGTACAGTGTGAGACACACTTTGTATTTATGGTAAATTCGTCCTCTGGAACAATGAGTGGGTCCTAATTGCAATGTTACCACATGGTCCTCTGCAGACTTCTTGAAATAAGCAATGGAAAACTCAATTATCTGTGGAAAACAGAAATCATTATCAAATACACCATCTAAAGAACCATTAAAGAGCACGGAGGAGCAGTCACAATGCTGAGATCAGTGTCTGAGTTCATGATTTCTCGGAGTATCTTAGTGTTAAATTTGTTCATGGATCATTTCAGCTCAATCACTTTTTTTTCATTCAAGGTGACAGATATTTATAAGAAAAAATAAAGTAAGAATTTGAGTAAGAAGAAGGAAGGCACGCACAAGTGAATGCAACTATTCATAGTATGCCTTGAACTTTTCATCTGGCCCCTGTCAATGCAGTATGAATTCACAGAGGCTTTAGTAGAAAATGACAATGCGACAGATTCTGCATTTCTCACCTGTCAATCAGAGTGGATTTCTTGGACCCTCTGAATATTACCTGAAGGACAAATCACCTAAAAGACTCATTCTAACCCCTGAAAACTTAAAGTTTAATGAATGAGCTCAATGCCTCATTCTCTGTAAGGCTGAAGAAGGCTGAAGCTACATCTGAAGCCAGGGATTCTCAACCCTCCTAATGCTGTGATCCTTTAGTACAGTTCCTCATGCTGTGGTGACCCCCAACCATAAAATATTTTGCTGCTACTTTATAATCATAACTTTGCTATGGTTATGAATTATATGTAAATATCAGATATGTGGGGTATCTGATACATAACCCCTGTGAAAAGGTCCTTCAACCACCAAAGGGTTACAACCCACAAGTTGAGAAGCACTGGCTTAAGCTTTTCTTTATTTTTGGAACTTGGTGTAGTCCATTTACTGATTTATTTATTTATTAATGACATACCAAAAATTTAAGCCAGCTTGGAAAACTCTTAATCAAGGATTTTTCTTCTCACTTACCCTCTTTTGTGTCAGGGAATAACATAGTGGGTCTATCTATTCTACTTCAAGCAAAATACTATAAATGTTTATAGAAAAATGTTCAAAAAAAATCCAAACAGGGAAGTCTACATGAAATAATACTGTCTTCCTCATCTTTACTCCAACAGTAACAGTACACAAAATGCAAAAATATTAAGGTTCCTCTTATGACAAATCCCCAAACAATGGGAGAAGGAAAGAAACAGGATGAAAGGACATAGAAATAGCTCCTCACCATGGTTTCAAGGAACCATCTCTTTTGAATGAAGTGCCCTCTCTATATGCAGTGAATTCCAAAGCTACCCATTAAATTGTCTTTTGAGCTGAAATTGGAAAATGCTATGACAATGTCAGGGACTCTTTCACCCAAGTTTAATGCCCAAGTTTAATAAGAACCTGCATGACCCACTGTTCTGAACAGGGGCTTGTCTGTCATCAAAAGCCATCCCAGGCGCTCACTGGTGCTTCCATGAAAACTTTATAACTATTACCCTTAGTTTGTACTGAGTACTTTGGTAAGAAGCACAGCTAAGTTATCCTGTGTCTTCCTTTGGTGAATAGCAGTTTTTACTCACCTTTTACTCTCCCGACATACCCTGGATAGATTGGGCAGAGCTAAATGATCTCTGCCTACCCCTTTGGTGATTTACACCAAAGACATATGTGTTGTACCAAGCACAAGTAGAAGGATACTGGGGATGTAGATCCCCTGATGGGATTCCCCAAGAAGGAGGTCCAGAAGGCAGACACTGAGATTTGCCTGGGAGTTAGCCTAGCCCTCAGAGTCTTGGCATTCTAGGCGGCCCCTTAGGCTTTAAGCAGAGGAGACAGTCTTCCAAAAAGAGATAGTCCTAGCTGGGACTGCTCTGGTAACCGAGAAGAAGGCAGAGACTGGGGAGCCTGCTGCTGTGAGGAAGCAGTAGATGTGCTGTCAAAGTAAGAATCCTCATTATGCTGTAGTGGTTCTGTTTCAGAATTACTGAGATCACCTTCATCACTGCCTGAGGGGTCTCTTAGTTCCCATCCCTTCTCACAAATTTCCTGACCCACCACGCAAAGCATCTTGGCTTGATGAGGAGTCATAGCCTTAGTGATTGTACTGGCTACTTTTATGTCAACTTGACACAAGCTAAAGTCATCTGAGTAGAAAGAATCTCAATTAAGAAAATGTCTCTATTGGATCAGGCTGTAGGCTAGCCTGCAGGGCATTTTCTTAATTAGTGATTGATGGGGGAGGACCCAGCCCATTGTGGATCGTGTCATCTATGGCCTGGTGGTACCTAGGGTCTATAAGAAGGCTGTTGCCCAAGCCATGGGGAGCAAGACAATGGGCAGCACCCCTCCATGACCTCTACATATATTCTAGCCTCCACATTCCTGCATTTCATTAATTCCTGCCATCACTGCTTTTGATGATGAACTGTAATATGGAACTGGGAGCAAAACAAACTCTTTCTTTCCAAGTTGCTTTTGGTCAGGGTGTTTTATCACAGAATAGTAACCTTAACTAAGACAGTGACTTTTTCCTTCCTTGATTTTCCAAGCATATCCGCAAATTGTACACTTACATCTGACTTTTTCTTTAGGGTTTTCTTGCTCATTATCACCACCATGTACAAATTCATCACTTTGCTTTTTCCATTTGATCCATCAATGTCCTTGTCATCAGTACTATCATCATGCTTATCTTGATCCATGTCCTCAGGGTGGCCATCAACTTTACTGGCATTTGAAACATCATCATCATCATCATCATCATCATGGCACCATTGAAAAAGCTGAGCACTATACATCATGTCTTCATCACATCTAGTCATGGGATGACTTAGAGCAAGATCCACTTTATGGAATGAAAACTGCAAGACTGGAGTGGATGTGGCCCAAGAGGAGAGTTGGGAGGTTCTCTTCCAGGGCAAACACTATGTCAGAGAAGGTGTGACAGGTATTGCTTGATTTGGACATCCATGGGTTCTTCTTCAGTAGGGAAGGTGACTTGGCACTAGAGAGTAGAATGTCCTGGATCAAGATTTTAAGAGGAGCATGTAGCATTTCTGATTAAACAGTGCTCTCTCCTTCCACACTGAGCTTCTTTGATAGCATCAAAATACTGTCTAAACAAAGTCCTCTTATGTTCATATTCAATGCTACCTTTCTCAGTTCTTTGTAAGTTATCTGGATTATCTTTCTCGTGGAGTTACAGAATACATTCAAAGGTTGCATGCATTGTTTCTGGCATGCCTTCCAGCACCTTCTTGTCTGACAATAGCTGTTACACTGGGCTAAGTTCCATGTTCTGCAGAACCTGATTGCCCCTTTCATCTAGAAAACTGAAGTTCTACCATCATGTGCTGTTCTTTGCTCTTCCTTAATTCTCTTTTCTGGGCTTATTTTCAATCTTGGACTGGAGGGTTGATAAATTTCCCACTCCTCATGAACAACTGGTCTCTCTCTCTTGTCGACAGTCCGTACAGTGTCCTTTTCATTAGAAAATGGCAACAAAACACCGCTATTAGTTTTCCAGGACCCATGCGAAGCTGTGAAGGGACAATTTCTTGCTTCCTTTGGGTTTTCACCTATGGCTCTCAATCAACTCCCCAGCCACAATTATCCAGAAAGGCTTTGAACAAGACAGGTTTAGAACAGAAAGCAATTTTATAGAGGATTTAGTTGTTGAGAAACAGAGATGAGAATAAATAGGGACTGGCAACAATAGTAAGTCAGTTTCAATTCAAAGCAGAGAGACAGCAACAAATATTTCTATCATGTGGGAAACATGGACATAGTGATTAGGATTTGGTCAGAAGTAGGACCTTCAGGGAAAGAAGGGCTTTGGGGGACCAGGGAGAAATGGAGTGATGAAAAAGCACTCATCCACAGAAGCAACACAGCTATCTGAGGAAAATAAACAGACATCCTTAGCCCTATCTTCTGCTGTCCCCTAATCATGCCCCATGTCTGCCTGTGTTAGTCTTTTCATGGAAAGTGTCAATAACAAAGTACTGTAGACTGAATGGCATAATAAGTAGCTTATTTCCCCCTAACATTTATTAACATTTATAGAGGCTGGAAATGTTCAGATCAAGTTCCCAGACAATTTATCTAGCAATAAGGACTTTCTTCCTGCCTGCTAAACACTTGTCTCTACACATAACCAGTCCCAGCCTTCCTGTGATGCAAAACCTGCACCAGTGTCTCCTTTAAGAACACTAATTCTGGTAGAATAGGACTCCATCTTTGTTACTCAAGTTAACCTTGATTACTTTATCAAAGAAATCCTCCTCTCCAAACACTGTTACATAGGAGGTTAGAATTTAAAACATGAAATTTATCAGAAATACACAATTCGTTGCAGTGCCTCTAAATGAAGAAATGTATACTAATCATCAAAAGACCCGAGAAGATATCCTCAGATACAGGAAATTGGAGTGAGCTAGAATCTCTTTTGCTGTTTTTTTTTTTTTTTATTTTGGTGTTTAATGGACATTCATTTAAAAAAAAAAAAAACTTAACAGAAAAGAATATTCTTACTATCAATAGGTGCAGTATGTGTTCCTTAATATTAGCAGGTCAATATATATTGACAGATTTGGTAGTTGTTGAAATTCTTGGCTACAGAAAAAGGCTAACCACCCCCCTAATGCAGCTCTTTTTATATCCCAAGATTTAACATGAGTGGAACATTATAGAAATTTTTGTTCCTAGACTACAAAGATTTGTCTGCTTGATGAAAAATAAACTGTTACAGAAATAGAATGAAAATGGGATTCCATCTGAATAAACTAAAAATCATATAAAAATAACTTCAAGCTTTCTTTACTAATCTTCTTTGCTGCCCACTCACATGGTGGGCACTGTTAACAAATATATTAAAAAAAAAAAAAAAAGCAATGCTCCTCAATAAACAGAACCAAACTCAGACCGTGTTTTTCTTGTCTGCACTGGGATAAATCTTTCACCCCAATCAGCACCCTAATTTTGGAAGTTACAGACAATTTGAGGTGGTTCCACAAACCTCCTTTTCAGTTGGAGTGCTGGCTTTTCACACATTCATGGGAGACTCGAGCTGCTCTGAAGTTCAGTTAAGGCAACCACATATTAAGCTGAACAGACACTGTTTCAAGTAGAAAAGGGAAAATGTCTAGAGATCACCAAAATTAACTAGCAACCCACACAGACTCAGCGTTCCTCTATGTCAATGTCCTGGAAGACAATGTCTTACCACTTTACTTTTATCTCAGTGAGCCAAGACTTAGCAGTGTGCCATGAGCTTTAAAGGTTCTGTCTTAGTCAGGGTTACTACTATTGCTGTGATGAAACACCATGGCCAAAGCAACTCAGGGAGGAAAGGGTTTATTTGGCTTACACTTTCACATCATAGTTCATTGTTAAAGGAAGTCAGGACAGGAACTCAAGCAGGGCAGAAACCTGAAGGCAGGCGCTGATGCAGAGGCCATGAAAGAGTGCTGCTTAATGGCTTCCTTGGCCTGCTTTTTTTTCTAGAACCAGGGACCACCAGCCCAGAGCTGGCTCCATCCACAATGGGCTGGGACCTCCCCCATCAATCATTAATTAAGAAAATGACTTTAAGTCAGAAGAAGTGAGCGGCCCTCCTGCCAGCTGAACTATCCCACTCCCTAGATCCTGTTCTCAAAGAACCGTACTACACTCTGTTCCAGCTCATCACCTACCCAGCTACAAGGCCCTACCTGCATCCCCATAGACTTCCAGCACTCACTCAGGCACAGGCCACAACAATCAGAAGATCAGCAGACAGTCGCCATTAAGGTTCAGGATGCACAAGTCAAAAGAACCAAGACCCAGTGCTGTACCAAAGGCTAGGCTCACCACCAGTAGGCCAGCTCCCAATTTGGACAGAGATTCCCTACCAGATCTAAGGTTCACACTGGCCACCAAAAACCTAGGCAACAAATATTAGAAGACCAAAGAGGAAACAGAAACCAAGGAACAAAACACCCATTCAACAAAGACAAACTCAGATGTGGTGATATTGTGTTAAAAATGTGATATTGTGTTCCCCAAAATATTGTTCACCCTAATAAATTTATCTGGGGTCAGAGAACAGAACAGCCACTAGACAGACATAGAATCCAGAGAATGGTGGCACTCACACCTTTAATCCTATCACTTGGGAGGCAGAGATCCATCTGGATCTTTGTGAGTTCAAGGCCACACTGGAAACAGCCAGGCATAGTAACAAGAGCTTTTAATCCCAGGAAGTTGGCAGAAAGCAGAAAGGTATATAAGGCATGAGGACCAGGAACTAGAGGTTGGTTAAGCTTTTAGGCTTTTGAGCAACAGTTCAGCTGAGATTCATTTTGGATGAGAATTCAGAGGCTTCCAGTCTGAGGAAACAGGATCAGCTGAGGAAGTGGCAAGGTGAGGTAGTTGTGGCTTGCTCTGCTTCTCTGATCTTCCAGCGTTGACCCCAATACCTAGCTCCAGGTTTGTTTTTATTAATAAGACCATTTAAGATTCATGCAACACTCAGAAAAGAGGGACTAGATCTAATCACCACAAACCGAGATGCCTAAACACTAATGTGAGACCACAATCAACATCCAGGGTACTATGGCACCACCAGAGCCCTACTATCCTACAGAAGCAAGTCATGAATATTCCAATGCAGCTGAATCACTAGAAAATGACCTTAAAATAACTTTGTGAAGATGATAGAGGTCCTTAAAGAGGAAATGAAAAATTTCCTGGAAGAAATCGAGGAAAAGACAACCAAAAAATTTGAGGAAATCAGCAAATCTTTTAAAGAACGCCAACAAAGCCAGCAAACAAACAAAAACAAATAAATAAGAGACTGAAACTGTTCAAGACAAGAAAATCAAGATAGCAGTCATAAAAAAAATTACAAACTGAGGGAATTCAGAAAATGAAAGACCTGGGTAAGTGAACAGGAACTACAGATGCAAGCATCACGGACAGAATACAAGAGATAGAAGAGTAAATCTCAGGTACTGAAGATACAATAGAAGAAATAGATTCATCAGTCAAAGGAAAATGTTAAATCTAAAAAACTCCTAACACAAAACTCCCAGGAAATCTGGAACACTATGAAAAGACCAAACCTAAGAATAATAGGAATAGAAGAAGAAGAAGAATCTCAGAAAATATATTTAATAAAATCATAGAACATTTCCCTAACATAAAGAAGGATATGTCTTGGCTATAAAGGCACATGAAGCTTTCAGAACACCAAAATATTAGACCAGAAAAGAAAATCCCCGAGTTACATAATAATCCAAATACTAAACATACAGAACAAAGAAAGAGTAGTAAAAGCTGCAAGGCGAAGGGACCAAATAACATATAAAGGCAGACCTATTAAAATTACACCTACTTCTCAACAGACTCTAAAAGCCAGAATGGCCAGAACAGATGTTTTGCAGACCCTAAGAGACCAAGGATGCCAGCCAGACTAATATACTCACCAAAACTTTCGATCACCATAGATAAAGAAAACAAGATATTTTACAACAAAGTCAAGTTTAAACAATATATATCCACAAATCCAGCCCTACAGAAGATACTAGAAGGAAAATTCTAAACACACAGGCAATAGATAATCTTACACCAGCAAAATCCAAAGAAGGGAAACATACACACATACACACACACACACACACACACTAACACTAACACTAACACTAACACTAACACTACCAACAACAAAATAACATGGATTAACAATAACTGATTATTAATATCTCTGGATACCAATGAACTCAAATTTCCAATAGAAAGACACAGGGTAACAGAATGGATATGAAAACAGGATTCATCCTTCTGCTGCATACAAGAAACACACCTCAACATCAAAGATATATATTCCATCATAGGAAAGGGTTGGAAAAGTATTGTCCAATCAAAATGGACCTAAGAAGCAAGCTGATATAGCTGTCCTAATATCTAACAAAATAGACTTCTAACCAAAATTAATCAAAAGAAATGGGAAAGAACATTTCATACTCATTAAAGAAAAAATTCACCAGAATAATGTCTCAATTCTGAATATCTATGCCCCAAATGCAAGGGCACCCATATCTATAAAAGAAACATTACCAAAACCTTAAATCACTCATCACACCCCACACATTAACAGTGGGAGACTTCCCCCATACTTATTCAATATAGTACTTGAAGTTCTAGCCAGAGCAATAAGACAACATAAGGAGATCCAAGGGATACAAACCGGAAAGGAAGAAATCTAGCTTCCCTATTTGCAGATGACATGATAGTATACATGAGTGACCCCAAAAATTCGACCAAGGAACTCATACAGCTTATAAACACCTTCATCAATGTAGCAGGATACAAGATTAACTCAAAAAAATCAGTAGCCCTCCTGAGAAAGAAATCAGAGATACACTACCATTTACAATAGCCACAAATGATATAAAATACCTTGGGGTAACTCTAAATAAGCAAGTGAAGGACCTATATGACAAGAACTTTAAGTCCCTGAAAAAAGAAATTGAAGAAGATGCCAGAAAATGGAAAGATCTCCTATGCTCATGGATAGGCAATAATAACATAGTAAAAATGGCAATCTTACAAAAGGCAATCTACAGATTCAATGCAATCCCCATCAAAATACCAATACAATTCTACACAGACCTGGAAAGAACAATACTCAACTTCATATGGAAAAACAAAAAACCAAGGATAGCCAAAAGATTCCTGTACAATAAAACAACCTATGGAGGCATCACGATTCCTGACCTCAAGCTCAAATGGTTGAAAGACATTTAAGGAATTGCTCAATATCCCTAATCATCAGGGAAATGCAAATCAAAATGACTATGAGATACCATGTTACACCTGTCAGAATGGCTAAGATCAAAAACACTGAAGACACCTTATGCTGGAGAGGATCTGGAGCAAGGGGAACTCTCCTCCACTGTTGGTGAGAATGTAAGCTTGTACAGCTACTTTGGAAATCAATATAGTGCTGTTTTAGAAAATTGGGCATCAATCTCTCCAAAGACCCAGCTATACTACTCTTGGGCATATACCTAAGGAATGCTCAATCATACCACATGCTCAGCTATGTTCATAGCAGCATTATTTGTCATAGCCAGAACCTGAAAACAACCTAGATGCCCTTCTACTGAAGAATGTATAGTTGTACATATACGCAATGGTGTACTACTCAGCAGAAAAAAAAATGACATCATGAGCTTTGCAGGCAAATGGATGGATCTAGAAAAAATCATCCTGAGTGATGTAACCCAGACTCAGAAAGACAAACATTATATGTAATCACTCATAGGTGGATACTAGATGTAAAGCAAAGGATGACTAGACTGCTACTTACAACTCCAGGGAGGCTACCTAGTAAAGAGGACCCTAAGAAAGACACAGAGATCACCCAATGACAGAGAAATGAATGAGATCTACATGAGCAAACTGGACATGAGGGAGGGAAATGAAGGCCAAGGGTTGGGGGAAAGAGAACTTGGGGAACGGGAGATCCCAGCTGGATCAGAAACAGAGAGGGACAATAAGGAAAGAGAGACTATGATAGATGAAGACCCCATGGGAATAGGAAAAAGCAAAGTGCTAGAGAGGTCCCCAAAAATCCACAAAGAAACCTCCACAATAGACTACTGGCAACGGTCGAGATAAAGCCCAAAGTGACCTACTCTGGTGATCGGATGGCCAACACCCGAACTGTTTTGGTAGAACTATCATCCACTGACTGATGGAAGCATGGCCAGGCCCCAGGTAGAGCTTCAGGAGTTCAATCGGCAAGAAAGAGGAGGGATTGTATGAGCGAGAGATGTTGAGACCGTGATTGGAAAAAGCACAGGGACAAATAGCCAAACTAGTGGAAACACATGAACTATGAATTAATAGCAGAGGAGTCCCCAATGGGATCAGGCCCTCTGGTTAAGTGAAACAGTCGACTGTTTGGGACACCCCCAGGCAATGGGACCAGGACCTGCCTTAGTACATGAGTTGGCTAGGGACACTTTGCTCAGTCTGAGTGAAGGGAGGAAGGGACTGGACCTGCCTCGACTGAATCTACCAAGCTGAGCTGAATCCCTAGGGGAGTCCTTGTCCTGTAAGAGATGGGAATGGGGGGTGAATTTGGGGGGAGCACGGGGTGGGGTGGGAGAAGGGAGGACAGGGGAATCCATGGCCGATGTGTAAAATTAAATTCAATTACAAAATTAAAATAACAATAAAAAGATACAATTGTTTATCAAGTTGAAAAAAAAAAACAAAACAAAAAAACAGTGGGAGACTTCAACACCCCACTCTCACCAATGGACAGGTTATCAAGAAGGAAACTAAACAGAGGAATAATGAATCTAACAGATGTTATGACTCAAATGGACTTAACAGTTATCTGCAGAATATTTCACCCAAACACAAAAGAACATAACTACTTCTTAACACCTTATGAAACCATCTCCCAAACTGACCATATAGTCAGTCACAAAGCAAGTCTCAACAGATAAAAGAAAACTGAAAAAAAAAAAAAAAAAAAACCTACCCGTATATTGTCAGACCACATGGATTAAAGCTGGATTTCAACAACAGAAAGTCTACAAACTCACAGAAACTGAACAGCTCTCTACTGAATTACTACTGGGTGAAGGAAGGAATAAAGAAATTAAAGACTTCCTAGAATCCATGTAAATGACTTTCATAAAAGACCCAATGAAAGCTGTGCTAAGAGGAAAGTTCATAGCTCTAAGTACCTACAGAAAGAAATTAGAGAATTCTCATACCAGAGACTTAACACACCTGAAAGCTCTAGAACAAAAGGAGAAAACACACCTAGAAAAGTGGACAGCAGTAAATTATCAAACTCCTGGCTGGGATCAATAAAATAGAAACAAAGAGAACAATACTCAGAATCAATGAAACAAAGACTTGGTTCTTTGATTAAAATCAAGAAGATAGACAAGCCCTTATCCAAACTAACGAAAAGGCAGGGAGAGAATATCCAAATTAACAAAATCAAAAATGAAATGGGGGACATAACAACAGACACCCAGGAAATCCAGAGAATCATTAGATCATACTTCAAAAACTTTACTCCATAAATCTGGAAAATCTAAAAGAAATTGACATTTTTTTTTTTTCTCAAGAGATACCACTAACCAAAGTTAAATCAAGACAAACAACTTAAATAGACCAGTAATCCCTAAAGAAATAGAAGCAGTCATTAAAAGTCTCCAGATCAAAAAAAGCTCAGGGCCAGATGTGTTTAACACAGAATTCTCCCAGACTTTCAAAGAAGACCTAATACCAATACTCTCCAAATTATTCACCAAAAGAGAAACAGAAGAACACTGCCAAATTCATTTCATGAGACCACAATCACTATTATACTCAGACACTACAAAGGCTCAACAAAGAAAGAGAATTACAGATCAATTTCCCTCATGAACATAGATGTAATAACATGCAATTAAATACTGGCAAACCACCCCCAACCCAAAAAATATGAATTCTGGTTACCCTATACATGCAGTTCTAATGTGGCAACAATTTCATGATGTTTGTATATGTAAAGAAATAAAATAAAATAAAAAATAAAAATATATGTGGAAGAAAAAGAATACTGGCAAACTAAATCCAAGAACACATCAAAAGGTCATCTGTCACTATCAAGCGAGCTTCTTCCCAGATACTTAGGGATTGTTGAATAAATGAAAATCTGTCAATGCAATCCACCATATAAACAAATTGAAAGGAAAAAAAGAACATATGATCATGTAATTAAATGCTGGGAAAGCCTTTGACAAAATCCAACGCCCTTTTGTGATACAGGACTTTTATCATGCAGGCATCAATTAAAAAATGGGGTACAGATCTAAACAGAGAATTCTCAACAGAGGAACCTCACATGGCTAAGAATTGCTTAAAAACGTTCAGCATGCTTAGCCATCAGGGAGATGCAAATCAAAATGACTCTGAGATTCCATCTTACACCTGTCAGAATGGCTAAGATCAAAAACACAAGTGACAGCATATGCTGGAGAGGATGTGGTATAAAGGGAACACACTTCCATTGCTGATGGGAACGCAAACTTGTACAGCTACTTTGGAAATCAATATGGTGCTTTCTCAGAGAACTGGGAGTATATCTACATCAAGTCCCACCTATACGACTGCTGGGCATATAACCAAAGGACAATCCACCATATCATGAGGACACTTGTTCAACTATGTTCAATGCAACTTTATTCATAAGAGCCAGAACCTGGAAACAACCTAGATGTCCCTCAACTGAAGAAAATGCAATACATTTACACAACAGAATATTATTCATCTGTTAAAACCAATGACACCATAAAATTTCTGGCAAATGGATAGAACTAGAAAAGATCGTCCTGAGTGAGATAACCCATATTCAGAAATATAAACATGGTATGTGCTCACTTAAAAGTGGGTATTAGCCATAAAGTAAAGGATAACCATGCTAGAATTCACAGACCCAGAGAAGCTAAGTAACAAGGAGGACTCAGGGGAGCCACTTGGATCTTCCTGAGAAGGGGAAAATAGAGTAGACATTATAGACACTGCTGTTGGACAAAGTAGGCGGGGGGGGGGGGGGTGTTGGAGATGTGGGTGGGGTGTTGGTGGTGGGAACAGGAGGGATCAGGTCAGGGGAGGATGGAAGGTGAGACAAATGGAATCTGGGGACATCTCTAGGACAAGCTAGAAACCTAGGGCAATGGAAATTCCCAGCAATCTATGAGGTTGATCCTAGCTAAGACTTCTAGCAATGGAGGATACAGAGCCTGAACTGACCATTTCCTGTAATCAGACAAGACTTCCAGAAAAAAAAAGAAAGGAAGGAAGGAAGAAAAGAAAGAAGGAAGGAAGGAAGGAAGGAAGGAAGGAAGGAAGGAAGGAAGGAAGGAAGGAAGGAAGGGTGAGAAAAAAAGAAAAAAGAAATGCCTGACAGGTTTGCCTACAACCAAATCTCATGATGGCATTTTCTTAAATGAGGAAATAAGGCTCCCTCTCTCAGATTACTTTAGCTTATGTCAAGTTGACATAAACTAACCAGCACAGGTTCATTTAAATAATAATTTTTGAGAATTTTACATAATAGGTCTTGACATATTTACCTCCTCCTCTAACTCTTCCCTGATTCTCTCTATCCCTACCCACCCAATTTTGTGTCTATATATATTTTTAATTTAAATTGATCAAGACCAACCTGTGCTGTCCAAATATTTTTGAATGTGTAGCCTTCACACTGGAATGTGATTAACTCACTGGTGTGAATAACTTTTAGAGAAAACTGACTCTCTTTCTCCCAGTTGCTGTCAATTGCCAAGAGTTTCTTAGCTGGGGTGGAATTTTGTGGCCTTCTCCATGCTGTTTTTTTGGTTTTTGTTGTTGTTGTTGTTGTTGTTTTCTGGCTTGGGGTTCTACATGTCTCATGATGCTATCAAATCTACCATAAGTTCCTATGTACAGATGCTCTGTTCTGCTGCAGTCAGTCACCCACCACCTCTACCTCTTACTTACACCCTTTTTTGTGCCCTCTTCAGGCAATGATCCTTGAGCCTTGTGGAGAGATGGAGTGCTATTCATATGTTCCCTGTAGCATTGTGCAGTCTCATTCTCTATGCCTTGGCAAGATGTGCGTCTATGTTAATCAACATCTACTGTAAATAGAAACTCTTATGTGGATTGGGAGATGCCTTAAGCTAGAGATATAATAATAAGTCATTAAGAGTCAGTTTAATACTAGTTTTGATCCATTGATTTCATTTCTGAGAACCTAAGGCAATAAATGCCAGGAAAAGCTATACATAAAGATGTTTGTTAAGTCATTATTTATACTACTACAAACTAGAAACTATGTAACACCTTTTGACAACATGAGAATGACCAAATAAGCTTCCATTAAGGCATAGCATGCCACTCTGTAACCCATAACTATATTTTGACTAGAAATTATAATGTAAATCACACATGTAGAGTATATCTAAGGGTATTGTCATAAGAAAAGACAGCAAACATTGACTTGTAAAAGCTACACGTGTTGAGAGTAGTTTTCAGATTAGAGCTTCTTCTTCTTCTTCTTCTTCTTCTTCTTCTTCTTCTTCTTCTTCTTCTTCTTCTTCTTCTTCTTCTTCTTCTTCCTCTTCTTCTTCTTCTTCTTCTCCTCCTCCTCCTCCTCCTCCTCCTTCTTCTTAGTCTTTGTCGTCATCATCTTCTTGTTTTCCTCTGCAGTTCATAATACTTAGGTTGGCTGTCAACTCACAAAATTTTTTGGAAGTTGCTTGCATGCACTTCCTGTTTTTATTTTTGTTAGCTAATATTATTCCCTTCTTGGGTCTCTGAGGGAGTTGAAGATTAGTTAGTTATGGTTGAAGATTAGTTAGTTATAGTTGAAAATTAATTAGGATAGAAAGTACATTAGATACATCTTGGAATTACCAAAATAGGATAGATAATGGAATTATTTTCTCTGATTTGTCAAATACCTGTTTAGGTATTTATTACTTGTATATATTGTATATAGTTATTGTACTTTTGTATATAGTTTTTCTTTTGTTAGTTATAACCTTTTGCTTTTTTTCTTTTTATTAAAATAGAAAAGGGGAAATGTGGTGGTAATCTAATTGTACTGAAATATTATTTTGATTGTATGTAATAAA